>NW_027361994.1:2477500-3677500 GCF_039654945.1 Dendrobates tinctorius | reverse complement strand
TACAAACTCATCCTTTTAGAAACTTGTTTGGGCTGTTGAGAGGAGTAAAAAACCATCAAAAATTTCAATCCTGCATGATTTTACCAAGAAATGTGATTCTTCATTCAAAACCTGATTTTTGCTATTGGGCTCTATTGAATAATGAATGTTTTGAATTTTCTCCAAAAGTAAAGTAGTTGCAAACTCATGCTTTTAGAGACTTGTTTGGGCTCATGAGAGGAGTAGAAAAACATCAAAAATTTCAGTCCTGCATGATTCTACCAAGAAATGTGTGTTCATTGAAACCGCTGGTTTTTGATAGTTTGGGCCCTATTGAATAATGAATGTTTTGAATTTTCTCCAAAAGTAAAGTAGTTACAAACTCATCCTTTTAGAAACTTGTTTGGGCTGTTGAGAGGAGTAAAAAACCATCAAAAATTTCAATCCTGCATGATTCTACCAAGAAATGTGATTCTTCATTCAAAACCTGATTTTTGCTATTGGGCTCTATTGAATAATGAATGTTTTGAATTTTCTCCAAAAGTAGTTGCAAACTCATGCTTTTAGAGACTTGTTTGGGCTCATGAGAGGAGTAGAAAAACATCAAAAATTTCAGTCCTGCATGATTCTACCAAGAAATGTGTGTTCATTGAAACCGCTGGTTTTTGATAGTTTGGGCCCTATTGAATAATGAATGTTTTGAATTTTCTCCAAAAGTAAAGTAGTTGCAAACTCATCCTTTTAGAAACTTGTTTGGGCTGTTGAGAGGAGTAAAAAACCATCAAAAATTTCAATCCTGCATGATTCTACCAAGAAATGTGATTCTTCATTCAAAACGCTGGTTTTTGCTATTGGGCTCTTTTGAGTAATGAATGTTTTGAATTTTCTCCAAAAGTAAAGTAGTTGCAAATTCATGCTTTTAGAGACTTGTTTGGGCTCATGAGAGGAGTAGAAAAACATCAAAAATTTCAGTCCTGCACGATTCTACCAAGAAATGTGTGTTCATTCAAACCGCTGGTTTTTGATATTTTGGGCCCTATTGAATAATGAATGTTTTGAATTTTCTCCAAAAGTAAAGTAGTTGCAAACTCATCCTTTTAGAAACTTGTTTGGGCTGATGAGAGGAGTAAAAAACCATCAAAAATTTCAATCCTGCATGATTCTACCAAGAAATGTGATTCTTCATTCAAAACCTGATTTTTGCTATTGGGCTCTATTGAATAATGAATGTTTTGAATTTTCTCCAAAAGTAAAGTAGTTGCAAACTCATGCTTTTAGAGAATTGTTTGGGCTCATGAGAGGAGTAGAAAAACATCAAAAATTTCAGTCCTGCATGATTCTACCAAGAAATGTGTGTTCATTGAAACCGCTGGTTTTTGATAGTTTGGGCCCTATTGAATAATGAATGTTTTGAATTTTCTCCAAAAGTAAAGTAGTTGCAAACTCATCCTTTTAGAAACTTGTTTGGGCTGTTGAGAGGAGTAAAAAACCATCAAAAATTTCAATCCTGCATGATTCTACCAAGAAATGTGATTCTTCATTCAAAACCTGATTTTTGCTATTGGGCTCTATTGAATAATGAATGTTTTGAATTTTCTCCAAAAGTAAAGTAGTTGCAAACTCATCCTTTTAGAAACTTGTTTGGGCTGTTGAGAGGAGTAAAAAACCATCAAAAATTTCAATCCTGCGTGATTCTACCAAGAAATGTGATTCTTCATTCAAAACGCTGGTTTTTGCTATTGGGCTCTATTGAATAATGAATGTTTTGAATTTTCTCCAAAAGTAAAGTAGTTGCAAACTCATGCTTTTAGAGACTTGTTTGGGCTCATGAGAGGAGTAGAAAAACATCAAAAATTTCAGTCCTGCATGATTCTACCAAGAAATGTGTGTTCATTGAAACCGCTGGTTTTTGATAGTTTGGGCCCTATTGAATAATGAATGTTTTGAATTTTCTCCAAAAGTAAAGTAGTTACAAACTCATCCTTTTAGAAACTTGTTTGGGCTGTTGAGAGGAGTAAAAAACCATCAAAAATTTCAATCCTGCATGATTTTACCAAGAAATGTGATTCTTCATTCAGAACCTGATTTTTGCTATTGGGCTCTATTGAATAATGAATGTTTTGAATTTTCTCCAAAAGTAAAGTAGTTGCAAACTCATGCTTTTAGAGACTTGTTTGGGCTCATGAGAGGAGTAGAAAAACATCAAAAATTTCAGTCCTGCATGATTCTACCAAGAAATGTGTGTTCATTGAAACCGCTGGTTTTTGATAGTTTGGGCCCTATTGAATAATGAATGTTTTGAATTTTCTCCAAAAGTAAAGTAGTTACAAACTCATCCTTTTAGAAACTTGTTTGGGCTGTTGAGAGGAGTAAAAAACCATCAAAAATTTCAATCCTGCATGATTCTACCAAGAAATGTGATTCTTCATTCAAAACCTGATTTTTGCTATTGGGCTCTATTGAATAATGAATGTTTTGAATTTTCTCCAAAAGTAAAGTAGTTGCAAACTCATGCTTTTAGAGACTTGTTTGGGCTCATGAGAGGAGTAGAAAAACATCAAAAATTTCAGTCCTGCATGATTCTACCAAGAAATGTGTGTTCATTGAAACCGCTGGTTTTTGATAGTTTGGGCCCTATTGAATAATGAATGTTTTGAATTTTCTCCAAAAGTAAAGTAGTTGCAAACTCATCCTTTTAGAAACTTGTTTGGGCTGTTGAGAGGAGTAAAAAACCATCAAAAATTTCAATCCTGCATGATTCTACCAAGAAATGTGATTCTTCATTCAAAACGCTGGTTTTTGCTATTGGGCTCTTTTGAGTAATGAATGTTTTGAATTTTCTCCAAAAGTAAAGTAGTTGCAAATTCATGCTTTTAGAGACTTGTTTGGGCTCATGAGAGGAGTAGAAAAACATCAAAAATGTCAGTCCTGCACGATTCTACCAAGAAATGTGTGTTCATTCAAACCGCTGGTTTTTGATATTTTGGGCCCTATTGAATAATGAATGTTTTGAATTTTCTCCAAAAGTAAAGTAGTTGCAAACTCATCCTTTTAGAAACTTGTTTGGGCTGATGAGAGGAGTAAAAAACCATCAAAAATTTCAATCCTGCATGATTCTACCAAGAAATGTGATTCTTCATTCAAAACCTGATTTTTGCTATTGGGCTCTATTGAATAATGAATGTTTTGAATTTTCTCCAAAAGTAAAGTAGTTGCAAACTCATGCTTTTAGAGACTTGTTTGGGCTCATGAGAGGAGTAGAAAAACATCAAAAATTTCAGTCCTGCATGATTCTACCAAGAAATGTGTGTTCATTGAAACCGCTGGTTTTTGATAGTTTGGGCCCTATTGAATAATGAATGTTTTGAATTTTCTCCAAAAGTAAAGTAGTTACAAACTCATCCTTTTAGAAACTTGTTTGGGCTGTTGAGAGGAGTAAAAAACCATCAAAAATTTCAATCCTGCATGATTTTACCAAGAAATGTGATTCTTCATTCAAAACCTGATTTTTGCTATTGGGCTCTATTGAATAATGAATGTTTTGAATTTTCTCCAAAAGTAAAGTAGTTGCAAACTCATGCTTTTAGAGACTTGTTTGGGCTCATGAGAGGAGTAGAAAAACATCAAAAATTTCAGTCCTGCATGATTCTACCAAGAAATGTGTGTTCATTGAAACCGCTGGTTTTTGATAGTTTGGGCCCTATTGAATAATGAATGTTTTGAATTTTCTCCAAAAGTAAAGTAGTTACAAACTCATCCTTTTAGAAACTTGTTTGGGCTGTTGAGAGGAGTAAAAAACCATCAAAAATTTCAATCCTGCATGATTCTACCAAGAAATGTGATTCTTCATTCAAAACCTGATTTTTGCTATTGGGCTCTATTGAGTAATGAATGTTTTGAATTTTCTCCAAAAGTAGTTGCAAACTCATGCTTTTAGAGACTTGTTTGGGCTCATGAGAGGAGTAGAAAAACATCAAAAATTTCAGTCCTGCATGATTCTACCAAGAAATGTGTGTTCATTGAAACCGCTGGTTTTTGATAGTTTGGGCCCTATTGAATAATGAATGTTTTGAATTTTCTCCAAAAGTAAAGTAGTTGCAAACTCATCCTTTTAGAAACTTGTTTGGGCTGTTGAGAGGAGTAAAAAACCATCAAAAATTTCAATCCTGCATGATTCTACCAAGAAATGTGATTCTTCATTCAAAACGCTGGTTTTTGCTATTGGGCTCTTTTGAGTAATGAATGTTTTGAATTTTCTCCAAAAGTAAAGTAGTTGCAAATTCATGCTTTTAGAGACTTGTTTGGGCTCATGAGAGGAGTAGAAAAACATCAAAAATTTCAGTCCTGCACGATTCTACCAAGAAATGTGTGTTCATTCAAACCGCTGGTTTTTGATATTTTGGGCCCTATTGAATAATGAATGTTTTGAATTTTCTCCAAAAGTAAAGTAGTTGCAAACTCATCCTTTTAGAAACTTGTTTGGGCTGATGAGAGGAGTAAAAAACCATCAAAAATTTCAATCCTGCATGATTCTACCAAGAAATGTGATTCTTCATTCAAAACCTGATTTTTGCTATTGGGCTATATTGAATAATGAATGTTTTGAATTTTCTCCAAAAGTAAAGTAGTTGCAAACTCATGCTTTTAGAGAATTGTTTGGGCTCATGAGAGGAGTAGAAAAACATCAAAAATTTCAGTCCTGCATGATTCTACCAAGAAATGTGTGTTCATTGAAACCGCTGGTTTTTGATAGTTTGGGCCCTATTGAATAATGAATGTTTTGAATTTTCTCCAAAAGTAAAGTAGTTGCAAACTCATCCTTTTAGAAACTTGTTTGGGCTGTTGAGAGGAGTAAAAAACCATCAAAAATTTCAATCCTGCATGATTCTACCAAGAAATGTGATTCTTCATTCAAAACCTGATTTTTGCTATTGGGCTCTATTGAATAATGAATGTTTTGAATTTTCTCCAAAAGTAAAGTAGTTGCAAACTCATGCTTTTAGAGACTTGTTTGGGCTCATGAGAGGAGTAGAAAAACATCAAAAATTTCAGTCCTGCATGATTCTACCAAGAAATGTGTCTTCATTGAAACCGCTGGTTTTTGATAGTTTGGGCCCTATTGAATAATGAATGTTTTGAATTTTCTCCAAAAGTAAAGTAGTTGCAAACTCATCCTTTTAGAAACTTGTTTGGGCTGTTGAGAGGAGTAAAAAACCATCAAAAATTTTAATCCTGCATGATTCTACGAAGAAATGTGATTCTTCATTCAAAACGCTGGTTTTTGCTATTGGGCTCTTTTGAGTAATGAATGTTTTGAATTTTCTCCAAAAGTAAAGTAGTTGCAAACTCATGCTTTTAGAGACTTGTTTGGGCTCATGAGAGGAGTAGAAAAACATCAAAAATTTCAGTCCTGCATGACTATACCAAGAAATGTGTGTTCATTCAAACCGCTGGTTTTTGATAGTTTGGGCCCTATTGAATAATGAATGTTTTGAATTTTCTCCAAAAGTAAAGTAGTTGCAAACTCATCCTTTTAGAAACTTGTTTGGGCTGTTGAGAGGAGTAAAAAACCATCAAAAATTTCAATCCTGCATGATTTTACCAAGAAATGTGATTCTTCATTCAAAACCTGATTTTTGCTATTGGACTCTATTGAATAATGAATGTTTTGAATTTTCTCCAAAAGTAAAGTAGTTGCAAACTCATGCTTTTAGAGACTTGTTTGGGCTCATGAGAGGAGTAGAAAAACATCAAAAATTTCAGTCCTGCATGATTCTACCAAGAAATGTGTGTTCATTGAAACCGCTGGTTTTTGATAGTTTGGGCCCTATTGAATAATGAATGTTTTGAATTTTCTCCAAAAGTAAAGTAGTTGCAAACTCATCCTTTTAGAAACTTGTTTGGGCTGTTGAGAGGAGTAAAAAACCATCAAAAATTTCAATCCTGCATGATTCTACCAAGAAATGTGATTCTTCATTCAAAACGCTGGTTTTTGCTATTGGGCTCTTTTGAGTAATGAATGTTTTGAATTTTCTCCAAAAGTAAAGTAGTTGCAAATTCATGCTTTTAGAGACTTGTTTGGGCTCATGAGAGGAGTAGAAAAACATCAAAAATGTCAGTCCTGCACGATTCTACCAAGAAATGTGTGTTCATTCAAACCGCTGGTTTTTGATATTTTGGGCCCTATTGAATAATGAATGTTTTGAATTTTCTCCAAAAGTAAAGTAGTTGCAAACTCATCCTTTTAGAAACTTGTTTGGGCTGATGAGAGGAGTAAAAAACCATCAAAAATTTCAATCCTGCATGATTCTACCAAGAAATGTGATTCTTCATTCAAAACCTGATTTTTGCTATTGGGCTCTATTGAATAATGAATGTTTTGAATTTTCTCCAAAAGTAAAGTAGTTGCAAACTCATGCTTTTAGAGACTTGTTTGGGCTCATGAGAGGAGTAGAAAAACATCAAAAATTTCAGTCCTGCATGATTCTACCAAGAAATGTGTGTTCATTGAAACCGCTGGTTTTTGATAGTTTGGGCCCTATTGAATAATGAATGTTTTGAATTTTCTCCAAAAGTAAAGTAGTTACAAACTCATCCTTTTAGAAACTTGTTTGGGCTGTTGAGAGGAGTAAAAAACCATCAAAAATTTCAATCCTGCATGATTTTACCAAGAAATGTGATTCTTCATTCAAAACCTGATTTTTGCTATTGGGCTCTATTGAATAATGAATGTTTTGAATTTTCTCCAAAAGTAAAGTAGTTGCAAACTCATGCTTTTAGAGACTTGTTTGGGCTCATGAGAGGAGTAGAAAAACATCAAAAATTTCAGTCCTGCATGATTCTACCAAGAAATGTGTGTTCATTGAAACCGCTGGTTTTTGATAGTTTGGGCCCTATTGAATAATGAATGTTTTGAATTTTCTCCAAAAGTAAAGTAGTTACAAACTCATCCTTTTAGAAACTTGTTTGGGCTGTTGAGAGGAGTAAAAAACCATCAAAAATTTCAATCCTGCATGATTCTACCAAGAAATGTGATTCTTCATTCAAAACCTGATTTTTGCTATTGGGCTCTATTGAGTAATGAATGTTTTGAATTTTCTCCAAAAGTAGTTGCAAACTCATGCTTTTAGAGACTTGTTTGGGCTCATGAGAGGAGTAGAAAAACATCAAAAATTTCAGTCCTGCATGATTCTACCAAGAAATGTGTGTTCATTGAAACCGCTGGTTTTTGATAGTTTGGGCCCTATTGAATAATGAATGTTTTGAATTTTCTCCAAAAGTAAAGTAGTTGCAAACTCATCCTTTTAGAAACTTGTTTGGGCTGTTGAGAGGAGTAAAAAACCATCAAAAATTTCAATCCTGCATGATTCTACCAAGAAATGTGATTCTTCATTCAAAACGCTGGTTTTTGCTATTGGGCTCTTTTGAGTAATGAATGTTTTGAATTTTCTCCAAAAGTAAAGTAGTTGCAAATTCATGCTTTTAGAGACTTGTTTGGGCTCATGAGAGGAGTAGAAAAACATCAAAAATTTCAGTCCTGCACGATTCTACCAAGAAATGTGTGTTCATTCAAACCGCTGGTTTTTGATATTTTGGGCCCTATTGAATAATGAATGTTTTGAATTTTCTCCAAAAGTAAAGTAGTTGCAAACTCATCCTTTTAGAAACTTGTTTGGGCTGATGAGAGGAGTAAAAAACCATCAAAAATTTCAATCCTGCATGATTCTACCAAGAAATGTGATTCTTCATTCAAAACCTGATTTTTGCTATTGGGCTCTATTGAATAATGAATGTTTTGAATTTTCTCCAAAAGTAAAGTAGTTGCAAACTCATGCTTTTAGAGAATTGTTTGGGCTCATGAGAGGAGTAGAAAAACATCAAAAATTTCAGTCCTGCATGATTCTACCAAGAAATGTGTGTTCATTGAAACCGCTGGTTTTTGATAGTTTGGGCCCTATTGAATAATGAATGTTTTGAATTTTCTCCAAAAGTAAAGTAGTTGCAAACTCATCCTTTTAGAAACTTGTTTGGGCTGTTGAGAGGAGTAAAAAACCATCAAAAATTTCAATCCTGCATGATTCTACCAAGAAATGTGATTCTTCATTCAAAACCTGATTTTTGCTATTGGGCTCTATTGAATAATGAATGTTTTGAATTTTCTCCAAAAGTAAAGTAGTTGCAAACTCATGCTTTTAGAGACTTGTTTGGGCTCATGAGAGGAGTAGAAAAACATCAAAAATTTCAGTCCTGCATGATTCTACCAAGAAATGTGTCTTCATTGAAACCGCTGGTTTTTGATAGTTTGGGCCCTATTGAATAATGAATGTTTTGAATTTTCTCCAAAAGTAAAGTAGTTGCAAACTCATCCTTTTAGAAACTTGTTTGGGCTGTTGAGAGGAGTAAAAAACCATCAAAAATTTCAATCCTGCATGATTCTACGAAGAAATGTGATTCTTCATTCAAAACGCTGGTTTTTGCTATTGGGCTCTTTTGAGTAATGAATGTTTTGAATTTTCTCCAAAAGTAAAGTAGTTGCAAACTCATGCTTTTAGAGACTTGTTTGGGCTCATGAGAGGAGTAGAAAAACATCAAAAATTTCAGTCCTGCATGACTATACCAAGAAATGTGTGTTCATTCAAACCGCTGGTTTTTGATAGTTTGGGCCCTATTGAATAATGAATGTTTTGAATTTTCTCCAAAAGTAAAGTAGTTGCAAACTCATCCTTTTAGAAACTTGTTTGGGCTGTTGAGAGGAGTAAAAAACCATCAAAAATTTCAATCCTGCATGATTTTACCAAGAAATGTGATTCTTCATTCAAAACCTGATTTTTGCTATTGGACTCTATTGAATAATGAATGTTTTGAATTTTCTCCAAAAGTAAAGTAGTTGCAAACTCATGCTTTTAGAGACTTGTTTGGGCTCATGAGAGGAGTAGAAAAACATCAAAAATTTCAGTCCTGCATGATTCTACCAAGAAATGTGTGTTCATTGAAACCGCTGGTTTTTGATAGTTTGGGCCCTATTGAATAATGAATGTTTTGAATTTTCTCCAAAAGTAAAGTAGTTGCAAACTCATCCTTTTAGAAACTTGTTTGGGCTGTTGAGAGGAGTAAAAAACCATCAAAAATTTCAATCCTGCGTGATTCTACCAAGAAATGTGATTCTTCATTCAAAACGCTGGTTTTTGCTATTGGGCTCTATTGAATAATGAATGTTTTGGATTTTCTCCAAAAGTAAAGTAGTTGCAAACTCATCCTTTTAGAGACTTGCTTGGGCTCATGAGACGAGTAGAAAAACATCAAAAATTTCAGTCCTGCACGATTCTACCAAGAAATGTGTGTTCATTCAAACCGCTGGTTTTTGATAGTTTGGGCCCTATTGAATAATGAATGTTTTGAATTTTCTCCAAAAGTAAAGTAGTTGCAAACTCATACTTTTAGAAACTTGTTTGGGCTGTTGAGAGGAGTAAAAAACCATCAAAAATTTTAAACCTGCATGATTTTACCAAGAAATGTGATTCTTCATTCAAAACCTGATTTTTGCTATTCGGCTCTATTGAATAGTGAATGTTTTGAATTTTCTCCAAAAGTAAAGTAGTTGCAAACTCATGCTTTTAGAGACTTGTTTGGGCTCATGAGAGGAGTAGAAAAACATCAAAAATTTCAGTCCTGCATGATTCTACCAAGAAATGTGTGTTCATTGAAACCGCTGGTTTTTGATAGTTTGGGTCCTATTGAATAATGAATGTTTTGAATTTTCTCCAAAAGTAAAGTAGTTGCAAACTCATCCTTTTAGAAACTTGTTTGGGCTGTTGAGAGGAGTAAAAAACCATCAAAAATTTCAATCCTGCATGATTTTACCAAGAAATGTGATTCTTCATTCAAAACCTGATTTTTGCTATTGGGCTCTATTGAATAATGAATGTTTTGAATTTTCTCCAAAAGTAAAGTAGTTGCAAACTCATGGTTTTAGAGACTTGTTTGGGCTCATGAGAGGAGTAGAAAAACATCAAAAATTTCAGTCCTGCATGATTCTACCAAGAAATGTGTGTTCATTGAAACCGCTGGTTTTTGATAGTTTGGGCCCTATTGAATAATGAATGTTTTGAATTTTCTCCAAAACTAAAGTAGTTGCAAACTCATCGTTTTAGAAACTTGTTTGGGCTGTTGAGAGGAGTAAAAAACCATCAAAAATTTCAATCCTGCATGATTCTACCAAGAAATGTGATTCTTCATTCAAAACCTGATTTTTGCTATTGGGCTCTATTGAATAATGAATGTTTTGAATTTTCTCCAAAAGTAAAGTAGTTGCAAACTCATGCTTTTAGAGACTTGTTTGGGCTCATGAGAGGAGTAGAAAAACATCAAAAATTTCAGTCCTGCATGATTCTACCAAGAAATGTGTGTTCATTGAAACCACTGGTTTTTGATAGTTTGGGCCCTATTGAATAATGAATGTTTTGAATTTTCTCCAAAAGTAAAGTAGTTGCAAACTCATCCTTTTAGAAACTTGTTTGGGCTGTTGAGAGGAGTAAAAAACCATCAAAAATTTCAATCCTGCATGATTCTACCAAGAAATGTGATTCTTCATTCAAAACGCTGGTTTTTGCTATTGGGCTCTTTTGAGTAATGAATGTTTTGAATTTTCTCCAAAAGTAAAGTAGTTGCAAACTTCTGCTTTTAGAGACTTGTTTGGGCTCATGAGAGGAGTAGAAAAACATCAAAAATTTCAGTCCTGCATGATTCTACCAAGAAATGTGTGTTCATTCAAACCGCTGGTTTTTGATAGTTTGGGCCCTATTGAATAATGAATGTTTTGAATTTTCTCCAAAAGTAAAGTAGTTGCAAACTCATCCTTTAAGAAACTTGTTTGGGCTGTTGAGAGGAGTAAAAAACCATCAAAAATTTCAATCCTGCATGATTTTACCAAGAAATGTGATTCTTCATTCAAAACCTGATTTTTGCTATTGGGCTCTATTGAATAATGAATGTTTTGAATTTTCTCCAAAAGTAAAGTAGTTGCAAACTCATGCTTTTAGAGACTTGTTTGGGCTCATGAGAGGAGTAGAAAAACATCAAAAATTTCAGTCCTGCATGATTCTACCAAGAAATGTGTGTTCATTGAAACCGCTGGTTTTTGATAGTTTGGGCCCTATTGAATAATGAATGTTTTGAATTTTCTCCAAAAGTAAAGTAGTTACAAACTCATCCTTTTAGAAACTTGTTTGGGCTGTTGGGAGGAGTAAAAAACCATCAAAAATTTCAATCCTGCATGATTCTACCAAGAAATGTGATTCTTCATTCAAAACGCTGGTTTTTGCTATTGGGCTCTTTTGAGTAATGAATGTTTTGAATTTTCTCCAAAAGTAAAGTAGTTGCAAACTCATGCTTTTAGAGACTTGTTTGGGCTCATGAGAGGAGTAGAAAAACATCAAAAATTTCAGTCCTGCATGATTCTACCAAGAAATGTGTGTTCATTCAAACCGCTGGTTTTTGATAGTTTGGGCCCTATTGAATAATGAATGTTTTGAATTTTCTCCAAAAGTAAAGTAGTTGCAAACTCATCCTTTTAGAAACTTGTTTGGGCTGTTGAGAGGAGTAAAAAACCATCAAAAATTTCAATCCTGCATGATTCTACCAAGAAATGTGATTCTTCATTCAAAACCTGATTTTTGCTATTGGGCTCTATTGAATAATGAATGTTTTGAATTTTCTCCAAAAGTAAAGTAGTTGCAAACTCATCCTTTTAGAGACTTGTTTGGGCTCATGAGAGGAGTAGAAAAACATCAAAAATTTCAGTCCTGCACGATTCTACCAAGAAATGTGTGTTCATTCAAACCGCTGGTTTTTGATATTTTGGGCCCTATTGAATAATGAATGTTTTGAATTTTCTCCAAAAGTAAAGTAGTTGCAAACTCATCCTTTTAGAAACTTGTTTGGGCTGTTGAGAGGAGTAAAAAACCATCAAAAATTTCAATCCTGCATGATTCTACCAAGAAATGTGATTCTTCATTCAAAACCTGATTTTTGCTATTGGGCTCTATTGAATAATGAATGTTTTGAATTTTCTCCAAAAGTAAAGTAGTTGCAAACTCATGCTTTTAGAGACTTGTTTGGGCTCATGAGAGGAGTAGAAAAACATCAAAAATTTCAGTCCTGCATGATTCTACCAAGAAATGTGTGTTCATTGAAACCGCTGGTTTTTGATAGTTTGGGCCCTATTGAATAATGAATGTTTTGAATTTTCTCCAAAAGTAAAGTAGTTGCAAACTCATCCTTTTAGAAACTTGTTTGGGCTGTTGAGAGGAGTAAAAAACCATCAAAAATTTCAATCCTGCATGATTCTACCAAGAAATGTGATTCTTCATTCAAAACGCTGGTTTTTGCTATTGGGCTCTTTTGAGTAATGAATGTTTTGAATTTTCTCCAAAAGTAAAGTAGTTGCAAACTCATGCTTTTAGAGACTTGTTTGGGCTCATGAGAGTAGAAAAACATCAAAAATTTCAGTCCTGCATGATTCTACCAAGAAATGTGTGTTCATTCAAACCGCTGGTTTTTGATAGTTTGGGCCCTATTGAATAATGAATGTTTTGAATTTTCTCCAAAAGTAAAGTAGTTGCAAACTCATCCTTTTAGAAACTTGTTTGGGCTGTTGAGAGGAGTAAAAAACCATCAAAAATTTCAATTCTGCATGATTCTACCAAGAAATGTGATTCTTCATTCAAAACGCTGGTTTTTGCTATTGGGCTCTATTGAATAATGAATGTTTTGAATTTTCTCCAAAAGTAAAGTAGTTGCAAACTCATGCTTTTAGAGACTTGTTTGGGCTCATGAGAGGAGTAGAAAAACATCAAAAATTTCAGTCCTGCACGATTCTACCAAGAAATGTGTGTTCATTCAAACCGCTGGTTTTTGATATTTTGGGCCCTATTGAATAATGAATGTTTTGAATTTTCTCCAAAAGTAAAGTAGTTGCAAACTCATCCTTTTAGAAACTTGTTTGGGCTGTTGAGAGGAGTAAAAAACCATCAAAAATTTCAATCCTGCATGATTTTACCAAGAAATGTGATTCTTCATTCAAAACCTGATTTTTGCTATTGGGCTCTATTGAATAATGAATGTTTTGAATTTTCTCCAAAAGTAAAGTAGTTGCAAACTCATGCTTTTAGAGACTTGTTTGGGCTCATGAGAGGAGTAGAAAAACATCAAAAATTTCAGTCCTGCATGACTCTACCAAGAAATGTGTGTTCATTCAAACCGCTGGTTTTTGATAGTTTGGGCCCTATTGAATAATGAATGTTTTGAATTTTCTCCAAAAGTAAAGTAGTTGCAAACTCATCCTTTTAGAAACTTGTTTGGGCTGTTGAGAGGAGTAAAAAACCATCAAAAATTTCAATCCTGCATGATTTTACCAAGAAATGTGATTCTTCATTCAAAACCTGATTTTTGCTATTGGACTCTATTGAATAATGAATGTTTTGAATTTTCTCCAAAAGTAAAGTAGTTGCAAACTCATGGTTTTAGAGACTTGTTTGGGCTCATGAGAGGAGTAGAAAAACATCAAAAATTTCAGTCCTGCATGATTCTACCAAGAAATGTGTGTTCATTGAAACCGCTGGTTTTTGATAGTTTGGGCCCTATTGAATAATGAATGTTTTGAATTTTCTCCAAAACTAAAGTAGTTGCAAACTCATCGTTTTAGAAACTTGTTTGGGCTGTTGAGAGGAGTAAAAAACCATCAAAAATTTCAATCCTGCATGATTCTACCAAGAAATGTGATTCTTCATTCAAAACCTGATTTTTGCTATTGGGCTCTATTGAATAATGAATGTTTTGAATTTTCTCCAAAAGTAAAGTAGTTGCAAACTCATGCTTTTAGAGACTTGTTTGGGCTCATGAGAGGAGTAGAAAAACATCAAAAATTTCAGTCCTGCATGATTCTACCAAGAAATGTGTGTTCATTGAAACCGCTGGTTTTTGATAGTTTGGGCCCTATTGAATAATGAATGTTTTGAATTTTCTCCAAAAGTAAAGTAGTTGCAAACTCATCCTTTTAGAAACTTGTTTGGGCTGTTGAGAGGAGTAAAAAACCATCAAAAATTTCAATCCTGCATGATTCTACCAAGAAATGTGATTCTTCATTCAAAACGCTGGTTTTTGCTATTGGGCTCTTTTGAGTAATGAATGTTTTGAATTTTCTCCAAAAGTAAAGTAGTTGCAAACTCATGCTTTTAGAGACTTGTTTGGGCTCATGAGAGTAGAAAAACATCAAAAATTTCAGTCCTGCATGATTCTACCAAGAAATGTGTGTTCATTCAAACCGCTGGTTTTTGATAGTTTGGGCCCTATTGAATAATGAATGTTTTGAATTTTCTCCAAAAGTAAAGTAGTTGCAAACTCATCCTTTTAGAAACTTGTTTGGGCTGTTGAGAGGAGTAAAAAACCATCAAAAATTTCAATTCTGCATGATTCTACCAAGAAATGTGATTCTTCATTCAAAACGCTGGTTTTTGCTATTGGGCTCTATTGAATAATGAATGTTTTGAATTTTCTCCAAAAGTAAAGTAGTTGCAAACTCATGCTTTTAGAGACTTGTTTGGGCTCATGAGAGGAGTAGAAAAACATCAAAAATTTCAGTCCTGCACGATTCTACCAAGAAATGTGTGTTCATTCAAACTGCTGGTTTTTGATATTTTGGGCCCTATTGAATAATGAATGTTTTGAATTTTCTCCAAAAGTAAAGTAGTTGCAAACTCATCCTTTTAGAAACTTGTTTGGGCTGTTGAGAGGAGTAAAAAACCATCAAAAATTTCAATCCTGCATGATTTTACCAAGAAATGTGATTCTTCATTCAAAACCTGATTTTTGCTATTGGGCTCTATTGAATAATGAATGTTTTGAATTTTCTCCAAAAGTAAAGTAGTTGCAAACTCATGCTTTTAGAGACTTGTTTGGGCTCATGAGAGGAGTAGAAAAACATCAAAAATTTCAGTCCTGCATGACTCTACCAAGAAATGTGTGTTCATTCAAACCGCTGGTTTTTGATAGTTTGGGCCCTATTGAATAATGAATGTTTTGAATTTTCTCCAAAAGTAAAGTAGTTGCAAACTCATCCTTTTAGAAACTTGTTTGGGCTGTTGAGAGGAGTAAAAAACCATCAAAAATTTCAATCCTGCATGATTTTACCAAGAAATGTGATTCTTCATTCAAAACCTGATTTTTGCTATTGGACTCTATTGAATAATGAATGTTTTGAATTTTCTCCAAAAGTAAAGTAGTTGCAAACTCATGGTTTTAGAGACTTGTTTGGGCTCATGAGAGGAGTAGAAAAACATCAAAAATTTCAGTCCTGCATGATTCTACCAAGAAATGTGTGTTCATTGAAACCGCTGGTTTTTGATAGTTTGGGCCCTATTGAATAATGAATGTTTTGAATTTTCTCCAAAACTAAAGTAGTTGCAAACTCATCGTTTTAGAAACTTGTTTGGGCTGTTGAGAGGAGTAAAAAACCATCAAAAATTTCAATCCTGCATGATTCTACCAAGAAATGTGATTCTTCATTCAAAACCTGATTTTTGCTACTGGGCTCTATTGAATAATGAATGTTTTGAATTTTCTCCAAAAGTAAAGTAGTTGCAAACTCATGCTTTTAGAGACTTGTTTGGGCTCATGAGAGGAGTAGAAAAACATCAAAAATTTCAGTCCTGCATGATTCTACCAAGAAATGTGTGTTCATTGAAACCACTGGTTTTTGATAGTTTGGGCCCTATTGAATAATGAATGTTTTGAATTTTCTCCAAAAGTAAAGTAGTTGCAAACTCATCCTTTTAGAAACTTGTTTGGGCTGTTGAGAGGAGTAAAAAACCATCAAAAATTTCAATCCTGCATGATTCTACCAAGAAATGTGATTCTTCATTCAAAACGCTGGTTTTTGCTATTGGGCTCTTTTGAGTAATGAATGTTTTGAATTTTCTCCAAAAGTAAAGTAGTTGCAAACTTATGCTTTTAGAGACTTGTTTGGGCTCATGAGAGGAGTAGAAAAACATCAAAAATTTCAGTCCTGCATGATTCTACCAAGAAATGTGTGTTCATTCAAACCGCTGGTTTTTGATAGTTTGGGCCCTATTGAATAATGAATGTTTTGAATTTTCTCCAAAAGTAAAGTAGTTGCAAACTCATCCTTTAAGAAACTTGTTTGGGCTGTTGAGAGGAGTAAAAAACCATCAAAAATTTCAATCCTGCATGATTTTACCAAGAAATGTGATTCTTCATTCAAAACCTGATTTTTGCTATTGGGCTCTATTGAATAATGAATGTTTTGAATTTTCACCAAAAGTAAAGTAGTTGCAAACTCATGCTTTTAGAGACTTGTTTGGGCTCATGAGAGGAGTAGAAAAACATCAAAAATTTCAGTCCTGCATGATTCTACCAAGAAATGTGTGTTCATTGAAACCGCTGGTTTTTGATAGTTTGGGCCCTATTGAATAATGAATGTTTTGAATTTTCTCCAAAAGTAAAGTAGTTACAAACTCATCCTTTTAGAAACTTGTTTGGGCTGTTGAGAGGAGTAAAAAACCATCAAAAATTTCAATCCTGCATGATTCTACCAAGAAATGTGATTCTTCATTCAAAACGCTGGTTTTTGCTATTGGGCTCTTTTGAGTAATGAATGTTTTGAATTTTCTCCAAAAGTAAAGTAGTTGCAAACTCATGGTTTTAGAGACTTGTTTGGGCTCATGAGAGGAGTAGAAAAACATCAAAAATTTCAGTCCTGCATGATTCTACCAAGAAATGTGTGTTCATTGAAACCGCTGGTTTTTGATAGTTTGGGCCCTATTGAATAATGAATGTTTTGAATTTTCTCCAAAACTAAAGTAGTTGCAAACTCATCGTTTTAGAAACTTGTTTGGGCTGTTGAGAGGAGTAAAAAACCATCAAAAATTTCAATCCTGCATGATTCTACCAAGAAATGTGATTCTTCATTCAAAACCTGATTTTTGCTATTGGGCTCTATTGAATAATGAATGTTTTGAATTTTCTCCAAAAGTAAAGTAGTTGCAAACTCATGCTTTTAGAGACTTGTTTGGGCTCATGAGAGGAGTAGAAAAACATCAAAAATTTCAGTCCTGCATGATTCTACCAAGAAATGTGTGTTCATTGAAACCACTGGTTTTTGATAGTTTGGGCCCTATTGAATAATGAATGTTTTGAATTTTCTCCAAAAGTAAAGTAGTTGCAAACTCATCCTTTTAGAAACTTGTTTGGGCTGTTGAGAGGAGTAAAAAACCATCAAAAATTTCAATCCTGCATGATTCTACCAAGAAATGTGATTCTTCATTCAAAACGCTGGTTTTTGCTATTGGGCTCTTTTGAGTAATGAATGTTTTGAATTTTCTCCAAAAGTAAAGTAGTTGCAAACTTATGCTTTTAGAGACTTGTTTGGGCTCATGAGAGGAGTAGAAAAACATCAAAAATTTCAGTCCTGCATGATTCTACCAAGAAATGTGTGTTCATTCAAACCGCTGGTTTTTGATAGTTTGGGCCCTATTGAATAATGAATGTTTTGAATTTTCTCCAAAAGTAAAGTAGTTGCAAACTCATCCTTTAAGAAACTTGTTTGGGCTGTTGAGAGGAGTAAAAAACCATCAAAAATTTCAATCCTGCATGATTTTACCAAGAAATGTGATTCTTCATTCAAAACCTGATTTTTGCTATTGGGCTCTATTGAATAATGAATGTTTTGAATTTTCTCCAAAAGTAAAGTAGTTGCAAACTCATGCTTTTAGAGACTTGTTTGGGCTCATGAGAGGAGTAGAAAAACATCAAAAATTTCAGTCCTGCATGATTCTACCAAGAAATGTGTGTTCATTGAAACCGCTGGTTTTTGATAGTTTGGGCCCTATTGAATAATGAATGTTTTGAATTTTCTCCAAAAGTAAAGTAGTTACAAACTCATCCTTTTAGAAACTTGTTTGGGCTGTTGGGAGGAGTAAAAAACCATCAAAAATTTCAATCCTGCATGATTCTACCAAGAAATGTGATTCTTCATTCAAAACGCTGGTTTTTGCTATTGGGCTCTTTTGAGTAATGAATGTTTTGAATTTTCTCCAAAAGTAAAGTAGTTGCAAACTCATGCTTTTAGAGACTTGTTTGGGCTCATGAGAGGAGTGGAAAAACATCAAAAATTTCAGTCCTGCATGATTCTACCAAGAAATGTGTGTTCATTCAAACCACTGGTTTTTGATAGTTTGGGCCCTATTGAATAATGAATGTTTTGAATTTTCTCCAAAAGTAAAGTAGTTGCAAACTCATCCTTTTAGAAACTTGTTTGGGCTGTTGAGAGGAGTAAAAAACCATCAAAAATTTCAATCCTGCATGATTCTACCAAGAAATGTGATTCTTCATTCAAAACGCTGGTTTTTGCTATTGGGCTCTATTGAATAATGAATGTTTTGAATTTTCTCCAAAAGTAAAGTAGTTGCAAACTCATCCTTTTAGAGACTTGTTTGGGCTCATGAGAGGAGTAGAAAAACATCAAAAATTTCAGTCCTGCACGATTCTACCAAGAAATGTGTGTTCATTCAAACCGCTGGTTTTTGATATTTTGGGCCCTATTGAATAATGAATGTTTTGAATTTTCTCCAAAAGTAAAGTAGTTGCAAACTCATCCTTTTAGAAACTTGTTTGGGCTGTTGAGAGGAGTAAAAAACCATCAAAAATTTCAATCCTGCATGATTCTACCAAGAAATGTGATTCTTCATTCAAAACCTGATTTTTGCTATTGGGCTCTATTGAATAATGAATGTTTTGAATTTTCTCCAAAAGTAAAGTAGTTGCAAACTCATGCTTTTAGAGACTTGTTTGGGCTCATGAGAGGAGTAGAAAAACATCAAAAATTTCAGTCCTGCATGATTCTACCAAGAAATGTGTGTTCATTGAAACCGCTGGTTTTTGATAGTTTGGGCCCTATTGAATAATGAATGTTTTGAATTTTCTCCAAAAGTAAAGTAGTTGCAAACTCATCCTTTTAGAAACTTGTTTGGGCTGTTGAGAGGAGTAAAAAACCATCAAAAATTTCAATCCTGCATGATTCTACCAAGAAATGTGATTCTTCATTCAAAACGCTGGTTTTTGCTATTGGGCTCTTTTGAGTAATGAATGTTTTGAATTTTCTCCAAAAGTAAAGTAGTTGCAAACTCATGCTTTTAGAGACTTGTTTGGGCTCATGAGAGTAGAAAAACATCAAAAATTTCAGTCCTGCATGATTCTACCAAGAAATGTGTGTTCATTCAAACCGCTGGTTTTTGATAGTTTGGGCCCTATTGAATAATGAATGTTTTGAATTTTCTCCAAAAGTAAAGTAGTTACAAACTCATCCTTTTAGAAACTTGTTTGGGCTGTTGAGAGGAGTAAAAAACCATCAAAAATTTCAATCCTGCATGATTCTACCAAGAAATGTGATTCTTCATTCAAAACGCTGGTTTTTGCTATTGGGCTCTTTTGAGTAATGAATGTTTTGAATTTTCTCCAAAAGTAAAGTAGTTGCAAACTCATGGTTTTAGAGACTTGTTTGGGCTCATGAGAGGAGTAGAAAAACATCAAAAATTTCAGTCCTGCATGATTCTACCAAGAAATGTGTGTTCATTGAAACCGCTGGTTTTTGATAGTTTGGGCCCTATTGAATAATGAATGTTTTGAATTTTCTCCAAAACTAAAGTAGTTGCAAACTCATCGTTTTAGAAACTTGTTTGGGCTGTTGAGAGGAGTAAAAAACCATCAAAAATTTCAATCCTGCATGATTCTACCAAGAAATGTGATTCTTCATTCAAAACCTGATTTTTGCTATTGGGCTCTATTGAATAATGAATGTTTTGAATTTTCTCCAAAAGTAAAGTAGTTGCAAACTCATGCTTTTAGAGACTTGTTTGGGCTCATGAGAGGAGTAGAAAAACATCAAAAATTTCAGTCCTGCATGATTCTACCAAGAAATGTGTGTTCATTGAAACCACTGGTTTTTGATAGTTTGGGCCCTATTGAATAATGAATGTTTTGAATTTTCTCCAAAAGTAAAGTAGTTGCAAACTCATCCTTTTAGAAACTTGTTTGGGCTGTTGAGAGGAGTAAAAAACCATCAAAAATTTCAATCCTGCATGATTCTACCAAGAAATGTGATTCTTCATTCAAAACGCTGGTTTTTGCTATTGGGCTCTTTTGAGTAATGAATGTTTTGAATTTTCTCCAAAAGTAAAGTAGTTGCAAACTTATGCTTTTAGAGACTTGTTTGGGCTCATGAGAGGAGTAGAAAAACATCAAAAATTTCAGTCCTGCATGATTCTACCAAGAAATGTGTGTTCATTCAAACCGCTGGTTTTTGATAGTTTGGGCCCTATTGAATAATGAATGTTTTGAATTTTCTCCAAAAGTAAAGTAGTTGCAAACTCATCCTTTAAGAAACTTGTTTGGGCTGTTGAGAGGAGTAAAAAACCATCAAAAATTTCAATCCTGCATGATTTTACCAAGAAATGTGATTCTTCATTCAAAACCTGATTTTTGCTATTGGGCTCTATTGAATAATGAATGTTTTGAATTTTCTCCAAAAGTAAAGTAGTTGCAAACTCATGCTTTTAGAGACTTGTTTGGGCTCATGAGAGGAGTAGAAAAACATCAAAAATTTCAGTCCTGCATGATTCTACCAAGAAATGTGTGTTCATTGAAACCGCTGGTTTTTGATAGTTTGGGCCCTATTGAATAATGAATGTTTTGAATTTTCTCCAAAAGTAAAGTAGTTACAAACTCATCCTTTTAGAAACTTGTTTGGGCTGTTGGGAGGAGTAAAAAACCATCAAAAATTTCAATCCTGCATGATTCTACCAAGAAATGTGATTCTTCATTCAAAACGCTGGTTTTTGCTATTGGGCTCTTTTGAGTAATGAATGTTTTGAATTTTCTCCAAAAGTAAAGTAGTTGCAAACTCATGCTTTTAGAGACTTGTTTGGGCTCATGAGAGGAGTGGAAAAACATCAAAAATTTCAGTCCTGCATGATTCTACCAAGAAATGTGTGTTCATTCAAACCACTGGTTTTTGATAGTTTGGGCCCTATTGAATAATGAATGTTTTGAATTTTCTCCAAAAGTAAAGTAGTTGCAAACTCATCCTTTTAGAAACTTGTTTGGGCTGTTGAGAGGAGTAAAAAACCATCAAAAATTTCAATCCTGCATGATTCTACCAAGAAATGTGATTCTTCATTCAAAACGCTGGTTTTTGCTATTGGGCTCTATTGAATAATGAATGTTTTGAATTTTCTCCAAAAGTAAAGTAGTTGCAAACTCATCCTTTTAGAGACTTGTTTGGGCTCATGAGAGGAGTAGAAAAACATCAAAAATTTCAGTCCTGCACGATTCTACCAAGAAATGTGTGTTCATTCAAACCGCTGGTTTTTGATATTTTGGGCCCTATTGAATAATGAATGTTTTGAATTTTCTCCAAAAGTAAAGTAGTTGCAAACTCATCCTTTTAGAAACTTGTTTGGGCTGTTGAGAGGAGTAAAAAACCATCAAAAATTTCAATCCTGCATGATTCTACCAAGAAATGTGATTCTTCATTCAAAACCTGATTTTTGCTATTGGGCTCTATTGAATAATGAATGTTTTGAATTTTCTCCAAAAGTAAAGTAGTTGCAAACTCATGCTTTTAGAGACTTGTTTGGGCTCATGAGAGGAGTAGAAAAACATCAAAAATTTCAGTCCTGCATGATTCTACCAAGAAATGTGTGTTCATTGAAACCGCTGGTTTTTGATAGTTTGGGCCCTATTGAATAATGAATGTTTTGAATTTTCTCCAAAAGTAAAGTAGTTGCAAACTCATCCTTTTAGAAACTTGTTTGGGCTGTTGAGAGGAGTAAAAAACCATCAAAAATTTCAATCCTGCATGATTCTACCAAGAAATGTGATTCTTCATTCAAAACGCTGGTTTTTGCTATTGGGCTCTTTTGAGTAATGAATGTTTTGAATTTTCTCCAAAAGTAAAGTAGTTGCAAACTCATGCTTTTAGAGACTTGTTTGGGCTCATGAGAGTAGAAAAACATCAAAAATTTCAGTCCTGCATGATTCTACCAAGAAATGTGTGTTCATTCAAACCGCTGGTTTTTGATAGTTTGGGCCCTATTGAATAATGAATGTTTTGAATTTTCTCCAAAAGTAAAGTAGTTGCAAACTCATCCTTTTAGAAACTTGTTTGGGCTGTTGAGAGGAGTAAAAAACCATCAAAAATTTCAATCCTGCATGATTTTACCAAGAAATGTGATTCTTCATTCAAAACCTGATTTTTGCTATTGGGCTCTATTGAATAATGAATGTTTTGAATTTTCTCCAAAAGTAAAGTAGTTGCAAACTCATACTTTTAGAGACTTGTTTGGGCTCATGAGAGGAGTAGAAAAACATCAAAAATTTCAGTCCTGCATGACTCTACCAAGAAATGTGTGTTCATTCAAACCGCTGGTTTTTGATAGTTTGGGCCCTATTGAATAATGAATGTTTTGAATTTTCTCCAAAAGTAAAGTAGTTGCAAACTCATCCTTTTAGAAACTTGTTTGGGCTGTTGAGAGGAGTAAAAAACCATCAAAAATTTCAATCCTGCATGATTTTACCAAGAAATGTGATTCTTCATTCAAAACCTGATTTTTGCTATTGGACTCTATTGAATAATGAATGTTTTGAATTTTCTCCAAAAGTAAAGTAGTTGCAAACTCATGGTTTTAGAGACTTGTTTGGGCTCATGAGAGGAGTAGAAAAACATCAAAAATTTCAGTCCTGCATGATTCTACCAAGAAATGTGTGTTCATTGAAACCGCTGGTTTTTGATAGTTTGGGCCCTATTGAATAATGAATGTTTTGAATTTTCTCCAAAACTAAAGTAGTTGCAAACTCATCGTTTTAGAAACTTGTTTGGGCTGTTGAGAGGAGTAAAAAACCATCAAAAATTTCAATCCTGCATGATTCTACCAAGAAATGTGATTCTTCATTCAAAACCTGATTTTTGCTATTGGGCTCTATTGAATAATGAATGTTTTGAATTTTCTCCAAAAGTAAAGTAGTTGCAAACTCATGCTTTTAGAGACTTGTTTGGGCTCATGAGAGGAGTAGAAAAACATCAAAAATTTCAGTCCTGCATGATTCTACCAAGAAATGTGTGTTCATTGAAACCGCTGGTTTTTGATAGTTTGGGCCCTATTGAATAATGAATGTTTTGAATTTTCTCCAAAAGTAAAGTAGTTGCAAACTCATCCTTTTAGAAACTTGTTTGGGCTGTTGAGAGGAGTAAAAAACCATCAAAAATTTCAATCCTGCATGATTCTACCAAGAAATGTGATTCTTCATTCAAAACGCTGGTTTTTGCTATTGGGCTCTTTTGAGTAATGAATGTTTTGAATTTTCTCCAAAAGTAAAGTAGTTGCAAACTCATGCTTTTAGAGACTTGTTTGGGCTCATGAGAGTAGAAAAACATCAAAAATTTCAGTCCTGCATGATTCTACCAAGAAATGTGTGTTCATTCAAACCGCTGGTTTTTGATAGTTTGGGCCCTATTGAATAATGAATGTTTTGAATTTTCTCCAAAAGTAAAGTAGTTGCAAACTCATCCTTTTAGAAACTTGTTTGGGCTGTTGAGAGGAGTAAAAAACCATCAAAAATTTCAATTCTGCATGATTCTACCAAGAAATGTGATTCTTCATTCAAAACGCTGGTTTTTGCTATTGGGCTCTATTGAATAATGAATGTTTTGAATTTTCTCCAAAAGTAAAGTAGTTGCAAACTCATGCTTTTAGAGACTTGTTTGGGCTCATGAGAGGAGTAGAAAAACATCAAAAATTTCAGTCCTGCACGATTCTACCAAGAAATGTGTGTTCATTCAAACCGCTGGTTTTTGATATTTTGGGCCCTATTGAATAATGAATGTTTTGAATTTTCTCCAAAAGTAAAGTAGTTGCAAACTCATCCTTTTAGAAACTTGTTTGGGCTGTTGAGAGGAGTAAAAAACCATCAAAAATTTCAATCCTGCATGATTTTACCAAGAAATGTGATTCTTCATTCAAAACCTGATTTTTGCTATTGGGCTCTATTGAATAATGAATGTTTTGAATTTTCTCCAAAAGTAAAGTAGTTGCAAACTCATGCTTTTAGAGACTTGTTTGGGCTCATGAGAGGAGTAGAAAAACATCAAAAATTTCAGTCCTGCATGACTCTACCAAGAAATGTGTGTTCATTCAAACCGCTGGTTTTTGATAGTTTGGGCCCTATTGAATAATGAATGTTTTGAATTTTCTCCAAAAGTAAAGTAGTTGCAAACTCATCCTTTTAGAAACTTGTTTGGGCTGTTGAGAGGAGTAAAAAACCATCAAAAATTTCAATCCTGCATGATTTTACCAAGAAATGTGATTCTTCATTCAAAACCTGATTTTTGCTATTGGACTCTATTGAATAATGAATGTTTTGAATTTTCTCCAAAAGTAAAGTAGTTGCAAACTCATGGTTTTAGAGACTTGTTTGGGCTCATGAGAGGAGTAGAAAAACATCAAAAATTTCAGTCCTGCATGATTCTACCAAGAAATGTGTGTTCATTGAAACCGCTGGTTTTTGATAGTTTGGGCCCTATTGAATAATGAATGTTTTGAATTTTCTCCAAAACTAAAGTAGTTGCAAACTCATCGTTTTAGAAACTTGTTTGGGCTGTTGAGAGGAGTAAAAAACCATCAAAAATTTCAATCCTGCATGATTCTACCAAGAAATGTGATTCTTCATTCAAAACCTGATTTTTGCTATTGGGCTCTATTGAATAATGAATGTTTTGAATTTTCTCCAAAAGTAAAGTAGTTGCAAACTCATGCTTTTAGAGACTTGTTTGGGCTCATGAGAGGAGTAGAAAAACATCAAAAATTTCAGTCCTGCATGATTCTACCAAGAAATGTGTGTTCATTGAAACCACTGGTTTTTGATAGTTTGGGCCCTATTGAATAATGAATGTTTTGAATTTTCTCCAAAAGTAAAGTAGTTGCAAACTCATCCTTTTAGAAACTTGTTTGGGCTGTTGAGAGGAGTAAAAAACCATCAAAAATTTCAATCCTGCATGATTCTACCAAGAAATGTGATTCTTCATTCAAAACGCTGGTTTTTGCTATTGGGCTCTTTTGAGTAATGAATGTTTTGAATTTTCTCCAAAAGTAAAGTAGTTGCAAACTTATGCTTTTAGAGACTTGTTTGGGCTCATGAGAGGAGTAGAAAAACATCAAAAATTTCAGTCCTGCATGATTCTACCAAGAAATGTGTGTTCATTCAAACCGCTGGTTTTTGATAGTTTGGGCCCTATTGAATAATGAATGTTTTGAATTTTCTCCAAAAGTAAAGTAGTTGCAAACTCATCCTTTAAGAAACTTGTTTGGGCTGTTGAGAGGAGTAAAAAACCATCAAAAATTTCAATCCTGCATGATTTTACCAAGAAATGTGATTCTTCATTCAAAACCTGATTTTTGCTATTGGGCTCTATTGAATAATGAATGTTTTGAATTTTCACCAAAAGTAAAGTAGTTGCAAACTCATGCTTTTAGAGACTTGTTTGGGCTCATGAGAGGAGTAGAAAAACATCAAAAATTTCAGTCCTGCATGATTCTACCAAGAAATGTGTGTTCATTGAAACCGCTGGTTTTTGATAGTTTGGGCCCTATTGAATAATGAATGTTTTGAATTTTCTCCAAAAGTAAAGTAGTTACAAACTCATCCTTTTAGAAACTTGTTTGGGCTGTTGAGAGGAGTAAAAAACCATCAAAAATTTCAATCCTGCATGATTCTACCAAGAAATGTGATTCTTCATTCAAAACGCTGGTTTTTGCTATTGGGCTCTTTTGAGTAATGAATGTTTTGAATTTTCTCCAAAAGTAAAGTAGTTGCAAACTCATGGTTTTAGAGACTTGTTTGGGCTCATGAGAGGAGTAGAAAAACATCAAAAATTTCAGTCCTGCATGATTCTACCAAGAAATGTGTGTTCATTGAAACCGCTGGTTTTTGATAGTTTGGGCCCTATTGAATAATGAATGTTTTGAATTTTCTCCAAAACTAAAGTAGTTGCAAACTCATCGTTTTAGAAACTTGTTTGGGCTGTTGAGAGGAGTAAAAAACCATCAAAAATTTCAATCCTGCATGATTCTACCAAGAAATGTGATTCTTCATTCAAAACCTGATTTTTGCTATTGGGCTCTATTGAATAATGAATGTTTTGAATTTTCTCCAAAAGTAAAGTAGTTGCAAACTCATGCTTTTAGAGACTTGTTTGGGCTCATGAGAGGAGTAGAAAAACATCAAAAATTTCAGTCCTGCATGATTCTACCAAGAAATGTGTGTTCATTGAAACCACTGGTTTTTGATAGTTTGGGCCCTATTGAATAATGAATGTTTTGAATTTTCTCCAAAAGTAAAGTAGTTGCAAACTCATCCTTTTAGAAACTTGTTTGGGCTGTTGAGAGGAGTAAAAAACCATCAAAAATTTCAATCCTGCATGATTCTACCAAGAAATGTGATTCTTCATTCAAAACGCTGGTTTTTGCTATTGGGCTCTTTTGAGTAATGAATGTTTTGAATTTTCTCCAAAAGTAAAGTAGTTGCAAACTTATGCTTTTAGAGACTTGTTTGGGCTCATGAGAGGAGTAGAAAAACATCAAAAATTTCAGTCCTGCATGATTCTACCAAGAAATGTGTGTTCATTCAAACCGCTGGTTTTTGATAGTTTGGGCCCTATTGAATAATGAATGTTTTGAATTTTCTCCAAAAGTAAAGTAGTTGCAAACTCATCCTTTAAGAAACTTGTTTGGGCTGTTGAGAGGAGTAAAAAACCATCAAAAATTTCAATCCTGCATGATTTTACCAAGAAATGTGATTCTTCATTCAAAACCTGATTTTTGCTATTGGGCTCTATTGAATAATGAATGTTTTGAATTTTCTCCAAAAGTAAAGTAGTTGCAAACTCATGCTTTTAGAGACTTGTTTGGGCTCATGAGAGGAGTAGAAAAACATCAAAAATTTCAGTCCTGCATGATTCTACCAAGAAATGTGTGTTCATTGAAACCGCTGGTTTTTGATAGTTTGGGCCCTATTGAATAATGAATGTTTTGAATTTTCTCCAAAAGTAAAGTAGTTACAAACTCATCCTTTTAGAAACTTGTTTGGGCTGTTGGGAGGAGTAAAAAACCATCAAAAATTTCAATCCTGCATGATTCTACCAAGAAATGTGATTCTTCATTCAAAACGCTGGTTTTTGCTATTGGGCTCTTTTGAGTAATGAATGTTTTGAATTTTCTCCAAAAGTAAAGTAGTTGCAAACTCATGCTTTTAGAGACTTGTTTGGGCTCATGAGAGGAGTGGAAAAACATCAAAAATTTCAGTCCTGCATGATTCTACCAAGAAATGTGTGTTCATTCAAACCACTGGTTTTTGATAGTTTGGGCCCTATTGAATAATGAATGTTTTGAATTTTCTCCAAAAGTAAAGTAGTTGCAAACTCATCCTTTTAGAAACTTGTTTGGGCTGTTGAGAGGAGTAAAAAACCATCAAAAATTTCAATCCTGCATGATTCTACCAAGAAATGTGATTCTTCATTCAAAACGCTGGTTTTTGCTATTGGGCTCTATTGAATAATGAATGTTTTGAATTTTCTCCAAAAGTAAAGTAGTTGCAAACTCATCCTTTTAGAGACTTGTTTGGGCTCATGAGAGGAGTAGAAAAACATCAAAAATTTCAGTCCTGCACGATTCTACCAAGAAATGTGTGTTCATTCAAACCGCTGGTTTTTGATATTTTGGGCCCTATTGAATAATGAATGTTTTGAATTTTCTCCAAAAGTAAAGTAGTTGCAAACTCATCCTTTTAGAAACTTGTTTGGGCTGTTGAGAGGAGTAAAAAACCATCAAAAATTTCAATCCTGCATGATTATACCAAGAAATGTGATTCTTCATTCAAAACCTGATTTTTGCTATTGGGCTCTATTGAATAATGAATGTTTTGAATTTTCTCCAAAAGTAAAGTAGTTGCAAACTCATGCTTTTAGAGACTTGTTTGGGCTCATGAGAGGAGTAGAAAAACATCAAAAATTTCAGTCCTGCATGATTCTACCAAGAAATGTGTGTTCATTGAAACCGCTGGTTTTTGATAGTTTGGGCCCTATTGAATAATGAATGTTTTGAATTTTCTCCAAAAGTAAAGTAGTTGCAAACTCATCCTTTTAGAAACTTGTTTGGGCTGTTGAGAGGAGTAAAAAACCATCAAAAATTTCAATCCTGCATGATTCTACCAAGAAATGTGATTCTTCATTCAAAACGCTGGTTTTTGCTATTGGGCTCTTTTGAGTAATGAATGTTTTGAATTTTCTCCAAAAGTAAAGTAGTTGCAAACTCATGCTTTTAGAGACTTGTTTGGGCTCATGAGAGTAGAAAAACATCAAAAATTTCAGTCCTGCATGATTCTACCAAGAAATGTGTGTTCATTCAAACCGCTGGTTTTTGATAGTTTGGGCCCTATTGAATAATGAATGTTTTGAATTTTCTCCAAAAGTAAAGTAGTTGCAAACTCATCCTTTTAGAAACTTGTTTGGGCTGTTGAGAGGAGTAAAAAACCATCAAAAATTTCAATCCTGCATGATTCTACCAAGAAATGTGATTCTTCATTCAAAACGCTGGTTTTTGCTATTGGGCTCTATTGAATAATGAATGTTTTGAATTTTCTCCAAAAGTAAAGTAGTTGCAAACTCATGCTTTTAGAGACTTGTTTGGGCTCATGAGAGGAGTAGAAAAACATCAAAAATTTCAGTCCTGCACGATTCTACCAAGAAATGTGTGTTCATTCAAACCGCTGGTTTTTGATATTTTGGGCCCTATTGAATAATGAATGTTTTGAATTTTCTCCAAAAGTAAAGTAGTTGCAAACTCATCCTTTTAGAAACTTGTTTGGGCTGTTGAGAGGAGTAAAAAACCATCAAAAATTTCAATCCTGCATGATTTTACCAAGAAATGTGATTCTTCATTCAAAACCTGATTTTTGCTATTGGGCTCTATTGAATAATGAATGTTTTGAATTTTCTCCAAAAGTAAAGTAGTTGCAAACTCATGCTTTTAGAGACTTGTTTGGGCTCATGAGAGGAGTAGAAAAACATCAAAAATTTCAGTCCTGCATGACTCTACCAAGAAATGTGTGTTCATTCAAACCGCTGGTTTTTGATAGTTTGGGCCCTATTGAATAATGAATGTTTTGAATTTTCTCCAAAAGTAAAGTAGTTGCAAACTCATCCTTTTAGAAACTTGTTTGGGCTGTTGAGAGGAGTAAAAAAACATCAAAAATTTCAATCCTGCATGATTTTACCAAGAAATGTGATTCTTCATTCAAAACCTGATTTTTGCTATTGGACTCTATTGAATAATGAATGTTTTGAATTTTCTCCAAAAGTAAAGTAGTTGCAAACTCATGCTTTTAGAGACTTGTTTGGGCTCATGAGAGGAGTAGAAAAACATCAAAAATTTCAGTCCTGCATGATTCTACCAAGAAATGTGTGTTCATTGAAACCGCTGGTTTTTGATAGTTTGGGCCCTATTGAATAATGAATGTTTTGAATTTTCTCCAAAAGTAAAGTAGTTACAAACTCATCCTTTTAGAAACTTGTTTGGGCTGTTGAGAGGAGTAAAAAACAATCAAAAATTTCAATCCTGCATGATTCTACCAAGAAATGTGATTCTTCATTAAAAACCTGATTTTTGCTATTGGGCTCTATTGAATAATGAATGTTTTGAATTTTCTCCAAAAGTAAAGTAGTTGCAAACTCATGCTTTTAGAGACTTGTTTGGGCTCATGAGAGGAGTAGAAAAACATCAAAAATTTCAGTCCTGCATGATTCTACCAAGAAATGTGTGTTCATTCAAACCGCTGGTTTTTGATAGTTTGGGCCCTATTGAATAATGAATGTTTTGAATTTTCTCCAAAAGTAAAGTAGTTGCAAACTCATCCTTTTAGAAACTTGTTTGGGCTGTTGAGAGGAGTAAAAAACCATCAAAAATTTCAATCCTGCGTGATTCTACCAAGAAATGTGATTCTTCATTCAAAACGCTGGTTTTTGCTATTGGGCTCTATTGAATAATGAATGTTTTGAATTTTCTCCAAAAGTAAAGTAGTTGCAAACTCATCCTTTTAGAGACTTGTTTGGGCTCATGAGACGAGTAGAAAAACATCAAAAATTTCAGTCCTGCACGATTCTACCAAGAAATGTGTGTTCATTCAAACCGCTGGTTTTTGATAGTTTGGGCCCTATTGAATAATGAATGTTTTGAATTTTCTCCAAAAGTAAAGTAGTTGCAAACTCATACTTTTAGAAACTTGTTTGGGCTGTTGAGAGGAGTAAAAAACCATCAAAAATTTTAAACCTGCATGATTTTACCAAGAAATGTGATTCTTCATTCAAAACCTGATTTTTGCTATTGGGCTCTATTGAATAGTGAATGTTTTGAATTTTCTCCAAAAGTAAAGTAGTTGCAAACTCATGCTTTTAGAGACTTGTTTGGGCTCATGAGAGGAGTAGAAAAACATCAAAAATTTCAGTCCTGCATGATTCTACCAAGAAATGTGTGTTCATTGAAACCGCTGGTTTTTGATAGTTTGGGTCCTATTGAATAATGAATGTTTTGAATTTTCTCCAAAAGTAAAGTAGTTGCAAACTCATCCTTTTAGAAACTTGTTTGGGCTGTTGAGAGGAGTAAAAAACCATCAAAAATTTCAATCCTGCATGATTTTACCAAGAAATGTGATTCTTCATTCAAAACCTGATTTTTGCTATTGGGCTCTATTGAATAATGAATGTTTTGAATTTTCTCCAAAAGTAAAGTAGTTGCAAACTCATGGTTTTAGAGACTTGTTTGGGCTCATGAGAGGAGTAGAAAAACATCAAAAATTTCAGTCCTGCATGATTCTACCAAGAAATGTGTGTTCATTGAAACCACTGGTTTTTGATAGTTTGGGCCCTATTGAATAATGAATGTTTTGAATTTTCTCTAAAACTAAAGTAGTTGCAAACTCATCGTTTTAGAAACTTGTTTGGGCTGTTGAGAGGAGTAAAAAACCATCAAAAATTTCAATCCTGCATGATTCTACCAAGAAATGTGATTCTTCATTCAAAACCTGATTTTTGCTATTGGGCTCTTTTGAGTAATGAATGTTTTGAATTTTCTCCAAAAGTAAAGTAGTTGCAAACTTATGCTTTTAGAGACTTGTTTGGGCTCATGAGAGGAGTAGAAAAACATCAAAAATTTCAGTCCTGCATGATTCTACCAAGAAATGTGTGTTCATTCAAACCGCTGGTTTTTGATAGTTTGGGCCCTATTGAATAATGAATGTTTTGAATTTTCTCCAAAAGTAAAGTAGTTGCAAACTCATCCTTTAAGAAACTTGTTTGGGCTGTTGAGAGGAGTAAAAAACCATTAAAAATTTCAATCCTGCATGATTTTACCAAGAAATGTGATTCTTCATTCAAAACCTGATTTTTGCTATTGGGCTCTATTGAATAATGAATGTTTTGAATTTTCTCCAAAAGTAAAGTAGTTGCAAACTCATGCTTTTAGAGACTTGTTTGGGCTCATGAGAGGAGTAGAAAAACATCAAAAATTTCAGTCCTGCATGATTCTACCAAGAAATGTGTGTTCATTGAAACCGCTGGTTTTTGATAGTTTGGGCCCTAATGAATAATGAATGTTTTGAATTTTCTCCAAAAGTAAAGTAGTTACAAACTCATCCTTTTAGAAACTTGTTTGGGCTGTTGAGAGGAGTAAAAAACCATCAAAAATTTCAATCCTGCATGATTCTACCAAGAAATGTGATTCTTCATTCAAAACGCTGGTTTTTGCTATTGGGCTCTTTTGAGTAATGAATGTTTTGAATTTTCTCCAAAAGTAAAGTAGTTGCAAACTCATGCTTTTAGAGACTTGTTTGGGCTCATGAGAGGAGTAGAAAAACATCAAAAATTTCAGTCCTGCATGATTCTACCAAGAAATGTGTGTTCATTCAAACCGCTGGTTTTTGATAGTTTGGGCCCTATTGAATAATGAATGTTTTGAATTTTCTCCAAAAGTAAAGTAGTTGCAAACTCATCCTTTTAGAAACTTGTTTGGGCTGTTGAGAGGAGTAAAAAACCATCAAAAATTTCAATCCTGCATGATTCTACCAAGAAATGTGATTCTTCATTCAAAACGCTGGTTTTTGCTATTGGGCTCTATTGAATAATGAATGTTTTGAATTTTCTCCAAAAGTAAAGTAGTTGCAAACTCATCCTTTTAGAGACTTGTTTGGGCTCATGAGAGGAGTAGAAAAACATCAAAAATTTCAGTCCTGCACGATTCTACCAAGAAATGTGTGTTCATTCAAACCGCTGGTTTTTGATATTTTGGGCCCTATTGAATAATGAATGTTTTGAATTTTCTCCAAAAGTAAAGTAGTTGCAAACTCATCCTTTTAGAAACTTGTTTGGGCTGTTGAGAGGAGTAAAAAACCATCAAAAATTTCAATCCTGCATGATTCTACCAAGAAATGTGATTCTTCATTCAAAACCTGATTTTTGCTATTGGGCTCTTTTGAGTAATGAATGTTTTGAATTTTCTCCAAAAGTAAAGTAGTTGCAAACTCATGCTTTTAGAGACTTGTTTGGGCTCATGAGAGTAGAAAAACATCAAAAATTTCAGTCCTGCATGATTCTACCAAGAAATGTGTGTTCATTCAAACCGCTGGTTTTTGATAGTTTGGGCCCTATTGAATAATGAATGTTTTGAATTTTCTCCAAAAGTAAAGTAGTTGCAAACTCATCCTTTTAGAAACTTGTTTGGGCTGTTGAGAGGAGTAAAAAACCATCAAAAATTTCAATCCTGCATGATTCTACCAAGAAATGTGATTCTTCATTCAAAACGCTGGTTTTTGCTTTTGGGCTCTATTGAATAATGAATGTTTTGAATTTTCTCCAAAAGTAAAGTAGTTGCAAACTCATGCTTTTAGAGACTTGTTTGGGCTCATGAGAGGAGTAGAAAAACATCAAAAATTTCAGTCCTGCACGATTCTACCAAGAAATGTGTGTTCATTCAAACCGCTGGTTTTTGATATTTTGGGCCCTATTGAATAATGAATGTTTTGAATTTTCTCCAAAAGTAAAGTAGTTGCAAACTCATCCTTTTAGAAACTTGTTTGGGCTGTTGAGAGGAGTAAAAAACCATCAAAAATTTCAATCCTGCATGATTTTACCAAGAAATGTGATTCTTCATTCAAAACCTGATTTTTGCTATTGGGCTCTATTGAATAATGAATGTTTTGAATTTTCTCCAAAAGTAAAGTAGTTGCAAACTCATGCTTTTAGAGACTTGTTTGGGCTCATGAGAGGAGTAGAAAAACATCAAAAACTTCAGTCCTGCATGATTCTACCAAGAAATGTGTGTTCATTGAAACCGCTGGTTTTTGATAGTTTGGGCCCTATTGAATAATGAATGTTTTGAATTTTCTCCAAAAGTAAAGTAGTTACAAACTCATCCTTTTAGAAACTTGTTTGGGCTGTAGAGAGGAGTAAAAAACCATCAAAAATTTCAATCCTGCATGATTTTACCAAGAAATGTGATTCTTCATTCAAAACCTGATTTTTGCTATTGGGCTCTATTGAATAATGAATGTTTTGAATTTTCTCCAAAAGTAAAGTAGTTGCAAACTCATGCTTTTAGAGACTTGTTTGGGCTCATGAGAGGAGTAGAAAAACATCAAAAATTTTAGTCCTGCATGATTCTACCAAGAAATGTGTCTTCATTGAAACCGATGGTTTTTGATAGTTTGGGCCCTATTGAATAATGAATGTTTTGAATTTTCTCCAAAAGTAAAGTAGTTACAAACTCATCCTTTTAGAAACTTGTTTGGGCTGTTGAGAGGAGTAAAAAACCATCAAAAATTTCAATCCTGCATGATTCTACCAAGAAATGTGATTCTTCATTCAAAACCTGATTTTTGCTATTGGGCTCTATTGAATAATGAATGTTTTGAATTTTCTCCAAAAGTAAAGTAGTTGCAAACTCATGCTTTTAGAGACTTGTTTGGGCTCATGAGAGGAGTAGAAAAACATCAAAAATTTCAGTCCTGCATGATTCTACCAAGAAATGTGTGTTCATTGAAACCGCTGGTTTTTGATAGTTTGGGCCCTATTGAATAATGAATGTTTTGAATTTTCTCCAAAAGTAAAGTAGTTGCAAACTCATCCTTTTAGAAACTTGTTTGGGCTGTTGAGAGGAGTAAAAAACCATCAAAAATTTCAATCCTGCATGATTCTACCAAGAAATGTGATTCTTCATTTAAAACGCTGGTTTTTGCTATTGGGCTCTTTTGAGTAATGAATGTTTTGAATTTTCTCCAAAAGTAAAGTAGTTGCAAACTCATGCTTTTAGAGACTTGTTTGGGCTCATGAGAGTAGAAAAACATCAAAAATTTCAGTCCTGCATGATTCTACCAAGAAATGTGTGTTCATTCAAACCGCTGGTTTTTGATAGTTTGGGCCCTATTGAATAATGAATGTTTTGAATTTTCTCCAAAAGTAAAGTAGTTGCAAACTCATCCTTTTAGAAACTTGTTTGGGCTGTTGAGAGGAGTAAAAAACCATCAAAAATTTCAATCCTGCATGATTCTACCAAGAAATGTGATTCTTCATTCAAAACGCTGGTTTTTGCTTTTGGGCTCTATTGAATAATGAATGTTTTGAATTTTCTCCAAAAGTAAAGTAGTTGCAAACTCATGCTTTTAGAGACTTGTTTGGGCTCATGAGAGGAGTAGAAAAACATCAAAAATTTCAGTCCTGCACGATTCTACCAAGAAATGTGTGTTCATTCAAACCGCTGGTTTTTGATATTTTGGGCCCTATTGAATAATGAATGTTTTGAATTTTCTCCAAAAGTAAAGTAGTTGCAAACTCATCCTTTTAGAAACTTGTTTGGGCTGTTGAGAGGAGTAAAAAACCATCAAAAATTTCAATCCTGCATGATTTTACCAAGAAATGTGATTCTTCATTCAAAACCTGATTTTTGCTATTGGGCTCTATTGAATAATGAATGTTTTGAATTTTCTCCAAAAGTAAAGTAGTTGCAAACTCATGCTTTTAGAGACTTGTTTGGGCTCATGAGAGGAGTAGAAAAACATCAAAAATTTCAGTCCTGCATGATTCTACCAAGAAATGTGTGTTCATTGAAACCGCTGGTTTTTGATAGTTTGGGCCCTATTGAATAATGAATGTTTTGAATTTTCTCCAAAAGTAAAGTAGTTACAAACTCATCCTTTTAGAAACTTGTTTGGGCTGTTGAGAGGAGTAAAAAACCATCAAAAATTTCAATCCTGCATGATTTTACCAAGAAATGTGATTCTTCATTCAAAACCTGATTTTTGCTATTGGGCTCTATTGAATAATGAATGTTTTGAATTTTCTCCAAAAGTAAAGTAGTTGCAAACTCATGCTTTTAGAGACTTGTTTGGGCTCATGAGAGGAGTAGAAAAACATCAAAAATTTCAGTCCTGCATGATTCTACCAAGAAATGTGTCTTCATTGAAACCGATGGTTTTTGATAGTTTGGGCCCTATTGAATAATGAATGTTTTGAATTTTCTCCAAAAGTAAAGTAGTTACAAACTCATCCTTTTAGAAACTTGTTTGGGCTGTTGAGAGGAGTAAAAAACCATCAAAAATTTCAATCCTGCATGATTCTACCAAGAAATGTGATTCTTCATTCAAAACCTGATTTTTGCTATTGGGCTCTATTGAATAATGAATGTTTTGAATTTTCTCCAAAAGTAAAGTAGTTGCAAACTCATGCTTTTAGAGACTTGTTTGGGCTCATGAGAGGAGTAGAAAAACATCAAAAATTTCAGTCCTGCATGATTCTACCAAGAAATGTGTGTTCATTGAAACCGCTGGTTTTTGATAGTTTGGGCCCTATTGAATAATGAATGTTTTGAATTTTCTCCAAAAGTAAAGTAGTTGCAAACTCATCCTTTTAGAAACTTGTTTGGGCTGTTGAGAGGAGTAAAAAACCATCAAAAATTTCAATCCTGCATGATTCTACCAAGAAATGTGATTCTTCATTCAAAACGCTGGTTTTTGCTATTGGGCTCTTTTGAGTAATGAATGTTTTGAATTTTCTCCAAAAGTAAAGTAGTTGCAAATTCATGCTTTTAGAGACTTGTTTGGGCTCATGAGAGGAGTAGAAAAACATCAAAAATTTCAGTCCTGCACGATTCTACCAAGAAATGTGTGTTCATTCAAACCGCTGGTTTTTGATATTTTGGGCCCTATTGAATAATGAATGTTTTGAATTTTCTCCAAAAGTAAAGTAGTTGCAAACTCATCCTTTTAGAAACTTGTTTGGGCTGATGAGAGGAGTAAAAAACCATCAAAAATTTCAATCCTGCATGATTCTACCAAGAAATGTGATTCTTCATTCAAAACCTGATTTTTGCTATTGGGCTCTATTGAATAATGAATGTTTTGAATTTTCTCCAAAAGTAAAGTAGTTGCAAACTCATGCTTTTAGAGACTTGTTTGGGCTCATGAGAGGAGTAGAAAAACATCAAAAATTTCAGTCCTGCATGATTCTACCAAGAAATGTGTCTTCATTGAAACCGCTGGTTTTTGATAGTTTGGGCCCTATTGAATAATGAATGTTTTGAATTTTCTCCAAAAGTAAAGTAGTTGCAAACTCATCCTTTTAGAAACTTGTTTGGGCTGTTGAGAGGAGTAAAAAACCATCAAAAATTTCAATCCTGCATGATTCTACGAAGAAATGTGATTCTTCATTCAAAACGCTGGTTTTTGCTATTGGGCTCTTTTGAGTAATGAATGTTTTGAATTTTCTCCAAAAGTAAAGTAGTTGCAAACTCATGCTTTTAGAGACTTGTTTGGGCTCATGAGAGGAGTAGAAAAACATCAAAAATTTCAGTCCTGCATGACTCTACCAAGAAATGTGTGTTCATTCAAACCGCTGGTTTTTGATAGTTTGGGCCCTATTGAATAATGAATATTTTGAATTTTCTCCAAAAGTAAAGTAGTTGCAAACTCATCCTTTTAGAAACTTGTTTGGGCTGTTGAGAGGAGTAAAAAACCATCAAAAATTTCAATCCTGCATGATTTTACCAAGAAATGTGATTCTTCATTCAAAACCTGATTTTTGCTATTGGGCTCTATTGAATAATGAATGTTTTGAATTTTCTCCAAAAGTAAAGTAGTTGCAAACTCATGCTTTTAGAGACTTGTTTGGGCTCATGAGAGGAGTAGAAAAACATCAAAAATTTCAGTCCTGCATGATTCTACCAAGAAATGTGTGTTCATTGAAACCGCTGGTTTTTGATAGTTTGGGTCCTATTGAATAATGAATGTTTTGAATTTTCTCCAAAAGTAAAGTAGTTGCAAACTCGACCTTTTAGAAACTTGTTTGGGCTGTTGAGAGGAGTAAAAAATCATCAAAAATTTCAATCCTGCATGATTCTACCAAGAAATGTGATTCTTCATTCAAAACCTGATTTTTGCTATTGGGCTCTATTGAATAATGAATGTTTTGAATTTTCTCCAAAAGTAAAGTAGTTGCAAACTCATGCTTTTAGAGACTTGTTTGGGCTCATGAGAGGAGTAGAAAAACATCAAAAATTTCAGTCCTGCATGATTCTACCAAGAAATGTGTGTTCATTGAAACCGCTGGTTTTTGATAGTTTGGGCCCTATTGAATAATGAATGTTTTGAATTTTCTCCAAAAGTAAAGTAGTTGCAAACTCATCCTTTTAGAAACTTGTTTGGGCTGTTGAGAGGAGTAAAAAATCATCAAAAATTTCAATCCTGCATGATTCTACCAAGAAATGTGATTCTTCATTCAAAACCTGATTTTTGCTATTGGGCTCTATTGAATAATGAATGTTTTGAATTTTCTCCAAAAGTAAAGTAGTTGCAAACTCATGCTTTTAGAGACTTGTTTGGGCTCATGAGAGGAGTAGAAAAACATCAAAAATTTCAGTCCTGCATGATTCTACCAAGAAATGTGTGTTCATTGAAACCACTGGTTTTTGATAGTTTGGGCCCTATTGAATAATGAATGTTTTGAATTTTCTCCAAAAGTAAAGTAGTTGCAAACTCATCCTTTTAGAAACTTGTTTGGGCTGTTGAGAGGAGTAAAAAACCATCAAAAATTTCAATCCTGCATGATTCTACCAAGAAATGTGATTCTTCATTCAAAACGCTGGTTTTTGCTATTGGGCTCTTTTGAGTAATGAATGTTTTGAATTTTCTCCAAAAGTAAAGTAGTTGCAAACTTATGCTTTTAGAGACTTGTTTGGGCTCATGAGAGGAGTAGAAAAACATCAAAAATTTCAGTCCTGCATGATTCTACCAAGAAATGTGTGTTCATTCAAACCGCTGGTTTTTGATAGTTTGGGCCCTATTGAATAATGAATGTTTTGAATTTTCTCCAAAAGTAAAGTAGTTGCAAACTCATCCTTTAAGAAACTTGTTTGGGCTGTTGAGAGGAGTAAAAAACCATCAAAAATTTCAATCCTGCATGATTCTACCAAGAAATGTGATTCTTCATTCAAAACGCTGGTTTTTGCTATTGGGCTCTTTTGAGTAATGAATGTTTTGAATTTTCTCCAAAAGTAAAGTAGTTGCAAATTCATGCTTTTAGAGACTTGTTTGGGCTCATGAGAGGAGTAGAAAAACATCAAAAATTTCAGTCCTGCACGATTCTACCAAGAAATGTGTGTTCATTCAAACCGCTGGTTTTTGATATTTTGGGCCCTATTGAATAATGAATGTTTTGAATTTTCTCCAAAAGTAAAGTAGTTGCAAACTCATCCTTTTAGAAACTTGTTTGGGCTGATGAGAGGAGTAAAAAACCATCAAAAATTTCAATCCTGCATGATTCTACCAAGAAATGTGATTCTTCATTCAAAACCTGATTTTTGCTATTGGGCTCTATTGAATAATGAATGTTTTGAATTTTCTCCAAAAGTAAAGTAGTTGCAAACTCATGCTTTTAGAGACTTGTTTGGGCTCATGAGAGGAGTAGAAAAACATCAAAAATTTCAGTCCTGCATGATTCTACCAAGAAATGTGTCTTCATTGAAACCGCTGGTTTTTGATAGTTTGGGCCCTATTGAATAATGAATGTTTTGAATTTTCTCCAAAAGTAAAGTAGTTGCAAACTCATCCTTTTAGAAACTTGTTTGGGCTGTTGAGAGGAGTAAAAAACCATCAAAAATTTCAATCCTGCATGATTCTACGAAGAAATGTGATTCTTCATTCAAAACGCTGGTTTTTGCTATTGGGCTCTTTTGAGTAATGAATGTTTTGAATTTTCTCCAAAAGTAAAGTAGTTGCAAACTCATGCTTTTAGAGACTTGTTTGGGCTCATGAGAGGAGTAGAAAAACATCAAAAATTTCAGTCCTGCATGACTCTACCAAGAAATGTGTGTTCATTCAAACCGCTGGTTTTTGATAGTTTGGGCCCTATTGAATAATTAATATTTTGAATTTTCTCCAAAAGTAAAGTAGTTGCAAACTCATCCTTTTAGAAACTTGTTTGGGCTGTTGAGAGGAGTAAAAAACCATCAAAAATTTCAATCCTGCATGATTTTACCAAGAAATGTGATTCTTCATTCAAAACCTGATTTTTGCTATTGGGCTCTATTGAATAATGAATGTTTTGAATTTTCTCCAAAAGTAAAGTAGTTGCAAACTCATGCTTTTAGAGACTTGTTTGGGCTCATGAGAGGAGTAGAAAAACATCAAAAATTTCAGTCCTGCATGATTCTACCAAGAAATGTGTGTTCATTGAAACCGCTGGTTTTTGATAGTTTGGGTCCTATTGAATAATGAATGTTTTGAATTTTCTCCAAAAGTAAAGTAGTTGCAAACTCGACCTTTTAGAAACTTGTTTGGGCTGTTGAGAGGAGTAAAAAATCATCAAAAATTTCAATCCTGCATGATTCTACCAAGAAATGTGATTCTTCATTCAAAACCTGATTTTTGCTATTGGGCTCTATTGAATAATGAATGTTTTGAATTTTCTCCAAAAGTAAAGTAGTTGCAAACTCATGCTTTTAGAGACTTGTTTGGGCTCATGAGAGGAGTAGAAAAACATCAAAAATTTCAGTCCTGCATGATTCTACCAAGAAATGTGTGTTCATTGAAACTGCTGGTTTTTGATAGTTTGGGCCCTATTGAATAATGAATGTTTTGAATTTTCTCCAAAAGTAAAGTAGTTGCAAACTCATCCTTTTAGAAACTTGTTTGGGCTGTTGAGAGGAGTAAAAAATCATCAAAAATTTCAATCCTGCATGATTCTACCAAGAAATGTGATTCTTCATTCAAAACCTGATTTTTGCTATTGGGCTCTATTGAATAATGAATGTTTTGAATTTTCTCCAAAAGTAAAGTAGTTGCAAACTCATGCTTTTAGAGACTTGTTTGGGCTCATGAGAGGAGTAGAAAAACATCAAAAATTTCAGTCCTGCATGATTCTACCAAGAAATGTGTGTTCATTGAAACCACTGGTTTTTGATAGTTTGGGCCCTATTGAATAATGAATGTTTTGAATTTTCTCCAAAAGTAAAGTAGTTGCAAACTCATCCTTTTAGAAACTTGTTTGGGCTGTTGAGAGGAGTAAAAAACCATCAAAAATTTCAATCCTGCATGATTCTACCAAGAAATGTGATTCTTCATTCAAAACGCTGGTTTTTGCTATTGGGCTCTTTTGAGTAATGAATGTTTTGAATTTTCTCCAAAAGTAAAGTAGTTGCAAACTTATGCTTTTAGAGACTTGTTTGGGCTCATGAGAGGAGTAGAAAAACATCAAAAATTTCAGTCCTGCATGATTCTACCAAGAAATGTGTGTTCATTCAAACCGCTGGTTTTTGATAGTTTGGGCCCTATTGAATAATGAATGTTTTGAATTTTCTCCAAAAGTAAAGTAGTTGCAAACTCATCCTTTAAGAAACTTGTTTGGGCTGTTGAGAGGAGTAAAAAACCATCAAAAATTTCAATCCTGCATGATTTTACCAAGAAATGTGATTCTTCATTCAAAACCTGATTTTTGCTATTGGGCTCTATTGAATAATGAATGTTTTGAATTTTCTCCAAAAGTAAAGTAGTTGCAAACTCATGCTTTTAGAGACTTGTTTGGGCTCATGAGAGGAGTAGAAAAACATCAAAAATTTCAGTCCTGCATGATTCTACCAAGAAATGTGTGTTCATTGAAACCGCTGGTTTTTGATAGTTTGGGCCCTATTGAATAATGAATGTTTTGAATTTTCTCCAAAAGTAAAGTAGTTACAAACTCATCCTTTTAGAAACTTGTTTGGGCTGTTGAGAGGAGTAAAAAACCATCAAAAATTTCAATCCTGCATGATTCTACCAAGAAATGTGATTCTTCATTCAAAACGCTGGTTTTTGCTATTGGGCTCTTTTGAGTAATGAATGTTTTGAATTTTCTCCAAAAGTAAAGTAGTTGCAAACTCATGCTTTTAGAGACTTGTTTGGGCTCATGAGAGGAGTAGAAAAACATCAAAAATTTCAGTCGTGCATGATTCTACCAAGAAATGTGTGTTCATTCAAACCGCTGGTTTTTGATAGTTTGGGCCCTATTGAATAATGAATGTTTTGAATTTTCTCCAAAAGTAAAGTAGTTGCAAACTCATCCTTTTAGAAACTTGTTTGGGCTGTTGAGAGGAGTAAAAAACCATCAAAAATTTCAATCCTGCATGATTCTACCAAGAAATGTGATTCTTCATTCAAAACGCTGGTTTTTGCTATTGGGCTCTATTGAATAATGAATGTTTTGAATTTTCTCCAAAAGTAAAGTAGTTGCAAACTCATCCTTTTAGAAACTTGTTTGGGCTGTTGAGAGGAGTAAAAAACCATCAAAAATTTCAATCATGCATGATTCTACCAAGAAATGTGATTCTTTATTCAAAACGCTGGTTTTTGCTATTGGGCTCTTTTGAGTAATGAATGTTTTGAATTTTCTCCAAAAGTAAAGTAGTTGCAAATTCATGCTTTTAGAGACTTGTTTGGGCTCATGAGAGGAGTAGAAAAACATCAAAAATTTCAGTCCTGCACGATTCTACCAAGAAATGTGTGTTCATTCAAACCGCTGGTTTTTGATATTTTGGGCCCTATTGAATAATGAATGTTTTGAATTTTCTCCAAAAGTAAAGTAGTTGCAAACTCATCCTTTTAGAAACTTGTTTGGGCTGATGAGAGGAGTAAAAAACCATCAAAAATTTCAATCCTGCATGATTCTACCAAGAAATGTGATTCTTCATTCAAAACCTGATTTTTGCTATTGGGCTCTATTGAATAATGAATGTTTTGAATTTTCTCCAAAAGTAAAGTAGTTGCAAACTCATGCTTTTAGAGAATTGTTTGGGCTCATGAGAGGAGTAGAAAAACATCAAAAATTTCAGTCCTGCATGATTCTACCAAGAAATGTGTGTTCATTGAAACCGCTGGTTTTTGATAGTTTGGGCCCTATTGAATAATGAATGTTTTGAATTTTCTCCAAAAGTAAAGTAGTTGCAAACTCATCCTTTTAGAAACTTGTTTGGGCTGTTGAGAGGAGTAAAAAACCATCAAAAATTTCAATCCTGCATGATTCTACGAAGAAATGTGATTCTTCATTCAAAACGCTGGTTTTAGCTATTGGGCTCTTTTGAGTAATGAATGTTTTGAATTTTCTCCAAAAGTAAAGTAGTTGCAAACTCATGCTTTTAGAGACTTGTTTGGGCTCATGAGAGGAGTAGAAAAACATCAAAAATTTCAGTCCTGCATGATTCTACCAAGAAATGTGTGTTCATTCAAACCGCTGGTTTTTGATAGTTTGGGCCCTATTGAATAATGAATGTTTTGAATTTTCTCCAAAAGTAAAGTAGTTGCAAACTCATCCTTTTAGAAACTTGTTTGGGCTGTTGAGAGGAGTAAAAAACCATCAAAAATTTCAATCCTGCATGATTTTACCAAGAAATGTGATTCTTCATTCAAAACCTGATTTTTGCTATTGGGCTCTATTGAATAGTGAATGTTTTGAATTTTCTCCAAAAGTAAAGTAGTTGCAAACTCATGCTTTTAGAGACTTGTTTGGGCTCATGAGAGGAGTAGAAAAACATCAAAAATTTCAGTCCTGCATGATTCTACCAAGAAATGTGTGTTCATTGAAACCGCTGGTTTTTGATAGTTTGGGCCCTATTGAATAATGAATGTTTTGAACTTTCTCCAAAAGTAAAGTAGTTGCAAACTCATCCTTTTATAAACTTGTTTGGGCTGTTGAGAGGAGTAAAAAACCATCAAAAATTTCAATCCTGCATGATTTTACCAAGAAATGTGATTCTTCATTCAAAACCTGATTTTTGCTATTGGGCTCTATTGAATAATGAATGTTTTGAATTTTCTCCAAAAGTAAAGTAGTTGCAAACTCATGCTTTTAGAAACTTGTTTGGGCTGTTGAGAGGAGTAAAAAACCATCAAAAATTTCAATCCTGCATGATTCTACCAAGAAATGTGATTCTTCATTCAAAACCTGATTTTTGCTATTGGGCTCTATTGAATAATGAATGTTTTGAATTTTCTCCAAAAGTAAAGTAGTTGCAAACTCATGCTTTTAGAGACTTGTTTGGGCTCATGAGAGGAGTAGAAAAACATCAAAAATTTCAGTCCTGCATGATTCTACTAAAAAATGTGTGTTCATTGAAACCGCTGGTTTTTGATAGTTTGGGCCCTATTGAATAATGAATGTTTTGAATTTTCTCCAAAACTAAAGTAGTTGCAAACTCATCCTTTTAGAAACTTGTTTGGGCTGTTGAGAGGAGTAAAAAACCATCAAAAATTTCAATCCTGCATGATTCTACCAAGAAATGTGATTCTTCATTCAAAACGCTGGTTTTTGCTATTGGGCTCTTTTGAGTAATGAATGTTTTGAATTTTCTCCAAAAGTAAAGTAGTTGCAAACTCATGCTTTTAGAGACTTGTTTGGGCTCATCAGAGTAGAAAAACATCAAAAATTTCAGTCCTGCATGATTCTACCAAGAAATGTGTGTTCATTCAAACCGCTGGTTTTTGATAGTTTGGGCCCTATTGAATAATTAATGTTTTGAATTTTCTCCAAAAGTAAAGTAGTTGCAAACTCATCCTTTTAGAAACTTGTTTGGGCTGTAGAGAGGAGTAAAAAACCATCAAAAATTTCAATCCTGCATGATTTTACCAAGAAATGTGATTCTTCATTCAAAACCTGATTTTTGCTATTGGGCTCTATTGAATAGTGAATGTTTTGAATTTTCTCCAAAAGTAAAGTAGTTGCAAACTCATGCTTTTAGAGACTTGTTTGGGCTCATGAGAGGAGTAGAAAAACATCAAAAATTTCAGTCCTGCATGATTCTACCAAGAAATGTGTGTTCATTGAAACCGCTGGTTTTTGATAGTTTGGGCCCTATTGAATAATGAATGTTCTGAATTTTCTCCAAAAGTAAAGTAGTTGCAAACTCATCCTTTTAGAAACTTGTTTGGGCTGTTGAGAGGAGTAAAAAACCATCAAAAATTTCAATCCTGCATGATTCTACCAAGAAATGTGATTCTTCATTGAAAACCTGATTTTTGCTATTGGGCTCTATTGAATAATGAATGTTTTGAATTTTCTCCAAAAGTAAAGTAGTTGCAAACTCATGCTTTTAGAGACTTGTTTGGGCTCATGAGAGGAGTAGAAAAACATCAAAAATTTCAGTCCTGCATGATTCTACCAAGAAATGTGTGTTCATTGAAAACGCTGGTTTTGGATAGTTTGGGCCCTATTGAATAATGAATGTTTTGAATTTTCTCCAAAAGTAAAGTAGTTACAAACTCATCCTTTTAGAAACTTGTTTGGGCTGTTGAGAGGAGTAAAAAAACATCAAAAATTTCAATCCTGCATGATTCTACCAAGAAATGTGATTCTTCATTCAAAACCTGATTTTTGCTATTGGGCTCTATTGAATAATGAATGTTTTGAATTTTCTCCAAAAGTAAAGTAGTTGCAAACTCATGCTTTTAGAGACTTGTTTGGGCTCATGAGAGGAGTAGAAAAACATCAAAAATTTCAGTCCTGCATGATTCTACCAAGAAATGTGTGTTCATTGAAACCGCTGGTTTTTGATAGTTTGGGCCCTATTGAATAATGAATGTTCTGAATTTTCTCCAAAAGTAAAGTAGTTGCAAACTCATCCTTTTAGAAACTTGTTTGGGCTGTTGAGAGGAGTAAAAAACCATCAAAAATTTCAATCCTGCATGATTCTACCAAGAAATGTGATTCTTCATTGAAAACCTGATTTTTGCTATTGGGCTCTATTGAATAATGAATGTTTTGAATTTTCTCCAAAAGTAAAGTAGTTGCAAACTCATGCTTTTAGAGACTTGTTTGGGCTCATGAGAGGAGTAGAAAAACATCAAAAATTTCAGTCCTGCATGATTCTACCAAGAAATGTGTGTTCATTGAAAACGCTGGTTTTGGATAGTTTGGGCCCTATTGAATAATGAATGTTTTGAATTTTCTCCAAAAGTAAAGTAGTTACAAACTCATCCTTTTAGAAACTTGTTTGGGCTGTTGAGAGGAGTAAAAAAACATCAAAAATTTCAATCCTGCATGATTCTACCAAGAAATGTGATTCTTCATTCAAAACCTGATTTTTGCTATTGGGCTCTATTGAATAATGAATGTTTTGAATTTTCTCCAAAAGTAAAGTAGTTGCAAACTCATGCTTTTAGAGACTTGTTTGGGCTCATGAGAGGAGTAGAAAAACATCAAAAATTTCAGTCCTGCATGATTCTACCAAGAAATGTGTGTTCATTGAAACCGCTGGTTTTTGATAGTTTGGGCCCTATTGAATAATGAATGTTTTGAATTTTCTCCAAAAGTAAAGTAGTTGCAAACTCATCCTTTTAGAAACTTGTTTGGGCTGTTGAGAGGAGTAAAAAACCATCAAAAATTTCAATCCTGCATGATTCTACCAAGAAATGTGATTCTTCATTCAAAACGCTGGTTTTTGCTATTGGGCTCTTTTGAGTAATGAATGTTTTGAATTTTCTCCAAAAGTAAAGTAGTTGCAAATTCATGCTTTTAGAGACTTGTTTGGGCTCATGACAGGAGTAGAAAAACATCAAAAATTTCAGTCCTGCACGATTCTACCAAGAAATGTGTGTTCATTCAAACCGCTGGTTTTTGATATTTTGGGCCCTATTGAATAATGAATGTTTTGAATTTTCTCCAAAAGTAAAGTAGTTGCAAACTCATCCTTTTAGAAACTTGTTTGGGCTGATGAGAGGAGTAAAAAACCATCAAAAATTTCAATCATGCATGATTCTACCAAGAAATGTGATTCTTCATTCAAAACCTGATTTTTGCTATTGGGCTCTATTGAATAGTGAATGTTTTGAATTTTCTCCAAAAGTAAAGTAGTTGCAAACTCATGCTTTTAGAGACTTGTTTGGGCTCATGAGAGGAGTAGAAAAACATCAAAAATTTCAGTCCTGCATGATTCTACCAAGAAATGTGTGTTCATTGAAACCGCTGGTTTTTGATAGTTTGGGCCCTATTGAATAATGAATGTTTTGAATTTTCTCCAAAAGTAAAGTAGTTGCAAACTCATCCTTTTATAAACTTGTTTGGGCTGTTGAGAGGAGTAAAAAAACATCAAAAATTTCAATCCTGCATGATTCTACCAAGAAATGTGATTCTTCATTCAAAACCTGATTTTTGCTATTGGGCTCTATTGAATAATGAATGTTTTGAATTTTCTCCAAAAGTAAAGTAGTTGCAAACTCATGCTTTTAGAGACTTGTTTGGGCTCATGAGAGGAGTAGAAAAACTTCAAAAATTTCAGTCCTGCATGATTCTACTAAAAAATGTGTGTTCATTGAAACCGCTGGTTTTTGATAGTTTGGGCCCTATTGAATAATGAATGTTTTGAATTTTCTCCAAAAGTAAAGTAGTTGCAAACTCATCCTTTTAGAAACTTGTTTGGGCTGTTGAGAGGAGTAAAAAACCATCAAAAATTTCAATCCTGCATGATTCTACCAAGAAATGTGATTCTTCATTCAAAACGCTGGTTTTTGCTATTGGGCTCTTTTGAGTAATGAATGTTTTGAATTTTCTCCAAAAGTAAAGTAGTTGCAAACTCATGCTTTTAGAGACTTGTTTGGGCTCATGAGAGTAGAAAAACATCAAAAATTTCAGTCCTGCATGATTCTACCAAGAAATGTGTGTTCATTCAAACCGCTGGTTTTTGATAGTTTGGGCCCTATTGAATAATTAATGTTTTGAATTTTCTCCAAAAGTAAAGTAGTTGCAAACTCATCCTTTTAGAAACTTGTTTGGGCTGTAGAGAGGAGTAAAAAACCATCAAAAATTTCAATCCTGCATGATTTTACCAAGAAATGTGATTCTTCATTCAAAACCTGATTTTTGCTATTGGGCTCTATTGAATAGTGAATGTTTTGAATTTTCTCCAAAAGTAAAGTAGTTGCAAACTCATGCTTTTAGAGACTTGTTTGGGCTCATGAGAGGAGTAGAAAAACATCAAAAATTTCAGTCCTGCATGATTCTACCAAGAAATGTGTGTTCATTGAAACCGCTGGTTTTTGATAGTTTGGGCCCTATTGAATAATGAATGTTTTGAATTTTCTCCAAAAGTAAAGTAGTTGCAAACTCATCCTTTTAGAAACTTGTTTGGGCTGTTGAGAGGAGTAAAAAACCATCAAAAATTTCAATCCTGCATGATTCTATCAAGAAATGTGATTCTTCATTCAAAACCTGATTTTTGCTATTGGGCTCTATTGAATAATGAATGTTTTGAATTTTCTCCAAAAGTAAAGTAGTTGCAAACTCATGCTTTTAGAGACTTGTTTGGGCTCATGAGAGGAGTAGAAAAACATCAAAAATTTCAGTCCTGCATGATTCTACCAAGAAATGTGTGTTCATTCAAACCGCTGGTTTTTGATAGTTTGGGCCCTATTGAATAATGAATGTTTTGAATTTTCTCCAAAAGTAAAGTAGTTGCAAACTCATCCTTTTAGAAACTTGTTTGGGCTGTTGAGAGGAGTAAAAAACCATCAAAAATTTCAATCCTGCATGATTTTACCAAGAAATGTGATTCTTCATTCAAAACCTGATTTTTGCTATTGGGCTCTATTGAATAATGAATGTTTTGAATTTTCTCCAAAAGTAAAGTAGTTGCAAACTCATGCTTTTAGAGACTTGTTTGGGCTCATGAGAGGAGTAGAAAAACATCAAAAATTTCAGTCCTGCATGATTCTACCAAGAAATGTGTGTTCATTGAAACCGCTGGTTTTTGATAGTTTGGGCCCTATTGAATAATTAATGTTTTGAATTTTCTCCAAAAGTAAAGTAGTTACAAATTCATCCTTTTAGAAACTTGTTTGGGCTGTTGAGAGGAGTAAAAAACCATCAAAAATTTCAATCCTGCATGTTTTTACCAAGAAATGTGATTCTTCATTCAAAACCTGATTTTTGCTATTGGGCTCTTGAATAATGAATGTTTTGAATTTTCTCCAAAAGTAAAGTAGTTGCAAACTCATGCTTTTAGAGACTTGTTTGGGCTCATGAGAGGAGTAGAAAAACATCAAAAATTTCAGTCCTGCATGATTCTACCAAGAAATGTGTGTTCATTCAAACCGCTGGTTTTTGATAGTTTGGGCCCTATTAAATAATGAATGCTTTGAATTTTCTCCAAAAGTAAAGTAGTTACAAACTCATCCTTTTAGAAACTTGTTTGGGCTGTTGAGAGGAGTAAAAAAACATCAAAAATTTCAATCCTGCATGATTCTACCAAGAAATGTGATTCTTCATTCAAAACCTGATTTTTGCTATTGGGCTCTATTGAATAATGAATGTTTTGAATTTTCTCCAAAAGTAAAGTAGTTGCAAACTCATGCTTTTAGAGACTTGTTTGGGCTCATGAGAGGAGTAGAAAAACATCAAAAATTTCAGTCCTGCATGATTCTACCAAGAAATGTGTGTTCATTGAAACCGCTGGTTTTTGATAGTTTGGGCCCTATTGAATAATGAATGTTTTGAATTTTCTCCAAAAGTAAAGTAGTTGCAAACTCATCCTTTTAGAAACTTGTTTGGGCTGTTGAGAGGAGTAAAAATCCATCAAAAATTTCAATCCTGCATGATTCTACCAAGAAATGTGATTCTTCATTCAAAACGCTGGTTTTTGCTATTGGGCTCTTTTGAGTAATGAATGTTTTGAATTTTCTCCAAAAGTAAAGTAGTTGCAAATTCATGCTTTTAGAGACTTGTTTGGGCTCATGAGAGGAGTAGAAAAACATCAAAAATTTCAGTCCTGCACGATTCTACCAAGAAATGTGTGTTCATTCAAACCGCTGGTTTTTGATATTTTGGGCCCTATTGAATAATGAATGTTTTGAATTTTCTCCAAAAGTAAAGTAGTTGCAAACTCATCCTTTTAGAAACTTGTTTGGGCTGATGAGAGGAGTAAAAAACCATCAAAAATTTCAATCCTGCATGATTCTACCAAGAATTGTGATTCTTCATTCAAAACCTGATTTTTGCTATTGGGCTCTATTGAATAATGAATGTTTTGAATTTTCTCCAAAAGTAAAGTAGTTGCAAACTCATGCTTTTAGAGAATTGTTTGGGCTCATGAGAGGAGTAGAAAAACATCAAAAATTTCAGTCCTGCATGATTCTACCAAGAAATGTGTGTTCATTGAAACCGCTGGTTTTTGATAGTTTGGGCCCTATTGAATAATGAATGTTTTGAATTTTCTCCAAAAGTAAAGTAGTTGCAAACTCATCCTTTTAGAAACTTGTTTGGGCTGTTGAGAGGAGTAAAAAACCATCAAAAATTTCAATCCTGCATGATTCTACCAAGAAATGTGATTCTTCATTCAAAACCTGATTTTTGCTATTGGGCTCTATTGAATAATGAATGTTTTGAATTTTCTCCAAAAGTAAAGTAGTTGCAAACTCATGCTTTTAGAGACTTGTTTGGGCTCATGAGAGGAGTAGAAAAACATCAAAAATTTCAGTCCTGCATGATTCTACCAAGAAATGTGTGTTCATTGAAACCGCTGGTTTTTGATAGTTTGGGCCCTATTGAATAATGAATGTTTTGAATTTTCTCCAAAAGTAAAGTAGTTGCAAACTCATCCTTTTAGAAACTTGTTTGGGCTGTTGAGAGGAGTAAAAAACCATCAAAAATTTCAATCCTGCATGATTCTACGAAGAAATGTGATTCTTCATTCAAAACGCTGGTTTTTGCTATTGGGCTCTTTTGAGTAATGAATGTTTTGAATTTTCTCCAAAAGTAAAGTAGTTGCAAACTCATGCTTTTAGAGACTTGTTTGGGCTCATGAGAGGAGTAGAAAAACATCAAAAATTTCAGTCCTGCATGATTCTACCAAGAAATGTGTGTTCATTCAAACCGCTGGTTTTTGATAGTTTGGGCCCTATTGAATAATGAATGTTTTGAATTTTCTCCAAAAGTAAAGTAGTTGCAAACTCATCCTTTTAGAAACTTGTTTGGGCTGTTGAGAGGAGTAAAAAACCATCAAAAATTTCAATCCTGCATGATTTTACCAAGAAATGTGATTCTTCATTCAAAACCTGATTTTTGCTATTGGGCTCTATTGAATAATGAATGTTTTGAATTTTCTCCAAAAGTAAAGTAGTTGCAAACTCATGCTTTTAGAGACTTGTTTGGGCTCATGAGAGGAGTAGAAAAACATCAAAAATTTCAGTCCTGCATGATTCTACCAAGAAATGTGTGTTCATTGAAACCGCTGGTTTTTGATAGTTTGGGCCCTATTGAATAATGAATGTTTTGAATTTTCTCCAAAAGTAAAGTAGTTGCAAACTCATCCTTTTAGAAACTTGTTTGGGCTGTTGAGAGGAGTAAAAAACCATCAAAAATTTCAATCCTGCATGATTTTACCAAGAAATGTGATTCTTCATTCAAAACCTGATTTTTGCTATTGGGCTCTATTGAATAATGAATGTTTTGAATTTTCTCCAAAAGTAAAGTAGTTGCAAACTCATGCTTTTAGAGACTTGTTTGGGCTCATGAGAGGAGTAGAAAAACATCAAAAATTTCAGTCCTGCATGATTCTACCAAGAAATGTGTGTTCATTGAAACCGCTGGTTTTTGATAGTTTGGGCCCTATTGAATAATGAATGTTTTGAATTTTCTCCAAAAGTAAAGTAGTTGCAAACTCATCCTTTTAGAAACTTGTTTGGGCTGTTGAGAGGAGTAAAAAACCATCAAAAATTTCAATCCTGCATGATTCTACCAAGAAATGTGATTCTTCATTCAAAACCTGATTTTTGCTATTGGGCTCTATTGAATAATGAATGTTTTGAATTTTCTCCAAAAGTAAAGTAGTTGCAAACTCATGCTTTTAGAGACTTGTTTGGGCTCATGAGAGGAGTAGAAAAACATCAAAAATTTCAGTCCTGCATGATTCTACCAAGAAATGTGTGTTCATTGAAACCGCTGGTTTTTGATAGTTTGGGCCCTATTGAATAATGAATGTTTTGAATTTTCTCCAAAAGTAAAGTAGTTGCAAACTCATCCTTTTAGAAACTTGTTTGGGCTGTTGAGAGGAGTAAAAAACCATCAAAAATTTCAATCCTGCATGATTCTACCAAGAAATGTGATTCTTCATTCAAAACGCTGGTTTTTGCTATTGGGCTCTTTTGAGTAATGAATGTTTTGAATTTTCTCCAAAAGTAAAGTAGTTGCAAACTCATGCTTTTAGAGACTTGTTTGGGCTCATGAGAGGAGTAGAAAAACATCAAAAATTTCAGTCCTGCATGATTCTACCAAGAAATGTGTGTTCATTCAAACCGCTGGTTTTTGATAGTTTGGGCCCTATTGAATAATGAATGTTTTGAATTTTCTCCAAAAGTAAAGTAGTTGCAAACTCATCCTTTTAGAAACTTGTTTGGGCTGTTGAGAGGAGTTAAAAACCATCAAAAATTTCAATCCTGCATGATTCTACCAAGAAATGTGATTCTTCTTTCAAAACGCTGGTTTTTGCTATTGGGCTCTATTGAATAATGAATGTTTTGAATTTTCTCCAAAAGTAAAGTAGTTGCAAACTCATCCTTTTAGAGACTTGTTTGGGCTCATGAGAGGAGTAGAAAAACATCAAAAATTTCAGTCCTGCACGATTCTACCAAGAAATGTGTGTTCATTCAAACCGCTGGTTTTTGATATTTTGGGCCCTATTGAATAGTGAATGTTTTGAATTTTCTCCAAAAGTAAAGTAGTTGCAAACTCATCCTTTTAGAAACTTGTTTGGGCTGTTGAGAGGAGTAAAAAACCATCAAAAATTTCAATCCTGCATGATTCTACCAAGAAATGTGATTCTTCATTCAAAACCTGATTTTTGCTATTGGGCTCTATTGAATAATGAATGTTTTGAATTTTCTCCAAAAGTAAAGTAGTTGCAAACTCATGCTTTTAGAGACTTGTTTGGCTCATGAGAGGAGTAGACAAACATCAAAAATTTCAGTCCTGCATGATTCTACCAAGAAATGTGTGTTCATTGAAACCGCTGGTTTTTGATAGTTTGGGCCCTATTGAATAATGAATGTTTTGAATTTTCTCCATTTTCAAACAACTTTATTAAATTTTTACATAAAATTAACAGTTGTATTTTAGCATCATGCCTACAGCCGTAGGGTATACACATATAACAGTATTTTAATGCCTTGCGTATATTTAGTAGGAGTATCAGTAACAGTAGTAATATACTTGAAGTACAACAAGATAGACCTACATAAAATACAATACATGAACCTATACCTTAGCAGTAGTTATATATTAGCGGTGTTACCAAAAAAAAAAAAACCTACAATAAACTAAGGTAGAGATTATACAACTTTATTTCTGTATAGAGAGGGAAATGTTTACTTTTATAAAATTAATATAACCTATTATCTAAGTCACAAAATAGGAGACATCAGGAGCAAGCGATTTCAGGTAAATTTTGCTCTGAGGCGAAGCGGATCCAGGAATTCCATCGTTTATTAAATGTTGAAAAATAGTTGTTAGCCAAAGCATGGCTTCTTTCGTATGAACAGTGTAATGACATTTTATCAGTAATATCACTGAGTTTGGGAGTAGCATTTTCATTCCATAGTGATGCTATGGCATTCTTTGTTATAAGAAACAAATGGATGACTGTTGGGATATGGGAAGGATGGATCTCATCTAGATTTAAAGACAACAATGCCATTTGTGGTGTCAGGGTTATTTTTTGTTTTGTCACCTCATTAATTAACCTAGAAATTTCCAGCCATAAAGGTTTAATATTAGGACATTCCCAGAAAATATGTAAAATTGAACCTATGAATCCGCAATCTCTCCAGCAATCTGGAGATCTGCCAGGAAATATTCTAGCTAACTTTAATGGCGTGAAGTACCACCTAGATATCATTTTATAGAAGGACTCATGTAGAGAGGCGCAAATATTGGATGAATAAGTCCTTTTGAAAGCCTGTTTCCACTGTTCCATAGAAACGGAAATGTTAATATCATTCTCCCAAGTCAACATGTATGGAGTTTTTTCTAAATCCTCAGAACCGTTTAAAAAATCATAGATAGTTCTCGATCTCCAATGGAGTTTAACATTGCGGTTACAGAGTAAAAGAGTAGTGGAGTCCGTTATATATGATTTTTTCCTCATAAATTTTAAGATGTGCTTTTTTAGTAGAGAGAGGAGAGTGACATCCTGGGAAGAAAAATTCTTTTGAGTCTTTAAAGTATCGTTGCTTAAAAATTTCTTCCCATCGTACAAGTCTCCTATCACCTTAATACCCATTTCATTCCAAACTTTCGGGATTTCCTTCTCCACCAGTAGACCAAGAAATTTTATAGGAACATTCTTCAACTGAACAAACCTTTGGCTTTGAGTTTTTTTAATTTGGGGTTTAGCTAAATGTTTCCATGCTGAGAGAGTTGCAGAAATTGTTGGGGAATCAAAATGTAAAGGGGAGGATGATGTAAGACATTCTAGGATTGTCTTTAAAAGAGTTTTATTTTTATTGGAATACCTCTCCATTTCTACCCATGCTGGAGCGTTGCTTGTGTTAACCCAATAAAAAGATTGTTTGATTAGGTTGGCATAGTAATAATTAATTATATTTGGAAGAGCTAGGCCACCATTTAATTTACTTCTAGTTAAAATGTGTGATGCCACCCTTGCTCTTTTCTTATTACATGTGAATTTATTTATAATAGATTGGAGCTTTCTGAGATATTTTAGTGGGATAACTAGTGGAATTGCTCTGAAAGAATAAAGAATTTTTGGGAGGGTAAAGAGTTTAAATAGAATTATTCTACCTACCCATGATATTTCTTGGCTTGAGAGACTATTCAATTCAATCTGTGTTTTTTTAATAGTATTTTGCATGTTTATCTCTACCGTTTTCCTAAAGTTTCTGGTAATACAGATACCTAAATAAGTAATATCTTCCTTTTCCCAATCAAACCTGGAGATCTTTTTAATGTTTGTGATAGTAAGATCGTTGAGAAAAAAATCTAGCAGTTTTGATTTAGTTTCGTTTATTTTGTAGAATGAGATCCTAGAGAAACCCTCGATAGTTGATAAAACCTCTTTGACTGAGTTTAAAGGATCCGACAAACTTAATATAATGTCATCCGCGAAGAGGCCTATTTTAGAATTATTGTCTCCCATCTGTATGCCACGGATTCTATCATTAGATCTTATTGCTTCCGCCAGTGGCTCCATTATCAACGCAAACAAAAGGGGGGAAAGTGGGCATCCCTGTCTGGTTCCATTAGTTATCTTGATTTGATTAGAAAGATGACTATTTGCGTAAACATTTGCAGAAGGATTCGAATACAATGCCATTATTGTTTTTATTATTTTGTTACTAAAGCCAAATCTATCTAAGGTTGCTTTCAGGAACTCCCAATTAACCCTATCGAAAGCTTTCTCTGCGTCTAAAGCCAAAAGGAGTGAAGGGATTTTTTTCTTCTTGATGAAATTAATCAGATTTAATGTTCTCCTAGTACCGTCAATTGTCTGGCGTCCTTCAATGAATCCAAGCTGATCTTTATGGATAATACTTGGAAGGATGTTTTTTAGTCTATTTGCTATGATTTTTGAAAATAATTTGACATCTGTGTTTATTAATGAAATGGGTCTGTAATTTTTAACTGATTCCAGGTCTCCTTTAGGCTTGGGTATTAGTATTATGTTGGCACGTAACATTTCAGAAGGAAATGCGCCGGACCAAGAAGCCTTATCAAAAACTTGGACTAAATAAGGAGTCAAAATAGATTCGAAGGTTTGGTAATATTCATTTGAGTATCCATCGGGTCCCGGAGCTTTTTTCTTTTTGAGTGATTTGATGGCTTCTGAAATTTCTAACGCAGAAAAGGGAACCTCTAGATTTGATAGCTGTTGGGTAGTAACCTTAGGCAAATTTAAAGATGTAAGGAAATCATCAATACTTTGGCTATCCGGTTGATATGTTTCCTGATCTGATTTTAGATTATAAATAGAAGAATAATATTCTGCAAAGGCATCTACGATTTTCTTGGGGTGCTCTAGTGTAGATCCATCATGTTTAATTCTATTAATTCTGCTTTTGATTCTAATTGTTCTGAATTTTTGTGCCATTAGTTTAGTTGGTTTGTTATATGATGAATAAAAATTGGACCTCATGGATTTAGCATATTTATCGTATTCATTGAATAGCTCCGATCTTAGGTCTATTCTTAATTTTAGGATTTCTGAATGAATATTGGGTGGTACTTGGGATGACTTTTGTGAGATTTCCTCTAAGTTTTTTAGGTCTGATTGTAATTTATGTATTTTTTCTTTACTTATTTTTTTTTTGGTGAAGGCTAGATGGGTCATTACACCTCTGATGACTGCTTTGTGAGCATTCCATAAAGTAAATGGGCATATATTGTTAATGTCGTTCTCAGTAAAATAGTTGTTCAAAGCCAATTCTATTTCCTTTCTTTGGATTGGGTTGAATAGGAGTGATGAATCACATCTCCATTGGGATTTAAATTTGGCCGACCTACCGAGAGAAGCTTCAGCAACCATTGGAGAGTGATCTGAAAATGTTTTGGGTAGAATTTCTATTTTTTTAAATTTTGAGATTGAGAATGTATCTGTTAAAAATAAATCGATTCTAGAAAAAGACTTGTGTGCCTCTGAGAAGTGAGTATATTCCAAAGAAGATGTGTTGAGACACCTAAAAGCATCTAAGTATTCGTGATTGCAAAGCCAACGTTTGAGTTCAGGAAACGAGGATCTAGTGGGAGAAGTAGAGTCTAATGTGCCATCTGGAACAATGTTGAAATCACCTACTAGAATAGTGGTACCTCTTTTAACTTCTTGAATTTTTTTGTCTAGGCCATTAAAGAAACGCATTTGTCCATTACAAGGAGCATAAATATTCACAAGTGTTGTTAATTGACTGTCAATCAAGCAGACAAGTATCAAGAATCTGCCTGCGCTATCAGAGTATTCACTGATAATTTCAAATGAGATTGTGTTTTTGATTAATATTACAACACCTGCTCTTTTTTTCTCGTTTAAAGATTTGAATATGTGTGGAAAATTTTTGTTTTCGAATTTAGGGTGTCCTTCCCTGGCTAGCTTCACCTCTTGAAGACAGATGATGTCTGCTTTGCTGCCCCTAATCTCTCTCCACGTGAGATATCTCTTAACCGGACTATTCAGTCCCCTCACATTGAATGACAGTATCTGTACCATATACTTAACTCTAAAACAATACAGAAAATACAAATAAGAACATAAACAGGAAGAAAATACCAAACACCTGGGTAAGCTTCCTAAAATGGGGAAAAGTTCGTAAACTCCGTAGGAAGCCTTTGCAGTTCACAAAATGCAAGTGTTAAAACATATCAAATTTACATTTTTCTCACCCTGGAGCCTCATTTTTCTTATCTAGTGTTTCAATAAAATTTTTCCCTTCTTGTGGAGATAAGATAACTATGACCCTACCACCATGATTTATCAATAGCTTAGTAGGGAACCCCCACCTATATATCACATCTCTCTTCCTCAGCATTGTTGTAACTTCATTGAATCCTTTCCTCGTTTGGATAGTGTCTTTTGAAAGGTCTGCATATGATTTGATGTGATCATAAGGATGGGGAAGATGTTTATTGGTTCTGAAGTAATTTAAGAATTTTTCTTTGGTGGAATAGAAGTGGAATCTCAAAATAGTGTCCCTGGGGAGCTCGGCTGAAATGGACGTAGGACGCGGGAGTCTGTGGATTCTATCTATCATCAGTTCTACCTCAGGAACAGAAGGCAATACTTTAATCAGAATCTCTGTGACATATTTTTGTAAACTGTGTGGGTTAATTTTTTCAGAGATTCCTCTCAATTTAATGTTGTTCCTCCTACTACGGTCTTCCAGGTCGGCTAATTTATTTTGTAAAAAGAGGATTTCTTTTTGGGCATTAGTTTGTTGTTTTTGGAGGGAATCAGAGGTTTTCCCAATGACTTCTATTTTTTTTTCATTTTTATCCACCCTAGTGGAAATTGTGTCAAGGTTGGATTGTAAACGGCTGACATGCTTTTCTATTGAGGATTCAACGCTTTTATTTAATGCTAGAATTAAATCTCTGATATATTTTTCAGAGGCCCCCTTCTCAGATGCTTGAATATCCTCCAGACCCCCATGACCACTGATATCGGACTCAGAGCCAAATTCTATTCTAGGCCTACTTTTATTTGGGCTCTGAGATGGAGAAGCCTCGTAGTATTCTTCCTCGTCTGACAGCACAGATCTACCCTCCCCTTTAGACTCATCCCTTTTAGATTTTCTGTTAACGGAAGTGTCCATGTCTGATTGAATATTATCCAACTCTTGTTTCATTAAAGTGTGGGTATCACCTTTTTGTCCAATTGAAAATTTATTAGTTTTTTTAGGGGAGGAAGGAGGGCTAATACATATGGCTTCATCTAAATCTGTCCTGTCTTGTTACGCGTAGAATTGTCTCTTTGTTGTTTAGCTTTGTTATTTTTCTGACTCATTTTGGTGTTTATCACTCAAAAAGAGTAGTGATGGGAGGTAAAATAGAAAGTTTAAGCCAGCGGTTAATGGTTACTATATTGCACTGTGCTGCCTGAATACAATGGGATGGCAGCTTAACCAGCACAGTTAGCTACAATGGGCATCTAGCAACAACAGTACCAGTAACAGTCACCCCCTGCCCCCAACCGCTATGCCGCTTATTTTCTATGAGGTATCCTCCTATTCAGCACCACACTAAACAATAATATATAAAACAACAGCTCTAATAAACTATACCACTGCCAGATAAGTATATTCACCACACAGATTGCGGAGAAAGTCTGATAGACGCTGCCACAGGATTTTCACCATTAAACAAGATCGCTCCCGAAGTTCCTGAATGGGTTTTCACTGCCCGTTGAATAACCTCCTCTGATGCCTCCTTAAGCTCCCACCGGGCTCCGTTTTCCTCTGCAGCCCCACATGTACTGTCTCCAATCCCCCTGCTGTGCCGGGTAAAAGACGTCGCTCCTTCAGCTGTCGGCTCCTTCACTCAGCTGCTCTTACCGGCTCCGTTCCTGAGACTCCTGTCCCCCGTCAGTGTCACCTCCACAAATCCCTGGAATCTGCTGCAGCAGCCGGTCCACCCGCGTGTGTTGAATCACCCGGCTTCTCCTCCCTTCTTAAGCCGCTGCACTCTGTCACCGCTGCCGGATTTTATATAGCGCCAACTTCTGCTGACTCACCAGCCTCTGCAACAGATCCCCTTCTTCACACCAGTCACCGCCGCTGCTGTTGAAAATATATTCTCGCCTGAGACTATCTTCTTCTCCTCAGCTCGCTCGCGCTGAGTGCCGTCACCTCTCCTGTCAGCTTTTCCCGCCTTAGCAGTGTCTCTATTATTTTAATCCCGGTGCGGCTCTGCAGCTGGTAAACTTCGCGGTAAAATCAAGTCCGTTCCCGCGAAATCCAGCGTCGGCTCCTGCGGGCTCCTCCGCTGCTTCCACCCGATCTCCCGGCCTCTTCTTTTCCTTTGTGTGTCCGCGTTGTCACCCCGCTCCACTGCCGCTGGTGTCCTCTGTGACGCGGCAGTGTCCGTTTCTCACATAGATCACTGGCTCTCTTCTTGCCGATATTCGCGCCTTTTTTCCCAGCGTCTCTAATCACCTCAGCCTGGGCGCGCCGCTGCAGAGAGAAACAGGCGCGGGAAAACTTGCTGGTTCACCGCTCCTCAGGCTTTAGAAGGTCATATCTCGGGGAATATTCATCATAAAAACTCCAGAAGGGTCTCAAAATGATCCTGGAGAATAAGGCTGTTAAATCCAATAAAACTTTTTGTCCAAATTCTTCTTGTTCGCTTTGTAAGTCGCTTGACAAGGAAGGCTTCCTCAGAGCTCAGAGCTCACACAGCCTGCTGCATTGAGCTCCAGACCACGCCCCCTTGAATTTTCTCCAAAAGTAAAGTAGTTGCAAACTCATGCTTTTAGAGACTTGTTTGGGCTCATGAGAGGAGTAGAAAAACATCAAAAATTTCAGTCCTGCATGATTCTACCAAGAAATGTGTGTTCATTCAAACCGCTGGTTTTTGATAGTTTGGGCCCTATTGAATAATGAATGTTTTGAATTTTCTCCAAAAGTAAAGTAGTTGCAAACTCATCCTTTTAGAAACTTGTTTGGGCTGTTGAGTGGAGTAAAAAACCATCAAAAATTTCAATCCTGCATGATTCTACCAAGAAATGTGATTCTTCATTCAAAACGCTGGTTTTTGCTATTGGGCTCTATTGAATAATGAATGTTTTGAATTTTCTCCAAAAGTAAAGTAGTTGCAAACTCATCCGTTTAGAGACTTGTTTGGGCTCATGAGAGGAGTAGAAAAACATCAAAAATTTCAGTCCTGCACGATTCTACCAAGAAATGTGTGTTCATTCAAACCGCTGGTTTTTGATATTTTGGGCCCTATTGAATAATGAATGTTTTGAATTTTCTCCAAAAGTAAAGTAGTTGCAAACTCATCCTTTTAGAAACTTGTTTGGGCTGTTGAGAGGAGTAAAAAACCATCAAAAATTTCAATCCTGCATGATTTTACCAAGAAATGTGATTCTTCATTCAAAACCTGATTTTTGCTATTGGGCTCTATTGAATAGTGAATGTTTTGAATTTTCTCAAAAAGTAAAGTAGTTGCAAACTCATGCTTTTAGAGACTTGTTTGGGCTCATGAGAGGAGTAGAAAAACATCAAAAATTTCAGTCCTGCATGATTCTACCAAGAAATGTGTGATCATTGAAACCGCTGGTTTTTGATAGTTTGGGCCCTATTGAATAATGAATGTTTTGAATTTTCTCCAAAAGTAAAGTAGTTGCAAACTCATCCTTTTAGAAACTTGTTTGGGCTGTTGAGAGGAGTAAAAAACCATCAAAAATTTCAATCCTGCATGATTTTACCAAGAAATGTGATTCTTCATTCAAAACCTGATTTTTGCTATTGGGCTCTATTGAATAAAGAATGTTTTGAATTTTCTCCAAAAGTAAAGTAGTTGCAAACTCATGCTTTTAGAGACTTGTTTGGGCTCATGAGAGGAGTAGAAAAACATCAAAAATTTCGGTCCTGCATGATTCTACCAAGAAATGTGTGTTCATTCAAACCGCTGGTTTTTGATAGTTTGGGCCCTATTGAATAATGAATGTTTTGAATTTTCTCCAAAAGTAAAGTAGTTGCAAACTCATCCTTTTAGAAACTTGTTTGGGCTGTTGAGAGGAGTAAAAAACCATCAAAAATTTCATTCCTGCATGATTCTACCAAGAAATGTGATTCTTCATTCAAAACCTGATTTTTGCTATTGGGCTCTATTGAATAATGAATGTTTTGAATTTTCTCCAAAAGTAAAGTAGTTGCAAACTCATGCTTTTAGAGACTTGTTTGGGCTCATGAGAGGAGTAGAAAAACATCAAAAATTTCAGTCCTGCATGATTCTACCAAGAAATGTGTGTTCATTGAAACTGCTGGTTTTTGATAGTTTGGGCCCTATTGAATAATGAATGTTTTGAATTTTCTCCAAAAGTAAAGTAGTTGCAAACTCATCCTTTTAGAAACTTGTTTGGGCTGTTGAGAGGAGTAAAAAACCATCAAAAATTTCAATCCTGCATGATTCTACCAAGAAATGTGATTCTTCATTCAAAACGCTGGTTTTTGCTATTGGGCTCTTTTGAGTAATGAATGTTTTGAATTTTCTCCAAAAGTAAAGTAGTTGCAAACTCATGCTTTTAGAGACTTGTGTGGGCTCATGAGAGGAGTAGAAAAACATCAAAAATTTCATTCCTGCATGATTCTACCAAGAAATGTGTGTTCATTGAAACCGCTGGTTTTTGATAGTTTGGGCCCTATTGAATAATGAATGTTTTGAATTTTCTCCAAAAGTAAAGTAGTTGCAAACTCATCCTTTTAGAAACTTGTTTGGGCTGTTGAGAGGAGTAAAAAACCATCAAAAATTTCAATCCTGCATGATTCTACCAAGAAATGTGATTCTTCATTCAAAACGCTGGTTTTTGCTATTGGGCTCTATTGAATAATGAATGTTTTGAATTTTCTCCAAAAGTAAAGTAGTTGCAAACTCATGCTTTTAGAGACTTGTTTGGGCTCATGAGAGGAGTAGAAAAACATCAAAAATTTCAGTCCTGCATGATTCTACCAAGAAATGTGTGTTCATTGAAACCGCTGGTTTTTGATAGCTTGGGCCCTATTGAATAATGAATGTTTTGAATTTTCTCCAAAAGTAAAGTAGTTGCAAACTCATCCTTTTAGAAACTTGTTTGGGCTGTTGAGAGGAGTAAAAAACCATCAAAAATTTCAATCCTGCATGATTCTACCAAGAAATGTGATTCTTCATTCAAAACCTGATTTTTGCTATTGGGCTCTATTGAATAATGAATGTTTTGAATTTTCTCCAAAAGTAAAGTAGTTGCAAACTCATGCTTTTAGAGACTTGTTTGGGCTCATGAGAGGAGTAGAAAAACATCAAAAATTTCAGTCCTGCATGATTCTACTAAAAAATGTGTGTTCATTGAAACCGCTGGTTTTTGATAGTTTGGGCCCTATTGAATAATGAATGTTTTGAATTTTCTCCAAAACTAAAGTAGTTGCAAACTCATCCTTTTAGAAACTTGTTTGGGCTGTTGAGAGGAGTAAAAAACCATCAAAAATTTCAATCCTGCATGATTCTACCAAGAAATGTGATTCTTCATTCAAAACGCTGGTTTTTGCTATTGGGCTCTTTTGAGTAATGAATGTTTTGAATTTTCTCCAAAAGTAAAGTAGTTGCAAACTCATGCTTTTAGAGACTTGTTTGGGCTCATCAGAGTAGAAAAACATCAAAAATTTCAGTCCTGCATGATTCTACCAAGAAATGTGTGTTCATTCAAACCGCTGGTTTTTGATAGTTTGGGCCCTATTGAATAATTAATGTTTTGAATTTTCTCCAAAAGTAAAGTAGTTGCAAACTCATCCTTTTAGAAACTTGTTTGGGCTGTAGAGAGGAGTAAAAAACCATCAAAAATTTCAATCCTGCATGATTCTACCAAGAAATGTGATTCTTCATTCAAAACCTGATTTTTGCTATTGGGCTCTATTGAATAATGAATGTTTTGAATTTTCTCCAAAAGTAAAGTAGTTGCAAACTCATGCTTTTAGAGACTTGTTTGGGCTCATGAGAGGAGTAGAAAAACATCAAAAATTTCAGTCCTGCATGATTCTACTAAAAAATGTGTGTTCATTGAAACCGCTGGTTTTTGATAGTTTGGGCCCTATTGAATAATGAATGTTTTGAATTTTCTCCAAAAGTAAAGTAGTTGCAAACTCATCCTTTTAGAAACTTGTTTGGGCTGTTGAGAGGAGTAAAAAACCATCAAAAATTTCAATCCTGCATGATTCTACCAAGAAATGTGATTCTTCATTCAAAACGCTGGTTTTTGCTATTGGGCTCTTTTGAGTAATGAATGTTTTGAATTTTCTCCAAAAGTAAAGTAGTTGCAAACTCATGCTTTTAGAGACTTGTTTGGGCTCATCAGAGTAGAAAAACATCAAAAATTTCAGTCCTGCATGATTCTACCAAGAAATGTGTGTTCATTCAAACCGCTGGTTTTTGATAGTTTGGGCCCTATTGAATAATGAATGTTTTGAATTTTCTCCAAAAGTAAAGTAGTTGCAAACTCATGCTTTTAGAGACTTGTTTGGGCTCATGAGAGGAGTAGAAAAACATCAAAAATTTCAGTCCTGCATGATTCTACCAAGAAATGTGTGTTCATTGAAACCGCTGGTTTTTGATAGTTTGGGCCCTATTGAATAATGAATGTTTTGAATTTTCTCCAAAAGTAAAGTAGTTGCAAACTCATCCTTTTAGAAACTTGTTTGGGCTGTTGAGAGGAGTAAACAACCATCAAAAATTTCAATCCTGCATGATTCTACCAAGAAATGTGATTCTTCATTCAAAACGCTGGTTTTTGCTATTGTGCTCTTTTGAGTAATGAATGTTTTGAATTTTCTCCAAAAGTAAAGTAGTTGCAAACTCATGCTTTTAGAGACTTGTTTGGGCTCAAGAGAGGAGTAGAAAAACATCAAAAATTTCAGTCCTGCATGATTCTACCAAGAAATGTGTGTTCATTCAAACCGCTGGTTTTTGATATTTTGGGCCCTATTGAATAATGAATGTTTTGAATTTTCTCCAAAAGAAAAGTAGTTGCAAACTCATCCTTTTAGAAACTTGTTTGGGCTGTTGAGAGGAGTAAAAAACCATCAAAAATTTCAATCCTGCATGATTTTACCAAAAAATGTGATTCTTCATTCAAAACCTGATTTTTGCTATTGGGCTCTATTGAATAATGAATGTTTTGAATTTTCTCCAAAAGTAAAGTAGTTGCAAACTCATGCTTTTAGAGACTTGTTTGGGCTCATGAGAGGAGTAGAAAAACATCAAAAATTTCAGTCCTGCATGATTCTACCAAGAAATGTGTGTTCATTGAAACCGCTGGTTTTGGATAGTTTGGGCCCTATTGAATAATGAATGTTTTGAATTTTCTCCAAAAGTAAAGTAGTTACAAACTCATCCTTTTAGAAACTTGTTTGGGCTGTTGAGAGGAGTAAAAAAACATCAAAAATTTCAATCCTGCATGATTCTACCAAGAAATGTGATTCTTCATTCAAAACCTGATTTTTGCTATTGAGCTCTATTGAATAATGAATGTTTTGAATTTTCTCCAAAAGTAAAGTAGTTGCAAACTCATGCTTTTAGAGACTTGTTTGGGCTCATGAGAGGAGTAGAAAAACATCAAAAATTTCAGTCCTGCATGATTCTACCAAGAAATGTGTGTTCATTGAAACCGCTGGTTTTTGATAGTTTGGGCCCTATTGAATAATGAATGTTTTGAATTTTCTCCAAAAGTAAAGTAGTTGCAAACTCATCCTTTTAGAAACTTGTTTGGGCTGTTGAGAGGAGTAAAAAACCATCAAAAATTTCAATCCTGCATGATTCTACCAAGAAATGTGATTCTTCATTCAAAACGCTGGTTTTTGCTATTGGGCTCTTTTGAGTAATGAATGTTTTGAATTTTCTCCAAAAGTAAAGTAGTTGCAAATTCATGCTTTTAGAGACTTGTTTGGGCTCATGAGAGGAGTAGAAAAACATCAAAAATTTCAGTCCTGCATGATTCTACCAAGAAATGTGTGTTCATTCAAACCGCTGGTTTTTGATATTTTGGGCCCTATTGAATAATGAATGTTTTGAATTTTCTCCAAAAGTAAAGTAGTTGCAAACTCATCCTTTTAGAAACTTGTTTGGGCTGTTGAGAGGAGTAAAAAACCATCAAAAATTTCAATCCTGCATGATTTTACCAAGAAATGTGATTCTTCATTCAAAACCTGATTTTTGCTATTGGGCTCTATTGAATAATGAATGTTTTGAATTTTCTCCAAAAGTAAAGTAGTTGCAAACTCATGCTTTTAGAGACTTGTTTGGGCTCATGAGAGGAGTAGAAAAACATCAAAAATTTCAGTCCTGCATGATTCTACCCAGAAATGTGTGTTCATTGAAACCGCTGGTTTTTGATAGTTTGGGCCCTATTGAATAATTAATGTTTTGAATTTTCTCCAAAAGTAAAGTAGTTACAAATTCATCCTTTTAGAAACTTGTTTGGGCTGTTGAGAGGAGTAAAAAACCATCAAAAATTTCAATCCTGCATGATTTTACCAAGAAATGTGATTCTTCATTCAAAACCTGATTTTTGCTATTGGGCTCTTGAATAATGAATGTTTTGAATTTTCTCCAAAAGTAAAGTAGTTGCAAACTCATGCTTTTAGAGACTTGTTTGGGCTCATGAGAGGAGTAGAAAAACATCAAAAATTTCAGTCCTGCATGATTCTACCAAGAAATGTGTGTTCATTCAAACCGCTGGTTTTTGATAGTTTGGGCCCTATTAAATAATGAATGCTTTGAATTTTCTCCAAAAGTAAAGTAGTTACAAACTCATCCTTTTAGAAACTTGTTTGGGCTGTTGAGAGGAGTAAAAAAACATCAAAAATTTCAATCCTGCATGATTCTACCAAGAAATGTGATTCTTCATTCAAAACCTGATTTTTGCTATTGGGCTCTATTGAATAATGAATGTTTTGAATTTTCTCCAAAAGTAAAGTAGTTGCAAACTCATGCTTTTAGAGACTTGTTTGGGCTCATGAGAGGAGTAGAAAAACATCAAAAATTTCAGTCCTGCATGATTCTACCAAGAAATGTGTGTTCATTGAAACCGCTGGTTTTTGATAGTTTGGGCCCTATTGAATAATGAATGTTTTGAATTTTCTCCAAAAGTAAAGTAGTTGCAAACTCATCCTTTTAGAAACTTGTTTGGGCTGTTGAGAGGAGTAAAAATCCATCAAAAATTTCAATCCTGCATGATTCTACCAAGAAATGTGATTCTTCATTCAAAACGCTGGTTTTTGCTATTGGGCTCTTTTGAGTAATGAATGTTTTGAATTTTCTCCAAAAGTAAAGTAGTTGCAAATTCATGCTTTTAGAGACTTGTTTGGGCTCATGAGAGGAGTAGAAAAACATCAAAAATTTCAGTCCTGCACGATTCTACCAAGAAATGTGTGTTCATTCAAACCGCTGGTTTTTGATATTTTGGGCCCTATTGAATAATGAATGTTTTGAATTTTCTCCAAAAGTAAAGTAGTTGCAAACTCATCCTTTTAGAAACTTGTTTGGGCTGATGAGAGTAGTAAAAAACCATCAAAAATTTCAATCCTGCATGATTCTACCAAGAAATGTGATTCTTCATTCAAAACCTGATTTTTGCTATTGGGCTCTATTGAATAATGAATGTTTTGAATTTTCTCCAAAAGTAAAGTAGTTGCAAACTCATGCTTTTAGAGAATTGTTTGGGCTCATGAGAGGAGTAGAAAAACATCAAAAATTTCAGTCCTGCATGATTCTACCAAGAAATGTGTGTTCATTGAAACCGCTGGTTTTTGATAGTTTGGGCCCTATTGAATAATGAATGTTTTGAATTTTCTCCAAAAGTAAAGTAGTTGCAAACTCATCCTTTTAGAAACTTGTTTGGGCTGTTGAGAGGAGTAAAAAACCATCAAAAATTTCAATCCTGCATGATTCTACCAAGAAATGTGATTCTTCATTCAAAACCTGATTTTTGCTATTGGGCTCTATTGAATAATGAATGTTTTGAATTTTCTCCAAAAGTAAAGTAGTTGCAAACTCATGCTTTTAGAGACTTGTTTGGGCTCATGAGAGGAGTAGAAAAACATCAAAAATTTCAGTCCTGCATGATTCTACCAAGAAATGTGTGTTCATTGAAACCGCTGGTTTTTGATAGTTTGGGCCCTATTGAATAATGAATGTTTTGAATTTTCTCCAAAAGTAAAGTAGTTGCAAACTCATCCTTTTAGAAACTTGTTTGGGCTGTTGAGAGGAGTAAAAAACCATCAAAAATTTCAATCCTGCATGATTCTACGAAGAAATGTGATTCTTCATTCAAAACGCTGGTTTTTGCTATTGGGCTCTTTTGAGTAATGAATGTTTTGAATTTTCTCCAAAAGTAAAGTAGTTGCAAACTCATGCTTTTAGAGACTTGTTTGGGCTCATGAGAGGAGTAGAAAAACATCAAAAATTTCAGTCCTGCATGATTCTACCAAGAAATGTGTGTTCATTCAAACCGCTGGTTTTTGATAGTTTGGGCCCTATTGAATAATGAATGTTTTGAATTTTCTCCAAAAGTAAAGTAGTTGCAAACTCATCCTTTTAGAAACTTGTTTGGGCTGTTGAGAGGAGTAAAAAACCATCAAAAATTTCAATCCTGCATGATTTTACCAAGAAATGTGATTCTTCATTCAAAACCTGATTTTTGCTATTGGGCTCTATTGAATAATGAATGTTTTGAATTTTCTCCAAAAGTAAAGTAGTTGCAAACTCATGCTTTTAGAGACTTGTTTGGGCTCATGAGAGGAGTAGAAAAACATCAAAAATTTCAGTCCTGCATGATTCTACCAAGAAATGTGTGTTCATTGAAACCGCTGGTTTTTGATAGTTTGGGCCCTATTGAATAATGAATGTTTTGAATTTTCTCCAAAAGTAAAGTAGTTGCAAACTCATCCTTTTAGAAACTTGTTTGGGCTGTTGAGAGGAGTAAAAAACCATCAAAAATTTCAATCCTGCATGATTTTACCAAGAAATGTGATTCTTCATTCAAAACCTGATTTTTGCTATTGGGCTCTATTGAATAATGAATGTTTTGAATTTTCTCCAAAAGTAAAGTAGTTGCAAACTCATGCTTTTAGAGACTTGTTTGGGCTCATGAGAGGAGTAGAAAAACATCAAAAATTTCAGTCCTGCATGATTCTACCAAGAAATGTGTGTTCATTGAAACCGCTGGTTTTTGATAGTTTGGGCCCTATTGAATAATGAATGTTTTGAATTTTCTCCAAAAGTAAAGTAGTTGCAAACTCATCCTTTTAGAAACTTGTTTGGGCTGTTGAGAGGAGTAAAAAACCATCAAAAATTTCAATCCTGCATGATTCTACCAAGAAATGTGATTCTTCATTCAAAACCTGATTTTTGCTATTGGGCTCTATTGAATAATGAATGTTTTGAATTTTCTCCAAAAGTAAAGTAGTTGCAAACTCATGCTTTTAGAGACTTGTTTGGGCTCATGAGAGGAGTAGAAAAACATCAAAAATTTCAGTCCTGCATGATTCTACCAAGAAATGTGTGTTCATTGAAACCGCTGGTTTTTGATAGTTTGGGCCCTATTGAATAATGAATGTTTTGAATTTTCTCCAAAAGTAAAGTAGTTGCAAACTCATCCTTTTAGAAACTTGTTTGGGCTGTTGAGAGGAGTAAAAAACCATCAAAAATTTCAATCCTGCATGATTCTACCAAGAAATGTGATTCTTCATTCAAAACGCTGGTTTTTGCTATTGGGCTCTTTTGAGTAATGAATGTTTTGAATTTTCTCCAAAAGTAAAGTAGTTGCAAACTCATGCTTTTAGAGACTTGTTTGGGCTCATGAGAGGAGTAGAAAAACATCAAAAATTTCAGTCCTGCATGATTCTACCAAGAAATGTGTGTTCATTGAAACCGCTGGTTTTTGATAGTTTGGGCCCTATTGAATAATGAATGTTTTGAATTTTCTCCAAAAGTAAAGTAGTTGCAAACTCATCCTTTTAGAAACTTGTTTGGGCTGTTGAGAGGAGTAAAAAATCATCAAAAATTTCAATCCTGCATGATTCTACCAAGAAATGTGATTCTTCATTCAAAACCTGATTTTTGCTATTGGGCTCTATTGAATAATGAATGTTTTGAATTTTCTCCAAAAGTAAAGTAGTTGCAAACTCATGCTTTTAGAGACTTGTTTGGGCTCATGAGAGGAGTAGAAAAACATCAAAAATTTCAGTCCTGCATGATTCTACCAAGAAATGTGTGTTCATTGAAACCGCTGGTTTTTGATAGTTTGGGCCCTATTGAATAATGAATGTTTTGAATTTTCTCCAAAAGTAAAGTAGTTGCAAACTCATCCTTTTAGAAACTTGTTTGGGCTGTTGAGAGGAGTAAAAAACCATCAAAAATTTCAATCCTGCATGATTCTACCAAGAAATGTGATTCTTCATTCAAAACGCTGGTTTTTGCTATTGGGCTCTTTTGAGTAATGAATGTTTTGAATTTTCTCCAAAAGTAAAGTAGTTGCAAACTCATGCTTTTAGAGACTTGTTTGGGCTCATGAGAGGAGTAGAAAAACATCAAAAATTTCAGTCCTGCATGATTCTACCAAGAAATGTGTGTTCATTCAAACCGCTGGTTTTTGATAGTTTGGGCCCTATTGAATAATGAATGTTTTGAATTTTCTCCAAAAGTAAAGTAGTTGCAAACTCATCCTTTTAGAAACTTGTTTGGGCTGTTGAGAGGAGTTAAAAACCATCAAAAATTTCAATCCTGCATGATTCTACCAAGAAATGTGATTCTTCTTTCAAAACGCTGGTTTTTGCTATTGGGCTCTATTGAATAATGAATGTTTTGAATTTTCTCCAAAAGTAAAGTAGTTGCAAACTCATCCTTTTAGAGACTTGTTTGGGCTCATGAGAGGAGTAGAAAAACATCAAAAATTTCAGTCCTGCACGATTCTACCAAGAAATGTGTGTTCATTCAAACCGCTGGTTTTTGATATTTTGGGCCCTATTGAATAGTGAATGTTTTGAATTTTCTCCAAAAGTAAAGTAGTTGCAAACTCATCCTTTTAGAAACTTGTTTGGGCTGTTGAGAGGAGTAAAAAACCATCAAAAATTTCAATCCTGCATGATTCTACCAAGAAATGTGATTCTTCATTCAAAACCTGATTTTTGCTATTGGGCTCTATTGAATAATGAATGTTTTGAATTTTCTCCAAAAGTAAAGTAGTTGCAAACTCATGCTTTTAGAGACTTGTTTGGCTCATGAGAGGAGTAGACAAACATCAAAAATTTCAGTCCTGCATGATTCTACCAAGAAATGTGTGTTCATTGAAACCGCTGGTTTTTGATAGTTTGGGCCCTATTGAATAATGAATGTTTTGAATTTTCTCCATTTTCAAACAACTTTGTTAAATTTTTACATAAAATTAACAGTTGTATTTTAGCATCATGCCTACAGCCGTAGGGTATACACATATAACAGTATTTTAATGCCTTGCGTATATTTAGTAGGAGTATCAGTAACAGTAGTAATATACTTGAAGTACAACAAGATAGACCTACATAAAATACAATACATGAACCTATACCTTAGCAGTAGTTATATATTAGCGGTGTTACCAAAAAAAAAAAAAACCTACAATAAACTAAGGTAGAGATTATACAACTTTATTTCTGTATAGAGAGGGAAATGTTTACTTTTATAAAATTAATATAACCTATTATCTAAGTCACAAAATAGGAGACATCAGGAGCAAGCGATTTCAGGTAAATTTTGCTCTGAGGCGAAGCGGATCCAGGAATTCCATCTTTTATTAAATGTTGAAAAATAGTTGTTAGCCAAAGCATGGCTTCTTTCGTATGAACAGTGTAATGACATTTTATCAGTAATATCACTGAGTTTGGGAGTAGCATTTTCATTCCATAGTGATGCTATGGCATTCTTTGTTATAAGAAACAAATGGATGACTGTTGGGATATGGGAAGGATGGATCTCATCTAGATTTAAAGACAACAATGCCATTTGTGGTGTCAGGGTTATTTTTTGTTTTGTCACCTCATTAATTAACCTAGAAATTTCCAGCCATAAAGGTTTAATATTAGGACATTTCCAGAAAATATGTAAAATTGAACCTATGAATCCGCAATCTCTCCAGCAATCTGGAGATCTGCCAGGAAATATTCTAGCTAACTTTAATGGCGTGAAGTACCACCTAGATATCATTTTATAGAAGGACTCATGTAGAGAGGCGCAAATATTGGATGAATAAGTCCTTTTGAAAGCCTGTTTCCACTGTTCCATAGAAACGGAAATGTTAATATCATTCTCCCAAGTCAACATGTATGGAGTTTTTTCTAAATCCTCAGAACCGTTTAAAAAATCATAGATAGTTCTCGATCTCCAATGGAGTTTAACATTGCGGTTACAGAGTAAAAGAGTAGTGGAGTCCGTTATATATGATTTTTTCCTCATAAATTTTAAGATGTGCTTTTTTAGTAGAGAGAGGAGAGTGACATCCTGGGAAGAAAAATTCTTTTGAGTCTTTAAAGTATCGTTGCTTAAAAATTTCTTCCCATCGTACAAGTCTCCTATCACCTTAATACCCATTTCATTCCAAACTTTCGGGATTTCCTTCTCCACCAGTAGACCAAGAAATTTTATAGGAACATTCTTCAACTGAACAAACCTTTGGCTTTGAGTTTTTTTAATTTGGGGTTTAGCTAAATGTTTCCATGCTGAGAGAGTTGCAGAAATTGTTGGGGAATCAAAATGTAAAGGGGAGGATGATGTAAGACATTCTAGGATTGTCTTTAAAAGAGTTTTATTTTTATTGGAATACCTCTCCATTTCTACCCATGCTGGAGCGTTGCTTGTGTTAACCCAATAAAAAGATTGTTTGATTAGATTGGCATAGTAATAATTAATTATATTTGGAAGAGCTAGGCCACCATTTAATTTACTTCTAGTTAAAATGTGTGATGCCACCCTTGCTCTTTTCTTATTACATGTGAATTTATTTATAATAGATTGGAGCTTTCTGAGATATTTTAGTGGGATAACTAGTGGAATTGCTCTGAAAGAATAAAGAATTTTTGGGAGGGTAAAGAGTTTAAATAGAATTATTCTACCTACCCATGATATTTCTTGGCTTGAGAGACTATTCAATTCAATCTGTGTTTTTTTAATAGTATTTTGCATGTTTATCTCTACCGTTTTCCTAAAGTTTCTGGTAATACAGATACCTAAATAAGTAATATCTTCCTTTTCCCAATCAAACCTGGAGATCTTTTTAATGTTTGTGATAGTAAGATCGTTGAGAAAAAAATCTAGCAGTTTTGATTTAGTTTCGTTTATTTTGTAGAATGAGATCCTAGAGAAACCCTCGATAGTTGATAAAACCTCTTTGACTGAGTTTAAAGGATCCGACAAACTTAATATAATGTCATCCGCGAAGAGGCCTATTTTAGAATTATTGTCTCCCATCTGTATGCCACGGATTCTATCATTAGATCTTATTGCTTCCGCCAGTGGCTCCATTATCAACGCAAACAAAAGGGGGGAAAGTGGGCATCCCTGTCTGGTTCCATTAGTTATCTTGATTTGATTAGAAAGATGACTATTTGCGTAAACATTTGCAGAAGGATTCGAATACAATGCCATTATTGTTTTTATTATTTTGTTACTAAAGCCAAATCTATCTAAGGTTGCTTTCAGGAACTCCCAATTAACCCTATCGAAAGCTTTCTCTGCGTCTAAAGCCAAAAGGAGTGAAGGGATTTTTTTCTTCTTGATGAAATTAATCAGATTTAATGTTCTCCTAGTACCGTCAATTGTCTGGCGTCCTTCAATGAATCCAAGCTGATCTTTATGGATAATACTTGGAAGGATGTTTTTTAGTCTATTTGCTATGATTTTTGAAAATAATTTGACATCTGTGTTTATTAATGAAATGGGTCTGTAATTTTTAACTGATTCCAGGTCTCCTTTAGGCTTGGGTATTAGTATTATGTTGGCACGTAACATTTCAGAAGGAAATGCGCCGGACCAAGAAGCCTTATCAAAAACTTGGACTAAATAAGGAGTCAAAATAGATTCGAAGGTTTGGTAATATTCATTTGAGTATCCATCGGGTCCCGGAGCTTTTTTCTTTTTGAGTGATTTGATGGCTTCTGAAATTTCTAACGCAGAAAAGGGAACCTCTAGATTTGATAGCTGTTGGGTAGTAACCTTAGGCAAATTTAAAGATGTAAGGAAATCATCAATACTTTGGCTATCCGGTTGATATGTTTCCTGATCTGATTTTAGATTATAAATAGAAGAATAATATTCTGCAAAGGCATCTACGATTTTCTTGGGGTGCTCTAGTGTAGATCCATCATGTTTAATTCTATTAATTCTGCTTTTGATTCTAATTGTTCTGAATTTTTGTGCCATTAGTTTAGTTGGTTTGTTATATGATGAATAAAAATTGGACCTCATGGATTTAGCATATTTATCGTATTCATTGAATAGCTCCGATCTTAGGTCTATTCTTAATTTTAGGATTTCTGAATGAATATTGGGTGGTACTTGGGATGACTTTTGTGAGATTTCCTCTAAGTTTTTTAGGTCTGATTGTAATTTATGTATTTTTTCTTTACTTATTTTTTTTTTGGTGAAGGCTAGATGGGTCATTACACCTCTGATGACTGCTTTGTGAGCATTCCATAAAGTAAATGGGCATATATTGTTAATGTCGTTCTCAGTAAAATAGTTGTTCAAAGCCAATTCTATTTCCTTTCTTTGGATTGGGTTGAATAGGAGTGATGAATCACATCTCCATTGGGATTTAAATTTGGCCGACCTACCGAGAGAAACTTCAGCAACCATTGGAGAGTGATCTGAAAATGTTTTGGGTAGAATTTCTATTTTTTTAAATTTTGAGATTGAGAATGTATCTGTTAAAAATAAATCGATTCTAGAAAAAGACTTGTGTGCCTCTGAGAAGTGAGTATATTCCAAAGAAGATGTGTTGAGACACCTAAAAGCATCTAAGTATTCGTGATTGCAAAGCCAACGTTTGAGTTCAGGAAACGAGGATCTAGTGGGAGAAGTAGAGTCTAATGTGCCATCTGGAACAATGTTGAAATCACCTACTAGAATAGTGGTACCTCTTTTAACTTCTTGAATTTTTTTGTCTAGGCCATTAAAGAAACGCATTTGTCCATTACAAGGAGCATAAATATTCACAAGTGTTGTTAATTGACTGTCAATCAAGCAGACAAGTATCAAGAATCTGCCTGCGCTATCAGAGTATTCACTGATAATTTCAAATGAGATTGTGTTTTTGATTAATATTACAACACCTGCTCTTTTTTTCTCGTTTAAAGATTTGAATATGTGTGGAAAATTTTTGTTTTCGAATTTAGGGTGTCCTTCCCTGGCTAGCTTCACCTCTTGAAGACAGATGATGTCTGCTTTGCTGCCCCTAATCTCTCTCCACGTGAGATATCTCTTAACCGGACTATTCAGTCCCCTCACATTGAATGACAGTATCTGTACCATATACTTAACTCTAAAACAATACAGAAAATACAAATAAGAACATAAACAGGAAGAAAATACCAAACACCTGGGTAAGCTTCCTAAAATGGGGAAAAGTTCGTAAACTCCGTAGGAAGCCTTTGCAGTTCACAAAATGCAAGTGTTAAAACATATCAAATTTACATTTTTCTCACCCTGGAGCCTCATTTTTCTTATCTAGTGTTTCAATAAAATGTTTCCCTTCTTGTGGAGATAAGATAACTATGACCCTACCACCATGATTTATCAATAGCTTAGTAGGGAACCCCCACCTATATATCACATCTCTCTTCCTCAGCATTGTTGTAACTTCATTGAATCCTTTCCTCGTTTGGATAGTGTCTTTTGAAAGGTCTGCATATGATTTGATGTGATCATAAGGATGGGGAAGATGTTTATTGGTTCTGAAGTAATTTAAGAATTTTTCTTTGGTGGAATAGAAGTGGAATCTCAAAATAGTGTCCCTGGGGAGCTCGGCTGAAATGGACGTAGGACGCGGGAGTCTGTGGATTCTATCTATCATCAGTTCTACCTCAGGAACAGAAGGCAATACTTTAATCAGAATCTCTGTGACATATTTTTGTAAACTGTGTGGGTTAATTTTTTCAGAGATTCCTCTCAATTTAATGTTGTTCCTCCTACTACGGTCTTCCAGGTCGGCTAATTTATTTCGTAAAAAGAGGATTTCTTTTTGGGCATTAGTTTGTTGTTTTTGGAGGGAATCAGAGGTTTTCCCAATGACTTCTATTTTTTTTTCATTTTTATCCACCCTAGTGGAAATTGTGTCAAGGTTGGATTGTAAACGGCTGACATGCTTTTCTATTGAGGATTCAACGCTTTTATTTAATGCTAGAATTAAATCTCTGATATATTTTTCAGAGGCCCCCTTCTCAGATGCTTGAATATCCTCCAGACCCCCATGACCACTGATATCGGACTCAGAGCCAAATTCTATTCTAGGCCTACTTTTATTTGGGCTCTGAGATGGAGAAGCCTCGTAGTATTCTTCCTCGTCTGACAGCACAGATCTACCCTCCCCTTTAGACTCATCCCTTTTAGATTTTCTGTTAACGGAAGTGTCCATGTCTGATTGAATATTATCCAACTCTTGTTTCATTAAAGTGTGGGTATCACCTTTTTGTCCAATTGAAAATTTATTAGTTTTTTTAGGGGAGGAAGGAGGGCTAATACATATGGCTTCATCTAAATCTGTCCTGTCTTGTTTACGCGTAGAATTGTCTCTTTGTTGTTTAGCTTTGTTATTTTTCTGACTCATTTTGGTGTTTATCACTCAAAAAGAGTAGTGATGGGAGGTAAAATAGAAAGTTTAAGCCAGCGGTTAATGGTTACTATATTGCACTGTGCTGCCTGAATACAATGGGATGGCAGCTTAACCAGCACAGTTAGCTACAATGGGCATCTAGCAACAACAGTACCAGTAACAGTCACCCCCTGCCCCCAACCGCTATGCCGCTTATTTTCTATGAGGTATCCTCCTATTCAGCACCACACTAAACAATAATATATAAAACAACAGCTCTAATAAACTATACCACTGCCAGATAAGTATATTCACCACACAGATTGCGGAGAAAGTCTGATAGACGCTGCCACAGGATTTTCACCATTAAACAAGATCGCTCCCGAAGTTCCTGAATGGGTTTTCACTGCCCGTTGAATAACCTCCTCTGATGCCTCCTTAAGCTCCCACCGGGCTCCGTTTTCCTCTGCAGCCCCACATGTACTGTCTCCAATCCCCCTGCTGTGCCGGGTAAAAGACGTCGCTCCTTCAGCTGTCGGCTCCTTCACTCAGCTGCTCTTACCGGCTCCGTTCCTGAGACTCCTGTCCCCCGTCAGTGTCACCTCCACAAATCCCTGGAATCTGCTGCAGCAGCCGGTCCACCCGCGTGTGTTGAATCACCCGGCTTCTCCTCCCTTCTTAAGCCGCTGCACTCTGTCACCGCTGCCGGATTTTATATAGCGCCAACTTCTGCTGACTCACCAGCCTCTGCAACAGATCCCCTTCTTCACACCAGTCACCGCCGCTGCTGTTGAAAATATATTCTCGCCTGAGACTATCTTCTTCTCCTCAGCTCGCTCGCGCTGAGTGCCGTCACCTCTCCTGTCAGCTTTTCCCGCCTTAGCAGTGTCTCTATTATTTTAATTCCGGTGCGGCTCTGCAGCTGGTAAACTTCGCGGTAAAATCAAGTCCGTTCCCGCGAAATCCAGCGTCGGCTCCTGCGGGCTCCTCCGCTGCTTCCACCCGATCTCCCGGCCTCTTCTTTTCCTTTGTGTGTCCGCGTTGTCACCCCGCTCCACTGCCGCTGGTGTCCTCTGTGACGCGGCAGTGTCCGTTTCTCACATAGATCACTGGCTCTCTTCTTGCCGATATTCGCGCCTTTTTTCCCAGCGTCTCTAATCACCTCAGCCTGGGCGCGCCGCTGCAGAGAGAAACAGGCGCGGGAAAACTTGCTGGTTCACCGCTCCTCAGGCTTTAGAAGGTCATATCTCGGGGAATATTCATCATAAAAACTCCAGAAGGGTCTCAAAATGATCCTGGAGAATAAGGCTGTTAAATCCAATAAAACTTTTTGTCCAAATTCTTCTTGTTCGCTTTGTAAGTCGCTTGACAAGGAAGGCTTCCTCAGAGCTCAGAGCTCACACAGCCTGCTGCATTGAGCTCCAGACCACGCCCCCTTGAATTTTCTCCAAAAGTAAAGTAGTTGCAAACTCATGCTTTTAGAGACTTGTTTGGGCTCATGAGAGGAGTAGAAAAACATCAAAAATTTCAGTCCTGCATGATTCTACCAAGAAATGTGTGTTCATTCAAACCGCTGGTTTTTGATAGTTTGGGCCCTATTGAATAATGAATGTTTTGAATTTTCTCCAAAAGTAAAGTAGTTGCAAACTCATCCTTTTAGAAACTTGTTTGGGCTGTTGAGTGGAGTAAAAAACCATCAAAAATTTCAATCCTGCATGATTCTACCAAGAAATGTGATTCTTCATTCAAAACGCTGGTTTTTGCTATTGGGCTCTATTGAATAATGAATGTTTTGAATTTTCTCCAAAAGTAAAGTAGTTGCAAACTCATCCGTTTAGAGACTTGTTTGGGCTCATGAGAGGAGTAGAAAAACATCAAAAATTTCAGTCCTGCACGATTCTACCAAGAAATGTGTGTTCATTCAAACCGCTGGTTTTTGATATTTTGGGCCCTATTGAATAATGAATGTTTTGAATTTTCTCCAAAAGTAAAGTAGTTGCAAACTCATCCTTTTAGAAACTTGTTTGGGCTGTTGAGAGGAGTAAAAAACCATCAAAAATTTCAATCCTGCATGATTTTACCAAGAAATGTGATTCTTCATTCAAAACCTGATTTTTGCTATTGGGCTCTATTGAATAGTGAATGTTTTGAATTTTCTCAAAAAGTAAAGTAGTTGCAAACTCATGCTTTTAGAGACTTGTTTGGGCTCATGAGAGGAGTAGAAAAACATCAAAAATTTCAGTCCTGCATGATTCTACCAAGAAATGTGTGATCATTGAAACCGCTGGTTTTTGATAGTTTGGGCCCTATTGAATAATGAATGTTTTGAATTTTCTCCAAAAGTAAAGTAGTTGCAAACTCATCCTTTTAGAAACTTGTTTGGGCTGTTGAGAGGAGTAAAAAACCATCAAAAATTTCAATCCTGCATGATTTTACCAAGAAATGTGATTCTTCATTCAAAACCTGATTTTTGCTATTGGGCTCTATTGAATAATGAATGTTTTGAATTTTCTCCAAAAGTAAAGTAGTTGCAAACTCATGCTTTTAGAGACTTGTTTGGGCTCATGAGAGGAGTAGAAAAACATCAAAAATTTCGGTCCTGCATGATTCTACCAAGAAATGTGTGTTCATTCAAACCGCTGGTTTTTGATAGTTTGGGCCCTATTGAATAATGAATGTTTTGAATTTTCTCCAAAAGTAAAGTAGTTGCAAACTCATCCTTTTAGAAACTTGTTTGGGCTGTTGAGAGGAGTAAAAAACCATCAAAAATTTCATTCCTGCATGATTCTACCAAGAAATGTGATTCTTCATTCAAAACCTGATTTTTGCTATTGGGCTCTATTGAATAATGAATGTTTTGAATTTTCTCCAAAAGTAAAGTAGTTGCAAACTCATGCTTTTAGAGACTTGTTTGGGCTCATGAGAGGAGTAGAAAAACATCAAAAATTTCAGTCCTGCATGATTCTACCAAGAAATGTGTGTTCATTGAAACTGCTGGTTTTTGATAGTTTGGGCCCTATTGAATAATGAATGTTTTGAATTTTCTCCAAAAGTAAAGTAGTTGCAAACTCATCCTTTTAGAAACTTGTTTGGGCTGTTGAGAGGAGTAAAAAACCATCAAAAATTTCAATCCTGCATGATTCTACCAAGAAATGTGATTCTTCATTCAAAACGCTGGTTTTTGCTATTGGGCTCTTTTGAGTAATGAATGTTTTGAATTTTCTCCAAAAGTAAAGTAGTTGCAAACTCATGCTTTTAGAGACTTGTGTGGGCTCATGAGAGGAGTAGAAAAACATCAAAAATTTCATTCCTGCATGATTCTACCAAGAAATGTGTGTTCATTGAAACCGCTGGTTTTTGATAGTTTGGGCCCTATTGAATAATGAATGTTTTGAATTTTCTCCAAAAGTAAAGTAGTTGCAAACTCATCCTTTTAGAAACTTGTTTGGGCTGTTGAGAGAAGTAAAAAACCATCAAAAATTTCAATCCTGCATGATTCTACCAAGAAATGTGATTCTTCATTCAAAACGCTGGTTTTTGCTATTGGGCTCTATTGAATAATGAATGTTTTGAATTTTCTCCAAAAGTAAAGTAGTTGCAAACTCATGCTTTTAGAGACTTGTTTGGGCTCATGAGAGGAGTAGAAAAACATCAAAAATTTCAGTCCTGCATGATTCTACCAAGAAATGTGTGTTCATTGAAACCGCTGGTTTTTGATAGCTTGGGCCCTATTGAATAATGAATGTTTTGAATTTTCTCCAAAAGTAAAGTAGTTGCAAACTCATCCTTTTAGAAACTTGTTTGGGCTGTTGAGAGGAGTAAAAAACCATCAAAAATTTCAATCCTGCATGATTCTACCAAGAAATGTGATTCTTCATTCAAAACCTGATTTTTGCTATTGGGCTCTTTTGAGTAATGAATGTTTTGAATTTTCTCCAAAAGTAAAGTAGTTGCAAATTCATGCTTTTAGAGACTTGTTTGGGCTCATGAGAGGAGTAGAAAAACATCAAAAATTTCAGTCCTGCACGATTCTACCAAGAAATGTGTGTTCATTCAAACCGCTGGTTTTTGATATTTTGGGCCCTATTGAATAATGAATGTTTTGAATTTTCTCCAAAAGTAAAGTAGTTGCAAACTCATCCTTTTAGAAACTTGTTTGGGCTGATGAGAGGAGTAAAAAACCATCAAAAATTTCAATCCTGCATGATTCTACCAAGAAATGTGATTCTTCATTCAAAACCTGATTTTTGCTATTGGGCTCTATTGAATAATGAATGTTTTGAATTTTCTCCAAAAGTAAAGTAGTTGCAAACTCATGCTTTTAGAGAATTGTTTGGGCTCATGAGAGGAGTAGAAAAACATCAAAAATTTCAGTCCTGCATGATTCTACCAAGAAATGTGTGTTCATTGAAACCGCTAGTTTTTGATAGTTTGGGCCCTATTGAATAATGAATGTTTTGAATTTTCTCCAAAAGTAAAGTAGTTGCAAACTCATCCTTTTAGAAACTTGTTTGGGCTGTTGAGAGGAGTAAAAAACCATCAAAAATTTCAATCCTGCATGATTCTACCAAGAAATGTGATTCTTCATTCAAAACCTGATTTTTGCTATTGGGCTCTATTGAATAATGAATGTTTTGAATTTTCTCCAAAAGTAAAGTAGTTGCAAACTCATGCTTTTAGAGACTTGTTTGGGCTCATGAGAGGAGTAGAAAAACATCAAAAATTTCAGTCCTGCATGATTCTACCAAGAAATGTGTGTTCATTGAAACCGCTGGTTTTTGATAGTTTGGGCCCTATTGAATAATGAATGTTTTGAATTTTCTCCAAAAGTAAAGTAGTTGCAAACTCATCCTTTTAGAAACTTGTTTGGGCTGTTGAGAGGAGTAAAAAACCATCAAAAATTTCAATCCTGCATGATTCTACGAAGAAATGTGATTCTTCATTCAAAACGCTGGTTTTTGCTATTGGGCTCTTTTGAGTAATGAATGTTTTGAATTTTCTCCAAAAGTAAAGTAGTTGCAAACTCATGCTTTTAGAGACTTGTTTGGGCTCATGAGAGGAGTAGAAAAACATCAAAAATTTCAGTCCTGCATGATTCTACCAAGAAATGTGTGTTCATTCAAACCGCTGGTTTTTGATAGTTTGGGCCCTATTGAATAATGAATGTTTTGAATTTTCTCCAAAAGTAAAGTAGTTGCAAACTCATCCTTTTAGAAACTTGTTTGGGCTGTTGAGAGGAGTAAAAAACCATCAAAAATTTCAATCCTGCATGATTTTACCAAGAAATGTGATTCTTCATTCAAAACCTGATTTTTGCTATTGGGCTCTATTGAATAATGAATGTTTTGAATTTTCTCCAAAAGTAAAGTAGTTGCAAACTCATGCTTTTAGAGACTTGTTTGGGCTCATGAGAGGAGTAGAAAAACATCAAAAATTTCAGTCCTGCATGATTCTACCAAGAAATGTGTGTTCATTGAAACCGCTGGTTTTTGATAGTTTGGGTCTTATTGAAAAATGAATGTTTTGAATTTTCTCCAAAAGTAAAGTAGTTGCAAACTCATCCTTTTAGAAACTTGTTTGGGCTGTTGAGAGGAGTAAAAAACCATCAAAAATTTCAATCCTGCATGATTTTACCAAGAAATGTGATTCTTCATTCAAAACCTGATTTTTGCTATTGGGCTCTATTGAATAATGAATGTTTTGAATTTTCTCCAAAAGTAAAGTAGTTGCAAACTCATGCTTTTAGAGACTTGTTTGGGCTCATGAGAGGAGTAGAAAAACATCAAAAATTTCAGTCCTGCATGATTCTACCAAGAAATGTGTGTTCATTGAAACCGCTGGTTTTTGATAGTTTGGGCCCTATTGAATAATGAATGTTTTGAATTTTCTCCAAAAGTAAAGTAGTTGCAAACTCATCCTTTTAGAAACTTGTTTGGGCTGTTGAGAGGAGTAAAAAACCATCAAAAATTTCAATCCTGCATGATTCTACCAAGAAATGTGATTCTTCATTCAAAACCTGATTTTTGCTATTGGGCTCTATTGAATAATGAATGTTTTGAATTTTCTCCAAAAGTAAAGTAGTTGCAAACTCATGCTTTTAGAGACTTGTTTGGGCTCATGAGAGGAGTAGAAAAACATCAAAAATTTCAGTCCTGCATGATTCTACCAAGAAATGTGTGTTCATTGAAACCGCTGGTTTTTGATAGTTTGGGCCCTATTGAATAATGAATGTTTTGAATTTTCTCCAAAAGTAAAGTAGTTGCAAACTCATCCTTTTAGAAACTTGTTTGGGCTGTTGAGAGGAGTAAAAAACCATCAAAAATTTCAATCCTGCATGATTCTACCAAGAAATGTGATTCTTCATTCAAAACGCTGGTTTTTGCTATTGGGCTCTTTTGAGTAATGAATGTTTTGAATTTTCTCCAAAAGTAAAGTAGTTGCAAACTCATGCTTTTAGAGACTTGTTTGGGCTCATGAGAGAAGTAGAAAAACATCAAAAATTTCAGTCCTGCATGATTCTACCAAGAAATGTGTGTTCATTCAAACCGCTGGTTTTTGATAGTTTGGGCCCTATTGAATAATGAATGTTTTGAATTTTCTCCAAAAGTAAAGTAGTTGCAAACTCATCCTTTTAGAAACTTGTTTGGGCTGTTGAGAGGAGTTAAAAACCATCAAAAATTTCAATCCTGCATGATTCTACCAAGAAATGTGATTCTTCTTTCAAAACGCTGGTTTTTGCTATTGGGCTCTATTGAATAATGAATGTTTTGAATTTTCTCCAAAAGTAAAGTAGTTGCAAACTCATCCTTTTAGAGACTTGTTTGGGCTCATGAGAGGAGTAGAAAAACATCAAAAATTTCAGTCCTGCACGATTCTACCAAGAAATGTGTGTTCATTCAAACCGCTGGTTTTTGATATTTTGGGCCCTATTGAATAGTGAATGTTTTGAATTTTCTCCAAAAGTAAAGTAGTTGCAAACTCATCCTTTTAGAAACTTGTTTGGGCTGTTGAGAGGAGTAAAAAACCATCAAAAATTTCAATCCTGCATGATTCTACCAAGAAATGTGATTCTTCATTCAAAACCTGATTTTTGCTATTGGGCTCTATTGAATAATGAATGTTTTGAATTTTCTCCAAAAGTAAAGTAGTTGCAAACTCATGCTTTTAGAGACTTGTTTGGCTCATGAGAGGAGTAGACAAACATCAAAAATTTCAGTCCTGCATGATTCTACCAAGAAATGTGTGTTCATTGAAACCGCTGGTTTTTGATAGTTTGGGCCCTATTGAATAATGAATGTTTTGAATTTTCTCCATTTTCAAACAACTTTGTTAAATTTTTACATAAAATTAACAGTTGTATTTTAGCATCATGCCTACAGCCGTAGGGTATACACATATAACAGTATTTTAATGCCTTGCGTATATTTAGTAGGAGTATCAGTAACAGTAGTAATATACTTGAAGTACAACAAGATAGACCTACATAAAATACAATACATGAACCTATACCTTAGCAGTAGTTATATATTAGCGGTGTTACCAAAAAAAAAAAAAACCTACAATAAACTAAGGTAGAGATTATACAACTTTATTTCTGTATAGAGAGGGAAATGTTTACTTTTATAAAATTAATATAACCTATTATCTAAGTCACAAAATAGGAGACATCAGGAGCAAGCGATTTCAGGTAAATTTTGCTCTGAGGCGAAGCGGATCCAGGAATTCCATCTTTTATTAAATGTTGAAAAATAGTTGTTAGCCAAAGCATGGCTTCTTTCGTATGAACAGTGTAATGACATTTTATCAGTAATATCACTGAGTTTGGGAGTAGCATTTTCATTCCATAGTGATGCTATGGCATTCTTTGTTATAAGAAACAAATGGATGACTGTTGGGATATGGGAAGGATGGATCTCATCTAGATTTAAAGACAACAATGCCATTTGTGGTGTCAGGGTTATTTTTTGTTTTGTCACCTCATTAATTAACCTAGAAATTTCCAGCCATAAAGGTTTAATATTAGGACATTCCCAGAAAATATGTAAAATTGAACCTATGAATCCGCAATCTCTCCAGCAATCTGGAGATCTGCCAGGAAATATTCTAGCTAACTTTAATGGCGTGAAGTACCACCTAGATATCATTTTATAGAAGGACTCATGTAGAGAGGCGCAAATATTGGATGAATAAGTCCTTTTGAAAGCCTGTTTCCACTGTTCCATAGAAACGGAAATGTTAATATCATTCTCCCAAGTCAACATGTATGGAGTTTTTTCTAAATCCTCAGAACCGTTTAAAAAATCATAGATAGTTCTCGATCTCCAATGGAGTTTAACATTGCGGTTACAGAGTAAAAGAGTAGTGGAGTCCGTTATATATGATTTTTTCCTCATAAATTTTAAGATGTGCTTTTTTAGTAGAGAGAGGAGAGTGACATCCTGGGAAGAAAAATTCTTTTGAGTCTTTAAAGTATCGTTGCTTAAAAATTTCTTCCCATCGTACAAGTCTCCTATCACCTTAATACCCATTTCATTCCAAACTTTCGGGATTTCCTTCTCCACCAGTAGACCAAGAAATTTTATAGGAACATTCTTCAACTGAACAAACCTTTGGCTTTGAGTTTTTTTAATTTGGGGTTTAGCTAAATGTTTCCATGCTGAGAGAGTTGCAGAAATTGTTGGGGAATCAAAATGTAAAGGGGAGGATGATGTAAGACATTCTAGGATTGTCTTTAAAAGAGTTTTATTTTTATTGGAATACCTCTCCATTTCTACCCATGCTGGAGCGTTGCTTGTGTTAACCCAATAAAAAGATTGTTTGATTAGGTTGGCATAGTAATAATTAATTATATTTGGAAGAGCTAGGCCACCATTTAATTTACTTCTAGTTAAAATGTGTGATGCCACCCTTGCTCTTTTCTTATTACATGTGAATTTATTTATAATAGATTGGAGCTTTCTGAGATATTTTAGTGGGATAACTAGTGGAATTGCTCTGAAAGAATAAAGAATTTTTGGGAGGGTAAAGAGTTTAAATAGAATTATTCTACCTACCCATGATATTTCTTGGCTTGAGAGACTATTCAATTCAATCTGTGTTTTTTTAATAGTATTTTGCATGTTTATCTCTACCGTTTTCCTAAAGTTTCTGGTAATACAGATACCTAAATAAGTAATATCTTCCTTTTCCCAATCAAACCTGGAGATCTTTTTAATGTTTGTGATAGTAAGATCGTTGAGAAAAAAATCTAGCAGTTTTGATTTAGTTTCGTTTATTTTGTAGAATGAGATCCTAGAGAAACCCTCCATAGTTGATAAAACCTCTTTGACTGAGTTTAAAGGATCCGACAAACTTAATATAATGTCATCCGCGAAGAGGCCTATTTTAGAATTATTGTCTCCCATCTGTATGCCACGGATTCTATCATTAGATCTTATTGCTTCCGCCAGTGGCTCCATTATCAACGCAAACAAAAGGGGGGAAAGTGGGCATCCCTGTCTGGTTCCATTAGTTATCTTGATTTGATTAGAAAGATGACTATTTGCGTAAACATTTGCAGAAGGATTCGAATACAATGCCATTATTGTTTTTATTATTTTGTTACTAAAGCCAAATCTATCTAAGGTTGCTTTCAGGAACTCCCAATTAACCCTATCGAAAGCTTTCTCTGCGTCTAAAGCCAAAAGGAGTGAAGGGATTTTTTTCTTCTTGATGAAATTAATCAGATTTAATGTTCTCCTAGTACCGTCAATTGTCTGGCGTCCTTCAATGAATCCAAGCTGATCTTTATGGATAATACTTGGAAGGATGTTTTTTAGTCTATTTGCTATGATTTTTGAAAATAATTTGACATCTGTGTTTATTAATGAAATGGGTCTGTAATTTTTAACTGATTCCAGGTCTCCTTTAGGCTTGGGTATTAGTATTATGTTGGCACGTAACATTTCAGAAGGAAATGCGCCGGACCAAGAAGCCTTATCAAAAACTTGGACTAAATAAGGAGTCAAAATAGATTCGAAGGTTTGGTAATATTCATTTGAGTATCCATCGGGTCCCGGAGCTTTTTTCTTTTTGAGTGATTTGATGGCTTCTGAAATTTCTAACGCAGAAAAGGGAACCTCTAGATTTGATAGCTGTTGGGTAGTAACCTTAGGCAAATTTAAAGATGTAAGGAAATCATCAATACTTTGGCTATCCGGTTGATATGTTTCCTGATCTGATTTTAGATTATAAATAGAAGAATAATATTCTGCAAAGGCATCTACGATTTTCTTGGGGTGCTCTAGTGTAGATCCATCATGTTTAATTCTATTAATTCTGCTTTTGATTCTAATTGTTCTGAATTTTTGTGCCATTAGTTTAGTTGGTTTGTTATATGATGAATAAAAATTGGACCTCATGGATTTAGCATATTTATCGTATTCATTGAATAGCTCCGATCTTAGGTCTATTCTTAATTTTAGGATTTCTGAATGAATATTGGGTGGTACTTGGGATGACTTTTGTGAGATTTCCTCTAAGTTTTTTAGGTCTGATTGTAATTTATGTATTTTTTCTTTACTTATTTTTTTTTTGGTGAAGGCTAGATGGGTCATTACACCTCTGATGACTGCTTTGTGAGCATTCCATAAAGTAAATGGGCATATATTGTTAATGTCGTTCTCAGTAAAATAGTTGTTCAAAGCCAATTCTATTTCCTTTCTTTGGATTGGGTTGAATAGGAGTGATGAATCACATCTCCATTGGGATTTAAATTTGGCCGACCTACCGAGAGAAACTTCAGCAACCATTGGAGAGTGATCTGAAAATGTTTTGGGTAGAATTTCTATTTTTTTAAATTTTGAGATTGAGAATGTATCTGTTAAAAATAAATCGATTCTAGAAAAAGACTTGTGTGCCTCTGAGAAGTGAGTATATTCCAAAGAAGATGTGTTGAGACACCTAAAAGCATCTAAGTATTCGTGATTGCAAAGCCAACGTTTGAGTTCAGGAAACGAGGATCTAGTGGGAGAAGTAGAGTCTAATGTGCCATCTGGAACAATGTTGAAATCACCTACTAGAATAGTGGTACCTCTTTTAACTTCTTGAATTTTTTTGTCTAGGCCATTAAAGAAACGCATTTGTCCATTACAAGGAGCATAAATATTCACAAGTGTTGTTAATTGACTGTCAATCAAGCAGACAAGTATCAAGAATCTGCCTGCGCTATCAGAGTATTCACTGATAATTTCAAATGAGATTGTGTTTTTGATTAATATTACAACACCTGCTCTTTTTTTCTCGTTTAAAGATTTGAATATGTGTGGAAAATTTTTGTTTTCGAATTTAGGGTGTCCTTCCCTGGCTAGCTTCACCTCTTGAAGACAGATGATGTCTGCTTTGCTGCCCCTAATCTCTCTCCACGTGAGATATCTCTTAACCGGACTATTCAGTCCCCTCACATTGAATGACAGTATCTGTACCATATACTTAACTCTAAAACAATACAGAAAATACAAATAAGAACATAAACAGGAAGAAAATACCAAACACCTGGGTAAGCTTCCTAAAATGGGGAAAAGTTCGTAAACTCCGTAGGAAGCCTTTGCAGTTCACAAAATGCAAGTGTTAAAACATATCAAATTTACATTTTTCTCACCCTGGAGCCTCATTTTTCTTATCTAGTGTTTCAATAAAATTTTTCCCTTCTTGTGGAGATAAGATAACTATGACCCTACCACCATGATTTATCAATAGCTTAGTAGGGAACCCCCACCTATATATCACATCTCTCTTCCTCAGCATTGTTGTAACTTCATTGAATCCTTTCCTCGTTTGGATAGTGTCTTTTGAAAGGTCTGCATATGATTTGATGTGATCATAAGGATGGGGAAGATGTTTATTGGTTCTGAAGTAATTTAAGAATTTTTCTTTGGTGGAATAGAAGTGGAATCTCAAAATAGTGTCCCTGGGGAGCTCGGCTGAAATGGACGTAGGACGCGGGAGTCTGTGGATTCTATCTATCATCAGTTCTACCTCAGGAACAGAAGGCAATACTTTAATCAGAATCTCTGTGACATATTTTTGTAAACTGTGTGGGTTAATTTTTTCAGAGATTCCTCTCAATTTAATGTTGTTCCTCCTACTACGGTCTTCCAGGTCGGCTAATTTATTTCGTAAAAAGAGGATTTCTTTTTGGGCATTAGTTTGTTGTTTTTGGAGGGAATCAGAGGTTTTCCCAATGACTTCTATTTTTTTTTCATTTTTATCCACCCTAGTGGAAATTGTGTCAAGGTTGGATTGTAAACGGCTGACATGCTTTTCTATTGAGGATTCAACGCTTTTATTTAATGCTAGAATTAAATCTCTGATATATTTTTCAGAGGCCCCCTTCTCAGATGCTTGAATATCCTCCAGACCCCCATGACCACTGATATCGGACTCAGAGCCAAATTCTATTCTAGGCCTACTTTTATTTGGGCTCTGAGATGGAGAAGCCTCGTAGTATTCTTCCTCGTCTGACAGCACAGATCTACCCTCCCCTTTAGACTCATCCCTTTTAGATTTTCTGTTAACGGAAGTGTCCATGTCTGATTGAATATTATCCAACTCTTGTTTCATTAAAGTGTGGGTATCACCTTTTTGTCCAATTGAAAATTTATTAGTTTTTTTAGGGGAGGAAGGAGGGCTAATACATATGGCTTCATCTAAATCTGTCCTGTCTTGTTTACGCGTAGAATTGTCTCTTTGTTGTTTAGCTTTGTTATTTTTCTGACTCATTTTGGTGTTTATCACTCAAAAAGAGTAGTGATGGGAGGTAAAATAGAAAGTTTAAGCCAGCGGTTAATGGTTACTATATTGCACTGTGCTGCCTGAATACAATGGGATGGCAGCTTAACCAGCACAGTTAGCTACAATGGGCATCTAGCAACAACAGTACCAGTAACAGTCACCCCCTGCCCCCAACCGCTATGCCGCTTATTTTCTATGAGGTATCCTCCTATTCAGCACCACACTAAACAATAATATATAAAACAACAGCTCTAATAAACTATACCACTGCCAGATAAGTATATTCACCACACAGATTGCGGAGAAAGTCTGATAGACGCTGCCACAGGATTTTCACCATTAAACAAGATCGCTCCCGAAGTTCCTGAATGGGTTTTCACTGCCCGTTGAATAACCTCCTCTGATGCCTCCTTAAGCTCCCACCGGGCTCCGTTTTCCTCTGCAGCCCCACATGTACTGTCTCCAATCCCCCTGCTGTGCCGGGTAAAAGACGTCGCTCCTTCAGCTGTCGGCTCCTTCACTCAGCTGCTCTTACCGGCTCCGTTCCTGAGACTCCTGTCCCCCGTCAGTGTCACCTCCACAAATCCCTGGAATCTGCTGCAGCAGCCGGTCCACCCGCGTGTGTTGAATCACCCGGCTTCTCCTCCCTTCTTAAGCCGCTGCACTCTGTCACCGCTGCCGGATTTTATATAGCGCCAACTTCTGCTGACTCACCAGCCTCTGCAACAGATCCCCTTCTTCACACCAGTCACCGCCGCTGCTGTTGAAAATATATTCTCGCCTGAGACTATCTTCTTCTCCTCAGCTCGCTCGCGCTGAGTGCCGTCACCTCTCCTGTCAGCTTTTCCCGCCTTAGCAGTGTCTCTATTATTTTAATCCCGGTGCGGCTCTGCAGCTGGTAAACTTCGCGGTAAAATCAAGTCCGTTCCCGCGAAATCCAGCGTCGGCTCCTGCGGGCTCCTCCGCTGCTTCCACCCGATCTCCCGGCCTCTTCTTTTCCTTTGTGTGTCCGCGTTGTCACCCCGCTCCACTGCCGCTGGTGTCCTCTGTGACGCGGCAGTGTCCGTTTCTCACATAGATCACTGGCTCTCTTCTTGCCGATATTCGCGCCTTTTTTCCCAGCGTCTCTAATCACCTCAGCCTGGGCGCGCCGCTGCAGAGAGAAACAGGCGCGGGAAAACTTGCTGGTTCACCGCTCCTCAGGCTTTAGAAGGTCATATCTCGGGGAATATTCATCATAAAAACTCCAGAAGGGTCTCAAAATGATCCTGGAGAATAAGGCTGTTAAATCCAATAAAACTTTTTGTCCAAATTCTTCTTGTTCGCTTTGTAAGTCGCTTGACAAGGAAGGCTTCCTCAGAGCTCAGAGCTCACACAGCCTGCTGCATTGAGCTCCAGACCACGCCCCCTTGAATTTTCTCCAAAAGTAAAGTAGTTGCAAACTCATGCTTTTAGAGACTTGTTTGGGCTCATGAGAGGAGTAGAAAAACATCAAAAATTTCAGTCCTGCATGATTCTACCAAGAAATGTGTGTTCATTGAAACCGCTGGTTTTTGATAGTTTGGGCCCTATTGAATAATGAATGTTTTGAATTTTCTCCAAAAGTAAAGTAGTTGCAAACTCATCCTTTTAGAAACTTGTTTGGGCTGTTGAGTGGAGTAAAAAACCATCAAAAATTTCAATCCTGCATGATTCTACCAAGAAATGTGATTCTTCATTCAAAACGCTGGTTTTTGCTATTGGGCTCTATTGAATAATGAATGTTTTGAATTTTCTCCAAAAGTAAAGTAGTTGCAAACTCATCCGTTTAGAGACTTGTTTGGGCTCATGAGAGGAGTAGAAAAACATCAAAAATTTCAGTCCTGCACGATTCTACCAAGAAATGTGTGTTCATTCAAACCGCTGGTTTTTGATATTTTGGGCCCTATTGAATAATGAATGTTTTGAATTTTCTCCAAAAGTAAAGTAGTTGCAAACTCATCCTTTTAGAAACTTGTTTGGGCTGTTGAGAGGAGTAAAAAACCATCAAAAATTTCAATCCTGCATGATTTTACCAAGAAATGTGATTCTTCATTCAAAACCTGATTTTTGCTATTGGGCTCTATTGAATAGTGAATGTTTTGAATTTTCTCAAAAAGTAAAGTAGTTGCAAACTCATGCTTTTAGAGACTTGTTTGGGCTCATGAGAGGAGTAGAAAAACATCAAAAATTTCAGTCCTGCATGATTCTACCAAGAAATGTGTGATCATTGAAACCGCTGGTTTTTGATAGTTTGGGCCCTATTGAATAATGAATGTTTTGAATTTTCTCCAAAAGTAAAGTAGTTGCAAACTCATCCTTTTAGAAACTTGTTTGGGCTGTTGAGAGGAGTAAAAAACCATCAAAAATTTCAATCCTGCATGATTTTACCAAGAAATGTGATTCTTCATTCAAAACCTGATTTTTGCTATTGGGCTCTATTGAATAATGAATGTTTTGAATTTTCTCCAAAAGTAAAGTAGTTGCAAACTCATGCTTTTAGAGACTTGTTTGGGCTCATGAGAGGAGTAGAAAAACATCAAAAATTTCGGTCCTGCATGATTCTACCAAGAAATGTGTGTTCATTCAAACCGCTGGTTTTTGATAGTTTGGGCCCTATTGAATAATGAATGTTTTGAATTTTCTCCAAAAGTAAAGTAGTTGCAAACTCATCCTTTTAGAAACTTGTTTGGGCTGTTGAGAGGAGTAAAAAACCATCAAAAATTTCATTCCTGCATCATTCTACCAAGAAATGTGATTCTTCATTCAAAACCTGATTTTTGCTATTGGGCTCTATTGAATAATGAATGTTTTGAATTTTCTCCAAAAGTAAAGTAGTTGCAAACTCATGCTTTTAGAGACTTGTTTGGGCTCATGAGAGGAGTAGAAAAACATCAAAAATTTCAGTCCTGCATGATTCTACCAAGAAATGTGTGTTCATTGAAACTGCTGGTTTTTGATAGTTTGGGCCCTATTGAATAATGAATGTTTTGAATTTTCTCCAAAAGTAAAGTAGTTGCAAACTCATCCTTTTAGAAACTTGTTTGGGCTGTTGAGAGGAGTAAAAAACCATCAAAAATTTCAATCCTGCATGATTCTACCAAGAAATGTGATTCTTCATTCAAAACGCTGGTTTTTGCTATTGGGCTCTTTTGAGTAATGAATGTTTTGAATTTTCTCCAAAAGTAAAGTAGTTGCAAACTCATGCTTTTAGAGACTTGTGTGGGCTCATGAGAGGAGTAGAAAAACATCAAAAATTTCATTCCTGCATGATTCTACCAAGAAATGTGTGTTCATTGAAACCGCTGGTTTTTGATAGTTTGGGCCCTATTGAATAATGAATGTTTTGAATTTTCTCCAAAAGTAAAGTAGTTGCAAACTCATCCTTTTAGAAACTTGTTTGGGCTGTTGAGAGGAGTAAAAAACCATCAAAAATTTCAATCCTGCATGATTCTACCAAGAAATGTGATTCTTCATTCAAAACGCTGGTTTTTGCTATTGGGCTCTATTGAATAATGAATGTTTTGAATTTTCTCCAAAAGTAAAGTAGTTGCAAACTCATGCTTTTAGAGACTTGTTTGGGCTCATGAGAGGAGTAGAAAAACATCAAAAATTTCAGTCCTGCATGATTCTACCAAGAAATGTGTGTTCATTGAAACCGCTGGTTTTTGATAGCTTGGGCCCTATTGAATAATGAATGTTTTGAATTTTCTCCAAAAGTAAAGTAGTTGCAAACTCATCCTTTTAGAAACTTGTTTGGGCTGTTGAGAGGAGTAAAAAACCATCAAAAATTTCAATCCTGCATGATTCTACCAAGAAATGTGATTCTTCATTCAAAACCTGATTTTTGCTATTGGGCTCTATTGAATAATGAATGTTTTGAATTTTCTCCAAAAGTAAAGTAGTTGCAAACTCATGCTTTTAGAGACTTGTTTGGGCTCATGAGAGGAGTAGAAAAACATCAAAAATTTCAGTCCTGCATGATTCTACCAAGAAATGTGTGTTCATTCAAACCGCTGGTTTTTGATAGTTTGGGCCCTATTGAATAATGAATGTTTTGAATTTTCTCCAAAAGTAAAGTAGTTGCAAACTCATCCTTTTAGAAACTTGTTTGGGCTGTTGAGAGGAGTAAAAAACCATCAAAAATTTCAATCCTGCATGATTTTACCAAGAAATGTGATTCTTCAAAAAAAACCTGATTTTTGCTATTGGGCTCTATTGAATAATGAATGTTTTGAATTTTCTCCAAAAGTAAAGTAGTTGCAAACTCATGCTTTTAGAGACTTGTTTGGGCTCATGAGAGGAGTAGAAAAACATCAAAAATTTCAGTCCTGCATGATTCTACCAAGAAATGTGTGTTCATTGAAACCGCTGGTTTTTGATAGTTTGGGCCCTATTGAATAATGAATGTTTTGAATTTTCTCCAAAAGTAAAGTAGTTGCAAACTCATCCTTTTAGAAACTTGTTTGGGCTGTTGAGAGGAGTAAAAAACCATCAAAAATTTCAATCCTGCATGATTCTACCAAGAAATGTGATTCTTCATTCAAAACCTGATTTTTGCTATTGGGCTCTATTGAATAATGAATGTTTTGAATTTTCTCCAAAAGTAAAGTAGTTGCAAACTCATGCTTTTAGAGACTTGTTTGGGCTCATGAGAGGAGTAGAAAAACATCAAAAATTTCAGTCCTGCATGATTCTACCAAGAAATGTGTGTTCATTGAAACCGCTGGTTTTTGATAGTTTGGGCCCTATTGAATAATGAATGTTTTGAATTTTCTCCAAAAGTAAAGTAGTTGCAAACTCATCCTTTTAGAAACTTGTTTGGGCTGTTGAGAGGAGTAAAAAACCATCAAAAATTTCAATCCTGCATGATTCTACCAAGAAATGTGATTCTTCATTCAAAACCTGATTTTTGCTATTGGGCTCTATTGAATAATGAATGTTTTGAATTTTCTCCAAAAGTAAAGTAGTTGCAAACTCATGCTTTTAGAGACTTGTTTGGGCTCATGAGAGGAGTAGAAAAACATCAAAAATTTCAGTCCTGCATGATTCTACCAAGAAATGTGTGTTCATTGAAACCGCTGGTTTTTGATAGTTTGGGCCCTATTGAATAATGAATGTTTTGAATTTTCTCCAAAAGTAAAGTAGTTGCAAACTCATCCTTTTAGAAACTTGTTTGGGCTGTTGAGAGGAGTAAAAAACCATCAAAAATTTCAATCCTGCATGATTTTACCAAGAAATGTGATTCTTCATTCAAAACCTGATTTTTGCTATTGGGCTATATTGAATAGTGAATGTTTTGAATTTTCTCCAAAAGTAAAGTAGTTGCAAACTCATGCTTTTAGAGACTTGTTTGGGCTCATGAGAGGAGTAGAAAAACATCAAAAATTTCAGTCCTGCATGATTCTACCAAGAAATGTGTGTTCATTGAAACCGCTGGTTTTTGATAGTTTGGGCCCTATTGAATAATGAATGTTTTGAATTTTCTCCAAAAGTAAAGTAGTTGCAAACTCATCCTTTTAGAAACTTGTTTGGGCTGTTGAGAGGAGTAAAAAACCATCAAAAATTTCAATCCTGCATGATTTTACCAAGAAATGTGATTCTTCATTCAAAACCTGATTTTTGCTATTGGGCTCTATTGAATAATGAATGTTTTGAATTTTCTCCAAAAGTAAAGTAGTTGCAAACTCATGCTTTTAGAGACTTGTTTGGGCTCATGAGAGGAGTAGAAAAACATCAAAAATTTCGGTCCTGCATGATTCTACCAAGAAATGTGTGTTCATTGAAACCGTTGGTTTTTGATAGTTTGGGCCCTATTGAATAATGAATGTTTTGAATTTTCTCCAAAAGTAAAGTAGTTGCAAACTCATCCTTTTAGAAACTTGTTTGGGCTGTTGAGAGGAGTAAAAAACCATCAAAAATTTCAATCCTGCATGATTCTACCAAGAAATGTGATTCTTCATTCAAAACCTGATTTTTGCTATTGGGCTCTATTGAATAATGAATGTTTTGAATTTTCTCCAAAAGTAAAGTAGTTGCAAACTCATGCTTTTAGAGACTTGTTTGGGCTCATGAGAGGAGTAGAAAAACATCAAAAATTTCAGTCCTGCATGATTCTACCAAGAAATGTGTGTTCATTGAAACCGCTGGTTTTTGATAGTTTGGGCCCTATTGAATAATGAATGTTTTGAATTTTCTCCAAAAGTAAAGTAGTTGCAAACTCATCCTTTTAGAAACTTGTTTGGGCTGTTGAGAGGAGTAACAAACCATCAAAAATTTCAATCCTGCAAGATTTTACCAAGAAATGTGATTCTTCATTCAAAACCTGATTTTTGCTATTGGGCTCTATTGAATAATGAATGTTTTGAATTTTCTCCAAAAGTAAAGTAGTTGCAAACTCATGCTTTTAGAGACTTGTTTGGGCTCATGAGAGGAGTAGAAAAACATCAAAAATTTCAGTCCTGCATGATTCTACCAAGAAATGTGTGTTCATTGAAACCGCTGGTTTTTGATAGTTTGGGCCCTACTGAATAATGAATGTTTTGAATTTTCTCCAAAAGTAAAGTAGTTGCAAACTCATCCTTTTAGAAACTTGTTTGGGCTGTTGAGAGGAGTAAAAAACCATCAAAAATTTCAATCCTGCATGATTCTACCAAGAAATGTGATTCTTCATTCAAAACGCTGGTTTTTGCTATTGGGCTCTTTTGAGTAATGAATGTTTTGAATTTTCTCCAAAAGTAAAGTAGTTGCAAACTCATGCTTTTAGAGACTTGTTTGGGCTCATGAGAGGAGTAGAAAAACATCAAAAATTTCAGTCCTGCATGATTCTACCAAGAAATGTGTGTTCATTCAAACCGCTGGTTTTTGATAGTTTGGGTCCTATTGAATAATGAATGTTTTGAATTTTCTCCAAAAGTAAAGTAGTTGCAAACTCATCCTTTTAGAAACTTGTTTGGGCTGTTGAGAGGAGTAAAAAACCATCAAAAATTTCAATCCTGCATGAATTTACCAAGAAATGTGATTCTTCATTCAAAACCTGATTTTTGCTATTGGGCTCTATTGAATAATGAATGTTTTGAATTTTCTCCAAAAGTAAAGTAGTTGCAAACTCAAGCTTTTAGAGACTTGTTTGGGCTCATGAGAGGAGTAGAAAAACATCAAAAATTTCAGTCCTGCATGATTCTACCAAGAAATGTGTGTTCAATGAAACCGCTGGTTTTTGATAGTTTGGGCCCTATTGAATAATGAATGTTTTGAATTTTCTCCAAAAGTAAAGTAGTTACAAACTCATCCTTTTAGAAACTTGTTTGGGCTGTTGAGAGGAGTAAAAAACCATCAAAAATTTCAATCCTGCATGATTCTACCAAGAAATGTGATTCTTCATTCAAAACGCTGGTTTTTGCTATTGGGCTCTATTGAATAATGAATGTTTTGAATTTTCTCCAAAAGTAAAGTAGTTGCAAACTCATGCTTTTAGAGACTTGTTTGGCTCATGAGAGGAGTAGAAAAACATCAAAAATTTCAGTCCTGCATGATTCTACCAAGAAATGTGTGTTCATTGAAACCGCTGGTTTTTGATAGTTTGGGCCCTATTGAATAATGAATGTTTTGAATTTTCTCCAAAAGTAAAGTAGTTGCAAACTCATCCTTTTAGAAACTTGTTTGGGCTGTTGAGAGGAGTAAAAAACCATCAAAAATTTCAATCCTGCATGATTTTACCAAGAAATGTGATTCTTCATTCAAAACCTGATTTTTGCAATTGGGCTCTATTGAATAGTGAATGTTTTGAATTTTCTCTAAAAGTAAAGTAGTTGCAAACTCATGCTTTTAGAGACTTGTTTGGGCTCATGAGAGGAGTAGAAAAACATCAAAAATTTCAGTCCTGCATGATTCTACCAAGAAATGTGTGTTCATTGAAACCGCTGGTTTTTGATAGTTTGGGCCCTTTTGAATAATGAATGTTTTGAATTTTCTCCAAAAGTAAAGTAGTTGCAAACTCATCCTTTTAGAAACTTGTTTGGGCTGTTGAGAGGAGTAAAAAAACATCAAAAATTTCAATCCTGCATGATTCTACCAAGAAATGTGATTCTTCATTCAAAACCTGATTTTTGCTATTGGGCTCTATTGAATAATGAATGTTTTGAATTTTCTCCAAAAGTAAAGTAGTTGCAAACTCATGCTTTTAGAGACTTGTTTGGGCTCATGAGAGGAGTAGAAAAACATCAAAAATTTCAGTCCTGCATGATTCTACCAAGAAATGTGTGTTCATTCAAACCGCTGGTTTTTGATAGTTTGGGCCCTATTGAATAATGAATGTTTTGAATTTTCTCCAAAAGTAAAGTAGTTGCAAACTCATCCTTTTAGAAACTTGTTTGGGCTGTTGAGAGGAGTAAAAAACCATCAAAAATTTCAATCCTGCATGATTCTACCAAGAAATGTGATTCTTCATTCAAAACGCTGGTTTTTGCTATTGGGCTCTTTTGAGTAATGAATGTTTTGAATTTTCTCCAAAAGTAAAGTAGTTGCAAACTCATGCTTTTAGAGACTTGTTTGGGCTCATGAGAGGAGTATAAAAACATCAAAAATTTCAGTCCTGCATGATTCTACCAAGAAATGTGTGTTCATTCAAACCGCTGGTTTTTGATAGTTTGGGCCCTATTGAATAATGAATGTTTTGAATTTTCTCCAAAAGTAAAGTAGTTGCAAACTCATCCTTTTAGAAACTTGTTTGGGCTGTTGAGAGGAGTAAAAAACCATCAAAAATTTCAATCCTGCATGATTCTACCAAGAAATGTGATTCTTCATTCAAAACGCTGGTTTTTGCTATTGGGCTCTATTGAATAATGAATGTTTTGAATTTTCTCCAAAAGTAAAGTAGTTGCAAACTCATCCTTTTAGAAACTTGTTTGTGCTGTTGAGAGGAGTAAAAAACCATCAAAAATTTCAATCCTGCATGATTCTACCAAGAAATGTGATTCTTCATTCAAAACCTGATTTTTGCTATTGGGCTCTTTTGAGTAATGAATGTTTTGAATTTTCTCCAAAAGTAAAGTAGTTGCAAACTCATGCTTTTAGAGACTTGTTTGGGCTCATGAGAGGAGTAGAAAAACATCAAAAATTTCAGTCCTGCATGATTCTACCAAGAAATGTGTGTTCATTCAAACCGCTGGTTTTTGATAGTTTGGGCCCTATTGAATAATGAATGTTTTGAATTTTCTCCAAAAGTAAAGTAGTTGCAAACTCATCCTTTTAGAAACTTGTTTGGGCTGTTGAGAGGAGTAAAAAACCATCAAAAATGTCAATCCTGCATGATTCTACCAAGAAATGTGATTCTTCATTCAAAACGCTGGTTTTTGCTATTGGGCTCTATTGAATAATGAATGTTTTGAATTTTCTCCAAAAGTAAAGTAGTTGCAAACTCATCCTTTTAGAAACTTGTTTGTGCTGTTGAGAGGAGTAAAAAACCATCAAAAATTTCAATCCTGCATGATTCTACCAAGAAATGTGATTCTTCATTCAAAACCTGATTTTTGCTATTGGGCTCTATTGAATAATGAATGTTTTGAATTTTCTCCAAAAGTAAAGTAGTTGCAAACTCATCCTTTTAGAAACTTGTTTGGGCTGTTGAGAGGAGTAAAAAACCATCAAAAATTTCAATCCTGCATGATTTTACCAAGAAATGTGTGTTCATTGAAACCGCTGGTTTTTGATAGTTTGGGCCCTATTGAATAATGAATGTTTTGAATTTTCTCCAAAAGTAAAGTAGTTGCAAACTCATCCTTTTAGAAACTTGTTTGGGCTGTTGAGAGGAGTAAAAAACCATCAAAAATTTCAATCCTGCATGATTTTAACAAGAAATGTGATTCTTCATTCAAAACCTGATTTTTGCTATTGGGCTCTATTGAATAATGAATGTTTTGAATTTTCTCCAAAAGTAAAGTAGTTGCAAACTCAAGCTTTTAGAGACTTGTTTGGGCTCATGATAGGAGTAGAAAAACATCAAAAATTTCAGTCCTGCATGATTCTACCAAGAAATGTGTGTTCAATGAAACCGCTGGTTTTTGATAGTTTGGGCCCTATTGAATAATGAATGTTTTGAATTTTCTCCAAAAGTAAAGTAGTTACAAACTCATCCTTTTAGAAACTTGTTTGGGCTGTTGAGAGGAGTAAAAAACCATCAAAAATTTCAATCCTGCATGATTCTACCAAGAAATGTGATTCTTCATTCAAAACGCTGGTTTTTGCTATTGGGCTCTATTGAATAATGAATGTTTTGAATTTTCTCCAAAAGTAAAGTAGTTGCAAACTCATGCTTTTAGAGACTTGTTTGGCTCATGAGAGGAGTAGAAAAACATCAAAAATTTCAGTCCTGCATGATTCTACCAAGAAATGTGTGTTCATTGAAACCACTGGTTTTTGATAGTTTGGGCCCTATTGAATAATGAATGTTTTGAATTTTCTCCAAAAGTAAAGTAGTTGCAAACTCATCCTTTTAGAAACTTGTTTGGGCTGTTGAGAGGAGTAAAAAACCATCAAAAATTTCAATCCTGCATGATTTTACCAAGAAATGTGATTCTTCATTCAAAACCTGATTTTTGCAATTGGGCTCTATTGAATAGTGAATGTTTTGAATTTTCTCTAAAAGTAAAGTAGTTGCAAACTCATGCTTTTAGAGACTTGTTTGGGCTCATGAGAGGAGTAGAAAAACATCAAAAATTTCAGTCCTGCATGATTCTACCAAGAAATGTGTGTTCATTGAAACCGCTGGTTTTTGATAGTTTGGGCCCTTTTGAATAATGAATGTTTTGAATTTTCTCCAAAAGTAAAGTAGTTGCAAACTCATCCTTTTAGAAACTTGTTTGGGCTGTTGAGAGGAGTAAAAAAACATCAAAAATTTCAATCCTGCATGATTCTACCAAGAAATGTGATTCTTCATTCAAAACCTGATTTTTGCTATTGGGCTCTATTGAATAATGAATGTTTTGAATTTTCTCCAAAAGTAAAGTAGTTGCAAACTCATGCTTTTAGAGACTTGTTTGGGCTCATGAGAGGAGTGGAAAAACATCAAAAATTTCAGTCCTGCATGATTCTACCAAGAAATGTGTGTTCATTCAAACCGCTGGTTTTTGATAGTTTGGGCCCTATTGAATAATGAATGTTTTGAATTTTCTCCAAAAGTAAAGTAGTTGCAAACTCATCCTTTTAGAAACTTGTTTGGGCTGTTGAGAGGAGTAAAAAACCATCAAAAATTTCAATCCTGCATGATTCTACCAAGAAATGTGATTCTTCATTCAAAACGCTGGTTTTTGCTATTGGGCTCTTTTGAGTAATGAATGTTTTGAATTTTCTCCAAAAGTAAAGTAGTTGCAAACTCATGCTTTTAGAGACTTGTTTGGGCTCATGAGAGGAGTAGAAAAACATCAAAAATTTCAGTCCTGCATGATTCTACCAAGAAATGTGTGTTCATTCAAACCGCTGGTTTTTGATAGTTTGGGCCCTATTGAATAATGAATGTTTTGAATTTTCTCCAAAAGTAAAGTAGTTGCAAACTCATCCTTTTAGAAACTTGTTTGGGCTGTTGAGAGGAGTAAAAAACCATCAAAAATTTCAATCCTGCATGATTCTACCAAGAAATGTGATTCTTCATTCAAAACGCTGGTTTTTGCTATTGGGCTCTATTGAATAATGAATGTTTTGAATTTTCTCCAAAAGTAAAGTAGTTGCAAACTCATCCTTTTAGAAACTTGTTTGTGCTGTTGAGAGGAGTAAAAAACCATCAAAAATTTCAATCCTGCATGATTCTACCAAGAAATGTGATTCTTCATTCAAAACCTGATTTTTGCTATTGGGCTCTTTTGAGTAATGAATGTTTTGAATTTTCTCCAAAAGTAAAGTAGTTGCAAACTCATGCTTTTAGAGACTTGTTTGGGCTCATGAGAGGAGTAGAAAAACATCAAAAATTTCAGTCCTGCATGATTCTACCAAGAAATGTGTGTTCATTCAAACCGCTGGTTTTTGATAGTTTGGGCCCTATTGAATAATGAATGTTTTGAATTTTCTCCAAAAGTAAAGTAGTTGCAAACTCATCCTTTTAGAAACTTGTTTGGGCTGTTGAGAGGAGTAAAAAACCATCAAAAATTTCAATCCTGCATGATTCTACCAAGAAATGTGATTCTTCATTCAAAACGCTGGTTTTTGCTATTGGGCTCTATTGAATAATGAATGTTTTGAATTTTCTCCAAAAGTAAAGTAGTTGCAAACTCATCCTTTTAGAAACTTGTTTGTGCTGTTGAGAGGAGTAAAAAACCATCAAAAATTTCAATCCTGCATGATTCTACCAAGAAATGTGATTCTTCATTCAAAACCTGATTTTTGCTATTGGGCTCTATTGAATAATGAATGTTTTGAATTTTCTCCAAAAGTAAAGTAGTTGCAAACTCATGCTTTTAGAGACTTGTTTGGGCTCATGAGAGGAGTAGAAAAACATCAAAAATTTCAGTCCTGCATGATTCTACCAAGAAATGTGTGTTCATTGAAACCGCTGGTTTTTGATAGTTTGGGCCCTATTGAATAATGAATGTTTTGAATTTTCTCCAAAAGTAAAGTAGTTGCAAACTCATCCTTTTAGAAACTTGTTTGGGCTGTTGAGAGGAGTAAAAAACCATCAAAAATTTCAATCCTGCATGATTCTACCAAGAAATGTGATTCTTCATTCAAAACCTGATTTTTGCTATTGGGCTCTATTGAATAATGAATGTTTTGAATTTTCTCCAAAAGTAAAGTAGTTGCAAACTCATGCTTTTAGAGACTTGTTTGGGCTCATGAGAGGAGTAGAAAAACATCAAAAATTTCAGTCCTGCATGATTCTACCAAGAAATGTGTGTTCATTGAAACCGCTGGTTTTTGATAGTTTGGGCCCTATTGAATAATGAATGTTTTGAATTTTCTCCAAAAGTAAAGTAGTTGCAAACTCATCCTTTTAGAAACTTGTTTGGGCTGTTGAGAGGAGTAAAAATCCATCAAAAATTTCAATCCTGCATGATTCTACCAAGAAATGTGATTCTTCATTCAAAACGCTGGTTTTTGCTATTGGCCTCTTTTGAGTAATGAATGTTTTGAATTTTCTCCAAAAGTAAAGTAGTTGCAAACTCATGCTTTTAGAGACTTGTTTGGGCTCATGAGAGGAGTAGAAAAACATCAAAAATTTCAGTCCTGCATGTTTTTACCAAGAAATGTGTGTTCATTCAAACCGCTGGTTTTTGATAGTTTGGGCCCTATTGAATAATGAATGTTTTGAATTTTCTCCAAAAGTAAAGTAGTTGCAAACTCATCCTTTTAGAAACTTGTTTGGGCTGTTGAGAGGAGTAAAAAACCATCAAAAATTTCAATCCTGCATGATTTTACCAAGAAATGTGATTCTTCATTCAAAACCTGATTTTTGCTATTGGGCTCTATTGAATAATGAATGTTTTGAATTTTCTCCAAAAGTAAAGTAGTTGCAAACTCATGCTTTTAGAGACTTGTTTGGGCTCATGAGAGGAGTAGAAAAACATCAAAAATTTCAGTCCTGCATGATTTTACCAAGAAATGTGTGTTCATTGAAACCGCTGGTTTTTGATAGTTTGGGCCCTATTGAATAATGAATGTTTTGAATTTTCTCCAAAAGTAAAGTAGTTGCAAACTCATCCTTTTAGAAACTTGTTTGGGCTGTTGAGAGGAGTAAAAAACCATCAAAAATTTCAATCCTGCATGATTCTACCAAGAAATGTGATTCTTCATTCAAAACGCTGGTTTTTGCTATTGGGCTCTTTTGAGTAATGAATGTTTTGAATTTTCTCCAAAAGTAAAGTAGTTGCAAACTCATGCTTTTAGAGACTTGTTTGGGCTCATGAGAGGAGTAGAAAAACATCAAAAATTTCAGTCCTGCATGATTCTACCAAGAAATGTGTGTTCATTCAAACCGCTGGTTTTTGATAGTTTGGGCCCTATTGAATAATGAATGTTTTGAATTTTCTCCAAAAGTAAAGTAGTTGCAAACTCATCCTTTTAGAAACTTGTTTGGGCTGTTGAGAGGAGTAAAAAACCATCAAAAATTTCAATCCTGCATGATTCTACCAAGAAATGTGATTCTTCATTCAAAACGCTGGTTTTTGCTATTGGGCTCTATTGAATAATGAATGTTTTGAATTTTCTCCAAAAGTAAAGTAGTTGCAAACTCATCCTTTTAGAAACTTGTTTGTGCTGTTGAGAGGAGTAAAAAACCATCAAAAATTTCAATCCTGCATGATTCTACCAAGAAATGTGATTCTTCATTCAAAACCTGATTTTTGCTATTGGGCTCTTTTGAGTAATGAATGTTTTGAATTTTCTCCAAAAGTAAAGTAGTTCTAAACTCATGCTTTTAGAGACTTGTTTGGGCTCATGAGAGGAGTAGAAAAACATCAAAGATTTCAGTCCTGCATTATTCTACCAAGAAATGTGTGTTCATTCAAACCGCTGGTTTTTGATAGTTTGGGCCCTATTGAATAATGAATGTTTTGAATTTTCTCCAAAAGTAAAGTAGTTGCAAACTCATCCTTTTAGAAACTTGTTTGGGCTGTTGAGAGGAGTAAAAAACCATCAAAAATTTCAATCCTGCATGATTCTACCAAGAAATGTGATTCTTCATTCAAAACGCTGGTTTTTGCTATTGGGCTCTATTGAATAATGAATGTTTTGAATTTTCTCCAAAAGTAAAGTAGTTGCAAACTCATGCTTTTAGAGACTTGTTTGGGCTCATGAGAGGAGTAGAAAAACATCAAAAATTTCAGTCCTGCATGATTCTACCAAGAAATGTGTGTTCATTGAAACCACTGGTTTTTGATAGTTTGGGCCCTATTGAATAATGAATGTTTTGAATTTTCTCCAAAAGTAAAGTAGTTGCAAACTCATCCTTTTAGAAACTTGTTTGGGCTGTTGAGAGGAGTAAAAATCCATCAAAAATTTCAATCCTGCATGATTCTACCAAGAAATGTGATTCTTCATTCAAAACGCTGGTTTTTGCTATTGGGCTCTTTTGAGTAATGAATGTTTTGAATTTTCTCCAAAAATAAAGTAGTTGCAAACTCATGCTTTTAGAGACTTGTTTGGGCTCATGAGAGGAGTAGAAAAACATCAAAAATTTCAGTCCTGCATGATTCTACCAAGAAATGTGTGTTCATTCAAACCGCTGGTTTTTGATAGTTTGGGCCCTATTGAATAATGAATGTTTTGAATTTTCTCCAAAAGTAAAGTAGTTGCAAACTCATCCTTTTAGAAACTTGTTTGGGCTGTTGAGAGGAGTAAAAAACCATCAAAAATTTCAATCCTGCATGATTTTACCAAGAAATGTGATTCTTCATTCAAAACCTGATTTTTGCTATTGGGCTCTATTGAATAGTGAATGTTTTGAATTTTCTCCAAAAGTAAAGTAGTTGCAAACTCATGCTTTTAGAGACTTGTTTGGGCTCATGAGAGGAGTAGAAAAACATCAAAAATTTCAGTCCTGCATGATTCTACCAAGAAATGTGTGTTCATTCAAACCGCTGGTTTTTGATAGTTTGGGCCCTATTGAATAATGAATGTTTTGAATTTTCTCCAAAAGTAAAGTAGTTGCAAACTCATCCTTTTAGAAACTTGTTTGGGCTGTTGAGAGGAGTAAAAAACCATCAAAAATTTCAATCCTGCATGATTCTACCAAGAAATGTGATTCTTCATTCAAAACGCTGGTTTTTGCTATTGGGCTCTATTGAATAATGAATGTTTTGAATTTTCTCCAAAAGTAAAGTAGTTGCAAACTCATCCTTTTAGAAACTTGTTTGTGCTGTTGAGAGGAGTAAAAAACCATCAAAAATTTCAATCCTGCATGATTCTACCAAGAAATGTGATTCTTCATTCAAAACCTGATTTTTGCTATTGGGCTCTATTGAATAATGAATGTTTTGAATTTTCTCCAAAAGTAAAGTAGTTGCAAACTCATGCTTTTAGAGACTTGTTTGTGCTCATGAGAGGAGTAGAAAAACATCAAAAATTTCAGTCCTGCATGATTCTACCAAGAAATGTGTGTTCATTGAAACTGCTAGTTTTTGATAGTTTGGGCCCTATTGAATAATGAATGTTTTGAATTTTCTCCAAAAGTAAAGTAGTTGCAAACTCATCCTTTTAGAAACTTGTTTGGGCTGTTGAGAGGAGTAAAAAACCATCAAAAATTTCAATCCTGCATGATTCTACCAAGAAATGTGATTCTTCATTCAAAACCTGATTTTTGCTATTGGGCTCTATTGAATAATGAATGTTTTGAATTTTCTCCAAAAGTAAAGTAGTTGCAAACTCATGCTTTTAGAGACTTGTTTGGGCTCATGAGAGGAGTAGAAAAACATCAAAAATTTCAGTCCTGCATGATTCTACCAAGAAATGTGTGTTCATTGAAACCGCTGGTTTTTGATAGTTTGGGCCCTATTGAATAATGAATGTTTTGAATTTTCTCCAAAAGTAAAGTAGTTGCAAACTCATCCTTTTAGAAACTTGTTTGGGCTGTTGAGAGGAGTAAAAATCCATCAAAAATTTCAATCCTGCATGATTCTACCAAGAAATGTGATTCTTCATTCAAAACGCTGGTTTTTGCTATTGGCCTCTTTTGAGTAATGAATGTTTTGAATTTTCTCCAAAAGTAAAGTAGTTGCAAACTCATGCTTTTAGAGACTTGTTTGGGCTCATGAGAGGAGTAGAAAAACATCAAAAATTTCAGTCCTGCATGATTTTACCAAGAAATGTGTGTTCATTCAAACCGCTGGTTTTTGATAGTTTGGGCCCTATTGAATAATGAATGTTTTGAATTTTCTCCAAAAGTAAAGTAGTTGCAAACTCATCCTTTTAGAAACTTGTTTGGGCTGTTGAGAGGAGTAAAAAACCATCAAAAATTTCAATCCTGCATGATTTTACCAAGAAATGTGATTCTTCATTCAAAACCTGATTTTTGCTATTGGGCTCTATTGAATAATGAATGTTTTGAATTTTCTCCAAAAGTAAAGTAGTTGCAAACTCATGCTTTTAGAGACTTGTTTGGGCTCATGAGAGGAGTAGAAAAACATCAAAAATTTCAGTCCTGCATGATTCTACCAAGAAATGTGTGTTCATTGAAACCGCTGGTTTTTGATAGTTTGGGCCCTATTGAATAATGAATGTTTTGATTTTTCTCCAAAAGTAAAGTAGTTGCAAACTCATCCTTTTAGAAACTTGTTTGGGCTGTTGAGAGGAGTAAAAAAACCATCAAAAATTTCAATCCTGCATGATTCTACCAAGAAATGTGATTCTTCATTCAAAATGCTGGTTTTTGCTATTGGGCTCTTTTGAGTAATGAATGTTTTGAATTTTCTCCAAAAGTAAAGTAGTTGCAAACTCATGCTTTTATGTTCCAATAATCTTTATTAAAGTTTCAAAATTTTTGAGGGAAGGGGGGGATACAAAAAATAAAGGGATAGGGAAGGGAAAAAATTACCCTGTGAAGACAGGGAAATCTCCCAAGTGGGGGAGTAGACAGGCAATATACATTACACATCAGAGACCACATAGTCTTATGTATCAACCTTTCAAAAATACAAAGATTCTTTAAATTATCATCCGAATTAACTAACAGTAAGAAATATACCAGTACATAAAAATATGCAGTAACATTCGCTTATCTGTGTAAGCGAAGAAATGCTACAAATTCAACATAGCCAGCCTGTTGCTTAATTTCTCAACAATAAGTAGTGATGTAGACATCTTCGTATTAATACCTGAAAACAAAAACAATTATTCTTGTTCGCCTCCAATGTGTCAATTAGTGAACATTCTATATATAAGGTAGATTATAATAAGTATAGTAACCTGCCCCGTCCGGGTCACCTAGTGGTGGCCCTAAGACCGATTGGGGGGAAAGTCCGGTTCAATTCCAGAATGTTATAAACGTGGAATACAATAAGTAAGTAGACTATAAAGATACAATTCTTTCAATCAGGATGATAGTCCGTATTTAAAGAAGAGATTTCCTGTGGAATCCTGGAAAGTGCAATTCCGACGCTTTCTAAGAAGTCAGTCCCTTCATCTGGAGAGGAAATAGGGATTAATTTTGTTGCAAATTTCACAAGGAGAGTCGAAGATTGAGACCAATAATATGGTATCCCGGTGCGCAAAAGTTCCCGTGTAGTAGAGGAGAATGTTTTCCTTTTTTGCAGGGTGTTTTTTGATAAGTCCTTGAAGAAAGATAAGTGACTGTAGGGGGAAGACTCGAATTTTGATTCTTTAGACATTCTGAGGAGCGCATTCCTTATCCAGTTTGGACAAAACGAGACAATAACATCCCTTGCTAAGTCTTGCGGAAGTGTAGGTGGTCTGCGTATGCGAAACGTTTTTTCAATCAGATAGTTCTCATTAGTGTTGGGAAACAAATAGGTGACCATTGAAGATATATAGCTCTTTAACTGGGAGGTCTGAACAGATTCAGGGATCCCACGTATCTTAACATTATTTTTCCTTTTAAAATCCTCATAGTTGGCCAGAGTGGAGTTAAAAGAAGCAATGTCCCTTTTAATTTTATTCAATGAGTCTGAAACAAGGGATAGCGTTTGTGAGTTGCCTAATTGTAATATGTCACTATCGATTTTAGTAGAACCAGGTATCTTTATATCATGAGAATAAGACCCAGAAACCCTTGAAGAATTTGAAGAAGTTGAATGAGTTGAATAAGTTGAACGGGTATCATCGGTTAGTATTATTGAAGTGTCTTTAAAAAGCTTTTTGATAAAAATTTCAGAAGCTTCATGTTTATCTGTCTGGTTGTAAAAAGACAGCTGGATTTTGGGGTCACATGATATATTCAGATCGATCCTTCTAGAGGTTTCAACTGAATTTATAAGAGCTATAAACATTTTCGCCATGAACCCCTCTGTAGGGTAATTATCAGATGCTGGAATCTCATCTATGGATAATGGGTTAGAGAAAGACTGCTCATGATTCATATAAGATTTCTCATGACTCAACTCAGTCATGCCCGAATTTGAAGATGAAGATATAGAATGAATCTCATCTGAATTATTGCTGAAGGAGTCACTTTCACTATTTTCAAATGATCCCATATCCACATAAAAATCCCCTGAGTATACACTTTCCAGACCCTCCAATGAATTAAGAGAGCCTTCGCTTACAAGAGACTCTTTGGAAGTCCCATTCAAAAAATGCATAGTAGTTTGATGAACTAAATCTGGGTCTTTAGCGTTAAAATTAGTGACTTGTAGAGTAGGGTTAAAAAGATTAGGAGGAGAATCTCCCCCATTCAGCACTCCCAAATGCAAACCTCCATCTTTTATAAAAGACATAGATTCAGACTCATTTATCTGTATATAGTTATTTGCAGCATCAGGACCCCCAACAGTTTTCTGGTACGGTTTATTCTTATTTTTATAAATGTTCCTGTGTACCTCCCCTATATTAGATTGGTCTCCGCATACCCCACCGCTGCGCTTATCTAACTCATTTGGAAATTTAGTATTGCCCAAAGGGATTATATGAACAGGTTGTGAGGGTTTACTTACCAAAGCTGATATCTGATATATAGCATTGTCCTCCAAGTCCAGATTTCCAGAATGCGCCCCTGTCATTTTCCCTTCAATCGTCGCTACCTGAGGTGCCACTTTCATCATCTGAAGGCCAGGTCTTGCCTGTGTCTTAGGCACAAACACAGGCGCATCACATCTTAGTGAGGGCTCCCCACGGGACTCTCTCTGTGATGAAGCCGCTGAGACTTCTTCGCTCCACAGCCTTCCAGAGTCTGAAGCCGCCGCGGTCTCCCGACTCTTCCCCTGAAGCTCATCATCCAATGTCTGGACCATAATGATGGGGGAATTCCTGCTGCTGGGCTGCCGCTGATAGCTTTCCTCAGCTGCTCCATGGGGAGCGGTGAAAATCTCCTCACCCGCTGCATGATGTGCCAACTTATGATCCAGGGCGCCTGACACCTCACTGCGCCCATCACCAGATTCACCGCCGGTCTCCCGGGTCTTCCCTCCAGCCGCCGCCGGGGCCGCAGACAAAGAAAGCAGGACCGCGACTTCCTCCTCCGATGACATCACCGCCGCCATGGCCGCTCTGCTTCCTCCATCCTCACCACTTCCTTCAGCATCGCGTCCACCCAGCGGGGCCCCGACAAGCTTCACCGCTTTGTTCTTCAGCTTCTCCGTTGCCGCGGCGACCCCGCAGCCTCTCTTCTTCCCAGCAGCATGAAACGATGTCACCGCTTCATCTGTCATATTCCTCTTCTGCTCCGCCGCTGCTCCCTTGCCGCCGCTTCTCTTCCCGCTGCTGACAGCCGATGATGACATCACCTCCTTTCTTCCTTGTTCATGTCTAATGCTCCGGTTTGTTGATTGTGACCCGGCAGGTCTCCACAGCGGCGTTGCTTCAATCTTCTTCTTTGCCACAGGCTTCCCTGCAGTCGCCATCTTCCTCCAGCCAGACAGCGGGGATGACACAGCAGTTTCAGGCCGCTTGTATCCCGATGCTGCAGGAGCCTTTTTATCCACAGGATTCTTCTTTTTCTTTGTTTCTTGAGTGTCAGGCATGTTCTTACAAGTCTTCCACAGCAAATTGTTGCAAAAAGTCCACTTGTTTGTAGGCTTTAGGTAGCTTCTTTAGGGGAATCTCAGGAGCTCTTGCAAAGCACGTCTGCTCCTGGCCCCTGCAAACCACGCCCCCCCGCAAACTCATGCTTTTAGAGACTTGTTTGGGCTCATGAGAGGAGTAGAAAAACATCAAAAATTTCAGTCCTGCATGATTCTACCAAGAAATGTGATTCTTCATTCAAAACCTGATTTTTGCTATTGGGCTCTATTGAATAATGAATGTTTTGAATTTTCTCCAAAAGTAAAGTAGTTGCAAACTCATGCTTTTAGAGACTTGTTTGGGCTCATGAGAGGAGTAGAAAAACATCAAAAATTCAGTCCTGCATGATTCTACCAAGAAATGTGTGTTCATTCAAACCGCTGGTTTTTGATAGTTTGGGCCCTATTGAATAATGAATGTTTTGAATTTTCTCCAAAAGTAAAGTAGTTGCAAACTCATCCTTTTAGAAACTTGTTTGGGCTGTTGAGAGGAGTAAAAAACCATCAAAAATTTCAATCCTGCATGATTCTACCAAGAAATGTGATTCTTCATTCAAAACGCTGGTTTTTGCTATTGGGCTCTTTTGAGTAATGAATGTTTTGAATTTTCTCCAAAAGTAAAGTAGTTGCAAACTCATGCTTTTAGAGACTTGTTTGGGCTCATGAGAGGAGTAGAAAAACATCAAAAATTTCAGTCCTGCATGATTCTACCAAGAAATGTGTGTTCATTCAAACCGCTGGTTTTTGATAGTTTGGGCGCTATTGAATAATGAATGTTTTGAATTTTCTCCAAAAGTAAAGTAGTTGCAAACTCATCCTTTTAGAAACTTGTTTGGGCTGTTGAGAGGAGTAAAAAACCATCAAAAATTTCAATCCTGTATGATTCTACCAAGAAATGTGATTCTTCATTCAAAACCTGATTTTTGCTATTGGGCTCTATTGAATAGTGAATGTTTTGAATTTTCTCCAAAAGTAAAGTAGTTGCAAACTCATGCTTTTAGAGACTTGTTTGGGCTCATGAGAGGAGTAGAAAAACATCAAAAATTTCAGTCCTGCATGATTCTACCAAGAAATGTGTGTTCATTGAAACCGCTGGTTTTTGATAGTTTGGGCCCTATTGAATAATGAATGTTTTGAATTTTCTCCAAAAGTAAAGTAGTTGCAAACTCATCCTTTTAGAAACTTGTTTGGGCTGTTGAGAGGAGTAAAAAAACATCAAAAATTTCAATCCTGCATGATTCTACCAAGAAATGTGATTCTTCATTCAAAACGCTGGTTTTTGCTATTGGCCTCTTTTGAGTAATGAATGTTTTGAATTTTCTCCAAAAGTAAAGTAGTTGCAAACTCATGCTTTTAGAGACTTGTTTGGGCTCATGAGAGGAGTAGAAAAACATAACAAATTTCAGTCCTGCATGATTCTACCAAGAAATGTGTGTTCATTCAAACCGCTGGTTTTTGATAGTTTGGGCCCTATTGAATAATGAATGTTTTGAATTTTCTCCAAAAGTAAAGTAGTTGCAAACTCATCCTTTTAGAAACTTGTTTGGGCTGTTGAGAGGAGTAAAAAACCATCAAAAATTTCAATCCTGCATCATTTTACCAAGAAATGTGATTCTTCATTCAAAACCTGATTTTTGCTATTGGGCTCTATTGAATAATGAATGTTTTGAATTTTCTCCAACAGTAAAGTAGTTGCAAACTCATGCTTTTAGAGACTTGTTTGGGCTCATGAGAGGAGTAGAAAAACATCAAAAATTTCAGTCCTGCATGATTCTACCAAGAAATGTGTGTTCATTGAAACCGCTGGTTTTTGATAGTTTGGGCCCTATGGAATAATGAATGTTTTGAATTTTCTCCAAAAGTAAAGTAGTTACAAACTCATCCTTTTAGAAACTTGTTTGGGCTGTTGAGAGGAGTAAAAAACCATCAAAAATTTCAATCTTGCATGATTCTACCAAGAAATGTGATTCTTCATTCAAAACCTGATTTTTGCTATTGGGCTCTATTGAATAATAAATGTTTTGAATTTTCTGTAAAAAAGTAAAGTAGTTGCAAACTCATGCTTTTAGAGACTTGTTTGGGCTCATGAGAGGAGTAGAAAAACATCAAAAATTTCAGTCCTGCACGATTCTACCAAGAAATGTGTGTTCATTCAAACCGCTGGTTTTTGATAGTTTGGGCCCTATTGAATAATGAATGTTTTGAATTTTCTCCAAAAGTAAAGTAGTTGCAAACTCATCCTTTTAGAAACTTGTTTGGGCTGTTGAGAGGAGTAAAAAACCATCAAAAATTTCAATCCTGCATGATTCTACCAAGAAATGTGATTCTTCATTCAAAACCTGATTTTTGCTATTGGGCTCTATTGAATAATGAATGTTTTGAATTTTCTCCAAAAGTAAAGTAGTTGCAAACTCATGCTTTTAGAGACTTGTTTGGGCTCATGAGAGGAGTAGAAAAACATCAAAAATTTCAGTCCTGCATGATTCTACCAAGAAATGTGTGTTCATTGAAACCGCTGGTTTTTGATAGTTTGGGCCCTATTGAATAATGAATGTTTTGAATTTTCTCCAAAAGTAAAGTAGTTGCAAACTCATCCTTTTAGAAACTTGTTTGGGCTGTTGAGAGGAGTAAAAAACCATCAAAAATTTCAATCCTGCATGATTCTACCAAGAAATGTGATTCTTCATTCAAAACCTGATTTTTGCTATTGGGCTCTATTAAATAATGAATGTTTTGAATTTTCTCCAAAAGTAAAGTAGTTGCAAACTCATGCTTTTAGAGACTTGTTTGGGCTCATGAGAGGAGTAGAAAAACATCAAAAATTTCAGTCCTGCATGATTCTACCAAGAAATTTGTGTTCATTGAAACCGCTGGTTTTTGATAGTTTGGGCCCTATTGAATAATGAATGTTTTGAATTTTCTCCAAAAGTAAAGTAGTTGCAAACTCATCCTTTTAGAAACTTGTTTGGGCTGTTGAGAGGAGTAAAAAACCATCAAAAATTTCAATCCTGCATGATTCTACCAAGAAATGTGATTCTTCATTCAAAACGCTGGTTTTGAGTAATGAATGTTTTGAATTTTCTCCAAAAGTAAAGTAGTTGCAAACTCATGCTTTTAGAGACTTGTTTGGGCTCATGAGAGGAGTAGAAAAACATCAAAAATTTCAGTCCTGCATGATTCTACCAAGAAATGTGTGTTCATTGAAACCGCTGGTTTTTGATAGTTTGGGCCCTATTGAATAATGAATGTTTTGAATTTTCTCCAAAAGTAAAGTAGTTGCAAACTCATCCTTTTAGAAACTTGTTTGGGCTGTTGAGAGGAGTAAAAAACCATCAAAAATTTCAATCCTGTATGATTTTACCAAGAAATGTGATTCTTCATTCAAAACCTGATTTTTGCAATTGGGCTCTATTGAATAATGAATGTTTTGAATTTTCTCCAAAAGTAAAGTAGTTGCAAACTCATCCTTTTAGAGACTTGTTTGGGCTCATGAGAGGAGTAAAAAACCATCAAAAATTTCAGTCCTGCATGATTCTACCAAGAAATGTGTGTTCATTCAAACCGCTGGTTTTTGATAGTTTGGGCCCTATTGAATAATGAATGTTTTGAATTTTCTCCAAAAGTAAAGTAGTTGCAAACTCATCCTTTTAGAAACTTGTTTGGGCTGTTGAGAGGAGTAAAAAACCATCAAAAATTTCAATCCTGCATGATTTTACCAAGAAATGTGATTCTTCATTTTAAAACCTGATTTTTGCTATTGGGCTCTATTGAATAATGAATGTTTTGAATTTTCTCCAAAAGTAAAGTAGTTGCAAACTCATGCATTTAGAGACTTGTTTGGGCTCATGAGAGGAGTAGAAAAACATCAAAAATTTCAGTCCTGCATGATTCTTCCAAGAAATGTGTGTTCATTCAAACCGCTGGTTTTTGATAGTTTGGGCCCTATTGAATAATGAATGTTTTGAATTTTCTCCAAAAGTAAAGTAGTTGCAAACTCATCCTTTTAGAAACTTGTTTGGGCTGTTGAGAGGAGTAAAAAACCATCAAAAATTTCAATCCTGCATGATTCTACCAAGAAATGTGATTCTTCATTCAAAACGCTGGTTTTTGCTATTGGGCTCTATTGAATAATGAATGTTTTGAATTTTCTCCAAAAGTAAAGTAGTTGCAAACTCATGCTTTTAGAGACTTGTTTGGGCTCATGAGAGGAGTAGAAAAACATCAAAAATTCAGTCCTGCATGATTCTACCAAGAAATGTGTGTTCATTCAAACCGCTGGTTTTTGATAGTTTGGGCCCTATTGAATAATGAATGTTTTGAATTTTCTCCAAAAGTAAAGTAGTTGCAAACTCATCCTTTTAGAAACTTGTTTGGGCTGTTGAGAGGAGTAAAAAACCATCAAAAATTTCAATCCTGTATGATTTTACCAAGACATGTGATTCTTCATTCAAAACCTAATTTTTGCTATTGGGCTCTATTGAATAATGAATGTTTTGAATTTTCTCCAAAAGTAAAGTAGTTGCAAACTCATCCTTTTAGAGACTTGTTTGGGCTCATGAGAGGAGTAGAAAAACATCAAAAATTTCAGTCCTGCACGATTCTACCAAGAAATGTGTGTTCATTCAAACCGCTGGTTTTTGATAGTTTGGGCCCTATTGAATAATGAATGTTTTGAATTTTCTCCAAAAGTAAAGTAGTTGCAAACTCATCCTTTTAGAAACTTGTTTGGGCTGTTGAGAGGAGTAAAAAACCATCAAAAATTTCAATCCTGCATGATTCTACCAAGAAATGTGATTCTTCATTCAAAACCTGATTTTTGCTATTGGGCTCTATTGAATAATGAATGTTTTGAATTTTCTCCAAAAGTAAAGTAGTTGCAAACTCATGCTTTTAGAGACTTGTTTGGGCTCATGAGAGGAGTAGAAAAACATCAAAAATTTCAGTCCTGCATGATTCTACCAAGAAATGTGTGTTCATTGAAACCGCTGGTTTTTGATAGTTTGGGCCCTATTGAATAATGAATGTTTTGAATTTTCTCCAAAAGTAAAGTAGTTGCAAACTCATCCTTTTAGAAACTTGTTTGGGCTGTTGAGAGGAGTAAAAAACCATCAAAAATTTCAATCCTGCATGATTCTACCAAGAAATGTGATTCTTCATTCAAAACGCTGGTTTTTGCTATTGGCCTCTTTTGAGTAATGAATGTTTTGAATTTTCTCCAAAAGTAAAGTAGTTGCAAACTCATGCTTTTAGAGACTTGTTTGGGCTCATGAGAGGAGTAGAAAAACATAACAAATTTCAGTCCTGCATGATTCTACCAAGAAATGTGTGTTCATTCAAACCGCTGGTTTTTGATAGTTTGGGCCCTATTGAATAATGAATGTTTTGAATTTTCTCCAAAAGTAAAGTAGTTGCAAACTCATCCTTTTAGAAACTTGTTTGGGCTGTTGATAGGAGTAAAAAACCATCAAAAATTTCAATCCTGCATGATTTTACCAAGAAATGTGATTCTTCATTCAAAACCTGATTTTTGCTATTGGGCTCTATTGAATAATGAATGTTTTGAATTTTCTCCAACAGTAAAGTAGTTGCAAACTCATGCTTTTAGAGACTTGTTTGGGCTCATGAGAGGAGTAGAACAACATCAAAAATTTCAGTCCTGCATGATTCTACCAAGAAATGTGTGTTCATTGAAACCGCTGGTTTTTGATAGTTTGGGCCCTATGGAATAATGAATGTTTTGAATTTTCTCCAAAAGTAAAGTAGTTACAAACTCATCCTTTTAGAAACTTGTTTGGGCTGTTGAGAGGAGTAAAAAAACCATCAAAAATTTCAATCCTGCATGATTCTACCAAGAAATGTGATTCTTCATTCAAAACCTGATTTTTGCTATTGGGCTCTATTGAATAATAAATGTTTTGAATTTTCTGTAAAAAAGTAAAGTAGTTGCAAACTCATGCTTTTAGAGACTTGTTTGGGCTCATGAGAGGAGTAGAAAAACATCAAAAATTTCAGTCCTGCACGATTCTACCAAGAAATGTGTGTTCATTCAAACCGCTGGTTTTTGATAGTTTGGGCCCTATTGAATAATGAATGTTTTGAATTTTCTCCAAAAGTAAAGTAGTTGCAAACTCATCCTTTTAGAAACTTGTTTGGGCTGTTGAGAGGAGTAAAAAACCATCAAAAATTTCAATCCTGCATGATTCTACCAAGAAATGTGATTCTTCATTCAAAACCTGATTTTTGCTATTGGGCTCTATTGAATAATGAATGTTTTGAATTTTCTCCAAAAGTAAAGTAGTTGCAAACTCATGCTTTTAGAGACTTGTTTGGGCTCATGAGAGGAGTAGAAAAACATCAAAAATTTCAGTCCTGCATGATTCTACCAAGAAATGTGTGTTCATTGAAACCGCTGGTTTTTGATAGTTTGGGCCCTATTGAATAATGAATGTTTTGAATTTTCTCCAAAAGTAAAGTAGTTGCAAACTCATCCTTTTAGAAACTTGTTTGGGCTGTTGAGAGGAGTAAAAAACCATCAAAAATTTCAATCCTGCATGATTCTACCAAGAAATGTGATTCTTCATTCAAAACCTGATTTTTGCTATTGGGCTCTATTAAATAATGAATGTTTTGAATTTTCTCCAAAAGTAAAGTAGTTGCAAACTCATGCTTTTAGAGACTTGTTTGGGCTCATGAGAGGAGTAGAAAAACATCAAAAATTTCAGTCCTGCATGATTCTACCAAGAAATGTGTGTTCATTGAAACCGCTGGTTTTTGATAGTTTGGGCCCTATTGAATAATGAATGTTTTGAATTTTCTCCAAAAGTAAAGTAGTTGCAAACTCATCCTTTTAGAAACTTGTTTGGGCTGTTGAGAGGAGTAAAAAACCATCAAAAATTTCAATCCTGCATGATTCTACCAAGAAATGTGATTCTTCATTCAAAACGCTGGTTTTGAGTAATGAATGTTTTGAATTTTCTCCAAAAGTAAAGTAGTTGCAAACTCATGCTTTTAGAGACTTGTTTGGGCTCATGAGAGGAGTAGAAAAACATCAAAAATTTCAGTCCTGCATGATTCTACCAAGAAATGTGTGTTCATTGAAACCGCTGGTTTTTGATAGTTTGGGCCCTATTGAATAATGAATGTTTTGAATTTTCTCCAAAAGTAAAGTAGTTGCAAACTCATCCTTTTAGAAACTTGTTTGGGCTGTTGAGAGGAGTAAAAAACCATCAAAAATTTCAATCCTGTATGATTTTACCAAGACATGTGATTCTTCATTCAAAACCTAATTTTTGCTATTGGGCTCTATTGAATAATGAATGTTTTGAATTTTCTCCAAAAGTAAAGTAGTTGCAAACTCATCCTTTTAGAGACTTGTTTGGGCTCATGAGAGGAGTAGAAAAACATCAAAAATTTCAGTCCTGCACGATTCTACCAAGAAATGTGTGTTCATTCAAACCGCTGGTTTTTGATAGTTTGGGCCCTATTGAATAATGAATGTTTTGAATTTTCTCCAAAAGTAAAGTAGTTGCAAACTCATCCTTTTAGAAACTTGTTTGGGCTGTTGAGAGGAGTAAAAAACCATCAAAAATTTCAATCCTGCATGATTCTACCAAGAAATGTGATTCTTCATTCAAAACCTGATTTTTGCTATTGGGCTCTATTGAATAATGAATGTTTTGAATTTTCTCCAAAAGTAAAGTAGTTGCAAACTCATGCTTTTAGAGACTTGTTTGGGCTCATGAGAGGAGTAGAAAAACATCAAAAATTTCAGTCCTGCATGATTCTACCAAGAAATGTGTGTTCATTGAAACCGCTGGTTTTTGATAGTTTGGGCCCTATTGAATAATGAATGTTTTGAATTTTCTCCAAAAGTAAAGTAGTTGCAAACTCATCCTTTTAGAAACTTGTTTGGGCTGTTGAGAGGAGTAAAAAACCATCAAAAATTTCAATCCTGCATGATTCTACCAAGAAATGTGATTCTTCATTCAAAACCTGATTTTTGCTATTGGGCTCTATTAAATAATGAATGTTTTGAATTTTCTCCAAAAGTAAAGTAGTTGCAAACTCATGCTTTTAGAGACTTGTTTGGGCTCATGAGAGGAGTAGAAAAACATCAAAAATTTCAGTCCTGCATGATTCTACCAAGAAATGTGTGTTCATTGAAACCGCTGGTTTTTGATAGTTTGGGCCCTATTGAATAATGAATGTTTTGAATTTTCTCCAAAAGTAAAGTAGTTGCAAACTCATCCTTTTAGAAACTTGTTTGGGCTGTTGAGAGGAGTAAAAAACCATCAAAAATTTCAATCCTGCATGATTCTACCAAGAAATGTGATTCTTCATTCAAAACGCTGGTTTTGAGTAATGAATGTTTTGAATTTTCTCCAAAAGTAAAGTAGTTGCAAACTCATGCTTTTAGAGACTTGTTTGGGCTCATGAGAGGAGTAGAAAAACATCAAAAATTTCAGTCCTGCATGATTCTACCAAGAAATGTGTGTTCATTGAAACCGCTGGTTTTTGATAGTTTGGGCCCTATTGAATAATGAATGTTTTGAATTTTCTCCAAAAGTAAAGTAGTTGCAAACTCATCCTTTTAGAAACTTGTTTGGGCTGTTGAGAGGAGTAAAAAACCATCAAAAATTTCAATCCTGTATGATTTTACCAAGACATGTGATTCTTCATTCAAAACCTGATTTTTGCTATTGGGCTCTATTGAATAATGAATGTTTTGAATTTTCTCCAAAAGTAAAGTAGTTGCAAACTCATCCTTTTAGAGACTTGTTTGGGCTCATGAGAGGAGTAAAAAACCATCAAAAATTTCAGTCCTGCATGATTCTACCAAGAAATGTGTGTTCATTCAAACCGCTGGTTTTTGATAGTTTGGGCCCTATTGAATAATGAATGTTTTGAATTTTCTCCAAAAGTAAAGTAGTTGCAAACTCATCCTTTTAGAAACTTGTTTGGGCTGTTGAGAGGAGTAAAAAACCATCAAAAATTTCAATCCTGCAAGATTTTACCAAGAAATGTGATTCTTCATTTTAAAACCTGATTTTTGCTATTGGGCTCTATTGAATAGTGAATGTTTTGAATTTTCTCCAAAAGTAAAGTAGTTGCAAACTCATGCATTTAGAGACTTGTTTGGGCTCATGAGAGGAGTAGAAAAACATCAAAAATTTCAGTCCTGCATGATTCTTCCAAGAAATGTGTGTTCATTCAAACCGCTGGTTTTTGATAGTTTGGGCCCTATTGAATAATGAATGTTTTGAATTTTCTCCAAAAGTAAAGTAGTTGCAAACTCATCCTTTTAGAAACTTGTTTGGGCTGTTGAGAGGAGTAAAAAACCATCAAAAATTTCAATCCTGCATGATTCTACCAAGAAATGTGATTCTTCATTCAAAACGCTGGTTTTTGCTATTGGGCTCTATTGAATAATGAATGTTTTGAATTTTCTCCAAAAGTAAAGTAGTTGCAAACTCATGCTTTTAGAGACTTGTTTGGGCTCATGAGAGGAGTAGAAAAACATCAAAAATTTCAGTCCTGCATGATTCTACCAAGAAATGTGTGTTCATTGAAACCGCTGGTTTTTGATAGTTTGGGCCCTATTGAATAATGAATGTTTTGAATTTTCTCCAAAAGTAAAGTAGTTGCAAACTCATCATTTTAGAAACTTGTTTGGGCTGTTGAGAGGAGTAAAAAACCATCAAAAATTTCAATCCTGCATGATTCTACCAAGAAATGTGATTCTTCATTCAAAACGCTGGTTTTTGCTATTGGGCTCTTTTGAGTAATGAATGTTTTGAATTTTCTCCAAAAGTAAAGTAGTTGCAAACTCATGCTTTTAGAGACTTGTTTGGGCTCATGAGAGGAGTAAAAAAACATCAAAAATTTCAGTCCTGCATGATTCTACCAAGAAATGTGTGTTCATTCAAACCGCTGGTTTTTGATAGTTTGGGCCCTATTGAATAATGAATGTTTTGAATTTTCTCCAAAAGTAAAGTAGTTGCAAACTCATCCTTTTAGAAACTTGTTTGGGCTGTTGAGAGGAGTAAAAAACCATCAAAAATTTCAATCCTTCATGATTTTACCAAGAAATGTGATTCTTCATTTTAAAACCTGATTTTTGCTATTGGGCTCTATTGAATAATGAATGTTTTGAATTTTCTCCAAAAGTAAAGTAGTTGCAAACTCATGCTTTTAGAGACTTGTTTGGGCTCATGAGAGGAGTAGAAAAACATCAAAAATTTCAGTCCTGCATGATTCTTCCAAGAAATGTGTGTTCATTCAAACCGCTGGTTTTTGATAGTTTGGGCCCTATTGAATAATGAATGTTTTGAATTTTCTCCAAAAGTAAAGTAGTTGCAAACTCATCCTTTTAGAAACTTGTTTGGGCTGTTGAGAGGAGTAAAAAACCATCAAAAATTTCAATCCTGCATGATTCTACCAAGAAATGTGATTCTTTATTCAAAACGCTGGTTTTTGCTATTGGGCTCTATTGAATAATGAATGTTTTGAATTTTCTCCAAAAGTAAAGTAGTTGCAAACTCATGCTTTTAGAGACTTGTTTGGGCTCATGAGAGGAGTAGAAAAACATCAAAAATTTCAGTCCTGCATGATTCTACCAAGAAATGTGTGTTCATTGAAACCACTGGTTTTTGATAGTTTGGGCCCTATTGAATAATGAATGTTTTGAATTTTCTCCAAAAGTAAAGTAGTTGCAAACTCATCCTTTTAGAAACTTGTTTGGGCTGTTGAGAGGAGTAAAAAACCATCAAAAATTTCAATCCTGCATGATTCTACCAAGAAATGTGATTCTTCATTCAAAACGCTGGTTTTTGCTATTGGGCTCTTTTGAGTAATGAATGTTTTGAATTTTCTCCAAAAGTAAAGTAGTTGCAAACTCATGCTTTTAGAGACTTGTTTGGGCTCATGAGAGGAGTAAAAAAACATCAAAAATTTCAGTCCTGCATGATTCTACCAAGAAATGTGTGTTCATTCAAACCGCTGGTTTTTGATAGTTTGGGCCCTATTGAATAATGAATGTTTTGAATTTTCTCCAAAAGTAAAGTAGTTGCAAACTCATCCTTTTAGAAACTTGTTTGGGCTGTTGAGAGGAGTAGAAAACCATCAAAAATTTCAATCCTGCATGATTTTACCAAGAAATGTGATTCTTCATTTTAAAACCTGATTTTTGCTATTGGGCTCTATTGAATAATGAATGTTTTGAATTTTCTCCAAAAGTAAAGTAGTTGCAAACTCATGCTTTTAGAGACTTGTTTGGGCTCATGAGAGGAGTAGAAAAACATCAAAAATTTCAGTCCTGCATGATTCTACCAAGAAATGTGTGTTCATTGAAACCGCTGGTTTTTGATAGTTTGGGCCCTATTGAATAATGAATGTTTTGAATTTTCTCCAAAAGTAAAGTAGTTACAAACTCATCCTTTTAGAAACTTGTTTGGGCTGTTGAGAGGAGTAAAAACCCATCAAAAATTTCAATCCTGCATGATTCTACCAAGAAATGTGATTCTTCATTCAAAACCTGATTTTTGCTATTGGGCTCTATTGAATAATGAATGTTTTGAATTTTCTCCAAAAGTAAAGTAGTTGCAAACTCATGCTTTTAGAGACTTGTTTGGGCTCATGAGAGGAGTAGAAAAACATCAAAAATTTCAGTCCTGCACGATTCTACCAAGAAATGTGTGTTCATTCAAACCGCTGGTTTTTGATATTTTGGGCCCTATTGAATAATGAATGTTTTGAATTTTCTCCAAAAGTAAAGTAGTTGCAAACTCATCCTTTTAGAAACTTGTTTGGGCTGTTGAGAGGAGTAAAAAACCATCAAAAATTTCAATCCTGCATGATTCTACCAAGAAATGTGATTCTTCATTCAAAACCTGATTTTTGCTATTGGGCTCTATTGAATAATGAATGTTTTGAATTTTCTCCAAAAGTAAAGTAGTTGCAAACTCATGCTTTTAGAGACTTGTTTGGGCTCATGAGAGGAGTAGAAAAACATCAAAAATTTCAGTCCTGCATGATTCTACCAAGAAATGTGTGTTCATTGAAACCGCTGGTTTTTGATAGTTTGGGCCCTATTGAATAATGAATGCTTTGAATTTTCTCCAAAAGTAAAGTAGTTGCAAACTCATCCTTTTAGAAACTTGTTTGGGCTGTTGAGAGGAGTAAAAAACCATCAAAAATTTCAATCCTGCATGATTTTACCAAGAAATGTGATTCTTCATTCAAAACCTGATTTTTGCTATTGGGCTCTATTGAATAGTGAATGTTTTGAATTTTTTCCAAAAGTAAAGTAGTTGCAAACTCATGCTTTTAGAGACTTGTTTGGGCTCATGAGAGGAGTAGAAAAACATCAAAAATTTCAGTCCTGCATGATTCTACCAAGAAATGTGTGTTCATTCAAACCGCTGGTTTTTGTTAGTTTGGGCCCTATTGAATAATGAATGTTTTGAATTTTCTCCAAAAGTAAAGTAGTTGCAAACTCATCCTTTTAGAAACTTGTTTGGGCTGTTGAGAGGAGTAAAAAACCATCAAAAATTTCAATCCTGCATGATTCTACCAAGACATGTGATTCTTCATTCAAAACCTGATTTTTGCTATAGGGCTCTATTGAATAATGAATGTTTTGAATTTTCTCCAAAAGTAAAGTAGTTGCAAACTCATGCTTTTAGAGACTTGTTTGGGCTCATGAGAGGAGTAGAAAAACATCAAAAATTTCAGTCCTGCATGATTCTACCAAGAAATGTGTGTTCATTCAAACCGCTGGTTTTTGATAGTTTGGGCCCTATTGAATAATGAATGTTTTGAATTTTCTCCAAAAGTAAAGTAGTTGCAAACTCATCCTTTTAGAAACTTGTTTGGGCTGTTGAGAGGAGTAAAAAACCATCAAAAATTTCAATCCTGCATGATTTTACCAAGAAATGTGATTCTTCATTCAAAACCTGATTTTTGCTATTGGGCTCTATTGAATAATGAATGTTTTGAATTTTCTCCAAAAGTAAAGTAGTTGCAAACTCATGCTTTTATAGACTTGTTTGGGCTCATGAGAGGAGTAGAAAAACATCAAAAATTTCAGTCCTGCATGATTCTACCAAGAAATGTGTGTTCATTCAAACCGCTGGTTTTTGATAGTTTGGGCCCTATTGAATAATGAATGTTTTGAATTTTCTCCAAAAGTAAAGTAGTTGCAAACTCATCCTTTTAGAAACTTGTTTGGGCTGTTGAGAGGAGTAAAAAACCATCAAAAATTTCAATCCTGCATGATTCTACCAAGAAATGTGATTCTTCATTCAAAACCTGATTTTTGCTATTGGGCTCTTTTGAGTAATGAATGTTTTGAATTTTCTCCAAAAGTAAAGTAGTTGCAAACTCATGCTTTTAGAGACTTGTTTGGGCTCATGAGAGGAGTAGAAAAACATCAAAAATTTCAGTCCTGCATGATTCTACCAAGAAATGTGTGTTCATCCAAACCGCTGGTTTTTGATAGTTTGGGCCCTATTGAATAATGAATGTTTTGAATTTTCTCCAAAAGTAAAGTAGTTGCAAACTCATCCTTTTAGAAACTTGTTTGGGCTGTTGAGAGGAGTAAAAAACCATCAAAAATTTCAATCCTGCATGATTTTACCAAGAAATGTGATTCTTCATTCAAAACCTGATTTTTGCTATTGGGCTCTATTGAATAATGAATGTTTTGAATTTTCTCCAAAAGTAAAGTAGTTGCAAACTCATGCTTTTAGAGACTTGTTTGGGCTCATGAGAGGAGTAGAAAAACATCAAAAATTTCAGTCCTGCATGATTCTACCAAGAAATGTGTGTTCATTGAAACCGCTGGTTTTTGATAGTTTGGGCCCTATTGAATAATGAATGTTTTGAATTTTCTCCAAAAGTAAAGTAGTTGCAAACTCATCCTTTTAGAAACTTGTTTGGGCTGTTGAGAGGAGTAAAAAACCATCAAAAATTTCAATCCTGCATGATTCTACCAAGAAATGTGATTCTTCATTCAAAACGCTGGTTTTTGCTATTGGGCTCTTTTGAGTAATGAATGTTTTGAATTTTCTCCAAAAGTAAAGTAGTTGCAAACTCATGCTTTTAGAGACTTGTTTGGGCTCATGAGAGGATTAGAAAAACATCAAAAATTTCAGTCCTGCATGATTCTACCAAGAAATGTGTGTTCATTCAAACCGCTGGTTTTTGATAGTTTGGGCCCTATTGAATAATGAATGTTTTGAATTTTCTCCAAAAGTAAAGTAGTTGCAAACTCATCCTTTTAGAAACTTGTTTGGGCTGTTGAGAGGAGTAAAAAACCATCAAAAATTTCAATCCTTAATGATTTTACCAAGAAATGTGATTCTTCATTTTAAAACCTGATTTTTGCTATTGGGCTCTATTGAATAATGAATGTTTTGAATTTTCTCCAAAAGTAAAGTAGTTGCAAACTCATGCTTTTAGAGACTTGTTTGGGCTCATGAGAGGAGTAGAAAAACATCAAAAATTTCAGTCCTGCATGATTCTTCCAAGAAATGTGTGTTCATTCAAACCGCTGGTTTTTGATAGTTTGGGCCCTATTGAATAATGAATGTTTTGAATTTTCTCCAAAAGTAAAGTAGTTGCAAACTCATCCTTTTAGAAACTTGTTTGGGCTGTTGAGAGGAGTAAAAAACCATCAAAAATTTCAATCCTGCATGATTCTACCAAGAAATGTGATTCTTCATTCAAAACGCTGGTTTTTGCTATTGGGCTCTATTGAATAATGAATGTTTTGAATTTTCTCCAAAAGTAAAGTAGTTGCAAACTCATGCTTTTAGAGACTTGTTTGGGCTCATGAGAGGAGTAGAAAAACATCAAAAATTTCAGTCCTGCATGATTCTACCAAGAAATGTGTGTTCATTGAAACCGCTGGTTTTTGATAGTTTGGGCCCTATTGAATAATGAATGTTTTGAATTTTCTCCAAAAGTAAAGTAGTTGCAAACTCATCCTTTTAGAAACTTGTTTGGGCTGTTGAGAGGAGTAAAAAACCATCAAAAATTTCAATCCTGCATGATTCTACCAAGAAATGTGATTCTTCATTCAAAACGCTGGTTTTTGCTATTGGGCTCTTTTGAGTAATGAATGTTTTGAATTTTCTCCAAAAGTAAAGTAGTTGCAAACTCATGCTTTTAGAGACTTGTTTGGGCTCATGAGAGGAGTAGAAAAACATCAAAAATTTCAGTCCTGCATGATTCTACCAAGAAATGTGTGTTCATTGAAACCGCTGGTTTTTGATAGTTTGGGCCCTATTGAATAATGAATGTTTTGAATTTTCTCCAAAAGTAAAGTAGTTACAAACTCATCCTTTTAGAAACTTGTTTGGGCTGTTGAGAGGAGTAAAAACCCATCAAAAATTTCAATCCTGCATGATTCTACCAAGAAATGTGATTCTTCATTCAAAACCTGATTTTTGCTATTGGGCTCTATTGAATAATGAATGTTTTGAATTTTCTCCAAAAGTAAAGCAGTTGCAAACTCATGCTTTTAGAGACTTGTTTGGGCTCATGAGAGGAGTAGAAAAACATCAAAAATTTCAGTCCTGCACGATTCTACCAAGAAATGTGTGTTCATTCAAACCGCTGGTTTTTGATATTTTGGGCCCTATTGAATAATGAATGTTTTGAATTTTCTCCAAAAGTAAAGTAGTTGCAAACTCATCCTTTTAGAAACTTGTTTGGGCTGTTGAGAGGAGTAAAAAACCATCAAAAATTTCAATCCTGCATGATTCTACCAAGAAATGTGATTCTTCATTCAAAACCTGATTTTTGCTATTGGGCTCTATTGAATAATGAATGTTTTGAATTTTCTCCAAAAGTAAAGTAGTTGCAAACTCATCCTTTTAGAAACTTGTTTGGGCTGTTGAGAGGAGTAAAAAACCATCAAAAATTTCAATCCTTAATGATTTTACCAAGAAATGTGATTCTTCATTTTAAAACCTGATTTTTGCTATTGGGCTCTATTGAATAATGAATGTTTTGAATTTTCTCCAAAAGTAAAGTAGTTGCAAACTCATGCTTTTAGAGACTTGTTTGGGCTCATGAGAGGAGTAGAAAAACATCAAAAATTTCAGTCCTGCATGATTCTTCCAAGAAATGTGTGTTCATTCAAACCGCTGGTTTTTGATAGTTTGGGCCCTATTGAATAATGAATGTTTTGAATTTTCTCCAAAAGTAAAGTAGTTGCAAACTCATCCTTTTAGAAACTTGTTTGGGCTGTTGAGAGGAGTAAAAAACCATCAAAAATTTCAATCCTGCATGATTCTACCAAGAAATGTGATTCTTCATTCAAAACGCTGGTTTTTGCTATTGGGCTCTATTGAATAATGAATGTTTTGAATTTTCTCCAAAAGTAAAGTAGTTGCAAACTCATGCTTTTAGAGACTTGTTTGGGCTCATGAGAGGAGTAGAAAAACATCAAAAATTTCAGTCCTGCATGATTCTACCAAGAAATGTGTGTTCATTGAAACCGCTGGTTTTTGATAGTTTGGGCCCTATTGAATAATGAATGTTTTGAATTTTCTCCAAAAGTAAAGTAGTTGCAAACTCATCCTTTTAGAAACTTGTTTGGGCTGTTGAGAGGAGTAAAAAACCATCAAAAATTTCAATCCTGCATGATTCTACCAAGAAATGTGATTCTTCATTCAAAACGCTGGTTTTTGCTATTGGGCTCTTTTGAGTAATGAATGTTTTGAATTTTCTCCAAAAGTAAAGTAGTTGCAAACTCATGCTTTTAGAGACTTGTTTGGGCTCATGAGAGGAGTAGAAAAACATCAAAAATTTCAGTCCTGCATGATTCTACCAAGAAATGTGTGTTCATTGAAACCGCTGGTTTTTGATAGTTTGGGCCCTATTGAATAATGAATGTTTTGAATTTTCTCCAAAAGTAAAGTAGTTACAAACTCATCCTTTTAGAAACTTGTTTGGGCTGTTGAGAGGAGTAAAAACCCATCAAAAATTTCAATCCTGCATGATTCTACCAAGAAATGTGATTCTTCATTCAAAACCTGATTTTTGCTATTGGGCTCTATTGAATAATGAATGTTTTGAATTTTCTCCAAAAGTAAAGCAGTTGCAAACTCATGCTTTTAGAGACTTGTTTGGGCTCATGAGAGGAGTAGAAAAACATCAAAAATTTCAGTCCTGCACGATTCTACCAAGAAATGTGTGTTCATTCAAACCGCTGGTTTTTGATATTTTGGGCCCTATTGAATAATGAATGTTTTGAATTTTCTCCAAAAGTAAAGTAGTTGCAAACTCATCCTTTTAGAAACTTGTTTGGGCTGTTGAGAGGAGTAAAAAACCATCAAAAATTTCAATCCTGCATGATTCTACCAAGAAATGTGATTCTTCATTCAAAACCTGATTTTTGCTATTGGGCTCTATTGAATAATGAATGTTTTGAATTTTCTCCAAAAGTAAAGTAGTTGCAAACTCATGCTTTTAGAGACTTGTTTGGGCTCATGAGAGGAGTAGAAAAACATCAAAAATTTCAGTCCTGCATGATTCTACCAAGAAATGTGTGTTCATTGAAACCGCTGGTTTTTGATAGTTTGGGCCCTATTGAATAATGAATGCTTTGAATTTTCTCCAAAAGTAAAGTAGTTGCAAACTCATCCTTTTAGAAACTTGTTTGGGCTGTTGAGAGGAGTAAAAAACCATCAAAAATTTCAATCCTGCATGATTTTACCAAGAAATGTGATTCTTCATTCAAAACCTGATTTTTGCTATTGGGCTCTATTGAATAGTGAATGTTTTGAATTTTTTCCAAAAGTAAAGTAGTTGCAAACTCATGATTTTAGAGACTTGTTTGGGCTCATGAGAGGAGTAGAAAAACATCAAAAATTTCAGTCCTGCATGATTCTACCAAGAAATGTGTGTTCATTCAAACCGCTGGTTTTTGTTAGTTTGGGCCCTATTGAATAATGAATGTTTTGAATTTTCTCCAAAAGTAAAGTAGTTGCAAACTCATCCTTTTAGAAACTTGTTTGGGCTGTTGAGAGGAGTAAAAAACCATCAAAAATTTCAATCCTGCATGATTCTACCAAGACATGTGATTCTTCATTCAAAACCTGATTTTTGCTATAGGGCTCTATTGAATAATGAATGTTTTGAATTTTCTCCAAAAGTAAAGTAGTTGCAAACTCATGCTTTTAGAGACTTGTTTGGGCTCATGAGAGGAGTAGAAAAACATCAAAAATTTCAGTCCTGCATGATTCTACCAAGAAATGTGTGTTCATTCAAACCGCTGGTTTTTGATAGTTTGGGCCCTATTGAATAATGAATGTTTTGAATTTTCTCCAAAAGTAAAGTAGTTGCAAACTCATCCTTTTAGAAACTTGTTTGGGCTGTTGAGAGGAGTAAAAAACCATCAAAAATTTCAATCCTGCATGATTTTACCAAGAAATGTGATTCTTCATTCAAAACCTGATTTTTGCTATTGGGCTCTATTGAATAATGAATGTTTTGAATTTTCTCCAAAAGTAAAGTAGTTGCAAACTCATGCTTTTATAGACTTGTTTGGGCTCATGAGAGGAGTAGAAAAACATCAAAAATTTCAGTCCTGCATGATTCTACCAAGAAATGTGTGTTCATTCAAACCGCTGGTTTTTGATAGTTTGGGCCCTATTGAATAATGAATGTTTTGAATTTTCTCCAAAAGTAAAGTAGTTGCAAACTCATCCTTTTAGAAACTTGTTTGGGCTGTTGAGAGGAGTAAAAAACCATCAAAAATTTCAATCCTGCATGATTCTACCAAGAAATGTGATTCTTCATTCAAAACCTGATTTTTGCTATTGGGCTCTTTTGAGTAATGAATGTTTTGAATTTTCTCCAAAAGTAAAGTAGTTGCAAACTCATGCTTTTAGAGACTTGTTTGGGCTCATGAGAGGAGTAGAAAAACATCAAAAATTTCAGTCCTGCATGATTCTACCAAGAAATGTGTGTTCATCCAAACCGCTGGTTTTTGATAGTTTGGGCCCTATTGAATAATGAATGTTTTGAATTTTCTCCAAAAGTAAAGTAGTTGCAAACTCATCCTTTTAGAAACTTGTTTGGGCTGTTGAGAGGAGTAAAAAACCATCAAAAATTTCAATCCTGCATGATTTTACCAAGAAATGTGATTCTTCATTCAAAACCTGATTTTTGCTATTGGGCTCTATTGAATAATGAATGTTTTGAATTTTCTCCAAAAGTAAAGTAGTTGCAAACTCATGCTTTTAGAGACTTGTTTGGGCTCATGAGAGGAGTAGAAAAACATCAAAAATTTCAGTCCTGCATGATTCTACCAAGAAATGTGTGTTCATTGAAACCGCTGGTTTTTGATAGTTTGGGCCCTATTGAATAATGAATGTTTTGAATTTTCTCCAAAAGTAAAGTAGTTGCAAACTCATCCTTTTAGAAACTTGTTTGGGCTGTTGAGAGGAGTAAAAAACCATCAAAAATTTCAATCCTGCATGATTCTACCAAGAAATGTGATTCTTCATTCAAAACGCTGGTTTTTGCTATTGGGCTCTTTTGAGTAATGAATGTTTTGAATTTTCTCCAAAAGTAAAGTAGTTGCAAACTCATGCTTTTAGAGACTTGTTTGGGCTCATGAGAGGATTAGAAAAACATCAAAAATTTCAGTCCTGCATGATTCTACCAAGAAATGTGTGTTCATTCAAACCGCTGGTTTTTGATAGTTTGGGCCCTATTGAATAATGAATGTTTTGAATTTTCTCCAAAAGTAAAGTAGTTGCAAACTCATCCTTTTAGAAACTTGTTTGGGCTGTTGAGAGGAGTAAAAAACCATCAAAAATTTCAATCCTGCATGATTCTACCAAGAAATGTGATTCTTCATTCAAAACGCTGGTTTTTGCTATTGGGCTCTATTGAATAATTAATGTTTTGAATTTTCTCCAAAAGTAAAGTAGTTGCAAACTCATCCTTTTAGAGACTTGTTTGGGCTCATGAGAGGAGTAGAAAAACATCAAAAATTTCAGTCCTGCACGATTCTACCAAGAAATGTGTGTTCATTGAAACCGCTGGTTTTTGATAGTTTGGGCCCTATTGAATAATGAATGTTTTGAATTTTCTCCAAAAGTAAAGTAGTTGCAAACTCATCCTTTTAGAAACTTGTTTGGGCTGTTGAGAGTAGTAAAAACCATCAAAAATTTCAATCCTGCATGATTCTACCAAGAAATGTGATTCTTCATTCAAAACGCTGGTTTTTGCTATTGGGCTCTATTGAATAATGAATGTTTTGAATTTTCTCCAAAAGTAAAGTAGTTGCAAACTCATGCTTTTAGAGACTTGTTTGGGCTCATGAGAGGAGTAGAAAAACATCAAAAATTTCAGTCCTGCATGATTCTACCAAGAAATGTGTGTTCATTGAAACCGCTGGTTTTTGATAGTTTGGGTCCTATTGAATAATGAATGTTTTGAATTTTCTCCAGAAGTAAAGTAGTTGCAAACTCATCCTTTTAGAAACTTGTTTGGGCTGTTGAGAGGAGTAAAAAACCATCAAAAATTTCAATCCTGCATGATTTTACCAAGAAATGTGATTCTTCATTCAAAACCTGATTTTTGCTATTGGGCTCTATTGAATAGTGAATGTTTTTAATTTTCTCCAAAAGTAAAGTAGTTGCAAACTCATGCTTTTAGAGACTTGTTTGGGCTCATGAGAGGAGTAGAAAAACATCAAAAATTTCAGTCCTGCATGATTCTACCAAGAAATGTGTGTTCATTGAAACCGCTGGTTTTTGATAGTTTGGGCCCTATTGAATAATGAATGTTTTGAATTTTCTCCAAAAGTAAAGTAGTTGCAAACTCATCCTTTTAGAAACTTGTTTGGGCTGTTGAGAGGAGTAAAAAACCATCAAAAATTTCAATCCTGCATGATTTTACCAAGAAATGTGATTCTTCATTCAAAACCTGATTTTTGCTATTGGGCTCTATTGAATAATTAATGTTTTGAATATTCTCCAAAAGTAAAGTAGTTGCAAACTCATGCTTTTAGAGACTTGTTTGGGCTCATGAGAGGAGTAGAAAAACATCAAAAATTTCAGTCCTGCATGATTCTACCAAGAAATGTGTGTTCATTGAAACCGCTGGTTTTTGATAGTTTGGGCCCTATTGAATAATGAATGTTTTGAATTTTCTCCAAAAGTAAAGTAGTTGCAAACTCATCCTTTTAGAAACTTGTTTGGGCTGTTGAGAGGAGTAAAAGACCATCAAAAATTTCAATCCTGCATGATTCTACCAAGAAATGTGATTCTTCATTCAAAACCTGATTTTTGCTATTGGGCTCTATTGAATAATGAATGTTTTGAATTTTCTCCAAAAGTAAAGTAGTTGCAAACTCATGCTTTTAGAGACTTGTTTGGGCTCATGAGAGAAGTAGAAAAACATCAAAAATTTCAGTCCTGCATGATTCTACCAAGAAATGTGTGTTCATTGAAACCGCTGGTTTTTGATAGTTTGGGCCCTATTGAATAATGAATGTTTTGAATTTTCTCCAAAAGTAAAGTAGTTGCAAACTCATCCTTTTAGAAACTTGTTTGGGCTGTTGAGAGGAGTAAAAAACCATCAAAAATTTCAATCCTGCATGATTCTACCAAGAAATGTGATTCTTCATTCAAAACCTGATTTTTGCTATTGGGCTCTATTGAATAATGAATGTTTTGAATTTTCTCCAAAAGTAAAGTAGTTGCAAACTCATGCTTTTAGAGACTTGTTTGGGCTCATGAGAGGAGTAGAAAAACATCAAAAATTTCAGTCCTGCATGATTCTACCAAGAAATGTGTGTTCATTGAAACCGCTGGTTTTTGATAGTTTGGGCCCTATTGAATAATGAATGTTTTGGATTTTCTCCAAAAGTAAAGTAGTTGCAAACTCATCCTTTTTAGAAACTTGTTTGGGCTGTTGAGAGGAGTAAAAAACCATCAAAAATTTCAATCCTGCATGATTCTACCAAGAAATGTGATTCTTCATTCAAAACGCTGGTTTTTGCTATTGGGCTCTTTTGAGTAATGAATGTTTTGAATTTTCTCCAAAAGTAAAGTAGTTGCAAACTCATGCTTTTAGAGACTTGTTTGGGCTCATGAGAGGATTAGAAAAACATCAAAAATTTCAGTCCTGCATGATTCTACCAAGAAATGTGTGTTCATTGAAACCGCTGGTTTTTGATAGTTTGGGCCCTATTGAATAATGAATGTTTTGAATTTTCTCCAAAAGTAAAGTAGTTGCAAACTCATCCTTTTAGAAACTTGTTTGGGCTGTTGAGAGGAGTAAAAAACCATCAAAAATTTCAATCCTGCATGATTTTACCAAGAAATGTGATTCTTCATTCAAAACCTGATTTTTGCTATTGGGCTCTATTGAATAATGAATGTTTTGAATTTTCTTTAACAATAATTTTTATTAGAATTTTCAGAATAGTAGGCAGAATGTAAAATTTACACATGTACAGACTCATCTAAGTAAGTTATTGTACTGATGTAAAAAAAAAAAAATATGAATACATCACAATATGATGACATTTCAATAATATATCAACATTGAGAGTAAATGTAGTAAACATTAAACAAATAGTACCAGAAAGAAACAATAAAAAGAAAGGTAAATTTAGGCACTTGAATATGTGAAATATTGGCACATCATAAACCATAAGAAATAAAATATGAGTTCAGGATATGAAATCCTTTTCTATTTTAGACTTTAGTTCCATCCATTTATACCATCTGTCATCAAATATTTTAATTAAGCCTTTATTAATATAGTGAATCTTCTCGTAGACACAATGTTTGTCTACCAGTAAAATGAGGGTGACAATGTCTGGAGGTTGCTTCCTGTTCCAACCCTTCGCTACAAGGAAGGCTGCAGACATAAGGATATGAGCCGCCAGAAATTTATTTCTTTTAAATCTATGTATGTCTATTAGTAACAAGGCTAGAGCAGGTTGTGGTTGAATACACCAATTGCATATGAGTGAAAGCAAATCGAACACCCTGGACCAGTACAACTTCAGCACAGGGCATCCCCAAAAAACATGTAATAAATCTGCCTGAGATCCACAGTTACGCCAACACATTCCAGATCCCCCCCCTCCAAAATGTTTCAATCTATTTGGAGTAAGGTAATATCTATGAATTAATTTGTAATGCGTTTCTAGTATATTCATACATCTTGTGGATTTGATTGCAATTTTAAGAGAGGAGATCCACTGGGGACCATATATCTGTCTCTGTAATGTGGTTTCCCATTTTTCAAAGCATCCTTCATTGGTGAAGGTGTCTTTGTTGGTCAGGCTATTATATAAGGGTCTAAGATAACTCTTATGTCTAGATGACATATTAAATAGAAAATTGTTAATAGTAAGGTCAATTGGAACCACTCTAAAAAGGTATTTCTTATATTTGTTGTATTCTTCCTTGAGTAGGAGATATGTCATATACTCCGAATTGGGAACCCCAAATCTGTTCTTTAATAACTCAAAGGGTATGACTCTGTTATTGTCTATCAAGTCATCTACAAAGGTGATCGGAAATTTGGTCCAGCTGTCAAATATAGGTCTTAGAGAAGTCCTGACAGGAGACAGATAAGGGAGTCTCAACCTCTCGAGTGAAAAAGAGGAAGAGCTAGTCTTTCTTTTGCATACATACGACCAGCACAACATAGAGGCCTTAAGTATGGGATTATCTATTTTCATAATTTCCCTTCTATGTAGAAGGAAGTAGGTTATGAATAAAACTGGTTCCCTATTGGGCATCATATCCCTTTCAATATTTGGCCACCCCAGGTCTGTCTGTTCCACAAACCAGCCTTTTGTCAGTTCAGTCATAGTGGCATAATAATATGCCTCAAGATCCGGTATGGCCACCCCCCCTTTCTCCTTGGATTTAAGTAGAGTGCGCTTTTTCACTTTAGGTTTCCCATTGTTCCAAATAAATTTATTCATCTGGTGTGTTAGTTTTTGTATATACTGTACAGATATAGGCAGAGGGACGTTCCTGTATAAAAATAGGACTTTGGGTAGGCAGAACATCTTATATAGCACTATTCTGCCCATCCATGTGGCTGGGGTCTTCGACAGTTCCTTCAACTTAATGTCGAGAGACTGTAGAAGGTGATCCATGTTTACCTCACTCATATGCATGGGGTTACCTGTGAGCCAAATTCCTAAGTACGGTATCCTGGTACAGTCCCAATTAAAGGGATACTTGTCTCTTAGTTGCTGTTTCGTAGAGGCTGAAAGGAAAAGTGATAGAACATTAGTCTTTTTTACATTTAATTTATAGTATGAAACTGAGCCAAATAAATTTATGATATCCCATATCTTTTCCAGGGAATCAATTGGATTTGTGAGTGTGAGTATAATGTCATCTGCATAGAGGTTAATCTTATGCTCTGAATCTTTCAATTGTACACCGTGTACTTCACCAGAATCCCTTATCATTTGAGCCAAGGGTTCCAGGCCCAGGATAAAAATTATTGGGGATAGAGGACATCCCTGTCTTGTCCCATTAGTTATAAAAAATGTATCTGACATCGTGTTGTTGACCAGCACAGAGGCAGATGGCCGAGAGTATAAAGCTCGAATACTTCTCATCATCTCCCCACCAAAACCCATTTTCTCCAAAACTGTAAAGGCATAGGCCCAATTGATCCGGTCAAAGGCCTTTTCAGCGTCAAGAGCCACAAACAAAATGGAAATCCTATTTTTGTAGCATGAATATAAGTGATGCAGGACACTTCTAGAACTGTCTGAAGTTTGCCTAGATTTTACAAAACCGACTTGATCGGGATGTATAAGGAATGGAACAACGTCCTGTAATCTTTCTGCTAATATTTTTGCGTAGATCTTGATATCCACATTTAGGAGAGAAATAGGCCTATAGTTTTCGATTTTGGTCAAATCTTTATCTGGTTTGGGAATCACCACTATCGTGGCTCTCAGCATATCTGTGCTGCACTTTCCTTCTGATTTAATAAAATTCAGGGCATTAGTTAAGTGTGGGATGAGTTCCTTTGTAAATTCTTTATAATACTCTATAGGAAAGCCATCTGGACCTGGAGCCTTGTCATTTTTAAGATTATTCATCGCAAAAGAGACCTCACCCTCAGTAAAGGGTGCGTCAAGTGACTCCTTCTGCTTTAGAGACAAAGATCCCAGCTTTACTTTTTCCAAAAAATTATTTATCATCTCTGGTGAAGGAGAGGGATGAGCTCCATTGTTTCCTATGTTATATAATTTAGAATAGTAGCTCTCAAAGGCTAGGGCTATCTCTTTGGGTTTTTCTATAGTCTTTGAGCTTTGGGTTATTTTTTTGATTGGATGTTTTTTATTTATGGGTTTAAACCTATTTGCCATATTTTTGGAGAACTTATTATTATTAACATAAAACCCTGCCCTATTAAATAAAGTCTTTTTCTCATATAAGTTGATGAGGAGATTCCTAAGTTCCAGTCTGAGGGAGTACAATTCATTATATTTAGCAAAATTTTTGTCTGCTTTAGCTTGGGATTCTAATTTTTGGATCTGTTCTAACAACATCCTCTGTTGGCTCTCTCTTGCCCTTTTTTGTCTCGAAGCAACTTGGATCAGATGACCCCTAATGACACATTTGTGTGCTAGCCACAATGTTTCAGGTGTAATTTCTTGGGAACAGTTCTCTTTGAAGTAGTTCATTAAGACATTCTTTGCTAATGATATGTTTTCTGGGGAGTCAACAGTGAATTTACTATATCTCCAATTGTATTGTTTTGGGATCATGGAGGAAGTATGTAAGGTCAGTAGGATTGGGGCATGGTCTGACCATGTAATAGGACCAGTCTGGAAGTCTATGTATGAGTCTAGTAGCGAGAAGCTAGTGAACACATGATCAATCCTAGTGTAAGACTTGTTATGTGGACAAAATCTTGTGTATTCTTTTGAGGTAGAGTTCAATATCTTACAGCTGTCATGCAAATTAGAATCTCCCAACCATCTTCCCAGATTCACGCTTCTATAATATGGGGCATCAGATGAGCAATCAGTATTTGGGTCAACTATACAATTAAAATCTCCTCCCCAGATTATGTGACCTCTACTAAAATTGAACAATTTCTTCTTGACCTTATTTAGAAAACTAATTTGCCGGACATTAGGGGTATATACGTTTACCACTGTATATTCCACACCCTCCAAAGTAAAATTAATAGCAAGTTGTCTACCATTGCTGTCCCTATATATGTCTGAGACCACTATTGGCAAATCTTTGTGGAAGGCGATGGCCACCCCAGCTTTTTTCTTTCCCTCAGTGTTAGAAAAGAAAATCTGAGGGAAGTCCTTATTTTTGAGTCTTGTGTTATCAATTTCTAAAAGGTGTGTTTCTTGTATCATTGCTATGTTGGCCTTCAATTTTTTAATCTCCTTCCACAAAGCAAATCTCTTGAATGGGCTATTGAGCCCATTTACATTAAATGACAGTACCCTCAATTCCATAATGTGTCAGGAAGGAAAAAAAGCATTAGATGATTCACTGAAACAGAACATTTCACCCGAAAATACATCCAAAAGACAGTGGGTTTCCTTAGTGATTTTTTGTTAGTGCCTGGTGTGCCTGTAAACAAAAACATGTTACAACCTAGAACAGAACAAAACTTATAAACTAGACAAATTTAGATTTCTCAAAAGAAATGGTACCGAGAGAATGTCTCTCAGTTATCACGTGGGGAGTGAAAAAGAGAAAGTTCAGGCCTAAAGCCAGGGTCAGTACCCACCAAGTCTATTTTCTTTTCTTTTGCGTATTCCAGGACTGGGAAAGGCGTCTTTGCTGCTGCAAGGGGATATTCCTTTCTTGATTGTAGAATGATGATGATGGTGGAGTCTCCAGTGGAGGGATACCTAAATCTTGGAAAAAACTATTACAGTTATCAATATTAGACAAGGCAAAAGTGGTATTCTCTTTCATGACTAGAATTTTTGTAGGGAAACCCCATCTGTATAAAATCTTGTGTTTCCTCAGATGTGCAGTGATTGGAAAGAAGTCTCTCCTTTTCTGTAGGGTAGCTTTTGAGAAGTCTGCAAAAATCTTGATATCCTCGTATGGCCTTGGTAATATAGGTGATTGCTTACTTCTCCTCAGAATGTCCTCCTTTGTCAGGAAATAATGAAAATATGCAATGACATCTCTTGGGGCTCTGTCTGGGGCATATTTGGACTTGGGGAGTCTGTGTATACGTTCCATCAATAGGTCCCCTTTAGAGGCCCCTGGAAGTATTGTATGGAGCATCTTTTGCACATATGCATTAAGGTCTCTGTCTTTGACATTTTCAGGTATTCCCCTGAATTTAAGGTTGTTCCTTCTACTTCTGTCTTCTTGCTCTATCAACCTTGATTTTAAGAAGACAACCTCTTTTTCTAGGGCATAGTGTTCATCTATCAAATTATTATGGGATTTAACCAATTCTTCCATTTTAGATTCAAGATGGTCCACTCTCTGGCCTAGACCGTCTATGTTATTTTGGAGATTTGTATTATAGCCCTCCAGTTGTTTCTGAAATGTCTTTGCTAGAAGGCATAGCATGTTTTTAATAAATATTTCTGAGGCTGTATTACTGGTAGCCTCCACCTCTGTTAAAACGTGTAAAATGTTCTCCGGTATGGGATTATCAGAAGGACAGGAGTCCTCAATTTGTAATTCCTGTTGCATCTCAGCTGAGCTGCTGCTAAATCTGCGGCTAGTCACTGAGAAAGGAGACATTTCCCTCTGTAATGGCGTTAGAGGAGTATCTGACACATTGGAGATGTTAGGACAGGATGAGGAACCCCTTAATACATTTGTCTCCTCCATATCAGCGGTCAGCGGTGCTGCTGCACCATAATTCACAAGCTGCGCTGTATTTTTGCTTAAGTTACGCAAATTGCGTATCTGTTGCGTAGTCTCGCTTGTCCCCCGGTCACTCTCGCGAGATCTCGCTCCTTTCACCTCAGCGCTACTTTTAATGTGTAAATTAGCGCTTCTATTAGCCTGCAGAGCGGCGGTTTTAGCTGGGGCAGGGGTAGACTTACCCCCTGACTTGAATGCTGCATGCTTCAGCTGCTGTGGCGTCCTTTGCCGCTGTGTACCGCTCAGGCTGGGGCTGCAGGCTGTGGCTGCTGCTGTGAGGCGGGCGCCATCTTGGCTCCTCAGCATGAGGGGAGAGCGCTCTGTTTTCTTTCCTTTTTCTGCTTTTTTACTGAGCAGATCCATAGTGTGGGGGCACCGCTGGTGTCTATGGAGGTTCCCACAAGTTTTCAGCCAGTCCTGGCTTGTAAATCGCTTGTTAATAGCGCTTGGTAGGCTGCCCTGTGGAGGAGCTCAGAGCTCAGGCTTCCATTCAGCTCAGACGCTGGCCACGCCCCCCAATGTTTTGAATTTTCTCCAAAAGTAAAGTAGTTGCAAACTCATGCTTTTAGAGACTTGTTTGGGCTCATGAGAGGAGTAGAAAAACATCAAAAATTTCAGTCCTGCATGATTCTACCAAGAAATGTGTGTTCATTGAAACTGCTGGTTTTTGATAGTTTGGGCCCTATTGAATAATGAATGTTTTGAATTTTCTCCAAAAGTAAAGTAGTTACAAACTCATCCTTTTAGAAACTTGTTTGGGCTGTTGAGAGGAGTAAAAAACCATCAAAAATTTCAATCCTGCATGATTCTACCAAGAAATGTGATTTTTCATTCAAAACCTGATTTTTGCTATTGGGCTCTGTTGAATAATGAATGTTTTGAATTTTCTCCAAAAGTAAAGTAGTTGCAAACTCATGCTTTTAGAGACTTGTTTGGGCTCATGAGAGGAGTAGAAAAACATCAAAAATTTCAGTCCTGCATGATTCTACCAAGAAATGTGTGTTCATTGAAACCGCTGGTTTTTGATAGTTTGGGCCCTATTGAATAATGAATGTTTTGAATTTTCTCCAAAAGTAAAGTAGTTGCAAACTCATCCTTTTAGAAACTTGTTTGGGCTGTTGAGAGGAGTAAAAAACCATCAAAAATTTCAATCCTGCATGATTCTACCAAGAAATGTGATTCTTCATTCAAAACGCTGGTTTTTGCTATTGGGCTCTTTTGAGTAATGAATGTTTTGAATTTTCTCCAAAAGTAAAGTAGTTGCAAACTCATGCTTTTAGAGACTTGTTTGGGCTCATGAGAGGAGTAGAAAAACATCAAAAATTTCAGTCCTGCATGATTCTACCAAGAAATGTGTGTTCATTGAAACCGCTGGTTTTTGATAGTTTGGGCCCTATTGAATAATGAATGTTTTGAATTTTCTCCAAAAGTAAAGTAGTTGCAAACTCATCCTTTTAGAAACTTGTTTGGGCTGTTGAGAGGAGTAAAAAACCATCAAAAATTTCAATCCTGCATGATTCTACCAAGAAATGTGATTCTTCATTCAAAACCTGATTTTTGCTATTGGGCTCTATTGAATAATGAATGTTTTGAATTTTCTCCAAAAGTAAAGTAGTTGCAAACTCATCCTTTTAGAAACTTGTTTGTGCTGTTGAGAGGAGTAAAAAACCATCAAAAATTTCAATCCTGCATGATTCTACCAAGAAATGTGATTCTTCATTCAAAACCTGATTTTTGCTATTGGGCTCTATTGAATAATGAATGTTTTGAATTTTCTCCAAAAGTAAAGTAGTTGCAAACTCATGCTTTTAGAGACTTGTTTGGGCTCATGAGAGGAGTAGAAAAACATCAAAAATTTCAGTCCTGCATGATTCTACCAAGAAATGTGTGTTCATTGAAACCGCTGGTTTTTGATAGTTTGGGCCCTATTGAATAATGAATGTTTTGAATTTTCTCCAAAAGTAAAGTAGTTGCAAACTCATCCTTTTAGAAACTTGTTTGGGCTGTTGAGAGGAGTAAAAAACCATCAAAAATTTCAATCCTGCATGATTCTACCAAGAAATGTGATTTTTCATTCAAAACCTGATTTTTGCTATTGGGCTCTGTTGAATAATGAATGTTTTGAATTTTCTCCAAAAGTAAAGTAGTTGCAAACTCATGCTTTTAGAGACTTGTTTGGGCTCATGAGAGGAGTAGAAAAACATCAAAAATTTCAGTCCTGCATGATTCTACCAAGAAATGTGTGTTCATTGAAACCGCTGGTTTTTGATAGTTTGGGCCCTATTGAATAATGAATGTTTTGAATTTTCTCCAAAAGTAAAGTAGTTGCAAACTCATCCTTTTAGAAACTTGTTTGGGCTGTTGAGAGGAGTAAAAAACCATCAAAAATTTCAATCCTGCATGATTCTACCAAGAAATGTGATTCTTCATTCAAAACGCTGGTTTTTGCTATTGGGCTCTTTTGAGTAATGAATGTTTTGAATTTTCTCCAAAAGTAAAGTAGTTGCAAACTCATGCTTTTAGAGACTTGTTTGGGCTCATGAGAGGAGTAGAAAAACATCAAAAATTTCAGTCCTGCATGATTCTACCAAGAAATGTGTGTTCATTGAAACCGCTGGTTTTTGATAGTTTGGGCCCTATTGAATAATGAATGTTTTGAATTTTCTCCAAAAGTAAAGTAGTTGCAAACTCATCCTTTTAGAAACTTGTTTGGGCTGTTGAGAGGAGTAAAAAACCATCAAAAATTTCAATCCTGCATGATTCTACCAAGAAATGTGATTCTTCATTCAAAACCTGATTTTTGCTATTGGGCTCTATTGAATAATGAATGTTTTGAATTTTCTCCAAAAGTAAAGTAGTTGCAAACTCATCCTTTTAGAAACTTGTTTGTGCTGTTGAGAGGAGTAAAAAACCATCAAAAATTTCAATCCTGCATGATTCTACCAAGAAATGTGATTCTTCATTCAAAACGCTGGTTTTTGCTATTGGGCTCTTTTGAGTAATGAATGTTTTGAATTTTCTCCAAAAGTAAAGTAGTTGCAAACTTATTCTTTTAGAGACTTGTTTGGGCTCATGAGAGGAGTAGAAAAACATCAAAAATTTCAGTCCTGCATGATTCTACCAAGAAATGTGTGTTCATTCAAACCGCTGGTTTTTGATAGTTTGGGCCCTATTGAATAATGAATGTTTTGAATTTTCTCCAAAAGTAAAGTAGTTGCAAACTCATCCTTTAAGAAACTTGTTTGGGCTGTTGAGAGGAGTAAAAAACCATCAAAAATTTCAATCCTGCATGATTTTACCAAGAAATGTGATTCTTCATTCAAAACCTGATTTTTGCTATTGGGCTCTATTGAATAATGAATGTTTTGAATTTTCTCCAAAAGTAAAGTAGTTGCAAACTCATGCTTTTAGAGACTTGTTTGGGCTCATGAGAGGAGTAGAAAAACATCAAAAATTTCAGTCCTGCATGATTCTACCAAGAAATGTGTGTTCATTGAAACCGCTGGTTTTTGATAGTTTGGGCCCTATTGAATAATGAATGTTTTGAATTTTCTCCAAAAGTAAAGTAGTTACAAACTCATCCTTTTAGAAACTTGTTTGGGCTGTTGGGAGGAGTAAAAAACCATCAAAAATTTCAATCCTGCATGATTCTACCAAGAAATGTGATTCTTCATTCAAAACGCTGGTTTTTGCTATTGGGCTCTTTTGAGTAATGAATGTTTTGAATTTTCTCCAAAAGTAAAGTAGTTGCAAACTCATGCTTTTAGAGACTTGTTTGGGCTCATGAGAGGAGTAGAAAAACATCAAAAATTTCAGTCCTGCATGATTCTACCAAGAAATGTGTGTTCATTCAAACCACTGGTTTTTGATAGTTTGGGCCCTATTGAATAATGAATGTTTTGAATTTTCTCCAAAAGTAAAGTAGTTGCAAACTCATCCTTTTAGAAACTTGTTTGGGCTGTTGAGAGGAGTAAAAAACCATCAAAAATTTCAATCCTGCATGATTCTACCAAGAAATGTGATTCTTCATTCAAAACGCTGGTTTTTGCTATTGGGCTCTATTGAATAATGAATGTTTTGAATTTTCTCCAAAAGTAAAGTAGTTGCAAACTCATCCTTTTAGAGACTTGTTTGGGCTCATGAGAGGAGTAGAAAAACATCAAAAATTTCAGTCCTGCACGATTCTACCAAGAAATGTGTGTTCATTCAAACCGCTGGTTTTTGATATTTTGGGCCCTATTGAATAATGAATGTTTTGAATTTTCTCCAAAAGTAAAGTAGTTGCAAACTCATCCTTTTAGAAACTTGTTTGGGCTGTTGAGAGGAGTAAAAAACCATCAAAAATTTCAATCCTGCATGATTCTACCAAGAAATGTGATTCTTCATTCAAAACCTGATTTTTGCTATTGGGCTCTATTGAATAATGAATGTTTTGAATTTTCTCCAAAAGTAAAGTAGTTGCAAACTCATGCTTTTAGAGACTTGTTTGGGCTCATGAGAGGAGTAGAAAAACATCAAAAATTTCAGTCCTGCATGATTCTACCAAGAAATGTGTGTTCATTGAAACCGCTGGTTTTTGATAGTTTGGGCCCTATTGAATAATGAATGTTTTGAATTTTCTCCAAAAGTAAAGTAGTTGCAAACTCATCCTTTTAGAAACTTGTTTGGGCTGTTGAGAGGAGTAAAAAACCATCAAAAATTTCAATCCTGCATGATTCTACCAAGAAATGTGATTCTTCATTCAAAACGCTGGTTTTTGCTATTGGGCTCTTTTGAGTAATGAATGTTTTGAATTTTCTCCAAAAGTAAAGTAGTTGCAAACTCATGCTTTTAGAGACTTGTTTGGGCTCATGAGAGTAGAAAAACATCAAAAATTTCAGTCCTGCATGATTCTACCAAGAAATGTGTGTTCATTCAAACCGCTGGTTTTTGATAGTTTGGGCCCTATTGAATAATGAATGTTTTGAATTTTCTCCAAAAGTAAAGTAGTTGCAAACTCATCCTTTTAGAAACTTGTTTGGGCTGTTGAGAGGAGTAAAAAACCATCAAAAATTTCAATCCTGCATGATTCTACCAAGAAATGTGATTCTTCATTCAAAACGCTGGTTTTTGCTATTGGGCTCTATTGAATAATGAATGTTTTGAATTTTCTCCAAAAGTAAAGTAGTTGCAAACTCATGCTTTTAGAGACTTGTTTGGGCTCATGAGAGGAGTAGAAAAACATCAAAAATTTCAGTCCTGCACGATTCTACCAAGAAATGTGTGTTCATTCAAACCGCTGGTTTTTGATATTTTGGGCCCTATTGAATAATGAATGTTTTGAATTTTCTCCAAAAGTAAAGTAGTTGCAAACTCATCCTTTTAGAAACTTGTTTGGGCTGTTGAGAGGAGTAAAAAACCATCAAAAATTTCAATCCTGCATGATTTTACCAAGAAATGTGATTCTTCATTCAAAACCTGATTTTTGCTATTGGGCTCTATTGAATAATGAATGTTTTGAATTTTCTCCAAAAGTAAAGTAGTTGCAAACTCATGCTTTTAGAGACTTGTTTGGGCTCATGAGAGGAGTAGAAAAACATCAAAAATTTCAGTCCTGCATGACTCTACCAAGAAATGTGTGTTCATTCAAACCGCTGGTTTTTGATAGTTTGGGCCCTATTGAATAATGAATGTTTTGAATTTTCTCCAAAAGTAAAGTAGTTGCAAACTCATCCTTTTAGAAACTTGTTTGGGCTGTTGAGAGGAGTAAAAAAACATCAAAAATTTCAATCCTGCATGATTTTACCAAGAAATGTGATTCTTCATTCAAAACCTGATTTTTGCTATTGGACTCTATTGAATAATGAATGTTTTGAATTTTCTCCAAAAGTAAAGTAGTTGCAAACTCATGCTTTTAGAGACTTGTTTGGGCTCATGAGAGGAGTAGAAAAACATCAAAAATTTCAGTCCTGCATGATTCTACCAAGAAATGTGTGTTCATTGAAACCGCTGGTTTTTGATAGTTTGGGCCCTATTGAATAATGAATGTTTTGAATTTTCTCCAAAAGTAAAGTAGTTACAAACTCATCCTTTTAGAAACTTGTTTGGGCTGTTGAGAGGAGTAAAAAACAATCAAAAATTTCAATCCTGCATGATTCTACCAAGAAATGTGATTCTTCATTAAAAACCTGATTTTTGCTATTGGGCTCTATTGAATAATGAATGTTTTGAATTTTCTCCAAAAGTAAAGTAGTTGCAAACTCATGCTTTTAGAGACTTGTTTGGGCTCATGAGAGGAGTAGAAAAACATCAAAAATTTCAGTCCTGCATGATTCTACCAAGAAATGTGTGTTCATTCAAACCGCTGGTTTTTGATAGTTTGGGCCCTATTGAATAATGAATGTTTTGAATTTTCTCCAAAAGTAAAGTAGTTGCAAACTCATCCTTTTAGAAACTTGTTTGGGCTGTTGAGAGGAGTAAAAAACCATCAAAAATTTCAATCCTGCGTGATTCTACCAAGAAATGTGATTCTTCATTCAAAACGCTGGTTTTTGCTATTGGGCTCTATTGAATAATGAATGTTTTGAATTTTCTCCAAAAGTAAAGTAGTTGCAAACTCATCCTTTTAGAGACTTGTTTGGGCTCATGAGACGAGTAGAAAAACATCAAAAATTTCAGTCCTGCACGATTCTACCAAGAAATGTGTGTTCATTCAAACCGCTGGTTTTTGATAGTTTGGGCCCTATTGAATAATGAATGTTTTGAATTTTCTCCAAAAGTAAAGTAGTTGCAAACTCATACTTTTAGAAACTTGTTTGGGCTGTTGAGAGGAGTAAAAAACCATCAAAAATTTTAAACCTGCATGATTTTACCAAGAAATGTGATTCTTCATTCAAAACCTGATTTTTGCTATTGGGCTCTATTGAATAGTGAATGTTTTGAATTTTCTCCAAAAGTAAAGTAGTTGCAAACTCATGCTTTTAGAGACTTGTTTGGGCTCATGAGAGGAGTAGAAAAACATCAAAAATTTCAGTCCTGCATGATTCTACCAAGAAATGTGTGTTCATTGAAACCGCTGGTTTTTGATAGTTTGGGTCCTATTGAATAATGAATGTTTTGAATTTTCTCCAAAAGTAAAGTAGTTGCAAACTCATCCTTTTAGAAACTTGTTTGGGCTGTTGAGAGGAGTAAAAAACCATCAAAAATTTCAATCCTGCATGATTTTACCAAGAAATGTGATTCTTCATTCAAAACCTGATTTTTGCTATTGGGCTCTATTGAATAATGAATGTTTTGAATTTTCTCCAAAAGTAAAGTAGTTGCAAACTCATGGTTTTAGAGACTTGTTTGGGCTCATGAGAGGAGTAGAAAAACATCAAAAATTTCAGTCCTGCATGATTCTACCAAGAAATGTGTGTTCATTGAAACCGCTGGTTTTTGATAGTTTGGGCCCTATTGAATAATGAATGTTTTGAATTTTCTCTAAAACTAAAGTAGTTGCAAACTCATCGTTTTAGAAACTTGTTTGGGCTGTTGAGAGGAGTAAAAAACCATCAAAAATTTCAATCCTGCATGATTCTACCAAGAAATGTGATTCTTCATTCAAAACCTGATTTTTGCTATTGGGCTCTATTGAATAATGAATGTTTTGAATTTTCTCCAAAAGTAAAGTAGTTGCAAACTCATGCTTTTAGAGACTTGTTTGGGCTCATGAGAGGAGTAGAAAAACATCAAAAATTTCAGTCCTGCATGATTCTACCAAGAAATGTGTGTTCATTGAAACCACTGGTTTTTGATAGTTTGGGCCCTATTGAATAATGAATGTTTTGAATTTTCTCCAAAAGTAAAGTAGTTGCAAACTCATCCTTTTAGAAACTTGTTTGGGCTGTTGAGAGGAGTAAAAAACCATCAAAAATTTCAATCCTGCATGATTCTACCAAGAAATGTGATTCTTCATTCAAAACGCTGGTTTTTGCTATTGGGCTCTTTTGAGTAATGAATGTTTTGAATTTTCTCCAAAAGTAAAGTAGTTGCAAACTTATGCTTTTAGAGACTTGTTTGGGCTCATGAGAGGAGTAGAAAAACATCAAAAATTTCAGTCCTGCATGATTCTACCAAGAAATGTGTGTTCATTCAAACCGCTGGTTTTTGATAGTTTGGGCCCTATTGAATAATGAATGTTTTGAATTTTCTCCAAAAGTAAAGTAGTTGCAAACTCATCCTTTAAGAAACTTGTTTGGGCTGTTGAGAGGAGTAAAAAACCATCAAAAATTTCAATCCTGCATGATTTTACCAAGAAATGTGATTCTTCATTCAAAACCTGATTTTTGCTATTGGGCTCTATTGAATAATGAATGTTTTGAATTTTCTCCAAAAGTAAAGTAGTTGCAAACTCATGCTTTTAGAGACTTGTTTGGGCTCATGAGAGGAGTAGAAAAACATCAAAAATTTCAGTCCTGCATGATTCTACCAAGAAATGTGTGTTCATTGAAACCGCTGGTTTTTGATAGTTTGGGCCCTATTGAATAATGAATGTTTTGAATTTTCTCCAAAAGTAAAGTAGTTACAAACTCATCCTTTTAGAAACTTGTTTGGGCTGTTGAGAGGAGTAAAAAACCATCAAAAATTTCAATCCTGCATGATTCTACCAAGAAATGTGATTCTTCATTCAAAACGCTGGTTTTTGCTATTGGGCTCTTTTGAGTAATGAATGTTTTGAATTTTCTCCAAAAGTAAAGTAGTTGCAAACTCATGCTTTTAGAGACTTGTTTGGGCTCATGAGAGGAGTAGAAAAACATCAAAAATTTCAGTCCTGCATGATTCTACCAAGAAATGTGTGTTCATTCAAACCGCTGGTTTTTGATAGTTTGGGCCCTATTGAATAATGAATGTTTTGAATTTTCTCCAAAAGTAAAGTAGTTGCAAACTCATCCTTTTAGAAACTTGTTTGGGCTGTTGAGAGGAGTAAAAAACCATCAAAAATTTCAATCCTGCATGATTCTACCAAGAAATGTGATTCTTCATTCAAAACGCTGGTTTTTGCTATTGGGCTCTATTGAATAATGAATGTTTTGAATTTTCTCCAAAAGTAAAGTAGTTGCAAACTCATCCTTTTAGAGACTTGTTTGGGCTCATGAGAGGAGTAGAAAAACATCAAAAATTTCAGTCCTGCACGATTCTACCAAGAAATGTGTGTTCATTCAAACCGCTGGTTTTTGATATTTTGGGCCCTATTGAATAATGAATGTTTTGAATTTTCTCCAAAAGTAAAGTAGTTGCAAACTCATCCTTTTAGAAACTTGTTTGGGCTGTTGAGAGGAGTAAAAAACCATCAAAAATTTCAATCCTGCATGATTCTACCAAGAAATGTGATTCTTCATTCAAAACCTGATTTTTGCTATTGGGCTCTATTGAATAATGAATGTTTTGAATTTTCTCCAAAAGTAAAGTAGTTGCAAACTCATGCTTTTAGAGACTTGTTTGGGCTCATGAGAGGAGTAGAAAAACATCAAAAATTTCAGTCCTGCATGATTCTACCAAGAAATGTGTGTTCATTGAAACCGCTGGTTTTTGATAGTTTGGGCCCTATTGAATAATGAATGTTTTGAATTTTCTCCAAAAGTAAAGTAGTTGCAAACTCATCCTTTTAGAAACTTGTTTGGGCTGTTGAGAGGAGTAAAAAAACATCAAAAATTTCAATCCTGCATGATTCTACCAAGAAATGTGATTCTTCATTCAAAACGCTGGTTTTTGCTATTGGGCTCTTTTGAGTAATGAATGTTTTGAATTTTCTCCAAAATTAAAGTAGTTGCAAACTCATGCTTTTAGAGACTTGTTTGGGCTCATGAGAGTAGAAAAACATCAAAAATTTCAGTCCTGCATGATTCTACCAAGAAATGTGTGTTCATTCAAACCGCTGGTTTTTGATAGTTTGGGCCCTATTGAATAATGAATGTTTTGAATTTTCTCCAAAAGTAAAGTAGTTGCAAACTCATCCTTTTAGAAACTTGTTTGGGCTGTTGAGAGGAGTAAAAAACCATCAAAAATTTCAATCCTGCATGATTCTACCAAGAAATGTGATTCTTCATTCAAAACGCTGGTTTTTGCTTTTGGGCTCTATTGAATAATGAATGTTTTGAATTTTCTCCAAAAGTAAAGTAGTTGCAAACTCATGCTTTTAGAGACTTGTTTGGGCTCATGAGAGGAGTAGAAAAACATCAAAAATTTCAGTCCTGCACGATTCTACCAAGAAATGTGTGTTCATTCAAACCGCTGGTTTTTGATATTTTGGGCCCTATTGAATAATGAATGTTTTGAATTTTCTCCAAAAGTAAAGTAGTTGCAAACTCATCCTTTTAGAAACTTGTTTGGGCTGTTGAGAGGAGTAAAAAACCATCAAAAATTTCAATCCTGCATGATTTTACCAAGAAATGTGATTCTTCATTCAAAACCTGATTTTTGCTATTGGGCTCTATTGAATAATGAATGTTTTGAATTTTCTCCAAAAGTAAAGTAGTTGCAAACTCATGCTTTTAGAGACTTGTTTGGGCTCATGAGAGGAGTAGAAAAACATCAAAAACTTCAGTCCTGCATGATTCTACCAAGAAATGTGTGTTCATTGAAACCGCTGGTTTTTGATAGTTTGGGCCCTATTGAATAATGAATGTTTTGAATTTTCTCCAAAAGTAAAGTAGTTACAAACTCATCCTTTTAGAAACTTGTTTGGGCTGTTGAGAGGAGTAAAAAACCATCAAAAATTTCAATCCTGCATGATTTTACCAAGAAATGTGATTCTTCATTCAAAACCTGATTTTTGCTATTGGGCTCTATTGAATAATGAATGTTTTGAATTTTCTCCAAAAGTAAAGTAGTTGCAAACTCATGCTTTTAGAGACTTGTTTGGGCTCATGAGAGGAGTAGAAAAACATCAAAAATTTCAGTCCTGCATGATTCTACCAAGAAATGTGTCTTCATTGAAACCGATGGTTTTTGATAGTTTGGGCCCTATTGAATAATGAATGTTTTGAATTTTCTCCAAAAGTAAAGTAGTTACAAACTCATCCTTTTAGAAACTTGTTTGGGCTGTTGAGAGGAGTAAAAAACCATCAAAAATTTCAATCCTGCATGATTCTACCAAGAAATGTGATTCTTCATTCAAAACCTGATTTTTGCTATTGGGCTCTATTGAATAATGAATGTTTTGAATTTTCTCCAAAAGTAAAGTAGTTGCAAACTCATGCTTTTAGAGACTTGTTTGGGCTCATGAGAGGAGTAGAAAAACATCAAAAATTTCAGTCCTGCATGATTCTACCAAGAAATGTGTGTTCATTGAAACCGCTGGTTTTTGATAGTTTGGGCCCTATTGAATAATGAATGTTTTGAATTTTCTCCAAAAGTAAAGTAGTTGCAAACTCATCCTTTTAGAAACTTGTTTGGGCTGTTGAGAGGAGTAAAAAACCATCAAAAATTTCAATCCTGCATGATTCTACCAAGAAATGTGATTCTTCATTCAAAACGCTGGTTTTTGCTATTGGGCTCTTTTGAGTAATGAATGTTTTGAATTTTCTCCAAAAGTAAAGTAGTTGCAAATTCATGCTTTTAGAGACTTGTTTGGGCTCATGAGAGGAGTAGAAAAACATCAAAAATTTCAGTCCTGCACGATTCTACCAAGAAATGTGTGTTCATTCAAACCGCTGGTTTTTGATATTTTGGGCCCTATTGAATAATGAATGTTTTGAATTTTCTCCAAAAGTAAAGTAGTTGCAAACTCATCCTTTTAGAAACTTGTTTGGGCTGTTGAGAGGAGTAAAAAACCATCAAAAATTTCAATCCTGCATGATTCTACCAAGAAATGTGATTCTTCATTCAAAACCTGATTTTTGCTATTGGGCTCTATTGAATAATGAATGTTTTGAATTTTCTCCAAAAGTAAAGTAGTTGCAAACTCATGCTTTTAGAGACTTGTTTGGGCTCATGAGAGGAGTAGAAAAACATCAAAAATTTCAGTCCTGCATGATTCTACCAAGAAATGTGTGTTCATTGAAACCGCTGGTTTTTGATAGTTTGGGCCCTATTGAATAATGAATGTTTTGAATTTTCTCCAAAAGTAAAGTAGTTGCAAACTCATCCTTTTAGAAACTTGTTTGGGCTGTTGAGAGGAGTAAAAAACCATCAAAAATTTCAATCCTGCATGATTCTACCAAGAAATGTGATTCTTCATTCAAAACGCTGGTTTTTGCTATTGGGCTCTTTTGAGTAATGAATGTTTTGAATTTTCTCCAAAAGTAAAGTAGTTGCAAACTCATGCTTTTAGAGACTTGTTTGGGCTCATGAGAGGAGTAGAAAAACATCAAAAATTTCAGTCCTGCATGATTCTACCAAGAAATGTGTGTTCATTGAAACCGCTGGTTTTTGATAGTTTGGGCCCTATTGAATAATGAATGTTTTGAATTTTCTCCAAAAGTAAAGTAGTTACAAACTCATCCTTTTAGAAACTTGTTTGGGCTGTTGAGAGGAGTAAAAAACAATCAAAAATTTCAATCCTGCATGATTCTACCAAGAAATGTGATTCTTCATTAAAAACCTGATTTTTGCTATTGGGCTCTATTGAATAATGAATGTTTTGAATTTTCTCCAAAAGTAAAGTAGTTGCAAACTCATGCTTTTAGAGACTTGTTTGGGCTCATGAGAGGAGTAGAAAAACATCAAAAATTTCAGTCCTGCATGATTCTACCAAGAAATGTGTGTTCATTCAAACCGCTGGTTTTTGATAGTTTGGGCCCTATTGAATAATGAATGTTTTGAATTTTCTCCAAAAGTAAAGTAGTTGCAAACTCATCCTTTTAGAAACTTGTTTGGGCTGTTGAGAGGAGTAAAAAACCATCAAAAATTTCAATCCTGCGTGATTCTACCAAGAAATGTGATTCTTCATTCAAAACGCTGGTTTTTGCTATTGGGCTCTATTGAATAATGAATGTTTTGAATTTTCTCCAAAAGTAAAGTAGTTGCAAACTCATCCTTTTAGAGACTTGTTTGGGCTCATGAGACGAGTAGAAAAACATCAAAAATTTCAGTCCTGCACGATTCTACCAAGAAATGTGTGTTCATTCAAACCGCTGGTTTTTGATAGTTTGGGCCCTATTGAATAATGAATGTTTTGAATTTTCTCCAAAAGTAAAGTAGTTGCAAACTCATACTTTTAGAAACTTGTTTGGGCTGTTGAGAGGAGTAAAAAACCATCAAAAATTTTAAACCTGCATGATTTTACCAAGAAATGTGATTCTTCATTCAAAACCTGATTTTTGCTATTGGGCTCTATTGAATAGTGAATGTTTTGAATTTTCTCCAAAAGTAAAGTAGTTGCAAACTCATGCTTTTAGAGACTTGTTTGGGCTCATGAGAGGAGTAGAAAAACATCAAAAATTTCAGTCCTGCATGATTCTACCAAGAAATGTGTGTTCATTGAAACCGCTGGTTTTTGATAGTTTGGGTCCTATTGAATAATGAATGTTTTGAATTTTCTCCAAAAGTAAAGTAGTTGCAAACTCATCCTTTTAGAAACTTGTTTGGGCTGTTGAGAGGAGTAAAAAACCATCAAAAATTTCAATCCTGCATGATTTTACCAAGAAATGTGATTCTTCATTCAAAACCTGATTTTTGCTATTGGGCTCTATTGAATAATGAATGTTTTGAATTTTCTCCAAAAGTAAAGTAGTTGCAAACTCATGGTTTTAGAGACTTGTTTGGGCTCATGAGAGGAGTAGAAAAACATCAAAAATTTCAGTCCTGCATGATTCTACCAAGAAATGTGTGTTCATTGAAACCGCTGGTTTTTGATAGTTTGGGCCCTATTGAATAATGAATGTTTTGAATTTTCTCTAAAACTAAAGTAGTTGCAAACTCATCGTTTTAGAAACTTGTTTGGGCTGTTGAGAGGAGTAAAAAACCATCAAAAATTTCAATCCTGCATGATTCTACCAAGAAATGTGATTCTTCATTCAAAACCTGATTTTTGCTATTGGGCTCTATTGAATAATGAATGTTTTGAATTTTCTCCAAAAGTAAAGTAGTTGCAAACTCATGCTTTTAGAGACTTGTTTGGGCTCATGAGAGGAGTAGAAAAACATCAAAAATTTCAGTCCTGCATGATTCTACCAAGAAATGTGTGTTCATTGAAACCACTGGTTTTTGATAGTTTGGGCCCTATTGAATAATGAATGTTTTGAATTTTCTCCAAAAGTAAAGTAGTTGCAAACTCATCCTTTTAGAAACTTGTTTGGGCTGTTGAGAGGAGTAAAAAACCATCAAAAATTTCAATCCTGCATGATTCTACCAAGAAATGTGATTCTTCATTCAAAACGCTGGTTTTTGCTATTGGGCTCTTTTGAGTAATGAATGTTTTGAATTTTCTCCAAAAGTAAAGTAGTTGCAAACTTATGCTTTTAGAGACTTGTTTGGGCTCATGAGAGGAGTAGAAAAACATCAAAAATTTCAGTCCTGCATGATTCTACCAAGAAATGTGTGTTCATTCAAACCGCTGGTTTTTGATAGTTTGGGCCCTATTGAATAATGAATGTTTTGAATTTTCTCCAAAAGTAAAGTAGTTGCAAACTCATCCTTTAAGAAACTTGTTTGGGCTGTTGAGAGGAGTAAAAAACCATCAAAAATTTCAATCCTGCATGATTTTACCAAGAAATGTGATTCTTCATTCAAAACCTGATTTTTGCTATTGGGCTCTATTGAATAATGAATGTTTTGAATTTTCTCCAAAAGTAAAGTAGTTGCAAACTCATGCTTTTAGAGACTTGTTTGGGCTCATGAGAGGAGTAGAAAAACATCAAAAATTTCAGTCCTGCATGATTCTACCAAGAAATGTGTGTTCATTGAAACCGCTGGTTTTTGATAGTTTGGGCCCTATTGAATAATGAATGTTTTGAATTTTCTCCAAAAGTAAAGTAGTTACAAACTCATCCTTTTAGAAACTTGTTTGGGCTGTTGAGAGGAGTAAAAAACCATCAAAAATTTCAATCCTGCATGATTCTACCAAGAAATGTGATTCTTCATTCAAAACGCTGGTTTTTGCTATTGGGCTCTTTTGAGTAATGAATGTTTTGAATTTTCTCCAAAAGTAAAGTAGTTGCAAACTCATGCTTTTAGAGACTTGTTTGGGCTCATGAGAGGAGTAGAAAAACATCAAAAATTTCAGTCCTGCATGATTCTACCAAGAAATGTGTGTTCATTCAAACCGCTGGTTTTTGATAGTTTGGGCCCTATTGAATAATGAATGTTTTGAATTTTCTCCAAAAGTAAAGTAGTTGCAAACTCATCCTTTTAGAAACTTGTTTGGGCTGTTGAGAGGAGTAAAAAACCATCAAAAATTTCAATCCTGCATGATTCTACCAAGAAATGTGATTCTTCATTCAAAACGCTGGTTTTTGCTATTGGGCTCTATTGAATAATGAATGTTTTGAATTTTCTCCAAAAGTAAAGTAGTTGCAAACTCATCCTTTTAGAGACTTGTTTGGGCTCATGAGAGGAGTAGAAAAACATCAAAAATTTCAGTCCTGCACGATTCTACCAAGAAATGTGTGTTCATTCAAACCGCTGGTTTTTGATATTTTGGGCCCTATTGAATAATGAATGTTTTGAATTTTCTCCAAAAGTAAAGTAGTTGCAAACTCATCCTTTTAGAAACTTGTTTGGGCTGTTGAGAGGAGTAAAAAACCATCAAAAATTTCAATCCTGCATGATTCTACCAAGAAATGTGATTCTTCATTCAAAACCTGATTTTTGCTATTGGGCTCTATTGAATAATGAATGTTTTGAATTTTCTCCAAAAGTAAAGTAGTTGCAAACTCATGCTTTTAGAGACTTGTTTGGGCTCATGAGAGGAGTAGAAAAACATCAAAAATTTCAGTCCTGCATGATTCTACCAAGAAATGTGTGTTCATTGAAACCGCTGGTTTTTGATAGTTTGGGCCCTATTGAATAATGAATGTTTTGAATTTTCTCCAAAAGTAAAGTAGTTGCAAACTCATCCTTTTAGAAACTTGTTTGGGCTGTTGAGAGGAGTAAAAAACCATCAAAAATTTCAATCCTGCATGATTCTACCAAGAAATGTGATTCTTCATTCAAAACGCTGGTTTTTGCTATTGGGCTCTTTTGAGTAATGAATGTTTTGAATTTTCTCCAAAATTAAAGTAGTTGCAAACTCATGCTTTTAGAGACTTGTTTGGGCTCATGAGAGTAGAAAAACATCAAAAATTTCAGTCCTGCATGATTCTACCAAGAAATGTGTGTTCATTCAAACCGCTGGTTTTTGATAGTTTGGGCCCTATTGAATAATGAATGTTTTGAATTTTCTCCAAAAGTAAAGTAGTTGCAAACTCATCCTTTTAGAAACTTGTTTGGGCTGTTGAGAGGAGTAAAAAACCATCAAAAATTTCAATCCTGCATGATTCTACCAAGAAATGTGATTCTTCATTCAAAACGCTGGTTTTTGCTTTTGGGCTCTATTGAATAATGAATGTTTTGAATTTTCTCCAAAAGTAAAGTAGTTGCAAACTCATGCTTTTAGAGACTTGTTTGGGCTCATGAGAGGAGTAGAAAAACATCAAAAATTTCAGTCCTGCACGATTCTACCAAGAAATGTGTGTTCATTCAAACCGCTGGTTTTTGATATTTTGGGCCCTATTGAATAATGAATGTTTTGAATTTTCTCCAAAAGTAAAGTAGTTGCAAACTCATCCTTTTAGAAACTTGTTTGGGCTGTTGAGAGGAGTAAAAAACCATCAAAAATTTCAATCCTGCATGATTTTACCAAGAAATGTGATTCTTCATTCAAAACCTGATTTTTGCTATTGGGCTCTATTGAATAATGAATGTTTTGAATTTTCTCCAAAAGTAAAGTAGTTGCAAACTCATGCTTTTAGAGACTTGTTTGGGCTCATGAGAGGAGTAGAAAAACATCAAAAACTTCAGTCCTGCATGATTCTACCAAGAAATGTGTGTTCATTGAAACCGCTGGTTTTTGATAGTTTGGGCCCTATTGAATAATGAATGTTTTGAATTTTCTCCAAAAGTAAAGTAGTTACAAACTCATCCTTTTAGAAACTTGTTTGGGCTGTTGAGAGGAGTAAAAAACCATCAAAAATTTCAATCCTGCATGATTTTACCAAGAAATGTGATTCTTCATTCAAAACCTGATTTTTGCTATTGGGCTCTATTGAATAATGAATGTTTTGAATTTTCTCCAAAAGTAAAGTAGTTGCAAACTCATGCTTTTAGAGACTTGTTTGGGCTCATGAGAGGAGTAGAAAAACATCAAAAATTTCAGTCCTGCATGATTCTACCAAGAAATGTGTGTTCATTGAAACCGCTGGTTTTTGATAGTTTGGGCCCTATTGAATAATGAATGTTTTGAATTTTCTCCAAAAGTAAAGTAGTTACAAACTCATCCTTTTAGAAACTTGTTTGGGCTGTTGAGAGGAGTAAAAAACCATCAAAAATTTCAATCCTGCATGATTCTACCAAGAAATGTGATTCTTCATTCAAAACCTGATTTTTGCTATTGGGCTCTATTGAATAATGAATGTTTTGAATTTTCTCCAAAAGTAAAGTAGTTGCAAACTCATGCTTTTAGAGACTTGTTTGGGCTCATGAGAGGAGTAGAAAAACATCAAAAATTTCAGTCCTGCATGATTCTACCAAGAAATGTGTGTTCATTGAAACCGCTGGTTTTTGATAGTTTGGGCCCTATTGAATAATGAATGTTTTGAATTTTCTCCAAAAGTAAAGTAGTTGCAAACTCATCCTTTTAGAAACTTGTTTGGGCTGTTGAGAGGAGTAAAAAACCATCAAAAATTTCAATCCTGCATGATTCTACCAAGAAATGTGATTCTTCATTCAAAACGCTGGTTTTTGCTATTGGGCTCTTTTGAGTAATGAATGTTTTGAATTTTCTCCAAAAGTAAAGTAGTTGCAAATTCATGCTTTTAGAGACTTGTTTGGGCTCATGAGAGGAGTAGAAAAACATCAAAAATTTCAGTCCTGCACGATTCTACCAAGAAATGTGTGTTCATTCAAACCGCTGGTTTTTGATATTTTGGGCCCTATTGAATAATGAATGTTTTGAATTTTCTCCAAAAGTAAAGTAGTTGCAAACTCATCCTTTTAGAAACTTGTTTGGGCTGTTGAGAGGAGTAAAAAACCATCAAAAATTTCAATCCTGCATGATTCTACCAAGAAATGTGATTCTTCATTCAAAACCTGATTTTTGCTATTGGGCTCTATTGAATAATGAATGTTTTGAATTTTCTCCAAAAGTAAAGTAGTTGCAAACTCATGCTTTTAGAGACTTGTTTGGGCTCATGAGAGGAGTAGAAAAACATCAAAAATTTCAGTCCTGCATGATTCTACCAAGAAATGTGTGTTCATTGAAACCGCTGGTTTTTGATAGTTTGGGCCCTATTGAATAATGAATGTTTTGAATTTTCTCCAAAAGTAAAGTAGTTGCAAACTCATCCTTTTAGAAACTTGTTTGGGCTGTTGAGAGGAGTAAAAAACCATCAAAAATTTCAATCCTGCATGATTCTACCAAGAAATGTGATTCTTCATTCAAAACGCTGGTTTTTGCTATTGGGCTCTTTTGAGTAATGAATGTTTTGAATTTTCTCCAAAATTAAAGTAGTTGCAAACTCATGCTTTTAGAGACTTGTTTGGGCTCATGAGAGTAGAAAAACATCAAAAATTTCAGTCCTGCATGATTCTACCAAGAAATGTGTGTTCATTCAAACCGCTGGTTTTTGATAGTTTGGGCCCTATTGAATAATGAATGTTTTGAATTTTCTCCAAAAGTAAAGTAGTTGCAAACTCATCCTTTTAGAAACTTGTTTGGGCTGTTGAGAGGAGTAAAAAACCATCAAAAATTTCAATCCTGCATGATTCTACCAAGAAATGTGATTCTTCATTCAAAACGCTGGTTTTTGCTTTTGGGCTCTATTGAATAATGAATGTTTTGAATTTTCTCCAAAAGTAAAGTAGTTGCAAACTCATGCTTTTAGAGACTTGTTTGGGCTCATGAGAGGAGTAGAAAAACATCAAAAATTTCAGTCCTGCACGATTCTACCAAGAAATGTGTGTTCATTCAAACCGCTGGTTTTTGATATTTTGGGCCCTATTGAATAATGAATGTTTTGAATTTTCTCCAAAAGTAAAGTAGTTGCAAACTCATCCTTTTAGAAACTTGTTTGGGCTGTTGAGAGGAGTAAAAAACCATCAAAAATTTCAATCCTGCATGATTTTACCAAGAAATGTGATTCTTCATTCAAAACCTGATTTTTGCTATTGGGCTCTATTGAATAATGAATGTTTTGAATTTTCTCCAAAAGTAAAGTAGTTGCAAACTCATGCTTTTAGAGACTTGTTTGGGCTCATGAGAGGAGTAGAAAAACATCAAAAACTTCAGTCCTGCATGATTCTACCAAGAAATGTGTGTTCATTGAAACCGCTGGTTTTTGATAGTTTGGGCCCTATTGAATAATGAATGTTTTGAATTTTCTCCAAAAGTAAAGTAGTTACAAACTCATCCTTTTAGAAACTTGTTTGGGCTGTTGAGAGGAGTAAAAAACCATCAAAAATTTCAATCCTGCATGATTTTACCAAGAAATGTGATTCTTCATTCAAAACCTGATTTTTGCTATTGGGCTCTATTGAATAATGAATGTTTTGAATTTTCTCCAAAAGTAAAGTAGTTGCAAACTCATGCTTTTAGAGACTTGTTTGGGCTCATGAGAGGAGTAGAAAAACATCAAAAATTTCAGTCCTGCATGATTCTACCAAGAAATGTGTCTTCATTGAAACCGATGGTTTTTGATAGTTTGGGCCCTATTGAATAATGAATGTTTTGAATTTTCTCCAAAAGTAAAGTAGTTACAAACTCATCCTTTTAGAAACTTGTTTGGGCTGTTGAGAGGAGTAAAAAACCATCAAAAATTTCAATCCTGCATGATTCTACCAAGAAATGTGATTCTTCATTCAAAACCTGATTTTTGCTATTGGGCTCTATTGAATAATGAATGTTTTGAATTTTCTCCAAAAGTAAAGTAGTTGCAAACTCATGCTTTTAGAGACTTGTTTGGGCTCATGAGAGGAGTAGAAAAACATCAAAAATTTCAGTCCTGCATGATTCTACCAAGAAATGTGTGTTCATTGAAACCGCTGGTTTTTGATAGTTTGGGCCCTATTGAATAATGAATGTTTTGAATTTTCTCCAAAACTAAAGTAGTTGCAAACTCATCCTTTTAGAAACTTGTTTGGGCTGTTGAGAGGAGTAAAAAACCATCAAAAATTTCAATCCTGCATGATTCTACCAAGAAATGTGATTCTTCATTCAAAACGCTGGTTTTTGCTATTGGGCTCTTTTGAGTAATGAATGTTTTGAATTTTCTCCAAAAGTAAAGTAGTTGCAAACTCATGCTTTTAGAGACTTGTTTGGGCTCATCAGAGTAGAAAAACATCAAAAATTTCAGTCCTGCATGATTCTACCAAGAAATGTGTGTTCATTCAAACCGCTGGTTTTTGATAGTTTGGGCCCTATTGAATAATTAATGTTTTGAATTTTCTCCAAAAGTAAAGTAGTTGCAAACTCATCCTTTTAGAAACTTGTTTGGGCTGTAGAGAGGAGTAAAAAACCATCAAAAATTTCAATCCTGCATGATTTTACCAAGAAATGTGATTCTTCATTCAAAACCTGATTTTTGCTATTGGGCTCTATTGAATAGTGAATGTTTTGAATTTTCTCCAAAAGTAAAGTAGTTGCAAACTCATGCTTTTAGAGACTTGTTTGGGCTCATGAGAGGAGTAGAAAAACATCAAAAATTTCAGTCCTGCATGATTCTACCAAGAAATGTGTGTTCATTCAAACCGCTGGTTTTTGATATTTTGGGCCCTATTGAATAATGAATGTTTTGAATTTTCTCCAAAAGTAAAGTAGTTGCAAACTCATCCTTTTAGAAACTTGTTTGGGCTGATGAGAGGAGTAAAAAACCATCAAAAATTTCAATCCTGCATGATTCTACCAAGAAATGTGATTCTTCATTCAAAACCTGATTTTTGCTATTGGGCTCTATTGAATAATGAATGTTTTGAATTTTCTCCAAAAGTAAAGTAGTTGCAAACTCATGCTTTTAGATAATTGTTTGGGCTCATGAGAGGAGTAGAAAAACATCAAAAATTTCAGTCCTGCATGATTCTACCAAGAAATGTGTGTTCATTGAAACCGCTGGTTTTTGATAGTTTGGGCCCTATTGAATAATGAATGTTTTGAATTTTCTCCAAAAGTAAAGTAGTTGCAAACTCATCCTTTTAGAAACTTGTTTGGGCTGTTGAGAGGAGTAAAAAACCATCAAAAATTTCAATCCTGCATGATTCTACGAAGAAATGTGATTCTTCATTCAAAACGCTGGTTTTAGCTATTGGGCTCTTTTGAGTAATGAATGTTTTGAATTTTCTCCAAAAGTAAAGTAGTTGCAAACTCATGCTTTTAGAGACTTGTTTGGGCTCATGAGAGGAGTAGAAAAACATCAAAAATTTCAGTCCTGCATGATTCTACCAAGAAATGTGTGTTCATTCAAACCGCTGGTTTTTGATAGTTTGGGCCCTATTGAATAATGAATGTTTTGAATTTTCTCCAAAAGTAAAGTAGTTGCAAACTCATCCTTTTAGAAACTTGTTTGGGCTGTTGAGAGGAGTAAAAAACCATCAAAAATTTCAATCCTGCATGATTTTACCAAGAAATGTGATTCTTCATTCAAAACCTGATTTTTGCTATTGGGCTCTATTGAATAGTGAATGTTTTGAATTTTCTCCAAAAGTAAAGTAGTTGCAAACTCATGCTTTTAGAGACTTGTTTGGGCTCATGAGAGGAGTAGAAAAACATCAAAAATTTCAGTCCTGCATGATTCTACCAAGAAATGTGTGTTCATTGAAACCGCTGGTTTTTGATAGTTTGGGCCCTATTGAATAATGAATGTTTTGAACTTTCTCCAAAAGTAAAGTAGTTGCAAACTCATCCTTTTATAAACTTGTTTGGGCTGTTGAGAGGAGTAAAAAACCATCAAAAATTTCAATCCTGCATGATTTTACCAAGAAATGTGATTCTTCATTCAAAACCTGATTTTTGCTATTGGGCTCTATTGAATAATGAATGTTTTGAATTTTCTCCAAAAGTAAAGTAGTTGCAAACTCATGCTTTTAGAAACTTGTTTGGGCTGTTGAGAGGAGTAAAAAACCATCAAAAATTTCAATCCTGCATGATTCTACCAAGAAATGTGATTCTTCATTCAAAACCTGATTTTTGCTATTGGGCTCTATTGAATAATGAATGTTTTGAATTTTCTCCAAAAGTAAAGTAGTTGCAAACTCATGCTTTTAGAGACTTGTTTGGGCTCATGAGAGGAGTAGAAAAACATCAAAAATTTCAGTCCTGCATGATTCTACTAAAAAATGTGTGTTCATTGAAACCACTGGTTTTTGATAGTTTGGGCCCTATTGAATAATGAATGTTTTGAATTTTCTCCAAAACTAAAGTAGTTGCAAACTCATCCTTTTAGAAACTTGTTTGGGCTGTTGAGAGGAGTAAAAAACCATCAAAAATTTCAATCCTGCATGATTCTACCAAGAAATGTGATTCTTCATTCAAAACGCTGGTTTTTGCTATTGGGCTCTTTTGAGTAATGAATGTTTTGAATTTTCTCCAAAAGTAAAGTAGTTGCAAACTCATGCTTTTAGAGGCTTGTTTGGGCTCATCAGAGTAGAAAAACATCAAAAATTTCAGTCCTGCATGATTCTACCAAGAAATGTGTGTTCATTCAAACCGCTGGTTTTTGATAGTTTGGGCCCTATTGAATAATTAATGTTTTGAATTTTCTCCAAAAGTAAAGTAGTTACAAACTCATCCTTTTAGAAACTTGTTTGGGCTGTTGAGAGGAGTAAAAAACCATCAAAAATTTCAATCCTGCATGATTTTACCAAGAAATGTGATTCTTCATTCAAAACCTGATTTTTGCTATTGGGCTCTATTGAATAATGAATGTTTTGAATTTTCTCCAAAAGTAAAGTAGTTGCAAACTCATGCTTTTAGAGACTTGTTTGGGCTCATGAGAGGAGTAGAAAAACATCAAAAATTTCAGTCCTGCATGATTCTACCAAGAAATGTGTCTTCATTGAAACCGATGGTTTTTGATAGTTTGGGCCCTATTGAATAATGAATGTTTTGAATTTTCTCCAAAAGTAAAGTAGTTACAAACTCATCCTTTTAGAAACTTGTTTGGGCTGTTGAGAGGAGTAAAAAACCATCAAAAATTTCAATCCTGCATGATTCTACCAAGAAATGTGATTCTTCATTCAAAACCTGATTTTTGCTATTGGGCTCTATTGAATAATGAATGTTTTGAATTTTCTCCAAAAGTAAAGTAGTTGCAAACTCATGCTTTTAGAGACTTGTTTGGGCTCATGAGAGGAGTAGAAAAACATCAAAAATTTCAGTCCTGCATGATTCTACCAAGAAATGTGTGTTCATTGAAACCGCTGGTTTTTGATAGTTTGGGCCCTATTGAATAATGAATGTTTTGAATTTTCTCCAAAAGTAAAGTAGTTGCAAACTCATCCTTTTAGAAACTTGTTTGGGCTGTTGAGAGGAGTAAAAAACCATCAAAAATTTCAATCCTGCATGATTCTACCAAGAAATGTGATTCTTCATTCAAAACGCTGGTTTTTGCTATTGGGCTCTTTTGAGTAATGAATGTTTTGAATTTTCTCCAAAAGTAAAGTAGTTGCAAACTCATGCTTTTAGAGACTTGTTTGGGCTCATGAGAGTAGAAAAACATCAAAAATTTCAGTCCTGCATGATTCTACCAAGAAATGTGTGTTCATTCAAACCGCTGGTTTTTGATAGTTTGGGCCCTATTGAATAATGAATGTTTTGAATTTTCTCCAAAAGTAAAGTAGTTGCAAACTCATCCTTTTAGAAACTTGTTTGGGCTGTTGAGAGGAGTAAAAAACAATCAAAAATTTCAATCCTGCATGATTCTACCAAGAAATGTGATTCTTCATTCAAAACGCTGGTTTTTGCTTTTGGGCTCTATTGAATAATGAATGTTTTGAATTTTCTCCAAAAGTAAAGTAGTTGCAAACTCATGCTTTTAGAGACTTGTTTGGGCTCATGAGAGGAGTAGAAAAACATCAAAAATTTCAGTCCTGCACGATTCTACCAAGAAATGTGTGTTCATTCAAACCGCTGGTTTTTGATATTTTGGGCCCTATTGAATAATGAATGTTTTGAATTTTCTCCAAAAGTAAAGTAGTTGCAAACTCATCCTTTTAGAAACTTGTTTGGGCTGTTGAGAGGAGTAAAAAACCATCAAAAATTTCAATCCTGCATGATTTTACCAAGAAATGTGATTCTTCATTCAAAACCTGATTTTTGCTATTGGGCTCTATTGAATAATGAATGTTTTGAATTTTCTCCAAAAGTAAAGTAGTTGCAAACTCATGCTTTTAGAGACTTGTTTGGGCTCATGAGAGGAGTAGAAAAACATCAAAAACTTCAGTCCTGCATGATTCTACCAAGAAATGTGTGTTCATTGAAACCGCTGGTTTTTGATAGTTTGGGCCCTATTGAATAATGAATGTTTTGAATTTTCTCCAAAAGTAAAGTAGTTACAAACTCATCCTTTTAGAAACTTGTTTGGGCTGTTGAGAGGAGTAAAAAACCATCAAAAATTTCAATCCTGCATGATTTTACCAAGAAATGTGATTCTTCATTCAAAACCTGATTTTTGCTATTGGGCTCTATTGAATAATGAATGTTTTGAATTTTCTCCAAAAGTAAAGTAGTTGCAAACTCATGCTTTTAGAGACTTGTTTGGGCTCATGAGAGGAGTAGAAAAACATCAAAAATTTCAGTCCTGCATGATTCTACCAAGAAATGTGTCTTCATTGAAACCGATGGTTTTTGATAGTTTGGGCCCTATTGAATAATGAATGTTTTGAATTTTCTCCAAAAGTAAAGTAGTTACAAACTCATCCTTTTAGAAACTTGTTTGGGCTGTTGAGAGGAGTAAAAAACCATCAAAAATTTCAATCCTGCATGATTCTACCAAGAAATGTGATTCTTCATTCAAAACCTGATTTTTGCTATTGGGCTCTATTGAATAATGAATGTTTTGAATTTTCTCCAAAAGTAAAGTAGTTGCAAACTCATGCTTTTAGAGACTTGTTTGGGCTCATGAGAGGAGTAGAAAAACATCAAAAATTTCAGTCCTGCATGATTCTACCAAGAAATGTGTGTTCATTGAAACCGCTGGTTTTTGATAGTTTGGGCCCTATTGAATAATGAATGTTTTGAATTTTCTCCAAAAGTAAAGTAGTTGCAAACTCATCCTTTTAGAAACTTGTTTGGGCTGTTGAGAGGAGTAAAAAACCATCAAAAATTTCAATCCTGCATGATTCTACCAAGAAATGTGATTCTTCATTCAAAACGCTGGTTTTTGCTATTGGGCTCTTTTGAGTAATGAATGTTTTGAATTTTCTCCAAAAGTAAAGTAGTTGCAAATTCATGCTTTTAGAGACTTGTTTGGGCTCATGAGAGGAGTAGAAAAACATCAAAAATTTCAGTCCTGCACGATTCTACCAAGAAATGTGTGTTCATTCAAACCGCTGGTTTTTGATATTTTGGGCCCTATTGAATAATGAATGTTTTGAATTTTCTCCAAAAGTAAAGTAGTTGCAAACTCATCCTTTTAGAAACTTGTTTGGGCTGATGAGAGGAGTAAAAAACCATCAAAAATTTCAATCCTGCATGATTCTACCAAGAAATGTGATTCTTCATTCAAAACCTGATTTTTGCTATTGGGCTCTATTGAATAATGAATGTTTTGAATTTTCTCCAAAAGTAAAGTAGTTGCAAACTCATGCTTTTAGAGACTTGTTTGGGCTCATGAGAGGAGTAGAAAAACATCAAAAATTTCAGTCCTGCATGATTCTACCAAGAAATGTGTGTTCATTGAAACCGCTGGTTTTTGATAGTTTGGGCCCTATTGAATAATGAATGTTTTGAATTTTCTCCAAAAGTAAAGTAGTTGCAAACTCATCCTTTTAGAAACTTGTTTGGGCTGTTGAGAGGAGTAAAAAACCATCAAAAATTTCAATCCTGCATGATTCTACCAAGAAATGTGATTCTTCATTCAAAACCTGATTTTTGCTATTGGGCTCTATTGAATAATGAATGTTTTGAATTTTCTCCAAAAGTAAAGTAGTTGCAAACTCATGCTTTTAGAGACTTGTTTGGGCTCATGAGAGGAGTAGAAAAACATCAAAAATTTCAGTCCTGCATGATTCTACCAAGAAATGTGTCTTCATTGAAACCGCTGGTTTTTGATAGTTTGGGCCCTATTGAATAATGAATGTTTTGAATTTTCTCCAAAAGTAAAGTAGTTGCAAACTCATCCTTTTAGAAACTTGTTTGGGCTGTTGAGAGGAGTAAAAAACCATCAAAAATTTCAATCCTGCATGATTCTACCAAGAAATGTGGTTCTTCATTCAAAACGCTGGTTTTTGCTATTGGGCTCTTTTGAGTAATGAATGTTTTGAATTTTCTCCAAAAGTAAAGTAGTTGCAAACTCATGCTTTTAGAGACTTGTTTGGGCTCATGAGAGGAGTAGAAAAACATCAAAAATTTCAGTCCTGCATGACTCTACCAAGAAATGTGTGTTCATTCAAACCGCTGGTTTTTGATAGTTTGGGCCCTATTGAATAATGAATATTTTGAATTTTCTCCAAAAGTAAAGTAGTTGCAAACTCATCCTTTTAGAAACTTGTTTGGGCTGTTGAGAGGAGTAAAAAACCATCAAAAATTTCAATCCTGCATGATTTTACCAAGAAATGTGATTCTTCATTCAAAACCTGATTTTTGCTATTGGGCTCTATTGAATAATGAATGTTTTGAATTTTCTCCAAAAGTAAAGTAGTTGCAAACTCATGCTTTTAGAGACTTGTTTGGGCTCATGAGAGGAGTAGAAAAACATCAAAAATTTCAGTCCTGCATGATTCTACCAAGAAATGTGTGTTCATTGAAACCGCTGGTTTTTGATAGTTTGGGTCCTATTGAATAATGAATGTTTTGAATTTTCTCCAAAAGTAAAGTAGTTGCAAACTCGACCTTTTAGAAACTTGTTTGGGCTGTTGAGAGGAGTAAAAAATCATCAAAAATTTCAATCCTGCATGATTCTACCAAGAAATGTGATTCTTCATTCAAAACCTGATTTTTGCTATTGGGCTCTATTGAATAATGAATGTTTTGAATTTTCTCCAAAAGTAAAGTAGTTGCAAACTCATGCTTTTAGAGACTTGTTTGGGCTCATGAGAGGAGTAGAAAAACATCAAAAATTTCAGTCCTGCATGATTCTACCAAGAAATGTGTGTTCATTGAAACCGCTGGTTTTTGATAGTTTGGGCCCTATTGAATAATGAATGTTTTGAATTTTCTCCAAAACTAAAGTAGTTGCAAACTCATCCTTTTAGAAACTTGTTTGGGCTGTTGAGAGGAGTAAAAAATCATCAAAAATTTCAATCCTGCATGATTCTACCAAGAAATGTGATTCTTCATTCAAAACCTGATTTTTGCTATTGGGCTCTATTGAATAATGAATGTTTTGAATTTTCTCCAAAAGTAAAGTAGTTGCAAACTCATGCTTTTAGAGACTTGTTTGGGCTCATGAGAGGAGTAGAAAAACATCAAAAATTTCAGTCCTGCATGATTCTACCAAGAAATGTGTGTTCATTGAAACCACTGGTTTTTGATAGTTTGGGCCCTATTGAATAATGAATGTTTTGAATTTTCTCCAAAAGTAAAGTAGTTGCAAACTCATCCTTTTAGAAACTTGTTTGGGCTGTTGAGAGGAGTAAAAAACCATCAAAAATTTCAATCCTGCATGATTCTACCAAGAAATGTGATTCTTCATTCAAAACGCTGGTTTTTGCTATTGGGCTCTTTTGAGTAATGAATGTTTTGAATTTTCTCCAAAAGTAAAGTAGTTGCAAACTTATGCTTTTAGAGACTTGTTTGGGCTCATGAGAGGAGTAGAAAAACATCAAAAATTTCAGTCCTGCATGATTCTACCAAGAAATGTGTGTTCATTCAAACCGCTGGTTTTTGATAGTTTGGGCCCTATTGAATAATGAATGTTTTGAATTTTCTCCAAAAGTAAAGTAGTTGCAAACTCATCCTTTAAGAAACTTGTTTGGGCTGTTGAGAGGAGTAAAAAACCATCAAAAATTTCAATCCTGCATGATTTTACCAAGAAATGTGATTCTTCATTCAAAACCTGATTTTTGCTATTGGGCTCTATTGAATAATGAATGTTTTGAATTTTCTCCAAAAGTAAAGTAGTTGCAAACTCATGCTTTTAGAGACTTGTTTGGGCTCATGAGAGGAGTAGAAAAACATCAAAAATTTCAGTCCTGCATGATTCTACCAAGAAATGTGTGTTCATTGAAACCGCTGGTTTTTGATAGTTTGGGCCCTATTGAATAATGAATGTTTTGAATTTTCTCCAAAAGTAAAGTAGTTACAAACTCATCCTTTTAGAAACTTGTTTGGGCTGTTGAGAGGAGTAAAAAACCATCAAAAATTTCAATCCTGCATGATTCTACCAAGAAATGTGATTCTTCATTCAAAACGCTGGTTTTTGCTATTGGGCTCTTTTGAGTAATGAATGTTTTGAATTTTCTCCAAAAGTAAAGTAGTTGCAAACTCATGCTTTTAGAGACTTGTTTGGGCTCATGAGAGGAGTAGAAAAACATCAAAAATTTCAGTCCTGCATGATTCTACCAAGAAATGTGTGTTCATTCAAACCGCTGGTTTTTGATAGTTTGGGCCCTATTGAATAATGAATGTTTTGAATTTTCTCCAAAAGTAAAGTAGTTGCAAACTCATCCTTTTAGAAACTTGTTTGGGCTGTTGAGAGGAGTAAAAAACCATCAAAAATTTCAATCCTGCATGATTCTACCAAGAAATGTGATTCTTCATTCAAAACGCTGGTTTTTGCTATTGGGCTCTATTGAATAATGAATGTTTTGAATTTTCTCCAAAAGTAAAGTAGTTGCAAACTCATCCTTTTAGAAACTTGTTTGGGCTGTTGAGAGGAGTAAAAAACCATCAAAAATTTCAATCCTGCATGATTCTACCAAGAAATGTGATTCTTTATTCAAAACGCTGGTTTTTGCTATTGGGCTCTTTTGAGTAATGAATGTTTTGAATTTTCTCCAAAAGTAAAGTAGTTGCAAATTCATGCTTTTAGAGACTTGTTTGGGCTCATGAGAGGAGTAGAAAAACATCAAAAATTTCAGTCCTGCACGATTCTACCAAGAAATGTGTGTTCATTCAAACCGCTGGTTTTTGATATTTTGGGCCCTATTGAATAATGAATGTTTTGAATTTTCTCCAAAAGTAAAGTAGTTGCAAACTCATCCTTTTAGAAACTTGTTTGGGCTGATGAGAGGAGTAAAAAACCATCAAAAATTTCAATCCTGCATGATTCTACCAAGAAATGTGATTCTTCATTCAAAACCTGATTTTTGCTATTGGGCTCTATTGAATAATGAATGTTTTGAATTTTCTCCAAAAGTAAAGTAGTTGCAAACTCATGCTTTTAGAGAATTGTTTGGGCTCATGAGAGGAGTAGAAAAACATCAAAAATTTCAGTCCTGCATGATTCTACCAAGAAATGTGTGTTCATTGAAACCGCTGGTTTTTGATAGTTTGGGCCCTATTGAATAATGAATGTTTTGAATTTTCTCCAAAAGTAAAGTAGTTGCAAACTCATCCTTTTAGAAACTTGTTTGGGCTGTTGAGAGGAGTAAAAAACCATCAAAAATTTCAATCCTGCATGATTCTACGAAGAAATGTGATTCTTCATTCAAAACGCTGGTTTTAGCTATTGGGCTCTTTTGAGTAATGAATGTTTTGAATTTTCTCCAAAAGTAAAGTAGTTGCAAACTCATGCTTTTAGAGACTTGTTTGGGCTCATGAGAGGAGTAGAAAAACATCAAAAATTTCAGTCCTGCATGATTCTACCAAGAAATGTGTGTTCATTCAAACCGCTGGTTTTTGATAGTTTGGGCCCTATTGAATAATGAATGTTTTGAATTTTCTCCAAAAGTAAAGTAGTTGCAAACTCATCCTTTTAGAAACTTGTTTGGGCTGTTGAGAGGAGTAAAAAACCATCAAAAATTTCAATCCTGCATGATTTTACCAAGAAATGTGATTCTTCATTCAAAACCTGATTTTTGCTATTGGGCTCTATTGAATAGTGAATGTTTTGAATTTTCTCCAAAAGTAAAGTAGTTGCAAACTCATGCTTTTAGAGACTTGTTTGGGCTCATGAGAGGAGTAGAAAAACATCAAAAATTTCAGTCCTGCATGATTCTACCAAGAAATGTGTGTTCATTGAAACCGCTGGTTTTTGATAGTTTGGGCCCTATTGAATAATGAATGTTTTGAACTTTCTCCAAAAGTAAAGTAGTTGCAAACTCATCCTTTTATAAACTTGTTTGGGCTGTTGAGAGGAGTAAAAAACCATCAAAAATTTCAATCCTGCATGATTTTACCAAGAAATGTGATTCTTCATTCAAAACCTGATTTTTGCTATTGGGCTCTATTGAATAATGAATGTTTTGAATTTTCTCCAAAAGTAAAGTAGTTGCAAACTCATGCTTTTAGAAACTTGTTTGGGCTGTTGAGAGGAGTAAAAAACCATCAAAAATTTCAATCCTGCATGATTCTACCAAGAAATGTGATTCTTCATTCAAAACCTGATTTTTGCTATTGGGCTCTATTGAATAATGAATGTTTTGAATTTTCTCCAAAAGTAAAGTAGTTGCAAACTCATGCTTTTAGAGACTTGTTTGGGCTCATGAGAGGAGTAGAAAAACATCAAAAATTTCAGTCCTGCATGATTCTACTAAAAAATGTGTGTTCATTGAAACCGCTGGTTTTTGATAGTTTGGGCCCTATTGAATAATGAATGTTTTGAATTTTCTCCAAAACTAAAGTAGTTGCAAACTCATCCTTTTAGAAACTTGTTTGGGCTGTTGAGAGGAGTAAAAAACCATCAAAAATTTCAATCCTGCATGATTCTACCAAGAAATGTGATTCTTCATTCAAAACGCTGGTTTTTGCTATTGGGCTCTTTTGAGTAATGAATGTTTTGAATTTTCTCCAAAAGTAAAGTAGTTGCAAACTCATGCTTTTAGAGACTTGTTTGGGCTCATCAGAGTAGAAAAACATCAAAAATTTCAGTCCTGCATGATTCTACCAAGAAATGTGTGTTCATTCAAACCGCTGGTTTTTGATAGTTTGGGCCCTATTGAATAATTAATGTTTTGAATTTTCTCCAAAAGTAAAGTAGTTGCAAACTCATCCTTTTAGAAACTTGTTTGGGCTGTAGAGAGGAGTAAAAAACCATCAAAAATTTCAATCCTGCATGATTTTACCAAGAAATGTGATTCTTCATTCAAAACCTGATTTTTGCTATTGGGCTCTATTGAATAGTGAATGTTTTGAATTTTCTCCAAAAGTAAAGTAGTTGCAAACTCATGCTTTTAGAGACTTGTTTGGGCTCATTAGAGGAGTAGAAAAACATCAAAAATTTCAGTCCTGCATGATTCTACCAAGAAATGTGTGTTCATTGAAACCGCTGGTTTTTGATAGTTTGGGCCCTATTGAATAATGAATGTTCTGAATTTTCTCCAAAAGTAAAGTAGTTGCAAACTCATCCTTTTAGAAACTTGTTTGGGCTGTTGAGAGGAGTAAAAAACCATCAAAAATTTCAATCCTGCATGATTCTACCAAGAAATGTGATTCTTCATTGAAAACCTGATTTTTGCTATTGGGCTCTATTGAATAATGAATGTTTTGAATTTTCTCCAAAAGTAAAGTAGTTGCAAACTCATGCTTTTAGAGACTTGTTTGGGCTCATGAGAGGAGTAGAAAAACATCAAAAATTTCAGTCCTGCATGATTCTACCAAGAAATGTGTGTTCATTGAAAACGCTGGTTTTTGATAGTTTGGGCCCTATTGAATAATGAATGTTTTGAATTTTCTCCAAAAGTAAAGTAGTTGCAAACTCATCCTTTTAGAAACTTGTTTGGGCTGTTGAGAGGAGTAAACAACCATCAAAAATTTCAATCCTGCATGATTCTACCAAGAAATGTGATTCTTCATTCAAAACGCTGGTTTTTGCTATTGTGCTCTTTTGAGTAATGAATGTTTTGAATTTTCTCCAAAAGTAAAGTAGTTGCAAACTCATGCTTTTAGAGACTTGTTTGGGCTCATGAGAGGAGTAGAAAAACATCAAAAATTTCAGTCCTGCATGATTCTACCAAGAAATGTGTGTTCATTCAAACCGCTGGTTTTTGATATTTTGGGCCCTATTGAATAATGAATGTTTTGAATTTTCTCCAAAAGAAAAGTAGTTGCAAACTCATCCTTTTAGAAACTTGTTTGGGCTGTTGAGAGGAGTAAAAAACCATCAAAAATTTCAATCCTGCATGATTTTACCAAAAAATGTGATTCTTCATTCAAAACCTGATTTTTGCTATTGGGCTCTATTGAATAATGAATGTTTTGAATTTTCTCCAAAAGTAAAGTAGTTGCAAACTCATGCTTTTAGAGACTTGTTTGGGCTCATGAGAGGAGTAGAAAAACATCAAAAATTTCAGTCCTGCATGATTCTACCAAGAAATGTGTGTTCATTGAAACCGCTGGTTTTGGATAGTTTGGGCCCTATTGAATAATGAATGTTTTGAATTTTCTCCAAAAGTAAAGTAGTTACAAACTCATCCTTTTAGAAACTTGTTTGGGCTGTTGAGAGGAGTAAAAAAACATCAAAAATTTCAATCCTGCATGATTCTACCAAGAAATGTGATTCTTCATTCAAAACCTGATTTTTGCTATTGGGCTCTATTGAATAATGAATGTTTTGAATTTTCTCCAAAAGTAAAGTAGTTGCAAACTCATGCTTTTAGAGACTTGTTTGGGCTCATGAGAGGAGTAGAAAAACATCAAAAATTTCAGTCCTGCATGATTCTACCAAGAAATGTGTGTTCATTGAAACCGCTGGTTTTTGATAGTTTGGGCCCTATTGAATAATGAATGTTTTGAATTTTCTCCAAAAGTAAAGTAGTTGCAAACTCATCCTTTTAGAAACTTGTTTGGGCTGTTGAGAGGAGTAAAAAACCATCAAAAATTTCAATCCTGCATGATTCTACCAAGAAATGTGATTCTTCATTCAAAACGCTGGTTTTTGCTATTGGGCTCTTTTGAGTAATGAATGTTTTGAATTTTCTCCAAAAGTAAAGTAGTTGCAAATTCATGCTTTTAGAGACTTGTTTGGGCTCATGACAGGAGTAGAAAAACATCAAAAATTTCAGTCCTGCACGATTCTACCAAGAAATGTGTGTTCATTCAAACCGCTGGTTTTTGATATTTTGGGCCCTATTGAATAATGAATGTTTTGAATTTTCTCCAAAAGTAAAGTAGTTGCAAACTCATCCTTTTAGAAACTTGTTTGGGCTGATGAGAGGAGTAAAAAACCATCAAAAATTTCAATCATGCATGATTCTACCAAGAAATGTGATTCTTCATTCAAAACCTGATTTTTGCTATTGGGCTCTATTGAATAGTGAATGTTTTGAATTTTCTCCAAAAGTAAAGTAGTTGCAAACTCATGCTTTTAGAGACTTGTTTGGGCTCATGAGAGGAGTAGAAAAACATCAAAAATTTCAGTCCTGCATGATTCTACCAAGAAATGTGTGTTCATTGAAACCGCTGGTTTTTGATAGTTTGGGCCCTATTGAATAATGAATGTTTTGAATTTTCTCCAAAAGTAAAGTAGTTGCAAACTCATCCTTTTATAAACTTGTTTGGGCTGTTGAGAGGAGTAAAAAAACATCAAAAATTTCAATCCTGCATGATTCTACCAAGAAATGTGATTCTTCATTCAAAACCTGATTTTTGCTATTGGGCTCTATTGAATAATGAATGTTTTGAATTTTCTCCAAAAGTAAAGTAGTTGCAAACTCATGCTTTTAGAGACTTGTTTGGGCTCATGAGAGGAGTAGAAAAACTTCAAAAATTTCAGTCCTGCATGATTCTACTAAAAAATGTGTGTTCATTGAAACCGCTGGTTTTTGATAGTTTGGGCCCTATTGAATAATGAATGTTTTGAATTTTCTCCAAAAGTAAAGTAGTTGCAAACTCATCCTTTTAGAAACTTGTTTGGGCTGTTGAGAGGAGTAAAAAACCATCAAAAATTTCAATCCTGCATGATTCTACCAAGAAATGTGATTCTTCATTCAAAACGCTGGTTTTTGCTATTGGGCTCTTTTGAGTAATGAATGTTTTGAATTTTCTCCAAAAGTAAAGTAGTTGCAAACTCATGCTTTTAGAGACTTGTTTGGGCTCATGAGAGTAGAAAAACATCAAAAATTTCAGTCCTGCATGATTCTACCAAGAAATGTGTGTTCATTCAAACCGCTGGTTTTTGATAGTTTGGGCCCTATTGAATAATTAATGTTTTGAATTTTCTCCAAAAGTAAAGTAGTTGCAAACTCATCCTTTTAGAAACTTGTTTGGGCTGTAGAGAGGAGTAAAAAACCATCAAAAATTTCAATCCTGCATGATTTTACCAAGAAATGTGATTCTTCATTCAAAACCTGATTTTTGCTATTGGGCTCTATTGAATAGTGAATGTTTTGAATTTTCTCCAAAAGTAAAGTAGTTGCAAACTCATGCTTTTAGAGACTTGTTTGGGCTCATGAGAGGAGTAGAAAAACATCAAAAATTTCAGTCCTGCATGATTCTACCAAGAAATGTGTGTTCATTGAAACCGCTGGTTTTTGATAGTTTGGGCCCTATTGAATAATGAATGTTTTGAATTTTCTCCAAAAGTAAAGTAGTTGCAAACTCATCCTTTTAGAAACTTGTTTGGGCTGTTGAGAGGAGTAAAAAACCATCAAAAATTTCAATCCTGCATGATTCTATCAAGAAATGTGATTCTTCATTCAAAACCTGATTTTTGCTATTGGGCTCTATTGAATAATGAATGTTTTGAATTTTCTCCAAAAGTAAAGTAGTTGCAAACTCATGCTTTTAGAGACTTGTTTGGGCTCATGAGAGGAGTAGAAAAACATCAAAAATTTCAGTCCTGCATGATTCTACCAAGAAATGTGTGTTCATTCAAACCGCTGGTTTTTGATAGTTTGGGCCCTATTGAATAATGAATGTTTTGAATTTTCTCCAAAAGTAAAGTAGTTGCAAACTCATCCTTTTAGAAACTTGTTTGGGCTGTTGAGAGGAGTAAAAAACCATCAAAAATTTCAATCCTGCATGATTTTACCAAGAAATGTGATTCTTCATTCAAAACCTGATTTTTGCTATTGGGCTCTATTGAATAATGAATGTTTTGAATTTTCTCCAAAAGTAAAGTAGTTGCAAACTCATGCTTTTAGAGACTTGTTTGGGCTCATGAGAGGAGTAGAAAAACATCAAAAATTTCAGTCCTGCATGATTCTACCAAGAAATGTGTGTTCATTGAAACCGCTGGTTTTTGATAGTTTGGGCCCTATTGAATAATTAATGTTTTGAATTTTCTCCAAAAGTAAAGTAGTTACAAATTCATCCTTTTAGAAACTTGTTTGGGCTGTTGAGAGGAGTAAAAAACCATCAAAAATTTCAATCCTGCATGATTTTACCAAGAAATGTGATTCTTCATTCAAAACCTGATTTTTGCTATTGGGCTCTTGAATAATGAATGTTTTGAATTTTCTCCAAAAGTAAAGTAGTTGCAAACTCATGCTTTTAGAGACTTGTTTGGGCTCATGAGAGGAGTAGAAAAACATCAAAAATTTCAGTCCTGCATGATTCTACCAAGAAATGTGTGTTCATTCAAACCGCTGGTTTTTGATAGTTTGGGCCCTATTAAATAATGAATGCTTTGAATTTTCTCCAAAAGTAAAGTAGTTACAAACTCATCCTTTTAGAAACTTGTTTGGGCTGTTGAGAGGAGTAAAAAAACATCAAAAATTTCAATCCTGCATGATTCTACCAAGAAATGTGATTCTTCATTCAAAACCTGATTTTTGCTATTGGGCTCTATTGAATAATGAATGTTTTGAATTTTCTCCAAAAGTAAAGTAGTTGCAAACTCATGCTTTTAGAGACTTGTTTGGGCTCATGAGAGGAGTAGAAAAACATCAAAAATTTCAGTCCTGCATGATTCTACCAAGAAATGTGTGTTCATTGAAACCGCTGGTTTTTGATAGTTTGGGCCCTATTGAATAATGAATGTTTTGAATTTTCTCCAAAAGTAAAGTAGTTGCAAACTCATCCTTTTAGAAACTTGTTTGGGCTGTTGAGAGGAGTAAAAATCCATCAAAAATTTCAATCCTGCATGATTCTACCAAGAAATGTGATTCTTCATTCAAAACGCTGGTTTTTGCTATTGGGCTCTTTTGAGTAATGAATGTTTTGAATTTTCTCCAAAAGTAAAGTAGTTGCAAATTCATGCTTTTAGAGACTTGTTTGGGCTCATGAGAGGAGTAGAAAAACATCAAAAATTTCAGTCCTGCACGATTCTACCAAGAAATGTGTGTTCATTCAAACCGCTGGTTTTTGATATTTTGGGCCCTATTGAATAATGAATGTTTTGAATTTTCTCCAAAAGTAAAGTAGTTGCAAACTCATCCTTTTAGAAACTTGTTTGGGCTGATGAGAGGAGTAAAAAACCATCAAAAATTTCAATCCTGCATGATTCTACCAAGAAATGTGATTCTTCATTCAAAACCTGATTTTTGCTATTGGGCTCTATTGAATAATGAATGTTTTGAATTTTCTCCAAAAGTAAAGTAGTTGCAAACTCATGCTTTTAGAGAATTGTTTGGGCTCATGAGAGGAGTAGAAAAACATCAAAAATTTCAGTCCTGCATGATTCTACCAAGAAATGTGTGTTCATTGAAACCGCTGGTTTTTGATAGTTTGGGCCCTATTGAATAATGAATGTTTTGAATTTTCTCCAAAAGTAAAGTAGTTGCAAACTCATCCTTTTAGAAACTTGTTTGGGCTGTTGAGAGGAGTAAAAAACCATCAAAAATTTCAATCCTGCATGATTCTACCAAGAAATGTGATTCTTCATTCAAAACCTGATTTTTGCTATTGGGCTCTATTGAATAGTGAATGTTTTGAATTTTCTCCAAAAGTAAAGTAGTTGCAAACTCATGCTTTTAGAGACTTGTTTGGGCTCATGAGAGGAGTAGAAAAACATCAAAAATTTCAGTCCTGCATGATTCTACCAAGAAATGTGTGTTCATTGAAACCGCTGGTTTTTGATAGTTTGGGCCCTATTGAATAATGAATGTTCTGAATTTTCTCCAAAAGTAAAGTAGTTGCAAACTCATCCTTTTAGAAACTTGTTTGGGCTGTTGAGAGGAGTAAAAAACCATCAAAAATTTCAATCCTGCATGATTCTACCAAGAAATGTGATTCTTCATTGAAAACCTGATTTTTGCTATTGGGCTCTATTGAATAATGAATGTTTTGAATTTTCTCCAAAAGTAAAGTAGTTGCAAACTCATGCTTTTAGAGACTTGTTTGGGCTCATGAGAGGAGTAGAAAAACATCAAAAATTTCAGTCCTGCATGATTCTACCAAGAAATGTGTGTTCATTGAAAACGCTGGTTTTTGATAGTTTGGGCCCTATTGAATAATGAATGTTTTGAATTTTCTCCAAAAGTAAAGTAGTTGCAAACTCATCCTTTTAGAAACTTGTTTGGGCTGTTGAGAGGAGTAAACAACCATCAAAAATTTCAATCCTGCATGATTCTACCAAGAAATGTGATTCTTCATTCAAAACGCTGGTTTTTGCTATTGTGCTCTTTTGAGTAATGAATGTTTTGAATTTTCTCCAAAAGTAAAGTAGTTGCAAACTCATGCTTTTAGAGACTTGTTTGGGCTCATGAGAGGAGTAGAAAAACATCAAAAATTTCAGTCCTGCATGATTCTACCAAGAAATGTGTGTTCATTCAAACCGCTGGTTTTTGATATTTTGGGCCCTATTGAATAATGAATGTTTTGAATTTTCTCCAAAAGAAAAGTAGTTGCAAACTCATCCTTTTAGAAACTTGTTTGGGCTGTTGAGAGGAGTAAAAAACCATCAAAAATTTCAATCCTGCATGATTTTACCAAAAAATGTGATTCTTCATTCAAAACCTGATTTTTGCTATTGGGCTCTATTGAATAATGAATGTTTTGAATTTTCTCCAAAAGTAAAGTAGTTGCAAACTCATGCTTTTAGAGACTTGTTTGGGCTCATGAGAGGAGTAGAAAAACATCAAAAATTTCAGTCCTGCATGATTCTACCAAGAAATGTGTGTTCATTGAAACCGCTGGTTTTGGATAGTTTGGGCCCTATTGAATAATGAATGTTTTGAATTTTCTCCAAAAGTAAAGTAGTTACAAACTCATCCTTTTAGAAACTTGTTTGGGCTGTTGAGAGGAGTAAAAAAACATCAAAAATTTCAATCCTGCATGATTCTACCAAGAAATGTGATTCTTCATTCAAAACCTGATTTTTGCTATTGGGCTCTATTGAATAATGAATGTTTTGAATTTTCTCCAAAAGTAAAGTAGTTGCAAACTCATGCTTTTAGAGACTTGTTTGGGCTCATGAGAGGAGTAGAAAAACATCAAAAATTTCAGTCCTGCATGATTCTACCAAGAAATGTGTGTTCATTGAAACCGCTGGTTTTTGATAGTTTGGGCCCTATTGAATAATGAATGTTTTGAATTTTCTCCAAAAGTAAAGTAGTTGCAAACTCATCCTTTTAGAAACTTGTTTGGGCTGTTGAGAGGAGTAAAAAACCATCAAAAATTTCAATCCTGCATGATTCTACCAAGAAATGTGATTCTTCATTCAAAACGCTGGTTTTTGCTATTGGGCTCTTTTGAGTAATGAATGTTTTGAATTTTCTCCAAAAGTAAAGTAGTTGCAAATTCATGCTTTTAGAGACTTGTTTGGGCTCATGACAGGAGTAGAAAAACATCAAAAATTTCAGTCCTGCACGATTCTACCAAGAAATGTGTGTTCATTCAAACCGCTGGTTTTTGATATTTTGGGCCCTATTGAATAATGAATGTTTTGAATTTTCTCCAAAAGTAAAGTAGTTGCAAACTCATCCTTTTAGAAACTTGTTTGGGCTGATGAGAGGAGTAAAAAACCATCAAAAATTTCAATCATGCATGATTCTACCAAGAAATGTGATTCTTCATTCAAAACCTGATTTTTGCTATTGGGCTCTATTGAATAGTGAATGTTTTGAATTTTCTCCAAAAGTAAAGTAGTTGCAAACTCATGCTTTTAGAGACTTGTTTGGGCTCATGAGAGGAGTAGAAAAACATCAAAAATTTCAGTCCTGCATGATTCTACCAAGAAATGTGTGTTCATTGAAACCGCTGGTTTTTGATAGTTTGGGCCCTATTGAATAATGAATGTTTTGAATTTTCTCCAAAAGTAAAGTAGTTGCAAACTCATCCTTTTATAAACTTGTTTGGGCTGTTGAGAGGAGTAAAAAAACATCAAAAATTTCAATCCTGCATGATTCTACCAAGAAATGTGATTCTTCATTCAAAACCTGATTTTTGCTATTGGGCTCTATTGAATAATGAATGTTTTGAATTTTCTCCAAAAGTAAAGTAGTTGCAAACTCATGCTTTTAGAGACTTGTTTGGGCTCATGAGAGGAGTAGAAAAACTTCAAAAATTTCAGTCCTGCATGATTCTACTAAAAAATGTGTGTTCATTGAAACCGCTGGTTTTTGATAGTTTGGGCCCTATTGAATAATGAATGTTTTGAATTTTCTCCAAAAGTAAAGTAGTTGCAAACTCATCCTTTTAGAAACTTGTTTGGGCTGTTGAGAGGAGTAAAAAACCATCAAAAATTTCAATCCTGCATGATTCTACCAAGAAATGTGATTCTTCATTCAAAACGCTGGTTTTTGCTATTGGGCTCTTTTGAGTAATGAATGTTTTGAATTTTCTCCAAAAGTAAAGTAGTTGCAAACTCATGCTTTTAGAGACTTGTTTGGGCTCATGAGAGTAGAAAAACATCAAAAATTTCAGTCCTGCATGATTCTACCAAGAAATGTGTGTTCATTCAAACCGCTGGTTTTTGATAGTTTGGGCCCTATTGAATAATGAATGTTTTGAATTTTCTCCAAAAGTAAAGTAGTTGCAAACTCATCCTTTTAGAAACTTGTTTGGGCTGTAGAGAGGAGTAAAAAACCATCAAAAATTTCAATCCTGCATGATTTTACCAAGAAATGTGATTCTTCATTCAAAACCTGATTTTTGCTATTGGGCTCTATTGAATAGTGAATGTTTTGAATTTTCTCCAAAAGTAAAGTAGTTGCAAACTCATGCTTTTAGAGACTTGTTTGGGCTCATGAGAGGAGTAGAAAAACATCAAAAATTTCAGTCCTGCATGATTCTACCAAGAAATGTGTGTTCATTGAAACCGCTGGTTTTTGATAGTTTGGGCCCTATTGAATAATGAATGTTTTGAATTTTCTCCAAAAGTAAAGTAGTTGCAAACTCATCCTTTTAGAAACTTGTTTGGGCTGTTGAGAGGAGTAAAAAACCATCAAAAATTTCAATCCTGCATGATTCTATCAAGAAATGTGATTCTTCATTCAAAACCTGATTTTTGCTATTGGGCTCTATTGAATAATGAATGTTTTGAATTTTCTCCAAAAGTAAAGTAGTTGCAAACTCATGCTTTTAGAGACTTGTTTGGGCTCATGAGAGGAGTAGAAAAACATCAAAAATTTCAGTCCTGCATGATTCTACCAAGAAATGTGTGTTCATTCAAACCGCTGGTTTTTGATAGTTTGGGCCCTATTGAATAATGAATGTTTTGAATTTTCTCCAAAAGTAAAGTAGTTGCAAACTCATCCTTTTAGAAACTTGTTTGGGCTGTTGAGAGGAGTAAAAAACCATCAAAAATTTCAATCCTGCATGATTTTACCAAGAAATGTGATTCTTCATTCAAAACCTGATTTTTGCTATTGGGCTCTATTGAATAATGAATGTTTTGAATTTTCTCCAAAAGTAAAGTAGTTGCAAACTCATGCTTTTAGAGACTTGTTTGGGCTCATGAGAGGAGTAGAAAAACATCAAAAATTTCAGTCCTGCATGATTCTACCAAGAAATGTGTGTTCATTGAAACCGCTGGTTTTTGATAGTTTGGGCCCTATTGAATAATTAATGTTTTGAATTTTCTCCAAAAGTAAAGTAGTTACAAATTCATCCTTTTAGAAACTTGTTTGGGCTGTTGAGAGGAGTAAAAAACCATCAAAAATTTCAATCCTGCATGATTTTACCAAGAAATGTGATTCTTCATTCAAAACCTGATTTTTGCTATTGGGCTCTTGAATAATGAATGTTTTGAATTTTCTCCAAAAGTAAAGTAGTTGCAAACTCATGCTTTTAGAGACTTGTTTGGGCTCATGAGAGGAGTAGAAAAACATCAAAAATTTCAGTCCTGCATGATTCTACCAAGAAATGTGTGTTCATTCAAACCGCTGGTTTTTGATAGTTTGGGCCCTATTAAATAATGAATGCTTTGAATTTTCTCCAAAAGTAAAGTAGTTACAAACTCATCCTTTTAGAAACTTGTTTGGGCTGTTGAGAGGAGTAAAAAAACATCAAAAATTTCAATCCTGCATGATTCTACCAAGAAATGTGATTCTTCATTCAAAACCTGATTTTTGCTATTGGGCTCTATTGAATAATGAATGTTTTGAATTTTCTCCAAAAGTAAAGTAGTTGCAAACTCATGCTTTTAGAGACTTGTTTGGGCTCATGAGAGGAGTAGAAAAACATCAAAAATTTCAGTCCTGCATGATTCTACCAAGAAATGTGTGTTCATTGAAACCGCTGGTTTTTGATAGTTTGGGCCCTATTGAATAATGAATGTTTTGAATTTTCTCCAAAAGTAAAGTAGTTGCAAACTCATCCTTTTAGAAACTTGTTTGGGCTGTTGAGAGGAGTAAAAATCCATCAAAAATTTCAATCCTGCATGATTCTACCAAGAAATGTGATTCTTCATTCAAAACGCTGGTTTTTGCTATTGGGCTCTTTTGAGTAATGAATGTTTTGAATTTTCTCCAAAAGTAAAGTAGTTGCAAATTCATGCTTTTAGAGACTTGTTTGGGCTCATGAGAGGAGTAGAAAAACATCAAAAATTTCAGTCCTGCACGATTCTACCAAGAAATGTGTGTTCATTCAAACCGCTGGTTTTTGATATTTTGGGCCCTATTGAATAATGAATGTTTTGAATTTTCTCCAAAAGTAAAGTAGTTGCAAACTCATCCTTTTAGAAACTTGTTTGGGCTGATGAGAGGAGTAAAAAACCATCAAAAATTTCAATCCTGCATGATTCTACCAAGAAATGTGATTCTTCATTCAAAACCTGATTTTTGCTATTGGGCTCTATTGAATAATGAATGTTTTGAATTTTCTCCAAAAGTAAAGTAGTTGCAAACTCATGCTTTTAGAGAATTGTTTGGGCTCATGAGAGGAGTAGAAAAACATCAAAAATTTCAGTCCTGCATGATTCTACCAAGAAATGTGTGTTCATTGAAACCGCTGGTTTTTGATAGTTTGGGCCCTATTGAATAATGAATGTTTTGAATTTTCTCCAAAAGTAAAGTAGTTGCAAACTCATCCTTTTAGAAACTTGTTTGGGCTGTTGAGAGGAGTAAAAAACCATCAAAAATTTCAATCCTGCATGATTCTACCAAGAAATGTGATTCTTCATTCAAAACCTGATTTTTGCTATTGGGCTCTATTGAATAATGAATGTTTTGAATTTTCTCCAAAAGTAAAGTAGTTGCAAACTCATGCTTTTAGAGACTTGTTTGGGCTCATGAGAGGAGTAGAAAAACATCAAAAATTTCAGTCCTGCATGATTCTACCAAGAAATGTGTGTTCATTGAAACCGCTGGTTTTTGATAGTTTGGGCCCTATTGAATAATGAATGTTTTGAATTTTCTCCAAAAGTAAAGTAGTTGCAAACTCATCCTTTTAGAAACTTGTTTGGGCTGTTGAGAGGAGTAAAAAACCATCAAAAATTTCAATCCTGCATGATTCTACGAAGAAATGTGATTCTTCATTCAAAACGCTGGTTTTTGCTATTGGGCTCTTTTGAGTAATGAATGTTTTGAATTTTCTCCAAAAGTAAAGTAGTTGCAAACTCATGCTTTTAGAGACTTGTTTGGGCTCATGAGAGGAGTAGAAAAACATCAAAAATTTCAGTCCTGCATGATTCTACCAAGAAATGTGTGTTCATTCAAACAGCTGGTTTTTGATAGTTTGGGCCCTATTGAATAATGAATGTTTTGAATTTTCTCCAAAAGTAAAGTAGTTGCAAACTCATCCTTTTAGAAACTTGTTTGGGCTGTTGAGAGGAGTAAAAAACCATCAAAAATTTCAATCCTGCATGATTTTACCAAGAAATGTGATTCTTCATTCAAAACCTGATTTTTGCTATTGGGCTCTATTGAATAATGAATGTTTTGAATTTTCTCCAAAAGTAAAGTAGTTGCAAACTCATGCTTTTAGAGACTTGTTTGGGCTCATGAGAGGAGTAGAAAAACATCAAAAATTTCAGTCCTGCATGATTCTACCAAGAAATGTGTGTTCATTGAAACCGCTGGTTTTTGATAGTTTGGGCCCTATTGAATAATGAATGTTTTGAATTTTCTCCAAAAGTAAAGTAGTTGCAAACTCATCCTTTTAGAAACTTGTTTGGGCTGTTGAGAGGAGTAAAAAACCATCAAAAATTTCAATCCTGCATGATTTTACCAAGAAATGTGATTCTTCATTCAAAACCTGATTTTTGCTATTGGGCTCTATTGAATAATGAATGTTTTGAATTTTCTCCAAAAGTAAAGTAGTTGCAAACTCATGCTTTTAGAGACTTGTTTGGGCTCATGAGAGGAGTAGAAAAACATCAAAAATTTCAGTCCTGCATGATTCTACCAAGAAATGTGTGTTCATTGAAACCGCTGGTTTTTGATAGTTTGGGCCCTATTGAATAATGAATGTTTTGAATTTTCTCCAAAAGTAAAGTAGTTGCAAACTCATCCTTTTAGAAACTTGTTTGGGCTGTTGAGAGGAGTAAAAAACCATCAAAAATTTCAATCCTGCATGATTCTACCAAGAAATGTGATTCTTCATTCAAAACCTGATTTTTGCTATTGGGCTCTATTGAATAATGAATGTTTTGAATTTTCTCCAAAAGTAAAGTAGTTGCAAACTCATGCTTTTAGAGACTTGTTTGGGCTCATGAGAGGAGTAGAAAAACATCAAAAATTTCAGTCCTGCATGATTCTACCAAGAAATGTGTGTTCATTGAAACCGCTGGTTTTTGATAGTTTGGGCCCTATTGAATAATGAATGTTTTGAATTTTCTCCAAAAGTAAAGTAGTTGCAAACTCATCCTTTTAGAAACTTGTTTGGGCTGTTGAGAGGAGTAAAAAACCATCAAAAATTTCAATCCTGCATGATTCTACCAAGAAATGTGATTCTTCATTCAAAACGCTGGTTTTTGCTATTGGGCTCTTTTGAGTAATGAATGTTTTGAATTTTCTCCAAAAGTAAAGTAGTTGCAAACTCATGCTTTTAGAGACTTGTTTGGGCTCATGAGAGGAGTAGAAAAACATCAAAAATTTCAGTCCTGCATGATTCTACCAAGAAATGTGTGTTCATTCAAACCGCTGGTTTTTGATAGTTTGGGCCCTATTGAATAATGAATGTTTTGAATTTTCTCCAAAAGTAAAGTAGTTGCAAACTCATGCTTTTAGAGACTTGTTTGGGCTCATGAGAGGAGTAGAAAAACATCAAAAATTTCAGTCCTGCATGATTCTACCAAGAAATGTGTGTTCATTGAAACCGCTGGTTTTTGATAGTTTGGGCCCTATTGAATAATGAATGTTTTGAATTTTCTCCAAAAGTAAAGTAGTTGCAAACTCATCCTTTTAGAAACTTGTTTGGGCTGTTGAGAGGAGTAAAAAACCATCAAAAATTTCAATCCTGCATGATTCTACCAAGAAATGTGATTCTTCATTCAAAACCTGATTTTTGCTATTGGGCTCTATTGAATAATGAATGTTTTGAATTTTCTCCAAAAGTAAAGTAGTTGCAAACTCATGCTTTTAGAGACTTGTTTGGGCTCATGAGAGGAGTAGAAAAACATCAAAAATTTCAGTCCTGCATGATTCTACCAAGAAATGTGTGTTCATTGAAACCGCTGGTTTTTGATAGTTTGGGCCCTATTGAATAATGAATGTTTTGAATTTTCTCCAAAAGTAAAGTAGTTGCAAACTCATCCTTTTAGAAACTTGTTTGGGCTGTTGAGAGGAGTAAAAAACCATCAAAAATTTCAATCCTGCATGATTCTACCAAGAAATGTGATTCTTCATTCAAAACGCTGGTTTTTGCTATTGGGCTCTTTTGAGTAATGAATGTTTTGAATTTTCTCCAAAAGTAAAGTAGTTGCAAACTCATGCTTTTAGAGACTTGTTTGGGCTCATGAGAGGAGTAGAAAAACATCAAAAATTTCAGTCCTGCATGATTCTACCAAGAAATGTGTGTTCATTCAAACCGCTGGTTTTTGATAGTTTGGGCCCTATTGAATAATGAATGTTTTGAATTTTCTCCAAAAGTAAAGTAGTTGCAAACTCATCCTTTTAGAAACTTGTTTGGGCTGTTGAGAGGAGTTAAAAACCATCAAAAATTTCAATCCTGCATGATTCTACCAAGAAATGTGATTCTTCTTTCAAAACGCTGGTTTTTGCTATTGGGCTCTATTGAATAATGAATGTTTTGAATTTTCTCCAAAAGTAAAGTAGTTGCAAACTCATCCTTTTAGAGACTTGTTTGGGCTCATGAGAGGAGTAGAAAAACATCAAAAATTTCAGTCCTGCACGATTCTACCAAGAAATGTGTGTTCATTCAAACCGCTGGTTTTTGATATTTTGGGCCCTATTGAATAGTGAATGTTTTGAATTTTCTCCAAAAGTAAAGTAGTTGCAAACTCATCCTTTTAGAAACTTGTTTGGGCTGTTGAGAGGAGTAAAAAACCATCAAAAATTTCAATCCTGCATGATTCTACCAAGAAATGTGATTCTTCATTCAAAACCTGATTTTTGCTATTGGGCTCTATTGAATAATGAATGTTTTGAATTTTCTCCAAAAGTAAAGTAGTTGCAAACTCATGCTTTTAGAGACTTGTTTGGCTCATGAGAGGAGTAGACAAACATCAAAAATTTCAGTCCTGCATGATTCTACCAAGAAATGTGTGTTCATTGAAACCGCTGGTTTTTGATAGTTTGGGCCCTATTGAATAATGAATGTTTTGAATTTTCTCCATTTTCAAACAACTTTATTAAATTTTTACATAAAATTAACAGTTGTATTTTAGCATCATGCCTACAGCCGTAGGGTATACACATATAACAGTATTTTAATGCCTTGCGTATATTTAGTAGGAGTATCAGTAACAGTAGTAATATACTTGAAGTACAACAAGATAGACCTACATAAAATACAATACATGAACCTATACCTTAGCAGTAGTTATATATTAGCGGTGTTACCAAAAAAAAAAAAACCTACAATAAACTAAGGTAGAGATTATACAACTTTATTTCTGTATAGAGAGGGAAATGTTTACTTTTATAAAATTAATATAACCTATTATCTAAGTCACAAAATAGGAGACATCAGGAGCAAGCGATTTCAGGTAAATTTTGCTCTGAGGCGAAGCGGATCCAGGAATTCCATCTTTTATTAAATGTTGAAAAATAGTTGTTAGCCAAAGCATGGCTTCTTTCGTATGAACAGTGTAATGACATTTTATCAGTAATATCACTGAGTTTGGGAGTAGCATTTTCATTCCATAGTGATGCTATGGCATTCTTTGTTATAAGAAACAAATGGATGACTGTTGGGATATGGGAAGGATGGATCTCATCTAGATTTAAAGACAACAATGCCATTTGTGGTGTCAGGGTTATTTTTTGTTTTGTCACCTCATTAATTAACCTAGAAATTTCCAGCCATAAAGGTTTAATATTAGGACATTCCCAGAAAATATGTAAAATTGAACCTATGAATCCGCAATCTCTCCAGCAATCTGGAGATCTGCCAGGAAATATTCTAGCTAACTTTAATGGCGTGAAGTACCACCTAGATATCATTTTATAGAAGGACTCATGTAGAGAGGCGCAAATATTGGATGAATAAGTCCTTTTGAAAGCCTGTTTCCACTGTTCCATAGAAACGGAAATGTTAATATCATTCTCCCAAGTCAACATGTATGGAGTTTTTTCTAAATCCTCAGAACCGTTTAAAAAATCATAGATAGTTCTCGATCTCCAATGGAGTTTAACATTGCGGTTACAGAGTAAAAGAGTAGTGGAGTCCGTTATATATGATTTTTTCCTCATAAATTTTAAGATGTGCTTTTTTAGTAGAGAGAGGAGAGTGACATCCTGGGAAGAAAAATTCTTTTGAGTCTTTAAAGTATCGTTGCTTAAAAATTTCTTCCCATCGTACAAGTCTCCTATCACCTTAATACCCATTTCATTCCAAACTTTCGGGATTTCCTTCTCCACCAGTAGACCAAGAAATTTTATAGGAACATTCTTCAACTGAACAAACCTTTGGCTTTGAGTTTTTTTAATTTGGGGTTTAGCTAAATGTTTCCATGCTGAGAGAGTTGCAGAAATTGTTGGGGAATCAAAATGTAAAGGGGAGGATGATGTAAGACATTCTAGGATTGTCTTTAAAAGAGTTTTATTTTTATTGGAATACCTCTCCATTTCTACCCATGCTGGAGCGTTGCTTGTGTTAACCCAATAAAAAGATTGTTTGATTAGGTTGGCATAGTAATAATTAATTATATTTGGAAGAGCTAGGCCACCATTTAATTTACTTCTAGTTAAAATGTGTGATGCCACCCTTGCTCTTTTCTTATTACATGTGAATTTATTTATAATAGATTGGAGCTTTCTGAGATATTTTAGTGGGATAACTAGTGGAATTGCTCTGAAAGAATAAAGAATTTTTGGGAGGGTAAAGAGTTTAAATAGAATTATTCTACCTACCCATGATATTTCTTGGCTTGAGAGACTATTCAATTCAATCTGTGTTTTTTTAATAGTATTTTGCATGTTTATCTCTACCGTTTTCCTAAAGTTTCTGGTAATACAGATACCTAAATAAGTAATATCTTCCTTTTCCCAATCAAACCTGGAGATCTTTTTAATGTTTGTGATAGTAAGATCGTTGAGAAAAAAATCTAGCAGTTTTGATTTAGTTTCGTTTATTTTGTAGAATGAGATCCTAGAGAAACCCTCGATAGTTGATAAAACCTCTTTGACTGAGTTTAAAGGATCCGACAAACTTAATATAATGTCATCCGCGAAGAGGCCTATTTTAGAATTATTGTCTCCCATCTGTATGCCACGGATTCTATCATTAGATCTTATTGCTTCCGCCAGTGGCTCCATTATCAACGCAAACAAAAGGGGGGAAAGTGGGCATCCCTGTCTGGTTCCATTAGTTATCTTGATTTGATTAGAAAGATGACTATTTGCGTAAACATTTGCAGAAGGATTCGAATACAATGCCATTATTGTTTTTATTATTTTGTTACTAAAGCCAAATCTATCTAAGGTTGCTTTCAGGAACTCCCAATTAACCCTATCGAAAGCTTTCTCTGCGTCTAAAGCCAAAAGGAGTGAAGGGATTTTTTTCTTCTTGATGAAATTAATCAGATTTAATGTTCTCCTAGTACCGTCAATTGTCTGGCGTCCTTCAATGAATCCAAGCTGATCTTTATGGATAATACTTGGAAGGATGTTTTTTAGTCTATTTGCTATGATTTTTGAAAATAATTTGACATCTGTGTTTATTAATGAAATGGGTCTGTAATTTTTAACTGATTCCAGGTCTCCTTTAGGCTTGGGTATTAGTATTATGTTGGCACGTAACATTTCAGAAGGAAATGCGCCGGACCAAGAAGCCTTATCAAAAACTTGGACTAAATAAGGAGTCAAAATAGATTCGAAGGTTTGGTAATATTCATTTGAGTATCCATCGGGTCCCGGAGCTTTTTTCTTTTTGAGTGATTTGATGGCTTCTGAAATTTCTAACGCAGAAAAGGGAACCTCTAGATTTGATAGCTGTTGGGTAGTAACCTTAGGCAAATTTAAAGATGTAAGGAAATCATCAATACTTTGGCTATCCGGTTGATATGTTTCCTGATCTGATTTTAGATTATAAATAGAAGAATAATATTCTGCAAAGGCATCTACGATTTTCTTGGGGTGCTCTAGTGTAGATCCATCATGTTTAATTCTATTAATTCTGCTTTTGATTCTAATTGTTCTGAATTTTTGTGCCATTAGTTTAGTTGGTTTGTTATATGATGAATAAAAATTGGACCTCATGGATTTAGCATATTTATCGTATTCATTGAATAGCTCCGATCTTAGGTCTATTCTTAATTTTAGGATTTCTGAATGAATATTGGGTGGTACTTGGGATGACTTTTGTGAGATTTCCTCTAAGTTTTTTAGGTCTGATTGTAATTTATGTATTTTTTCTTTACTTATTTTTTTTTTGGTGAAGGCTAGATGGGTCATTACACCTCTGATGACTGCTTTGTGAGCATTCCATAAAGTAAATGGGCATATATTGTTAATGTCGTTCTCAGTAAAATAGTTGTTCAAAGCCAATTCTATTTCCTTTCTTTGGATTGGGTTGAATAGGAGTGATGAATCACATCTCCATTGGGATTTAAATTTGGCCGACCTACCGAGAGAAACTTCAGCAACCATTGGAGAGTGATCTGAAAATGTTTTGGGTAGAATTTCTATTTTTTTAAATTTTGAGATTGAGAATGTATCTGTTAAAAATAAATCGATTCTAGAAAAAGACTTGTGTGCCTCTGAGAAGTGAGTATATTCCAAAGAAGATGTGTTGAGACACCTAAAAGCATCTAAGTATTCGTGATTGCAAAGCCAACGTTTGAGTTCAGGAAACGAGGATCTAGTGGGAGAAGTAGAGTCTAATGTGCCATCTGGAACAATGTTGAAATCACCTACTAGAATAGTGGTACCTCTTTTAACTTCTTGAATTTTTTTGTCTAGGCCATTAAAGAAACGCATTTGTCCATTACAAGGAGCATAAATATTCACAAGTGTTGTTAATTGACTGTCAATCAAGCAGACAAGTATCAAGAATCTGCCTGCGCTATCAGAGTATTCACTGATAATTTCAAATGAGATTGTGTTTTTGATTAATATTACAACACCTGCTCTTTTTTTCTCGTTTAAAGATTTGAATATGTGTGGAAAATTTTTGTTTTCGAATTTAGGGTGTCCTTCCCTGGCTAGCTTCACCTCTTGAAGACAGATGATGTCTGCTTTGCTGCCCCTAATCTCTCTCCACGTGAGATATCTCTTAACCGGACTATTCAGTCCCCTCACATTGAATGACAGTATCTGTACCATATACTTAACTCTAAAACAATACAGAAAATACAAATAAGAACATAAACAGGAAGAAAATACCAAACACCTGGGTAAGCTTCCTAAAATGGGGAAAAGTTCGTAAACTCCGTAGGAAGCCTTTGCAGTTCACAAAATGCAAGTGTTAAAACATATCAAATTTACATTTTTCTCACCCTGGAGCCTCATTTTTCTTATCTAGTGTTTCAATAAAATTTTTCCCTTCTTGTGGAGATAAGATAACTATGACCCTACCACCATGATTTATCAATAGCTTAGTAGGGAACCCCCACCTATATATCACATCTCTCTTCCTCAGCATTGTTGTAACTTCATTGAATCCTTTCCTCGTTTGGATAGTGTCTTTTGAAAGGTCTGCATATGATTTGATGTGATCATAAGGATGGGGAAGATGTTTATTGGTTCTGAAGTAATTTAAGAATTTTTCTTTGGTGGAATAGAAGTGGAATCTCAAAATAGTGTCCCTGGGGAGCTCGGCTGAAATGGACGTAGGACGCGGGAGTCTGTGGATTCTATCTATCATCAGTTCTACCTCAGGAACAGAAGGCAATACTTTAATCAGAATCTCTGTGACATATTTTTGTAAACTGTGTGGGTTAATTTTTTCAGAGATTCCTCTCAATTTAATGTTGTTCCTCCTACTACGGTCTTCCAGGTCGGCTAATTTATTTCGTAAAAAGAGGATTTCTTTTTGGGCATTAGTTTGTTGTTTTTGGAGGGAATCAGAGGTTTTCCCAATGACTTCTATTTTTTTTTCATTTTTATCCACCCTAGTGGAAATTGTGTCAAGGTTGGATTGTAAACGGCTGACATGCTTTTCTATTGAGGATTCAACGCTTTTATTTAATGCTAGAATTAAATCTCTGATATATTTTTCAGAGGCCCCCTTCTCAGATGCTTGAATATCCTCCAGACCCCCATGACCACTGATATCGGACTCAGAGCCAAATTCTATTCTAGGCCTACTTTTATTTGGGCTCTGAGATGGAGAAGCCTCGTAGTATTCTTCCTCGTCTGACAGCACAGATCTACCCTCCCCTTTAGACTCATCCCTTTTAGATTTTCTGTTAACGGAAGTGTCCATGTCTGATTGAATATTATCCAACTCTTGTTTCATTAAAGTGTGGGTATCACCTTTTTGTCCAATTGAAAATTTATTAGTTTTTTTAGGGGAGGAAGGAGGGCTAATACATATGGCTTCATCTAAATCTGTCCTGTCTTGTTACGCGTAGAATTGTCTCTTTGTTGTTTAGCTTTGTTATTTTTCTGACTCATTTTGGTGTTTATCACTCAAAAAGAGTAGTGATGGGAGGTAAAATAGAAAGTTTAAGCCAGCGGTTAATGGTTACTATATTGCACTGTGCTGCCTGAATACAATGGGATGGCAGCTTAACCAGCACAGTTAGCTACAATGGGCATCTAGCAACAACAGTACCAGTAACAGTCACCCCCTGCCCCCAACCGCTATGCCGCTTATTTTCTATGAGGTATCCTCCTATTCAGCACCACACTAAACAATAATATATAAAACAACAGCTCTAATAAACTATACCACTGCCAGATAAGTATATTCACCACACAGATTGCGGAGAAAGTCTGATAGACGCTGCCACAGGATTTTCACCATTAAACAAGATCGCTCCCGAAGTTCCTGAATGGGTTTTCACTGCCCGTTGAATAACCTCCTCTGATGCCTCCTTAAGCTCCCACCGGGCTCCGTTTTCCTCTGCAGCCCCACATGTACTGTCTCCAATCCCCCTGCTGTGCCGGGTAAAAGACGTCGCTCCTTCAGCTGTCGGCTCCTTCACTCAGCTGCTCTTACCGGCTCCGTTCCTGAGACTCCTGTCCCCCGTCAGTGTCACCTCCACAAATCCCTGGAATCTGCTGCAGCAGCCGGTCCACCCGCGTGTGTTGAATCACCCGGCTTCTCCTCCCTTCTTAAGCCGCTGCACTCTGTCACCGCTGCCGGATTTTATATAGCGCCAACTTCTGCTGACTCACCAGCCTCTGCAACAGATCCCCTTCTTCACACCAGTCACCGCCGCTGCTGTTGAAAATATATTCTCGCCTGAGACTATCTTCTTCTCCTCAGCTCGCTCGCGCTGAGTGCCGTCACCTCTCCTGTCAGCTTTTCCCGCCTTAGCAGTGTCTCTATTATTTTAATCCCGGTGCGGCTCTGCAGCTGGTAAACTTCGCGGTAAAATCAAGTCCGTTCCCGCGAAATCCAGCGTCGGCTCCTGCGGGCTCCTCCGCTGCTTCCACCCGATCTCCCGGCCTCTTCTTTTCCTTTGTGTGTCCGCGTTGTCACCCCGCTCCACTGCCGCTGGTGTCCTCTGTGACGCGGCAGTGTCCGTTTCTCACATAGATCACTGGCTCTCTTCTTGCCGATATTCGCGCCTTTTTTCCCAGCGTCTCTAATCACCTCAGCCTGGGCGCGCCGCTGCAGAGAGAAACAGGCGCGGGAAAACTTGCTGGTTCACCGCTCCTCAGGCTTTAGAAGGTCATATCTCGGGGAATATTCATCATAAAAACTCCAGAAGGGTCTCAAAATGATCCTGGAGAATAAGGCTGTTAAATCCAATAAAACTTTTTGTCCAAATTCTTCTTGTTCGCTTTGTAAGTCGCTTGACAAGGAAGGCTTCCTCAGAGCTCAGAGCTCACACAGCCTGCTGCATTGAGCTCCAGACCACGCCCCCTTGAATTTTCTCCAAAAGTAAAGTAGTTGCAAACTCATGCTTTTAGAGACTTGTTTGGGCTCATGAGAGGAGTAGAAAAACATCAAAAATTTCAGTCCTGCATGATTCTACCAAGAAATGTGTGTTCATTCAAACCGCTGGTTTTTGATAGTTTGGGCCCTATTGAATAATGAATGTTTTGAATTTTCTCCAAAAGTAAAGTAGTTGCAAACTCATCCTTTTAGAAACTTGTTTGGGCTGTTGAGTGGAGTAAAAAACCATCAAAAATTTCAATCCTGCATGATTCTACCAAGAAATGTGATTCTTCATTCAAAACGCTGGTTTTTGCTATTGGGCTCTATTGAATAATGAATGTTTTGAATTTTCTCCAAAAGTAAAGTAGTTGCAAACTCATCCGTTTAGAGACTTGTTTGGGCTCATGAGAGGAGTAGAAAAACATCAAAAATTTCAGTCCTGCACGATTCTACCAAGAAATGTGTGTTCATTCAAACCGCTGGTTTTTGATATTTTGGGCCCTATTGAATAATGAATGTTTTGAATTTTCTCCAAAAGTAAAGTAGTTGCAAACTCATGCTTTTAGAGATTTGTTTGGGCTCATGAGAGGAGTAGAAAAACATCAAAAATTTCAGTCCTGCATGATTCTACCAAGAAATGTGTGATCATTGAAACCGCTGGTTTTTGATAGTTTGGGCCCTATTGAATAATGAATGTTTTGAATTTTCTCCAAAAGTAAAGTAGTTGCAAACTCATCCTTTTAGAAACTTGTTTGGGCTGTTGAGAGGAGTAAAAAACCATCAAAAATTTCAATCCTGCATGATTTTACCAAGAAATGTGATTCTTCATTCAAAACCTGATTTTTGCTATTGGGCTCTATTGAATAATGAATGTTTTGAATTTTCTCCAAAAGTAAAGTAGTTGCAAACTCATGCTTTTAGAGACTTGTTTGGGCTCATGAGAGGAGTAGAAAAACATCAAAAATTTCGGTCCTGCATGATTCTACCAAGAAATGTGTGTTCATTCAAACCGCTGGTTTTTGATAGTTTGGGCCCTATTGAATAATGAATGTTTTGAATTTTCTCCAAAAGTAAAGTAGTTGCAAACTCATCCTTTTAGAAACTTGTTTGGGCTGTTGAGAGGAGTAAAAAACCATCAAAAATTTCATTCCTGCATGATTCTACCAAGAAATGTGATTCTTCATTCAAAACCTGATTTTTGCTATTGGGCTCTATTGAATAATGAATGTTTTGAATTTTCTCCAAAAGTAAAGTAGTTGCAAACTCATGCTTTTAGAGACTTGTTTGGGCTCATGAGAGGAGTAGAAAAACATCAAAAATTTCAGTCCTGCATGATTCTACCAAGAAATGTGTGTTCATTGAAACTGCTGGTTTTTGATAGTTTGGGCCCTATTGAATAATGAATGTTTTGAATTTTCTCCAAAAGTAAAGTAGTTGCAAACTCATCCTTTTAGAAACTTGTTTGGGCTGTTGAGAGGAGTAAAAAACCATCAAAAATTTCAATCCTGCATGATTCTACCAAGAAATGTGATTCTTCATTCAAAACGCTGGTTTTTGCTATTGGGCTCTTTTGAGTAATGAATGTTTTGAATTTTCTCCAAAAGTAAAGTAGTTGCAAACTCATGCTTTTAGAGACTTGTGTGGGCTCATGAGAGGAGTAGAAAAACATCAAAAATTTCATTCCTGCATGATTCTACCAAGAAATGTGTGTTCATTGAAACCGCTGGTTTTTGATAGTTTGGGCCCTATTGAATAATGAATGTTTTGAATTTTCTCCAAAAGTAAAGTAGTTGCAAACTCATCCTTTTAGAAACTTGTTTGGGCTGTTGAGAGGAGTAAAAAACCATCAAAAATTTCAATCCTGCATGATTCTACCAAGAAATGTGATTCTTCATTCAAAACGCTGGTTTTTGCTATTGGGCTCTATTGAATAATGAATGTTTTGAATTTTCTCCAAAAGTAAAGTAGTTGCAAACTCATGCTTTTAGAGACTTGTTTGGGCTCATGAGAGGAGTAGAAAAACATCAAAAATTTCAGTCCTGCATGATTCTACCAAGAAATGTGTGTTCATTGAAACCGCTGGTTTTTGATAGCTTGGGCCCTATTGAATAATGAATGTTTTGAATTTTCTCCAAAAGTAAAGTAGTTGCAAACTCATCCTTTTAGAAACTTGTTTGGGCTGTTGAGAGGAGTAAAAAACCATCAAAAATTTCAATCCTGCATGATTCTACCAAGAAATGTGATTCTTCATTCAAAACCTGATTTTTGCTATTGGGCTCTATTGAATAATGAATGTTTTGAATTTTCTCCAAAAGTAAAGTAGTTGCAAACTCATGCTTTTAGAAACTTGTTTGGGCTGTTGAGAGGAGTAAAAAACCATCAAAAATTTCAATCCTGCATGATTCTACCAAGAAATGTGATTCTTCATTCAAAACCTGATTTTTGCTATTGGGCTCTATTGAATAATGAATGTTTTGAATTTTCTCCAAAAGTAAAGTAGTTGCAAACTCATGCTTTTAGAGACTTGTTTGGGCTCATGAGAGGAGTAGAAAAACATCAAAAATTTCAGTCCTGCATGATTCTACTAAAAAATGTGTGTTCATTGAAACCGCTGGTTTTTGATAGTTTGGGCCCTATTGAATAATGAATGTTTTGAATTTTCTCCAAAACTAAAGTAGTTGCAAACTCATCCTTTTAGAAACTTGTTTGGGCTGTTGAGAGGAGTAAAAAACCATCAAAAATTTCAATCCTGCATGATTCTACCAAGAAATGTGATTCTTCATTCAAAACGCTGGTTTTTGCTATTGGGCTCTTTTGAGTAATGAATGTTTTGAATTTTCTCCAAAAGTAAAGTAGTTGCAAACTCATGCTTTTAGAGACTTGTTTGGGCTCATCAGAGTAGAAAAACATCAAAAATTTCAGTCCTGCATGATTCTACCAAGAAATGTGTGTTCATTCAAACCGCTGGTTTTTGATAGTTTGGGCCCTATTGAATAATTAATGTTTTGAATTTTCTCCAAAAGTAAAGTAGTTGCAAACTCATCCTTTTAGAAACTTGTTTGGGCTGTAGAGAGGAGTAAAAAACCATCAAAAATTTCAATCCTGCATGATTCTACCAAGAAATGTGATTCTTCATTCAAAACCTGATTTTTGCTATTGGGCTCTATTGAATAATGAATGTTTTGAATTTTCTCCAAAAGTAAAGTAGTTGCAAACTCATGCTTTTAGAGACTTGTTTGGGCTCATGAGAGGAGTAGAAAAACATCAAAAATTTCAGTCCTGCATGATTCTACTAAAAAATGTGTGTTCATTGAAACCGCTGGTTTTTGATAGTTTGGGCCCTATTGAATAATGAATGTTTTGAATTTTCTCCAAAACTAAAGTAGTTGCAAACTCATCCTTTTAGAAACTTGTTTGGGCTGTTGAGAGGAGTAAAAAACCATCAAAAATTTCAATCCTGCATGATTCTACCAAGAAATGTGATTCTTCATTCAAAACGCTGGTTTTTGCTATTGGGCTCTTTTGAGTAATGAATGTTTTGAATTTTCTCCAAAAGTAAAGTAGTTGCAAACTCATGCTTTTAGAGACTTGTTTGGGCTCATCAGAGTAGAAAAACATCAAAAATTTCAGTCCTGCATGATTCTACCAAGAAATGTGTGTTCATTCAAACCGCTGGTTTTTGATAGTTTGGGCCCTATTGAATAATTAATGTTTTGAATTTTCTCCAAAAGTAAAGTAGTTGCAAACTCATGCTTTTAGAGACTTGTTTGGGCTCATGAGAGGAGTAGAAAAACATCAAAAATTTCAGTCCTGCATGATTCTACCAAGAAATGTGTGTTCATTGAAAACGCTGGTTTTTGATAGTTTGGGCCCTATTGAATAATGAATGTTTTGAATTTTCTCCAAAAGTAAAGTAGTTGCAAACTCATCCTTTTAGAAACTTGTTTGGGCTGTTGAGAGGAGTAAACAACCATCAAAAATTTCAATCCTGCATGATTCTACCAAGAAATGTGATTCTTCATTCAAAACGCTGGTTTTTGCTATTGTGCTCTTTTGAGTAATGAATGTTTTGAATTTTCTCCAAAAGTAAAGTAGTTGCAAACTCATGCTTTTAGAGACTTGTTTGGGCTCATGAGAGGAGTAGAAAAACATCAAAAATTTCAGTCCTGCATGATTCTACCAAGAAATGTGTGTTCATTCAAACCGCTGGTTTTTGATATTTTGGGCCCTATTGAATAATGAATGTTTTGAATTTTCTCCAAAAGAAAAGTAGTTGCAAACTCATCCTTTTAGAAACTTGTTTGGGCTGTTGAGAGGAGTAAAAAACCATCAAAAATTTCAATCCTGTATGATTTTACCAAAAAATGTGATTCTTCATTCAAAACCTGATTTTTGCTATTGGGCTCTATTGAATAATGAATGTTTTGAATTTTCTCCAAAAGTAAAGTAGTTGCAAACTCATGCTTTTAGAAACTTGTTTGGGCTCATGAGAGGAGTAGAAAAACATCAAAAATTTCAGTCCTGCATGATTCTACCAAGAAATGTGTGTTCATTGAAACCGCTGGTTTTGGATAGTTTGGGCCCTATTGAATAATGAATGTTTTGAATTTTCTCCAAAAGTAAAGTAGTTACAAACTCATCCTTTTAGAAACTTGTTTGGGCTGTTGAGAGGAGTAAAAAAACATCAAAAATTTCAATCCTGCATGATTCTACCAAGAAATGTGATTCTTCATTCAAAACCTGATTTTTGCTATTGAGCTCTATTGAATAATGAATGTTTTGAATTTTCTCCAAAAGTAAAGTAGTTGCAAACTCATGCTTTTAGAGACTTGTTTGGGCTCATGAGAGGAGTAGAAAAACATCAAAAATTTCAGTCCTGCATGATTCTACCAAGAAATGTGTGTTCATTGAAACCGCTGGTTTTTGATAGTTTGGGCCCTATTGAATAATGAATGTTTTGAATTTTCTCCAAAAGTAAAGTAGTTGCAAACTCATCCTTTTAGAAACTTGTTTGGGCTGTTGAGAGGAGTAAAAAACCATCAAAAATTTCAATCCTGCATGATTCTACCAAGAAATGTGATTCTTCATTCAAAACGCTGGTTTTTGCTATTGGGCTCTTTTGAGTAATGAATGTTTTGAATTTTCTCCAAAAGTAAAGTAGTTGCAAATTCATGCTTTTAGAGACTTGTTTGGGCTCATGAGAGGAGTAGAAAAACATCAAAAATTTCAGTCCTGCACGATTCTACCAAGAAATGTGTGTTCATTCAAACCGCTGGTTTTTGATATTTTGGGCCCTATTGAATAATGAATGTTTTGAATTTTCTCCAAAAGTAAAGTAGTTGCAAACTCATCCTTTTAGAAACTTGTTTGGGCTGATGAGAGGAGTAAAAAACCATCAAAAATTTCAATCATGCATGATTCTACCAAGAAATGTGATTCTTCATTCAAAACCTGATTTTTGCTATTGGGCTCTATTGAATAGTGAATGTTTTGAATTTTCTCCAAAAGTAAAGTAGTTGCAAACTCATGCTTTTAGAGACTTGTTTGGGCTCATGAGAGGAGTAGAAAAACATCAAAAATTTCAGTCCTGCATGATTCTACCAAGAAATGTGTGTTCATTGAAACCGCTGGTTTTTGATAGTTTGGGCCCTATTGAATAATGAATGTTTTGAATTTTCTCCAAAAGTAAAGTAGTTGCAAACTCATCCTTTTATAAACTTGTTTGGGCTGTTGAGAGGAGTAAAAAAACATCAAAAATTTCAATCCTGCATGATTCTACCAAGAAATGTGATTCTTCATTCAAAACCTGATTTTTGCTATTGGGCTCTATTGAATAATGAATGTTTTGAATTTTCTCCAAAAGTAAAGTAGTTGCAAACTCATGCTTTTAGAGACTTGTTTGGGCTCATGAGAGGAGTAGAAAAACTTCAAAAATTTCAGTCCTGCATGATTCTACTAAAAAATGTGTGTTCATTGAAACCGCTGGTTTTTGATAGTTTGGGCCCTATTGAATAATGAATGTTTTGAATTTTCTCCAAAAGTAAAGTAGTTGCAAACTCATCCTTTTAGAAACTTGTTTGGGCTGTTGAGAGGAGTAAAAAACCATCAAAAATTTCAATCCTGCATGATTCTACCAAGAAATGTGATTCTTCATTCAAAACGCTGGTTTTTGCTATTGGGCTCTTTTGAGTAATGAATGTTTTGAATTTTCTCCAAAAGTAAAGTAGTTGCAAACTCATGCTTTTAGAGACTTGTTTGGGCTCATGAGAGTAGAAAAACATCAAAAATTTCAGTCCTGCATGATTCTACCAAGAAATGTGTGTTCATTCAAACCGCTGGTTTTTGATAGTTTGGGCCCTATTGAATAATGAATGTTTTGAATTTTCTCCAAAAGTAAAGTAGTTGCAAACTCATCCTTTTAGAAACTTGTTTGGGCTGTTGAGAGGAGTAAAAAACCATCAAAAATTTCAATCCTGCATGATTTTACCAAGAAATGTGATTCTTCATTCAAAACCTGATTTTTGCTATTGGGCTCTATTGAATAATGAATGTTTTGAATTTTCTCCAAAAGTAAAGTAGTTGCAAACTCATGCTTTTAGAGACTTGTTTGGGCTCATGAGAGGAGTAGAAAAACATCAAAAATTTCAGTCCTGCATGATTCTACCAAGAAATGTGTGTTCATTGAAACCGCTGGTTTTTGATAGTTTGGGCCCTATTGAATAATTAATGTTTTGAATTTTCTCCAAAAGTAAAGTAGTTACAAATTCATCCTTTTAGAAACTTGTTTGGGCTGTTGAGAGGAGTAAAAAACCATCAAAAATTTCAATCCTGCATGATTTTACCAAGAAATGTGATTCTTCATTCAAAACCTGATTTTTGCTATTGGGCTCTTGAATAATGAATGTTTTGAATTTTCTCCAAAAGTAAAGTAGTTGCAAACTCATGCTTTTAGAGACTTGTTTGGGCTCATGAGAGGAGTAGAAAAACATCAAAAATTTCAGTCCTGCATGATTCTACCAAGAAATGTGTGTTCATTCAAACCGCTGGTTTTTGATAGTTTGGGCCCTATTAAATAATGAATGCTTTGAATTTTCTCCAAAAGTAAAGTAGTTACAAACTCATCCTTTTAGAAACTTGTTTGGGCTGTTGAGAGGAGTAAAAAAACATCAAAAATTTCAATCCTGCATGATTCTACCAAGAAATGTGATTCTTCATTCAAAACCTGATTTTTGCTATTGGGCTCTATTGAATAATGAATGTTTTGAATTTTCTCCAAAAGTAAAGTAGTTGCAAACTCATGCTTTTAGAGACTTGTTTGGGCTCATGAGAGGAGTAGAAAAACATCAAAAATTTCAGTCCTGCATGATTCTACCAAGAAATGTGTGTTCATTGAAACCGCTGGTTTTTGATAGTTTGGGCCCTATTGAATAATGAATGTTTTGAATTTTCTCCAAAAGTAAAGTAGTTGCAAACTCATCCTTTTAGAAACTTGTTTGGGCTGTTGAGAGGAGTAAAAATCCATCAAAAATTTCAATCCTGCATGATTCTACCAAGAAATGTGATTCTTCATTCAAAACGCTGGTTTTTGCTATTGGGCTCTTTTGAGTAATGAATGTTTTGAATTTTCTCCAAAAGTAAAGTAGTTGCAAATTCATGCTTTTAGAGACTTGTTTGGGCTCATGAGAGGAGTAGAAAAACATCAAAAATTTCAGTCCTGCACGATTCTACCAAGAAATGTGTGTTCATTCAAACCGCTGGTTTTTGATATTTTGGGCCCTATTGAATAATGAATGTTTTGAATTTTCTCCAAAAGTAAAGTAGTTGCAAACTCATCCTTTTAGAAACTTGTTTGGGCTGATGAGAGGAGTAAAAAACCATCAAAAATTTCAATCCTGCATGATTCTACCAAGAAATGTGATTCTTCATTCAAAACCTGATTTTTGCTATTGGGCTCTATTGAATAATGAATGTTTTGAATTTTCTCCAAAAGTAAAGTAGTTGCAAACTCATGCTTTTAGAGAATTGTTTGGGCTCATGAGAGGAGTAGAAAAACATCAAAAATTTCAGTCCTGCATGATTCTACCAAGAAATGTGTGTTCATTGAAACCGCTGGTTTTTGATAGTTTGGGCCCTATTGAATAATGAATGTTTTGAATTTTCTCCAAAAGTAAAGTAGTTGCAAACTCATCCTTTTAGAAACTTGTTTGGGCTGTTGAGAGGAGTAAAAAACCATCAAAAATTTCAATCCTGCATGATTCTACCAAGAAATGTGATTCTTCATTCAAAACCTGATTTTTGCTATTGGGCTCTATTGAATAATGAATGTTTTGAATTTTCTCCAAAAGTAAAGTAGTTGCAAACTCATGCTTTTAGAGACTTGTTTGGGCTCATGAGAGGAGTAGAAAAACATCAAAAATTTCAGTCCTGCATGATTCTACCAAGAAATGTGTGTTCATTGAAACCGCTGGTTTTTGATAGTTTGGGCCCTATTGAATAATGAATGTTTTGAATTTTCTCCAAAAGTAAAGTAGTTGCAAACTCATCCTTTTAGAAACTTGTTTGGGCTGTTGAGAGGAGTAAAAAACCATCAAAAATTTCAATCCTGCATGATTCTACGAAGAAATGTGATTCTTCATTCAAAACGCTGGTTTTTGCTATTGGGCTCTTTTGAGTAATGAATGTTTTGAATTTTCTCCAAAAGTAAAGTAGTTGCAAACTCATGCTTTTAGAGACTTGTTTGGGCTCATGAGAGGAGTAGAAAAACATCAAAAATTTCAGTCCTGCATGATTCTACCAAGAAATGTGTGTTCATTCAAACCGCTGGTTTTTGATAGTTTGGGCCCTATTGAATAATGAATGTTTTGAATTTTCTCCAAAAGTAAAGTAGTTGCAAACTCATCCTTTTAGAAACTTGTTTGGGCTGTTGAGAGGAGTAAAAAACCATCAAAAATTTCAATCCTGCATGATTTTACCAAGAAATGTGATTCTTCATTCAAAACCTGATTTTTGCTATTGGGCTCTATTGAATAATGAATGTTTTGAATTTTCTCCAAAAGTAAAGTAGTTGCAAACTCATGCTTTTAGAGACTTGTTTGGGCTCATGAGAGGAGTAGAAAAACATCAAAAATTTCAGTCCTGCATGATTCTACCAAGAAATGTGTGTTCATTGAAACCGCTGGTTTTTGATAGTTTGGGCCCTATTGAATAATGAATGTTTTGAATTTTCTCCAAAAGTAAAGTAGTTGCAAACTCATCCTTTTAGAAACTTGTTTGGGCTGTTGAGAGGAGTAAAAAACCATCAAAAATTTCAATCCTGCATGATTTTACCAAGAAATGTGATTCTTCATTCAAAACCTGATTTTTGCTATTGGGCTCTATTGAATAATGAATGTTTTGAATTTTCTCCAAAAGTAAAGTAGTTGCAAACTCATGCTTTTAGAGACTTGTTTGGGCTCATGAGAGGAGTAGAAAAACATCAAAAATTTCAGTCCTGCATGATTCTACCAAGAAATGTGTGTTCATTGAAACCGCTGGTTTTTGATAGTTTGGGCCCTATTGAATAATGAATGTTTTGAATTTTCTCCAAAAGTAAAGTAGTTGCAAACTCATCCTTTTAGAAACTTGTTTGGGCTGTTGAGAGGAGTAAAAAACCATCAAAAATTTCAATCCTGCATGATTCTACCAACAAATGTGATTCTTCATTCAAAACCTGATTTTTGCTATTGGGCTCTATTGAATAATGAATGTTTTGAATTTTCTCCAAAAGTAAAGTAGTTGCAAACTCATGCTTTTAGAGACTTGTTTGGGCTCATGAGAGGAGTAGAAAAACATCAAAAATTTCAGTCCTGCATGATTCTACCAAGAAATGTGTGTTCATTGAAACCGCTGGTTTTTGATAGTTTGGGCCCTATTGAATAATGAATGTTTTGAATTTTCTCCAAAAGTAAAGTAGTTGCAAACTCATCCTTTTAGAAACTTGTTTGGGCTGTTGAGAGGAGTAAAAAACCATCAAAAATTTCAATCCTGCATGATTCTACCAAGAAATGTGATTCTTCATTCAAAACGCTGGTTTTTGCTATTGGGCTCTTTTGAGTAATGAATGTTTTGAATTTTCTCCAAAAGTAAAGTAGTTGCAAACTCATGCTTTTAGAGACTTGTTTGGGCTCATGAGAGGAGTAGAAAAACATCAAAAATTTCAGTCCTGCATGATTCTACCAAGAAATGTGTGTTCATTGAAACCGCTGGTTTTTGATAGTTTGGGCCCTATTGAATAATGAATGTTTTGAATTTTCTCCAAAAGTAAAGTAGTTGCAAACTCATCCTTTTAGAAACTTGTTTGGGCTGTTGAGAGGAGTAAAAAACCATCAAAAATTTCAATCCTGCATGATTCTACCAAGAAATGTGATTCTTCATTCAAAACCTGATTTTTGCTATTGGGCTCTATTGAATAATGAATGTTTTGAATTTTCTCCAAAAGTAAAGTAGTTGCAAACTCATGCTTTTAGAGACTTGTTTGGGCTCATGAGAGGAGTAGAAAAACATCAAAAATTTCAGTCCTGCATGATTCTACCAAGAAATGTGTGTTCATTGAAACCGCTGGTTTTTGATAGTTTGGGCCCTATTGAATAATGAATGTTTTGAATTTTCTCCAAAAGTAAAGTAGTTGCAAACTCATCCTTTTAGAAACTTGTTTGGGCTGTTGAGAGGAGTAAAAAACCATCAAAAATTTCAATCCTGCATGATTCTACCAAGAAATGTGATTCTTCATTCAAAACGCTGGTTTTTGCTATTGGGCTCTTTTGAGTAATGAATGTTTTGAATTTTCTCCAAAAGTAAAGTAGTTGCAAACTCATGCTTTTAGAGACTTGTTTGGGCTCATGAGAGGAGTAGAAAAACATCAAAAATTTCAGTCCTGCATGATTCTACCAAGAAATGTGTGTTCATTCAAACCGCTGGTTTTTGATAGTTTGGGCCCTATTGAATAATGAATGTTTTGAATTTTCTCCAAAAGTAAAGTAGTTGCAAACTCATCCTTTTAGAAACTTGTTTGGGCTGTTGAGAGGAGTTAAAAACCATCAAAAATTTCAATCCTGCATGATTCTACCAAGAAATGTGATTCTTCTTTCAAAACGCTGGTTTTTGCTATTGGGCTCTATTGAATAATGAATGTTTTGAATTTTCTCCAAAAGTAAAGTAGTTGCAAACTCATCCTTTTAGAGACTTGTTTGGGCTCATGAGAGGAGTAGAAAAACATCAAAAATTTCAGTCCTGCACGATTCTACCAAGAAATGTGTGTTCATTCAAACCGCTGGTTTTTGATATTTTGGGCCCTATTGAATAGTGAATGTTTTGAATTTTCTCCAAAAGTAAAGTAGTTGCAAACTCATCCTTTTAGAAACTTGTTTGGGCTGTTGAGAGGAGTAAAAAACCATCAAAAATTTCAATCCTGCATGATTCTACCAAGAAATGTGATTCTTCATTCAAAACCTGATTTTTGCTATTGGGCTCTATTGAATAATGAATGTTTTGAATTTTCTCCAAAAGTAAAGTAGTTGCAAACTCATGCTTTTAGAGACTTGTTTGGCTCATGAGAGGAGTAGACAAACATCAAAAATTTCAGTCCTGCATGATTCTACCAAGAAATGTGTGTTCATTGAAACCGCTGGTTTTTGATAGTTTGGGCCCTATTGAATAATGAATGTTTTGAATTTTCTCCATTTTCAAACAACTTTGTTAAATTTTTACATAAAATTAACAGTTGTATTTTAGCATCATGCCTACAGCCGTAGGGTATACACATATAACAGTATTTTAATGCCTTGCGTATATTTAGTAGGAGTATCAGTAACAGTAGTAATATACTTGAAGTACAACAAGATAGACCTACATAAAATACAATACATGAACCTATACCTTAGCAGTAGTTATATATTAGCGGTGTTACCAAAAAAAAAAAAAACCTACAATAAACTAAGGTAGAGATTATACAACTTTATTTCTGTATAGAGAGGGAAATGTTTACTTTTATAAAATTAATATAACCTATTATCTAAGTCACAAAATAGGAGACATCAGGAGCAAGCGATTTCAGGTAAATTTTGCTCTGAGGCGAAGCGGATCCAGGAATTCCATCTTTTATTAAATGTTGAAAAATAGTTGTTAGCCAAAGCATGGCTTCTTTCGTATGAACAGTGTAATGACATTTTATCAGTAATATCACTGAGTTTGGGAGTAGCATTTTCATTCCATAGTGATGCTATGGCATTCTTTGTTATAAGAAACAAATGGATGACTGTTGGGATATGGGAAGGATGGATCTCATCTAGATTTAAAGACAACAATGCCATTTGTGGTGTCAGGGTTATTTTTTGTTTTGTCACCTCATTAATTAACCTAGAAATTTCCAGCCATAAAGGTTTAATATTAGGACATTCCCAGAAAATATGTAAAATTGAACCTATGAATCCGCAATCTCTCCAGCAATCTGGAGATCTGCCAGGAAATATTCTAGCTAACTTTAATGGCGTGAAGTACCACCTAGATATCATTTTATAGAAGGACTCATGTAGAGAGGCGCAAATATTGGATGAATAAGTCCTTTTGAAAGCCTGTTTCCACTGTTCCATAGAAACGGAAATGTTAATATCATTCTCCCAAGTCAACATGTATGGAGTTTTTTCTAAATCCTCAGAACCGTTTAAAAAATCATAGATAGTTCTCGATCTCCAATGGAGTTTAACATTGCGGTTACAGAGTAAAAGAGTAGTGGAGTCCGTTATATATGATTTTTTCCTCATAAATTTTAAGATGTGCTTTTTTAGTAGAGAGAGGAGAGTGACATCCTGGGAAGAAAAATTCTTTTGAGTCTTTAAAGTATCGTTGCTTAAAAATTTCTTCCCATCGTACAAGTCTCCTATCACCTTAATACCCATTTCATTCCAAACTTTCGGGATTTCCTTCTCCACCAGTAGACCAAGAAATTTTATAGGAACATTCTTCAACTGAACAAACCTTTGGCTTTGAGTTTTTTTAATTTGGGGTTTAGCTAAATGTTTCCATGCTGAGAGAGTTGCAGAAATTGTTGGGGAATCAAAATGTAAAGGGGAGGATGATGTAAGACATTCTAGGATTGTCTTTAAAAGAGTTTTATTTTTATTGGAATACCTCTCCATTTCTACCCATGCTGGAGCGTTGCTTGTGTTAACCCAATAAAAAGATTGTTTGATTAGGTTGGCATAGTAATAATTAATTATATTTGGAAGAGCTAGGCCACCATTTAATTTACTTCTAGTTAAAATGTGTGATGCCACCCTTGCTCTTTTCTTATTACATGTGAATTTATTTATAATAGATTGGAGCTTTCTGAGATATTTTAGTGGGATAACTAGTGGAATTGCTCTGAAAGAATAAAGAATTTTTGGGAGGGTAAAGAGTTTAAATAGAATTATTCTACCTACCCATGATATTTCTTGGCTTGAGAGACTATTCAATTCAATCTGTGTTTTTTTAATAGTATTTTGCATGTTTATCTCTACCGTTTTCCTAAAGTTTCTGGTAATACAGATACCTAAATAAGTAATATCTTCCTTTTCCCAATCAAACCTGGAGATCTTTTTAATGTTTGTGATAGTAAGATCGTTGAGAAAAAAATCTAGCAGTTTTGATTTAGTTTCGTTTATTTTGTAGAATGAGATCCTAGAGAAACCCTCGATAGTTGATAAAACCTCTTTGACTGAGTTTAAAGGATCCGACAAACTTAATATAATGTCATCCGCGAAGAGGCCTATTTTAGAATTATTGTCTCCCATCTGTATGCCACGGATTCTATCATTAGATCTTATTGCTTCCGCCAGTGGCTCCATTATCAACGCAAACAAAAGGGGGGAAAGTGGGCATCCCTGTCTGGTTCCATTAGTTATCTTGATTTGATTAGAAAGATGACTATTTGCGTAAACATTTGCAGAAGGATTCGAATACAATGCCATTATTGTTTTTATTATTTTGTTACTAAAGCCAAATCTATCTAAGGTTGCTTTCAGGAACTCCCAATTAACCCTATCGAAAGCTTTCTCTGCGTCTAAAGCCAAAAGGAGTGAAGGGATTTTTTTCTTCTTGATGAAATTAATCAGATTTAATGTTCTCCTAGTACCGTCAATTGTCTGGCGTCCTTCAATGAATCCAAGCTGATCTTTATGGATAATACTTGGAAGGATGTTTTTTAGTCTATTTGCTATGATTTTTGAAAATAATTTGACATCTGTGTTTATTAATGAAATGGGTCTGTAATTTTTAACTGATTCCAGGTCTCCTTTAGGCTTGGGTATTAGTATTATGTTGGCACGTAACATTTCAGAAGGAAATGCGCCGGACCAAGAAGCCTTATCAAAAACTTGGACTAAATAAGGAGTCAAAATAGATTCGAAGGTTTGGTAATATTCATTTGAGTATCCATCGGGTCCCGGAGCTTTTTTCTTTTTGAGTGATTTGATGGCTTCTGAAATTTCTAACGCAGAAAAGGGAACCTCTAGATTTGATAGCTGTTGGGTAGTAACCTTAGGCAAATTTAAAGATGTAAGGAAATCATCAATACTTTGGCTATCCGGTTGATATGTTTCCTGATCTGATTTTAGATTATAAATAGAAGAATAATATTCTGCAAAGGCATCTACGATTTTCTTGGGGTGCTCTAGTGTAGATCCATCATGTTTAATTCTATTAATTCTGCTTTTGATTCTAATTGTTCTGAATTTTTGTGCCATTAGTTTAGTTGGTTTGTTATATGATGAATAAAAATTGGACCTCATGGATTTAGCATATTTATCGTATTCATTGAATAGCTCCGATCTTAGGTCTATTCTTAATTTTAGGATTTCTGAATGAATATTGGGTGGTACTTGGGATGACTTTTGTGAGATTTCCTCTAAGTTTTTTAGGTCTGATTGTAATTTATGTATTTTTTCTTTACTTATTTTTTTTTTGGTGAAGGCTAGATGGGTCATTACACCTCTGATGACTGCTTTGTGAGCATTCCATAAAGTAAATGGGCATATATTGTTAATGTCGTTCTCAGTAAAATAGTTGTTCAAAGCCAATTCTATTTCCTTTCTTTGGATTGGGTTGAATAGGAGTGATGAATCACATCTCCATTGGGATTTAAATTTGGCCGACCTACCGAGAGAAACTTCAGCAACCATTGGAGAGTGATCTGAAAATGTTTTGGGTAGAATTTCTATTTTTTTAAATTTTGAGATTGAGAATGTATCTGTTAAAAATAAATCGATTCTAGAAAAAGACTTGTGTGCCTCTGAGAAGTGAGTATATTCCAAAGAAGATGTGTTGAGACACCTAAAAGCATCTAAGTATTCGTGATTGCAAAGCCAACGTTTGAGTTCAGGAAACGAGGATCTAGTGGGAGAAGTAGAGTCTAATGTGCCATCTGGAACAATGTTGAAATCACCTACTAGAATAGTGGTACCTCTTTTAACTTCTTGAATTTTTTTGTCTAGGCCATTAAAGAAACGCATTTGTCCATTACAAGGAGCATAAATATTCACAAGTGTTGTTAATTGACTGTCAATCAAGCAGACAAGTATCAAGAATCTGCCTGCGCTATCAGAGTATTCACTGATAATTTCAAATGAGATTGTGTTTTTGATTAATATTACAACACCTGCTCTTTTTTTCTCGTTTAAAGATTTGAATATGTGTGGAAAATTTTTGTTTTCGAATTTAGGGTGTCCTTCCCTGGCTAGCTTCACCTCTTGAAGACAGATGATGTCTGCTTTGCTGCCCCTAATCTCTCTCCACGTGAGATATCTCTTAACCGGACTATTCAGTCCCCTCACATTGAATGACAGTATCTGTACCATATACTTAACTCTAAAACAATACAGAAAATACAAATAAGAACATAAACAGGAAGAAAATACCAAACACCTGGGTAAGCTTCCTAAAATGGGGAAAAGTTCGTAAACTCCGTAGGAAGCCTTTGCAGTTCACAAAATGCAAGTGTTAAAACATATCAAATTTACATTTTTCTCACCCTGGAGCCTCATTTTTCTTATCTAGTGTTTCAATAAAATTTTTCCCTTCTTGTGGAGATAAGATAACTATGACCCTACCACCATGATTTATCAATAGCTTAGTAGGGAACCCCCACCTATATATCACATCTCTCTTCCTCAGCATTGTTGTAACTTCATTGAATCCTTTCCTCGTTTGGATAGTGTCTTTTGAAAGGTCTGCATATGATTTGATGTGATCATAAGGATGGGGAAGATGTTTATTGGTTCTGAAGTAATTTAAGAATTTTTCTTTGGTGGAATAGAAGTGGAATCTCAAAATAGTGTCCCTGGGGAGCTCGGCTGAAATGGACGTAGGACGCGGGAGTCTGTGGATTCTATCTATCATCAGTTCTACCTCAGGAACAGAAGGCAATACTTTAATCAGAATCTCTGTGACATATTTTTGTAAACTGTGTGGGTTAATTTTTTCAGAGATTCCTCTCAATTTAATGTTGTTCCTCCTACTACGGTCTTCCAGGTCGGCTAATTTATTTCGTAAAAAGAGGATTTCTTTTTGGGCATTAGTTTGTTGTTTTTGGAGGGAATCAGAGGTTTTCCCAATGACTTCTATTTTTTTTTCATTTTTATCCACCCTAGTGGAAATTGTGTCAAGGTTGGATTGTAAACGGCTGACATGCTTTTCTATTGAGGATTCAACGCTTTTATTTAATGCTAGAATTAAATCTCTGATATATTTTTCAGAGGCCCCCTTCTCAGATGCTTGAATATCCTCCAGACCCCCATGACCACTGATATCGGACTCAGAGCCAAATTCTATTCTAGGCCTACTTTTATTTGGGCTCTGAGATGGAGAAGCCTCGTAGTATTCTTCCTCGTCTGACAGCACAGATCTACCCTCCCCTTTAGACTCATCCCTTTTAGATTTTCTGTTAACGGAAGTGTCCATGTCTGATTGAATATTATCCAACTCTTGTTTCATTAAAGTGTGGGTATCACCTTTTTGTCCAATTGAAAATTTATTAGTTTTTTTAGGGGAGGAAGGAGGGCTAATACATATGGCTTCATCTAAATCTGTCCTGTCTTGTTTACGCGTAGAATTGTCTCTTTGTTGTTTAGCTTTGTTATTTTTCTGACTCATTTTGGTGTTTATCACTCAAAAAGAGTAGTGATGGGAGGTAAAATAGAAAGTTTAAGCCAGCGGTTAATGGTTACTATATTGCACTGTGCTGCCTGAATACAATGGGATGGCAGCTTAACCAGCACAGTTAGCTACAATGGGCATCTAGCAACAACAGTACCAGTAACAGTCACCCCCTGCCCCCAACCGCTATGCCGCTTATTTTCTATGAGGTATCCTCCTATTCAGCACCACACTAAACAATAATATATAAAACAACAGCTCTAATAAACTATACCACTGCCAGATAAGTATATTCACCACACAGATTGCGGAGAAAGTCTGATAGACGCTGCCACAGGATTTTCACCATTAAACAAGATCGCTCCCGAAGTTCCTGAATGGGTTTTCACTGCCCGTTGAATAACCTCCTCTGATGCCTCCTTAAGCTCCCACCGGGCTCCGTTTTCCTCTGCAGCCCCACATGTACTGTCTCCAATCCCCCTGCTGTGCCGGGTAAAAGACGTCGCTCCTTCAGCTGTCGGCTCCTTCACTCAGCTGCTCTTACCGGCTCCGTTCCTGAGACTCCTGTCCCCCGTCAGTGTCACCTCCACAAATCCCTGGAATCTGCTGCAGCAGCCGGTCCACCCGCGTGTGTTGAATCACCCGGCTTCTCCTCCCTTCTTAAGCCGCTGCACTCTGTCACCGCTGCCGGATTTTATATAGCGCCAACTTCTGCTGACTCACCAGCCTCTGCAACAGATCCCCTTCTTCACACCAGTCACCGCCGCTGCTGTTGAAAATATATTCTCGCCTGAGACTATCTTCTTCTCCTCAGCTCGCTCGCGCTGAGTGCCGTCACCTCTCCTGTCAGCTTTTCCCGCCTTAGCAGTGTCTCTATTATTTTAATTCCGGTGCGGCTCTGCAGCTGGTAAACTTCGCGGTAAAATCAAGTCCGTTCCCGCGAAATCCAGCGTCGGCTCCTGCGGGCTCCTCCGCTGCTTCCACCCGATCTCCCGGCCTCTTCTTTTCCTTTGTGTGTCCGCGTTGTCACCCCGCTCCACTGCCGCTGGTGTCCTCTGTGACGCGGCAGTGTCCGTTTCTCACATAGATCACTGGCTCTCTTCTTGCCGATATTCGCGCCTTTTTTCCCAGCGTCTCTAATCACCTCAGCCTGGGCGCGCCGCTGCAGAGAGAAACAGGCGCGGGAAAACTTGCTGGTTCACCGCTCCTCAGGCTTTAGAAGGTCATATCTCGGGGAATATTCATCATAAAAACTCCAGAAGGGTCTCAAAATGATCCTGGAGAATAAGGCTGTTAAATCCAATAAAACTTTTTGTCCAAATTCTTCTTGTTCGCTTTGTAAGTCGCTTGACAAGGAAGGCTTCCTCAGAGCTCAGAGCTCACACAGCCTGCTGCATTGAGCTCCAGACCACGCCCCCTTGAATTTTCTCCAAAAGTAAAGTAGTTGCAAACTCATGCTTTTAGAGACTTGTTTGGGCTCATGAGAGGAGTAGAAAAACATCAAAAATTTCAGTCCTGCATGATTCTACCAAGAAATGTGTGTTCATTCAAACCGCTGGTTTTTGATAGTTTGGGCCCTATTGAATAATGAATGTTTTGAATTTTCTCCAAAAGTAAAGTAGTTGCAAACTCATCCTTTTAGAAACTTGTTTGGGCTGTTGAGTGGAGTAAAAAACCATCAAAAATTTCAATCCTGCATGATTCTACCAAGAAATGTGATTCTTCATTCAAAACGCTGGTTTTTGCTATTGGGCTCTATTGAATAATGAATGTTTTGAATTTTCTCCAAAAGTAAAGTAGTTGCAAACTCATCCGTTTAGAAACTTGTTTGGGCTCATGAGAGGAGTAGAAAAACATCAAAAATTTCAGTCCTGCACGATTCTACCAAGAAATGTGTGTTCATTCAAACCGCTGGTTTTTGATATTTTGGGCCCTATTGAATAATGAATGTTTTGAATTTTCTCCAAAAGTAAAGTAGTTGCAAACTCATCCTTTTAGAAACTTGTTTGGGCTGTTGAGAGGAGTAAAAAACCATCAAAAATTTCAATCCTGCATGATTTTACCAAGAAATGTGATTCTTCATTCAAAACCTGATTTTTGCTATTGGGCTCTATTGAATAGTGAATGTTTTGAATTTTCTCAAAAAGTAAAGTAGTTGCAAACTCATGCTTTTAGAGACTTGTTTGGGCTCATGAGAGGAGTAGAAAAACATCAAAAATTTCAGTCCTGCATGATTCTACCAAGAAATGTGTGATCATTGAAACCGCTGGTTTTTGATAGTTTGGGCCCTATTGAATAATGAATGTTTTGAATTTTCTCCAAAAGTAAAGTAGTTGCAAACTCATCCTTTTAGAAACTTGTTTGGGTTGTTGAGAGGAGTAAAAAACCATCAAAAATTTCAATCCTGCATGATTTTACCAAGAAATGTGATTCTTCATTCAAAACCTGATTTTTGCTATTGGGCTCTATTGAATAATGAATGTTTTGAATTTTCTCCAAAAGTAAAGTAGTTGCAAACTCATGCTTTTAGAGACTTGTTTGGGCTCATGAGAGGAGTAGAAAAACATCAAAAATTTCGGTCCTGCATGATTCTACCAAGAAATGTGTGTTCATTCAAACCGCTGGTTTTTGATAGTTTGGGCCCTATTGAATAATGAATGTTTTGAATTTTCTCCAAAAGTAAAGTAGTTGCAAACTCATCCTTTTAGAAACTTGTTTGGGCTGTTGAGAGGAGTAAAAAACCATCAAAAATTTCATTCCTGCATGATTCTACCAAGAAATGTGATTCTTCATTCAAAACCTGATTTTTGCTATTGGGCTCTATTGAATAATGAATGTTTTGAATTTTCTCCAAAAGTAAAGTAGTTGCAAACTCATGCTTTTAGAGACTTGTTTGGGCTCATGAGAGGAGTAGAAAAACATCAAAAATTTCAGTCCTGCATGATTCTACCAAGAAATGTGTGTTCATTGAAACTGCTGGTTTTTGATAGTTTGGGCCCTATTGAATAATGAATGTTTTGAATTTTCTCCAAAAGTAAAGTAGTTGCAAACTCATCCTTTTAGAAACTTGTTTGGGCTGTTGAGAGGAGTAAAAAACCATCAAAAATTTCAATCCTGCATGATTCTACCAAGAAATGTGATTCTTCATTCAAAACGCTGGTTTTTGCTATTGGGCTCTTTTGAGTAATGAATGTTTTGAATTTTCTCCAAAAGTAAAGTAGTTGCAAACTCATGCTTTTAGAGACTTGTGTGGGCTCATGAGAGGAGTAGAAAAACATCAAAAATTTCATTCCTGCATGATTCTACCAAGAAATGTGTGTTCATTGAAACCGCTGGTTTTTGATAGTTTGGGCCCTATTGAATAATGAATGTTTTGAATTTTCTCCAAAAGTAAAGTAGTTGCAAACTCATCCTTTTAGAAACTTGTTTGGGCTGTTGAGAGGAGTAAAAAACCATCAAAAATTTCAATCCTGCATGATTCTACCAAGAAATGTGATTCTTCATTCAAAACGCTGGTTTTTGCTATTGGGCTCTATTGAATAATGAATGTTTTGAATTTTCTCCAAAAGTAAAGTAGTTGCAAACTCATGCTTTTAGAGACTTGTTTGGGCTCATGAGAGGAGTAGAAAAACATCAAAAATTTCAGTCCTGCATGATTCTACCAAGAAATGTGTGTTCATTGAAACCGCTGGTTTTTGATAGCTTGGGCCCTATTGAATAATGAATGTTTTGAATTTTCTCCAAAAGTAAAGTAGTTGCAAACTCATCCTTTTAGAAACTTGTTTGGGCTGTTGAGAGGAGTAAAAAACCATCAAAAATTTCAATCCTGCATGATTCTACCAAGAAATGTGATTCTTCATTCAAAACCTGATTTTTGCTATTGGGCTCTTTTGAGTAATGAATGTTTTGAATTTTCTCCAAAAGTAAAGTAGTTGCAAATTCATGCTTTTAGAGACTTGTTTGGGCTCATGAGAGGAGTAGAAAAACATCAAAAATTTCAGTCCTGCACGATTCTACCAAGAAATGTGTGTTCATTCAAACCGCTGGTTTTTGATATTTTGGGCCCTATTGAATAATGAATGTTTTGAATTTTCTCCAAAAGTAAAGTAGTTGCAAACTCATCCTTTTAGAAACTTGTTTGGGCTGATGAGAGGAGTAAAAAACCATCAAAAATTTCAATCCTGCATGATTCTACCAAGAAATGTGATTCTTCATTCAAAACCTGATTTTTGCTATTGGGCTCTATTGAATAATGAATGTTTTGAATTTTCTCCAAAAGTAAAGTAGTTGCAAACTCATGCTTTTAGAGAATTGTTTGGGCTCATGAGAGGAGTAGAAAAACATCAAAAATTTCAGTCCTGCATGATTCTACCAAGAAATGTGTGTTCATTGAAACCGCTGGTTTTTGATAGTTTGGGCCCTATTGAATAATGAATGTTTTGAATTTTCTCCAAAAGTAAAGTAGTTGCAAACTCATCCTTTTAGAAACTTGTTTGGGCTGTTGAGAGGAGTAAAAAACCATCAAAAATTTCAATCCTGCATGATTCTACCAAGAAATGTGATTCTTCATTCAAAACCTGATTTTTGCTATTGGGCTCTATTGAATAATGAATGTTTTGAATTTTCTCCAAAAGTAAAGTAGTTGCAAACTCATGCTTTTAGAGACTTGTTTGGGCTCATGAGAGGAGTAGAAAAACATCAAAAATTTCAGTCCTGCATGATTCTACCAAGAAATGTGTGTTCATTGAAACCGCTGGTTTTTGATAGTTTGGGCCCTATTGAATAATGAATGTTTTGAATTTTCTCCAAAAGTAAAGTAGTTGCAAACTCATCCTTTTAGAAACTTGTTTGGGCTGTTGAGAGGAGTAAAAAACCATCAAAAATTTCAATCCTGCATGATTCTACGAAGAAATGTGATTCTTCATTCAAAACGCTGGTTTTTGCTATTGGGCTCTTTTGAGTAATGAATGTTTTGAATTTTCTCCAAAAGTAAAGTAGTTGCAAACTCATGCTTTTAGAAACTTGTTTGGGCTCATGAGAGGAGTAGAAAAACATCAAAAATTTCAGTCCTGCATGATTCTACCAAGAAATGTGTGTTCATTCAAACCGCTGGTTTTTGATAGTTTGGGCCCTATTGAATAATGAATGTTTTGAATTTTCTCCAAAAGTAAAGTAGTTGCAAACTCATCCTTTTAGAAACTTGTTTGGGCTGTTGAGAGGAGTAAAAAACCATCAAAAATTTCAATCCTGCATGATTTTACCAAGAAATGTGATTCTTCATTCAAAACCTGATTTTTGCTATTGGGCTCTATTGAATAATGAATGTTTTGAATTTTCTCCAAAAGTAAAGTAGTTGCAAACTCATGCTTTTAGAGACTTGTTTGGGCTCATGAGAGGAGTAGAAAAACATCAAAAATTTCAGTCCTGCATGATTCTACCAAGAAATGTGTGTTCATTGAAACCACTGGTTTTTGATAGTTTGGGCCCTATTGAAAAATGAATGTTTTGAATTTTCTCCAAAAGTAAAGTAGTTGCAAACTCATCCTTTTAGAAACTTGTTTGGGCTGTTGAGAGGAGTAAAAAACCATCAAAAATTTCAATCCTGCATGATTTTACCAAGAAATGTGATTCTTCATTCAAAACCTGATTTTTGCTATTGGGCTCTATTGAATAATGAATGTTTTGAATTTTCTCCAAAAGTAAAGTAGTTGCAAACTCATGCTTTTAGAGACTTGTTTGGGCTCATGAGAGGAGTAGAAAAACATCAAAAATTTCAGTCCTGCATGATTCTACCAAGAAATGTGTGTTCATTGAAACCGCTGGTTTTTGATAGTTTGGGCCCTATTGAATAATGAATGTTTTGAATTTTCTCCAAAAGTAAAGTAGTTGCAAACTCATCCTTTTAGAAACTTGTTTGGGCTGTTGAGAGGAGTAAAAAACCATCAAAAATTTCAATCTTGCATGATTCTACCAAGAAATGTGATTCTTCATTCAAAACCTGATTTTTGCTATTGGGCTCTATTGAATAATGAATGTTTTGAATTTTCTCCAAAAGTAAAGTAGTTGCAAACTCATGCTTTTAGAGACTTGTTTGGGCTCATGAGAGGAGTAGAAAAACATCAAAAATTTCAGTCCTGCATGATTCTACCAAGAAATGTGTGTTCATTGAAACCGCTGGTTTTTGATAGTTTGGGCCCTATTGAATAATGAATGTTTTGAATTTTCTCCAAAAGTAAAGTAGTTGCAAACTCATCCTTTTAGAAACTTGTTTGGGCTGTTGAGAGGAGTAAAAAACCATCAAAAATTTCAATCCTGCATGATTCTACCAAGAAATGTGATTCTTCATTCAAAACGCTGGTTTTTGCTATTGGGCTCTTTTGAGTAATGAATGTTTTGAATTTTCTCCAAAAGTAAAGTAGTTGCAAACTCATGCTTTTATAGACTTGTTTGGGCTCATGAGAGGAGTAGAAAAACATCAAAAATTTCAGTCCTGCATGATTCTACCAAGAAATGTGTGTTCATTCAAACCGCTGGTTTTTGATAGTTTGGGCCCTATTGAATAATGAATGTTTTGAATTTTCTCCAAAAGTAAAGTAGTTGCAAACTCATCCTTTTAGAAACTTGTTTGGGCTGTTGAGAGGAGTTAAAAACCATCAAAAATTTCAATCCTGCATGATTCTACCAAGAAATGTGATTCTTCTTTCAAAACGCTGGTTTTTGCTATTGGGCTCTATTGAATAATGAATGTTTTGAATTTTCTCCAAAAGTAAAGTAGTTGCAAACTCATCCTTTTAGAGACTTGTTTGGGCTCATGAGAGGAGTAGAAAAACATCAAAAATTTCAGTCCTGCACGATTCTACCAAGAAATGTGTGTTCATTCAAACCGCTGGTTTTTGATATTTTGGGCCCTATTGAATAGTGAATGTTTTGAATTTTCTCCAAAAGTAAAGTAGTTGCAAACTCATCCTTTTAGAAACTTGTTTGGGCTGTTGAGAGGAGTAAAAAACCATCAAAAATTTCAATCCTGCATGATTCTACCAAGAAATGTGATTCTTCATTCAAAACCTGATTTTTGCTATTGGGCTCTATTGAATAATGAATGTTTTGAATTTTCTCCAAAAGTAAAGTAGTTGCAAACTCATGCTTTTAGAGACTTGTTTGGCTCATGAGAGGAGTAGACAAACATCAAAAATTTCAGTCCTGCATGATTCTACCAAGAAATGTGTGTTCATTGAAACCGCTGGTTTTTGATAGTTTGGGCCCTATTGAATAATGAATGTTTTGAATTTTCTCCATTTTCAAACAACTTTGTTAAATTTTTACATAAAATTAACAGTTGTATTTTAGCATCATGCCTACAGCCGTAGGGTATACACATATAACAGTATTTTAATGCCTTGCGTATATTTAGTAGGAGTATCAGTAACAGTAGTAATATACTTGAAGTACAACAAGATAGACCTACATAAAATACAATACATGAACCTATACCTTAGCAGTAGTTATATATTAGCGGTGTTACCAAAAAAAAAAAAAACCTACAATAAACTAAGGTAGAGATTATACAACTTTATTTCTGTATAGCGAGGGAAATGTTTACTTTTATAAAATTAATATAACCTATTATCTAAGTCACAAAATAGGAGACATCAGGAGCAAGCGATTTCAGGTAAATTTTGCTCTGAGGCGAAGCGGATCCAGGAATTCCATCTTTTATTAAATGTTGAAAAATAGTTGTTAGCCAAAGCATGGCTTCTTTCGTATGAACAGTGTAATGACATTTTATCAGTAATATCACTGAGTTTGGGAGTAGCATTTTCATTCCATAGTGATGCTATGGCATTCTTTGTTATAAGAAACAAATGGATGACTGTTGGGATATGGGAAGGATGGATCTCATCTAGATTTAAAGACAACAATGCCATTTGTGGTGTCAGGGTTATTTTTTGTTTTGTCACCTCATTAATTAACCTAGAAATTTCCAGCCATAAAGGTTTAATATTAGGACATTCCCAGAAAATATGTAAAATTGAACCTATGAATCCGCAATCTCTCCAGCAATCTGGAGATCTGCCAGGAAATATTCTAGCTAACTTTAATGGCGTGAAGTACCACCTAGATATCATTTTATAGAAGGACTCATGTAGAGAGGCGCAAATATTGGATGAATAAGTCCTTTTGAAAGCCTGTTTCCACTGTTCCATAGAAACGGAAATGTTAATATCATTCTCCCAAGTCAACATGTATGGAGTTTTTTCTAAATCCTCAGAACCGTTTAAAAAATCATAGATAGTTCTCGATCTCCAATGGAGTTTAACATTGCGGTTACAGAGTAAAAGAGTAGTGGAGTCCGTTATATATGATTTTTTCCTCATAAATTTTAAGATGTGCTTTTTTAGTAGAGAGAGGAGAGTGACATCCTGGGAAGAAAAATTCTTTTGAGTCTTTAAAGTATCGTTGCTTAAAAATTTCTTCCCATCGTACAAGTCTCCTATCACCTTAATACCCATTTCATTCCAAACTTTCGGGATTTCCTTCTCCACCAGTAGACCAAGAAATTTTATAGGAACATTCTTCAACTGAACAAACCTTTGGCTTTGAGTTTTTTTAATTTGGGGTTTAGCTAAATGTTTCCATGCTGAGAGAGTTGCAGAAATTGTTGGGGAATCAAAATGTAAAGGGGAGGATGATGTAAGACATTCTAGGATTGTCTTTAAAAGAGTTTTATTTTTATTGGAATACCTCTCCATTTCTACCCATGCTGGAGCGTTGCTTGTGTTAACCCAATAAAAAGATTGTTTGATTAGGTTGGCATAGTAATAATTAATTATATTTGGAAGAGCTAGGCCACCATTTAATTTACTTCTAGTTAAAATGTGTGATGCCACCCTTGCTCTTTTCTTATTACATGTGAATTTATTTATAATAGATTGGAGCTTTCTGAGATATTTTAGTGGGATAACTAGTGGAATTGCTCTGAAAGAATAAAGAATTTTTGGGAGGGTAAAGAGTTTAAATAGAATTATTCTACCTACCCATGATATTTCTTGGCTTGAGAGACTATTCAATTCAATCTGTGTTTTTTTAATAGTATTTTGCATGTTTATCTCTACCGTTTTCCTAAAGTTTCTGGTAATACAGATACCTAAATAAGTAATATCTTCCTTTTCCCAATCAAACCTGGAGATCTTTTTAATGTTTGTGATAGTAAGATCGTTGAGAAAAAAATCTAGCAGTTTTGATTTAGTTTCGTTTATTTTGTAGAATGAGATCCTAGAGAAACCCTCGATAGTTGATAAAACCTCTTTGACTGAGTTTAAAGGATCCGACAAACTTAATATAATGTCATCCGCGAAGAGGCCTATTTTAGAATTATTGTCTCCCATCTGTATGCCACGGATTCTATCATTAGATCTTATTGCTTCCGCCAGTGGCTCCATTATCAACGCAAACAAAAGGGGGGAAAGTGGGCATCCCTGTCTGGTTCCATTAGTTATCTTGATTTGATTAGAAAGATGACTATTTGCGTAAACATTTGCAGAAGGATTCGAATACAATGCCATTATTGTTTTTATTATTTTGTTACTAAAGCCAAATCTATCTAAGGTTGCTTTCAGGAACTCCCAATTAACCCTATCGAAAGCTTTCTCTGCGTCTAAAGCCAAAAGGAGTGAAGGGATTTTTTTCTTCTTGATGAAATTAATCAGATTTAATGTTCTCCTAGTACCGTCAATTGTCTGGCGTCCTTCAATGAATCCAAGCTGATCTTTATGGATAATACTTGGAAGGATGTTTTTTAGTCTATTTGCTATGATTTTTGAAAATAATTTGACATCTGTGTTTATTAATGAAATGGGTCTGTAATTTTTAACTGATTCCAGGTCTCCTTTAGGCTTGGGTATTAGTATTATGTTGGCACGTAACATTTCAGAAGGAAATGCGCCGGACCAAGAAGCCTTATCAAAAACTTGGACTAAATAAGGAGTCAAAATAGATTCGAAGGTTTGGTAATATTCATTTGAGTATCCATCGGGTCCCGGAGCTTTTTTCTTTTTGAGTGATTTGATGGCTTCTGAAATTTCTAACGCAGAAAAGGGAACCTCTAGATTTGATAGCTGTTGGGTAGTAACCTTAGGCAAATTTAAAGATGTAAGGAAATCATCAATACTTTGGCTATCCGGTTGATATGTTTCCTGATCTGATTTTAGATTATAAATAGAAGAATAATATTCTGCAAAGGCATCTACGATTTTCTTGGGGTGCTCTAGTGTAGATCCATCATGTTTAATTCTATTAATTCTGCTTTTGATTCTAATTGTTCTGAATTTTTGTGCCATTAGTTTAGTTGGTTTGTTATATGATGAATAAAAATTGGACCTCATGGATTTAGCATATTTATCGTATTCATTGAATAGCTCCGATCTTAGGTCTATTCTTAATTTTAGGATTTCTGAATGAATATTGGGTGGTACTTGGGATGACTTTTGTGAGATTTCCTCTAAGTTTTTTAGGTCTGATTGTAATTTATGTATTTTTTCTTTACTTATTTTTTTTTTGGTGAAGGCTAGATGGGTCATTACACCTCTGATGACTGCTTTGTGAGCATTCCATAAAGTAAATGGGCATATATTGTTAATGTCGTTCTCAGTAAAATAGTTGTTCAAAGCCAATTCTATTTCCTTTCTTTGGATTGGGTTGAATAGGAGTGATGAATCACATCTCCATTGGGATTTAAATTTGGCCGACCTACCGAGAGAAACTTCAGCAACCATTGGAGAGTGATCTGAAAATGTTTTGGGTAGAATTTCTATTTTTTTAAATTTTGAGATTGAGAATGTATCTGTTAAAAATAAATCGATTCTAGAAAAAGACTTGTGTGCCTCTGAGAAGTGAGTATATTCCAAAGAAGATGTGTTGAGACACCTAAAAGCATCTAAGTATTCGTGATTGCAAAGCCAACGTTTGAGTTCAGGAAACGAGGATCTAGTGGGAGAAGTAGAGTCTAATGTGCCATCTGGAACAATGTTGAAATCACCTACTAGAATAGTGGTACCTCTTTTAACTTCTTGAATTTTTTTGTCTAGGCCATTAAAGAAACGCATTTGTCCATTACAAGGAGCATAAATATTCACAAGTGTTGTTAATTGACTGTCAATCAAGCAGACAAGTATCAAGAATCTGCCTGCGCTATCAGAGTATTCACTGATAATTTCAAATGAGATTGTGTTTTTGATTAATATTACAACACCTGCTCTTTTTTTCTCGTTTAAAGATTTGAATATGTGTGGAAAATTTTTGTTTTCGAATTTAGGGTGTCCTTCCCTGGCTAGCTTCACCTCTTGAAGACAGATGATGTCTGCTTTGCTGCCCCTAATCTCTCTCCACGTGAGATATCTCTTAACCGGACTATTCAGTCCCCTCACATTGAATGACAGTATCTGTACCATATACTTAACTCTAAAACAATACAGAAAATACAAATAAGAACATAAACAGGAAGAAAATACCAAACACCTGGGTAAGCTTCCTAAAATGGGGAAAAGTTCGTAAACTCCGTAGGAAGCCTTTGCAGTTCACAAAATGCAAGTGTTAAAACATATCAAATTTACATTTTTCTCACCCTGGAGCCTCATTTTTCTTATCTAGTGTTTCAATAAAATTTTTCCCTTCTTGTGGAGATAAGATAACTATGACCCTACCACCATGATTTATCAATAGCTTAGTAGGGAACCCCCACCTATATATCACATCTCTCTTCCTCAGCATTGTTGTAACTTCATTGAATCCTTTCCTCGTTTGGATAGTGTCTTTTGAAAGGTCTGCATATGATTTGATGTGATCATAAGGATGGGGAAGATGTTTATTGGTTCTGAAGTAATTTAAGAATTTTTCTTTGGTGGAATAGAAGTGGAATCTCAAAATAGTGTCCCTGGGGAGCTCGGCTGAAATGGACGTAGGACGCGGGAGTCTGTGGATTCTATCTATCATCAGTTCTACCTCAGGAACAGAAGGCAATACTTTAATCAGAATCTCTGTGACATATTTTTGTAAACTGTGTGGGTTAATTTTTTCAGAGATTCCTCTCAATTTAATGTTGTTCCTCCTACTACGGTCTTCCAGGTCGGCTAATTTATTTCGTAAAAAGAGGATTTCTTTTTGGGCATTAGTTTGTTGTTTTTGGAGGGAATCAGAGGTTTTCCCAATGACTTCTATTTTTTTTTCATTTTTATCCACCCTAGTGGAAATTGTGTCAAGGTTGGATTGTAAACGGCTGACATGCTTTTCTATTGAGGATTCAACGCTTTTATTTAATGCTAGAATTAAATCTCTGATATATTTTTCAGAGGCCCCCTTCTCAGATGCTTGAATATCCTCCAGACCCCCATGACCACTGATATCGGACTCAGAGCCAAATTCTATTCTAGGCCTACTTTTATTTGGGCTCTGAGATGGAGAAGCCTCGTAGTATTCTTCCTCGTCTGACAGCACAGATCTACCCTCCCCTTTAGACTCATCCCTTTTAGATTTTCTGTTAACGGAAGTGTCCATGTCTGATTGAATATTATCCAACTCTTGTTTCATTAAAGTGTGGGTATCACCTTTTTGTCCAATTGAAAATTTATTAGTTTTTTTAGGGGAGGAAGGAGGGCTAATACATATGGCTTCATCTAAATCTGTCCTGTCTTGTTTACGCGTAGAATTGTCTCTTTGTTGTTTAGCTTTGTTATTTTTCTGACTCATTTTGGTGTTTATCACTCAAAAAGAGTAGTGATGGGAGGTAAAATAGAAAGTTTAAGCCAGCGGTTAATGGTTACTATATTGCACTGTGCTGCCTGAATACAATGGGATGGCAGCTTAACCAGCACAGTTAGCTACAATGGGCATCTAGCAACAACAGTACCAGTAACAGTCACCCCCTGCCCCCAACCGCTATGCCGCTTATTTTCTATGAGGTATCCTCCTATTCAGCACCACACTAAACAATAATATATAAAACAACAGCTCTAATAAACTATACCACTGCCAGATAAGTATATTCACCACACAGATTGCGGAGAAAGTCTGATAGACGCTGCCACAGGATTTTCACCATTAAACAAGATCGCTCCCGAAGTTCCTGAATGGGTTTTCACTGCCCGTTGAATAACCTCCTCTGATGCCTCCTTAAGCTCCCACCGGGCTCCGTTTTCCTCTGCAGCCCCACATGTACTGTCTCCAATCCCCCTGCTGTGCCGGGTAAAAGACGTCGCTCCTTCAGCTGTCGGCTCCTTCACTCAGCTGCTCTTACCGGCTCCGTTCCTGAGACTCCTGTCCCCCGTCAGTGTCACCTCCACAAATCCCTGGAATCTGCTGCAGCAGCCGGTCCACCCGCGTGTGTTGAATCACCCGGCTTCTCCTCCCTTCTTAAGCCGCTGCACTCTGTCACCGCTGCCGGATTTTATATAGCGCCAACTTCTGCTGACTCACCAGCCTCTGCAACAGATCCCCTTCTTCACACCAGTCACCGCCGCTGCTGTTGAAAATATATTCTCGCCTGAGACTATCTTCTTCTCCTCAGCTCGCTCGCGCTGAGTGCCGTCACCTCTCCTGTCAGCTTTTCCCGCCTTAGCAGTGTCTCTATTATTTTAATCCCGGTGCGGCTCTGCAGCTGGTAAACTTCGCGGTAAAATCAAGTCCGTTCCCGCGAAATCCAGCGTCGGCTCCTGCGGGCTCCTCCGCTGCTTCCACCCGATCTCCCGGCCTCTTCTTTTCCTTTGTGTGTCCGCGTTGTCACCCCGCTCCACTGCCGCTGGTGTCCTCTGTGACGCGGCAGTGTCCGTTTCTCACATAGATCACTGGCTCTCTTCTTGCCGATATTCGCGCCTTTTTTCCCAGCGTCTCTAATCACCTCAGCCTGGGCGCGCCGCTGCAGAGAGAAACAGGCGCGGGAAAACTTGCTGGTTCACCGCTCCTCAGGCTTTAGAAGGTCATATCTCGGGGAATATTCATCATAAAAACTCCAGAAGGGTCTCAAAATGATCCTGGAGAATAAGGCTGTTAAATCCAATAAAACTTTTTGTCCAAATTCTTCTTGTTCGCTTTGTAAGTCGCTTGACAAGGAAGGCTTCCTCAGAGCTCAGAGCTCACACAGCCTGCTGCATTGAGCTCCAGACCACGCCCCCTTGAATTTTCTCCAAAAGTAAAGTAGTTGCAAACTCATGCTTTTAGAGACTTGTTTGGGCTCATGAGAGGAGTAGAAAAACATCAAAAATTTCAGTCCTGCATGATTCTACCAAGAAATGTGTGTTCATTGAAACCGCTGGTTTTTGATAGTTTGGGCCCTATTGAATAATGAATGTTTTGAATTTTCTCCAAAAGTAAAGTAGTTGCAAACTCATCCTTTTAGAAACTTGTTTGGGCTGTTGAGTGGAGTAAAAAACCATCAAAAATTTCAATCCTGCATGATTCTACCAAGAAATGTGATTCTTCATTCAAAACGCTGGTTTTTGCTATTGGGCTCTATTGAATAATGAATGTTTTGAATTTTCTCCAAAAGTAAAGTAGTTGCAAACTCATCCGTTTAGAGACTTGTTTGGGCTCATGAGAGGAGTAGAAAAACATCAAAAATTTCAGTCCTGCACGATTCTACCAAGAAATGTGTGTTCATTCAAACCGCTGGTTTTTGATATTTTGGGCCCTATTGAATAATGAATGTTTTGAATTTTCTCCAAAAGTAAAGTAGTTGCAAACTCATCCTTTTAGAAACTTGTTTGGGCTGTTGAGAGGAGTAAAAAACCATCAAAAATTTCAATCCTGCATGATTTTACCAAGAAATGTGATTCTTCATTCAAAACCTGATTTTTGCTATTGGGCTCTATTGAATAGTGAATGTTTTGAATTTTCTCAAAAAGTAAAGTAGTTGCAAACTCATGCTTTTAGAGACTTGTTTGGGCTCATGAGAGGAGTAGAAAAACATCAAAAATTTCAGTCCTGCATGATTCTACCAAGAAATGTGTGATCATTGAAACCGCTGGTTTTTGATAGTTTGGGCCCTATTGAATAATGAATGTTTTGAATTTTCTCCAAAAGTAAAGTAGTTGCAAACTCATCCTTTTAGAAACTTGTTTGGGCTGTTGAGAGGAGTAAAAAACCATCAAAAATTTCAATCCTGCATGATTTTACCAAGAAATGTGATTCTTCATTCAAAACCTGATTTTTGCTATTGGGCTCTATTGAATAATGAATGTTTTGAATTTTCTCCAAAAGTAAAGTAGTTGCAAACTCATGCTTTTAGAGACTTGTTTGGGCTCATGAGAGGAGTAGAAAAACATCAAAAATTTCGGTCCTGCATGATTCTACCAAGAAATGTGTGTTCATTCAAACCGCTGGTTTTTGATAGTTTGGGCCCTATTGAATAATGAATGTTTTGAATTTTCTCCAAAAGTAAAGTAGTTGCAAACTCATCCTTTTAGAAACTTGTTTGGGCTGTTGAGAGGAGTAAAAAACCATCAAAAATTTCATTCCTGCATGATTCTACCAAGAAATGTGATTCTTCATTCAAAACCTGATTTTTGCTATTGGGCTCTATTGAATAATGAATGTTTTGAATTTTCTCCAAAAGTAAAGTAGTTGCAAACTCATGCTTTTAGAGACTTGTTTGGGCTCATGAGAGGAGTAGAAAAACATCAAAAATTTCAGTCCTGCATGATTCTACCAAGAAATGTGTGTTCATTGAAACTGCTGGTTTTTGATAGTTTGGGCCCTATTGAATAATGAATGTTTTGAATTTTCTCCAAAAGTAAAGTAGTTGCAAACTCATCCTTTTAGAAACTTGTTTGGGCTGTTGAGAGGAGTAAAAAACCATCAAAAATTTCAATCCTGCATGATTCTACCAAGAAATGTGATTCTTCATTCAAAACGCTGGTTTTTGCTATTGGGCTCTTTTGAGTAATGAATGTTTTGAATTTTCTCCAAAAGTAAAGTAGTTGCAAACTCATGCTTTTAGAGACTTGTGTGGGCTCATGAGAGGAGTAGAAAAACATCAAAAATTTCATTCCTGCATGATTCTACCAAGAAATGTGTGTTCATTGAAACCGCTGGTTTTTGATAGTTTGGGCCCTATTGAATAATGAATGTTTTGAATTTTCTCCAAAAGTAAAGTAGTTGCAAACTCATCCTTTTAGAAACTTGTTTGGGCTGTTGAGAGGAGTAAAAAACCATCAAAAATTTCAATCCTGCATGATTCTACCAAGAAATGTGATTCTTCATTCAAAACGCTGGTTTTTGCTATTGGGCTCTATTGAATAATGAATGTTTTGAATTTTCTCCAAAAGTAAAGTAGTTGCAAACTCATGCTTTTAGAGACTTGTTTGGGCTCATGAGAGGAGTAGAAAAACATCAAAAATTTCAGTCCTGCATGATTCTACCAAGAAATGTGTGTTCATTGAAACCGCTGGTTTTTGATAGCTTGGGCCCTATTGAATAATGAATGTTTTGAATTTTCTCCAAAAGTAAAGTAGTTGCAAACTCATCCTTTTAGAAACTTGTTTGGGCTGTTGAGAGGAGTAAAAAACCATCAAAAATTTCAATCCTGCATGATTCTACCAAGAAATGTGATTCTTCATTCAAAACCTGATTTTTGCTATTGGGCTCTATTGAATAATGAATGTTTTGAATTTTCTCCAAAAGTAAAGTAGTTGCAAACTCATGCTTTTAGAGACTTGTTTGGGCTCATGAGAGGAGTAGAAAAACATCAAAAATTTCAGTCCTGCATGATTCTACCAAGAAATGTGTGTTCATTCAAACCGCTGGTTTTTGATAGTTTGGGCCCTATTGAATAATGAATGTTTTGAATTTTCTCCAAAAGTAAAGTAGTTGCAAACTCATCCTTTAAGAAACTTGTTTGGGCTGTTGAGAGGAGTAAAAAACCATCAAAAATTTCAATCCTGCATGATTTTACCAAGAAATGTGATTCTTCAAAAAAAACCTGATTTTTGCTATTGGGCTCTATTGAATAATGAATGTTTTGAATTTTCTCCAAAAGTAAAGTAGTTGCAAACTCATGCTTTTAGAGACTTGTTTGGGCTCATGAGAGGAGTAGAAAAACATCAAAAATTTCAGTCCTGCATGATTCTACCAAGAAATGTGTGTTCATTGAAACCGCTGGTTTTTGATAGTTTGGGCCCTATTGAATAATGAATGTTTTGAATTTTCTCCAAAAGTAAAGTAGTTGCAAACTCATCCTTTTAGAAACTTGTTTGGGCTGTTGAGAGGAGTAAAAAACCATCAAAAATTTCAATCCTGCATGATTCTACCAAGAAATGTGATTCTTCATTCAAAACCTGATTTTTGCTATTGGGCTCTATTGAATAATGAATGTTTTGAATTTTCTCCAAAAGTAAAGTAGTTGCAAACTCATGCTTTTAGAGACTTGTTTGGGCTCATGAGAGGAGTAGAAAAACATCAAAAATTTCAGTCCTGCATGATTCTACCAAGAAATGTGTGTTCATTGAAACCGCTGGTTTTTGATAGTTTGGGCCCTATTGAATAATGAATGTTTTGAATTTTCTCCAAAAGTAAAGTAGTTGCAAACTCATCCTTTTAGAAACTTGTTTGGGCTGTTGAGAGGAGTAAAAAACCATCAAAAATTTCAATCCTGCATGATTCTACCAAGAAATGTGATTCTTCATTCAAAACCTGATTTTTGCTATTGGGCTCTATTGAATAATGAATGTTTTGAATTTTCTCCAAAAGTAAAGTAGTTGCAAACTCATGCTTTTAGAGACTTGTTTGGGCTCATGAGAGGAGTAGAAAAACATCAAAAATTTCAGTCCTGCATGATTCTACCAAGAAATGTGTGTTCATTGAAACCGCTGGTTTTTGATAGTTTGGGCCCTATTGAATAATGAATGTTTTGAATTTTCTCCAAAAGTAAAGTAGTTGCAAACTCATCCTTTTAGAAACTTGTTTGGGCTGTTGAGAGGAGTAAAAAACCATCAAAAATTTCAATCCTGCATGATTTTACCAAGAAATGTGATTCTTCATTCAAAACCTGATTTTTGCTATTGGGCTATATTGAATAGTGAATGTTTTGAATTTTCTCCAAAAGTAAAGTAGTTGCAAACTCATGCTTTTAGAGACTTGTTTGGGCTCATGAGAGGAGTAGAAAAACATCAAAAATTTCAGTCCTGCATGATTCTACCAAGAAATGTGTGTTCATTGAAACCGCTGGTTTTTGATAGTTTGGGCCCTATTGAATAATGAATGTTTTGAATTTTCTCCAAAAGTAAAGTAGTTGCAAACTCATCCTTTTAGAAACTTGTTTGGGCTGTTGAGAGGAGTAAAAAACCATCAAAAATTTCAATCCTGCATGATTTTACCAAGAAATGTGATTCTTCATTCAAAACCTGATTTTTGCTATTGGGCTCTATTGAATAATGAATGTTTTGAATTTTCTCCAAAAGTAAAGTAGTTGCAAACTCATGCTTTTAGAGACTTGTTTGGGCTCATGAGAGGAGTAGAAAAACATCAAAAATTTCGGTCCTGCATGATTCTACCAAGAAATGTGTGTTCATTGAAACCGTTGGTTTTTGATAGTTTGGGCCCTATTGAATAATGAATGTTTTGAATTTTCTCCAAAAGTAAAGTAGTTGCAAACTCATCCTTTTAGAAACTTGTTTGGGCTGTTGAGAGGAGTAAAAAACCATCAAAAATTTCAATCCTGCATGATTCTACCAAGAAATGTGATTCTTCATTCAAAACCTGATTTTTGCTATTGGGCTCTATTGAATAATGAATGTTTTGAATTTTCTCCAAAAGTAAAGTAGTTGCAAACTCATGCTTTTAGAGACTTGTTTGGGCTCATGAGAGGAGTAGAAAAACATCAAAAATTTCAGTCCTGCATGATTCTACCAAGAAATGTGTGTTCATTGAAACCGCTGGTTTTTGATAGTTTGGGCCCTATTGAATAATGAATGTTTTGAATTTTCTCCAAAAGTAAAGTAGTTGCAAACTCATCCTTTTAGAAACTTGTTTGGGCTGTTGAGAGGAGTAACAAACCATCAAAAATTTCAATCCTGCAAGATTTTACCAAGAAATGTGATTCTTCATTCAAAACCTGATTTTTGCTATTGGGCTCTATTGAATAATGAATGTTTTGAATTTTCTCCAAAAGTAAAGTAGTTGCAAACTCATGCTTTTAGAGACTTGTTTGGGCTCATGAGAGGAGTAGAAAAACATCAAAAATTTCAGTCCTGCATGATTCTACCAAGAAATGTGTGATCATTGAAACCGCTGGTTTTTGATAGTTTGGGCCCTATTGAATAATGAATGTTTTGAATTTTCTCCAAAAGTAAAGTAGTTGCAAACTCATCCTTTTAGAAACTTGTTTGGGCTGTTGAGAGGAGTAAAAAACCATCAAAAATTTCAATCCTGCATGATTTTACCAAGAAATGTGATTCTTCATTCAAAACCTGATTTTTGCTATTGGGCTCTATTGAATAATGAATGTTTTGAATTTTCTCCAAAAGTAAAGTAGTTGCAAACTCATGCTTTTAGAGACTTGTTTGGGCTCATGAGAGGAGTAGAAAAACATCAAAAATTTCGGTCCTGCATGATTCTACCAAGAAATGTGTGTTCATTCAAACCGCTGGTTTTTGATAGTTTGGGCCCTATTGAATAATGAATGTTTTGAATTTTCTCCAAAAGTAAAGTAGTTGCAAACTCATCCTTTTAGAAACTTGTTTGGGCTGTTGAGAGGAGTAAAAAACCATCAAAAATTTCATTCCTGCATGATTCTACCAAGAAATGTGATTCTTCATTCAAAACCTGATTTTTGCTATTGGGCTCTATTGAATAATGAATGTTTTGAATTTTCTCCAAAAGTAAAGTAGTTGCAAACTCATGCTTTTAGAGACTTGTTTGGGCTCATGAGAGGAGTAGAAAAACATCAAAAATTTCAGTCCTGCATGATTCTACCAAGAAATGTGTGTTCATTGAAACTGCTGGTTTTTGATAGTTTGGGCCCTATTGAATAATGAATGTTTTGAATTTTCTCCAAAAGTAAAGTAGTTGCAAACTCATCCTTTTAGAAACTTGTTTGGGCTGTTGAGAGGAGTAAAAAACCATCAAAAATTTCAATCCTGCATGATTCTACCAAGAAATGTGATTCTTCATTCAAAACGCTGGTTTTTGCTATTGGGCTCTTTTGAGTAATGAATGTTTTGAATTTTCTCCAAAAGTAAAGTAGTTGCAAACTCATGCTTTTAGAGACTTGTGTGGGCTCATGAGAGGAGTAGAAAAACATCAAAAATTTCATTCCTGCATGATTCTACCAAGAAATGTGTGTTCATTGAAACCGCTGGTTTTTGATAGTTTGGGCCCTATTGAATAATGAATGTTTTGAATTTTCTCCAAAAGTAAAGTAGTTGCAAACTCATCCTTTTAGAAACTTGTTTGGGCTGTTGAGAGGAGTAAAAAACCATCAAAAATTTCAATCCTGCATGATTCTACCAAGAAATGTGATTCTTCATTCAAAACGCTGGTTTTTGCTATTGGGCTCTATTGAATAATGAATGTTTTGAATTTTCTCCAAAAGTAAAGTAGTTGCAAACTCATGCTTTTAGAGACTTGTTTGGGCTCATGAGAGGAGTAGAAAAACATCAAAAATTTCAGTCCTGCATGATTCTACCAAGAAATGTGTGTTCATTGAAACCGCTGGTTTTTGATAGCTTGGGCCCTATTGAATAATGAATGTTTTGAATTTTCTCCAAAAGTAAAGTAGTTGCAAACTCATCCTTTTAGAAACTTGTTTGGGCTGTTGAGAGGAGTAAAAAACCATCAAAAATTTCAATCCTGCATGATTCTACCAAGAAATGTGATTCTTCATTCAAAACCTGATTTTTGCTATTGGGCTCTATTGAATAATGAATGTTTTGAATTTTCTCCAAAAGTAAAGTAGTTGCAAACTCATGCTTTTAGAGACTTGTTTGGGCTCATGAGAGGAGTAGAAAAACATCAAAAATTTCAGTCCTGCATGATTCTACCAAGAAATGTGTGTTCATTCAAACCGCTGGTTTTTGATAGTTTGGGCCCTATTGAATAATGAATGTTTTGAATTTTCTCCAAAAGTAAAGTAGTTGCAAACTCATCCTTTTAGAAACTTGTTTGGGCTGTTGAGAGGAGTAAAAAACCATCAAAAATTTCAATCCTGCATGATTTTACCAAGAAATGTGATTCTTCAAAAAAAACCTGATTTTTGCTATTGGGCTCTATTGAATAATGAATGTTTTGAATTTTCTCCAAAAGTAAAGTAGTTGCAAACTCATGCTTTTAGAGACTTGTTTGGGCTCATGAGAGGAGTAGAAAAACATCAAAAATTTCAGTCCTGCATGATTCTACCAAGAAATGTGTGTTCATTGAAACCGCTGGTTTTTGATAGTTTGGGCCCTATTGAATAATGAATGTTTTGAATTTTCTCCAAAAGTAAAGTAGTTGCAAACTCATCCTTTTAGAAACTTGTTTGGGCTGTTGAGAGGAGTAAAAAACCATCAAAAATTTCAATCCTGCATGATTCTACCAAGAAATGTGATTCTTCATTCAAAACCTGATTTTTGCTATTGGGCTCTATTGAATAATGAATGTTTTGAATTTTCTCCAAAAGTAAAGTAGTTGCAAACTCATGCTTTTAGAGACTTGTTTGGGCTCATGAGAGGAGTAGAAAAACATCAAAAATTTCAGTCCTGCATGATTCTACCAAGAAATGTGTGTTCATTGAAACCGCTGGTTTTTGATAGTTTGGGCCCTATTGAATAATGAATGTTTTGAATTTTCTCCAAAAGTAAAGTAGTTGCAAACTCATCCTTTTAGAAACTTGTTTGGGCTGTTGAGAGGAGTAAAAAACCATCAAAAATTTCAATCCTGCATGATTCTACCAAGAAATGTGATTCTTCATTCAAAACCTGATTTTTGCTATTGGGCTCTATTGAATAATGAATGTTTTGAATTTTCTCCAAAAGTAAAGTAGTTGCAAACTCATGCTTTTAGAGACTTGTTTGGGCTCATGAGAGGAGTAGAAAAACATCAAAAATTTCAGTCCTGCATGATTCTACCAAGAAATGTGTGTTCATTGAAACCGCTGGTTTTTGATAGTTTGGGCCCTATTGAATAATGAATGTTTTGAATTTTCTCCAAAAGTAAAGTAGTTGCAAACTCATCCTTTTAGAAACTTGTTTGGGCTGTTGAGAGGAGTAAAAAACCATCAAAAATTTCAATCCTGCATGATTTTACCAAGAAATGTGATTCTTCATTCAAAACCTGATTTTTGCTATTGGGCTATATTGAATAGTGAATGTTTTGAATTTTCTCCAAAAGTAAAGTAGTTGCAAACTCATGCTTTTAGAGACTTGTTTGGGCTCATGAGAGGAGTAGAAAAACATCAAAAATTTCAGTCCTGCATGATTCTACCAAGAAATGTGTGTTCATTGAAACCGCTGGTTTTTGATAGTTTGGGCCCTATTGAATAATGAATGTTTTGAATTTTCTCCAAAAGTAAAGTAGTTGCAAACTCATCCTTTTAGAAACTTGTTTGGGCTGTTGAGAGGAGTAAAAAACCATCAAAAATTTCAATCCTGCATGATTTTACCAAGAAATGTGATTCTTCATTCAAAACCTGATTTTTGCTATTGGGCTCTATTGAATAATGAATGTTTTGAATTTTCTCCAAAAGTAAAGTAGTTGCAAACTCATGCTTTTAGAGACTTGTTTGGGCTCATGAGAGGAGTAGAAAAACATCAAAAATTTCGGTCCTGCATGATTCTACCAAGAAATGTGTGTTCATTGAAACCGTTGGTTTTTGATAGTTTGGGCCCTATTGAATAATGAATGTTTTGAATTTTCTCCAAAAGTAAAGTAGTTGCAAACTCATCCTTTTAGAAACTTGTTTGGGCTGTTGAGAGGAGTAAAAAACCATCAAAAATTTCAATCCTGCATGATTCTACCAAGAAATGTGATTCTTCATTCAAAACCTGATTTTTGCTATTGGGCTCTATTGAATAATGAATGTTTTGAATTTTCTCCAAAAGTAAAGTAGTTGCAAACTCATGCTTTTAGAGACTTGTTTGGGCTCATGAGAGGAGTAGAAAAACATCAAAAATTTCAGTCCTGCATGATTCTACCAAGAAATGTGTGTTCATTGAAACCGCTGGTTTTTGATAGTTTGGGCCCTATTGAATAATGAATGTTTTGAATTTTCTCCAAAAGTAAAGTAGTTGCAAACTCATCCTTTTAGAAACTTGTTTGGGCTGTTGAGAGGAGTAACAAACCATCAAAAATTTCAATCCTGCAAGATTTTACCAAGAAATGTGATTCTTCATTCAAAACCTGATTTTTGCTATTGGGCTCTATTGAATAATGAATGTTTTGAATTTTCTCCAAAAGTAAAGTAGTTGCAAACTCATGCTTTTAGAGACTTGTTTGGGCTCATGAGAGGAGTAGAAAAACATCAAAAATTTCAGTCCTGCATGATTCTACCAAGAAATGTGTGTTCATTGAAACCGCTGGTTTTTGATAGTTTGGGCCCTATTGAATAATGAATGTTTTGAATTTTCTCCAAAAGTAAAGTAGTTGCAAACTCATCCTTTTAGAAACTTGTTTGGGCTGTTGAGAGGAGTAAAAAACCATCAAAAATTTCAATCCTGCATGATTCTACCAAGAAATGTGATTCTTCATTCAAAACGCTGGTTTTTGCTATTGGGCTCTTTTGAGTAATGAATGTTTTGAATTTTCTCCAAAAGTAAAGTAGTTGCAAACTCATGCTTTTAGAGACTTGTTTGGGCTCATGAGAGGAGTAGAAAAACATCAAAAATTTCAGTCCTGCATGATTCTACCAAGAAATGTGTGTTCATTCAAACCGCTGGTTTTTGATAGTTTGGGTCCTATTGAATAATGAATGTTTTGAATTTTCTCCAAAAGTAAAGTAGTTGCAAACTCATCCTTTTAGAAACTTGTTTGGGCTGTTGAGAGGAGTAAAAAACCATCAAAAATTTCAATCCTGCATGAATTTACCAAGAAATGTGATTCTTCATTCAAAACCTGATTTTTGCTATTGGGCTCTATTGAATAATGAATGTTTTGAATTTTCTCCAAAAGTAAAGTAGTTGCAAACTCAAGCTTTTAGAGACTTGTTTGGGCTGTTGAGAGGAGTAAAAAACCATCAAAAATTTCAATCCTGCATGATTCTACCAAGAAATGTGATTCTTCATTCAAAACGCTGGTTTTTGCTATTGGGCTCTTTTGAGTAATGAATGTTTTGAATTTTCTCCAAAAGTAAAGTAGTTGCAAACTCATGCTTTTAGAGACTTGTTTGGGCTCATGAGAGGAGTAGAAAAACATCAAAAATTTCAGTCCTGCATGATTCTACCAAGAAATGTGTGTTCATTCAAACCGCTGGTTTTTGATAGTTTGGGTCCTATTGAATAATGAATGTTTTGAATTTTCTCCAAAAGTAAAGTAGTTGCAAACTCATCCTTTTAGAAACTTGTTTGGGCTGTTGAGAGGAGTAAAAAACCATCAAAAATTTCAATCCTGCATGAATTTACCAAGAAATGTGATTCTTCATTCAAAACCTGATTTTTGCTATTGGGCTCTATTGAATAATGAATGTTTTGAATTTTCTCCAAAAGTAAAGTAGTTGCAAACTCAAGCTTTTAGAGACTTGTTTGGGCTCATGAGAGGAGTAGAAAAACATCAAAAATTTCAGTCCTGCATGATTCTACCAAGAAATGTGTGTTCAATGAAACCGCTGGTTTTTGATAGTTTGGGCCCTATTGAATAATGAATGTTTTGAATTTTCTCCAAAAGTAAAGTAGTTACAAACTCATCCTTTTAGAAACTTGTTTGGGCTGTTGAGAGGAGTAAAAAACCATCAAAAATTTCAATCCTGCATGATTCTACCAAGAAATGTGATTCTTCATTCAAAACGCTGGTTTTTGCTATTGGGCTCTATTGAATAATGAATGTTTTGAATTTTCTCCAAAAGTAAAGTAGTTGCAAACTCATGCTTTTAGAGACTTGTTTGGCTCATGAGAGGAGTAGAAAAACATCAAAAATTTCAGTCCTGCATGATTCTACCAAGAAATGTGTGTTCATTGAAACCGCTGGTTTTTGATAGTTTGGGCCCTATTGAATAATGAATGTTTTGAATTTTCTCCAAAAGTAAAGTAGTTGCAAACTCATCCTTTTAGAAACTTGTTTGGGCTGTTGAGAGGAGTAAAAAACCATCAAAAATTTCAATCCTGCATGATTTTACCAAGAAATGTGATTCTTCATTCAAAACCTGATTTTTGCAATTGGGCTCTATTGAATAGTGAATGTTTTGAATTTTCTCTAAAAGTAAAGTAGTTGCAAACTCATGCTTTTAGAGACTTGTTTGGGCTCATGAGAGGAGTAGAAAAACATCAAAAATTTCAGTCCTGCATGATTCTACCAAGAAATGTGTGTTCATTGAAACCGCTGGTTTTTGATAGTTTGGGCCCTTTTGAATAATGAATGTTTTGAATTTTCTCCAAAAGTAAAGTAGTTGCAAACTCATCCTTTTAGAAACTTGTTTGGGCTGTTGAGAGGAGTAAAAAAACATCAAAAATTTCAATCCTGCATGATTCTACCAAGAAATGTGATTCTTCATTCAAAACCTGATTTTTGCTATTGGGCTCTATTGAATAATGAATGTTTTGAATTTTCTCCAAAAGTAAAGTAGTTGCAAACTCATGCTTTTAGAGACTTGTTTGGGCTCATGAGAGGAGTAGAAAAACATCAAAAATTTCAGTCCTGCATGAATCTACCAAGAAATGTGTGTTCATTCAAACCGCTGGTTTTTGATAGTTTGGGCCCTATTGAATAATGAATGTTTTGAATTTTCTCCAAAAGTAAAGTAGTTGCAAACTCATCCTTTTAGAAACTTGTTTGGGCTGTTGAGAGGAGTAAAAAACCATCAAAAATTTCAATCCTGCATGATTCTACCAAGAAATGTGATTCTTCATTCAAAACGCTGGTTTTTGCTATTGGGCTCTTTTGAGTAATGAATGTTTTGAATTTTCTCCAAAAGTAAAGTAGTTGCAAACTCATGCTTTTAGAGACTTGTTTGGGCTCATGAGAGGAGTAGAAAAACATCAAAAATTTCAGTCCTGCATGATTCTACCAAGAAATGTGTGTTCATTCAAACCGCTGGTTTTTGATAGTTTGGGCCCTATTGAATAATGAATGTTTTGAATTTTCTCCAAAAGTAAAGTAGTTGCAAACTCATCCTTTTAGAAACTTGTTTGGGCTGTTGAGAGGAGTAAAAAACCATCAAAAATTTCAATCCTGCATGATTCTACCAAGAAATGTGATTCTTCATTCAAAACGCTGGTTTTTGCTATTGGGCTCTATTGAATAATGAATGTTTTGAATTTTCTCCAAAAGTAAAGTAGTTGCAAACTCATCCTTTTAGAAACTTGTTTGTGCTGTTGAGAGGAGTAAAAAACCATCAAAAATTTCAATCCTGCATGATTCTACCAAGAAATGTGATTCTTCATTCAAAACCTGATTTTTGCTATTGGGCTCTTTTGAGTAATGAATGTTTTGAATTTTCTCCAAAAGTAAAGTAGTTGCAAACTCATGCTTTTAGAGACTTGTTTGGGCTCATGAGAGGAGTAGAAAAACATCAAAAATTTCAGTCCTGCATGATTCTACCAAGAAATGTGTGTTCATTCAAACCGCTGGTTTTTGATAGTTTGGGCCCTATTGAATAATGAATGTTTTGAATTTTCTCCAAAAGTAAAGTAGTTGCAAACTCATCCTTTTAGAAACTTGTTTGGGCTGTTGAGAGGAGTAAAAAACCATCAAAAATTTCAATCCTGCATGATTCTACCAAGAAATGTGATTCTTCATTCAAAACGCTGGTTTTTGCTATTGGGCTCTATTGAATAATGAATGTTTTGAATTTTCTCCAAAAGTAAAGTAGTTGCAAACTCATCCTTTTAGAAACTTGTTTGTGCTGTTGAGAGGAGTAAAAAACCATCAAAAATTTCAATCCTGCATGATTCTACCAAGAAATGTGATTCTTCATTCAAAACCTGATTTTTGCTATTGGGCTCTATTGAATAATGAATGTTTTGAATTTTCTCCAAAAGTAAAGTAGTTGCAAACTCATCCTTTTAGAAACTTGTTTGGGCTGTTGAGAGGAGTAAAAAACCATCAAAAATTTCAATCCTGCATGATTTTACCAAGAAATGTGTGTTCATTGAAACCGCTGGTTTTTGATAGTTTGGGCCCTATTGAATAATGAATGTTTTGAATTTTCTCCAAAAGTAAAGTAGTTGCAAACTCATCCTTTTAGAAACTTGTTTGGGCTGTTGAGAGGAGTAAAAAACCATCAAAAATTTCAATCCTGCATGATTTTACCAAGAAATGTGATTCTTCATTCAAAACCTGATTTTTGCTATTGGGCTCTATTGAATAATGAATGTTTTGAATTTTCTCCAAAAGTAAAGTAGTTGCAAACTCAAGCTTTTAGAGACTTGTTTGGGCTCATGATAGGAGTAGAAAAACATCAAAAATTTCAGTCCTGCATGATTCTACCAAGAAATGTGTGTTCAATGAAACCGCTGGTTTTTGATAGTTTGGGCCCTATTGAATAATGAATGTTTTGAATTTTCTCCAAAAGTAAAGTAGTTACAAACTCATCCTTTTAGAAACTTGTTTGGGCTGTTGAGAGGAGTAAAAAACCATCAAAAATTTCAATCCTGCATGATTCTACCAAGAAATGTGATTCTTCATTCAAAACGCTGGTTTTTGCTATTGGGCTCTATTGAATAATGAATGTTTTGAATTTTCTCCAAAAGTAAAGTAGTTGCAAACTCATGCTTTTAGAGACTTGTTTGGCTCATGAGAGGAGTAGAAAAACATCAAAAATTTCAGTCCTGCATGATTCTACCAAGAAATGTGTGTTCATTGAAACCACTGGTTTTTGATAGTTTGGGCCCTATTGAATAATGAATGTTTTGAATTTTCTCCAAAAGTAAAGTAGTTGCAAACTCATCCTTTTAGAAACTTGTTTGGGCTGTTGAGAGGAGTAAAAAACCATCAAAAATTTCAATCCTGCATGATTTTACCAAGAAATGTGATTCTTCATTCAAAACCTGATTTTTGCAATTGGGCTCTATTGAATAGTGAATGTTTTGAATTTTCTCTAAAAGTAAAGTAGTTGCAAACTCATGCTTTTAGAGACTTGTTTGGGCTCATGAGAGGAGTAGAAAAACATCAAAAATTTCAGTCCTGCATGATTCTACCAAGAAATGTGTGTTCATTGAAACCGCTGGTTTTTGATAGTTTGGGCCCTTTTGAATAATGAATGTTTTGAATTTTCTCCAAAAGTAAAGTAGTTGCAAACTCATCCTTTTAGAAACTTGTTTGGGCTGTTGAGAGGAGTAAAAAAACATCAAAAATTTCAATCCTGCATGATTCTACCAAGAAATGTGATTCTTCATTCAAAACCTGATTTTTGCTATTGGGCTCTATTGAATAATGAATGTTTTGAATTTTCTCCAAAAGTAAAGTAGTTGCAAACTCATGCTTTTAGAGACTTGTTTGGGCTCATGAGAGGAGTGGAAAAACATCAAAAATTTCAGTCCTGCATGATTCTACCAAGAAATGTGTGTTCATTCAAACCGCTGGTTTTTGATAGTTTGGGCCCTATTGAATAATGAATGTTTTGAATTTTCTCCAAAAGTAAAGTAGTTGCAAACTCATCCTTTTAGAAACTTGTTTGGGCTGTTGAGAGGAGTAAAAAACCATCAAAAATTTCAATCCTGCATGATTCTACCAAGAAATGTGATTCTTCATTCAAAACGCTGGTTTTTGCTATTGGGCTCTTTTGAGTAATGAATGTTTTGAATTTTCTCCAAAAGTAAAGTAGTTGCAAACTCATGCTTTTAGAGACTTGTTTGGGCTCATGAGAGGAGTAGAAAAACATCAAAAATTTCAGTCCTGCATGATTCTACCAAGAAATGTGTGTTCATTCAAACCGCTGGTTTTTAATAGTTTGGGCCCTATTGAATAATGAATGTTTTGAATTTTCTCCAAAAGTAAAGTAGTTGCAAACTCATCCTTTTAGAAACTTGTTTGGGCTGTTGAGAGGAGTAAAAAACCATCAAAAATTTCAATCCTGCATGATTCTACCAAGAAATGTGATTCTTCATTCAAAACGCTGGTTTTTGCTATTGGGCTCTATTGAATAATGAATGTTTTGAATTTTCTCCAAAAGTAAAGTAGTTGCAAACTCATCCTTTTAGAAACTTGTTTGTGCTGTTGAGAGGAGTAAAAAACCATCAAAAATTTCAATCCTGCATGATTCTACCAAGAAATGTGATTCTTCATTCAAAACCTGATTTTTGCTATTGGGCTCTTTTGAGTAATGAATGTTTTGAATTTTCTCCAAAAGTAAAGTAGTTGCAAACTCATGCTTTTAGAGACTTGTTTGGGCTCATGAGAGGAGTAGAAAAACATCAAAAATTTCAGTCCTGCATGATTCTACCAAGAAATGTGTGTTCATTCAAACCGCTGGTTTTTGATAGTTTGGGCCCTATTGAATAATGAATGTTTTGAATTTTCTCCAAAAGTAAAGTAGTTGCAAACTCATCCTTTTAGAAACTTGTTTGGGCTGTTGAGAGGAGTAAAAAACCATCAAAAATTTCAATCCTGCATGATTCTACCAAGAAATGTGATTCTTCATTCAAAACGCTGGTTTTTGCTATTGGGCTCTATTGAATAATGAATGTTTTGAATTTTCTCCAAAAGTAAAGTAGTTGCAAACTCATCCTTTTAGAAACTTGTTTGTGCTGTTGAGAGGAGTAAAAAACCATCAAAAATTTCAATCCTGCATGATTCTACCAAGAAATGTGATTCTTCATTCAAAACCTGATTTTTGCTATTGGGCTCTATTGAATAATGAATGTTTTGAATTTTCTCCAAAAGTAAAGTAGTTGCAAACTCATGCTTTTAGAGACTTGTTTGGGCTCATGAGAGGAGTAGAAAAACATCAAAAATTTCAGTCCTGCATGATTCTACCAAGAAATGTGTGTTCATTGAAACCGCTGGTTTTTGATAGTTTGGGCCCTATTGAATAATGAATGTTTTGAATTTTCTCCAAAAGTAAAGTAGTTGCAAACTCATCCTTTTAGAAACTTGTTTGGGCTGTTGAGAGGAGTAAAAAACCATCAAAAATTTCAATCCTGCATGATTCTACCAAGAAATGTGATTCTTCATTCAAAACCTGATTTTTGCTATTGGGCTCTATTGAATAATGAATGTTTTGAATTTTCTCCAAAAGTAAAGTAGTTGCAAACTCATGCTTTTAGAGACTTGTTTGGGCTCATGAGAGGAGTAGAAAAACATCAAAAATTTCAGTCCTGCATGATTCTACCAAGAAATGTGTGTTCATTGAAACCACTGGTTTTTGATAGTTTGGGCCCTATTGAATAATGAATGTTTTGAATTTTCTCCAAAAGTAAAGTAGTTGCAAACTCATCCTTTTAGAAACTTGTTTGGGCTGTTGAGAGGAGTAAAAATCCATCAAAAATTTCAATCCTGCATGATTCTACCAAGAAATGTGATTCTTCATTCAAAACGCTGGTTTTTGCTATTGGGCTCTTTTGAGTAATGAATGTTTTGAATTTTCTCCAAAAGTAAAGTAGTTGCAAACTCATGTTTTTAGAGACTTGTTTGGGCTCATGAGAGGAGTAGAAAAACATCAAAAATTTCAGTCCTGCATGATTCTACCAAGAAATGTGTGTTCATTCAAACCGCTGGTTTTTGATAGTTTGGGCCCTATTGAATAATGAATGTTTTGAATTTTCTCCAAAAGTAAAGTAGTTGCAAACTCATCCTTTTAGAAACTTGTTTGGGCTGTTGAGAGGAGTAAAAAACCATCAAAAATTTCAATCCTGCATGATTTTACCAAGAAATGTGATTCTTCATTCAAAACCTGATTTTTGCTATTGGGCTCTATTGAATAGTGAATGTTTTGAATTTTCTCCAAAAGTAAAGTAGTTGCAAACTCATGCTTTTAGAGACTTGTTTGGGCTCATGAGAGGAGTAGAAAAACATCAAAAATTTCAGTCCTGCATGATTCTACCAAGAAATGTGTGTTCATTCAAACCGCTGGTTTTTGATAGTTTGGGCCCTATTGAATAATGAATGTTTTGAATTTTCTCCAAAAGTAAAGTAGTTGCAAACTCATCCTTTTAGAAACTTGTTTGGGCTGTTGAGAGGAGTAAAAAACCATCAAAAATTTCAATCCTGCATGATTCTACCAAGAAATGTGATTCTTCATTCAAAACGCTGGTTTTTGCTATTGGGCTCTATTGAATAATGAATGTTTTGAATTTTCTCCAAAAGTAAAGTAGTTGCAAACTCATCCTTTTAGAAACTTGTTTGTGCTGTTGAGAGGAGTAAAAAACCATCAAAAATTTCAATCCTGCATGATTCTACCAAGAAATGTGATTCTTCATTCAAAACCTGATTTTTGCTATTGGGCTCTATTGAATAATGAATGTTTTGAATTTTCTCCAAAAGTAAAGTAGTTGCAAACTCATGCTTTTAGAGACTTGTTTGGGCTCATGAGAGGAGTAGAAAAACATCAAAAATTTCAGTCCTGCATGATTCTACCAAGAAATGTGTGTTCATTGAAACCGCTGGTTTTTGATAGTTTGGGCCCTATTGAATAATGAATGTTTTGAATTTTCTCCAAAAGTAAAGTAGTTGCAAACTCATCCTTTTAGAAACTTGTTTGGGCTGTTGAGAGGAGTAAAAAACCATCAAAAATTTCAATCCTGCATGATTCTACCAAGAAATGTGATTCTTCATTCAAAACCTGATTTTTGCTATTGGGCTCTATTGAATAATGAATGTTTTGAATTTTCTCCAAAAGTAAAGTAGTTGCAAACTCATGCTTTTAGAGACTTGTTTGGGCTCATGAGAGGAGTAGAAAAACATCAAAAATTTCAGTCCTGCATGATTCTACCAAGAAATGTGTGTTCATTGAAACCGCTGGTTTTTGATAGTTTGGGCCCTATTGAATAATGAATGTTTTGAATTTTCTCCAAAAGTAAAGTAGTTGCAAACTCATCCTTTTAGAAACTTGTTTGGGCTGTTGAGAGGAGTAAAAATCCATCAAAAATTTCAATCCTGCATGATTCTACCAAGAAATGTGATTCTTCATTCAAAACGCTGGTTTTTGCTATTGGCCTCTTTTGAGTAATGAATGTTTTGAATTTTCTCCAAAAGTAAAGTAGTTGCAAACTCATGCTTTTAGAGACTTGTTTGGGCTCATGAGAGGAGTAGAAAAACATCAAAAATTTCAGTCCTGCATGTTTTTACCAAGAAATGTGTGTTCATTCAAACCGCTGGTTTTTGATAGTTTGGGCCCTATTGAATAATGAATGTTTTGAATTTTCTCCAAAAGTAAAGTAGTTGCAAACTCATCCTTTTAGAAACTTGTTTGGGCTGTTGAGAGGAGTAAAAAACCATCAAAAATTTCAATCCTGCATGATTTTACCAAGAAATGTGATTCTTCATTCAAAACCTGATTTTTGCTATTGGGCTCTATTGAATAATGAATGTTTTGAATTTTCTCCAAAAGTAAAGTAGTTGCAAACTCATGCTTTTAGAGACTTGTTTGGGCTCATGAGAGGAGTAGAAAAACATCAAAAATTTCAGTCCTGCATGATTCTACCAAGAAATGTGTGTTCATTGAAACCGCTGGTTTTTGATAGTTTGGGCCCTATTGAATAATGAATGTTTTGAATTTTCTCCAAAAGTAAAGTAGTTGCAAACTCATCCTTTTAGAAACTTGTTTGGGCTGTTGAGAGGAGTAAAAAACCATCAAAAATTTCAATCCTGCATGATTCTACCAAGAAATGTGATTCTTCATTCAAAACGCTGGTTTTTGCTATTGGGCTCTTTTGAGTAATGAATGTTTTGAATTTTCTCCAAAAGTAAAGTAGTTGCAAACTCATGCTTTTAGAGACTTGTTTGGGCTCATGAGAGGAGTAGAAAAACATCAAAAATTTCAGTCCTGCATGATTCTACCAAGAAATGTGTGTTCATTCAAACCGCTGGTTTTTGATAGTTTGGGCCCTATTGAATAATGAATGTTTTGAATTTTCTCCAAAAGTAAAGTAGTTGCAAACTCATCCTTTTAGAAACTTGTTTGGGCTGTTGAGAGGAGTAAAAAACCATCAAAAATTTCAATCCTGCATGATTCTACCAAGAAATGTGATTCTTCATTCAAAACGCTGGTTTTTGCTATTGGGCTCTATTGAATAATGAATGTTTTGAATTTTCTCCAAAAGTAAAGTAGTTGCAAACTCATCCTTTTAGAAACTTGTTTGTGCTGTTGAGAGGAGTAAAAAACCATCAAAAATTTCAATCCTGCATGATTCTACCAAGAAATGTGATTCTTCATTCAAAACCTGATTTTTGCTATTGGGCTCTTTTGAGTAATGAATGTTTTGAATTTTCTCCAAAAGTAAAGTAGTTCTAAACTCATGCTTTTAGAGACTTGTTTGGGCTCATGAGAGGAGTAGAAAAACATCAAAAATTTCAGTCCTGCATGATTCTACCAAGAAATGTGTGTTCATTCAAACCGCTGGTTTTTGATAGTTTGGGCCCTATTGAATAATGAATGTTTTGAATTTTCTCCAAAAGTAAAGTAGTTGCAAACTCATCCTTTTAGAAACTTGTTTGGGCTGTTGAGAGGAGTAAAAAACCATCAAAAATTTCAATCCTGCATGATTCTACCAAGAAATGTGATTCTTCATTCAAAACGCTGGTTTTTGCTATTGGGCTCTATTGAATAATGAATGTTTTGAATTTTCTCCAAAAGTAAAGTAGTTGCAAACTCATCCTTTTAGAAACTTGTTTGTGCTGTTGAGAGGAGTAAAAAACCATCAAAAATTTCAATCCTGCATGATTCTACCAAGAAATGTGATTCTTCATTCAAAACCTGATTTTTGCTATTGGGCTCTATTGAATAATGAATGTTTTGAATTTTCTCCAAAAGTAAAGTAGTTGCAAACTCATGCTTTTAGAGACTTGTTTGGGCTCATGAGAGGAGTAGAAAAACATCAAAAATTTCAGTCCTGCATGATTCTACCAAGAAATGTGTGTTCATTGAAACCGCTGGTTTTTGATAGTTTGGGCCCTATTGAATAATGAATGTTTTGAATTTTCTCCAAAAGTAAAGTAGTTGCAAACTCATCCTTTTAGAAACTTGTTTGGGCTGTTGAGAGGAGTAAAAAACCATCAAAAATTTCAATCCTGCATGATTCTACCAAGAAATGTGATTCTTCATTCAAAACCTGATTTTTGCTATTGGGCTCTATTGAATAATGAATGTTTTGAATTTTCTCCAAAAGTAAAGTAGTTGCAAACTCATGCTTTTAGAGACTTGTTTGGGCTCATGAGAGGAGTAGAAAAACATCAAAAATTTCAGTCCTGCATGATTCTACCAAGAAATGTGTGTTCATTGAAACCACTGGTTTTTGATAGTTTGGGCCCTATTGAATAATGAATGTTTTGAATTTTCTCCAAAAGTAAAGTAGTTGCAAACTCATCCTTTTAGAAACTTGTTTGGGCTGTTGAGAGGAGTAAAAATCCATCAAAAATTTCAATCCTGCATGATTCTACCAAGAAATGTGATTCTTCATTCAAAACGCTGGTTTTTGCTATTGGGCTCTTTTGAGTAATGAATGTTTTGAATTTTCTCCAAAAATAAAGTAGTTGCAAACTCATGCTTTTAGAGACTTGTTTGGGCTCATGAGAGGAGTAGAAAAACATCAAAAATTTCAGTCCTGCATGATTCTACCAAGAAATGTGTGTTCATTCAAACCGCTGGTTTTTGATAGTTTGGGCCCTATTGAATAATGAATGTTTTGAATTTTCTCCAAAAGTAAAGTAGTTGCAAACTCATCCTTTTAGAAACTTGTTTGGGCTGTTGAGAGGAGTAAAAAACCATCAAAAATTTCAATCCTGCATGATTTTACCAAGAAATGTGATTCTTCATTCAAAACCTGATTTTTGCTATTGGGCTCTATTGAATAGTGAATGTTTTGAATTTTCTCCAAAAGTAAAGTAGTTGCAAACTCATGCTTTTAGAGACTTGTTTGGGCTCATGAGAGGAGTAGAAAAACATCAAAAATTTCAGTCCTGCATGATTCTACCAAGAAATGTGTGTTCATTCAAACCGCTGGTTTTTGATAGTTTGGGCCCTATTGAATAATGAATGTTTTGAATTTTCTCCAAAAGTAAAGTAGTTGCAAACTCATCCTTTTAGAAACTTGTTTGGGCTGTTGAGAGGAGTAAAAAACCATCAAAAATTTCAATCCTGCATGATTCTACCAAGAAATGTGATTCTTCATTCAAAACGCTGGTTTTTGCTATTGGGCTCTATTGAATAATGAATGTTTTGAATTTTCTCCAAAAGTAAAGTAGTTGCAAACTCATCCTTTTAGAAACTTGTTTGTGCTGTTGAGAGGAGTAAAAAACCATCAAAAATTTCAATCCTGCATGATTCTACCAAGAAATGTGATTCTTCATTCAAAACCTGATTTTTGCTATTGGGCTCTATTGAATAATGAATGTTTTGAATTTTCTCCAAAAGTAAAGTAGTTGCAAACTCATGCTTTTAGAGACTTGTTTGGGCTCATGAGAGGAGTAGAAAGACATCAAAAATTTCAGTCCTGCATGATTCTACCAAGAAATGTGTGTTCATTGAAACCGCTAGTTTTTGATAGTTTGGGCCCTATTGAATAATGAATGTTTTGAATTTTCTCCAAAAGTAAAGTAGTTGCAAACTCATCCTTTTAGAAACTTGTTTGGGCTGTTGAGAGGAGTAAAAAACCATCAAAAATTTCAATCCTGCATGATTCTACCAAGAAATGTGATTCTTCATTCAAAACCTGATTTTTGCTATTGGGCTCTATTGAATAATGAATGTTTTGAATTTTCTCCAAAAGTAAAGTAGTTGCAAACTCATGCTTTTAGAGACTTGTTTGGGCTCATGAGAGGAGTAGAAAAACATCAAAAATTTCAGTCCTGCATGATTCTACCAAGAAATGTGTGTTCATTGAAACCGCTGGTTTTTGATAGTTTGGGCCCTATTGAATAATGAATGTTTTGAATTTTCTCCAAAAGTAAAGTAGTTGCAAACTCATCCTTTTAGAAACTTGTTTGGGCTGTTGAGAGGAGTAAAAATCCATCAAAAATTTCAATCCTGCATGATTCTACCAAGAAATGTGATTCTTCATTCAAAACGCTGGTTTTTGCTATTGGCCTCTTTTGAGTAATGAATGTTTTGAATTTTCTCCAAAAGTAAAGTAGTTGCAAACTCATGCTTTTAGAGACTTGTTTGGGCTCATGAGAGGAGTAGAAAAACATCAAAAATTTCAGTCCTGCATGATTTTACCAAGAAATGTGTGTTCATTCAAACCGCTGGTTTTTGATAGTTTGGGCCCTATTGAATAATGAATGTTTTGAATTTTCTCCAAAAGTAAAGTAGTTGCAAACTCATCCTTTTAGAAACTTGTTTGGGCTGTTGAGAGGAGTAAAAAACCATCAAAAATTTCAATCCTGCATGATTTTACCAAGAAATGTGATTCTTCATTCAAAACCTGATTTTTGCTATTGGGCTCTATTGAATAATGAATGTTTTGAATTTTCTCCAAAAGTAAAGTAGTTGCAAACTCATGCTTTTAGAGACTTGTTTGGGCTCATGAGAGGAGTAGAAAAACATCAAAAATTTCAGTCCTGCATGATTCTACCAAGAAATGTGTGTTCATTGAAACCGCTGGTTTTTGATAGTTTGGGCCCTATTGAATAATGAATGTTTTGAATTTTCTCCAAAAGTAAAGTAGTTGCAAACTCATCCTTTTAGAAACTTGTTTGGGCTGTTGAGAGGAGTAAAAAACCATCAAAAATTTCAATCCTGCATGATTCTACCAAGAAATGTGATTCTTCATTCAAAATGCTGGTTTTTGCTATTGGGCTCTTTTGAGTAATGAATGTTTTGAATTTTCTCCAAAAGTAAAGTAGTTGCAAACTCATGCTTTTATGTTCCAATAATCTTTATTAAAGTTTCAAAATTTTTGAGGGAAGGGGGGGATACAAAAAATAAAGGGATAGGGAAGGGAAAAAATTACCCTGTGAAGACAGGGAAATCTCCCAAGTGGGGGAGTAGACAGGCAATATACATTACACATCAGAGACCACATAGTCTTATGTATCAACCTTTCAAAAATACAAAGATTCTTTAAATTATCATCCGAATTAACTAACAGTAAGAAATATACCAGTACATAAAAATATGCAGTAACATTCGCTTATCTGTGTAAGCGAAGAAATGCTACAAATTCAACATAGCCAGCCTGTTGCTTAATTTCTCAACAATAAGTAGTGATGTAGACATCTTCGTATTAATACCTGAAAACAAAAACAATTATTCTTGTTCGCCTCCAATGTGTCAATTAGTGAACATTCTATATATAAGGTAGATTATAATAAGTATAGTAACCTGCCCCGTCCGGGTCACCTAGTGGTGGCCCTAAGACCGATTGGGGGGAAAGTCCGGTTCAATTCCAGAATGTTATAAACGTGGAATACAATAAGTAAGTAGACTATAAAGATACAATTCTTTCAATCAGGATGATAGTCCGTATTTAAAGAAGAGATTTCCTGTGGAATCCTGGAACGTGCAATTCCGACGCTTTCTAAGAAGTCAGTCCCTTCATCTGGAGAGGAAATAGGGATTAATTTTGTTGCAAATTTCACAAGGAGAGTCGAAGATTGAGACCAATAATATGGTATCCCGGTGCGCAAAAGTTCCCGTGTAGTAGAGGAGAATGTTTTCCTTTTTTGCAGGGTGTTTTTTGATAAGTCCTTGAAGAAAGATAAGTGACTGTAGGGGGAAGACTCGAATTTTGATTCTTTAGACATTCTGAGGAGCGCATTCCTTATCCAGTTTGGACAAAACGAGACAATAACATCCCTTGCTAAGTCTTGCGGAAGTGTAGGTGGTCTGCGTATGCGAAACGTTTTTTCAATCAGATAGTTCTCATTAGTGTTGGGAAACAAATAGGTGACCATTGAAGATATATAGCTCTTTAACTGGGAGGTCTGAACAGATTCAGGGATCCCACGTATCTTAACATTATTTTTCCTTTTAAAATCCTCATAGTTGGCCAGAGTGGAGTTAAAAGAAGCAATGTCCCTTTTAATTTTATTCAATGAGTCTGAAACAAGGGATAGCGTTTGTGAGTTGCCTAATTGTAATATGTCACTATCGATTTTAGTAGAACCAGGTATCTTTATATCATGAGAATAAGACCCAGAAACCCTTGAAGAATTTGAAGAAGTTGAATGAGTTGAATAAGTTGAACGGGTATCATCGGTTAGTATTATTGAAGTGTCTTTAAAAAGCTTTTTGATAAAAATTTCAGAAGCTTCATGTTTATCTGTCTGGTTGTAAAAAGACAGCTGGATTTTGGGGTCACATGATATATTCAGATCGATCCTTCTAGAGGTTTCAACTGAATTTATAAGAGCTATAAACATTTTCGCCATGAACCCCTCTGTAGGGTAATTATCAGATGCTGGAATCTCATCTATGGATAATGGGTTAGAGAAAGACTGCTCATGATTCATATAAGATTTCTCATGACTCAACTCAGTCATGCCCGAATTTGAAGATGAAGATATAGAATGAATCTCATCTGAATTATTGCTGAAGGAGTCACTTTCACTATTTTCAAATGATCCCATATCCACATAAAAATCCCCTGAGTATACACTTTCCAGACCCTCCAATGAATTAAGAGAGCCTTCGCTTACAAGAGACTCTTTGGAAGTCCCATTCAAAAAATGCATAGTAGTTTGATGAACTAAATCTGGGTCTTTAGCGTTAAAATTAGTGACTTGTAGAGTAGGGTTAAAAAGATTAGGAGGAGAATCTCCCCCATTCAGCACTCCCAAATGCAAACCTCCATCTTTTATAAAAGACATAGATTCAGACTCATTTATCTGTATATAGTTATTTGCAGCATCAGGACCCCCAACAGTTTTCTGGTACGGTTTATTCTTATTTTTATAAATGTTCCTGTGTACCTCCCCTATATTAGATTGGTCTCCGCATACCCCACCGCTGCGCTTATCTAACTCATTTGGAAATTTAGTATTGCCCAAAGGGATTATATGAACAGGTTGTGAGGGTTTACTTACCAAAGCTGATATCTGATATATAGCATTGTCCTCCAAATCCAGATTTCCAGAATGCGCCCCTGTCATTTTCCCTTCAATCGTCGCTACCTGAGGTGCCACTTTCATCATCTGAAGGCCAGGTCTTGCCTGTGTCTTAGGCACAAACACAGGCGCATCACATCTTAGTGAGGGCTCCCCACGGGACTCTCTCTGTGATGAAGCCGCTGAGACTTCTTCGCTCCACAGCCTTCCAGAGTCTGAAGCCGCCGCGGTCTCCCGACTCTTCCCCTGAAGCTCATCATCCAATGTCTGGACCATAATGATGGGGGAATTCCTGCTGCTGGGCTGCCGCTGATAGCTTTCCTCAGCTGCTCCATGGGGAGCGGTGAAAATCTCCTCACCCGCTGCATGATGTGCCAACTTATGATCCAGGGCGCCTGACACCTCACTGCGCCCATCACCAGATTCACCGCCGGTCTCCCGGGTCTTCCCTCCAGCCGCCGCCGGGGCCGCAGACAAAGAAAGCAGGACCGCGACTTCCTCCTCCGATGACATCACCGCCGCCATGGCCGCTCTGCTTCCTCCATCCTCACCACTTCCTTCAGCATCGCGTCCACCCAGCGGGGCCCCGACAAGCTTCACCGCTTTGTTCTTCAGCTTCTCCGTTGCCGCGGCGACCCCGCAGCCTCTCTTCTTCCCAGCAGCATGAAACGATGTCACCGCTTCATCTGTCATGTTCCTCTTCTGCTCCGCCGCTGCTCCCTTGCCGCCGCTTCTCTTCCCGCTGCTGACAGCCGATGATGACATCACCTCCTTTCTTCCTTGTTCATGTCTAATGCTCCGGTTTGTTGATTGTGACCCGGCAGGTCTCCACAGCGGTGTTGCTTCAATCTTCTTCTTTGCCACAGGCTTCCCTGCAGTCGCCATCTTCCTCCAGCCAGACAGCGGGGATGACACAGCAGTTTCGGGCCGCTTGTATCCCGATGCTGCAGGAGCCTTTTTATCCACAGGATTCTTCTTTTTCTTTGTTTCTTGAGTGTCAGGCATGTTCTTACAAGTCTTCCACAGCAAATTGTTGCAAAAAGTCCACTTGTTTGTAGGCTTTAGGTAGCTTCTTTAGGGGAATCTCAGGAGCTCTTGCAAAGCACGTCTGCTCCTGGCCCCTGCAAACCATGCCCCCCCGCAAACTCATGCTTTTAGAGACTTGTTTGGGCTCATGAGAGGAGTAGAAAAACATCAAAAATTTCAGTCCTGCATGATTCTACCAAGAAATGTGATTCTTCATTCAAAACCTGATTTTTGCTATTGGGCTCTATTGAAAAATGAATGTTTTGAATTTTCTCCAAAAGTAAAGTAGTTGCAAACTCATGCTTTTAGAGACTTGTTTGGGCTCATGAGAGGAGTAGAAAAACATCAAAAATTCAGTCCTGCATGATTCTACCAAGAAATGTGTGTTCATTCAAACCGCTGGTTTTTGATAGTTTGGGCCCTATTGAATAATGAATGTTTTGAATTTTCTCCAAAAGTAAAGTAGTTGCAAACTCATCCTTTTAGAAACTTGTTTGGGCTGTTGAGAGGAGTAAAAAACCATCAAAAATTTCAATCCTGCATGATTCTACCAAGAAATGTGATTCTTCATTCAAAACGCTGGTTTTTGCTATTGGGCTCTTTTGAGTAATGAATGTTTTGAATTTTCTCCAAAAGTAAAGTAGTTGCAAACTCATGCTTTTAGAGACTTGTTTGGGCTCATGAGAGGAGTAGAAAAACATCAAAAATTTCAGTCCTGCATGATTCTACCAAGAAATGTGTGTTCATTCAAACCGCTGGTTTTTGATAGTTTGGGCGCTATTGAATAATGAATGTTTTGAATTTTCTCCAAAAGTAAAGTAGTTGCAAACTCATCCTTTTAGAAACTTGTTTGGGCTGTTGAGAGGAGTAAAAAACCATCAAAAATTTCAATCCTGCATGATTCTACCAAGAAATGTGATTCTTCATTCAAAACGCTGGTTTTTGCTATTGGGCTCTTTTGAGTAATGAATGTTTTGAATTTTCTCCAAAAGTAAAGTAGTTGCAAACTCATGCTTTTAGAGACTTGTTTGCGCTCATGAGAGGAGTAGAAAAACATCAAAAATTTCAGTCCTGCATGATTCTACCAAGAAATGTGTGTTCATTGAAACCGCTGGTTTTTGATAGTTTGGGCCCTATTGAATAATGAATGTTTTGAATTTTCTCCAAAAGTAAAGTAGTTGCAAACTCATCCTTTTAGAAACTTGTTTGGGCTGTTGAGAGGAGTAAAAAACCATCAAAAATTTCAATCCTGCATGATTCTACCAAGAAATGTGATTCTTCATTCAAAACGCTGGTTTTTGCTATTGGCCTCTTTTGAGTAATGAATGTTTTGAATTTTCTCCAAAAGTAAAGTAGTTGCAAACTCATGCTTTTAGAGACTTGTTTGGGCTCATGAGAGGAGTAGAAAAACATAACAAATTTCAGTCCTGCATGATTCTACCAAGAAATGTGTGTTCATTCAAACCGCTGGTTTTTGATAGTTTGGGCCCTATTGAATAATGAATGTTTTGAATTTTCTCCAAAAGTAAAGTAGTTGCAAACTCATCCTTTTAGAAACTTGTTTGGGCTGTTGAGAGGAGTAAAAAACCATCAAAAATTTCAATCCTGCATGATTTTACCAAGAAATGTGATTCTTCATTCAAAACCTGATTTTTGCTATTGGGCTCTATTGAATAATGAATGTTTTGAATTTTCTCCAAAAGTAAAGTAGTTGCAAACTCATGCTTTTAGAGACTTGTTTGGGCTCATGAGAGGAGTAGAAAAACATCAAAAATTTCAGTCCTGCATGATTCTACCAAGAAATGTGTGTTCATTGAAACCGCTGGTTTTTGATAGTTTGGGCCCTATTGAATAATGAATGTTTTGAATTTTCTCCAAAAGTAAAGTAGTTGCAAACTCATCCTTTTAGAAACTTGTTTGGGCTGTTGAGAGGAGTAAAAAAACATCAAAAATTTCAATCCTGCATGATTCTACCAAGAAATGTGATTCTTCATTCAAAACGCTGGTTTTTGCTATTGGGCTCTTTTGAGTAATGAATGTTTTGAATTTTCTCCAAAAGTAAAGTAGTTGCAAACTCATGCTTTTATGTTCCAATAATCTTTATTGAAGTTTCAAAATTTTTGAGGGAAGGGGGGGATACAAAAAATAAAGGGATAGGGAAGGGAAAAAATTACCCTGTGAAGACAGGGAAATCTCCCAAGTGGGGGAGTAGACAGGCAATATACATTACACATCAGAGACCACATAGTCTTATGTATCAACCTTTCAAAAATACAAAGATTCTTTAAATTATCATCCGAATTAACTAACAGTAAGAAATATACCAGTACATAAAAATATGCAGTAACATTCGCTTATCTGTGTAAGCGAAGAAATGCTACAAATTCAACATAGCCAGCCTGTTGCTTAATTTCTCAACAATAAGTAGTGATGTAGACATCTTCGTATTAATACCTGAAAACAAAAACAATTATTCTTGTTCGCCTCCAATGTGTCAATTAGTGAACATTCTATATATAAGGTAGATTATAATAAGTATAGTAACCTGCCCCGTCCGGGTCACCTAGTGGTGGCCCTAAGACCGATTGGGGGGAAAGTCCGGTTCAATTCCAGAATGTTATAAACGTGGAATACAATAAGTAAGTAGACTATAAAGATACAATTCTTTCAATCAGGATGATAGTCCGTATTTAAAGAAGAGATTTCCTGTGGAATCCTGGAAAGTGCAATTCCGACGCTTTCTAAGAAGTCAGTCCCTTCATCTGGAGAGGAAATAGGGATTAATTTTGTTGCAAATTTCACAAGGAGAGTCGAAGATTGAGACCAATAATATGGTATCCCGGTGCGCAAAAGTTCCCGTGTAGTAGAGGAGAATGTTTTCCTTTTTTGCAGGGTGTTTTTTGATAAGTCCTTGAAGAAAGATAAGTGACTGTAGGGGGAAGACTCGAATTTTGATTCTTTAGACATTCTGAGGAGCGCATTCCTTATCCAGTTTGGACAAAACGAGACAATAACATCCCTTGCTAAGTCTTGCGGAAGTGTAGGTGGTCTGCGTATGCGAAACGTTTTTTCAATCAGATAGTTCTCATTAGTGTTGGGAAACAAATAGGTGACCATTGAAGATATATAGCTCTTTAACTGGGAGGTCTGAACAGATTCAGGGATCCCACGTATCTTAACATTATTTTTCCTTTTAAAATCCTCATAGTTGGCCAGAGTGGAGTTAAAAGAAGCAATGTCCCTTTTAATTTTATTCAATGAGTCTGAAACAAGGGATAGCGTTTGTGAGTTGCCTAATTGTAATATGTCACTATCGATTTTAGTAGAACCAGGTATCTTTATATCATGAGAATAAGACCCAGAAACCCTTGAAGAATTTGAAGAAGTTGAATGAGTTGAATAAGTTGAACGGGTATCATCGGTTAGTATTATTGAAGTGTCTTTAAAAAGCTTTTTGATAAAAATTTCAGAAGCTTCATGTTTATCTGTCTGGTTGTAAAAAGACAGCTGGATTTTGGGGTCACATGATATATTCAGATCGATCCTTCTAGAGGTTTCAACTGAATTTATAAGAGCTATAAACATTTTCGCCATGAACCCCTCTGTAGGGTAATTATCAGATGCTGGAATCTCATCTATGGATAATGGGTTAGAGAAAGACTGCTCATGATTCATATAAGATTTCTCATGACTCAACTCAGTCATGCCCGAATTTGAAGATGAAGATATAGAATGAATCTCATCTGAATTATTGCTGAAGGAGTCACTTTCACTATTTTCAAATGATCCCATATCCACATAAAAATCCCCTGAGTATACACTTTCCAGACCCTCCAATGAATTAAGAGAGCCTTCGCTTACAAGAGACTCTTTGGAAGTCCCATTCAAAAAATGCATAGTAGTTTGATGAACTAAATCTGGGTCTTTAGCGTTAAAATTAGTGACTTGTAGAGTAGGGTTAAAAAGATTAGGAGGAGAATCTCCCCCATTCAGCACTCCCAAATGCAAACCTCCATCTTTTATAAAAGACATAGATTCAGACTCATTTATCTGTATATAGTTATTTGCAGCATCAGGACCCCCAACAGTTTTCTGGTACGGTTTATTCTTATTTTTATAAATGTTCCTGTGTACCTCCCCTATATTAGATTGGTCTCCGCATACCCCACCGCTGCGCTTATCTAACTCATTTGGAAATTTAGTATTGCCCAAAGGGATTATATGAACAGGTTGTGAGGGTTTACTTACCAAAGCTGATATCTGATATATAGCATTGTCCTCCAAGTCCAGATTTCCAGAATGCGCCCCTGTCATTTTCCCTTCAATCGTCGCTACCTGAGGTGCCACTTTCATCATCTGAAGGCCAGGTCTTGCCTGTGTCTTAGGCACAAACACAGGCGCATCACATCTTAGTGAGGGCTCCCCACGGGACTCTCTCTGTGATGAAGCCGCTGAGACTTCTTCGCTCCACAGCCTTCCAGAGTCTGAAGCCGCCGCGGTCTCCCGACTCTTCCCCTGAAGCTCATCATCCAATGTCTGGACCATAATGATGGGGGAATTCCTGCTGCTGGGCTGCCGCTGATAGCTTTCCTCAGCTGCTCCATGGGGAGCGGTGAAAATCTCCTCACCCGCTGCATGATGTGCCAACTTATGATCCAGGGCGCCTGACACCTCACTGCGCCCATCACCAGATTCACCGCCGGTCTCCCGGGTCTTCCCTCCAGCCGCCGCCGGGGCCGCAGACAAAGAAAGCAGGACCGCGACTTCCTCCTCCGATGACATCACCGCCGCCATGGCCGCTCTGCTTCCTCCATCCTCACCACTTCCTTCAGCATCGCGTCCACCCAGCGGGGCCCCGACAAGCTTCACCGCTTTGTTCTTCAGCTTCTCCGTTGCCGCGGCGACCCCGCAGCCTCTCTTCTTCCCAGCAGCATGAAACGATGTCACCGCTTCATCTGTCATATTCCTCTTCTGCTCCGCCGCTGCTCCCTTGCCGCCGCTTCTCTTCCCGCTGCTGACAGCCGATGATGACATCACCTCCTTTCTTCCTTGTTCATGTCTAATGCTCCGGTTTGTTGATTGTGACCCGGCAGGTCTCCACAGCGGCGTTGCTTCAATCTTCTTCTTTGCCACAGGCTTCCCTGCAGTCGCCATCTTCCTCCAGCCAGACAGCGGGGATGACACAGCAGTTTCAGGCCGCTTGTATCCCGATGCTGCAGGAGCCTTTTTATCCACAGGATTCTTCTTTTTCTTTGTTTCTTGAGTGTCAGGCATGTTCTTACAAGTCTTCCACAGCAAATTGTTGCAAAAAGTCCACTTGTTTGTAGGCTTTAGGTAGCTTCTTTAGGGGAATCTCAGGAGCTCTTGCAAAGCACGTCTGCTCCTGGCCCCTGCAAACCACGCCCCCCCGCAAACTCATGCTTTTAGAGACTTGTTTGGGCTCATGAGAGGAGTAGAAAAACATCAAAAATTTCAGTCCTGCATGATTCTACCAAGAAATGTGATTCTTCATTCAAAACCTGATTTTTGCTATTGGGCTCTATTGAATAATGAATGTTTTGAATTTTCTCCAAAAGTAAAGTAGTTGCAAACTCATGCTTTTAGAGACTTGTTTGGGCTCATGAGAGGAGTAGAAAAACATCAAAAATTCAGTCCTGCATGATTCTACCAAGAAATGTGTGTTCATTCAAACCGCTGGTTTTTGATAGTTTGGGCCCTATTGAATAATGAATGTTTTGAATTTTCTCCAAAAGTAAAGTAGTTGCAAACTCATCCTTTTAGAAACTTGTTTGGGCTGTTGAGAGGAGTAAAAAACCATCAAAAATTTCAATCCTGCATGATTCTACCAAGAAATGTGATTCTTCATTCAAAACGCTGGTTTTTGCTATTGGGCTCTTTTGAGTAATGAATGTTTTGAATTTTCTCCAAAAGTAAAGTAGTTGCAAACTCATGCTTTTAGAGACTTGTTTGGGCTCATGAGAGGAGTAGAAAAACATCAAAAATTTCAGTCCTGCATGATTCTACCAAGAAATGTGTGTTCATTCAAACCGCTGGTTTTTGATAGTTTGGGCGCTATTGAATAATGAATGTTTTGAATTTTCTCCAAAAGTAAAGTAGTTGCAAACTCATCCTTTTAGAAACTTGTTTGGGCTGTTGAGAGGAGTAAAAAACCATCAAAAATTTCAATCCTGTATGATTCTACCAAGAAATGTGATTCTTCATTCAAAACCTGATTTTTGCTATTGGGCTCTATTGAATAGTGAATGTTTTGAATTTTCTCCAAAAGTAAAGTAGTTGCAAACTCATGCTTTTAGAGACTTGTTTGGGCTCATGAGAGGAGTAGAAAAACATCAAAAATTTCAGTCCTGCATGATTCTACCAAGAAATGTGTGTTCATTGAAACCGCTGGTTTTTGATAGTTTGGGCCCTATTGAATAATGAATGTTTTGAATTTTCTCCAAAAGTAAAGTAGTTGCAAACTCATCCTTTTAGAAACTTGTTTGGGCTGTTGAGAGGAGTAAAAAACCATCAAAAATTTCAATCCTGCATGATTCTACCAAGAAATGTGATTCTTCATTCAAAACGCTGGTTTTTGCTATTGGCCTCTTTTGAGTAATGAATGTTTTGAATTTTCTCCAAAAGTAAAGTAGTTGCAAACTCATGCTTTTAGAGACTTGTTTGGGCTCATGAGAGGAGTAGAAAAACATAACAAATTTCAGTCCTGCATGATTCTACCAAGAAATGTGTGTTCATTCAAACCGCTGGTTTTTGATAGTTTGGGCCCTATTGAATAATGAATGTTTTGAATTTTCTCCAAAAGTAAAGTAGTTGCAAACTCATCCTTTTAGAAACTTGTTTGGGCTGTTGAGAGGAGTAAAAAACCATCAAAAATTTCAATCCTGCATGATTTTACCAAGAAATGTGATTCTTCATTCAAAACCTGATTTTTGCTATTGGGCTCTATTGAATAATGAATGTTTTGAATTTTCTCCAACAGTAAAGTAGTTGCAAACTCATGCTTTTAGAGACTTGTTTGGGCTCATGAGAGGAGTAGAAAAACATCAAAAATTTCAGTCCTGCATGATTCTACCAAGAAATGTGTGTTCATTGAAACCGCTGGTTTTTGATAGTTTGGGCCCTATGGAATAATGAATGTTTTGAATTTTCTCCAAAAGTAAAGTAGTTACAAACTCATCCTTTTAGAAACTTGTTTGGGCTGTTGAGAGGAGTAAAAAACCATCAAAAATTTCAATCTTGCATGATTCTACCAAGAAATGTGATTCTTCATTCAAAACCTGATTTTTGCTATTGGGCTCTATTGAATAATAAATGTTTTGAATTTTCTGTAAAAAAGTAAAGTAGTTGCAAACTCATGCTTTTAGAGACTTGTTTGGGCTCATGAGAGGAGTAGAAAAACATCAAAAATTTCAGTCCTGCACGATTCTACCAAGAAATGTGTGTTCATTCAAACCGCTGGTTTTTGATAGTTTGGGCCCTATTGAATAATGAATGTTTTGAATTTTCTCCAAAAGTAAAGTAGTTGCAAACTCATCCTTTTAGAAACTTGTTTGGGCTGTTGAGAGGAGTAAAAAACCATCAAAAATTTCAATCCTGCATGATTCTACCAAGAAATGTGATTCTTCATTCAAAACCTGATTTTTGCTATTGGGCTCTATTGAATAATGAATGTTTTGAATTTTCTCCAAAAGTAAAGTAGTTGCAAACTCATGCTTTTAGAGACTTGTTTGGGCTCATGAGAGGAGTAGAAAAACATCAAAAATTTCAGTCCTGCATGATTCTACCAAGAAATGTGTGTTCATTGAAACCGCTGGTTTTTGATAGTTTGGGCCCTATTGAATAATGAATGTTTTGAATTTTCTCCAAAAGTAAAGTAGTTGCAAACTCATCCTTTTAGAAACTTGTTTGGGCTGTTGAGAGGAGTAAAAAACCATCAAAAATTTCAATCCTGCATGATTCTACCAAGAAATGTGATTCTTCATTCAAAACCTGATTTTTGCTATTGGGCTCTATTAAATAATGAATGTTTTGAATTTTCTCCAAAAGTAAAGTAGTTGCAAACTCATGCTTTTAGAGACTTGTTTGGGCTCATGAGAGGAGTAGAAAAACATCAAAAATTTCAGTCCTGCATGATTCTACCAAGAAATGTGTGTTCATTGAAACCGCTGGTTTTTGATAGTTTGGGCCCTATTGAATAATGAATGTTTTGAATTTTCTCCAAAAGTAAAGTAGTTGCAAACTCATCCTTTTAGAAACTTGTTTGGGCTGTTGAGAGGAGTAAAAAACCATCAAAAATTTCAATCCTGCATGATTCTACCAAGAAATGTGATTCTTCATTCAAAACGCTGGTTTTGAGTAATGAATGTTTTGAATTTTCTCCAAAAGTAAAGTAGTTGCAAACTCATGCTTTTAGAGACTTGTTTGGGCTCATGAGAGGAGTAGAAAAACATCAAAAATTTCAGTCCTGCATGATTCTACCAAGAAATGTGTGTTCATTGAAACCGCTGGTTTTTGATAGTTTGGGCCCTATTGAATAATGAATGTTTTGAATTTTCTCCAAAAGTAAAGTAGTTGCAAACTCATCCTTTTAGAAACTTGTTTGGGCTGTTGAGAGGAGTAAAAAACCATCAAAAATTTCAATCCTGTATGATTTTACCAAGAAATGTGATTCTTCATTCAAAACCTGATTTTTGCAATTGGGCTCTATTGAATAATGAATGTTTTGAATTTTCTCCAAAAGTAAAGTAGTTGCAAACTCATCCTTTTAGAGACTTGTTTGGGCTCATGAGAGGAGTAAAAAACCATCAAAAATTTCAGTCCTGCATGATTCTACCAAGAAATGTGTGTTCATTCAAACCGCTGGTTTTTGATAGTTTGGGCCCTATTGAATAATGAATGTTTTGAATTTTCTCCAAAAGTAAAGTAGTTGCAAACTCATCCTTTTAGAAACTTGTTTGGGCTGTTGAGAGGAGTAAAAAACCATCAAAAATTTCAATCCTGCATGATTTTACCAAGAAATGTGATTCTTCATTTTAAAACCTGATTTTTGCTATTGGGCTCTATTGAATAATGAATGTTTTGAATTTTCTCCAAAAGTAAAGTAGTTGCAAACTCATGCATTTAGAGACTTGTTTGGGCTCATGAGAGGAGTAGAAAAACATCAAAAATTTCAGTCCTGCATGATTCTTCCAAGAAATGTGTGTTCATTCAAACCGCTGGTTTTTGATAGTTTGGGCCCTATTGAATAATGAATGTTTTGAATTTTCTCCAAAAGTAAAGTAGTTGCAAACTCATCCTTTTAGAAACTTGTTTGGGCTGTTGAGAGGAGTAAAAAACCATCAAAAATTTCAATCCTGCATGATTCTACCAAGAAATGTGATTCTTCATTCAAAACGCTGGTTTTTGCTATTGGGCTCTATTGAATAATGAATGTTTTGAATTTTCTCCAAAAGTAAAGTAGTTGCAAACTCATGCTTTTAGAGACTTGTTTGGGCTCATGAGAGGAGTAGAAAAACATCAAAAATTCAGTCCTGCATGATTCTACCAAGAAATGTGTGTTCATTCAAACCGCTGGTTTTTGATAGTTTGGGCCCTATTGAATAATGAATGTTTTGAATTTTCTCCAAAAGTAAAGTAGTTGCAAACTCATCCTTTTAGAAACTTGTTTGGGCTGTTGAGAGGAGTAAAAAACCATCAAAAATTTCAATCCTGTATGATTTTACCAAGACATGTGATTCTTCATTCAAAACCTAATTTTTGCTATTGGGCTCTATTGAATAATGAATGTTTTGAATTTTCTCCAAAAGTAAAGTAGTTGCAAACTCATCCTTTTAGAGACTTGTTTGGGCTCATGAGAGGAGTAGAAAAACATCAAAAATTTCAGTCCTGCACGATTCTACCAAGAAATGTGTGTTCATTCAAACCGCTGGTTTTTGATAGTTTGGGCCCTATTGAATAATGAATGTTTTGAATTTTCTCCAAAAGTAAAGTAGTTGCAAACTCATCCTTTTAGAAACTTGTTTGGGCTGTTGAGAGGAGTAAAAAACCATCAAAAATTTCAATCCTGCATGATTCTACCAAGAAATGTGATTCTTCATTCAAAACCTGATTTTTGCTATTGGGCTCTATTGAATAATGAATGTTTTGAATTTTCTCCAAAAGTAAAGTAGTTGCAAACTCATGCTTTTAGAGACTTGTTTGGGCTCATGAGAGGAGTAGAAAAACATCAAAAATTTCAGTCCTGCATGATTCTACCAAGAAATGTGTGTTCATTGAAACCGCTGGTTTTTGATAGTTTGGGCCCTATTGAATAATGAATGTTTTGAATTTTCTCCAAAAGTAAAGTAGTTGCAAACTCATCCTTTTAGAAACTTGTTTGGGCTGTTGAGAGGAGTAAAAAACCATCAAAAATTTCAATCCTGCATGATTCTACCAAGAAATGTGATTCTTCATTCAAAACGCTGGTTTTTGCTATTGGCCTCTTTTGAGTAATGAATGTTTTGAATTTTCTCCAAAAGTAAAGTAGTTGCAAACTCATGCTTTTAGAGACTTGTTTGGGCTCATGAGAGGAGTAGAAAAACATAACAAATTTCAGTCCTGCATGATTCTACCAAGAAATGTGTGTTCATTCAAACCGCTGGTTTTTGATAGTTTGGGCCCTATTGAATAATGAATGTTTTGAATTTTCTCCAAAAGTAAAGTAGTTGCAAACTCATCCTTTTAGAAACTTGTTTGGGCTGTTGAGAGGAGTAAAAAACCATCAAAAATTTCAATCCTGCATGATTTTACCAAGAAATGTGATTCTTCATTCAAAACCTGATTTTTGCTATTGGGCTCTATTGAATAATGAATGTTTTGAATTTTCTCCAACAGTAAAGTAGTTGCAAACTCATGCTTTTAGAGACTTGTTTGGGCTCATGAGAGGAGTAGAACAACATCAAAAATTTCAGTCCTGCATGATTCTACCAAGAAATGTGTGTTCATTGAAACCGCTGGTTTTTGATAGTTTGGGCCCTATGGAATAATGAATGTTTTGAATTTTCTCCAAAAGTAAAGTAGTTACAAACTCATCCTTTTAGAAACTTGTTTGGGCTGTTGAGAGGAGTAAAAAAACCATCAAAAATTTCAATCCTGCATGATTCTACCAAGAAATGTGATTCTTCATTCAAAACCTGATTTTTGCTATTGGGCTCTATTGAATAATAAATGTTTTGAATTTTCTGTAAAAAAGTAAAGTAGTTGCAAACTCATGCTTTTAGAGACTTGTTTGGGCTCATGAGAGGAGTAGAAAAACATCAAAAATTTCAGTCCTGCACGATTCTACCAAGAAATGTGTGTTCATTCAAACCGCTGGTTTTTGATAGTTTGGGCCCTATTGAATAATGAATGTTTTGAATTTTCTCCAAAAGTAAAGTAGTTGCAAACTCATCCTTTTAGAAACTTGTTTGGGCTGTTGAGAGGAGTAAAAAACCATCAAAAATTTCAATCCTGCATGATTCTACCAAGAAATGTGATTCTTCATTCAAAACCTGATTTTTGCTATTGGGCTCTATTGAATAATGAATGTTTTGAATTTTCTCCAAAAGTAAAGTAGTTGCAAACTCATGCTTTTAGAGACTTGTTTGGGCTCATGAGAGGAGTAGAAAAACATCAAAAATTTCAGTCCTGCATGATTCTACCAAGAAATGTGTGTTCATTGAAACCGCTGGTTTTTGATAGTTTGGGCCCTATTGAATAATGAATGTTTTGAATTTTCTCCAAAAGTAAAGTAGTTGCAAACTCATCCTTTTAGAAACTTGTTTGGGCTGTTGAGAGGAGTAAAAAACCATCAAAAATTTCAATCCTGCATGATTCTACCAAGAAATGTGATTCTTCATTCAAAACCTGATTTTTGCTATTGGGCTCTATTAAATAATGAATGTTTTGAATTTTCTCCAAAAGTAAAGTAGTTGCAAACTCATGCTTTTAGAGACTTGTTTGGGCTCATGAGAGGAGTAGAAAAACATCAAAAATTTCAGTCCTGCATGATTCTACCAAGAAATGTGTGTTCATTGAAACCGCTGGTTTTTGATAGTTTGGGCCCTATTGAATAATGAATGTTTTGAATTTTCTCCAAAAGTAAAGTAGTTGCAAACTCATCCTTTTAGAAACTTGTTTGGGCTGTTGAGAGGAGTAAAAAACCATCAAAAATTTCAATCCTGCATGATTCTACCAAGAAATGTGATTCTTCATTCAAAACGCTGGTTTTGAGTAATGAATGTTTTGAATTTTCTCCAAAAGTAAAGTAGTTGCAAACTCATGCTTTTAGAGACTTGTTTGGGCTCATGAGAGGAGTAGAAAAACATCAAAAATTTCAGTCCTGCATGATTCTACCAAGAAATGTGTGTTCATTGAAACCGCTGGTTTTTGATAGTTTGGGCCCTATTGAATAATGAATGTTTTGAATTTTCTCCAAAAGTAAAGTAGTTGCAAACTCATCCTTTTAGAAACTTGTTTGGGCTGTTGAGAGGAGTAAAAAACCATCAAAAATTTCAATCCTGTATGATTTTACCAAGACATGTGATTCTTCTTTCAAAACCTAATTTTTGCTATTGGGCTCTATTGAATAATGAATGTTTTGAATTTTCTCCAAAAGTAAAGTAGTTGCAAACTCATCCTTTTAGAGACTTGTTTGGGCTCATGAGAGGAGTAGAAAAACATCAAAAATTTCAGTCCTGCACGATTCTACCAAGAAATGTGTGTTCATTCAAACCGCTGGTTTTTGATAGTTTGGGCCCTATTGAATAATGAATGTTTTGAATTTTCTCCAAAAGTAAAGTAGTTGCAAACTCATCCTTTTAGAAACTTGTTTGGGCTGTTGAGAGGAGTAAAAAACCATCAAAAATTTCAATCCTGCATGATTCTACCAAGAAATGTGATTCTTCATTCAAAACCTGATTTTTGCTATTGGGCTCTATTGAATAATGAATGTTTTGAATTTTCTCCAAAAGTAAAGTAGTTGCAAACTCATGCTTTTAGAGACTTGTTTGGGCTCATGAGAGGAGTAGAAAAACATCAAAAATTTCAGTCCTGCATGATTCTACCAAGAAATGTGTGTTCATTGAAACCGCTGGTTTTTGATAGTTTGGGCCCTATTGAATAATGAATGTTTTGAATTTTCTCCAAAAGTAAAGTAGTTGCAAACTCATCCTTTTAGAAACTTGTTTGGGCTGTTGAGAGGAGTAAAAAACCATCAAAAATTTCAATCCTGCATGATTCTACCAAGAAATGTGATTCTTCATTCAAAACCTGATTTTTGCTATTGGGCTCTATTAAATAATGAATGTTTTGAATTTTCTCCAAAAGTAAAGTAGTTGCAAACTCATGCTTTTAGAGACTTGTTTGGGCTCATGAGAGGAGTAGAAAAACATCAAAAATTTCAGTCCTGCATGATTCTACCAAGAAATGTGTGTTCATTGAAACCGCTGGTTTTTGATAGTTTGGGCCCTATTGAATAATGAATGTTTTGAATTTTCTCCAAAAGTAAAGTAGTTGCAAACTCATCCTTTTAGAAACTTGTTTGGGCTGTTGAGAGGAGTAAAAAACCATCAAAAATTTCAATCCTGCATGATTCTACCAAGAAATGTGATTCTTCATTCAAAACGCTGGTTTTGAGTAATGAATGTTTTGAATTTTCTCCAAAAGTAAAGTAGTTGCAAACTCATGCTTTTAGAGACTTGTTTGGGCTCATGAGAGGAGTAGAAAAACATCAAAAATTTCAGTCCTGCATGATTCTACCAAGAAATGTGTGTTCATTGAAACCGCTGGTTTTTGATAGTTTGGGCCCTATTGAATAATGAATGTTTTGAATTTTCTCCAAAAGTAAAGTAGTTGCAAACTCATCCTTTTAGAAACTTGTTTGGGCTGTTGAGAGGAGTAAAAAACCATCAAAAATTTCAATCCTGTATGATTTTACCAAGACATGTGATTCTTCATTCAAAACCTGATTTTTGCTATTGGGCTCTATTGAATAATGAATGTTTTGAATTTTCTCCAAAAGTAAAGTAGTTGCAAACTCATCCTTTTAGAGACTTGTTTGGGCTCATGAGAGGAGTAAAAAACCATCAAAAATTTCAGTCCTGCATGATTCTACCAAGAAATGTGTGTTCATTCAAACCGCTGGTTTTTGATAGTTTGGGCCCTATTGAATAATGAATGTTTTGAATTTTCTCCAAAAGTAAAGTAGTTGCAAACTCATCCTTTTAGAAACTTGTTTGGGCTGTTGAGAGGAGTAAAAAACCATCAAAAATTTCAATCCTGCAAGATTTTACCAAGAAATGTGATTCTTCATTTTAAAACCTGATTTTTGCTATTGGGCTCTATTGAATAATGAATGTTTTGAATTTTCTCCAAAAGTAAAGTAGTTGCAAACTCATGCATTTAGAGACTTGTTTGGGCTCATGAGAGGAGTAGAAAAACATCAAAAATTTCAGTCCTGCATGATTCTTCCAAGAAATGTGTGTTCATTCAAACCGCTGGTTTTTGATAGTTTGGGCCCTATTGAATAATGAATGTTTTGAATTTTCTCCAAAAGTAAAGTAGTTGCAAACTCATCCTTTTAGAAACTTGTTTGGGCTGTTGAGAGGAGTAAAAAACCATCAAAAATTTCAATCCTGCATGATTCTACCAAGAAATGTGATTCTTCATTCAAAACGCTGGTTTTTGCTATTGGGCTCTATTGAATAATGAATGTTTTGAATTTTCTCCAAAAGTAAAGTAGTTGCAAACTCATGCTTTTAGAGACTTGTTTGGGCTCATGAGAGGAGTAGAAAAACATCAAAAATTTCAGTCCTGCATGATTCTACCAAGAAATGTGTGTTCATTGAAACCGCTGGTTTTTGATAGTTTGGGCCCTATTGAATAATGAATGTTTTGAATTTTCTCCAAAAGTAAAGTAGTTGCAAACTCATCATTTTAGAAACTTGTTTGGGCTGTTGAGAGGAGTAAAAAACCATCAAAAATTTCAATCCTGCATGATTCTACCAAGAAATGTGATTCTTCATTCAAAACGCTGGTTTTTGCTATTGGGCTCTTTTGAGTAATGAATGTTTTGAATTTTCTCCAAAAGTAAAGTAGTTGCAAACTCATGCTTTTAGAGACTTGTTTGGGCTCATGAGAGGAGTAAAAAAACATCAAAAATTTCAGTCCTGCATGATTCTACCAAGAAATGTGTGTTCATTCAAACCGCTGGTTTTTGATAGTTTGGGCCCTATTGAATAATGAATGTTTTGAATTTTCTCCAAAAGTAAAGTAGTTGCAAACTCATCCTTTTAGAAACTTGTTTGGGCTGTTGAGAGGAGTAAAAAACCATCAAAAATTTCAATCCTTCATGATTTTACCAAGAAATGTGATTCTTCATTTTAAAACCTGATTTTTGCTATTGGGCTCTATTGAATAATGAATGTTTTGAATTTTCTCCAAAAGTAAAGTAGTTGCAAACTCATGCTTTTAGAGACTTGTTTGGGCTCATGAGAGGAGTAGAAAAACATCAAAAATTTCAGTCCTGCATGATTCTTCCAAGAAATGTGTGTTCATTCAAACCGCTGGTTTTTGATAGTTTGGGCCCTATTGAATAATGAATGTTTTGAATTTTCTCCAAAAGTAAAGTAGTTGCAAACTCATCCTTTTAGAAACTTGTTTGGGCTGTTGAGAGGAGTAAAAAACCATCAAAAATTTCAATCCTGCATGATTCTACCAAGAAATGTGATTCTTCATTCAAAACGCTGGTTTTTGCTATTGGGCTCTATTGAATAATGAATGTTTTGAATTTTCTCCAAAAGTAAAGTAGTTGCAAACTCATGCTTTTAGAGACTTGTTTGGGCTCATGAGAGGAGTAGAAAAACATCAAAAATTTCAGTCCTGCATGATTCTACCAAGAAATGTGTGTTCATTGAAACCGCTGGTTTTTGATAGTTTGGGCCCTATTGAATAATGAATGTTTTGAATTTTCTCCAAAAGTAAAGTAGTTGCAAACTCATCCTTTTAGAAACTTGTTTGGGCTGTTGAGAGGAGTAAAAAACCATCAAAAATTTCAATCCTGCATGATTCTACCAAGAAATGTGATTCTTCATTCAAAACGCTGGTTTTTGCTATTGGGCTCTTTTGAGTAATGAATGTTTTGAATTTTCTCCAAAAGTAAAGTAGTTGCAAACTCATGCTTTTAGAGACTTGTTTGGGCTCATGAGAGGAGTAAAAAAACATCAAAAATTTCAGTCCTGCATGATTCTACCAAGAAATGTGTGTTCATTCAAACCGCTGGTTTTTGATAGTTTGGGCCCTATTGAATAATGAATGTTTTGAATTTTCTCCAAAAGTAAAGTAGTTGCAAACTCATCCTTTTAGAAACTTGTTTGGGCTGTTGAGAGGAGTAGAAAACCATCAAAAATTTCAATCCTGCATGATTTTACCAAGAAATGTGATTCTTCATTTTAAAACCTGATTTTTGCTATTGGGCTCTATTGAATAATGAATGTTTTGAATTTTCTCCAAAAGTAAAGTAGTTGCAAACTCATGCTTTTAGAGACTTGTTTGGGCTCATGAGAGGAGTAGAAAAACATCAAAAATTTCAGTCCTGCATGATTCTTCCAAGAAATGTGTGTTCATTCAAACCGCTGGTTTTTGATAGTTTGGGCCCTATTGAATAATGAATGTTTTGAATTTTCTCCAAAAGTAAAGTAGTTGCAAACTCATCCTTTTAGAAACTTGTTTGGGCTGTTGAGAGGAGTAAAAAACCATCAAAAATTTCAATCCTGCATGATTCTACCAAGAAATGTGATTCTTCATTCAAAACCTGATTTTTGCTATTGGGCTCTATTGAATAATGAATGTTTTGAATTTTCTCCAAAAGTAAAGTAGTTGCAAACTCATGCTTTTAGAGACTTGTTTGGGCTCATGAGAGGAGTAGAAAAACATCAAAAATTTCAGTCCTGCATGATTCTACCAAGAAATGTGTGTTCATTGAAACCGCTGGTTTTTGATAGTTTGGGCCCTATTGAATAATGAATGTTTTGAATTTTCTCCAAAAGTAAAGTAGTTGCAAACTCATCCTTTTAGAAACTTGTTTGGGCTGTTGAGAGGAGTAAAAAACCATCAAAAATTTCAATCCTGCATGATTTTACCAAGAAATGTGATTCTTCATTCAAAACCTGATTTTTGCTATTGGGCTCTATTGAATAATGAATGTTTTGAATTTTCTCCAAAAGTAAAGTAGTTGCAAACTCATGCTTTTAGAGACTTGTTTGGGCTCATGAGAGGAGTAGAAAAACATCAAAAATTTCAGTCCTGCATGATTCTACCAAGAAATGTGTGTTCATTGAAACCGCTGGTTTTTGATAGTTTGGGCCCTATTGAATAATGAATGTTTTGAATTTTCTCCAAAAGTAAAGTAGTTGCAAACTCATCCTTTTAGAAACTTGTTTGGGCTGTTGAGAGGAGTAAAAAACCATCAAAAATTTCAATCCTGCATGATTCTACCAAGAAATGTGATTCTTCATTCAAAACGCTGGTTTTTGCTATTGGGCTCTTTTGAGTAATGAATGTTTTGAATTTTCTCCAAAAGTAAAGTAGTTGCAAACTCATGCTTTTAGAGACTTGTTTGGGCTCATGAGAGGAGTAGAAAAACATCAAAAATTTCAGTCCTGCATGATTCTACCAAGAAATGTGTGTTCATTCAAACCGCTGGTTTTTGATAGTTTGGGCCCTATTGAATAATGAATGTTTTGAATTTTCTCCAAAAGTAAAGTAGTTGCAAACTCATCCTTTTAGAAACTTGTTTGGGCTGTTGAGAGGAGTAAAAAACCATCAAAAATTTCAATCCTGCATGATTCTACCAAGAAATGTGATTCTTCATTCAAAACGCTGGTTTTTGCTATTGGGCTCTATTGAATAATGAATGTTTTGAATTTTCTCCAAAAGTAAAGTAGTTGCAAACTCATCCTTTTAGAGACTTGTTTGGGCTCATGAGAGGAGTAGAAAAACATCAAAAATTTCAGTCCTGCACGATTCTACCAAGAAATGTGTGTTCATTCAAACCGCTGGTTTTTGATATTTTGGGCCCTATTGAATAATGAATGTTTTGAATTTTCTCCAAAAATAAAGTAGTTGCAAACTCATCCTTTTAGAAACTTGTTTGGGCTGTTGAGAGGAGTAAAAAACCATCAAAAATTTCAATCCTGCATGATTCTATCAAGAAATGTTATTCTTCATTCAAAACCTGATTTTTGCTATTGGGCTCTATTGAATAATGAATGTTTTGAATTTTCTCCAAAAGTATAGTAGTTGCAAACTCATGCTTTTAGAGACTTGTTTGGGCTCATGAGAGGAGTAGAAAAACATCAAAAATTTCAGTCCTGCATGATTCTACCAAGAAATGTGTGTTCATTGAAACCGCTGGTTTTTGATAGTTTGGGCCCTATTGAATAATGAATGTTTTGAATTTTCTCCAAAAGTAAAGTAGTTGCAAACTCATCCTTTTAGAAACTTGTTTGGGCTGTTGAGAGGAGTAAAAAACCATCAAAAATTTCAATCCTGCATGATTTTACCAAGAAATGTGATTCTTCATTCAAAACCTGATTTTTGCTATTGGGCTCTATTGAATAGTGAATGTTTTGAATTTTCTCCAAAAGTAAAGTAGTTGCAAACTCATGCTTTTAGAGACTTGTTTGGGCTCATGAGAGGAGTAGAAAAACATCAAAAATTTCAGTCCTGCATGATTCTACCAAGAAATGTGTGTTCATTGAAACCGCTGGTTTTTGATAGTTTGGGCCCTATTGAATAATGAATGTTTTGAATTTTCTCCAAAAGTAAAGTAGTTGCAAACTCATCCTTTTAGAAACTTGTTTGGGCTGTTGAGAGGAGTAAAAAACCATCAAAAATTTCAATCCTGCATGATTCTACCAAGAAATGTGATTCTTCATTCAAAACCTGATTTTTGCTATTGGGCTCTATTGAATAATGAATGTTTTGAATTTTCTCCAAAAGTAAAGTAGTTGCAAACTCATGCTTTTAGAGACTTGTTTGGGCTCATGAGAGGAGTAGAAAAACATCAAAAATTTCAGTCCTGCATGATTCTACCAAGAAATGTGTGTTCATTGAAACCGCTGGTTTTTGATAGTTTGGGCCCTATTGAATAATGAATGTTTTGAATTTTCTCCAAAAGTAAAGTAGTTACAAACTCATCCTTTTAGAAACTTGTTTGGGCTGTTGAGAGGAGTAAAAACCCATCAAAAATTTCAATCCTGCATGATTCTACCAAGAAATGTGATTCTTCATTCAAAACCTGATTTTTGCTATTGGGCTCTATTGAATAATGAATGTTTTGAATTTTCTCCAAAAGTAAAGTAGTTGCAAACTCATGCTTTTAGAGACTTGTTTGGGCTCATGAGAGGAGTAGAAAAACATCAAAAATTTCAGTCCTGCACGATTCTACCAAGAAATGTGTGTTCATTCAAACCGCTGGTTTTTGATATTTTGGGCCCTATTGAATAATGAATGTTTTGAATTTTCTCCAAAAGTAAAGTAGTTGCAAACTCATCCTTTTAGAAACTTGTTTGGGCTGTTGAGAGGAGTAAAAAACCATCAAAAATTTCAATCCTGCATGATTCTACCAAGAAATGTGATTCTTCATTCAAAACCTGATTTTTGCTATTGGGCTCTATTGAATAATGAATGTTTTGAATTTTCTCCAAAAGTAAAGTAGTTGCAAACTCATGCTTTTAGAGACTTGTTTGGGCTCATGAGAGGAGTAGAAAAACATCAAAAATTTCAGTCCTGCATGATTCTACCAAGAAATGTGTGTTCATTGAAACCGCTGGTTTTTGATAGTTTGGGCCCTATTGAATAATGAATGCTTTGAATTTTCTCCAAAAGTAAAGTAGTTGCAAACTCATCCTTTTAGAAACTTGTTTGGGCTGTTGAGAGGAGTAAAAAACCATCAAAAATTTCAATCCTGCATGATTTTACCAAGAAATGTGATTCTTCATTCAAAACCTGATTTTTGCTATTGGGCTCTATTGAATAGTGAATGTTTTGAATTTTTTCCAAAAGTAAAGTAGTTGCAAACTCATGCTTTTAGAGACTTGTTTGGGCTCATGAGAGGAGTAGAAAAACATCAAAAATTTCAGTCCTGCATGATTCTACCAAGAAATGTGTGTTCATTCAAACCGCTGGTTTTTGTTAGTTTGGGCCCTATTGAATAATGAATGTTTTGAATTTTCTCCAAAAGTAAAGTAGTTGCAAACTCATCCTTTTAGAAACTTGTTTGGGCTGTTGAGAGGAGTAAAAAACCATCAAAAATTTCAATCCTGCATGATTCTACCAAGACATGTGATTCTTCATTCAAAACCTGATTTTTGCTATAGGGCTCTATTGAATAATGAATGTTTTGAATTTTCTCCAAAAGTAAAGTAGTTGCAAACTCATGCTTTTAGAGACTTGTTTGGGCTCATGAGAGGAGTAGAAAAACATCAAAAATTTCAGTCCTGCATGATTCTACCAAGAAATGTGTGTTCATTCAAACCGCTGGTTTTTGATAGTTTGGGCCCTATTGAATAATGAATGTTTTGAATTTTCTCCAAAAGTAAAGTAGTTGCAAACTCATCCTTTTAGAAACTTGTTTGGGCTGTTGAGAGGAGTAAAAAACCATCAAAAATTTCAATCCTGCATGATTTTACCAAGAAATGTGATTCTTCATTCAAAACCTGATTTTTGCTATTGGGCTCTATTGAATAATGAATGTTTTGAATTTTCTCCAAAAGTAAAGTAGTTGCAAACTCATGCTTTTATAGACTTGTTTGGGCTCATGAGAGGAGTAGAAAAACATCAAAAATTTCAGTCCTGCATGATTCTACCAAGAAATGTGTGTTCATTCAAACCGCTGGTTTTTGATAGTTTGGGCCCTATTGAATAATGAATGTTTTGAATTTTCTCCAAAAGTAAAGTAGTTGCAAACTCATCCTTTTAGAAACTTGTTTGGGCTGTTGAGAGGAGTAAAAAACCATCAAAAATTTCAATCCTGCATGATTCTACCAAGAAATGTGATTCTTCATTCAAAACCTGATTTTTGCTATTGGGCTCTTTTGAGTAATGAATGTTTTGAATTTTCTCCAAAAGTAAAGTAGTTGCAAACTCATGCTTTTAGAGACTTGTTTGGGCTCATGAGAGGAGTAGAAAAACATCAAAAATTTCAGTCCTGCATGATTCTACCAAGAAATGTGTGTTCATCCAAACCGCTGGTTTTTGATAGTTTGGGCCCTATTGAATAATGAATGTTTTGAATTTTCTCCAAAAGTAAAGTAGTTGCAAACTCATCCTTTTAGAAACTTGTTTGGGCTGTTGAGAGGAGTAAAAAACCATCAAAAATTTCAATCCTGCATGATTTTACCAAGAAATGTGATTCTTCATTCAAAACCTGATTTTTGCTATTGGGCTCTATTGAATAATGAATGTTTTGAATTTTCTCCAAAAGTAAAGTAGTTGCAAACTCATGCTTTTAGAGACTTGTTTGGGCTCATGAGAGGAGTAGAAAAACATCAAAAATTTCAGTCCTGCATGATTCTACCAAGAAATGTGTGTTCATTGAAACCGCTGGTTTTTGATAGTTTGGGCCCTATTGAATAATGAATGTTTTGAATTTTCTCCAAAAGTAAAGTAGTTGCAAACTCATCCTTTTAGAAACTTGTTTGGGCTGTTGAGAGGAGTAAAAAACCATCAAAAATTTCAATCCTGCATGATTCTACGAAGAAATGTGATTCTTCATTCAAAACGCTGGTTTTTGCTATTGGGCTCTTTTGAGTAATGAATGTTTTGAATTTTCTCCAAAAGTAAAGTAGTTGCAAACTCATGCTTTTAGAGACTTGTTTGGGCTCATGAGAGGATTAGAAAAACATCAAAAATTTCAGTCCTGCATGATTCTACCAAGAAATGTGTGTTCATTCAAACCGCTGGTTTTTGATAGTTTGGGCCCTATTGAATAATGAATGTTTTGAATTTTCTCCAAAAGTAAAGTAGTTGCAAACTCATCCTTTTAGAAACTTGTTTGGGCTGTTGAGCGGAGTAAAAAACCATCAAAAATTTCAATCCTGCATGATTCTACCAAGAAATGTGATTCTTCATTCAAAACCTGATTTTTGCTATTGGGCTCTATTGAATAATGAATGTTTTGAATTTTCTCCAAAAGTAAAGTAGTTGCAAACTCATCCTTTTAGAGACTTGTTTGGGCTCATGAGAGGAGTAGAAAAACATCAAAAATTTCAGTCCTGCACGATTCTACCAAGAAATGTGTGTTCATTCAAACCGCTGGTTTTTGATATTTTGGGCCCTATTGAATAATGAATGTTTTGAATTTTCTCCAAAAATAAAGTAGTTGCAAACTCATCCTTTTAGAAACTTGTTTGGGCTGTTGAGAGGAGTAAAAAACCATCAAAAATTTCAATCCTGCATGATTCTATCAAGAAATGTTATTCTTCATTCAAAACCTGATTTTTGCTATTGGGCTCTATTGAATAATGAATGTTTTGAATTTTCTCCAAAAGTATAGTAGTTGCAAACTCATGCTTTTAGAGACTTGTTTGGGCTCATGAGAGGAGTAGAAAAACATCAAAAATTTCAGTCCTGCATGATTCTACCAAGAAATGTGTGTTCATTGAAACCGCTGGTTTTTGATAGTTTGGGCCCTATTGAATAATGAATGTTTTGAATTTTCTCCAAAAGTAAAGTAGTTGCAAACTCATCCTTTTAGAAACTTGTTTGGGCTGTTGAGAGGAGTAAAAAACCATCAAAAATTTCAATCCTGCATGATTTTACCAAGAAATGTGATTCTTCATTCAAAACCTGATTTTTGCTATTGGGCTCTATTGAATAGTGAATGTTTTGAATTTTCTCCAAAAGTAAAGTAGTTGCAAACTCATGCTTTTAGAGACTTGTTTGGGCTCATGAGAGGAGTAGAAAAACATCAAAAATTTCAGTCCTGCATGATTCTACCAAGAAATGTGTGTTCATTGAAACCGCTGGTTTTTGATAGTTTGGGCCCTATTGAATAATGAATGTTTTGAATTTTCTCCAAAAGTAAAGTAGTTGCAAACTCATCCTTTTAGAAACTTGTTTGGGCTGTTGAGAGGAGTAAAAAACCATCAAAAATTTCAATCCTGCATGATTCTACCAAGAAATGTGATTCTTCATTCAAAACCTGATTTTTGCTATTGGGCTCTATTGAATAATGAATGTTTTGAATTTTCTCCAAAAGTAAAGTAGTTGCAAACTCATGCTTTTAGAGACTTGTTTGGGCTCATGAGAGGAGTAGAAAAACATCAAAAATTTCAGTCCTGCATGATTCTACCAAGAAATGTGTGTTCATTGAAACCGCTGGTTTTTGATAGTTTGGGCCCTATTGAATAATGAATGTTTTGAATTTTCTCCAAAAGTAAAGTAGTTACAAACTCATCCTTTTAGAAACTTGTTTGGGCTGTTGAGAGGAGTAAAAACCCATCAAAAATTTCAATCCTGCATGATTCTACCAAGAAATGTGATTCTTCATTCAAAACCTGATTTTTGCTATTGGGCTCTATTGAATAATGAATGTTTTGAATTTTCTCCAAAAGTAAAGTAGTTGCAAACTCATGCTTTTAGAGACTTGTTTGGGCTCATGAGAGGAGTAGAAAAACATCAAAAATTTCAGTCCTGCACGATTCTACCAAGAAATGTGTGTTCATTCAAACCGCTGGTTTTTGATATTTTGGGCCCTATTGAATAATGAATGTTTTGAATTTTCTCCAAAAGTAAAGTAGTTGCAAACTCATCCTTTTAGAAACTTGTTTGGGCTGTTGAGAGGAGTAAAAAACCATCAAAAATTTCAATCCTGCATGATTCTACCAAGAAATGTGATTCTTCATTCAAAACCTGATTTTTGCTATTGGGCTCTATTGAATAATGAATGTTTTGAATTTTCTCCAAAAGTAAAGTAGTTGCAAACTCATGCTTTTAGAGACTTGTTTGGGCTCATGAGAGGAGTAGAAAAACATCAAAAATTTCAGTCCTGCATGATTCTACCAAGAAATGTGTGTTCATTGAAACCGCTGGTTTTTGATAGTTTGGGCCCTATTGAATAATGAATGCTTTGAATTTTCTCCAAAAGTAAAGTAGTTGCAAACTCATCCTTTTAGAAACTTGTTTGGGCTGTTGAGAGGAGTAAAAAACCATCAAAAATTTCAATCCTGCATGATTTTACCAAGAAATGTGATTCTTCATTCAAAACCTGATTTTTGCTATTGGGCTCTATTGAATAGTGAATGTTTTGAATTTTTTCCAAAAGTAAAGTAGTTGCAAACTCATGCTTTTAGAGACTTGTTTGGGCTCATGAGAGGAGTAGAAAAACATCAAAAATTTCAGTCCTGCATGATTCTACCAAGAAATGTGTGTTCATTCAAACCGCTGGTTTTTGTTAGTTTGGGCCCTATTGAATAATGAATGTTTTGAATTTTCTCCAAAAGTAAAGTAGTTGCAAACTCATCCTTTTAGAAACTTGTTTGGGCTGTTGAGAGGAGTAAAAAACCATCAAAAATTTCAATCCTGCATGATTCTACCAAGACATGTGATTCTTCATTCAAAACCTGATTTTTGCTATAGGGCTCTATTGAATAATGAATGTTTTGAATTTTCTCCAAAAGTAAAGTAGTTGCAAACTCATGCTTTTAGAGACTTGTTTGGGCTCATGAGAGGAGTAGAAAAACATCAAAAATTTCAGTCCTGCATGATTCTACCAAGAAATGTGTGTTCATTCAAACCGCTGGTTTTTGATAGTTTGGGCCCTATTGAATAATGAATGTTTTGAATTTTCTCCAAAAGTAAAGTAGTTGCAAACTCATCCTTTTAGAAACTTGTTTGGGCTGTTGAGAGGAGTAAAAAACCATCAAAAATTTCAATCCTGCATGATTTTACCAAGAAATGTGATTCTTCATTCAAAACCTGATTTTTGCTATTGGGCTCTATTGAATAATGAATGTTTTGAATTTTCTCCAAAAGTAAAGTAGTTGCAAACTCATGCTTTTATAGACTTGTTTGGGCTCATGAGAGGAGTAGAAAAACATCAAAAATTTCAGTCCTGCATGATTCTACCAAGAAATGTGTGTTCATTCAAACCGCTGGTTTTTGATAGTTTGGGCCCTATTGAATAATGAATGTTTTGAATTTTCTCCAAAAGTAAAGTAGTTGCAAACTCATCCTTTTAGAAACTTGTTTGGGCTGTTGAGAGGAGTAAAAAACCATCAAAAATTTCAATCCTGCATGATTCTACCAAGAAATGTGATTCTTCATTCAAAACCTGATTTTTGCTATTGGGCTCTTTTGAGTAATGAATGTTTTGAATTTTCTCCAAAAGTAAAGTAGTTGCAAACTCATGCTTTTAGAGACTTGTTTGGGCTCATGAGAGGAGTAGAAAAACATCAAAAATTTCAGTCCTGCATGATTCTACCAAGAAATGTGTGTTCATCCAAACCGCTGGTTTTTGATAGTTTGGGCCCTATTGAATAATGAATGTTTTGAATTTTCTCCAAAAGTAAAGTAGTTGCAAACTCATCCTTTTAGAAACTTGTTTGGGCTGTTGAGAGGAGTAAAAAACCATCAAAAATTTCAATCCTGCATGATTTTACCAAGAAATGTGATTCTTCATTCAAAACCTGATTTTTGCTATTGGGCTCTATTGAATAATGAATGTTTTGAATTTTCTCCAAAAGTAAAGTAGTTGCAAACTCATGCTTTTAGAGACTTGTTTGGGCTCATGAGAGGAGTAGAAAAACATCAAAAATTTCAGTCCTGCATGATTCTACCAAGAAATGTGTGTTCATTGAAACCGCTGGTTTTTGATAGTTTGGGCCCTATTGAATAATGAATGTTTTGAATTTTCTCCAAAAGTAAAGTAGTTGCAAACTCATCCTTTTAGAAACTTGTTTGGGCTGTTGAGAGGAGTAAAAAACCATCAAAAATTTCAATCCTGCATGATTCTACCAAGAAATGTGATTCTTCATTCAAAACGCTGGTTTTTGCTATTGGGCTCTTTTGAGTAATGAATGTTTTGAATTTTCTCCAAAAGTAAAGTAGTTGCAAACTCATGCTTTTAGAGACTTGTTTGGGCTCATGAGAGGATTAGAAAAACATCAAAAATTTCAGTCCTGCATGATTCTACCAAGAAATGTGTGTTCATTCAAACCGCTGGTTTTTGATAGTTTGGGCCCTATTGAATAATGAATGTTTTGAATTTTCTCCAAAAGTAAAGTAGTTGCAAACTCATCCTTTTAGAAACTTGTTTGGGCTGTTGAGAGGAGTAAAAAACCATCAAAAATTTCAATCCTGCATGATTCTACCAAGAAATGTGATTCTTCATTCAAAACCTGATTTTTGCTATTGGGCTCTATTGAATAATGAATGTTTTGAATTTTCTCCAAAAGTAAAGTAGTTGCAAACTCATGCTTTTAGAGACTTGTTTGGGCTCATGAGAGGAGTAGAAAAACATCAAAAATTTCAGTCCTGCATGATTCTACCAAGAAATGTGTGTTCATTGAAACCGCTGGTTTTTGATAGTTTGGGCCCTATTGAATAATGAATGCTTTGAATTTTCTCCAAAAGTAAAGTAGTTGCAAACTCATCCTTTTAGAAACTTGTTTGGGCTGTTGAGAGGAGTAAAAAACCATCAAAAATTTCAATCCTGCATGATTTTACCAAGAAATGTGATTCTTCATTCAAAACCTGATTTTTGCTATTGGGCTCTATTGAATAGTGAATGTTTTGAATTTTTTCCAAAAGTAAAGTAGTTGCAAACTCATGCTTTTAGAGACTTGTTTGGGCTCATGAGAGGAGTAGAAAAACATCAAAAATTTCAGTCCTGCATGATTCTACCAAGAAATGTGTGTTCATTCAAACCGCTGGTTTTTGTTAGTTTGGGCCCTATTGAATAATGAATGTTTTGAATTTTCTCCAAAAGTAAAGTAGTTGCAAACTCATCCTTTTAGAAACTTGTTTGGGCTGTTGAGAGGAGTAAAAAACCATCAAAAATTTCAATCCTGCATGATTCTACCAAGACATGTGATTCTTCATTCAAAACCTGATTTTTGCTATAGGGCTCTATTGAATAATGAATGTTTTGAATTTTCTCCAAAAGTAAAGTAGTTGCAAACTCATGCTTTTAGAGACTTGTTTGGGCTCATGAGAGGAGTAGAAAAACATCAAAAATTTCAGTCCTGCATGATTCTACCAAGAAATGTGTGTTCATTCAAACCGCTGGTTTTTGATAGTTTGGGCCCTATTGAATAATGAATGTTTTGAATTTTCTCCAAAAGTAAAGTAGTTGCAAACTCATCCTTTTAGAAACTTGTTTGGGCTGTTGAGAGGAGTAAAAAACCATCAAAAATTTCAATCCTGCATGATTTTACCAAGAAATGTGATTCTTCATTCAAAACCTGATTTTTGCTATTGGGCTCTATTGAATAATGAATGTTTTGAATTTTCTCCAAAAGTAAAGTAGTTGCAAACTCATGCTTTTATAGACTTGTTTGGGCTCATGAGAGGAGTAGAAAAACATCAAAAATTTCAGTCCTGCATGATTCTACCAAGAAATGTGTGTTCATTCAAACCGCTGGTTTTTGATAGTTTGGGCCCTATTGAATAATGAATGTTTTGAATTTTCTCCAAAAGTAAAGTAGTTGCAAACTCATCCTTTTAGAAACTTGTTTGGGCTGTTGAGAGGAGTAAAAAACCATCAAAAATTTCAATCCTGCATGATTCTACCAAGAAATGTGATTCTTCATTCAAAACCTGATTTTTGCTATTGGGCTCTTTTGAGTAATGAATGTTTTGAATTTTCTCCAAAAGTAAAGTAGTTGCAAACTCATGCTTTTAGAGACTTGTTTGGGCTCATGAGAGGAGTAGAAAAACATCAAAAATTTCAGTCCTGCATGATTCTACCAAGAAATGTGTGTTCATCCAAACCGCTGGTTTTTGATAGTTTGGGCCCTATTGAATAATGAATGTTTTGAATTTTCTCCAAAAGTAAAGTAGTTGCAAACTCATCCTTTTAGAAACTTGTTTGGGCTGTTGAGAGGAGTAAAAAACCATCAAAAATTTCAATCCTGCATGATTTTACCAAGAAATGTGATTCTTCATTCAAAACCTGATTTTTGCTATTGGGCTCTATTGAATAATGAATGTTTTGAATTTTCTCCAAAAGTAAAGTAGTTGCAAACTCATGCTTTTAGAGACTTGTTTGGGCTCATGAGAGGAGTAGAAAAACATCAAAAATTTCAGTCCTGCATGATTCTACCAAGAAATGTGTGTTCATTGAAACCGCTGGTTTTTGATAGTTTGGGCCCTATTGAATAATGAATGTTTTGAATTTTCTCCAAAAGTAAAGTAGTTGCAAACTCATCCTTTTAGAAACTTGTTTGGGCTGTTGAGAGGAGTAAAAAACCATCAAAAATTTCAATCCTGCATGATTCTACCAAGAAATGTGATTCTTCATTCAAAACGCTGGTTTTTGCTATTGGGCTCTTTTGAGTAATGAATGTTTTGAATTTTCTCCAAAAGTAAAGTAGTTGCAAACTCATGCTTTTAGAGACTTGTTTGGGCTCATGAGAGGATTAGAAAAACATCAAAAATTTCAGTCCTGCATGATTCTACCAAGAATTGTGTGTTCATTCAAACCGCTGGTTTTTGATAGTTTGGGCCCTATTGAATAATGAATGTTTTGAATTTTCTCCAAAAGTAAAGTAGTTGCAAACTCATCCTTTTAGAAACTTGTTTGGGCTGTTGAGAGGAGTAAAAAACCATCAAAAATTTCAATCCTGCATGATTCTACCAAGAAATGTGATTCTTCATTCAAAACCTGATTTTTGCTATTGGGCTCTATTGAATAATGAATGTTTTGAATTTTCTCCAAAAGTAAAGTAGTTGCAAACTCATGCTTTTAGAGACTTGTTTGGGCTCATGAGAGGAGTAGAAAAACATCAAAAATTTCAGTCCTGCATGATTCTACCAAGAAATGTGTGTTCATTGAAACCGCTGGTTTTTGATAGTTTGGGCCCTATTGAATAATGAATGCTTTGAATTTTCTCCAAAAGTAAAGTAGTTGCAAACTCATCCTTTTAGAAACTTGTTTGGGCTGTTGAGAGGAGTAAAAAACCATCAAAAATTTCAATCCTGCATGATTTTACCAAGAAATGTGATTCTTCATTCAAAACCTGATTTTTGCTATTGGGCTCTATTGAATAGTGAATGTTTTGAATTTTTTCCAAAAGTAAAGTAGTTGCAAACTCATGCTTTTAGAGACTTGTTTGGGCTCATGAGAGGAGTAGAAAAACATCAAAAATTTCAGTCCTGCATGATTCTACCAAGAAATGTGTGTTCATTCAAACCGCTGGTTTTTGTTAGTTTGGGCCCTATTGAATAATGAATGTTTTGAATTTTCTCCAAAAGTAAAGTAGTTGCAAACTCATCCTTTTAGAAACTTGTTTGGGCTGTTGAGAGGAGTAAAAAACCATCAAAAATTTCAATCCTGCATGATTCTACCAAGACATGTGATTCTTCATTCAAAACCTGATTTTTGCTATAGGGCTCTATTGAATAATGAATGTTTTGAATTTTCTCCAAAAGTAAAGTAGTTGCAAACTCATGCTTTTAGAGACTTGTTTGGGCTCATGAGAGGAGTAGAAAAACATCAAAAATTTCAGTCCTGCATGATTCTACCAAGAAATGTGTGTTCATTCAAACCGCTGGTTTTTGATAGTTTGGGCCCTATTGAATAATGAATGTTTTGAATTTTCTCCAAAAGTAAAGTAGTTGCAAACTCATCCTTTTAGAAACTTGTTTGGGCTGTTGAGAGGAGTAAAAAACCATCAAAAATTTCAATCCTGCATGATTTTACCAAGAAATGTGATTCTTCATTCAAAACCTGATTTTTGCTATTGGGCTCTATTGAATAATGAATGTTTTGAATTTTCTCCAAAAGTAAAGTAGTTGCAAACTCATGCTTTTATAGACTTGTTTGGGCTCATGAGAGGAGTAGAAAAACATCAAAAATTTCAGTCCTGCATGATTCTACCAAGAAATGTGTGTTCATTCAAACCGCTGGTTTTTGATAGTTTGGGCCCTATTGAATAATGAATGTTTTGAATTTTCTCCAAAAGTAAAGTAGTTGCAAACTCATCCTTTTAGAAACTTGTTTGGGCTGTTGAGAGGAGTAAAAAACCATCAAAAATTTCAATCCTGCATGATTCTACCAAGAAATGTGATTCTTCATTCAAAACCTGATTTTTGCTATTGGGCTCTTTTGAGTAATGAATGTTTTGAATTTTCTCCAAAAGTAAAGTAGTTGCAAACTCATGCTTTTAGAGACTTGTTTGGGCTCATGAGAGGAGTAGAAAAACATCAAAAATTTCAGTCCTGCATGATTCTACCAAGAAATGTGTGTTCATCCAAACCGCTGGTTTTTGATAGTTTGGGCCCTATTGAATAATGAATGTTTTGAATTTTCTCCAAAAGTAAAGTAGTTGCAAACTCATCCTTTTAGAAACTTGTTTGGGCTGTTGAGAGGAGTAAAAAACCATCAAAAATTTCAATCCTGCATGATTTTACCAAGAAATGTGATTCTTCATTCAAAACCTGATTTTTGCTATTGGGCTCTATTGAATAATGAATGTTTTGAATTTTCTCCAAAAGTAAAGTAGTTGCAAACTCATGCTTTTAGAGACTTGTTTGGGCTCATGAGAGGAGTAGAAAAACATCAAAAATTTCAGTCCTGCATGATTCTACCAAGAAATGTGTGTTCATTGAAACCGCTGGTTTTTGATAGTTTGGGCCCTATTGAATAATGAATGTTTTGAATTTTCTCCAAAAGTAAAGTAGTTGCAAACTCATCCTTTTAGAAACTTGTTTGGGCTGTTGAGAGGAGTAAAAAACCATCAAAAATTTCAATCCTGCATGATTCTACCAAGAAATGTGATTCTTCATTCAAAACGCTGGTTTTTGCTATTGGGCTCTTTTGAGTAATGAATGTTTTGAATTTTCTCCAAAAGTAAAGTAGTTGCAAACTCATGCTTTTAGAGACTTGTTTGGGCTCATGAGAGGATTAGAAAAACATCAAAAATTTCAGTCCTGCATGATTCTACCAAGAAATGTGTGTTCATTCAAACCGCTGGTTTTTGATAGTTTGGGCCCTATTGAATAATGAATGTTTTGAATTTTCTCCAAAAGTAAAGTAGTTGCAAACTCATCCTTTTAGAAACTTGTTTGGGCTGTTGAGAGGAGTAAAAAACCATCAAAAATTTCAATCCTGCATGATTCTACCAAGAAATGTGATTCTTCATTCAAAACGCTGGTTTTTGCTATTGGGCTCTATTGAATAATTAATGTTTTGAATTTTCTCCAAAAGTAAAGTAGTTGCAAACTCATCCTTTTAGAGACTTGTTTGGGCTCATGAGAGGAGTAGAAAAACATCAAAAATTTCAGTCCTGCACGATTCTACCAAGAAATGTGTGTTCATTGAAACCGCTGGTTTTTGATAGTTTGGGCCCTATTGAATAATGAATGTTTTGAATTTTCTCCAAAAGTAAAGTAGTTGCAAACTCATCCTTTTAGAAACTTGTTTGGGCTGTTGAGAGTAGTAAAAACCATCAAAAATTTCAATCCTGCATGATTCTACCAAGAAATGTGATTCTTCATTCAAAACGCTGGTTTTTGCTATTGGGCTCTATTGAATAATGAATGTTTTGAATTTTCTCCAAAAGTAAAGTAGTTGCAAACTCATGCTTTTAGAGACTTGTTTGGGCTCATGAGAGGAGTAGAAAAACATCAAAAATTTCAGTCCTGCATGATTCTACCAAGAAATGTGTGTTCATTGAAACCGCTGGTTTTTGATAGTTTGGGTCCTATTGAATAATGAATGTTTTGAATTTTCTCCAGAAGTAAAGTAGTTGCAAACTCATCCTTTTAGAAACTTGTTTGGGCTGTTGAGAGGAGTAAAAAACCATCAAAAATTTCAATCCTGCATGATTTTACCAAGAAATGTGATTCTTCATTCAAAACCTGATTTTTGCTATTGGGCTCTATTGAATAGTGAATGTTTTTAATTTTCTCCAAAAGTAAAGTAGTTGCAAACTCATGCTTTTAGAGACTTGTTTGGGCTCATGAGAGGAGTAGAAAAACATCAAAAATTTCAGTCCTGCATGATTCTACCAAGAAATGTGTGTTCATTGAAACCGCTGGTTTTTGATAGTTTGGGCCCTATTGAATAATGAATGTTTTGAATTTTCTCCAAAAGTAAAGTAGTTGCAAACTCATCCTTTTAGAAACTTGTTTGGGCTGTTGAGAGGAGTAAAAAACCATCAAAAATTTCAATCCTGCATGATTTTACCAAGAAATGTGATTCTTCATTCAAAACCTGATTTTTGCTATTGGGCTCTATTGAATAATTAATGTTTTGAATATTCTCCAAAAGTAAAGTAGTTGCAAACTCATGCTTTTAGAGACTTGTTTGGGCTCATGAGAGGAGTAGAAAAACATCAAAAATTTCAGTCCTGCATGATTCTACCAAGAAATGTGTGTTCATTGAAACCGCTGGTTTTTGATAGTTTGGGCCCTATTGAATAATGAATGTTTTGAATTTTCTCCAAAAGTAAAGTAGTTGCAAACTCATCCTTTTAGAAACTTGTTTGGGCTGTTGAGAGGAGTAAAAGACCATCAAAAATTTCAATCCTGCATGATTCTACCAAGAAATGTGATTCTTCATTCAAAACCTGATTTTTGCTATTGGGCTCTATTGAATAATGAATGTTTTGAATTTTCTCCAAAAGTAAAGTAGTTGCAAACTCATGCTTTTAGAGACTTGTTTGGGCTCATGAGAGAAGTAGAAAAACATCAAAAATTTCAGTCCTGCATGATTCTACCAAGAAATGTGTGTTCATTGAAACCGCTGGTTTTTGATAGTTTGGGCCCTATTGAATAATGAATGTTTTGAATTTTCTCCAAAAGTAAAGTAGTTGCAAACTCATCCTTTTAGAAACTTGTTTGGGCTGTTGAGAGGAGTAAAAAACCATCAAAAATTTCAATCCTGCATGATTCTACCAAGAAATGTGATTCTTCATTCAAAACCTGATTTTTGCTATTGGGCTCTATTGAATAATGAATGTTTTGAATTTTCTCCAAAAGTAAAGTAGTTGCAAACTCATGCTTTTAGAGACTTGTTTGGGCTCATGAGAGGAGTAGAAAAACATCAAAAATTTCAGTCCTGCATGATTCTACCAAGAAATGTGTGTTCATTGAAACCGCTGGTTTTTGATAGTTTGGGCCCTATTGAATAATGAATGTTTTGGATTTTCTCCAAAAGTAAAGTAGTTGCAAACTCATCCTTTTTAGAAACTTGTTTGGGCTGTTGAGAGGAGTAAAAAACCATCAAAAATTTCAATCCTGCATGATTCTACCAAGAAATGTGATTCTTCATTCAAAACGCTGGTTTTTGCTATTGGGCTCTTTTGAGTAATGAATGTTTTGAATTTTCTCCAAAAGTAAAGTAGTTGCAAACTCATGCTTTTAGAGACTTGTTTGGGCTCATGAGAGGAGTAGAAAAACATCAAAAATTTCAGTCCTGCATGATTCTACCAAGAAATGTGTGTTCATTGAAACCGCTGGTTTTTGATAGTTTGGGCCCTATTGAATAATGAATGTTTTGAATTTTCTCCAAAAGTAAAGTAGTTGCAAATTCATCCTTTTAGAAACTTGTTTGGGCTGTTGAGAGGAGTAAAAAACCATCAAAAATTTCAATCCTGCATGATTTTACCAAGAAATGTGATTCTTCATTCAAAACCTGATTTTTGCTATTGGGCTCTATTGAATAATGAATGTTTTGAATTTTCTTTAACAATAATTTTTATTAGAATTTTCAGAATAGTAGGCAGAATGTAAAATTTACACATGTACAGACTCATCTAAGTAAGTTATTGTACTGATGTAAAAAAAAAAAATATGAATACATCACAATATGATGACATTTCAATAATATATCAACATTGAGAGTAAATGTAGTAAACATTAAACAAATAGTACCAGAAAGAAACAATAAAAAGAAAGGTAAATTTAGGCACTTGAATATGTGAAATATTGGCACATCATAAACCATAAGAAATAAAATATGAGTTCAGGATATGAAATCCTTTTCTATTTTAGACTTTAGTTCCATCCATTTATACCATCTGTCATCAAATATTTTAATTAAGCCTTTATTAATATAGTGAATCTTCTCGTAGACACAATGTTTGTCTACCAGTAAAATGAGGGTGACAATGTCTGGAGGTTGCTTCCTGTTCCAACCCTTCGCTACAAGGAAGGCTGCAGACATAAGGATATGAGCCGCCAGAAATTTATTTCTTTTAAATCTATGTATGTCTATTAGTAACAAGGCTAGAGCAGGTTGTGGTTGAATACACCAATTGCATATGAGTGAAAGCAAATCGAACACCCTGGACCAGTACAACTTCAGCACAGGGCATCCCCAAAAAACATGTAATAAATCTGCCTGAGATCCACAGTTACGCCAACACATTCCAGATCCCCCCCCTCCAAAATGTTTCAATCTATTTGGAGTAAGGTAATATCTATGAATTAATTTGTAATGCGTTTCTAGTATATTCATACATCTTGTGGATTTGATTGCAATTTTAAGAGAGGAGATCCACTGGGGACCATATATCTGTCTCTGTAATGTGGTTTCCCATTTTTCAAAGCATCCTTCATTGGTGAAGGTGTCTTTGTTGGTCAGGCTATTATATAAGGGTCTAAGATAACTCTTATGTCTAGATGACATATTAAATAGAAAATTGTTAATAGTAAGGTCAATTGGAACCACTCTAAAAAGGTATTTCTTATATTTGTTGTATTCTTCCTTGAGTAGGAGATATGTCATATACTCCGAATTGGGAACCCCAAATCTGTTCTTTAATAACTCAAAGGGTATGACTCTGTTATTGTCTATCAAGTCATCTACAAAGGTGATCGGAAATTTGGTCCAGCTGTCAAATATAGGTCTTAGAGAAGTCCTGACAGGAGACAGATAAGGGAGTCTCAACCTCTCGAGTGAAAAAGAGGAAGAGCTAGTCTTTCTTTTGCATACATACGACCAGCACAACATAGAGGCCTTAAGTATGGGATTATCTATTTTCATAATTTCCCTTCTATGTAGAAGGAAGTAGGTTATGAATAAAACTGGTTCCCTATTGGGCATCATATCCCTTTCAATATTTGGCCACCCCAGGTCTGTCTGTTCCACAAACCAGCCTTTTGTCAGTTCAGTCATAGTGGCATAATAATATGCCTCAAGATCCGGTATGGCCACCCCCCCTTTCTCCTTGGATTTAAGTAGAGTGCGCTTTTTCACTCTAGGTTTCCCATTGTTCCAAATAAATTTATTCATCTGGTGTGTTAGTTTTTGTATATACTGTACAGATATAGGCAGAGGGACGTTCCTGTATAAAAATAGGACTTTGGGTAGGCAGAACATCTTATATAGCACTATTCTGCCCATCCATGTGGCTGGGGTCTTCGACAGTTCCTTCAACTTAATGTCGAGAGACTGTAGAAGGTGATCCATGTTTACCTCACTCATATGCATGGGGTTACCTGTGAGCCAAATTCCTAAGTACGGTATCCTGGTACAGTCCCAATTAAAGGGATACTTGTCTCTTAGTTGCTGTTTCGTAGAGGCTGAAAGGAAAAGTGATAGAACATTAGTCTTTTTTACATTTAATTTATAGTATGAAACTGAGCCAAATAAATTTATGATATCCCATATCTTTTCCAGGGAATCAATTGGATTTGTGAGTGTGAGTATAATGTCATCTGCATAGAGGTTAATCTTATGCTCTGAATCTTTCAATTGTACACCGTGTACTTCACCAGAATCCCTTATCATTTGAGCCAAGGGTTCCAGGCCCAGGATAAAAATTATTGGGGATAGAGGACATCCCTGTCTTGTCCCATTAGTTATAAAAAATGTATCTGACATCGTGTTGTTGACCAGCACAGAGGCAGATGGCCGAGAGTATAAAGCTCGAATACTTCTCATCATCTCCCCACCAAAACCCATTTTCTCCAAAACTGTAAAGGCATAGGCCCAATTGATCCGGTCAAAGGCCTTTTCAGCGTCAAGAGCCACAAACAAACTGGAAATCCTATTTTTGTAGCATGAATATAAGTGATGCAGGACACTTCTAGAACTGTCTGAAGTTTGCCTAGATTTTACAAAACCGACTTGATCGGGATGTATAAGGAATGGAACAACGTCCTGTAATCTTTCTGCTAATATTTTTGCGTAGATCTTGATATCCACATTTAGGAGAGAAATAGGCCTATAGTTTTCGATTTTGGTCAAATCTTTATCTGGTTTGGGAATCACCACTATCGTGGCTCTCAGCATATCTGTGCTGCACTTTCCTTCTGATTTAATAAAATTCAGGGCATTAGTTAAGTGTGGGATGAGTTCCTTTGTAAATTCTTTATAATACTCTATAGGAAAGCCATCTGGACCTGGAGCCTTGTCATTTTTAAGATTATTCATCGCAAAAGAGACCTCACCCTCAGTAAAGGGTGCGTCAAGTGACTCCTTCTGCTTTAGAGACAAAGATCCCAGCTTTACTTTTTCCAAAAAATTATTTATCATCTCTGGTGAAGGAGAGGGATGAGCTCCATTGTTTCCTATGTTATATAATTTAGAATAGTAGCTCTCAAAGGCTAGGGCTATCTCTTTGGGTTTTTCTATAGTCTTTGAGCTTTGGGTTATTTTTTTGATTGGATGTTTTTTATTTATGGGTTTAAACCTATTTGCCATATTTTTGGAGAACTTATTATTATTAACATAAAACCCTGCCCTATTAAATAAAGTCTTTTTCTCATATAAGTTGATGAGGAGATTCCTAAGTTCCAGTCTGAGGGAGTACAATTCATTATATTTAGCAAAATTTTTGTCTGCTTTAGCTTGGGATTCTAATTTTTGGATCTGTTCTAACAACATCCTCTGTTGGCTCTCTCTTGCCCTTTTTTGTCTCGAAGCAACTTGGATCAGATGACCCCTAATGACACATTTGTGTGCTAGCCACAATGTTTCAGGTGTAATTTCTTGGGAACAGTTCTCTTTGAAGTAGTTCATTAAGACATTCTTTGCTAATGATATGTTTTCTGGGGAGTCAACAGTGAATTTACTATATCTCCAATTGTATTGTTTTGGGATCATGGAGGAAGTATGTAAGGTCAGTAGGATTGGGGCATGGTCTGACCATGTAATAGGACCAGTCTGGAAGTCTATGTATGAGTCTAGTAGCGAGAAGCTAGTGAACACATGATCAATCCTAGTGTAAGACTTGTTATGTGGACAAAATCTTGTGTATTCTTTTGAGGTAGAGTTCAATATCTTACAGCTGTCATGCAAATTAGAATCTCCCAACCATCTTCCCAGATTCACGCTTCTATAATATAGGGCATCAGATGAGCAATCAGTATTTGGGTCAACTATACAATTAAAATCTCCTCCCCAGATTATGTGACCTCTACTAAAATTGAACAATTTCTTCTTGACCTTATTTAGAAAACTAATTTGCCGGACATTAGGGGTATATACGTTTACCACTGTATATTCCACACCCTCCAAAGTAAAATTAATAGCAAGTTGTCTACCATTGCTGTCCCTATATATGTCTGAGACCACTATTGGCAAATCTTTGTGGAAGGCGATGGCCACCCCAGCTTTTTTCTTTCCCTCAGTGTTAGAAAAGAAAATCTGAGGGAAGTCCTTATTTTTGAGTCTTGTGTTATCAATTTCTAAAAGGTGTGTTTCTTGTATCATTGCTATGTTGGCCTTCAATTTTTTAATCTCCTTCCACAAAGCAAATCTCTTGAATGGGCTATTGAGCCCATTTACATTAAATGACAGTACCCTCAATTCCATAATGTGTCAGGAAGGAAAAAAAGCATTAGATGATTCACTGAAACAGAACATTTCACCCGAAAATACATCCAAAAGACAGTGGGTTTCCTTAGTGATTTTTTGTTAGTGCCTGGTGTGCCTGTAAACAAAAACATGTTACAACCTAGAACAGAACAAAACTTATAAACTAGACAAATTTAGATTTCTCAAAAGAAATGGTACCGAGAGAATGTCTCTCAGTTATCACGTGGGGAGTGAAAAAGAGAAAGTTCAGGCCTAAAGCCAGGGTCAGTACCCACCAAGTCTATTTTCTTTTCTTTTGCGTATTCCAGGACTGGGAAAGGCGTCTTTGCTGCTGCAAGGGGATATTCCTTTCTTGATTGTAGAATGATGATGATGGTGGAGTCTCCAGTGGAGGGATACCTAAATCTTGGAAAAAACTATTACAGTTATCAATATTAGACAAGGCAAAAGTGGTATTCTCTTTCATGACTAGAATTTTTGTAGGGAAACCCCATCTGTATAAAATCTTGTGTTTCCTCAGATGTGCAGTGATTGGAAAGAAGTCTCTCCTTTTCTGTAGGGTAGCTTTTGAGAAGTCTGCAAAAATCTTGATATCCTCGTATGGCCTTGGTAATATAGGTGATTGCTTACTTCTCCTCAGAATGTCCTCCTTTGTCAGGAAATAATGAAAATATGCAATGACATCTCTTGGGGCTCTGTCTGGGGCATATTTGGACTTGGGGAGTCTGTGTATACGTTCCATCAATAGGTCCCCTTTAGAGGCCCCTGGAAGTATTGTATGGAGCATCTTTTGCACATATGCATTAAGGTCTCTGTCTTTGACATTTTCAGGTATTCCCCTGAATTTAAGGTTGTTCCTTCTACTTCTGTCTTCTTGCTCTATCAACCTTGATTTTAAGAAGACAACCTCTTTTTCTAGGGCATAGTGTTCATCTATCAAATTATTATGGGATTTAACCAATTCTTCCATTTTAGATTCAAGATGGTCCACTCTCTGGCCTAGACCGTCTATGTTATTTTGGAGATTTGTATTATAGCCCTCCAGTTGTTTCTGAAATGTCTTTGCTAGAAGGCATAGCATGTTTTTAATAAATATTTCTGAGGCTGTATTACTGGTAGCCTCCACCTCTGTTAAAACGTGTAAAATGTTCTCCGGTATGGGATTATCAGAAGGACAGGAGTCCTCAATTTGTAATTCCTGTTGCATCTCAGCTGAGCTGCTGCTAAATCTGCGGCTAGTCACTGAGAAAGGAGACATTTCCCTCTGTAATGGCGTTAGAGGAGTATCTGACACATTGGAGATGTTAGGACAGGATGAGGAACCCCTTAATACATTTGTCTCCTCCATATCAGCGGTCAGCGGTGCTGCTGCACCATAATTCACAAGCTGCGCTGTATTTTTGCTTAAGTTACGCAAATTGCGTATCTGTTGCGTAGTCTCGCTTGTCCCCCGGTCACTCTCGCGAGATCTCGCTCCTTTCACCTCAGCGCTACTTTTAATGTGTAAATTAGCGCTTCTATTAGCCTGCAGAGCGGCGGTTTTAGCTGGGGCAGGGGTAGACTTACCCCCTGACTTGAATGCTGCATGCTTCAGCCGCTGTGGCGTCCTTTGCCGCTGTGTACCGCTCAGGCTGGGGCTGCAGGCTGTGGCTGCTGCTGTGAGGCGGGCGCCATCTTGGCTCCTCAGCATGAGGGGAGAGCGCTCTGTTTTCTTTCCTTTTTCTGCTTTTTTACTGAGCAGATCCATAGTGTGGGGGCACCGCTGGTGTCTATGGAGGTTCCCACAAGTTTTCAGCCAGTCCTGGCTTGTAAATCGCTTGTTAATAGCGCTTGGTAGGCTGCCCTGTGGAGGAGCTCAGAGCTCAGGCTTCCATTCAGCTCAGACGCTGGCCACGCCCCCCAATGTTTTGAATTTTCTCCAAAAGTAAAGTAGTTGCAAACTCATGCTTTTAGAGACTTGTTTGGGCTCATGAGAGGAGTAGAAAAACATCAAAAATTTCAGTCCTGCATGATTCTACCAAGAAATGTGTGTTCATTGAAACTGCTGGTTTTTGATAGTTTGGGCCCTATTGAATAATGAATGTTTTGAATTTTCTCCAAAAGTAAAGTAGTTACAAACTCATCCTTTTAGAAACTTGTTTGGGCTGTTGAGAGGAGTAAAAAACCATCAAAAATTTCAATCCTGCATGATTCTACCAAGAAATGTGATTTTTCATTCAAAACCTGATTTTTGCTATTGGGCTCTGTTGAATAATGAATGTTTTGAATTTTCTCCAAAAGTAAAGTAGTTGCAAACTCATGCTTTTAGAGACTTGTTTGGGCTCATGAGAGGAGTAGAAAAACATCAAAAATTTCAGTCCTGCATGATTCTACCAAGAAATGTGTGTTCATTGAAACCGCTGGTTTTTGATAGTTTGGGCCCTATTGAATAATGAATGTTTTGAATTTTCTCCAAAAGTAAAGTAGTTGCAAACTCATCCTTTTAGAAACTTGTTTGGGCTGTTGAGAGGAGTAAAAAACCATCAAAAATTTCAATCCTGCATGATTCTACCAAGAAATGTGATTCTTCATTCAAAACGCTGGTTTTTGCTATTGGGCTCTTTTGAGTAATGAATGTTTTGAATTTTCTCCAAAAGTAAAGTAGTTGCAAACTCATGCTTTTAGAGACTTGTTTGGGCTCATGAGAGGAGTAGAAAAACATCAAAAATTTCAGTCCTGCATGATTCTACCAAGAAATGTGTGTTCATTGAAACCGCTGGTTTTTGATAGTTTGGGCCCTATTGAATAATGAATGTTTTGAATTTTCTCCAAAAGTAAAGTAGTTGCAAACTCATCCTTTTAGAAACTTGTTTGGGCTGTTGAGAGGAGTAAAAAACCATCAAAAATTTCAATCCTGCATGATTCTACCAAGAAATGTGATTCTTCATTCAAAACCTGATTTTTGCTATTGGGCTCTATTGAATAATGAATGTTTTGAATTTTCTCCAAAAGTAAAGTAGTTGCAAACTCATCCTTTTAGAAACTTGTTTGTGCTGTTGAGAGGAGTAAAAAACCATCAAAAATTTCAATCCTGCATGATTCTACCAAGAAATGTGATTCTTCATTCAAAACCTGATTTTTGCTATTGGGCTCTATTGAATAATGAATGTTTTGAATTTTCTCCAAAAGTAAAGTAGTTGCAAACTCATGCTTTTAGAGACTTGTTTGGGCTCATGAGAGGAGTAGAAAAACATCAAAAATTTCAGTCCTGCATGATTCTACCAAGAAATGTGTGTTCATTGAAACCGCTGGTTTTTGATAGTTTGGGCCCTATTGAATAATGAATGTTTTGAATTTTCTCCAAAAGTAAAGTAGTTGCAAACTCATCCTTTTAGAAACTTGTTTGGGCTGTTGAGAGGAGTAAAAAACCATCAAAAATTTCAATCCTGCATGATTCTACCAAGAAATGTGATTTTTCATTCAAAACCTGATTTTTGCTATTGGGCTCTGTTGAATAATGAATGTTTTGAATTTTCTCCAAAAGTAAAGTAGTTGCAAACTCATGCTTTTAGAGACTTGTTTGGGCTCATGAGAGGAGTAGAAAAACATCAAAAATTTCAGTCCTGCATGATTCTACCAAGAAATGTGTGTTCATTGAAACCGCTGGTTTTTGATAGTTTGGGCCCTATTGAATAATGAATGTTTTGAATTTTCTCCAAAAGTAAAGTAGTTGCAAACTCATCCTTTTAGAAACTTGTTTGGGCTGTTGAGAGGAGTAAAAAACCATCAAAAATTTCAATCCTGCATGATTCTACCAAGAAATGTGATTCTTCATTCAAAACGCTGGTTTTTGCTATTGGGCTCTTTTGAGTAATGAATGTTTTGAATTTTCTCCAAAAGTAAAGTAGTTGCAAACTCATGCTTTTAGAGACTTGTTTGGGCTCATGAGAGGAGTAGAAAAACATCAAAAATTTCAGTCCTGCATGATTCTACCAAGAAATGTGTGTTCATTGAAACCGCTGGTTTTTGATAGTTTGGGCCCTATTGAATAATGAATGTTTTGAATTTTCTCCAAAAGTAAAGTAGTTGCAAACTCATCCTTTTAGAAACTTGTTTGGGCTGTTGAGAGGAGTAAAAAACCATCAAAAATTTCAATCCTGCATGATTCTACCAAGAAATGTGATTCTTCATTCAAAACCTGATTTTTGCTATTGGGCTCTATTGAATAATGAATGTTTTGAATTTTCTCCAAAAGTAAAGTAGTTGCAAACTCATCCTTTTAGAAACTTGTTTGTGCTGTTGAGAGGAGTAAAAAACCATCAAAAATTTCAATCCTGCATGATTCTACCAAGAAATGTGATTCTTCATTCAAAACCTGATTTTTGCTATTGGGCTCTATTGAATAATGAATGTTTTGAATTTTCTCCAAAAGTAAAGTAGTTGCAAACTCATGCTTTTAGAGACTTGTTTGGGCTCATGAGAGGAGTAGAAAAACATCAAAAATTTCAGTCCTGCATGATTCTACCAAGAAATGTGTGTTCATTGAAACCGCTGGTTTTTGATAGTTTGGGCCCTATTGAATAATGAATGTTTTGAATTTTCTCCAAAAGTAAAGTAGTTGCAAACTCATCCTTTTAGAAACTTGTTTGGGCTGTTGAGAGGAGTAAAAAACCATCAAAAATTTCAATCCTGCATGATTCTACCAAGAAATGTGATTCTTCATTCAAAACCTGATTTTTGCTATTGGGCTCTATTGAATAATGAATGTTTTGAATTTTCTCCAAAAGTAAAGTAGTTGCAAACTCATGCTTTTAGAGACTTGTTTGGGCTCATGAGAGGAGTAGAAAAACATCAAAAATTTCAGTCCTGCATGATTCTACCAAGAAATGTGTGTTCAATGAAACCGCTGGTTTTTGATAGTTTGGGCCCTATTGAATAATGAATGTTTTGAATTTTCTCCAAAAGTAAAGTAGTTGCAAACTCATCCTTTTATAAACTTGTTTGGGCTGTTGAGAGGAGTAAAAATCCATCAAAAATTTCAATCCTGCATGATTCTACCAAGAAATGTGATTCTTCATTCAAAACGCTGGTTTTTGCTATTGGGCTCTTTTGAGTAATGAATGTTTTGAATTTTCTCCAAAAGTAAAGTAGTTGCAAACTCATGCTTTTAGAGACTTGTTTGGGCTCATGAGAGGAGTAGAAAAACATCAAAAATTTCAGTCCTGCATGATTCTACCAAGAAATGTGTGTTCATTCAAACCGCTGGTTTTTGATTGTTTGGGCCCTATTGAATAATGAATGTTTTGAATTTTCTACAAAAGTAAAGTAGTTGCAAACTCATCCTTTTAGAAACTTGTTTGGGCTGTTCAGAGGAGTAAAAACCCATAAAAAATTTCAATCCTGCATGATTCTACCAAGAAATGTGATTCTTCATTCAAAACCTGATTTTTGCTATTGGGCTCTATTGAATAATGAATGTTTTGAACTTTCTCCAAAAGTAAAGTAGTTGCAAACTCATGCTTTTAGAGACTTGTTTGGGCTCATGAGAGGAGTAGAAAAACATCAAAAATTTCAGTCCTGCATGATTCTACCAAGAAATGTGTGTTCATTGAAACCGCTGGTTTTTGATAGTTTGGGCCCTATTGAATAATGAATGTTTTGAATTTTCTCCAAAAGTAAAGTAGTTGCAAACTCATCCTTTTAGAAACTTGTTTGGGCTGTTGAGAGGAGTAAAAATCCATCAAAAATTTCAATCCTGCATGATTCTACCAAGAAATGTGATTCTTCATTCAAAACGCTGGTTTTTGCTATTGGGCTCTTTTGAGTAATGAATGTTTTGAATTTTCTCCAAAAGTAAAGTAGTTGCAAACTCATGCTTTTAGAGACTTGTTTGGGCTCATGAGAGGAGTAGAAAAACATCAAAAATTTCAGTCCTGCATGATTCTACCAAGAAATGTGTGTTCATTCAAACCGCTGGTTTTTGATAGTTTGGGACCTATTGAATAATGAATGTTTTGAATTTTCTCCAAAAGTAAAGTAGTTACAAACTCATCCTTTTAGAAACTTGTTTGGGCTGTTGAGAGGAGTAAAAAACCATCAAAAATTTCAATCCTGCATGATTCTACCAAGAAATGTGATTCTTCATTCAAAACCTGATTTTTGCTATTGGGCTCTATTGAATAATGAATGTTTTGAATTTTCTCCAAAAGTAAAGTAGTTGCAAACTCATGCTTTTAGAGACTTGTTTGGGCTCATGAGAGGAGTGGAAAAACATCAAAAATTTCAGTCCTGCATGATTCTACCAAGAAATGTGTGTTCATTGAAACCGCTGGTTTTTGATAGTTTGGGCCCTATTGAATAATGAATGTTTTGAATTTTCTCCAAAAGTAAAGTAGTTGCAAACTCATCCTTTTAGAAACTTGTTTGGGCTGTTGAGAGGAGTAAAAAACCATCAAAAATTTCAATCCTGCATGATTCTACCAAGAAATGTGATTCTTCATTCAAAACGCTGGTTTTTGCTATTGGGCTCTTTTGAGTAATGAATGTTTTGAATTTTCTCCAAAAGTAAAGTAGTTGCAAACTCATGCTTTTAGAGACTTGTTTGGGCTCATGAGAGGAGTAGAAAAACATCAAAAATTTCAGTCCTGCATGATTCTACCAAGAAATGTGTGTTCATTGAAACCGCTGGTTTTTGATAGTTTGGGCCCTATTGAATAATGAATGTTTTGAATTTTCTCCAAAAGTAAAGTAGTTGCAAACTCATCCTTTTAGAAACTTGTTTGGGCTGTTGAGAGGAGTAAAAAACCATCAAAAATTTCAATCCTGCATGATTTTACCAAGAAATGTGATTCTTCATTCAAAACCTGATTTTTGCTATTGGGCTCTATTGAATAATGAATGTTTTGAATTTTCTCCAAAAGTAAAGTAGTTGCAAACTCATGCTTTTAGAGACTTGTTTGGGCTCATGAGAGGAGTAGAAAAACATCAAAAATTTCAGTCCTGCATGATTCTACCAAGAAATGTGTGTTCATTGAAACCGCTGGTTTTTGATAGTTTGGGCCCTATTGAATAATGAATGTTTTGAATTTTCTCCAAAAGTAAAGTAGTTGCAAACTCATCCTTTTAGAAACTTGTTTGGGCTGTTGAGAGGAGTAAAAAACCATCAAAAATTTCAATCCTGCATGATTCTACCAAGAAATGTGATTCTTCATTCAAAACGCTGGTTTTTGCTATTGGGCTCTTTTGAGTAATGAATGTTTTGAATTTTCTCCAAAAGTAAAGTAGTTGCAAACTCATGCTTTTAGAGACTTGTTTGGGCTCATGAGAGGAGTAGAAAAACATCAAAAATTTCAGTCCTGCATGATTCTACCAAGAAATGTGTGTTCATTGAAACAGCTGGTTTTTGATAGTTTGGGCCCCATTGAATAATGAATGTTTTGAATTTTCTCCAAAAGTAAAGTAGTTGCAAACTCATCCTTTTAGAAACTTGTTTGGGCTGTTGAGAGGAGTAAAAAAACATCAAAAATTTCAATCCTGCATGATTCTACCAAGAAATGTGATTCTTCATTCAAAACGCTGGTTTTTGCTATTGGGCTCTATTGAATAATGAATGTTTTGAATTTTCTCCAAAAGTAAAGTAGTTGCAAACTCATGCTTTTAGAGACTTGTTTGGGCTCATGAGAGGAGTAGAAAAACATCAAAAATTTCAGTCCTGCATGATTCTACCAAGAAATGTGTGTTCATTGAAACCGCTGGTTTTTGATAGTTTGGGCCCTATTGAATAATGAATGTTTTGAATTTTCTCCAAAAGTAAAGTAGTTGCAAACTCATCCTTTTAGAAACTTGTTTGGGCTGTTGAGAGGAGTAAAAAAACATCAAAAATTTCAATCCTGCATGATTCTACCAAGAAATGTGATTCTTCATTCAAAACCTGATTTTTGCTATTGGGCTCTATTGAATAATGAATGTTTTGAATTTTCTTCAAAAGTAAAGTAGTTGCAAACTCATGCTTGTAGAGACTTGTTTGGGCTCATGAGAGGAGTAGAAAAACATCAAAAATTTCAGTCCTGCATGATTCTACCAAGAAATGTGTGTTCATTGAAACCGCTGGTTTTTGATAGTTTGGGCCCTATTGAATAATGAATGTTTTGAATTTTCTCCAAAAGTAAAGTAGTTGCAAACTCATCCTTTTAGAAACTTGTTTGGGCTGTTGAGAGGAGTAAAAAACCATCAAAAATTTCAATCCTGCATGATTCTACCAAGAAATGTGATTCTTCATTCAAAACCTGATTTTTGCTATTGGGCTCTATTGAATAATGAATGTTTTGAATTTTCTCCAAAAGTAAAGTAGTTGCAAACTCATGCTTTTAGAGACTTGTTTGGGCTCATGAGAGGAGTAGAAAAACATCAAAAATTTCAGTCCTGCATGATTCTACCAAGAAATGTGTGTTCAATGAAACCGCTGGTTTTTGATAGTTTGGGCCCTATTGAATAATGAATGTTTTGAATTTTCTCCAAAAGTAAAGTAGTTGCAAACTCATCCTTTTATAAACTTGTTTGGGCTGTTGAGAGGAGTAAAAATCCATCAAAAATTTCAATCCTGCATGATTCTACCAAGAAATGTGATTCTTCATTCAAAACGCTGGTTTTTGCTATTGGGCTCTTTTGAGTAATGAATGTTTTGAATTTTCTCCAAAAGTAAAGTAGTTGCAAACTCATGCTTTTAGAGACTTGTTTGGGCTCATGAGAGGAGTAGAAAAACATCAAAAATTTCAGTCCTGCATGATTCTACCAAGAAATGTGTGTTCATTCAAACCGCTGGTTTTTGATTGTTTGGGCCCTATTGAATAATGAATGTTTTGAATTTTCTACAAAAGTAAAGTAGTTGCAAACTCATCCTTTTAGAAACTTGTTTGGGCTGTTCAGAGGAGTAAAAACCCATCAAAAATTTCAATCCTGCATGATTCTACCAAGAAATGTGATTCTTCATTCAAAACCTGATTTTTGCTATTGGGCTCTATTGAATAATGAATGTTTTGAACTTTCTCCAAAAGTAAAGTAGTTGCAAACTCATGCTTTTAGAGACTTGTTTGGGCTCATGAGAGGAGTAGAAAAACATCAAAAATTTCAGTCCTGCATGATTCTACCAAGAAATGTGTGTTCATTGAAACCGCTGGTTTTTGATAGTTTGGGCCCTATTGAATAATGAATGTTTTGAATTTTCTCCAAAAGTAAAGTAGTTGCAAACTCATCCTTTTAGAAACTTGTTTGGGCTGTTGAGAGGAGTAAAAATCCATCAAAAATTTCAATCCTGCATGATTCTACCAAGAAATGTGATTCTTCATTCAAAACGCTGGTTTTTGCTATTGGGCTCTTTTGAGTAATGAATGTTTTGAATTTTCTCCAAAAGTAAAGTAGTTGCAAACTCATGCTTTTAGAGACTTGTTTGGGCTCATGAGAGGAGTAGAAAAACATCAAAAATTTCAGTCCTGCATGATTCTACCAAGAAATGTGTGTTCATTCAAACCGCTGGTTTTTGATAGTTTGGGACCTATTGAATAATGAATGTTTTGAATTTTCTCCAAAAGTAAAGTAGTTACAAACTCATCCTTTTAGAAACTTGTTTGGGCTGTTGAGAGGAGTAAAAAACCATCAAAAATTTCAATCCTGCATGATTCTACCAAGAAATGTGATTCTTCATTCAAAACCTGATTTTTGCTATTGGGCTCTATTGAATAATGAATGTTTTGAATTTTCTCCAAAAGTAAAGTAGTTGCAAACTCATGCTTTTAGAGACTTGTTTGGGCTCATGAGAGGAGTGGAAAAACATCAAAAATTTCAGTCCTGCATGATTCTACCAAGAAATGTGTGTTCATTGAAACCGCTGGTTTTTGATAGTTTGGGCCCTATTGAATAATGAATGTTTTGAATTTTCTCCAAAAGTAAAGTAGTTGCAAACTCATCCTTTTAGAAACTTGTTTGGGCTGTTGAGAGGAGTAAAAAACCATCAAAAATTTCAATCCTGCATGATTCTACCAAGAAATGTGATTCTTCATTCAAAACGCTGGTTTTTGCTATTGGGCTCTTTTGAGTAATGAATGTTTTGAATTTTCTCCAAAAGTAAAGTAGTTGCAAACTCATGCTTTTAGAGACTTGTTTGGGCTCATGAGAGGAGTAGAAAAACATCAAAAATTTCAGTCCTGCATGATTCTACCAAGAAATGTGTGTTCATTGAAACCGCTGGTTTTTGATAGTTTGGGCCCTATTGAATAATGAATGTTTTGAATTTTCTCCAAAAGTAAAGTAGTTGCAAACTCATCCTTTTAGAAACTTGTTTGGGCTGTTGAGAGGAGTAAAAAACCATCAAAAATTTCAATCCTGCATGATTTTACCAAGAAATGTGATTCTTCATTCAAAACCTGATTTTTGCTATTGGGCTCTATTGAATAATGAATGTTTTGAATTTTCTCCAAAAGTAAAGTAGTTGCAAACTCATGCTTTTAGAGACTTGTTTGGGCTCATGAGAGGAGTAGAAAAACATCAAAAATTTCAGTCCTGCATGATTCTACCAAGAAATGTGTGTTCATTGAAACCGCTGGTTTTTGATAGTTTGGGCCCTATTGAATAATGAATGTTTTGAATTTTCTCCAAAAGTAAAGTAGTTGCAAACTCATCCTTTTAGAAACTTGTTTGGGCTGTTGAGAGGAGTAAAAAACCATCAAAAATTTCAATCCTGCATGATTCTACCAAGAAATGTGATTCTTCATTCAAAACGCTGGTTTTTGCTATTGGGCTCTTTTGAGTAATGAATGTTTTGAATTTTCTCCAAAAGTAAAGTAGTTGCAAACTCATGCTTTTAGAGACTTGTTTGGGCTCATGAGAGGAGTAGAAAAACATCAAAAATTTCAGTCCTGCATGATTCTACCAAGAAATGTGTGTTCATTGAAACAGCTGGTTTTTGATAGTTTGGGCCCCATTGAATAATGAATGTTTTGAATTTTCTCCAAAAGTAAAGTAGTTGCAAACTCATCCTTTTAGAAACTTGTTTGGGCTGTTGAGAGGAGTAAAAAAACATCAAAAATTTCAATCCTGCATGATTCTACCAAGAAATGTGATTCTTCATTCAAAACGCTGGTTTTTGCTATTGGGCTCTATTGAATAATGAATGTTTTGAATTTTCTCCAAAAGTAAAGTAGTTGCAAACTCATGCTTTTAGAGACTTGTTTGGGCTCATGAGAGGAGTAGAAAAACATCAAAAATTTCAGTCCTGCATGATTCTACCAAGAAATGTGTGTTCATTGAAACCGCTGGTTTTTGATAGTTTGGGCCCTATTGAATAATGAATGTTTTGAATTTTCTCCAAAAGTAAAGTAGTTGCAAACTCATCCTTTTAGAAACTTGTTTGGGCTGTTGAGAGGAGTAAAAAAACATCAAAAATTTCAATCCTGCATGATTCTACCAAGAAATGTGATTCTTCATTCAAAACCTGATTTTTGCTATTGGGCTCTATTGAATAATGAATGTTTTGAATTTTCTTCAAAAGTAAAGTAGTTGCAAACTCATGCTTTTAGAGACTTGTTTGGGCTCATGAGAGGAGTAGAAAAACATCAAAAATTTCAGTCCTGCATGATTCTACCAAGAAATGTGTGTTCATTGAAACCGCTGGTTTTTGATAGTTTGGGCCCTATTGAATAATGAATGTTTTGAATTTTCTCCAAAAGTAAAGTAGTTGCAAACTCATCCTTTTAGAAACTTGTTTGGGCTGTTGAGAGGAGTAAAAAACCATCAAAAATTTCAATCCTGCATGATTCTACCAAGAAATGTGATTCTTCATTCAAAACCTGATTTTTGCTATTGGGCTCTATTGAATAATGAATGTTTTGAATTTTCTCCAAAAGTAAAGTAGTTGCAAACTCATGCTTTTAGAGACTTGTTTGGGCTCATGAGAGGAGTAGAAAAACATCAAAAATTTCAGTCCTGCATGATTCTACCAAGAAATGTGTGTTCAATGAAACCGCTGGTTTTTGATAGTTTGGGCCCTATTGAATAATGAATGTTTTGAATTTTCTCCAAAAGTAAAGTAGTTGCAAACTCATCCTTTTATAAACTTGTTTGGGCTGTTGAGAGGAGTAAAAATCCATCAAAAATTTCAATCCTGCATGATTCTACCAAGAAATGTGATTCTTCATTCAAAACGCTGGTTTTTGCTATTGGGCTCTTTTGAGTAATGAATGTTTTGAATTTTCTCCAAAAGTAAAGTAGTTGCAAACTCATGCTTTTAGAGACTTGTTTGGGCTCATGAGAGGAGTAGAAAAACATCAAAAATTTCAGTCCTGCATGATTCTACCAAGAAATGTGTGTTCATTCAAACCGCTGGTTTTTGATTGTTTGGGCCCTATTGAATAATGAATGTTTTGAATTTTCTACAAAAGTAAAGTAGTTGCAAACTCATCCTTTTAGAAACTTGTTTGGGCTGTTCAGAGGAGTAAAAACCCATCAAAAATTTCAATCCTGCATGATTCTACCAAGAAATGTTATTCTTCATTCAAAACCTGATTTTTGCTATTGGGCTCTATTGAATAATGAATGTTTTGAACTTTCTCCAAAAGTAAAGTAGTTGCAAACTCATGCTTTTAGAGACTTGTTTGGGCTCATGAGAGGAGTAGAAAAACATCAAAAATTTCAGTCCTGCATGATTCTACCAAGAAATGTGTGTTCATTGAAACCGCTGGTTTTTGATAGTTTGGGCCCTATTGAATAATGAATGTTTTGAATTTTCTCCAAAAGTAAAGTAGTTGCAAACTCATCCTTTTAGAAACTTGTTTGGGCTGTTGAGAGGAGTAAAAATCCATCAAAAATTTCAATCCTGCATGATTCTACCAAGAAATGTGATTCTTCATTCAAAACGCTGGTTTTTGCTATTGGGCTCTTTTGAGTAATGAATGTTTTGAATTTTCTCCAAAAGTAAAGTAGTTGCAAACTCATGCTTTTAGAGACTTGTTTGGGCTCATGAGAGGAGTAGAAAAACATCAAAAATTTCAGTCCTGCATGATTCTACCAAGAAATGTGTGTTCATTCAAACCGCTGGTTTTTGATAGTTTGGGACCTATTGAATAATGAATGTTTTGAATTTTCTCCAAAAGTAAAGTAGTTACAAACTCATCCTTTTAGAAACTTGTTTGGGCTGTTGAGAGGAGTAAAAAACCATCAAAAATTTCAATCCTGCATGATTCTACCAAGAAATGTGATTCTTCATTCAAAACCTGATTTTTGCTATTGGGCTCTATTGAATAATGAATGTTTTGAATTTTCTCCAAAAGTAAAGTAGTTGCAAACTCATGCTTTTAGAGACTTGTTTGGGCTCATGAGAGGAGTGGAAAAACATCAAAAATTTCAGTCCTGCATGATTCTACCAAGAAATGTGTGTTCATTGAAACCGCTGGTTTTTGATAGTTTGGGCCCTATTGAATAATGAATGTTTTGAATTTTCTCCAAAAGTAAAGTAGTTGCAAACTCATCCTTTTAGAAACTTGTTTGGGCTGTTGAGAGGAGTAAAAAACCATCAAAAATTTCAATCCTGCATGATTTTACCAAGAAATGTGATTCTTCATTCAAAACGCTGGTTTTTGCTATTGGGCTCTTTTGAGTAATGAATGTTTTGAATTTTCTCCAAAAGTAAAGTAGTTGCAAACTCATGCTTTTAGAGACTTGTTTGGGCTCATGAGAGGAGTAGAAAAACATCAAAAATTTCAGTCCTGCATGATTCTACCAAGAAATGTGTGTTCATTGAAACCGCTGGTTTTTGATAGTTTGGGCCCTATTGAATAATGAATGTTTTGAATTTTCTCCAAAAGTAAAGTAGTTGCAAACTCATCCTTTTAGAAACTTGTTTGGGCTGTTGAGAGGAGTAAAAAACCATCAAAAATTTCAATCCTGCATGATTTTACCAAGAAATGTGATTCTTCATTCAAAACCTGATTTTTGCTATTGGGCTCTATTGAATAATGAATGTTTTGAATTTTCTCCAAAAGTAAAGTAGTTGCAAACTCATGCTTTTAGAGACTTGTTTGGGCTCATGAGAGGAGTAGAAAAACATCAAAAATTTCAGTCCTGCATGATTCTACCAAGAAATGTGTGTTCATTGAAACCGCTGGTTTTTGATAGTTTGGGCCCTATTGAATAATGAATGTTTTGAATTTTCTCCAAAAGTAAAGTAGTTGCAAACTCATCCTTTTAGAAACTTGTTTGGGCTGTTGAGAGGAGTAAAAAACCATCAAAAATTTCAATCCTGCATGATTCTACCAAGAAATGTGATTCTTCATTCAAAACGCTGGTTTTTGCTATTGGGCTCTTTTGAGTAATGAATGTTTTGAATTTTCTCCAAAAGTAAAGTAGTTGCAAACTCATGCTTTTAGAGACTTGTTTGGGCTCATGAGAGGAGTGGAAAAACATCAAAAATTTCAGTCCTGCATGATTCTACCAAGAAATGTGTGTTCATTGAAACCGCTGGTTTTTGATAGTTTGGGCCCTATTGAATAATGAATGTTTTGAATTTTCTCCAAAAGTAAAGTAGTTGCAAACTCATCCTTTTAGAAACTTGTTTGGGCTGTTGAGAGGAGTAAAAAACCATCAAAAATTTCAATCCTGCATGATTCTACCAAGAAATGTGATTCTTCATTCAAAACGCTGGTTTTTGCTATTGGGCTCTTTTGAGTAATGAATGTTTTGAATTTTCTCCAAAAGTAAAGTAGTTGCAAACTCATGCTTTTAGAGACTTGTTTGGGCTCATGAGAGGAGTAGAAAAACATCAAAAATTTCAGTCCTGCATGATTCTACCAAGAAATGTGTGTTCATTGAAACCGCTGGTTTTTGATAGTTTGGGCCCTATTGAATAATGAATGTTTTGAATTTTCTCCAAAAGTAAAGTAGTTGCAAACTCATCCTTTTAGAAACTTGTTTGGGCTGTTGAGAGGAGTAAAAAACCATCAAAAATTTCAATCCTGCATGATTTTACCAAGAAATGTGATTCTTCATTCAAAACCTGATTTTTGCTATTGGGCTCTATTGAATAATGAATGTTTTGAATTTTCTCCAAAAGTAAAGTAGTTGCAAACTCATGCTTTTAGAGACTTGTTTGGGCTCATGAGAGGAGTAGAAAAACATCAAAAATTTCAGTCCTGCATGATTCTACCAAGAAATGTGTGTTCATTGAAACCGCTGGTTTTTGATAGTTTGGGCCCTATTGAATAATGAATGTTTTGAATTTTCTCCAAAAGTAAAGTAGTTGCAAACTCATCCTTTTAGAAACTTGTTTGGGCTGTTGAGAGGAGTAAAAAACCATCAAAAATTTCAATCCTGCATGATTCTACCAAGAAATGTGATTCTTCATTCAAAACGCTGGTTTTTGCTATTGGGCTCTTTTGAGTAATGAATGTTTTGAATTTTCTCCAAAAGTAAAGTAGTTGCAAACTCATGCTTTTAGAGACTTGTTTGGGCTCATGAGAGGAGTAGAAAAACATCAAAAATTTCAGTCCTGCATGATTCTACCAAGAAATGTGTGTTCATTGAAACAGCTGGTTTTTGATAGTTTGGGCCCCATTGAATAATGAATGTTTTGAATTTTCTCCAAAAGTAAAGTAGTTGCAAACTCATCCTTTTAGAAACTTGTTTGGGCTGTTGAGAGGAGTAAAAAAACATCAAAAATTTCAATCCTGCATGATTCTACCAAGAAATGTGATTCTTCATTCAAAACGCTGGTTTTTGCTATTGGGCTCTATTGAATAATGAATGTTTTGAATTTTCTCCAAAAGTAAAGTAGTTGCAAACTCATGCTTTTAGAGACTTGTTTGGGCTCATGAGAGGAGTAGAAAAACATCAAAAATTTCAGTCCTGCATGATTCTACCAAGAAATGTGTGTTCATTGAAACCGCTGGTTTTTGATAGTTTGGGCCCTATTGAATAATGAATGTTTTGAATTTTCTCCAAAAGTAAAGTAGTTGCAAACTCATCCTTTTAGAAACTTGTTTGGGCTGTTGAGAGGAGTAAAAAAACATCAAAAATTTCAATCCTGCATGATTCTACCAAGAAATGTGATTCTTCATTCAAAACCTGATTTTTGCTATTGGGCTCTATTGAATAATGAATGTTTTGAATTTTCTTCAAAAGTAAAGTAGTTGCAAACTCATGCTTTTAGAGACTTGTTTGGGCTCATGAGAGGAGTAGAAAAACATCAAAAATTTCAGTCCTGCATGATTCTACCAAGAAATGTGTGTTCATTGAAACCGCTGGTTTTTGATAGTTTGGGCCCTATTGAATAATGAATGTTTTGAATTTTCTCCAAAAGTAAAGTAGTTGCAAACTCATCCTTTTAGAAACTTGTTTGGGCTGTTGAGAGGAGTAAAAAACCATCAAAAATTTCAATCCTGCATGATTCTACCAAGAAATGTGATTCTTCATTCAAAACCTGATTTTTGCTATTGGGCTCTATTGAATAATGAATGTTTTGAATTTTCTCCAAAAGTAAAGTAGTTGCAAACTCATGCTTTTAGAGACTTGTTTGGGCTCATGAGAGGAGTAGAAAAACATCAAAAATTTCAGTCCTGCATGATTCTACCAAGAAATGTGTGTTCAATGAAACCGCTGGTTTTTGATAGTTTGGGCCCTATTGAATAATGAATGTTTTGAATTTTCTCCAAAAGTAAAGTAGTTGCAAACTCATCCTTTTATAAACTTGTTTGGGCTGTTGAGAGGAGTAAAAATCCATCAAAAATTTCAATCCTGCATGATTCTACCAAGAAATGTGATTCTTCATTCAAAACGCTGGTTTTTGCTATTGGGCTCTTTTGAGTAATGAATGTTTTGAATTTTCTCCAAAAGTAAAGTAGTTGCAAACTCATGCTTTTAGAGACTTGTTTGGGCTCATGAGAGGAGTAGAAAAACATCAAAAATTTCAGTCCTGCATGATTCTACCAAGAAATGTGTGTTCATTCAAACCGCTGGTTTTTGATTGTTTGGGCCCTATTGAATAATGAATGTTTTGAATTTTCTACAAAAGTAAAGTAGTTGCAAACTCATCCTTTTAGAAACTTGTTTGGGCTGTTCAGAGGAGTAAAAACCCATCAAAAATTTCAATCCTGCATGATTCTACCAAGAAATGTTATTCTTCATTCAAAACCTGATTTTTGCTATTGGGCTCTATTGAATAATGAATGTTTTGAACTTTCTCCAAAAGTAAAGTAGTTGCAAACTCATGCTTTTAGAGACTTGTTTGGGCTCATGAGAGGAGTAGAAAAACATCAAAAATTTCAGTCCTGCATGATTCTACCAAGAAATGTGTGTTCATTGAAACCGCTGGTTTTTGATAGTTTGGGCCCTATTGAATAATGAATGTTTTGAATTTTCTCCAAAAGTAAAGTAGTTGCAAACTCATCCTTTTAGAAACTTGTTTGGGCTGTTGAGAGGAGTAAAAATCCATCAAAAATTTCAATCCTGCATGATTCTACCAAGAAATGTGATTCTTCATTCAAAACGCTGGTTTTTGCTATTGGGCTCTTTTGAGTAATGAATGTTTTGAATTTTCTCCAAAAGTAAAGTAGTTGCAAACTCATGCTTTTAGAGACTTGTTTGGGCTCATGAGAGGAGTAGAAAAACATCAAAAATTTCAGTCCTGCATGATTCTACCAAGAAATGTGTGTTCATTCAAACCGCTGGTTTTTGATAGTTTGGGACCTATTGAATAATGAATGTTTTGAATTTTCTCCAAAAGTAAAGTAGTTACAAACTCATCCTTTTAGAAACTTGTTTGGGCTGTTGAGAGGAGTAAAAAACCATCAAAAATTTCAATCCTGCATGATTCTACCAAGAAATGTGATTCTTCATTCAAAACCTGATTTTTGCTATTGGGCTCTATTGAATAATGAATGTTTTGAATTTTCTCCAAAAGTAAAGTAGTTGCAAACTCATGCTTTTAGAGACTTGTTTGGGCTCATGAGAGGAGTGGAAAAACATCAAAAATTTCAGTCCTGCATGATTCTACCAAGAAATGTGTGTTCATTGAAACCGCTGGTTTTTGATAGTTTGGGCCCTATTGAATAATGAATGTTTTGAATTTTCTCCAAAAGTAAAGTAGTTGCAAACTCATCCTTTTAGAAACTTGTTTGGGCTGTTGAGAGGAGTAAAAAACCATCAAAAATTTCAATCCTGCATGATTTTACCAAGAAATGTGATTCTTCATTCAAAACGCTGGTTTTTGCTATTGGGCTCTTTTGAGTAATGAATGTTTTGAATTTTCTCCAAAAGTAAAGTAGTTGCAAACTCATGCTTTTAGAGACTTGTTTGGGCTCATGAGAGGAGTAGAAAAACATCAAAAATTTCAGTCCTGCATGATTCTACCAAGAAATGTGTGTTCATTGAAACCGCTGGTTTTTGATAGTTTGGGCCCTATTGAATAATGAATGTTTTGAATTTTCTCCAAAAGTAAAGTAGTTGCAAACTCATCCTTTTAGAAACTTGTTTGGGCTGTTGAGAGGAGTAAAAAACCATCAAAAATTTCAATCCTGCATGATTTTACCAAGAAATGTGATTCTTCATTCAAAACCTGATTTTTGCTATTGGGCTCTATTGAATAATGAATGTTTTGAATTTTCTCCAAAAGTAAAGTAGTTGCAAACTCATGCTTTTAGAGACTTGTTTGGGCTCATGAGAGGAGTAGAAAAACATCAAAAATTTCAGTCCTGCATGATTCTACCAAGAAATGTGTGTTCATTGAAACCGCTGGTTTTTGATAGTTTGGGCCCTATTGAATAATGAATGTTTTGAATTTTCTCCAAAAGTAAAGTAGTTGCAAACTCATCCTTTTAGAAACTTGTTTGGGCTGTTGAGAGGAGTAAAAAACCATCAAAAATTTCAATCCTGCATGATTCTACCAAGAAATGTGATTCTTCATTCAAAACGCTGGTTTTTGCTATTGGGCTCTTTTGAGTAATGAATGTTTTGAATTTTCTCCAAAAGTAAAGTAGTTGCAAACTCATGCTTTTAGAGACTTGTTTGGGCTCATGAGAGGAGTAGAAAAACATCAAAAATTTCAGTCCTGCATGATTCTACCAAGAAATGTGTGTTCATTGAAACCGCTGGTTTTTGATAGTTTGGGCCCCATTGAATAATGAATGTTTTGAATTTTCTCCAAAAGTAAAGTAGTTGCAAACTCATCCTTTTAGAAACTTGTTTGGGCTGTTGAGAGGAGTAAAAAAACATCAAAAATTTCAATCCTGCATGATTCTACCAAGAAATGTGATTCTTCATTCAAAACGCTGGTTTTTGCTATTGGACTCTATTGAATAATGAATGTTTTGAATTTTCTCCAAAAGTAAAGTAGTTGCAAACTCATGCTTTTAGAGACTTGTTTGGGCTCATGAGAGGAGTAGAAAAACATCAAAAATTTCAGTCCTGCATGATTCTACCAAGAAATGTGTGTTCATTGAAACCGCTGGTTTTTGATAGTTTGGGCCCTATTGAATAATGAATGTTTTGAATTTTCTCCAAAAGTAAAGTAGTTGCAAACTCATCCTTTTAGAAACTTGTTTGGGCTGTTGAGAGGAGTAAAAAAACATCAAAAATTTCAATCCTGCATGATTCTACCAAGAAATGTGATTCTTCATTCAAAACCTGATTTTTGCTATTGGGCTCTATTGAATAATGAATGTTTTGAATTTTCTTCAAAAGTAAAGTAGTTGCAAACTCATGCTTTTAGAGACTTGTTTGGGCTCATGAGAGGAGTAGAAAAACATCAAAAATTTCAGTCCTGCATGATTCTACCAAGAAATGTGTGTTCATTGAAACCGCTGGTTTTTGATAGTTTGGGCCCTATTGAATAATGAATGTTTTGAATTTTCTCCAAAAGTAAAGTAGTTGCAAACTCATCCTTTTAGAAACTTGTTTGGGCTGTTGAGAGGAGTAAAAAACCATCAAAAATTTCAATCCTGCATGATTCTACCAAGAAATGTGATTCTTCATTCAAAACGCTGGTTTTTGCTATTGGGCCCTATTGAATAATGAATGTTTTGAATTTTCTCCAAAAGTAAAGTAGTTGCAAACTCATGCTTTTAGAGACTTGTTTGGGCTCATGAGAGGAGTAGAAAAACATCAAAAATTTCAGTCCTGCATGATTCTACCAAGAAATGTGTGTTCATTGAAACCGCTGGTTTTTGATAGTTTGGGCCCTATTGAATAATGAATGTTTTGAATTTTCTCCAAAAGTAAAGTAGTTGCAAACTCATCCTTTTAGAAACTTGTTTGGGCTGTTGAGAGGAGTAAAAAACCATCAAAAATTTCAATCCTGCATGATTTTACCAAGAAATGTGATTCTTCATTCAAAACCTGATTTTTGCTATTGGGCTCTATTGAATAATGAATGTTTTGAATTTTCTCCAAAAGTAAAGTAGTTGCAAACTCATGCTTTTAGAGACTTGTTTGGGCTCATGAGAGGAGTAGAAAAACATCAAAAATTTCAGTCCTGCATGATTCTACCAAGAAATGTGTGTTCATTGATACCGCTGGTTTTTGATAGTTTGGGCCCTATTGAATAATGAATGTTTTGAATTTTCTCCAAAAGTAAAGTAGTTGCAAACTCATCCTTTTAGAAACTTGTTTGGGCTGTTGAGAGGAGTAAAAAACCATCAAAAATTTCAATCCTGCATGATTTTACCAAGAAATGTGATTCTTCATTCAAAACCTGATTTTTGCTATTGGGCTCTATTGAATAGTGAATGTTTTGAATTTTCTCCAAAAGTAAAGTAGTTGCAAACTCATGCTTTTAGAGACTTGTTTGGGCTCATGAGAGGAGTAGAAAAACATCAAAAATTTCAGTCCTGCATGATTCTACCAAGAAATGTGTGTTCATTGAAACCGCTGGTTTTTGATAGTTTGGGCCCTATTGAATAATGAATGTTTTGAATTTTCTCCAAAAGTAAAGTAGTTGCAAACTCATCCTTTTAGAAACTTGTTTGGGCTGTTGAGAGGAGTAAAAAACCATCAAAAATTTCAATCCTGCATGATTCTACCAAGAAATGTGATTCTTCATTCAAAACCTGATTTTTGCTATTGGGCTCTATTGAATAATGAATGTTTTGAATTTTCTCCAAAAGTAAAGTAGTTGCAAACTCATGCTTTTAGAGACTTGTTTGGGCTCATGAGAGGAGTAGAAAAACATCAAAAATTTCAGTCCTGCACGATTCTACCAAGAAATGTGTGTTCATTCAAACCGCTGGTTTTTGATATTTTGGGCCCTATTGAATAATGAATGTTTTGAATTTTCTCCAAAAGTAAAGTAGTTGCAAACTCATCCTTTTAGAAACTTGTTTGGGCTGTTGAGAGGAGTAAAAAACCATCAAAAATTTCAATCCTGCATGATTCTACCAAGAAATGTGATTCTTCATTCAAAACCTGATTTTTGCTATTGGGCTCTATTGAATAATGAATGTTTTGAATTTTCTCCAAAAGTAAAGTAGTTGCAAACTCATGCTTTTAGAGACTTGTTTGGGCTCATGAGAGGAGTAGAAAAACATCAAAAATTTCAGTCCTGCATGATTCTACCAAGAAATGTGTGTTCATTGAAACCGCTGGTTTTTGATAGTTTGGGCCCTATTGAATAATGAATGCTTTGAATTTTCTCCAAAAGTAAAGTAGTTGCAAACTCATCCTTTTAGAAACTTGTTTGGGCTGTTGAGAGGAGTAAAAAACCATCAAAAATTTCAATCCTGCATGATTTTACCAAGAAATGTGATTCTTCATTCAAAACCTGATTTTTGCTATTGGGCTCTATTGAATAGTGAATGTTTTGAATTTTCTCCAAAAGTAAAGTAGTTGCAAACTCATGCTTTTAGAGACTTGTTTGGGCTCATGAGAGGAGTAGAAAAACATCAAAAATTTCAGTCCTGCATGATTCTACCAAGAAATGTGTGTTCATTGAAACCGCTGGTTTTTGATAGTTTGGGCCCTATTGAATAATGAATGTTTTGAATTTTCTCCAAAAGTAAAGTAGTTGCAAACTCATCCTTTTAGAAACTTGTTTGGGCTGTTGAGAGGAGTAAAAAACCATCAAAAATTTCAATCCTGCATGATTCTACCAAGAAATGTGATTCTTCATTCAAAACCTGATTTTTGCTATTGGGCTCTATTGAATAATGAATGTTTTGAATTTTCTCCAAAAGTAAAGTAGTTGCAAACTCATGCTTTTAGAGACTTGTTTGGGCTCATGAGAGGAGTAGAAAAACATCAAAAATTTCAGTCCTGCACGATTCTACCAAGAAATGTGTGTTCATTCAAACCGCTGGTTTTTGATATTTTGGGCCCTATTGAATAATGAATGTTTTGAATTTTCTCCAAAAGTAAAGTAGTTGCAAACTCATCCTTTTAGAAACTTGTTTGGGCTGTTGAGAGGAGTAAAAAACCATCAAAAATTTCAATCCTGCATGATTCTACCAAGAAATGTGATTCTTCATTCAAAACCTGATTTTTGCTATTGGGCTCTATTGAATAATGAATGTTTTGAATTTTCTCCAAAAGTAAAGTAGTTGCAAACTCATGCTTTTAGAGACTTGTTTGGGCTCATGAGAGGAGTAGAAAAACATCAAAAATTTCAGTCCTGCATGATTCTACCAAGAAATGTGTGTTCATTGAAACCGCTGGTTTTTGATAGTTTGGGCCCTATTGAATAATGAATGCTTTGAATTTTCTCCAAAAGTAAAGTAGTTGCAAACTCATCCTTTTAGAAACTTGTTTGGGCTGTTGAGAGGAGTAAAAAACCATCAAAAATTTCAATCCTGCATGATTTTACCAAGAAATGTGATTCTTCATTCAAAACCTGATTTTTGCTATTGGGCTCTATTGAATAGTGAATGTTTTGAATTTTCTCCAAAAGTAAAGTAGTTGCAAACTCATGCTTTTAGAGACTTGTTTGGGCTCATGAGAGGAGTAGAAAAACATCAAAAATTTCAGTCCTGCACGATTCTACCAAGAAATGTGTGTTCATTCAAACCGCTGGTTTTTGATATTTTGGGCCCTATTGAATAATGAATGTTTTGAATTTTCTCCAAAAGTAAAGTAGTTGCAAACTCATCCTTTTAGAAACTTGTTTGGGCTGTTGAGAGGAGTAAAAAACCATCAAAAATTTCAATCCTGCATGATTCTACCAAGAAATGTGATTCTTCATTCAAAACCTGATTTTTGCTATTGGGCTCTATTGAATAATGAATGATTTGAATTTTCTCCAAAAGTAAAGTAGTTGCAAACTCATGCTTTTAGAGACTTGTTTGGGCTCATGAGAGGAGTAGAAAAACATCAAAAATTTCAGTCCTGCATGATTCTACCAAGAAATGTGTGTTCATTGAAACCGCTGGTTTTTGATAGTTTGGGCCCTATTGAATAATGAATGCTTTGAATTTTCTCCAAAAGTAAAGTAGTTGCAAACTCATCCTTTTAGAAACTTGTTTGGGCTGTTGAGAGGAGTAAAAAACCATCAAAAATTTCAATCCTGCATGATTTTACCAAGAAATGTGATTCTTCATTCAAAACCTGATTTTTGCTATTGGGCTCTATTGAATAGTGAATGTTTTGAATTTTCTCCAAAAGTAAAGTAGTTGCAAACTCATGCTTTTAGAGACTTGTTTGGGCTCATGAGAGGAGTAGAAAAACATCAAAAATTTCAGTCCTGCATGATTCTACCAAGAAATGTGTGTTCATTGAAACCGCTGGTTTTTGATAGTTTGGGCCCTATTGAATAATGAATGCTTTGAATTTTCTCCAAAAGTAAAGTAGTTGCAAACTCATCCTTTTAGAAACTTGTTTGGGCTGTTGAGAGGAGTAAAAAACCATCAAAAATTTCAATCCTGCATGATTTTACCAAGAAATGTGATTCTTCATTCAAAACCTGATTTTTGCTATTGGGCTCTATTGAATAGTGAATGTTTTGAATTTTCTCCAAAAGTAAAGTAGTTGCAAACTCATGCTTTTAGAGACTTGTTTGGGCTCATGAGAGGAGTAGAAAAACATCAAAAATTTCAGTCCTGCATGATTCTACCAAGAAATGTGTGTTCATTGAAACCGCTGGTTTTTGATAGTTTGGGCCCTATTGAATAATGAATGTTTTGAATTTTCTCCAAAAGTAAAGTAGTTGCAAACTCATCCTTTTAGAAACTTGTTTGGGCTGTTGAGAGGAGTAAAAAACCATCAAAAATTTCAATCCTGCATGATTCTACCAAGAAATGTGATTCTTCATTCAAAACCTGATTTTTGCTATTGGGCTCTATTGAATAATGAATGTTTTGAATTTTCTCCAAAAGTAAAGTAGTTGCAAACTCATGCTTTTAGAGACTTGTTTGGGCTCATGAGAGGAGTAGAAAAACATCAAAAATTTCAGTCCTGCACGATTCTACCAAGAAATGTGTGTTCATTCAAACCGCTGGTTTTTGATATTTTGGGCCCTATTGAATAATGAATGTTTTGAATTTTCTCCAAAAGTAAAGTAGTTGCAAACTCATCCTTTTAGAAACTTGTTTGGGCTGTTGAGAGGAGTAAAAAACCATCAAAAATTTCAATCCTGCATGATTCTACCAAGAAATGTGATTCTTCATTCAAAACCTGATTTTTGCTATTGGGCTCTATTGAATAATGAATGTTTTGAATTTTCTCCAAAAGTAAAGTAGTTGCAAACTCATGCTTTTAGAGACTTGTTTGGGCTCATGAGAGGAGTAGAAAAACATCAAAAATTTCAGTCCTGCATGATTCTACCAAGAAATGTGTGTTCATTGAAACCGCTGGTTTTTGATAGTTTGGGCCCTATTGAATAATGAATGCTTTGAATTTTCTCCAAAAGTAAAGTAGTTGCAAACTCATCCTTTTAGAAACTTGTTTGGGCTGTTGAGAGGAGTAAAAAACCATCAAAAATTTCAATCCTGCATGATTTTACCAAGAAATGTGATTCTTCATTCAAAACCTGATTTTTGCTATTGGGCTCTATTGAATAGTGAATGTTTTGAATTTTCTCCAAAAGTAAAGTAGTTGCAAACTCATGCTTTTAGAGACTTGTTTGGGCTCATGAGAGGAGTAGAAAAACATCAAAAATTTCAGTCCTGCACGATTCTACCAAGAAATGTGTGTTCATTCAAACCGCTGGTTTTTGATATTTTGGGCCCTATTGAATAATGAATGTTTTGAATTTTCTCCAAAAGTAAAGTAGTTGCAAACTCATCCTTTTAGAAACTTGTTTGGGCTGTTGAGAGGAGTAAAAAACCATCAAAAATTTCAATCCTGCATGATTCTACCAAGAAATGTGATTCTTCATTCAAAACCTGATTTTTGCTATTGGGCTCTATTGAATAATGAATGATTTGAATTTTCTCCAAAAGTAAAGTAGTTGCAAACTCATGCTTTTAGAGACTTGTTTGGGCTCATGAGAGGAGTAGAAAAACATCAAAAATTTCAGTCCTGCATGATTCTACCAAGAAATGTGTGTTCATTGAAACCGCTGGTTTTTGATAGTTTGGGCCCTATTGAATAATGAATGCTTTGAATTTTCTCCAAAAGTAAAGTAGTTGCAAACTCATCCTTTTAGAAACTTGTTTGGGCTGTTGAGAGGAGTAAAAAACCATCAAAAATTTCAATCCTGCATGATTTTACCAAGAAATGTGATTCTTCATTCAAAACCTGATTTTTGCTATTGGGCTCTATTGAATAGTGAATGTTTTGAATTTTCTCCAAAAGTAAAGTAGTTGCAAACTCATGCTTTTAGAGACTTGTTTGGGCTCATGAGAGGAGTAGAAAAACATCAAAAATTTCAGTCCTGCATGATTCTACCAAGAAATGTGTGTTCATTCAAACCGCTGGTTTTTGTTAGTTTGGGCCCTATTGAATAATGAATGTTTTGAATTTTCTCCAAAAGTAAAGTAGTTGCAAACTCATCCTTTTAGAAACTTGTTTGGGCTGTTGAGAGGAGTAAAAAACCATCAAAAATTTCAATCCTGCATGATTCTACCAAGAAATGTGATTCTTCATTCAAAACCTGATTTTTGCTATTGGGCTCTATTGAATAATGAATGTTTTGAATTTTCTCCAAAAGTAAAGTAGTTGCAAACTCATGCTTTTAGAGACTTGTTTGGGCTCATGAGAGGAGTAGAAAAACATCAAAAATTTCAGTCCTGCATGATTCTACCAAGAAATGTGTGTTCATTGAAACCGCTGGTTTTTGATAGTTTGGGCCCTATTGAATAATGAATGTTTTGAATTTTCTCCAAAAGTAAAGTAGTTACAAACTCATCCTTTTAGAAACTTGTTTGGGCTGTTGAGAGGAGTAAAAAACCATCAAAAATTTCAATCCTGCATGATTCTACCAAGAAATGTGATTCTTCATTCAAAACCTGATTTTTGCTATTGGGCTCTATTGAATAATGAATGTTTTAAATTTTCTCCAAAAGTAAAGTAGTTGCAAACTCATGCTTTTAGAGACTTGTTTGGGCTCATGAGAGGAGTAGAAAAACATCAAAAATTACAGTCCTGCACGATTCTACCAAGAAATGTGTGTTCATTCAAACCGCTGGTTTTTGATATTTTGGGCCCTATTGAATAATGAATGTTTTGAATTTTCTCCAAAAGTAAAGTAGTTGCAAACTCATCCTTTTAGAAACTTGTTTGGGCTGTTGAGAGGAGTAAAAAACCATCAAAAATTTCAATCCTGCATGATTCTACCAAGAAATGTGATTCTTCATTCAAAACCTGATTTTTGCTATTGGGCTCTATTGAATAATGAATGTTTTGAATTTTCTCCAAAAGTAAAGTAGTTGCAAACTCATGCTTTTAGAGACTTGTTTGGGCTCATGAGAGGAGTAGAAAAACATCAAAAATTTCAGTCCTGCATGATTTTACCAAGAAATGTGTGTTCATTGAAACCGCTGGTTTTTGATAGTTTGGGCCCTATTGAATAATGAATGCTTTGAATTTTCTCCAAAAGTAAAGTAGTTGCAAACTCATCCTTTTAGAAACTTGTTTGGGCTGTTGAGAGGAGTAAAAAACCATCAAAAATTTCAATCCTGCATGATTTTACCAAGAAATGTAATTCTTCATTCAAAACCTGATTTTTGCTATTGGGCTCTATTGAATAGTGAATGTTTTGAATTTTCTCCAAAAGTAAAGTAGTTGCAAACTCATGCTTTTAGAGACTTGTTTGGGCTCATGAGAGGAGTAGAAAAACATCAAAAATTTCAGTCCAGCACGATTCTACCAAGAAATGTGTGTTCATTCAAACCGCTGGTTTTTGATATTTTGGGCCCTATTGAATAATGAATGTTTTGAATTTTCTCCAAAAGTAAAGTAGTTGCAAACTCATCCTTTTAGAAACTTGTTTGGACTGTTGAGAGGAGTAAAAAACCATCAAAAATTTCAATCCTGCATGATTCTACCAAGAAATGTGATTCTTCATTCAAAACCTGATTTTTGCTATTGGGCTCTATTGAATAATGAATGTTTTGAATTTTCTCCAAAAGTAAAGTAGTTGCAAACTCATGCTTTTAGAGACTTGTTTGGGCTCATGAGAGTAGTAGAAAAACATCAAAAATTTCAGTCCTGCATGATTCTACCAAGAAATGTGTGTTCATTGAAACCGCTGGTTTTTGATAGTTTGGGCCCTATTGAATAATGAATGCTTTGAATTTTCTCCAAAAGTAAAGTAGTTGCAAACTCATCCTTTTAGAAACTTGTTTGGGCTGTTGAGAGGAGTAAAAAACCATCAAAAATTTCAATCCTGCATGATTTTACCAAGAAATGTGATTCTTCATTCAAAACCTGATTTTTGCTATTGGGCTCTATTGAATAGTGAATGTTTTGAATTTTCTCCAAAAGTAAAGTAGTTGCAAACTCATGCTTTTAGAGACTTGTTTGGGCTCATGAGAGGAGTAGAAAAACATCAAAAATTTCAGTCCTGCTTGATTCTACCAAGAAATGTGTGTTCATTCAAACCGCTGGTTTTTGTTAGTTTGGGCCCTATTGAATAATGAATGTTTTAAATTTTCTCCAAAAGTAAAGTAGTTGCAAACTCATCCTTTTAGAAACTTGTTTGGGCTGTTGAGAGGAGTAAAAAACCATCAAAAATTTCAATCCTGCATGATTCTACCAAGACATGTGATTCTTCATTCAAAACCTGATTTTTGCTATTGGGCTCTATTGAATAATGAATGTTTTGAATTTTCTCCAAAAGTAAAGTAGTTGCAAACTCATGCTTTTAGAGACTTGTTTGGGCTCATGAGAGGAGTAGAAAAACATCAAAAATTTCAGTCCTGCATGATTCTACTAAGAAATGTGTGTTCATTGAAACCGCTGGTTTTTGATAGTTTGGGCCCTATTGAATAATGAATGTTTTGAATTTTCTCCAAAAGTAAAGTAGTTGCAAACTCATCCTTTTAGAAACTTGTTTGGGCTGTTGAGAGGAGTAAAAAACCATCAAAAATTTCAATCCTGCATGATTCTACCAAGAAATGTGATTCTTCATTCAAAACGCTGGTTTTTGCTATTGGGCTCTTTTGAGTAATGAATGTTTTGAATTTTCTCCAAAAGTAAAGTAGTTGCAAACTCATGCTTTTAGAGACTTGTTTGGGCTCATGAGAGGAGTAGAAAAACATCAAAAATTTCAGTCCTGCATGATTCTACCAAGAAATGTGTGTTCATTCAAACCGCTGGTTTTTGATAGTTTGGGCCCTATTGAATAATGAATGTTTTGAATTTTCTCCAAAAGTAAAGTAGTTGCAAACTCATCCTTTTAGAAACTTGTTTGGGCTGTTGAGAGGAGTAAAAAACCATCAAAAATTTCAATCCTGCATGATTTTACCAAGAAATGTGATTCTTCATTCAAAACCTGATTTTTGCTATTGGGCTCTATTGAATAATGAATGTTTTGAATTTTCTCCAAAAGTAAAGTAGTTGCAAACTCATGCTTTTAGAGACTTGTTTGGGCTCATGATAGGAGTAGAAAAACATCAAAAATTTCAGTCCTGCATGATTCTACCAAGAAATGTGTGTTCATTGAAACCGCTGGTTTTTGATAGTTTGGGCCCTATTGAATAATGAATGTTTTGAATTTTCTCCAAAAGTAAAGTAGTTGCAAACTCATCCTTTTAGAAACTTGTTTGGGCTGTTGAGAGGAGTAAAAAACCATCAAAAATTTCAATCCTGCATGATTCTACCAAGAAATGTGATTCTTCATTCAAAACGCTGGTTTTTGCTATTGGGCTCTTTTGAGTAATGAATGTTTTGAATTTTCTCCAAAAGTAAAGTAGTTGCAAACTCATGCTTTTAGAGACTTGTTTGGGCTCATGAGAGGAGTAGAAAAACATCAAAAATTTCAGTCCTGCATGATTCTACCAAGAAATGTGTGTTCATTCAAACCGCTGGTTTTTGATAGTTTGGGCCCTATTGAATAATGAATGTTTTGAATTTTCTCCAAAAGTAAAGTAGTTGCAAACTCATCCTTTTAGAAACTTGTTTGGGCTGTTGAGAGGAGTAAAAAAACATCAAAAATTTCAATCCTTCATGATTCTACCAAGAAATGTGATTCTTCATTCAAAACGCTGGTTTTTGCTATTGGGCTCTATTGAATAATTAATGTTTTGAATTTTCTCCAAAAGTAAAGCAGTTGCAAACTCATCCTTTTATAGACTTGTTTGGGCTCATGAGAGGAGTAGAAAAACATCAAAAATTTCAGTCCTGCACGATTCTACCAAGAAATGTGTGTTCATTGAAACCGCTGGTTTTTGATAGTTTGGGCCCTATTGAATAATGAATGTTTTGAATTTTCTCCAAAAGTAAAGTAGTTGCAAACTCATCCTTTTAGAAACTTGTTTGGGCTGTTGAGAGTAGTAAAAAACCATCAAAAATTTCAATCCTGCATGATTCTACCAAGAAATGTGATTCTTCATTCAAAACGCTGGTTTTTGCTATTGGGCTCTATTGAATAATGAATGTTTTGAATTTTCTCCAAAAGTAAAGTAGTTGCAAACTCATGCTTTTAGAGACTTGTTTGGGCTCATGAGAGGAGTAGAAAAACATCAAAAATTTCAGTCCTGCATGATTCTACCAAGAAATGTGTGTTCATTGAAACCGCTGGTTTTTGATAGTTTGGGCACTATTGAATAATGAATGTTTTGAATTTTCTCCAGAAGTAAAGTAGTTGCAAACTCATCCTTTTAGAAACTTGTTTGGGCTGTTGAGAGGAGTAAAAAAAAATCAAAAATTTCAATCCTGCATGATTTTACCAAGAAATGTGATTCTTCATTCAAAACCTGATTTTTGCTATTGGGCTCTATAGAATAGTGAATGTTTTGAATTTTCTCCAAAAGTAAAGTAGTTGCAAACTCATGCTTTTAGAGACTTGTTTGGGCTCATGAGAGGAGTAGAAAAACATCAAAAATTTCAGTCCTGCATGATTCTACCAAGAAATGTGTGTTCATTGAAACCGCTGGTTTTTGATAGTTTGGGCCCTATTGAATAATGAATGTTTTGAATTTTCTCCAGAAGTAAAGTAGTTGCAAACTCATCCTTTTAGAAACTTGTTTGGGCTGTTGAGAGGAGTAAAAAACCATCAAAAATTTCAATCCTGCATGATTTTACCAAGAAATGTGATTCTTCATTCAAAACCTGATTTTTGCTATTGGGCTCTATTGAATAATGAATGTTTTGAATATTCTCCAAAAGTAAAGTAGTTGCAAACTCATGCTTTTAGAGACTTGTTTGGGCTCATGAGAGGAGTAGAAAAACATCAAAAATTTCAGTCCTGCATGATTCTACCAAGAAATGTGTGTTCATTGAAACCGCTGGTTTTTGATAGTTTGGGCCTTTTTGAATAATGAATGTTTTGAATTTTCTCCATAAAGTAAAGTAGTTGCAAACTCATCCTTTTAGAAACTTGTTTGGGCTGTTGAGAGGAGTAAAAGACCATCAAAAATTTCAATCCTGCATGATTCTACCAAGAAATGTGATTCTTCATTCAAAACCTGATTTTTGCTATTGGGCTCTATTGAATAATGAATGTTTTGAATTTTCTCCAAAAGTAAAGTAGTTGCAAACTCATGCTTTTAGAGACTTGTTTGGGCTCATGAGAGAAGTAGAAAAACATCAAAAATTTCAGTCCTGCATGATTCTACCAAGAAATGTGTGTTCATTGAAACCGCTGGTTTTTGATAGTTTGGGCCCTATTGAATAATGAATGTTTTGAATTTTCTCCAAAAGTAAAGTAGTTGCAAACTCATCCTTTTAGAAACTTGTTTGGGCTGTTGAGAGGAGTAAAAAACCATCAAAAGTTTCAATCCTGCATGATTCTACCAAGAAATGTGATTCTTTATTCAAAAGCTGATTTTTGCTATTGGGCTCTATTGAATAATGAATGTTTTGAATTTTCTCCAAAAGTAAAGTAGTTGCAAACTCATGCTTTTAGAGACTTGTTTGGGCTCATGAGAGGAGTAGAAAAACATCAAAAATTTCAGTCCTGCATGATTCTACCAAGAAATGTGTGTTCATTGAAACCGCTGGTTTTTGATAGTTTGGGCCCTATTGAATAATGAATGTTTTGAATTTTCTCCAAAAGTAAAGTAGTTGCAAACTCATCCTTTTAGAAACTTGTTTGGGCTGTTGAGAGGAGTAAAAAACCATCAAAAATTTCAATCCTGCATGATTTTACCAAGAAATGTGATTCTTCATTCAAAACCTGATTTTTGCTATTGGGCTCTATTGAATAGTGAATGTTTTGAATTTTCTCCAAAAGTAAAGTAGTTGCAAACTCATGCTTTTAGAGACTTGTTTGGGCTCATGAGAGGAGTAGAAAAACATCAAAAATTTCAGTCCTGCACGATTCTACCAAGAAATGTGTGTTCATTCAAACCGCTGGTTTTTGATATTTTGGGCCCTATTGAATAATGAATGTTTTGAATTTTCTCCAAAAGTAAAGTAGTTGCAAACTCATCCTTTTAGAAACTTGTTTGGGCTGTTGAGAGGAGTAAAAAACCATCAAAAATTTCAATCCTGCATGATTCTACCAAGAAATGTGATTCTTCATTCAAAACCTGATTTTTGCTATTGGGCTCTATTGAATAATGAATGTTTTGAATTTTCTCCAAAAGTAAAGTAGTTGCAAACTCATGCTTTTAGAGACTTGTTTGGGCTCATGAGAGGAGTAGAAAAACATCAAAAATTTCAGTCCTGCATGATTCTACCAAGAAATGTGTGTTCATTGAAACCGCTGGTTTTTGATAGTTTGGGCCCTATTGAATAATGAATGCTTTGAATTTTCTCCAAAAGTAAAGTAGTTGCAAACTCATCCTTTTAGAAACTTGTTTGGGCTGTTGAGAGGAGTAAAAAACCATCAAAAATTTCAATCCTGCATGATTTTACCAAGAAATGTGATTCTTCATTCAAAACCTGATTTTTGCTATTGGGCTCTATTGAATAGTGAATGTTTTGAATTTTCTCCAAAAGTAAAGTAGTTGCAAACTCATGCTTTTAGAGACTTGTTTGGGCTCATGAGAGGAGTAGAAAAACATCAAAAATTTCAGTCCTGCTTGATTCTACCAAGAAATGTGTGTTCATTCAAACCGCTGGTTTTTGTTAGTTTGGGCCCTATTGAATAATGAATGTTTTGAATTTTCTCCAAAAGTAAAGTAGTTGCAAACTCATCCTTTTAGAAACTTGTTTGGGCTGTTGAGAGGAGTAAAAAACCATCAAAAATTTCAATCCTGCATGATTCTACCAAGACATGTGATTCTTCATTCAAAACCTGATTTTTGCTATTGGGCTCTATTGAATAATGAATGTTTTGAATTTTCTCCAAAAGTAAAGTAGTTGCAAACTCATGCTTTTAGAGACTTGTTTGGGCTCATGAGAGGAGTAGAAAAACATCAAAAATTTCAGTCCTGCATGATTCTACTAAGAAATGTGTGTTCATTGAAACCGCTGGTTTTTGATAGTTTGGGCCCTATTGAATAATGAATGTTTTGAATTTTCTCCAAAAGTAAAGTAGTTGCAAACTCATCCTTTTAGAAACTTGTTTGGGCTGTTGAGAGGAGTAAAAAACCATCAAAAATTTCAATCCTGCATGATTCTACCAAGAAATGTGATTCTTCATTCAAAACGCTGGTTTTTGCTATTGGGCTCTTTTGAGTAATGAATTGTTTTGAATTTTCTCCAAAAGTAAAGTAGTTGCAAACTCATGCTTTTAGAGACTTGTTTGGGCTCATGAGAGGAGTAGAAAAACATCAAAAATTTCAGTCCTGCATGATTCTACCAAGAAATGTGTGTTCATTCAAACCGCTGGTTTTTGATAGTTTGGGCCCTATTGAATAATGAATGTTTTGAATTTTCTCCAAAAGTAAAGTAGTTGCAAACTCATCCTTTTAGAAACTTGTTTGGGCTGTTGAGAGGAGTAAAAAACCATCAAAAATTTCAATCCTGCATGATTTTACCAAGAAATGTGATTCTTCATTCAAAACCTGATTTTTGCTATTGGGCTCTATTGAATAATGAATGTTTTGAATTTTCTCCAAAAGTAAAGTAGTTGCAAACTCATGCTTTTAGAGACTTGTTTGGGCTCATGAGAGGAGTAGAAAAACATCAAAAATTTCAGTCCTGCATGATTCTACCAAGAAATGTGTGTTCATTGAAACCGCTGGTTTTTGATAGTTTGGGCCCTATTGAATAATGAATGTTTTGAATTTTCTCCAAAAGTAAAGTAGTTGCAAACTCATCCTTTTAGAAACTTGTTTGGGCTGTTGAGAGGAGTAAAAAACCATCAAAAATTTCAATCCTGCATGATTCTACCAAGAAATGTGATTCTTCATTCAAAACGCTGGTTTTTGCTATTGGGCTCTTTTGAGTAATGAATGTTTTGAATTTTCTCCAAAAGTAAAGTAGTTGCAAACTCATGCTTTTAGAGACTTGTTTGGGCTCATGAGAGGAGTAGAAAAACATCAAAAATTTCAGTCCTGCATGATTCTACCAAGAAATGTGTGTTCATTCAAACCGCTGGTTTTTGATAGTTTGGGCCCTATTGAATAATGAATGTTTTGAATTTTCTCCAAAAGTAAAGTAGTTGCAAACTCATCCTTTTAGAAACTTGTTTGGGCTGTTGAGAGGAGTAAAAAAACATCAAAAATTTCAATCCTTCATGATTCTACCAAGAAATGTGATTCTTCATTCAAAACGCTGGTTTTTGCTATTGGGCTCTATTGAATAATTAATGTTTTGAATTTTCTCCAAAAGTAAAGCAGTTGCAAACTCATCCTTTTAGAGCCTTGTTTGGGCTCATGAGAGGAGTAGAAAAACATCAAAAATTTCAGTCCTGCACGATTCTACCAAGAAATGTGTGTTCATTGAAACCGCTGGTTTTTGATAGTTTGGGCCCTATTGAATAATGAATGTTTTGAATTTTCTCCAAAAGTAAAGTAGTTGCAAACTCATCCTTTTAGAAACTTGTTTGGGCTGTTGAGAGTAGTAAAAAACCATCAAAAATTTCAATCCTGCATGATTCTACCAAGAAATGTGATTCTTCATTCAAAACGCTGGTTTTTGCTATTGGGCTCTATTGAATAATGAATGTTTTGAATTTTCTCCAAAAGTAAAGTAGTTGCAAACTCATGCTTTTAGAGACTTGTTTGGGCTCATGAGAGGAGTAGAAAAACATCAAAAATTTCAGTCCTGCACGATTCTACCAAGAAATGTGTGTTCATTGAAACCGCTGGTTTTTGATAGTTTGGGCCCTATTGAATAATGAATGTTTTGAATTTTCTCCAGAAGTAAAGTAGTTGCAAACTCATCCTTTTAGAAACTTGTTTGGGCTGTTGAGAGGAGTAAAAAACCATCAAAAATTTCAATCCTGCATTTTTTTACCAAGAAATGTGATTCTTCATTCAAAACCTGATTTTTGCTATTGGGCTCTATAGAATAGTGAATGTTTTGAATTTTCTCCAAAAGTAAAGTAGTTGCAAACTCATGCTTTTAGAGACTTGTTTGGGCTCATGAGAGGAGTAGAAAAACATCAAAAATTTCAGTCCTGCATGATTCTACCAAGAAATGTGTGTTCATTGAAACCGCTGGTTTTTGATAGTTTGGGCCCTATTGAATAATGAATGTTTTGAATTTTCTCCAGAAGTAAAGTAGTTGCAAACTCATCCTTTTAGAAACTTGTTTGGGCTGTTGAGAGGAGTAAAAAACCATCAAAAATTTCAATCCTGCATGATTTTACCAAGAAATGTGATTCTTCATTCAAAACCTGATTTTTGCTATTGGGCTCTATTGAATAATGAATGTTTTGAATATTCTCCAAAAGTAAAGTAGTTGCAAACTCATGCTTTTAGAGACTTGTTTGGGCTCATGAGAGGAGTAGAAAAACATCAAAAATTTCAGTCCTGCATGATTCTACCAAGAAATGTGTGTTCATTGAAACCGCTGGTTTTTGATAGTTTGGGCCCTATTGAATAATGAATGTTTTGAATTTTCTCCAAAAGTAAAGTAGTTGCAAGCTCATCCTTTTAGAAACTTGTTTGGGCTGTTGAGAGGAGTAAAAGACCATCAAAAATTTCAATCCTGCATGATTCTACCAAGAAATGTGATTCTTCATTCAAAACCTGATTTTTGCTATTGGGCTCTATTGAATAATGAATGTTTTGAATTTTCTCCAAAAGTAAAGTAGTTGCAAACTCATGCTTTTAGAGACTTGTTTGGGCTCATGAGCGAAGTAGAAAAACATCAAAAATTTCAGTCCTGCATGATTCTACCAAGAAATGTGTGTTCATTGAAACCGCTGGTTTTTGATAGTTTGGGCCCTATTGAATAATGAATGTTTTGAATTTTCTCCAAAAGTAAAGTAGTTGCAAACTCATCCTTTTAGAAACTTGTTTGGGCTGTTGAGAGGAGTAAAAAACCATCAAAAATTTCAATCCTGCATGATTCTACCAAGAAATGTGATTCTTCATTCAAAACCTGATTTTTGCTATTGGGCTCTATTGAATAATGAATGTTTTGAATTTTCTCCAAAAGTAAAGTAGTTGCAAACTCATGCTTTTAGAGACTTGTTTGGGCTCATGAGAGGAGTAGAAAAACATCAAAAATTTCAGTCCTGCATGATTCTACCAAGAAATGTGTGTTCATTGAAACCGCTGGTTTTTGATAGTTTGGGCCCTATTGAATAATGAATGTTTTGAATTTTCTCCAAAAGTAAAGTAGTTGCAAACTCATCCTTTTAGAAACTTGTTTGGGCTGTTGAGAGGAGTAAAAAACCATCAAAAATTTCAATCCTGCATGATTCTACCAAGAAATGTGATTCTTCATTCAAAACGCTGGTTTTTGCTATTGGGCTCTTTTGAGTAATGAATGTTTTGAATTTTCTCCAAAAGTAAAGTAGTTGCAAACTCATGCTTTTAGAGACTTGTTTGGGCTCATGAGAGGAGTAGAAAAACATCAAAAATTTCAGTCCTGCATGATTCTACCAAGAAATGTGTGTTCATTCAAACTGCTGGTTTTTGATAGTTTGGGCCCTATTGAATAATGAATGTTTTGAATTTTCTCCAAAAGTAAAGTAGTTGCAAACTCATCCTTTTAGAAACTTGTTTGGGCTGTTGAGAGGAGAAAAAAACCATCAAAAATTTCAATCCTGCATGATTTTACCAAGAAATGTGATTCTTCATTCAAAACCTGATTTTTGCTATTGGGCTCTATTGAATAATGAATGTTTTGAATTTTCTCCAAAAGTAAAGTAGTTGCAAACTCATGCTTTTAGAGACTTGTTTGGGCTCATGAGAGGAGTAGAAAAACATCAAAAATTTCAGTCCTGCATGATTCTACCAAGAAATGTGTGTTCATTGAAACCGCTGGTTTTTGATAGTTTGGGCCCTATTGAATAATGAATGTTTTGAATTTTCTCCAAAAGTAAAGTAGTTGCAAACTCATCCTTTTAGAAACTTGTTTGGGCTGTTGAGAGGAGTAAAAAACCATCAAAAATTTCAATCCTGCATGATTCTACCAAGAAATGTGATTCTTCATTCAAAACGCTGGTTTTTGCTATTGGGCTCTTTTGAGTAATGAATGTTTTGAATTTTCTCCAAAAGTAAAGTAGTTGCAAATTCATGCTTTTAGAGACTTGTTTGGGCTCATGAGAGGAGTAGAAAAACATCAAAAATTTCAGTCCTGCATGATTCTACCAAGAAATGTGTGTTCATTCAAACCGCTGGTTTTTGATAGTTTGGGCCCTATTGAATAATGAATGTTTTGAATTTTCTCCAAAAGTAAAGTAGTTGCAAACTCATCCTTTTAGAAACTTGTTTGGGCTGTTGAGATGAGTAAAAAACCATCAAAAATTTCAATCCTGCATGATTTTACCAAGAAATGTGATTCTTCATTCAAAACCTGATTTTTGCTATTGGGCTCTATTGAATAATGAATGTTTTGAATTTTCTCCAAAAGTAAAGTAGTTGCAAACTCATGCTTTTAGAGACTTGTTTGGGCTCATGAGAGGAGTAGAAAAACATCAAAAATTTCAGTCCTGCATGATTCTACCAAGAAATGTGTGTTCATTGAAACCGCTGGTTTTTGATAGTTTGGGCCCTATTGAATAATGAATGTTTTGAATTTTCTCCAAAAGTAAAGTAGTTGCAAACTCATCCTTTTAGAAACTTGTTTGGGCTGTTGAGAGGAGTAAAAAACCATCAAAAATTTCAATCCTGCATGATTCTACCAAGAAATGTGATTCTTCATTCAAAACGCTGGTTTTTGCTATTGGGCTCTTTTGAGTAATGAATGTTTTGAATTTTCTCCAAAAGTAAAGTAGTTGCAAACTCATGCTTTTAGAGACTTGTTTGGGCTCATGAGAGTAGAAAAACATCAAAAATTTCAGTCCTGCATGATTCTACCAAGAAATGTGTGTTCATTCAAACCGCTGGTTTTTGATAGTTTGGGCCCTATTGAATAATGAATGTTTTGAATTTTCTCCAAAAGTAAAGTAGTTGCAAACTCATCCTTTTAGAAACTTGTTTGGGCTGTTGAGAGGAGTAAAAAAACATCAAAAATTTCAATCCTTCATGATTCTACCAAGAAATGTGATTCTTCATTCAAAACGCTGGTTTTTGCTATTGGGCTCTATTGAATAATTAATGTTTTGAATTTTCTCCAAAAGTAAAGCAGTTGCAAACTCATCCTTTTAGAGCCTTGTTTGGGCTCATGAGAGGAGTAGAAAAACATCAAAAATTTCAGTCCTGCACGATTCTATCAAGAAATGTGTGTTCATTGAAACCGCTGGTTTTTGATAGTTTGGGCCCTATTGAATAATGAATGTTTTGAATTTTCTCCAAAAGTAAAGTAGTTGCAAACTCATCCTTTTAGAAACTTGTTTGGGCTGCTGAGAGTAGTAAAAAACCATCAAAAATTTCAATCCTGCATGATTCTACCAAGAAATGTGATTCTTCATTCAAAACGCTGGTTTTTGCTATTGGGCTCTATTGAATAATGAATGTTTTGAATTTTCTCCAAAAGTAAAGTAGTTGCAAACTCATGCTTTTAGAGACTTGTTTGGGCTCATGAGAGGAGTAGAAAAACATCAAAAATTTCAGTCCTGCATGATTCTACCAAGAAATGTGTGTTCATTGAAACCGCTGGTTTTTGATAGTTTGGGCCCTATTGAATAATGAATGTTTTGAATTTTCTCCAGAAGTAAAGTAGTTGCAAACTCATCCTTTTAGAAACTTGTTTGGGCTGTTGAGAGGAGTAAAAAACCATCAAAAATTTCAATCCTGCATGATTTTACCAAGAAATGTGATTCTTCATTCAAAACCTGATTTTTGCTATTGGGCTCTATAGAATAGTGAATGTTTTGAATTTTCTCCAAAAGTAAAGTAGTTGCAAACTCATGCTTTTAGAGACTTGTTTGGGCTCATGAGAGGAGTAGAAAAACATCAAAAATTTCAGTCCTGCATGATTCTACCAAGAAATGTGTGTTCATTGAAACCGCTGGTTTTTGATAGTTTGGGCCCTATTGAATAATGAATGTTTTGAATTTTCTCCAGAAGTAAAGTAGTTGCAAACTCATCCTTTTAGAAACTTGTTTGGGCTGTTGAGAGGAGTAAAAAACCATCAAAAATTTCAATCCTGCATGATTTTACCAAGAAATGTGATTCTTCATTCAAAACCTGATTTTTGCTATTGGGCTCTATTGAATAATGAATGTTTTGAATATTCTCCAAAAGTAAAGTAGTTGCAAACTCATGCTTTTAGAGACTTGTTTGGGCTCATGAGAGGAGTAGAAAAACATCAAAAATTTCAGTCCTGCATGATTCTACCAAGAAATGTGTGTTCATTGAAACCGCTGGTTTTTGATAGTTTGGGCCCTATTGAATAATGAATGTTTTGAATTTTCTCCAAAAGTAAAGTAGTTGCAAACTCATCCTTTTAGAAACTTGTTTGGGCTGTTGAGAGGAGTAAAAGACCATCAAAAATTTCAATCCTGCATGATTCTACCAAGAAATGTGATTCTTCATTCAAAACCTGATTTTTGCTATTGGGCTCTATTGAATAATGAATGTTTTGAATTTTCTCCAAAAGTAAAGTAGTTGCAAACTCATGCTTTTAGGGACTTGTTTGGGCTCATGAGCGAAGTAGAAAAACATCAAAAATTTCAGTCCTGCATGATTCTACCAAGAAATGTGTGTTCATTGAAACCGCTGGTTTTTGATAGTTTGGGCCCTATTGAATAATGAATGTTTTGAATTTTCTCCAAAAGTAAAGTAGTTGCAAACTCATCCTTTTAGAAACTTGTTTGGGCTGTTGAGAGGAGTAAAAAACCATCAAAAATTTCAATCCTGCATGATTCTACCAAGAAATGTGATTCTTCATTCAAAACCTGATTTTTGCTATTGGGCTCTATTGAATAATGAATGTTTTGAATTTTCTCCAAAAGTAAAGTAGTTGCAAACTCATGCTTTTAGAGACTTGTTTGGGCTCATGAGAGGAGTAGAAAAACATCAAAAATTTCAGTCCTGCATGATTCTACCAAGAAATGTGTGTTCATTGAAACCGCTGGTTTTTGATAGTTTGGGCCCTATTGAATAATGAATGTTTTGAATTTTCTCCAAAAGTAAAGTAGTTGCAAACTCATCCTTTTAGAAACTTGTTTGGGCTGTTGAGAGGAGTAAAAAACCATCAAAAATTTCAATCCTGCATGATTCTACCAAGAAATGTGATTCTTCATTCAAAACGCTGGTTTTTGCTATTGGGCTCTTTTGAGTAATGAATGTTTTGAATTTTCTCCAAAAGTAAAGTAGTTGCAAACTCATGCTTTTAGAGACTTGTTTGGGCTCATGAGAGGAGTAGAAAAACATCAAAAATTTCAGTCCTGCATGATTCTACCAAGAAATGTGTGTTCATTCAAACCGCTGGTTTTTGATAGTTTGGGCCCTATTGAATAATGAATGTTTTGAATTTTCTCCAAAAGTAAAGTAGTTGCAAACTCATCGTTTTAGAAACTTGTTTGGGCTGTTGAGAGGAGTAAAAAACCATCAAAAATTTCAATCCTGCATGATTTTACCAAGAAATGTGATTCTTCATTCAAAACCTGATTTTTGCTATTGGGCTCTATTGAATAATGAATGTTTTGAATTTTCTCCAAAAGTAAAGTAGTTGCAAACTCATGCTTTTAGAGACTTGTTTGGGCTCATGAGAGGAGTAGAAAAACATCAAAAATTTCAGTCCTGCATGATTCTACCAAGAAATGTGTGTTCATTGAAACCGCTGGTTTTTGATAGTTTGGGCCCTATTGAATAATGAATGTTTTGAATTTTCTCCAAAAGTAAAGTAGTTACAAACTCATCCTTTTAGAAACTTGTTTGGGCTGTTGAGAGGAGTAAAAAACCATCAAAAATTTCAATCCTGCATGATTCTACCAAGAAATGTGATTTTTCATTCAAAACCTGATTTTTGCTATTGGGCTCTATTGAATAATGAATGTTTTGAATTTTCTCCAAAAGTAAAGTAGTTGCAAACTCATGCTTTTAGAGACTTGTTTGGGCTCATGAGAGGAGTAGAAAAACATCAAAAATTTCAGTCCTGCATGATTCTACCAAGAAATGTGTGTTCATTGAAACCGCTGGTTTTTGATAGTTTGGGCACTATTGAATAATGAATGTTTTGAATTTTCTCCAAAAGTAAAGTAGTTGCAAACTCATCCTTTTAGAAACTTGTTTGGGCTGTTGAGAGGAGTAAAAAACCATCAAAAATTTCAATCCTGCATGATTCTACCAAGAAATGTGATTCTTCATTCAAAACGCTGGTTTTTGCTATTGGGCTCTTTTGAGTAATGAATGTTTAGAATTTTCTCCAAAAGTAAAGTAGTTGCAAACTCATGCTTTTAGAGACTTGTTTGGGCTCATGAGAGGAGTAGAAAAACATCAAAAATTTCAGTCCTGCATGATTCTACCAAGAAATGTGTGTTCATTCAAACCGCTGGTTTTTGCTAGTTTGGGCCCTATTGAATAATGAATGTTTTGAATTTTCTCCAAAAGTAAAGTAGTTGCAAACTCATCCTTTTAGAAACTTGTTTGGGCTGTTGAGAGGAGTAAAAAACCATCAAAAATTTCAATCCTGCATGATTCTACCAAGAAATGTGATTCTTCATTCAAAACGCTGGTTTTTGCTATTGGGCTCTATTGAATAATGAATGTTTTGAATTTTCTCCAAAAGTAAAGTAGTTGCAAACTCATGCTTTTAGAGACTTGTTTGGGCTCATGAGAGGAGTAGAAAAACATCAAAAATTTCAGTCCTGCATGATTCTACCAAGAAATGTGTGTTCATTGAAACCGCTGGTTTTTGATAGTTTGGGCCCTATTGAATAATGAATGTTTTGAATTTTCTCCAAAAGTAAAGTAGTTGCAAACTCATCCTTTTAGAAACTTGTTTGGGCTGTTGAGAGGAGTAAAAATCCATCAAAAATTTCAATCCTGCATGATTCTACCAAGAAATGTGATTCTTCATTCAAAACGCTGGTTTTTGCTATTGGGCTCTTTTGAGTAATGAATGTTTTGAATTTTCTCCAAACGTAAAGTAGTTGCAAACTCATGCTTTTAGAGACTTGTTTGGGCTCATGAGAGGAGTAGAAAAACATCAAAAATTTCAGTCCTGCATGATTCTACCAAGAAATGTGTGTTCATTCAAACCGCTGGTTTTTGATAGTTTGGGCCCTATTGAATAATGAATGTTTTGAATTTTCTCCAAAAGTAAAGTAGTTGCAAACTCATCCTTTTAGAAACTTGTTTGGGCTGTTGAGAGGAGTAAAAACCCATCAAAAATTTCAATCCTGCATGATTCTACCAAGAAATGTGATTCTTCATTCAAAACCTGATTTTTGCTATTGGGCTCTATTGAATAATGAATGTTTTGAATTTTCTCCAAAAGTAAAGTAGTTGCAAACTCATGCTTTTAGAGACTTGTTTGGGCTCATGAGAGGAGTAGAAAAACATCAAAAATTTCAGTCCTGCATGATTCTACCAAGAAATGTGTGTTCATTCAAACCGCTGGTTTTTGATAGTTTGGGCCCTATTGAATAATGAATGTTTTGAATTTTCTCCAAAAGTAAAGTAGTTGCAAACTCATCCTTTTAGAAACTTGTTTGGGCTGTTGAGAGGAGTAAAAACCCATCAAAAATTTCAATCCTGCATGATTTTACCAAGAAATGTGATTCTTCATTCAAAACCTGATTTTTGCTATTGGGCTCTATTGAATAATGAATGTTTTAAATTTTCTCAAAAAGTAAAGTAGTTGCCAACTCATGCTTTTAGAGACTTGTTTGGGCTCATGAGAGGAGTAGAAAAACATCAAAAATTTCAGTCCTGCATGATTCTACCAAGAAATGTGTGTTCATTGAAACTGCTGGTTTTTGATAGTTTGGGCCCTATTGAATAATGAATGTTTTGAATTTTCTCCAAAAGTAAAGTAGTTGCAAACTCATCCTTTTAGAAACTTGTTTGGGCTGTTGAGAGGAGTAAAAATCCATCAAAAATTTCAATCCTGCATGATTCTACCAAGAAATGTGATTCTTCATTCAAAACGCTGGATTTTGCTATTGGGCTCTTTTGAGTAATGAATGTTTTGAATTTTCTCCAAACGTAAAGTAGTTGCAAACTCATGCTTTTAGAGACTTGTTTGGGCTCATGAGAGGAGTAGAAAAACATCAAAAATTTCAGTCCTGCATGATTCTACCAAGAAATGTGTGTTCATTCAAACCGCTGGTTTTTGATAGTTTGGGCCCTATTGAATAATGAATGTTTTGAATTTTCTCCAAAAGTAAAGTAGTTGCAAACTCATCCTTTTAGAAACTTGTTTGGGCTGTTGAGAGGAGTAAAAACCCATCAAAAATTTCAATCCTGCATGATTCTACCAAGAAATGTGATTCTTCATTCAAAACCTGATTTTTGCTATTGGGCTCTATTGAATAATGAATGTTTTGAATTTTCTCCAAAAGTAAAGTAGTTGCAAACTCATGCTTTTAGAGACTTGTTTGGGCTCATGAGAGGAGTAGAAAAACATCAAAAATTTCAGTCCTGCATGATTCTACCAAGAAATGTGTGTTCATTCAAACCGCTGGTTTTTGATAGTTTGGGCCCTATTGAATAATGAATGTTTTGAATTTTCTCCAAAAGTAAAGTAGTTGCAAACTCATCCTTTTAGAAACTTGTTTGGGCTGTTGAGAGGAGTAAAAACCCATCAAAAATTTCAATCCTGCATGATTTTACCAAGAAATGTGATTCTTCATTCAAAACCTGATTTTTGCTATTGGGCTCTATTGAATAATGAATGTTTTAAATTTTCTCAAAAAGTAAAGTAGTTGCCAACTCATGCTTTTAGAGACTTGTTTGGGCTCATGAGAGGAGTAGAAAAACATCAAAAATTTCAGTCCTGCATGATTCTACCAAGAAATGTGTGTTCATTGAAACCGCTGGTTTTTGATAGTTTGGGCCCTATTGAATAATGAATGTTTTGAATTTTCTCCAGAAGTAAAGTAGTTGCAAACTCATCCTTTTAGAAACTTGTTTGGGCTGTTGAGAGGAGTAAAAAACCATCAAAAATTTCAATCCTGCATGATTTTACCAAGAAATGTGATTCTTCATTCAAAACCTGATTTTTGCTATTGGGCTCTATTGAATAATGAATGTTTTGAATATTCTCCAAAAGTAAAGTAGTTGCAAACTCATGCTTTTAGAGACTTGTTTGGGCTCATGAGAGGAGTAGAAAAACATCAAAAATTTCAGTCCTGCATGATTCTACCAAGAAATGTGTGTTCATTGAAACCGCTGGTTTTTGATAGTTTGGGCCCTATTGAATAATGAATGTTTTGAATTTTCTCCAAAAGTAAAGTAGTTGCAAACTCATCCTTTTAGAAACTTGTTTGGGCTGTTGAGAGGAGTAAAAGACCATCAAAAATTTCAATCCTGCATGATTCTACCAAGAAATGTGATTCTTCATTCAAAACCTGATTTTTGCTATTGGGCTCTATTGAATAATGAATGTTTTGAATTTTCTCCAAAAGTAAAGTAGTTGCAAACTCATGCTTTTAGAGACTTGTTTGGGCTCATGAGCGAAGTAGAAAAACATCAAAAATTTCAGTCCTGCATGATTCTACCAAGAAATGTGTGTTCATTGAAACCGCTGGTTTTTGATAGTTTGGGCCCTATTGAATAATGAATGTTTTGAATTTTCTCCAAAAGTAAAGTAGTTGCAAACTCATCCTTTTAGAAACTTGTTTGGGCTGTTGAGAGGAGTAAAAAACCATCAAAAATTTCAATCCTGCATGATTCTACCAAGAAATGTGATTCTTCATTCAAAACCTGATTTTTGCTATTGGGCTCTATTGAATAATTAATGTTTTGAATTTTCTCTAAAAGTAAAGTAGTTGCAAACTCATGCTTTTAGAGACTTGTTTGGGCTCATGAGAGGAGTAGAAAAACATCAAAAATTTCAGTCCTGCATGATTCTACCAAGAAATGTGTGTTCATTGAAACCGCTGGTTTTTGATAGTTTGGGCCCTATTGAATAATGAATGTTTTGAATTTTCTCCAAAAGTAAAGTAGTTGCAAACTCATCCTTTTAGAAACTTGTTTGGGCTGTTGAGAGGAGTAAAAAACCATCAAAAATTTCAATCCTGCATGATTCTACCAAGAAATGTGATTCTTCATTCAAAACGCTGGTTTTTGCTATTGGGCTATTTTGAGTAATGAATGTTTTGAATTTTCTCCAAAAGTAAAGTAGTTGCAAACTCATGCTTTTAGAGACTTGTTTGGGCTCATGAGAGGAGTAGAAAAACATCAAAAATTTCAGTCCTGCATGATTCTACCAAGAAATGTGTGTTCATTCAAACCGCTGGTTTTTGATAGTTTGGGCCCTATTGAATAATGAATGTTTTTAATTTTCTCCAAAAGTAAAGTAGTTGCAAACTCATCCTTTTAGAAACTTGTTTGGGCTGTTGAGAGGAGTAAAAAACCATCAAAAATTTCAATCCTGCATGATTTTACCAAGAAATGTGATTCTTCATTCAAAACCTGATTTTTGCTATTGGGCTCTATTGAATAATGAATGTTTTGAATTTTCTCCAAAAGTAAAGTAGTTGCAAACTCATACTTTTAGAGACTTGTTTGGGCTCATGAGAGGAGTAGAAAAACATCAAAAATTTCAGTCCTGCATGATTCTACCAAGAAATGTGTGTTCATTGAAACCGCTGGTTTTTGATAGTTTGGGCCCTACTGAATAATGAATGTTTTGAATTTTCTCCAGAAGTAAAGTAGTTGCAAACTCATCCTTTTAGAAACTTGTTTGGGCTGTTGAGAGGAGTAAAAAACCATCAAAAATTTCAATCCTGCATGATTTTACCAAGAAATGTGATTCTTCATTCAAAACCTGATTTTTGCTATTGGGCTCTATAGAATAGTGAATGTTTTGAATTTTCTCCAAAAGTAAAGTAGTTGCAAACTCATGCTTTTAGAGACTTGTTTGGGCTCATGAGAGGAGTAGAAAAACATCAAAAATTTCAGTCCTGCATGATTCTACCAAGAAATGTGTGTTCATTGAAACCGCTGGTTTTTGATAGTTTGGGCCCTATTGAATAATGAATGTTTTGAATTTTCTCCAGAAGTAAAGTAGTTGCAAACTCATCCTTTTAGAAACTTGTTTGGGCTGTTGAGAGGAGTAAAAAACCATCAAAAATTTCAATCCTGCATGATTTTACCAAGAAATGTGATTCTTCATTCAAAACCTGATTTTTGCTATTGGGCTCAATTGAATAATGAATGTTTTGAATATTCTCCAAAAGTAAAGTAGTTGCAAACTCATGCTTTTAGAGACTTGTTTGGGCTCATGAGAGGAGTAGAAAAACATCAAAAATTTCAGTCCTGCATGATTCTACCAAGAAATGTGTGTTCATTGAAACCGCTGGTTTTTGATAGTTTGGGCCCTATTGAATAATGAATGTTTTGAATTTTCTCCAAAAGTAAAGTAGTTGCAAACTCATCCTTTTAGAAACTTGTTTGGGCTGTTGAGAGGAGTAAAAGACCATCAAAAATTTCAATCCTGCATGATTCTACCAAGAAATGTGATTCTTCATTCAAAACCTGATTTTTGCTATTGGGCTCTATTGAATAATGAATGTTTTGAATTTTCTCCAAAAGTAAAGTAGTTGCAAACTCATGCTTTTAGGGACTTGTTTGGGCTCATGAGCGAAGTAGAAAAACATCAAAAATTTCAGTCCTGCATGATTCTACCAAGAAATGTGTGTTCATTGAAACCGCTGGTTTTTGATAGTTTGGGCCCTATTGAATAATGAATGTTTTGAATTTTCTCCAAAAGTAAAGTAGTTGCAAACTCATCCTTTTAGAAACTTGTTTGGGCTGTTGAGAGGAGTAAAAAACCATCAAAAATTTCAATCCTGCATGATTCTACCAAGAAATGTGATTCTTCATTCAAAACCTGATTTTTGCTATTGGGCTCTATTGAATAATGAATGTTTTGAATTTTCTCCAAAAGTAAAGTAGTTGCAAACTCATGCTTTTAGAGACTTGTTTGGGCTCATGAGAGGAGTAGAAAAACATCAAAAATTTCAGTCCTGCATGATTCTACCAAGAAATGTGTGTTCATTGAAACCGCTGGTTTTTGATAGTTTGGGCCCTATTGAATAATGAATGTTTTGAATTTTCTCCAAAAGTAAAGTAGTTGCAAACTCATCCTTTTAGAAACTTGTTTGGGCTGTTGAGAGGAGTAAAAAACCATCAAAAATTTCAATCCTGCATGATTCTACCAAGAAATGTGATTCTTCATTCAAAACGCTGGTTTTTGCTATTGGGCTCTTTTGAGTAATGAATGTTTTGAATTTTCTCCAAAAGTAAAGTAGTTGCAAACTCATGCTTTTAGAGACTTGTTTGGGCTCATGAGAGGAGTAGAAAAACATCAAAAATTTCAGTCCTGCATGATTCTACCAAGAAATGTGTGTTCATTCAAACCGCTGGTTTTTGATAGTTTGGGCCCTATTGAATAATGAATGTTTTGAATTTTCTCCAAAAGTAAAGTAGTTGCAAACTCATCCTTTTAGAAACTTGTTTGGGCTGTTGAGAGGAGTAAAAACCCATCAAAAATTTCAATCCTGCATGATTTTACCAAGAAATGTGATTCTTCATTCAAAACCTGATTTTTGCTATTGGGCTCTATTGAATAATGAATGTTTTAAATTTTCTCAAAAAGTAAAGTAGTTGCCAACTCATGCTTTTAGAGACTTGTTTGGGCTCATGAGAGGAGTAGAAAAACATCAAAAATTTCAGTCCTGCATGATTCTACCAAGAAATGTGTGTTCATTGAAACCGCTGGTTTTTGATAGTTTGGGCCCTATTGAATAATGAATGTTTTGAATTTTCTCCAGAAGTAAAGTAGTTGCAAACTCATCCTTTTAGAAACTTGTTTGGGCTGTTGAGAGGAGTAAAAAACCATCAAAAATTTCAATCCTGCATGATTTTACCAAGAAATGTGATTCTTCATTCAAAACCTGATTTTTGCTATTGGGCTCTATTGAATAATGAATGTTTTGAATATTCTCCAAAAGTAAAGTAGTTGCAAACTCATGCTTTTAGAGACTTGTTTGGGCTCATGAGAGGAGTAGAAAAACATCAAAAATTTCAGTCCTGCATGATTCTACCAAGAAATGTGTGTTCATTGAAACCGCTGGTTTTTGATAGTTTGGGCCCTATTGAATAATGAATGTTTTGAATTTTCTCCAAAAGTAAAGTAGTTGCAAACTCATCCTTTTAGAAACTTGTTTGGGCTGTTGAGAGGAGTAAAAGACCATCAAAAATTTCAATCCTGCATGATTCTACCAAGAAATGTGATTCTTCATTCAAAACCTGATTTTTGCTATTGAGCTCTATTGAATAATGAATGTTTTGAATTTTCTCCAAAAGTAAAGTAGTTGCAAACTCATGCTTTTAGAGACTTGTTTGGGCTCATGAGCGAAGTAGAAAAACATCAAAAATTTCAGTCCTGCATGATTCTACCAAGAAATGTGTGTTCATTGAAACCGCTGGTTTTTGATAGTTTGGGCCCTATTGAATAATGAATGTTTTGAATTTTCTCCAAAAGTAAAGTAGTTGCAAACTCATCCTTTTAGAAACTTGTTTGGGCTGTTGAGAGGAGTAAAAAACCATCAAAAATTTCAATCCTGCATGATTCTACCAAGAAATGTGATTCTTCATTCAAAACCTGATTTTTGCTATTGGGCTCTATTGAATAATGAATGTTTTGAATTTTCTCCAAAAGTAAAGTAGTTGCAAACTCATGCTTTTAGAGACTTGTTTGGGCTCATGAGAGGAGTAGAAAAACATCAAAAATTTCAGTCCTGCATGATTCTACCAAGAAATGTGTGTTCATTGAAACCGCTGGTTTTTGATAGTTTGGGCCCTATTGAATAATGAATGTTTTGAATTTTCTCCAAAAGTAAAGTAGTTGCAAACTCATCCTTTTAGAAACTTGTTTGGGCTGTTGAGAGGAGTAAAAAACCATCAAAAATTTCAATCCTGCATGATTCTACCAAGAAATGTGATTCTTCATTCAAAACGCTGGTTTTTGCTATTGGGCTCTTTTGAGTAATGAATGTTTTGAATTTTCTCCAAAAGTAAAGTAGTTGCAAACTCATGCTTTTAGAGACTTGTTTGGGCTCATGAGAGGAGTAGAAAAACATCAAAAATTTCAGTCCTGCATGATTCTACCAAGAAATGTGTGTTCATTCAAACCGCTGGTTTTTGATAGTTTGGGCCCTATTGAATAATGAATGTTTTGAATTTTCTCCAAAAGTAAAGTAGTTGCAAACTCATCCTTTTAGAAACTTGTTTGGGCTGTTGAGAGGAGTAAAAAACCATCAAAAATTTCAATCCTGCATGATTTTACCAAGAAATGTGATTCTTCATTCAAAACCTGATTTTTGCTATTGGGCTCTATTGAATAATGAATGTTTTGAATTTTCTCCAAAAGTAAAGTAGTTGCAAACTCATACTTTTAGAGACTTGTTTGGGCTCATCAGAGGAGTAGAAAAACATCAAAAATTTCAGTCCTGCATGATTCTACCAAGAAATGTGTGTTCATTGAAACCGCTGGTTTTTGATAGTTTGGGCCCTATTGAATAATGAATGTTTTGAATTTTCTCCAGAAGTAAAGTAGTTGCAAACTCATCCTTTTAGAAACTTGTTTGGGCTGTTGAGAGGAGTAAAAAACCATCAAAAATTTCAATCCTGCATGATTTTACCAAGAAATGTGATTCTTCATTCAAAACCTGATTTTTGCTATTGGGCTCTATAGAATAGTGAATGTTTTGAATTTTCTCCAAAAGTAAAGTAGTTGCAAACTCATGCTTTTAGAGACTTGTTTGGGCTCATGAGAGGAGTAGAAAAACATCAAAAATTTCAGTCCTGCATGATTCTACCAAGAAATGTGTGTTCATTGAAACCGCTGGTTTTTGATAGTTTGGGCCCTATTGAATAATGAATGTTTTGAATTTTCTCCAGAAGTAAAGTAGTTGCAAACTCATCCTTTTAGAAACTTGTTTGGGCTGTTGAGAGGAGTAAAAAACCATCAAAAATTTCAATCCTGCATGATTTTACCAAGAAATGTGATTCTTCATTCAAAACCTGATTTTTGCTATTGGGCTCTATTGAATAATGAATGTTTTGAATATTCTCCAAAAGTAAAGTAGTTGCAAACTCATGCTTTTAGAGACTTGTTTGGGCTCATGAGAGGAGTAGAAAAACATCAAAAATTTCAGTCCTGCATGATTCTACCAAGAAATGTGTGTTCATTGAAACCGCTGGTTTTTGATAGTTTGGGCCCTATTGAATAATGAATGTTTTGAATTTTCTCCAAAAGTAAAGTAGTTGCAAACTCATCCTTTTAGAAACTTGTTTGGGCTGTTGAGAGGAGTAAAAGACCATCAAAAATTTCAATCCTGCATGATTCTACCAAGAAATGTGATTCTTCATTCAAAACCTGATTTTTGCTATTGGGCTCTATTGAATAATGAATGTTTTGAATTTTCTCCAAAAGTAAAGTAGTTGCAAACTCATGCTTTTAGGGACTTGTTTGGGCTCATGAGCGAAGTAGAAAAACATCAAAAATTTCAGTCCTGCATGATTCTACCAAGAAATGTGTGTTCATTGAAACCGCTGGTTTTTGATAGTTTGGGCCCTATTGAATAATGAATGTTTTGAATTTTCTCCAAAAGTAAAGTAGTTGCAAACTCATCCTTTTAGAAACTTGTTTGGGCTGTTGAGAGGAGTAAAAAACCATCAAAAATTTCAATCCTGCATGATTCTACCAAGAAATGTGATTCTTCATTCAAAACCTGATTTTTGCTATTGGGCTCTATTGAATAATGAATGTTTTGAATTTTCTCCAAAAGTAAAGTAGTTGCAAACTCATGCTTTTAGAGACTTGTTTGGGCTCATGAGAGGAGTAGAAAAACATCAAAAACTTCAGTCCTGCATGATTCTACCAAGAAATGTGTGTTCATTGAAACCGCTGGTTTTTGATAGTTTGGGCCCTATTGAATAATGAATGTTTTGAATTTTCTCCAAAAGTAAAGTAGTTGCAAACTCATCCTTTTAGAAACTTGTTTGGGCTGTTGAGAGGAGTAAAAAACCATCAAAAATTTCAATCCTGCATGATTCTACCAAGAAATGTGATTCTTCATTCAAAACGCTGGTTTTTGCTATTGGGCTCTTTTGAGTAATGAATGTTTTGAATTTTCTCCAAAAGTAAAGTAGTTGCAAACTCATGCTTTTAGAGACTTGTTTGGGCTCATGAGAGGAGTAGAAAAACATCAAAAATTTCAGTCCTGCATGATTCTACCAAGAAATGTGTGTTCATTCAAACCGCTGGTTTTTGATAGTTTGGGCCCTATTGAATAATGAATGTTTTGAATTTTCTCCAAAAGTAAAGTAGTTGCAAACTCATCCTTTTAGAAACTTGTTTGGGCTGTTGAGAGGAGTAAAAAACCATCAAAAATTTCAATCCTGCATGATTTTACCAAGAAATGTGATTCTTCATTCAAAACCTGATTTTTGCTATTGGGCTCTATTGAATAATGAATGTTTTGAATTTTCTCCAAAAGTAAAGTAGTTGCAAACTCATGCTTTTAGAGACTTGTTTGGGCTCATGAGAGGAGTAGAAAAACATCAAAAATTTCAGTCCTGCATGATTCTACCAAGAAATGTGTGTTCATTGAAACCGCTGGTTTTTGATAGTTTGGGCCCTATTGAATAATGAATGTTTTGAATTTTCTCCAAAAGTAAAGTAGTTACAAACTCATCCTTTTAGAAACTTGTTTGGGCTGTTGAGAGGAGTAAAAAACCATCAAAAATTTCAATCCTGCATGATTCTACCAAGAAATGTGATTTTTCATTCAAAACCTGATTTTTGCTATTGGGCTCTATTGAATAATGAATGTTTTGAATTTTCTCCAAAAGTAAAGTAGTTGCAAACTCATGCTTTTAGAGACTTGTTTGGGCTCATGAGAGGAGTAGAAAAACATCAAAAATTTCAGTCCTGCATGATTCTACCAAGAAATGTGTGTTCATTGAAACCGCTGGTTTTTGATAGTTTGGGCCCTATTGAATAATGAATGTTTTGAATTTTCTCCAAAAGTAAAGTAGTTGCAAACTCATCCTTTTAGAAACTTGTTTGGGCTGTTGAGAGGAGTAAAAAACCATCAAAAATTTCAATCCTGCATGATTCTACCAAGAAATGTGATTCTTCATTCAAAACGCTGGTTTTTGCTATTGGGCTCTTTTGAGTAATGAATGTTTTGAATTTTCTCCAAAAGTAAAGTAGTTGCAAACTCATGCTTTTAGAGACTTGTTTGGGCTCATGAGAGGAGTAGAAAAACATCAAAAATTTCAGTCCTGCATGATTCTACCAAGAAATGTGTGTTCATTCAAACCGCTGGTTTTTGATAGTTTGGGCCCTATTGAATAATGAATGTTTTGAATTTTCTCCAAAAGTAAAGTAGTTGCAAACTCATCCTTTTAGAAACTTGTTTGGGCTGTTGAGAGGAGTAAAAAACCATCAAAAATTTCAATCCTGCATGATTCTACCAAGAAATGTGATTCTTCATTCAAAACGCTGGTTTTTGCTATTGGGCTCTATTGAATAATGAATGTTTTGAATTTTCTCCAAAAGTAAAGTAGTTGCAAACTCATCCTTTTAGAAACTTGTTTGTGCTGTTGAGAGGAGTAAAAACCCATCAAAAATTTCAATCCTGCATGATTCTACCAAGAAATGTGATTCTTCATTCAAAACCTGATTTTTGCTATTGGGCTCTATTGAATAATGAATGTTTTGAATTTTCTCCAAAAGTGAAGTAGTTGCAAACTCATGCTTTTAGAGACTTGTTTGGGCTCATGAGAGGAGTAGAAAAACATCAAAAATTTCAGTCCTGCATGATTCTACCAAGAAATGTGTGTTCATTGAAACCGCTGGTTTTTGATAGTTTGGGCCCTATTGAATAATGAATGTTTTGAATTTTCTCCAAAAGTAAAGTAGTTGCAAACTCATCCTTTTAGAAACTTGTTTGGGCTGTTGAGAGGAGTAAAAAACCATCAAAAATTTCAATCCTGCATGATTCTACCAAGAAATGTGATTCTTCATTCAAAACCTGATTTTTGCTATTGGGCTCTATTGAATAATGAATGTTTTGAATTTTCTCCAAAAGTAAAGTAGTTGCAAACTCATGCTTTTAGAGACTTGTTTGGGCTCATGAGAGGAGTAGAAAAACATCAAAAATTTCAGTCCTGCATGATTCTACCAAGAAATGTGTGTTCATTGAAACCGCTGGTTTTTGATAGTTTGGGCCCTATTGAATAATGAATGTTTTGAATTTTCTCCAAAAGTAAAGTAGTTGCAAACTCATCCTTTTAGAAACTTGTTTGGGCTGTTGAGAGGAGTAAAAATCCATCAAAAATTTCAATCCTGCATGATTCTACCAAGAAATGTGATTCTTCATTCAAAACGCTGGTTTTTGCTATTGGGCTCTTTTGAGTAATGAATGTTTTGAATTTTCTCCAAACGTAAAGTAGTTGCAAACTCATGCTTTTAGAGACTTGTTTGGGCTCATGAGAGGAGTAGAAAAACATCAAAAATTTCAGTCCTGCATGATTCTACCAAGAAATGTGTGTTCATTCAAACCGCTGGTTTTTGATAGTTTGGGCCCTATTGAATAATGAATGTTTTGAATTTTCTCCAAAAGTAAAGTAGTTGCAAACTCATCCTTTTAGAAACTTGTTTGGGCTGTTGAGAGGAGTAAAAACCCATCAAAAATTTCAATCCTGCATGATTCTACCAAGAAATGTGATTCTTCATTCAAAACCTGATTTTTGCTATTGGGCTCTATTGAATAATGAATGTTTTGAATTTTCTCCAAAAGTAAAGTAGTTGCAAACTCATGCTTTTAGAGACTTGTTTGGGCTCATGAGAGGAGTAGAAAAACATCAAAAATTTCAGTCCTGCATGATTCTACCAAGAAATGTGTGTTCATTCAAACCGCTGGTTTTTGATAGTTTGGGCCCTATTGAATAATGAATGTTTTGAATTTTCTCCAAAAGTAAAGTAGTTGCAAACTCATCCTTTTAGAAACTTGTTTGGGCTGTTGAGAGGAGTAAAAACCCATCAAAAATTTCAATCCTGCATGATTTTACCAAGAAATGTGATTCTTCATTCAAAACCTGATTTTTGCTATTGGGCTCTATTGAATAATGAATGTTTTGAATTTTCTCAAAAAGTAAAGTAGTTGCCAACTCATGCTTTTAGAAACTTGTTTGGGCTCATGAGAGGAGTAGAAAAACATCAAAAATTTCAGTCCTGCATGATTCTACCAAGAAATGTGTGTTCATTGAAACCGCTGGTTTTTGATAGTTTGGGCCCTATTGAATAATGAATGTTTTGAATTTTCTCCAGAAGTAAAGTAGTTGCAAACTCATCCTTTTAGAAACTTGTTTGGGCTGTTGAGAGGAGTAAAAAACCATCAAAAATTTCAATCCTGCATGATTTTACCAAGAAATGTGATTCTTCATTCAAAACCTGATTTTTGCTATTGGGCTCTATTGAATAATGAATGTTTTGAATATTCTCCAAAAGTAAAGTAGTTGCAAACTCATGCTTTTAGAGACTTGTTTGGGCTCATGAGAGGAGTAGAAAAACATCAAAAATTTCAGTCCTGCATGATTCTACCAAGAAATGTGTGTTCATTGAAACCGCTGGTTTTTGATAGTTTGGGCCCTATTGAATAATGAATGTTTTGAATTTTCTCCAAAAGTAAAGTAGTTGCAAACTCATCCTTTTAGAAACTTGTTTGGGCTGTTGAGAGGAGTAAAAGACCATCAAAAATTTCAATCCTGCATGATTCTACCAAGAAATGTGATTCTTCATTCAAAACCTGATTTTTGCTATTGGGCTCTATTGAATAATGAATGTTTTGAATTTTCTCCAAAAGTAAAGTAGTTGCAAACTCATGCTTTTAGAGACTTGTTTGGGCTCATGAGCGAAGTAGAAAAACATCAAAAATTTCAGTCCTGCATGATTCTACCAAGAAATGTGTGTTCATTGAAACCGCTGGTTTTTGATAGTTTGGGCCCTATTGAATAATGAATGTTTTGAATTTTCTCCAAAAGTAAAGTAGTTGCAAACTCATCCTTTTAGAAACTTGTTTGGGCTGTTGAGAGGAGTAAAAAACCATCAAAAATTTCAATCCTGCATGATTCTACCAAGAAATGTGATTCTTCATTCAAAACCTGATTTTTGCTATTGGGCTCTATTGAATAATGAATGTTTTGAATTTTCTCCAAAAGTAAAGTAGTTGCAAACTCATGCTTTTAGAGACTTGTTTGGGCTCATGAGAGGAGTAGAAAAACATCAAAAATTTCAGTCCTGCATGATTCTACCAAGAAATGTGTGTTCATTCAAACCGCTGGTTTTTGATAGTTTGGGCCCTATTGAATAATGAATGTTTTGAATTTTCTCCAAAAGTAAAGTAGTTGCAAACTCATCCTTTTAGAAACTTGTTTGGGCTGTTGAGAGGAGTAAAAAACCATCAAAAATTTCAATCCTGCATGATTCTACCAAGAAATGTGATTCTTCATTCAAAACGCTGGTTTTTGCTATTGGGCTCTTTTGAGTAATGAATGTTTTGAATTTTCTCCAAAAGTAAAGTAGTTGCAAACTCATGCTTTTAGAGACTTGTTTGGGCTCATGAGAGGAGTAGAAAAACATCAAAAATTTCAGTCCTGCATGATTCTACCAAGAAATGTGTGTTCATTCAAACCGCTGGTTTTTGATAGTTTGGGCCCTATTGAATAATGAATGTTTTGAATTTTCTCCAAAAGTAAAGTAGTTGCAAACTCATCCTTTTAGAAACTTGTTTGGGCTGTTGAGAGGAGTAAAAAACCATCAAAAATTTCAATCCTGCATGATTTTACCAAGAAATGTGATTCTTCATTCAAAACCTGATTTTTGCTATTGGGCTCTATTGAATAATGAATGTTTTGAATTTTCTCCAAAAGTAAAGTAGTTGCAAACTCATGCTTTTAGAGACTTGTTTGGGCTCATGAGAGGAGTAGAAAAACATCAAAAATTTCAGTCCTGCATGATTCTACCAAGAAATGTGTATTCATTGAAACCGCTGGTTTTTGATAGTTTGGGCCCTATTGAATAATGAATGTTTTGAATTTTCTCCAAAAGTAAAGTAGTTACAAACTCATCCTTTTAGAAACTTGTTTGGGCTGCTGAGAGGAGTAAAAAACCATCAAAAATTTCAATCCTGCATGATTCTACCAAGAAATGTGATTTTTCATTCAAAACCTGATTTTTGCTATTGGGCTCTATTGAATAATGAATGTTTTGAATTTTCTCCAAAAGTAAAGTAGTTGCAAACTCATGCTTTTAGAGACTTGTTTGGGCTCATGAGAGGAGTAGAAAAACATCAAAAATTTCAGTCCTGCATGATTCTACCAAGAAATGTGTGTTCATTGAAACCGCTGGTTTTTGATAGTTTGGGCCCTATTGAATAATGAATGTTTTGAATTTTATCCAAAAGTAAAGTAGTTGCAAACTCATCCTTTTAGAAACTTGTTTGGGCTGTTGAGAGGAGTAAAAAACCATCAAAAATTTCAATCCTGCATGATTCTACCAAGAAATGTGATTCTTCATTCAAAACGCTGGTTTTTGCTATTGGGCTCTTTTGAGTAATGAATGTTTTGAATTTTCTCCAAAAGTAAAGTAGTTGCAAACTCATGCTTTTAGAGACTTGTTTGGGCTCATGAGAGGAGTAGAAAAACATCAAAAATTTCAGTCCTGCATGATTCTACCAAGAAATGTGTGTTCATTCAAACCGCTGGTTTTTGATAGTTTGGGCCCTATTGAATAATGAATGTTTTGAATTTTCTCCAAAAGTAAAGTAGTTGCAAACTCATCCTTTTAGAAACTTGTTTGGGCTGTTGAGAGGAGTAAAAAACCATCAAAAATTTCAATCCTGCATGATTCTACCAAGAAATGTGATTCTTCATTCAAAACGCTGGTTTTTGCTATTGGGCTCTATTGAATAATGAATGTTTTGAATTTTCTCCAAAAGTAAAGTAGTTGCAAACTCATCCTTTTAGAAACTTGTTTGTGCTGTTGAGAGGAGTAAAAAACCATCAAAAATTTCAATCCTGCATGATTCTACCAAGAAATGTGATTCTTCATTCAAAACCTGATTTTTGCTATTGGGCTCTATTGAATAATGAATGTTTTGAATTTTCTCCAAAAGTAAAGTAGTTGCAAACTCATGCTTTTAGAGACTTGTTTGGGCTCATCAGAGGAGTAGAAAAACATCAAAAATTTCAGTCCTGCATGATTCTACCAAGAAATGTGTGTTCATTGAAACCGCTGGTTTTTGATAGTTTGGGCCCTATTGAATAATGAATGTTTTGAATTTTCTCCAAAAGTAAAGTAGTTGCAAACTCATCCTTTTAGAAACTTGTTTGGGCTGTTGAGAGGAGTAAAAATCCATCAAAAATTTCAATCCTGCATGATTCTACCAAGAAATGTGATTCTTCATTCAAAACGCTGGTTTTTGCTATTGGGCTCTTTTGAGTAATGAATGTTTTGAATTTTCTCCAAAAGTAAAGTAGTTGCAAACTCATGCTTTTAGAGACTTGTTTGGGCTCATGAGAGGAGTAGAAAAACATCAAAAATTTCAGTCCTGCATGATTCTACCAAGAAATGTGTGTTCATTCAAACCGCTGGTTTTTGATAGTTTGGGCCCTATTGAATAATGAATGTTTTGAATTTTCTCCAAAAGTAAAGTAGTTGCAAACTCATCCTTTTAGAAACTTGTTTGGGCTGTTGAGAGGAGTAAAAACCCCTCAAAAATTTCAATCCTGCATGATTTTACCAAGAAATGTGATTCTTCATTCAAAACCTGATTTTTGCTATTGGGCTCTATTGAATAATGAATGTTTTGAATTTTCTCAAAAAGTAAAGTAGTTGCCAACTCATGCTTTTAGAGACTTGTTTGGGCTCATGAGAGGAGTAGAAAAACATCAAAAATTTCAGTCCTGCATGATTCTACCAAGAAATGTGTGTTCATTGAAACCGCTGGTTTTTGATAGTTTGGGCCCTATTGAATAATGAATGTTTTGAATTTTCTCCAAAAGTAAAGTAGTTACAAACTCATCCTTTTAGAAACTTGTTTGTGCTGTTGAGAGGAGTAAAAAACCATCAAAAATTTCAATCCTGCATGATTCTACCAAGAAATGTGATTCTTCATTCAAAACCTGATTTTTGCTATTGGGCTCTATTGAATAATGAATGTTTTGAATTTTCTCCAAAAGTAAAGTAGTTGCAAACTCATGCTTTTAGAGACTTGTTTGGGCTCATGAGAGGAGTAGAAAAACATCAAAAATTTCAGTCCTGCATGATTCTACCAAGAAATGTGTGTTCATTCAAACCGCTGGTTTTTGATAGTTTGGGCCCTATTGAATAATGAATGTTTTGAATTTTCTCCAAAAGTAAAGTAGTTGCAAACTCATCCTTTTAGAAACTTGTTTGGGCTGTTGAGAGGAGTAAAAAACCATCAAAAATTTCAATCCTGCATGATTCTACCAAGAAATGTGATTCTTCATTCAAAACGCTGGTTTTTGCTATTGGGCTCTTTTGAGTAATGAATGTTTTGAATTTTCTCCAAAAGTAAAGTAGTTGCAAACTCATGCTTTTAGAGACTTGTTTGGGCTCATGAGAGGAGTAGAAAAACATCAAAAATTTCAGTCCTGCATGATTCTACCAAGAAATGTGTGTTCATTGAAACCGCTGGTTTTTGATAGTTTGGGCCCTATTGAATAATGAATGTTTTGAATTTTCTCCAAAAGTAAAGTAGTTGCAAACTCATCCTTTTAGAAACTTGTTTGGGCTGTTGAGAGGAGTAAAAAACCATCAAAAATTTCAATCCTGCATGATTCTACCAAGAAATGTGATTCTTCATTCAAAACGCTGGTTTTTGCTATTGGGCTCTATTGAATAATGAATGTTTTGAATTTTCTCCAAAAGTAAAGTAGTTGCAAACTCATGCTTTTAGAGACTTGTTTGGGCTCATGAGAGGAGTAGAAAAACATCAAAAATTTCAGTCCTGCATGATTCTACCAAGAAATGCGTGTTCATTGAAACCGCTGGTTTTTGATAGTTTGGGCCCTATTGAATAATGAATGTTTTGAATTTTCTCCAAAAGTAAAGTAGTTGCAAACTCATCCTTTTAGAAACTTGTTTGGGCTGTTGAGAGGAGTAAAAAAACATCAAAAATTTCAATCCTGCATGATTCTACCAAGAAATGTGATTCTTCATTCAAAACCTGATTTTTGCTATTGGGCTCTATTGAATAATGAATGTTTTGAATTTTCTTCAAAAGTAAAGTAGTTGCAAACTCATGCTTTTAGAGACTTGTTTGGGCTCATGAGAGGAGTAGAAAAACATCAAAAATTTCAGTCCTGCATGATTCTACCAAGAAATGTGTGTTCATTGAAACCGCTGGTTTTTGATAGTTTGAGCCCTATTGAATAATGAATGTTTTGAATTTTCTCCAAAAGTAAAGTAGTTGCAAACTCATCCTTTTAGAAACTTGTTTGGGCTGTTGAGGGGAGTAAAAAACCATCAAAAATTTCAATCCTGCATGATTCTACCAAGAAATGTAATTCTTCATTCAAAACGCTGGTTTTTGCTATTGGGCTCTATTGAATAATGAATGTTTTGAATTTTCTCCAAAAGTAAAGTAGTTGCAAACTCATGCTTTTAGAGACTTGTTTGGGCTCATGAGAGGAGTAGAAAAACATCAAAAATTTCAGTCCTGCATGATTCTACCAAGAAATGTGTGTTCATTGAAACCGCTGGTTTTTGATAGTTTGGGCCCTATTGAATAATGAATGTTTTGAATTTTCTCCAAAAGTAAAGTAGTTGCAAACTCATCCTTTTAGAAACTTGTTTGGGCTTTTGAGAGGAGTAAAAAACCATCAAAAATTTCAATCCTGCATGATTTTACCAAGAAATGTGATTCTTCATTCAAAACCTGATTTTTGCTATTGGGCTCTATTGAATAATGAATGTTTTGAATTTTCTCCAAAAGTAAAGTAGTTGCAAACTCATGCTTTTAGAGACTTGTTTGGGCTCATGAGAGGAGTATAAAAACATCAAAAATTTCAGTCCTGCATGATTCTACCAAGAAATGTGTGTTCATTCAAACCGCTGGTTTTTGATAGTTTGGGCCCTATTGAATAATGAATGTTTTGAATTTTCTCCAAAAGTAAAGTAGTTGCAAACTCATCCTTTTAGGAACTTGTTTGGGCTGTTGAGAGGAGTAAAAAACCATCAAAAATTTCAATCCTGCATGATTTTACCAAGAAATGTGATTCTTCATTCAAAACCTGATTTTTGCTATTGGGCTCTATTGAATAATGAATGTTTTGAATTTTCTCCAAAAGTAAAGTAGTTGCAAACTCATGCTTTTAGAGACTTGTTTGGGCTCATGAGAGGAGTAGAAAAACATCAAAAATTTCAGTCCTGCATGATTCTACCAAGAAATGTGTGTTCATTGAAACCGCTGGTTTTTGATAGTTTGGGCCCTATTGAATAATGAATGTTTTGAATTTTCTCCAAAAGTAAAGTAGTTGCAAACTCATCCTTTTAGAAACTTGTTTGGGCTGTTGAGAGGAGTAAAAAACCATCAAAAATTTCAATCCTGCATGATTCTACCAAGAAATGTGATTCTTCATTCAAAACCTGATTTTTGCTATTGGGCTCTATTGAATAATGAATGTTTTGAATTTTCTCCAAAAGTAAAGTAGTTGCAAACTCATGCTTTTAGAGACTTGTTTGGGCTCATGAGAGGAGTAGAAAAACATCAAAAATTTCAGTCCTGCATGATTCTACCAAGAAATGTGTGTTCATTGAAACCGCTGGTTTTTGATAGTTTGGGCCCTATTGAATAATGAATGTTTTGAATTTTCTCCAAAAGTAAAGTAGTTGCAAACTCATCCTTTTAGAAACTTGTTTGGGCTGTTGAGAGGAGTAAAAAACCATCAAAAATTTCAATCCTGCATGATTCTACCAAGAAATGTGATTCTTCATTCAAAACGCTGGTTTTTGCTATTGGGCTCTTTTGAGTAATGAATGTTTTGAATTTTCTCCAAAAGTAAAGTAGTTGGAAACTCATGCTTTTAGAGACTTGTTTGGGCTCATGAGAGGAGTAGAAAAACATCAAAAATTTCAGTCCTGCATGATTCTACCAAGAAATGTGTGTTCATTCAAACCGCTGGTTTTTGATAGTTTGGGCCCTATTGAATAATGAATGTTTTGAATTTTCTCCAAAAGTAAAGTAGTTGCAAACTCATCCTTTTAGAAACTTGTTTGGGCTGTTGAGAGGAGTAAAAAACCATCAAAAATTTCAATCCTGCATGATTCTACCAAGAAATGTGATTCTTCATTCAAAACCTGATTTTTGCTATTGGGCTCTATTGAATAATGAATGTTTTGAATTTTCTCCAAAAGTAAAGTAGTTGCAAACTCATGCTTTTAGAGACTTGTTTGGGCTCATGAGAGGAGTAGAAAAACATCAAAAATTTCAGTCCTGCATGATTCTACCAAGAAATGTGTGTTCATTGAAACCGCTGGTTTTTGATAGTTTGGGCCCTATTGAATAACGAATGTTTTGAATTTTCTCCAAAAGTAAAGTAGTTGCAAACTCATCCTTTTAGAAACTTGTTTGGGCTGTTGAGAGGAGTAAAAAACCATCAAAAATTTCAATCCTGCATGATTCTACCAAGAAATGTGATTCTTCATTCAAAACGCTGGTTTTTGCTATTGGGCTCTTTTGAGTAATGAATGTTTTGAATTTTCTTTAACAATAATTTTTATTAGAATTTTCAGAATAGTAGGCAGAATGTAAAATTTACACTTGTACAGACTCATCTAAGTAAGTTAATGTACTGATGTAAAAAAAAAAATATGAATACATTACAATATGATGACATTTCAATAATATATCAACATTGAGAGTAAATGTAGTAAACATTAAACAAATAGTACCAGAAAGAAACAATAAAAAGAAAGGTAAATTTAGGCACATGAATATGTGAAATATTGGCACATCATAAACCATAAGAAATAAAATATGAGTTCAGGATATGAAATCCTTTTCTATTTTAGACTTTAGTTCCATCCATTTATACCATCTGTCATCAAATATTTTAATTAAGCCTTTATTAATATAGTGAATCTTCTCGTAGACACAATGTTTGTCTACCAGTAAAATGAGGGTGACAATGTCTGGAGGTTGCTTCCTGTTCCAACCCTTCGCTACAAGGAAGGCTGCAGACATAAGGATATGAGCCGCCAGAAATTTATTTCTTTTAAATCTATGTATGTCTATTAGTAACAAGGCTAGAGCAGGTTGTGGTTGAATACACCAATTGCATATGAGTGAAAGCAAATCGAACACCCTGGACCAGTACAACTTCAGCACAGGGCATCCCCAAAAAACATGTAATAAATCTGCCTGAGATCCACAGTTACGCCAACACATTCCAGATCCCCCCCCTCCAAAATGTTTCAATCTATTTGGAGTAAGGTAATATCTATGAATTAATTTGTAATGCGTTTCTAGTATATTCATACATCTTGTGGATTTGATTGCAATTTTAAGAGAGGAGATCCACTGGGGACCATATATCTGTCTCTGTAATGTGGTTTCCCATTTTTCAAAGCATCCTTCATTGGTGAAGGTGTCTTTGTTGGTCAGGCTATTATATAAGGGTCTAAGATAACTCTTATGTCTAGATGACATATTAAATAGAAAATTGTTAATAGTAAGGTCAATTGGAACCACTCTAAAAAGGTATTTCTTATATTTGTTGTATTCTTCCTTGAGTAGGAGATATGTCATATACTCCGAATTGGGAACCCCAAATCTGTTCTTTAATAACTCAAAGGGTATGACTCTGTTATTGTCTATCAAGTCATCTACAAAGGTGATCGGAAATTTGGTCCAGCTGTCAAATATAGGTCTTAGAGAAGTCCTGACAGGAGACAGATAAGGGAGTCTCAACCTCTCGAGTGAAAAAGAGGAAGAGCTAGTCTTTCTTTTGCATACATACGACCAGCACAACATAGAGGCCTTAAGTATGGGATTATCTATTTTCATAATTTCCCTTCTATGTAGAAGGAAGTAGGTTATGAATAAAACTGGTTCCCTATTGGGCATCATATCCCTTTCAATATTTGGCCACCCCAGGTCTGTCTGTTCCACAAACCAGCCTTTTGTCAGTTCAGTCATAGTGGCATAATAATATGCCTCAAGATCCGGTATGGCCACCCCCCCCTTCTCCTTGGATTTAAGTAGAGTGCGCTTTTTCACTCTAGGTTTCCCATTGTTCCAAATAAATTTATTCATCTGGTGTGTTAGTTTTTGTATATACTGTACAGATATAGGCAGAGGGACGTTCCTGTATAAAAATAGGACTTTGGGTAGGCAGAACATCTTATATAGCACTATTCTGCCCATCCATGTGGCTGGGGTCTTCGACAGTTCCTTCAACTTAATGTCGAGAGACTGTAGAAGGTGATCCATGTTTACCTCACTCATATGCATGGGGTTACCTGTGAGCCAAATTCCTAAGTACGGTATCCTGGTACAGTCCCAATTAAAGGGATACTTGTCTCTTAGTTGCTGTTTCGTAGAGGCTGAAAGGAAAAGTGATAGAACATTAGTCTTTTTTACATTTAATTTATAGTATGAAACTGAGCCAAATAAATTTATGATATCCCATATCTTTTCCAGGGAATCAATTGGATTTGTGAGTGTGAGTAAAATGTCATCTGCATAGAGGTTAATCTTATGCTCTGAATCTTTCAATTGTACACCGTGTACTTCACCAGAATCCCTTATCATTTGAGCCAAGGGTTCCAGGCCCAGGATAAAAATTATTGGGGATAGAGGACATCCCTGTCTTGTCCCATTAGTTATAAAAAATGTATCTGACATCGTGTTGTTGACCAGCACAGAGGCAGATGGCCGAGAGTATAAAGCTCGAATACTTCTCATCATCTCCCCACCAAAACCCATTTTCTCCAAAACTGTAAAGGCATAGGCCCAATTGATCCGGTCAAAGGCCTTTTCAGCGTCAAGAGCCACAAACAAACTGGAAATCCTATTTTTGTAGCATGAATATAAGTGATGCAGGACACTTCTAGAACTGTCTGAAGTTTGCCTAGATTTTACAAAACCGACTTGATCGGGATGTATAAGGAATGGAACAACGTCCTGTAATCTTTCTGCTAATATTTTTGCGTAGATCTTGATATCCACATTTAGGAGAGAAATAGGCCTATAGTTTTCGATTTTGGTCAAATCTTTATCTGGTTTGGGAATCACCACTATCGTGGCTCTCAGCATATCTGTGCTGCACTTTCCTTCTGATTTAATAAAATTCAGGGCATTAGTTAAGTGTGGGATGAGTTCCTTTGTAAATTCTTTATAATACTCTATAGGAAAGCCATCTGGACCTGGAGCCTTGTCATTTTTAAGATTATTCATCGCAAAAGAGACCTCACCCTCAGTAAAGGGTGCGTCAAGTGACTCCTTCTGCTTTAGAGACAAAGATCCCAGCTTTACTTTTTCCAAAAAATTATTTATCATCTCTGGTGAAGGAGAGGGATGAGCTCCATTGTTTCCTATGTTATATAATTTAGAATAGTAGCTCTCAAAGGCTAGGGCTATCTCTTTGGGTTTTTCTATAGTCTTTGAGCTTTGGGTTATTTTTTTGATTGGATGTTTTTTATTTATGGGTTTAAACCTATTTGCCATATTTTTGGAGAACTTATTATTATTAACATAAAACCCTGCCCTATTAAATAAAGTCTTTTTCTCATATAAGTTGATGAGGAGATTCCTAAGTTCCAGTCTGAGGGAGTACAATTCATTATATTTAGCAAAATTTTTGTCTGCTTTAGCTTGGGATTCTAATTTTTGGATCTGTTCTAACAACATCCTCTGTTGGCTCTCTCTTGCCCTTTTTTGTCTCGAAGCAACTTGGATCAGATGACCCCTAATGACACATTTGTGTGCTAGCCACAATGTTTCAGGTGTAATTTCTTGGGAACAGTTCTCTTTGAAGTAGTTCATTAAGACATTCTTTGCTAATGATATGTTTTCTGGGGAGTCAACAGTGAATTTACTATATCTCCAATTGTATTGTTTTGGGATCATGGAGGAAGTATGTAAGGTCAGTAGGATTGGGGCATGGTCTGACCATGTAATAGGACCAGTCTGGAAGTCTATGTATGAGTCTAGTAGCGAGAAGCTAGTGAACACATGATCAATCCTAGTGTAAGACTTGTTATGTGGACAAAATCTTGTGTATTCTTTTGAGGTAGAGTTCAATATCTTACAGCTGTCATGCAAATTAGAATCTCCCAACCATCTTCCCAGATTCACGCTTCTATAATATGGGGCATCAGATGAGCAATCAGTATTTGGGTCAACTATACAATTAAAATCTCCTCCCCAGATTATGTGACCTCTACTAAAATTGGACAATTTCTTCTTGACCTTATTTAGAAAACTAATTTGCCGGACATTAGGGGTATATACGTTTACCACTGTATATTCCACACCCTCCAAAGTAAAATTAATAGCAAGTTGTCTACCATTGCTGTCCCTATATATGTCTGAGACCACTATTGGCAAATCTTTGTGGAAGGCGATGGCCACCCCAGCTTTTTTCTTTCCCTCAGTGTTAGAAAAGAAAATCTGAGGGAAGTCCTTATTTTTGAGTCTTGTGTTATCAATTTCTAAAAGGTGTGTTTCTTGTATCATTGCTATGTTGGCCTTCAATTTTTTAATCTCCTTCCACAAAGCAAATCTCTTGAATGGGCTATTGAGCCCATTTACATTAAATGACAGTACCCTCAATTCCATAATGTGTCAGGAAGGAAAAAAAGCATTAGATGATTCACTGAAACAGAACATTTCACCCGAAAATACATCCAAAAGACAGTGGGTTTCCTTAGTGATTTTTTGTTAGTGCCTGGTGTGCCTGTAAACAAAAACATGTTACAACCTAGAACAGAACAAAACTTATAAACTAGACAAATTTAGATTTCTCAAAAGAAATGGTACCGAGAGAATGTCTCTCAGTTATCACGTGGGGAGTGAAAAAGAGAAAGTTCAGGCCTAAAGCCAGGGTCAGTACCCACCAAGTCTATTTTCTTTTCTTTTGCGTATTCCAGGACTGGGAAAGGCGTCTTTGCTGCTGCAAGGGGATATTCCTTTCTTGATTGTAGAATGATGATGATGGTGGAGTCTCCAGTGGAGGGATACCTAAATCTTGGAAAAAACTATTACAGTTATCAATATTAGACAAGGCAAAAGTGGTATTCTCTTTCATGACTAGAATTTTTGTAGGGAAACCCCATCTGTATAAAATCTTGTGTTTCCTCAGATGTGCAGTGATTAGAAAGAAGTCTCTCCTTTTCTGTAGGGTAGCTTTTGAGAAGTCTGCAAAAATCTTGATATCCTCGTATGGCCTTGGTAATATAGGTGATTGCTTACTTCTCCTCAGAATGTCCTCCTTTGTCAGGAAATAATGAAAATATGCAATGACATCTCTTGGGGCTCTGTCTGGGGCATATTTGAACTTGGGGAGTCTGTGTATACGTTCCATCAATAGGTCCCCTTTAGAGGCCCCTGGAAGTATTGTATGGAGCATCTTTTGCACATATGCATTAAGGTCTCTGTCTTTGACATTTTCAGGTATTCCCCTGAATTTAAGGTTGTTCCTTCTACTTCTGTCTTCTTGCTCTATCAACCTTGATTTTAAGAAGACAACCTCTTTTTCTAGGGCATAGTGTTCATCTATCAAATTATTATGGGATTTAACCAATTCTTCCATTTTAGATTCAAGATGGTCCACTCTCTGGCCTAGACCGTCTATGTTATTTTGGAGATTTGTATTATAGCCCTCCAGTTGTTTCTGAAATGTCTTTGCTAGAAGGCATAGCATGTTTTTAATAAATATTTCTGAGGCTGTATTACTGGTAGCCTCCACCTCTGTTAAAACGTGTAAAATGTTCTCCGGTATGGGATTATCAGAAGGACAGGAGTCCTCAATTTGTAATTCCTGTTGCATCTCAGCTGAGCTGCTGCTAAATCTGCGGCTAGTCACTGAGAAAGGAGACATTTCCCTCTGTAATGGCGTTAGAGGAGTATCTGACACATTGGAGATGTCAGGACAGGATGAGGAACCCCTTAATACATTTGTCTCCTCCATATCAGCGGTCAGCGGTGCTGCTGCACCATAATTCACAAGCTGCGCTGTATTTTTGCTTAAGTTACGCAAATTGCGTATCTGTTGCGTAGTCTCGCTTGTCCCCCGGTCACTCTCGCGAGATCTCGCTCCTTTCACCTCAGCGCTACTTTTAATGTGTAAATTAGCGCTTCTATTAGCCTGCAGAGCGGCGGTTTTAGCTGGGGCAGGGGTAGACTTACCCCCTTGCTTGAATGCTGCATGCTTCAGCCGCTGTGGCGTCCTTTGCCGCTGTGTACCGCTCAGGCTGGGGCTGCAGGCTGTGGCTGCTGCTGTGAGGCGGGCGCCATCTTGGCTCCTCAGCATGAGGGGAGAGCGCTCTGTTTTCTTTCCTTTTTCTGCTTTTTTACTGAGCAGATCCATAGTGTGGGGGCACCGCTGGTGTCTATGGAGGTTCCCACAAGTTTTCAGCCAGTCCTGGCTTGTAAATCGCTTGTTAATAGCGCTTGGAAGGCTGCCCTGTGGAGGAGCTCAGAGCTCAGGCTTCCATTCAGCTCAGACGCTGGCCACGCCCCCCAATGTTTTGAATTTTCTCCAAAAGTAAAGTAGTTGCAAACTCATGCTTTTAGAGACTTGTTTGGGCTCATGAGAGGAGTAGAAAAACATCAAAAATTTCAGTCCTGCATGATTCTACCAAGAAATGTGTGTTCATTCAAACCGCTGGTTTTTGATAGTTTGGGCCCTATTGAATAATGAATGTTTTGAATTTTCTCCAAAAGTAAAGTAGTTGCAAACTCATCCTTTTAGAAACTTGTTTGGGCTGTTGAGAGGAGTAAAAAACCATCAAAAATTTCAATCCTGCATGATTCTACCAAGAAATGTGATTCTTCATTCAAAACCTGATTTTTGCTATTGGGCTCTATTGAATAATGAATGTTTTGAATTTTCTCCAAAAGTAAAGTAGTTGCAAACTCATGCTTTTAGAGACTTGTTTGGCTCATGAGAGGAGTAGAAAAACATCAAAAATTTCAGTCCTGCATGATTCTACCAAGAAATGTGTGTTCATTGAAACCGCTGGTTTTTGATAGTTTGGGCCCTATTGAATAATGAATGTTTTGAATTTTCTCCAAAAGTAAAGTAGTTGCAAACTCATCCTTTTAGAAACTTGTTTGGGCTGTTGAGAGGAGTAAAAAACCATCAAAAATTTCAATCCTGCATGATTTTACCAAGAAATGTGATTCTTCATTCAAAACCTGATTTTTGCTATTGGGCTCTATTGAATAGTGAATGTTTTGAATTTTCTCCAAAAGTAAAGTAGTTGCAAACTCATGCTTTTAGAGACTTGTTTGGGCTCATGAGAGGAGTAGAAAAACATCAAAAATTTCGGTCCTGCATGATTCTACCAAGAAATGTGTGTTCATTCAAACCGCTGGTTTTTGATAGTTTGGGCCCTATTGAATAATGAATGTTTTGAATTTTCTCCAAAAGTAAAGTAGTTGCAAACTCATCCTTTTAGAAACTTGTTTGGGCTGTTGAGAGGAGTAAAAAACCATCAAAAATTTCAATTATGCATGATTCTACCAAGAAATGTGATTCTTCATTCAAAACCTGATTTTTGCTATTGGGCTCTATTGAATAATGAATGTTTTGAATTTTCTCCAAAAGTAAAGTAGTTGCAAACTCATGCTTTTAGAGACTTGTTTGGGCTCATGAGAAGAGTAGAAAAACATCAAAAATTTCAGTCCTGCATGATTCTACCAAGAAATGTGTGTTCATTGAAACCGCTGGTTTTTGATAGTTTGGGCCCTATTGAATAATGAATGTTTTGAATTTTCTCCAAAAGTAAAGTAGTTGCAAACTCATCCTTTTAGAAACTTGTTTGGGCTGTTGAGAGGAGTAAAAAACCATCAAAAATTTCAATCCTGCATGATTCTACCAAGAAATGTGATTCTTCATTCAAAACGCTGGTTTTTGCTATTGGGCTCTTTTGAGTAATGAATGTTTTGAATTTTCTCCAAAAGTAAAGTAGTTGCAAACTCATGCTTTTAGAGACTTGTTTGGGCTCATGAGAGGAGTAGAAAAACATCAAAAATTTCAGTCCTGCATGATTCTACCAAGAAATGTGTGTTCATTCAAACCGCTGGTTTTTGATAGTTTGGGCCCTATTGAATAATGAATGTTTTGAATTTTCTCCAAAAGTAAAGTAGTTGCAAACTCATCCTTTTAGAAACTTGTTTGAGCTGTTGAGAGGAGTAAAAAACCATCAAAAATTTCAATCCTGCATGATTCTACCAAGAAATGTGATTCTTCATTCAAAACGCTGGTTTTTGCTATTGGGCTCTATTGAATAATGAATGTTTTGAATTTTCTCCAAAAGTAAAGTAGTTGCAAACTCATCCTTTTAGAAACTTGTTTGGGCTGTTGAGAGGAGTAAAAAACCATCAAAAATTTCAATCCTGCATGATTTTACCAAGAAATGTGATTCTTCATTCAAAACCTGATTTTTGATATTGTGCTCTATTGAATAATGAATGTTTTGAATTTTCTCCAAAAGTAAAGTAGTTGCAAACTCATGCTTTTAGAGACTTGTTTGGGCTCATGAGAGGAGTAGAAAAACATCAAAAATTTCGGTCCTGCATGATTCTACCAAGAAATGTGTGTTCATTCAAACCGCTGGTTTTTAATAGTTTGGGCCCTATTGAATAATGAATGTTTTGAATTTTCTCCAAAAGTAAAGTAGTTGCAAACTCATCCTTTTAGAAACTTGTTTGGGCTGTTGAGAGGAGTAAAAAACCATCAAAAATTTCAATCCTGCATGATTCTACCAAGAAATGTGATTCTTCATTCAAAACCTGATTTTTGCTATTGGGCTCTATTGAATAATGAATGTTTTGAATTTTCTCCAAAAGTAAAGTAGTTGCAAACTCATGCTTTTAGAGACTTGTTTGGGCTCATGAGAGGAGTAGAAAAACATCAAAAATTTCAGTCCTGCATGATTCTACCAAGAAATGTGTGTTCATTCAAACCGCTGGTTTTTGATAGTTTGGGCCCTATTGAATAATGAATGTTTTGAATTTTCTCCAAAAGTAAAGTAGTTGCAAACTCATCCTTTTAGAAACTTGTTTGGGCTGTTGAGTGGAGTAAAAAACCATCAAAAATTTCAATCCTGCATGATTCTACCAAGAAATGTGATTCTTCATTCAAAACGCTGGTTTTTGCTATTGGGCTCTATTGAATAATGAATGTTTTGAATTTTCTCCAAAAGTAAAGTAGTTGCAAACTCATCCTTTTAGAGACTTGTTTGGGCTCATGAGAGGAGTAGAAAAACATCAAAAATTTCAGTCCTGCACGATTCTACCAAGAAATGTGTGTTCATTCAAACCGCTGGTTTTTGATATTTTGGGCCCTATTGAATAATGAATGTTTTGAATTTTCTCCAAAAGTAAAGTAGTTGCAAACTCATCCTTTTTGAAACTTGTTTGGGCTGTTGAGAGGAGTAAAAAACCATCAAAAATTTCAATCCTGCATGATTCTACCAAGAAATGTGATTCTTCATTCAAAACCTGATTTTTGCTATTGGGCTCTATTGAATAATGAATGTTTTGAATTTTCTCCAAAAGTAAAGTAGTTGCAAACTCATGCTTTTAGAGACTTGTTTGGGCTCATGAGAGGAGTAGAAAAACATCAAAAATTTCAGTCCTGCATGATTCTACCAAGAAATGTGTGTTCATTGAAACCGCTGGTTTTTGATAGTTTGGGCCCTATTGAATAATGAATGTTTTGAATTTTCTCCAAAAGTAAAGTAGTTGCAAACTCATCCTTTTAGAAACTTGTTTGGGCTGTTGAGAGGAGTAAAAAACCATCAAAAATTTCAATCCTGCATGATTTTACCAAGAAATGTGATTCTTCATTCAAAACCTGATTTTTGCTATTGGGCTCTATTGAATAATGAATGTTTTGAATTTTCTCCAAAAGTAAAGTAGTTGCAAACTCATGCTTTTAGAGACTTGTTTGGGCTCATGGGAGGAGTAGAAAAACATCAAAAATTTCAGTCCTGCATGATTCTACCAAGAAATGTGTGTTCATTGAAACTGCTGGTTTTTGATAGTTTGGGCCCTATTGAATAATGAATGTTTTGAATTTTCTCCAAAAGTAAAGTAGTTGCAAACTCATCTTTTAGAAACTTGTTTGGGCTGTTGAGAGGAGTAAAAAACCATCAAAAATTTCAATCCTGCATGATTCTACCAAGAAATGTGATTCTTCATTCAAAACGCTGGTTTTTGCTATTGGGCTCTTTTGAGTAATGAATGTTTTGAATTTTCTCCAAAAGTAAAGTAGTTGCAAACTCATGCTTTTAGAGACTTGTTTGGGCTCATGAGAGTAGAAAAACATCAAAAATTTCAGTCCTGCATGATTCTACCAAGAAATGTGTGTTCATTCACACCGCTGGTTTTTGATAGTTTGGGCCCTATTGAATAATGAATGTTTTGAATTTTCTCCAAAAGTAAAGTAGTTGCAAACTCATCCTTTTAGAAACTTGTTTGGGCTGTTGAGAGGAGTAAAAAACCATCAAAAATTTCAATCCTGCATGATTTTACCAAGAAATGTGATTCTTCATTCAAAACCTGATTTTTGCTATTGGGCTCTATTGAATAATGAATGTTTTGAATTTTCTCCAAAAGTAAAGTAGTTGCAAACTCATGCTTTTAGAGACTTGTTTGGGCTCATGAGAGGAGTAAAAAAACATCAAAAATTTCAGTCCTGCATGATTCTACCAAGAAATGTGTGTTCATTGAAACCGCTGGTTTTTGATAGTTTGGGCCCTATTGAATAATGAATGTTTTGAATTTTCTCCAAAAGTAAAGTAGTTACAAACTCATCCTTTTAGAAACTTGTTTGGGCTGTTGAGAGGAGTAAAAAACCATCAAAAATTTCAATCCTGCATGATTCTACCAAGAAATGTGATTCTTCATTCAAAACGCTGGTTTTTGCTATTGGGCTCTATTGAATTATGAATGTTTTGAGTTTTCTCCAAAAGTAAAGTAGTTGCAAACTCATCCTTTTAGAGACTTGTTTGGGCTCATGAGAGGAGTAGAAAAACATCAAAAATTTCAGTCCTGCACAATTCTACCAAGAAATGTGTGTTCATTCAAACCGCTGGTTTTTGATATTTTGGGCCCTATTGAATAATGAATGTTTTGAATTTTCTCCAAAAGTAAAGTAGTTGCAAACTCATCCTTTTAGAAACTTGTTTGGGCTGTTGAGCGGAGTAAAAAACCATCAAAAATTTCAATCCTGCATGATTCTACCAAGAAATGTGATTCTTCATTCAAAACCTGATTTTTGCTATTGGGCTCTATTGAATAATGAATGTTTTGAATTTTCTCCAAAAGTAAAGTAGTTGCAAACTCATGCTTTTAGAGACTTGTTTGGGCTCATGAGAGGAGTAGAAAAACATCAAAAATTTCAGTCCTGCATGATTCTACCAAGAAATGTGTGTTCATTGAAACCGCTGGTTTTTGATAGTTTGGGCCCTATTGAATAATGAATGTTTTGAATTTTCTCCAAAAGTAAAGTAGTTGCAAACTCATCCTTTTAGAAACTTGTTTGGGCTGTTGAGAGGAGTACAAAACCATCAAAAATTTCAATCCTGCATGATTTTACCAAGAAATGTGATTCTTCATTCAAAACCTGATTTTTGCTATTGGGCTCTATTGAATAATGAATGTTTTGAATTTTCTCCAAAAGTAAAGTAGTTGCAAACTCATGCTTTTAGAGACTTGTTTGGGCTCATGGGAGGAGTAGAAAAACATCAAAAATTTCAGTCCTGCATGATTCTACCAAGAAATGTGTGTTCATTGAAACTGCTGGTTTTTGATAGTTTGGGCCCTATTGAATAATGAATGTTTTGAATTTTCTCCAAAAGTAAAGTAGTTGCAAACTCATCTTTTAGAAACTTGTTTGGGCTGTTGAGAGGAGTAAAAAACCATCAAAAATTTCAATCCTGCATGATTCTACCAAGAAATGTGATTCTTCATTCAAAACGCTGGTTTTTGCTATTTGGCTCTTTTGAGTAATGAATGTTTTGAATTTTCTCCAAAAGTAAAGTAGTTGCAAACTCATGCTTTTAGAGACTTGTTTGGGCTCATGAGAGGAGTAGAAAAACATCAAAAATTTCAGTCCTGCATGATTCTACCAAGAAATGTGTGTTCATTGAAACCGCTGGTTTTTGATAGTTTGGGCCCTATTGAATAATGAATGTTTTGAATTTTCTCCAAAAGTAAAGTAGTTACAAACTCATCCTTTTAGAAACTTGTTTGGGCTGTTGAGAGGAGTAAAAAACCATCAAAAATTTCAATCCTGCATGATTCTACCAAGAAATGTGATTCTTCATTCAAAACGCTGGTTTTTGCTATTGGGTTCTATTGAATTATGAATGTTTTGAGTTTTCTCCAAAAGTAAAGTAGTTGCAAACTCATCCTTTTAGAGACTTGTTTGGGCTCATGAGAGGAGTAGAAAAACATCAAAAATTTCAGTCCTGCACGATTCTACCAAGAAATGTGTGTTCATTCAAACCGCTGGTTTTTGATATTTTGGGCCCTATTGAATAATGAATGTTTTGAATTTTCTCCAAAAGTAAAGTAGTTGCAAACTCATCCTTTTAGAAACTTGTTTGGGCTGTTGAGTGGAGTAAAAAACCATCAAAAATTTCAATCCTGCATGATTCTACCAAGAAATGTGATTCTTCATTCAAAACCTGATTTTTGCTATTGGGCTCTATTGAATAATGAATGTTTTGAATTTTCTCCAAAAGTAAAGTAGTTGCAAACTCATGCTTTTAGAGACTTGTTTGGGCTCATGAGAGGAGTAGAAAAACATCAAAAATTTCAGTCCTGCATGATTCTACCAAGAAATGTGTGTTCATTGAAACCGCTGGTTTTTGATAGTTTGGGCCCTATTGAATAATGAATGTTTTGAATTTTCTCCAAAAGTAAAGTAGTTGCAAACTCATCCTTTTAGAAACTTGTTTGGGCTGTTGAGAGGAGTAAAAAAACATCAAAAATTTCAATCCTGCATGTATCTACCAAGAAATGTGATTCTTCATTCAAAACGCTGGTTTTTGCTATTGTGCTCTATTGAATAATGAATGTTTTGAATTTTCTCCAAAAGTAAAGTAGTTGCAAACTCATGCTTTTAGAGACTTGTTTGGGCTCATGAGAGGAGTAGAAAAACATCAAAAATTTCAGTCCTGCATGATTCTACCAAGAAATGTGTGTTCATTGAAACCGCTGGTTTTTGATAGTTTGGGCCCTATTGAATAATGAATGTTTTGAATTTTCTCCAGAAGTAAAGTAGTTGCAAACTCATCCTTTTAGAAACTTGTTTGGGCTGTTGAGAGGAGTAAAAAACCATCAAAAATTTCAATCCTGCATGATTTTACCAAGAAATGTGATTCTTCATTCAAAACCTGATTTTTGCTATTGGGCTCTATTGAATAGTGAATGTTTTGAATTTTCTCCAAAAGTAAAGTAGTTGCAAACTCATGCTTTTAGAGACTTGTTTGGGCTCATGAGAGGAGTAGAAAAACATCAAAAATTTCAGTCCTGCATGATTCTACCAAGAAATGTGTGTTCATTGAAACCGCTGGTTTTTGATAGTTTGGGCCCTATTGAATAATGAATGTTTTGAATTTTCTCCAAAAGTAAAGTAGTTGCAAACTCATCCTTTTAGAAACTTGTTTGGGCTGTTGAGAGGAGTAAAAAACCATCAAAAATTTCAATCCTGCATGATTTTACCAAGAAATGTGATTCTTCATTCAAAACCTGATTTTTGCTATTGGGCTCTATTGAATAATGAATGTTTTGAATATTCTCCAAAAGTAAAGTAGTTGCCAACTCATGCTTTTAGAGACTTGTTTGGGCTCATGAGAGGAGTAGAAAAACATCAAAAATTTCAGTCCTGCATGATTCTACCAAGAAATGTGTGTTCATTGAAACCGCTGTTTTTTGATAGTTTGGGCCCTATTGAATAATGAATGTTTTGCATTTTCTCCAAAAGTAAAGTAGTTGCAAACTCATCCTTTTAGAAACTTGTTTGGGCTGTTGAGAGGAGTAAAAGACCATCAAAAATTTCAATCCTGCATGATTCTACCAAGAAATGTGATTCTTCATTCAAAACCTGATTTTTGCTATTGGGCTCTATTGAATAATGAATGTTTTGAATTTTCTCCAAAAGTAAAGTAGTTGCAAACTCATGCTTTTAGAGACTTGTTTGGGCTCATGAGAGAAGTAGAAAAACATCAAAAATTTCAGTCCTGCATGATTCTACCAAGAAATGTGTGTTCATTGAAACCGCTGGTTTTTGATAGTTTGGGCCCTATTGAATAATGAATGTTTTGAATTTTCTCCAAAAGTAAAGTAGTTGCAAACTCATCCTTTTAGAAACTTGTTTGGGCTGTTGAGAGGAGTAAAAAACCATCAAAAATTTCAATCCTGCATGATTCTACCAAGAAATGTGATTCTTCATTCAAAACCTGATTTTTGCTATTGGGCTCTATTGAATAATGAATGTTTTGAATTTTCTCCAAAAGTAAAGTAGTTGCAAACTCATGCTTTTAGAGACTTGTTTGGGCTCAAGAGAGGAGTAGACAAACATCAAAAATTTCAGTCCTGCATGATTCTACCAAGAAATGTGTGTTCATTGAAACCGCTGGTTTTTGATAGTTTGGGCCCTATTGAATAATGAATGTTTTGAATTTTCTCCAAAAGTAAAGTAGTTGCAAACTCATCCTTTTAGAAACTTGTTTGGGCTGTTGAGAGGAGTAAAAAACCATCAAAAATTTCAATCCTGCATGATTCTACCAAGAAATGTGATTCTTCATTCAAAACGCTGGTTTTTGCTATTGGGCTCTTTTGAGTAATGAATGTTTTGAATTTTCTCCAAAAGTAAAGTAGTTGCAAACTCATGCTTTTAGAGACTTGTTTGGGCTCATGAGAGGAGTAGAAAAACATCAAAAATTTCAGTCCTGCATGATTCTACCAAGAAATGTGTGTTCATTCAAACCGCTGGTTTTTGATAGTTTGGGCCCTATTGAATAATGAATGTTTTGAATTTTCTCCAAAAGTAAAGTAGTTGCAAACTCATCCTTTTAGAAACTTGTTTGGGCTGTTGAGAGGAGTAAAAAACCATCAAAAATTTCAATCCTGCATGATTTTACCAAGAAATGTGATTCTTCATTCAAAACCTGATTTTTGCTATTGGGCTCTATTGAATAATGAATGTTTTGAATTTTCTCCAAAAGTAAAGTAGTTGCAAACTCATGCTTTTAGAGACTTGTTTGGGCTCATGAGAGGAGTAGAAAAACATCAAAAATTTCAGTCCTGCATGATTCTACCAAGAAATGTGTGTTCATTGAAACTGCTGGTTTTTGATAGTTTGGGCCCTATTGAATAATGAATGTTTTGAATTTTCTCCAAAAGTAAAGTAGTTGCAAACTTATCCTTTTAGAAACTTGTTTGGGCTGTTGAGATGAGTAAAAAACCATCAAAAATTTCAATCCTGCATGATTCTACCAAGAAATGTGATTCTTCATTCAAAACGCTGGTTTTTGCTATTGGGCTCTTTTGAGTAATGAATGTTTTGAATTTTCTCCAAAAGTAAAGTAGTTGCAAACTCATGCTTTTAGAGACTTGTTTGGGCTCATGAGAGGAGTAGAAAAACATCAAAAATTTCAGTCCTGCATGATTCTACCAAGAAATGTGTGTTCATTCAAACCGCTGGTTTTTGATAGTTTGGGCCCTATTGAATAATGAATGTTTTGAATTTTCTCCAAAAGTAAAGTAGTTGCAAACTCATCCTTTTAGAAACTTGTTTGGGCTGTTGAGAGGAGTAAAAAACCATCAAAAATTTCAATCCTGCATGATTCTACCAAGAAATGTGATTCTTCATTCAAAACGCTGGTTTTTGCTATTGGGCTCTATTGAATAATGAATGTTTTGAATTTTCTCCAAAAGTAAAGTAGTTGCAAACTCATCCTTTTAGAAACTTGTTTGTGCTGTTGAGAGGAGTAAAAAAACCATCAAAAATTTCAATCCTGCATGATTCTACCAAGAAATGTGATTCTTCATTCAAAACCTGATTTTTGCTATTGGGCTCTATTGAATAATGAATGTTTTGAATTTTCTCCAAAAGTAAAGTAGTTGCAAACTCATGCTTTTAGAGACTTGTTTGGGCTCATGAGAGGAGTAGAAAAACATCAAAAATTTCAGTCCTGCATGATTCTACCAAGAAATGTGTGTTCATTGAAACCGCTGGTTTTTGATTGTTTGGGCCCTATTGAATAATGAATGTTTTGAATTTTCTCCAAAAGTAAAGTAGTTGCAAACTCATCCTTTTAGAAACTTGTTTGGGCTGTTGAGAGGAGTAAAAAACCATCAAAAATTTCAATCCTGCATGATTCTACCAAGAAATGTGATTCTTCATTCAAAACCTGATTTTTGCTATTGGGCTCTATTGAATAATGAATGTTTTGAATTTTATCCAAAAGTAAAGTAGTTGCAAACTCATGCTTTTAGAGACTTGTTTGGGCTCATGAGAGGAGTAGAAAAACATCAAAAATTTCAGTCCTGCATGATTCTACCAAGAAATGTGTGTTCATTCAAACCGCTGGTTTTTGATAGTTTGGGCCCTATTGAATAATGAATGTTTTGAATTTTCTCCAAAAGTAAAGTAGTTGCAAACTCATCCTTTTAGAAACTTGTTTGGGCTGTTGAGAGGAGTAAAAATCCATCAAAAATTTCAATCCTGCATGATTCTACCAAGAAATGTGATTCTTCATTCAAAACGCTGGTTTTTGCTATTGGGCTCTTTTGAGTAATGAATGTTTTGAATTTTCTCCAAAAGTAAAGTAGTTGCAAACTCATGCTTTTAGAGACTTGTTTGGGCTCATGAGAGGAGTAGAAAAACATCAAAAATTTCAGTCCTGCATGATTCTACCAAGAAATGTGTGTTCATTCAAACCGCTGGTTTTTGATATTTTGGGCCCTATTGAATAATGAATGTTTTGAATTTTCTCCAAAAGTAAAGTAGTTGCAAACTCATCCTTTTAGAAACTTGTTTGGGCTGTTGAGAGGAGTAAAAAACCATCAAAAATTTCAATCCTGCATGATTCAACCAAGAAATGTGATTCTTCATTCAAAACCTGATTTTTGCTATTGGGCTCTATTGAATAATGAATGTTTTGAATTTTCTCCAAAAGTAAAGTAGTTGCAAACTCATGCTTTTAGAGACTTGTTTGGGCTCATGAGATGAGTAGAAAAACATCAAAAATTTCAGTCCTGCATGATTCTACCAAGAAATGTGTGTTCATTGAAACCGCTGGTTTTTGATAGTTTGGGCCCTATTGAATAATGAATGTTTTGAATTTTCTCCAAAAGTAAAGTAGTTGCAAACTCATCCTTTTAGAAACTTGTTTGGGCTGTTGAGAGGAGTAAAAAACCATCAAAAATTTCAATCCTGCATGATTTTACCAAGAAATGTGATTCTTCATTCAAAACCTGATTTTTGCTATTGGGCTCTATTGAATAATGAATGTTTTGAATTTTCTCCAAAAGTAAAGTAGTTGCAAACTCATGCTTTTAGAGACTTGTTTGGGCTCATGGGAGGAGTAGAAAAACATCAAAAATTTCAGTCCTGCATGATTCTACCAAGAAATGTGTGTTCATTGAACCTGCTGGTTTTTGATAGTTTGGGCCCTATTGAATAATGAATGTTTTGAATTTTCTCCAAAAGTAAAGTAGTTGCAAACTCATCTTTTAGAAACTTGTTTGGGCTGTTGAGAGGAGTAAAAAACCATCAAAAATTTCAATCCTGCATGATTCTACCAAGAAATGTGATTCTTCATTCAAAACGCTGGGTTTTGCTATTGGGCTCTTTTGAGTAATGAATGTTTTGAATTTTCTCCAAAAGTAAAGTAGTTGCAAACTCATGCTTTTAGAGACTTGTTTGGGCTCATGAGAGGAGTAGAAAAACATCAAAAATTTCAGTCCTGCATGATTCTACCAAGAAATGTGTGTTCATTGAAACCGCTGGTTTTTGATAGTTTGGGCCCTATTGAATAATGAATGTTTTGAATTTTCTCCAAAAGTAAAGTAGTTACAAACTCATCCTTTTAGAAACTTGTTTGGGCTGTTGAGAGGAGTAAAAAACCATCAAAAATTTCAATCCTGCATGATTCTACCAAGAAATGTGATTCTTCATTGAAAACGCTGGTTTTTGCTATTGGGCTCTATTGAATAATGAATGTTTTGAATTTTCTCCAAAAGTAAAGTAGTTGCAAACTTATGCTTTTAGAGACTTGTTTGGGCTCATGAGAGGAGTAGAAAAACATCAAAAATTTCAGTCCTGCATGATTCTACCAAGAAATGTGTGTTCATTGAAACCGCTGGTTTTTGATAGTTTGGGCCCTATTGAATAATGAATGTTTTGAATTTTCTCCAAAAGTAAAGTAGTTGCAAACTCATCTTTTAGAAACTTGTTTGGGCTGTTGAGAGGAGTAAAAAACCATCAAAAATTTCAATCCTGCATGATTCTACCAAGAAATGTGATTCTTCATTCAAAACGCTGGTTTTTGCTATTGGGCTCTTTTGAGTAATGAATGTTTTGAATTTTCTCCAAAAGTAAAGTAGTTGCAAACTCATGCTTTTAGAGACTTGTTTGGGCTCATGAGAGGAGTAGAAAAACATCAAAAATTTCAGTCCTGCATGATTCTACCAAGAAATGTGTGTTCATTCACACCGCTGGTTTTTGATAGCTTGGGCCCTATTGAATAATGAATGTTTTGAATTTTCTCCAAAAGTAAAGTAGTTGCAAACTCATCCTTTTAGAAACTTGTTTGGGCTGTTGAGAGGAGTAAAAAACCATCAAAAATTTCAATCCTGCATGATTTTACCAAGAAATGTGATTCTTCATTCAAAACCTGATTTTTGCTATTGGGCTCTATTGAATAATGAATGTTTTGAATTTTCTCCAAAAGTAAAGTAGTTGCAAACTCATGCTTTTAGAGACTTGTTTGGGCTCATGAGAGGAGTAGAAAAACATCAAAAATTTCAGTCCTGCATGATTCTACCAAGAAATGTGTGTTCATTGAAACCGCTGGTTTTTGATAGTTTGGGCCCTATTGAATAATGAATGTTTTGAATTTTCTCCAAAAGTAAAGTAGTTACAAACTCATCCTTTTAGAAACTTGTTTGGGCTGTTGAGAGGAGTAAAAAACCATCAAAAATTTCAATCCTGCATGATTCTACCAAGAAATGTGATTCTTCATTGAAAACGCTGGTTTTTGCTATTGGGCTCTATTGAATAATGAATGTTTTGAATTTTTTCCAAAAGTAAAGTAGTTGCAAACTCATCCTTTTAGAGACTTGTTTGGGCTCATGAGAGGAGTAGAAAAACATCAAAAATTTCAGTCCTGCACGATTCTACCAAGAAATGTGTGCTCATTCAAACCGCTGGTTTTTGATATTTTGGGCCCTATTGAATAATGAATGTTTTGAATTTTCTCCAAAAGTAAAGTAGTTGCAAACTCATCCTTTTAGAAACTTGTTTGGGCTGTTGAGAGGAGTAAAAAACCATCAAAAATTTCAATCCTGCATGATTCTACCAAGAAATGTGATTCTTCATTCAAAACCTGATTTTTGCTATTGGGCTCTATTGAATAATGAATGTTTTGAATTTTCTCCAAAAGAAAAGTAGTTGCAAACTCATGCTTTTAGAAACTTGTTTGGGCTCATGGGAGGAGTAGAAAAACATCAAAAATTTCAGTCCTGCATGATTCTACCAAGAAATGTGTGTTCATTGAAACCGCTGGTTTTTGATAGTTTGGGCCCTATTGAATAATGAATGTTTTGAATTTTCTCCAGAAGTAAAGTAGTTGCAAACTCATGCTTTTAGAGACTTTTTTGGGCTCATGAGAGGAGTAGAAAAACATCAAAAATTTCAGTCCTGCATGATTCTACCAAGAAATGTGTGTTCATTGAAACCGCTGGTTTTTGATAGTTTGGGCCCTATTGAATAATGAATGTTTTGAATTTTCTCCAAAAGTAAAGTAGTTGCAAACTCATCCTTTTAGAAACTTGTTTGGGCTGTTGAGAGGAGTAAAAAACCATCAAAAATTTCAATCCTGCATGATTCTACCAAGAAATGTGATTCTTCATTCAAAACGCTGGTTTTTGCTATTGGGCTCTATTGAATAATGAATGTTTTGAATTTTCTCCAAAAGTAAAGTAGTTGCAAACTCATGCTTTTAGAGACTTGTTTGGACTCATGAGAGGAGTAGAAAAACATCAAAAATTTCAGTCCTGCATGATTCTACCAAGAAATGTGTGTTCATTGAAACCGCTGGTTTTTGATAGTTTGGGCCCTATTGAATAATGAATGTTTTGAATTTTCTCCAGAAGTAAAGTAGTTGCAAACTCATCCTTTTAGAAACTTGTTTGGGCTGTTGAGAGGAGTAAAAAACCATCAAAAATTTCAATCCTGCATGATTTTACCAAGAAATGTGATTCTTCATTCAAAACCTGATTTTTGCTATTGGTCTCTATTGAATAGTGAATGTTTTGAATTTTCTCCAAAAGTAAAGTAGTTGCAAACTCATGCTTTTAGAGACTTGTTTGGGCTCATGAGAGGAGTAGAAAAACATCAAAAATTTCAGTCCTGCATGATTCTACCAAGAAATGTGTGTTCATTGAAACCGCTGGTTTTTGATAGTTTGGGCCCTATTGAATAATGAATGTTTTGAATTTTCTCCAAAAGTAAAGTAGTTGCAAACTCATCCTTTTAGAAACTTGTTTGGGCTGTTGAGAGGAGTAAAAAACCATCAAAAATTTCAATCCTGCATGATTTTACCAAGAAATGTGATTCTTCATTCAAAACCTGATTTTTGCTATTGGGCTCTATTGAATAATGAATGTTTTGAATATTCTCCAAAAGTAAAGTAGTTGCAAACTCATGCTTTTAGAGACTTGTTTGGGCTCTTGAGAGGAGTAGAAAAACATCAAAAATTTCAGTCCTGCATGATTCTACCAAGAAATGTGTGTTCATTGAAACCGCTGGTTTTTGATAGTTTGGGCCCTATTGAATAATGAATGTTTTGCATTTTCTCCAAAAGTAAAGTAGTTGCAAACTCATCCTTTTAGAAACTTGTTTGGGCTGTTGAGAGGAGTAAAAGACCATCAAAAATTTCAATCCTGCATGATTCTACCAAGAAATGTGATTCTTCATTCAAAACCTGATTTTTACTATTGGGCTCTATTGAATAATGAATGTTTTGAATTTTCTCCAAAAGTAAAGTAGTTGCAAACTCATGCTTTTAGAGACTTGTTTGGGCTCATGAGAGAAGTAGAAAAACATCAAAAATTTCAGTCCTGCATGATTCTACCAAGAAATGTGTGTTCATTGAAACCGCTGGTTTTTGATAGTTTGGGCCCTATTGAATAATGAATGTTTTGAATTTTCTCCAAAAGTAAAGTAGTTGCAAACTCATCCTTTTAGAAACTTGTTTGGGCTGTTGAGAGGAGTAAAAAACCATCAAAAATTTCAATCCTGCATGATTCTACCAAGAAATGTGATTCTTCATTCAAAACGCTGGTTTTTGCTATTGGGCTCTTTTGAGTAATGAATGTTTTGAATTTTCTCCAAAAGTAAAGTAGTTGCAAACTCATGCTTTTAGAGACTTGTTTGGGCTCATGAGAGGAGTAGAAAAACATCAAAAATTTCAGTCCTGCATGATTCTACCAAGAAATGTGTGTTCATTGAAACCGCTGGTTTTTGATAGTTTGGGCCCTATTGAATAATGAATGTTTTGAATTTTCTCCAAAAGTAAAGTAGTTGCAAACTCATCCTTTTAGAAACTTGTTTGGGCTGTTGAGAGGAGTAAAAAACCATCAAAAATTACAATCCTGCATGATTTTACCAAGAAATGTGATTCTTCATTCAAAACCTGATTTTTGCTATTGGGCTCTATTGAATAACGAATGTTTTGAATTTTCTCCAAAAGTAAAGTAGTTGCAAACTCATGCTTTTAGAGACTTGTTTGGGCTCATGAGAGGAGTAGAAAAACATCAAAAATTTCAGTCCTGCATGATTCTACCAAGAAATGTGTGTTCATTGAAACCGCTGGTTTTTGATAGTTTGGGCCCTATTTAATAATGAATGTTTTGAATTTTCTCCAAAAGTAAAGTAGTTACAAACTCATCCTTTTAGAAACTTGTTTGGGCTGTTGAGAGGAGTAAAAAACCATCAAAAATTTCAATCCTGCATGATTCTACCAAGAAATGTGATTTTTCATTCAAAACCTGATTTTTGCTATTGGGCTCTATTGAATAATGAATGTTTTGAATTTTCTCCAAAAGTAAAGTAGTTGCAAACTCATGCTTTTAGAGACTTGTTTGGGCTCATGAGAGGAGTAGAAAAACATCAAAAATTTCAGTCCTGCATGATTCTACCAAGAAATGTGTGTTCATTGAAACCGCTGGTTTTTGATAGTTTGGGCCCTATTGAATAATGAATGTTTTGAATTTTCTCCAAAAGTAAAGTAGTTGCAAACTCATCTTTTAGAAACTTGTTTGGGCTGTTGAGAGGAGTAAAAAACCATCAAAAATTTCAATCCTGCATGATTCTACCAAGAAATGTGATTCTTCATTTAAAACGCTGGTTTTTGCTTTTGGGCTCTTTTGAGTAATGAATGTTTTGAATTTTCTCCAAAAGTAAAGTAGTTGCAAACTCATGCTTTTAGAGACTTGTTTGGGCTCATGAGAGGAGTAGAAAAACATCAAAAATTTCAGTCCTGCATGATTCTACCAAGAAATGTGTGTTCATTGAAACCGCTGGTTTTTGATAGTTTGGGCCCTATTGAATAATGAATGTTTTGAATTTTCTCCAAAAGTAAAGTAGTTGCAAACTCATCCTTTTAGAAACTTGTTTGGGCTGTTGAGAGGAGTAAAAATCCATCAAAAATTTCAATCCTGCATGATTCTACCAAGAAATGTGATTCTTCATTCAAAACGCTGGTTTTTGCTATTGGGCTCTTTTGAGTAATGAATGTTTTGAATTTTCTCCAAAAGTAAAGTAGTTGCAAACTCATGCTTTTAGAGACTTGTTTGGGCTCATGAGAGGAGTAGAAAAACATCAAAAATTTCAGTCCTGCATGATTCTACCAAGAAATGTGTGTTCATTCAAACCGCTGGTTTTTGATATTTTGGGCCCTATTGAATAATGAATGTTTTGAATTTTCTCCAAAAGTAAAGTAGTTGCAAACTCATCCTTTTAGAAACTTGTTTGGGCTGTTGAGAGGAGTAAAAAACCATCAAAAATTTCAATCCTGCATGATTCTACCAAGAAATGTGATTCTTCATTCAAAACCTGATTTTTGCTATTGGGCTCTATTGAATAATGAATGTTTTGAATTTTCTCCAAAAGTAAAGTAGTTGCAAACTCATGCTTTTAGAGACTTGTTTGGGCTCATGAGAGGAGTAGAAAAACATCAAAAATTTCAGTCCTGCATGATTCTACCAAGAAATGTGTGTTCATTGAAACCGCTGGTTTTTGATAGTTTGGGCCCTATTGAATAATGAATGTTTTGAATTTTCTCCAAAAGTAAAGTAGTTGCAAACTCATCCTTTTAGAAACTTGTTTGGGCTGTTGAGAGGAGTAAAAAAACATCAAAAATTTCAATCCTGCATGATTTTACCAAGAAATGTGATTCTTCATTCAAAACCTGATTTTTGCTATTGGGCTCTATTGAATAATGAATGTTTTGAATTTTCTCCAAAAGTAAAGTAGTTGCAAACTCATGCTTTTAGAGACTTGTTTGGGCTCATGGGAGGAGTAGAAAAACATCAAAAATTTCAGTCCTGCATGATTCTACCAAGAAATGTGTGTTCATTGAAACTGCTGGTTTTTGATAGTTTGGGCCCTATTGAATAATGAATGTTTTGAATTTTCTCCAAAAGTAAAGTATTTGCAAACTCATCTTTTAGAAACTTGTTTGGGCTGTTGAGAGGAGTAAAAAACCATCAAAAATTTCAATCCTGCATGATTCTACCAAGAAATGTGATTCTTCATTCAAAACGCTGGTTTTTGCTATTGGGCTCTTTTGAGTAATGAATGTTTTGAATTTTCTCCAAAAGTAAAGTAGTTGCAAACTCATGCTTTTAGAGACTTGTTTGGGCTCATGAGAGGAGTAGAAAAACATCAAAAATTTCAGTCCTGCATGATTCTACCAAGAAATGTGTGTTCATTCACACCGCTGGTTTTTGATAGTTTGGGCCCTATTGAATAATGAATGTTTTGAATTTTCTCCAAAAGTAAAGTAGTTGCAAACTCATCCTTTTAGAAACTTGTTTGGGCTGTTGAGAGGAGTAAAAAACCATCAAAAATTTCAATCCTGCATGATTTTACCAAGAAATGTGATTCTTCATTCAAAACCTGATTTTTGCTATTGGGCTCTATTGAATAATGAATGTTTTGAATTTTCTCCAAAAGTAAAGTAGTTGCAAACTCATGCTTTTAGAGACTTGTTTGGGCTCATGAGAGGAGTAGAAAAACATCAAAAATTTCAGTCCTGCATGATTCTACCAAAAATGTGTGTTCATTGAAACCGCTGGTTTTTGATAGTTTGGGCCCTATTGAATAATGAATGTTTTGAATTTTCTCCAAAAGTAAAGTAGTTACAAACTCATCCTTTTAGAAACTTGTTTGGGCTGTTGAGAGGAGTAAAAAACCATCAAAAATTTCAATCCTGCATGATTCTACCAAGAAATGTGATTCTTCATTCAAAACGCTGGTTTTTGCTATTGGGCTCTATTGAATAATGAATGTTTTGAATTTTCTCCAAAAGTAAAGTAGTTGCAAACTCATCCTTTTAGAGACTTGTTTGGGCTCATGAGAGGAGTAGAAAAACATCAAAAATTTCAGTCCTGCACGATTCTACCAAGAAATGTGTGTTCATTCAAACCGCTGGTTTTTGATATTTTGGGCCCTATTGAATAATGAATGTTTTGAATTTTCTCCAAAAGTAAAGTAGTTGCAAACTCATCCTTTTAGAAACTTGTTTGGGCTGTTGAGAGGAGTAAAAAACCATCAAAAATTTCAATCCTGCATGATTCTACCAAGAAATGTGATTCTTCATTCAAAACCTGATTTTTGCTATTGGGCTCTTTTGAATAATGAATGTTTTGAATTTTCTCCAAAAGTAAAGTAGTTGCAAACTCATGCTTTTAGAGACTTGTTTGGGCTCATGAGAGGAGTAGAGAAACATCAAAAATTTCAGTCCTGCATGATTCTACCAAGAAATGTGTGTTCATTGAAACCGCTGGTTTTTGATAGTTTGGGCCCTATTGAATAATGAATGTTTTGAATTTTCTCCAAAAGTAAAGTAGTTGCAAACTCATCCTTTTAGAAACTTGTTTGGGCTGTTGAGAGGAGTAAAAAACCATCAAAAATTTCAATCCTGCATGATTCTACCAAGAAATGTGATTCTTCATTCAAAACGCTGGTTTTTGCTATTGGGCTCTATTGAATAATGAATGTTTTGAATTTTCTCCAAAAGTAAAGTAGTTGCAAACTCATGCTTTTAGAGACTTGTTTGGGCTCATGAGTGGAGTAGAAAAACATCAAAAATTTCAGTCCTGCATGATTCTACCAAGAAATGTGTGTTCATTGAAACCGCTGGTTTTTGATAGTTTGGGCCCTATTGAATAATGAATGTTTTGAATTTTCTCCAGAAGTAAAGTAGTTGCAAACTCATCCTTTTAGAAACTTGTTTGGGCTGTTGAGAGGAGTAAAAAACCATCAAAAATTTCAATCCTGCATGATTTTACCAAGAAATGTGATTCTTCATTCAAAACCTGATTTTTGCTATTGGGCTCTATTGAATAATGAATGTTTTGAATTTTCTCCAAAAGTAAAGTAGTTGCAAACTCATGCTTTTAGAGACTTGTTTGGGCTCATGAGAGGAGTAGAAAAACATCAAAAATTTCAGTCCTGCATGATTCTACCAAGAAATGTGTGTTCATTGAAACCGCTGGTTTTTGATAGTTTGGGCCCTATTGAATAATGAATGTTTTGAATTTTCTCCAAAAGTAAAGTAGTTGCAAACTCATCCTTTTAGAAACTTGTTTGGGCTGTTGAGAGGAGTAAAAAACCATCAAAAATTTCAATCCTGCATGATTCTACCAAGAAATGTGATTCTTCATTCAAAACGCTGGTTTTTGCTATTGGGCTCTATTGAATAATGAATGTTTTGAATTTTCTCCAAAAGTAAAGTAGTTGCAAACTCATGCTTTTAGAGACTTGTTTGGGCTCATGAGAGGAGTAGAAAAACATCAAAAATTTCAGTCCTGCATGATTCTACCAAGAAATGTGTGTTCATTGAAACCGCTGGTTTTTGATAGTTTGGGCCCTATTGAATAATGAATGTTTTGAATTTTCTCCAGAAGTAAAGTAGTTGCAAACTCATCCTTTTAGAAACTTGTTTGGGCTGTTGAGAGGAGTAAAAAACCATCAAAAATTTCAATCCTGCATGATTTTACCAAGAAATGTGATTCTTCATTCAAAACCTGATTTTTGCTATTGGGCTCTATTGAATAGTGAATGTTTTGAATTTTCTCCAAAAGTAAAGTAGTTGCAAACTCATGCTTTTAGAGACTTGTTTGGGCTCATGAGAGGAGTAGAAAAACATCAAAAATTTCAGTCCTGCATGATTCTACCAAGAAATGTGTGTTCATTGAAACCGCTGGTTTTTGATAGTTTGGGCCCTATTGAATAATGAATGTTTTGAATTTTCTCCAAAAGTAAAGTAGTTGCAAACTCATCCTTTTAGAAACTTGTTTGGGCTGTTGAGAGGAGTAAAAAGCCATCAAAAATTTCAATCCTGCATGATTTTACTAAGAAATGTGATTCTTCATTCAAAACCTGATTTTTGCTATTGGGCTCTATTGAATAATGAATGTTTTGAATATTCTCCAAAAGTAAAGTAGTTGCAAACTCATGCTTTTAGAGACTTGTTTGGGCTCATGAGAGGAGTAGAAAAACATCAAAAATTTCAGTCCTGCATGATTCTACCAAGAAATGTGTGTTCATTGAAACCGCTGGTTTTTGATAGTTTGGGCCCTATTGAATAATGAATGTTTTGAATTTTCTCCAAAAGTAAAGTAGTTGCAAACTCATCCTTTTAGAAACTTGTTTGGGCTGTTGAGAGGAGTAAAAAACCATCAAAAATTTCAATCCTGAATGATTCTACCAAGAAATGTGATTCTTCATTCAAAACCTGATTTTTGCTATTGGGCTCTATTGAATAATGAATGTTTTGAATTTTCTCCAAAAGTAAAGTAGTTGCAAACTCATGCTTTTAGAGACTTGTTTGGGCTCATGAGAGGAGTAGAAAAACATCAAAAATTTCAGTCCTGCATGATTCTACCAAGAAATGTGTGTTCATTGAAACCGCTGGTTTTTGATAGTTTGGGCCCTATTGAATAATGAATGTTTTGAATTTTCTCCAAAAGTAAAGTAGTTGCAAACTCATCCTTTTAGAAACTTGTTTGGGCTGTTGAGAGGAGTAAAAAACCATCAAAAATTTCAATCCTGCATGATTCTACCAAGAAATGTGATTCTTCATTCAAAACGCTGGTTTTTGCTATTGGGCTCTTTTGAGTAATGAATGTTTTGAATTTTCTCCAAAAGTAAAGTAGTTGCAAACTCATGCTTTTAGAGACTTGTTTGGGCTCATGAGAGGAGTAGAAAAACATCAAAAATTTCAGTCCTGCATGATTCTACCAAGAAATGTGTGTTCATTCAAACCGCTGGTTTTTGATAGTTTGGGCCCTATTGAATAATGAATGTTTTGAATTTTCTCCAAAAGTAAAGTAGTTGCAAACTCATCCTTTTAGAAACTTGTTTGGGCTGTTGAGAGGAGTAAAAAACCATCAAAAATTTCAATCCTGCATGATTCTACCAAGAAATGTGATTCTTCATTCAAAACCTGATTTTTGCTATTGGGCTCTATTGAATAATGAATGTTTTGAATTTTCTCCAAAAGTAAAGTAGTTGCAAACTCATGCTTTTAGAGACTTGTTTGGGCTCATGAGAGGAGTAGAAAAACATCAAAAATTTCAGTCCTGCATGATTCTACCAAGAAATGTGTGTTCATTGAAACCGCTGGTTTTTGATAGTTTGGGCCCTATTGAATAATGAATGTTTTGAATTTTCTCCAAAAGTAAAGTAGTTGCAAACTCATCCTTTTAGAAACTTGTTTGGGCTGTTGAGAGGAGTAAAAAACCATCAAAAATTTCAATCCTGCATGATTCTACCAAGAAATGTGATTCTTCATTCAAAACCTGATTTTTGCTATTGGGCTCTATTGAATAATGAATGTTTTGAATTTTATCCAAAAGTAAAGTAGTTGCAAACTCATGCTTTTAGAGACTTGTTTGGGCTCATGAGAGGAGTAGAAAAACATCAAAAATTTCAGTCCTGCATGATTCTACCAAGAAATGTGTGTTCATTGAAACCGCTGGTTTTTGATAGTTTGGGCCCTATTGAATAATGAATGTTTTGAATTTTCTCCAAAAGTAAAGTAGTTGCAAACTCATCCTTTTAGAAACTTGTTTGGGCTGTTGAGAGGAGTAAAAATCCATCAAAAATTTCAATCCTGCATGATTCTACCAAGAAATGTGATTCTTCATTCAAAACGCTGGTTTTTGCTATTGGGCTCTTTTGAGTAATGAATGTTTTGAATTTTCTCCAAAAGTAAAGTAGTTGCAAACTCATGCTTTTAGAGACTTGTTTGGGCTCATGAGAGGAGTAGAAAAACATCAAAAATTTCAGTCCTGCATGATTCTACCAAGAAATGTGTGTTCATTGAAACCGCTGGTTTTTGATAGTTTGGGCCCTATTGAATAATGAATGTTTTGAATTTTCTCCAAAAGTAAAGTAGTTGCAAACTCATCCTTTTAGAAACTTGTTTGGGCTGTTGAGAGGAGTAAAAAACCATCAAAAATTTCAATCCTGCATGATTCTACCAAGAAATGTGATTCTTCATTCAAAACGCTGGTTTTTGCTATTGGGCTCTATTGAATAATGAATGTTTTGAATTTTCTCCAAAAGTAAAGTAGTTGCAAACTCATCCTTTTAGAAACTTGTTTGTGCTGTTGAGAGGAGTAAAAAACCATCAAAAATTTCAATCCTGCATGATTCTACCAAGAAATGTGATTCTTCATTCAAAACGCTGGTTTTTGCTATTGGGCTCTATTGAATAATGAATGTTTTGAATTTTCTCCAAAAGTAAAGTAGTTGCAAACTCATCCTTTTAGAAACTTGTTTGTGCTGTTGAGAGGAGTAAAAAACCATCAAAAATTTCAATCCTGCATGATTCTACCTAGAAATGTGATTCTTCCTTCAAAACCTGATTTTTGCTATTGGGCTCTATTGAATAATGAATGTTTTGAATTTTCTCCAAAAGTAAAGTAGTTGCAAACTCATGCTTTTAGAGACTTGTTTGGGCTCATGAGAGGAGTAGAAAAACATCAAAAATTTCAGTCCTGCATGATTCTACCAAGAAATGTGTGTTCATTGAAACCGCTGGTTTTTGATAGTTTGGGCCCTATTGAATAATGAATGTTTTGAATTTTCTCCATAAGTAAAGTAGTTGCAAACTCATCCTTTTAGAAACTTGTTTGGGCTGTTGAGAGGAGTAAAAAACCATCAAAAATTTCAATCCTGCATGATTCTACCAAGAAATGTGATTCTTCATTCAAAACCTGATTTTTGCTATTGGGCTCTATTGAATAATGAATGTTTTGAATTTTATCCAAAAGTAAAGTAGTTGCAAACTCATGCTTTTAGAGACTTGTTTGGGCTCATGAGAGGAGTAGAAAAACATCAAAAATTTCAGTCCTGCATGATTCTACCAAGAAATGTGTGTTCATTGAAACCGCTGGTTTTTGATAGTTTGGGCCCTATTGAATAATGAATGTTTTGAATTTTCTCCAAAAGTAAAGTAGTTGCAAACTCATCCTTTTAGAAACTTGTTTGGGCTGTTGAGAGGAGTAAAAATCCATCAAAAATTTCAATCCTGCATGATTCTACCAAGAAATGTGATTCTTCATTCAAAACGCTGGTTTTTGCTATTGGGCTCTTCTGAGTAATGAATGTTTTGAATTTTCTCCAAAAGTAAAGTAGTTCCAACTCATGCTTTTAGAGACTTGTTTGGGCTCATGAGAGGAGTAGAAAAACATCAAAAATTTCAGTCCTGCATGATTCTACCAAGAAATGTGTGTTCATTCACACCGCTGGTTTTTGATAGTTTGGGCCCTATTGAATAATGAATGTTTTGAATTTTCTCCAAAAGTAAAGTAGTTGCAAACTCATCCTTTTAGAAACTTGTTTGGGCTGTTGAGAGGAGTAAAAAACCATCAAAAATTTCAATCCTGCATGATTTTATCAAGAAATGTGATTCTTCATTCAAAACCTGATTTTTGCTATTGGGCTCTATTGAATAATGAATGTTTTGAATTTTCTCCAAAAGTAAAGTAGTTGCAAACTCATGCTTTTAGAGACTTGTTTGGGCTCATGAGAGGAGTAGAAAAACATCAAAAATTTCAGTCCTGCATGATTCTACCAAAAATGTGTGTTCATTGAAACCGCTGGTTTTTGATAGTTTGGGCCCTATTGAATAATGAATGTTTTGAATTTTCTCCAAAAGTAAAGTAGTTACAAACTCATCCTTTTAGAAACTTGTTTGGGCTGTTGAGAGGAGTAAAAAACCATCAAAAATTTCAATCCTGCATGATTCTACCAAGAAATGTGATTCTTCATTCAAAACGCTGGTTTTTGCTATTGGGCTCTATTGAATAATGAATGTTTTGAATTTTCTCCAAAAGTAAAGTAGTTGCAAACTCATCCTTTTAGAGACATGTTTGGGCTCATGAGAGGAGTAGAAAAACATCAAAAATTTCAGTCCTGCACGATTCTACCAAGAAATGTGTGTTCATTCAAACCGCTGGTTTTTGATATTTTGGGCCCTATTGAATAATGAATGTTTTGAATTTTCTCCAAAAGTAAAGTAGTTGCAAACTCATCCTTTTAGAAACTTGTTTGGGCTGTTGAGAGGAGTAAAAAACCATCAAAAATTTCAATCCTGCATGATTCTACCAAGAAATGTGATTCTTCATTCAAAACCTGATTTTTGCTATTGGGCTCTATTGAATAATGAATGTTTTGAATTTTCTCCAAAAGTAAAGTAGTTGCAAACTCATGCTTTTAGAGACTTGTTTGGGCTCATGAGAGGAGTAGAGAAACATCAAAAATTTCAGTCCTGCATGATTCTACCAAGAAATGTGTGTTCATTGAAACCGCTGGTTTTTGATAGTTTGGGCCCTATTGAATAATGAATGTTTTGAATTTTCTCCAAAAGTAAAGTAGTTGCAAACTCATCCTTTTAGAAACTTGTTTGGGCTGTTGAGAGGAGTAAAAAACCATCAAAAATTTCAATCCTGCATGATTCTACCAAGAAATGTGATTCTTCATTCAAAACGCTGGTTTTTGCTATTGGGCTCTATTGAATAATGAATGTTTTGAATTTTCTCCAAAAGTAAAGTAGTTGCAAACTCATGCTTTTAGAGACTTGTTTGGGCTCATGAGAGGAGTAGAAAAACATCAAAAATTTCAGTCCTGCATGATTCTACCAAGAAATGTGTGTTCATTGAAACCGCTGGTTTTTGATAGTTTGGGCCCTATTGAATAATGAATGTTTTGAATTTTCTCCAGAAGTAAAGTAGTTGCAAACTCATCCTTTTAGAAACTTGTTTGGGCTGTTGAGAGGAGTAAAAAACCATCAAAAATTTCAATCCTGCATGATTTTACCAAGAAATGTGATTCTTCATTCAAAACCTGATTTTTGCTATTGGGCTCTATTGAATAATGAATGTTTTGAATTTTCTCCAAAAGTAAAGTAGTTGCAAACTCATGCTTTTAGAGACTTGTTTGGGCTCATGAGAGGAGTAGAAAAACATCAAAAATTTCAGTCCTGCATGATTCTACCAAGAAATGTGTGTTCATTGAAACCGCTGGTTTTTGATAGTTTGGGCCCTATTGAATAATGAATGTTTTGAATTTTCTCCAAAAGTAAAGTAGTTGCAAACTCATCCTTTTAGAAACTTGTTTGGGCTGTTGAGAGGAGTAAAAAACCATCAAAAATTTCAATCCTGCATGATTCTACCAAGAAATGTGATTCTTCATTCAAAACGCTGGTTTTTGCTATTGGGCTCTATTGAATAATGAATGTTTTGAATTTTCTCCAAAAGTAAAGTAGTTGCAAACTCATGCTTTTAGAGACTTGTTTGGGCTCATGAGAGGAGTAGAAAAACATCAAAAATTTCAGTCCTGCATGATTCTACCAAGAAATGTGTGTTCATTGAAACCGCTGGTTTTTGATAGTTTGGGCCCTATTGAATAATGAATGTTTTGAATTTTCTCCAGAAGTAAAGTAGTTGCAAACTCATCCTTTTAGAAACTTGTTTGGGCTGTTGAGAGGAGTAAAAAACCATCAAAAATTTCAATCCTGCATGATTTTACCAAGAAATGTGATTCTTCATTCAAAACCTGATTTTTGCTATTGGGCTCTATTGAATAGTGAATGTTTTGAATTTTCACCAAAAGTAAAGTAGTTGCAAACTCATGCTTTTAGAGACTTGTTTGGGCTCATGAGAGGAGTAGAAAAACATCAAAAATTTCAGTCCTGCATGATTCTACCAAGAAATGTGTGTTCATTGAAACCGCTGGTTTTTGATAGTTTGGGCCCTATTGAATAATGAATGTTTTGAATTTTCTCCAAAAGTAAAGTAGTTGCAAACTCATCCTTTTAGAAACTTGTTTGGGCTGTTGAGAGGAGTAAAAAGCCATCAAAAATTTCAATCCTGCATGATTTTACTAAGAAATGTGATTCTTCATTCAAAACCTGATTTTTGCTATTGGGCTCTATTGAATAATGAATGTTTTGAATATTCTCCAAAAGTAAAGTAGTTGCAAACTCATGCTTTTAGAGACTTGTTTGGGCTCATGAGAGGAGTAGAAAAACATCAAAAATTTCAGTCCTGCATGATTCTACCAAGAAATGTGTGTTCATTGAAACCGCTGGTTTTTGATAGTTTGGGCCCTATTGAATAATGAATGTTTTGCATTTTCTCCAAAAGTAAAGTAGTTGCAAACTCATCCTTTTAGAAACTTGTTTGGGCTGTTGAGAGGAGTAAAAAACCATCAAAAATTTCAATCCTGCATGATTCTACCAAGAAATGTGATTCTTCATTCAAAACCTGATTTTTGCTATTGGGCTCTATTGAATAATGAATGTTTTGAATTTTCTCCAAAAGTAAAGTAGTTGCAAACTCATGCTTTTAGAGACTTGTTTGGGCTCATGAGAGGAGTAGAAAAACATCAAAAATTTCAGTCCTGCATGATTCTACCAAGAAATGTGTGTTCATTGAAACCGCTGGTTTTTGATAGTTTGGGCCCTATTGAATAATGAATGTTTTGAATTTTCTCCAAAAGTAAAGTAGTTGCAAACTCATCCTTTTAGAAACTTGTTTGGGCTGTTGAGAGGAGTAAAAAACCATCAAAAATTTCAATCCTGCATGATTCTACCAAGAAATGTGATTCTTCATTCAAAACGCTGGTTTTTGCTATTGGGCTCTTTTGAGTAATGAATGTTTTGAATTTTCTCCAAAAGTAAAGTAGTTGCAAACTCATGCTTTTAGAGACTTGTTTGGGCTCATGAGAGGAGTAGAAAAACATCAAAAATTTCAGTCCTGCATGATTCTACCAAGAAATGTGTGTTCATTCAAACCGCTGGTTTTTGATAGTTTGGGCCCTATTGAATAATGAATGTTTTGAATTTTCTCCAAAAGTAAAGTAGTTGCAAACTCATCCTTTTAGAAACTTGTTTGGGCTGTTGAGAGGAGTAAAAAACCATCAAAAATTTCAATCCTGCATGATTCTACCAAGAAATGTGATTCTTCATTCAAAACGCTGGTTTTTGCTATTGGGCTCTATTGAATAATGAATGTTTTGAATTTTCTCCAAAAGTAAAGTAGTTGCAAACTCATCCTTTTAGAAACTTGTTTGTGCTGTTGAGAGGAGTAAAAAACCATCAAAAATTTCAATCCTGCATGATTCTACCAAGAAATGTGATTCTTCATTCAAAACCTGATTTTTGCTATTGGGCTCTATTGAATAATGAATGTTTTGAATTTTCTCCAAAAGTAAAGTAGTTGCAAACTCATGCTTTTAGAGACTTGTTTGGGCTCATGAGAGGAGTAGAAAAACATCAAAAATTTCAGTCCTGCATGATTCTACCAAGAAATGTGTGTTCATTGAAACCGCTGGTTTTTGATAGTTTGGGCCCTATTGAATAATGAATGTTTTGAATTTTCTCCAAAAGTAAAGTAGTTGCAAACTCATCCTTTTAGAAACTTGTTTGGGCTGTTGAGAGGAGTAAAAAACCATCAAAAATTTCAATCCTGCATGATTCTACCAAGAAATGTGATTCTTCATTCAAAACCTGATTTTTGCTATTGGGCTCTATTGAATAATGAATGTTTTGAATTTTATCCAAAAGTAAAGTAGTTGCAAACTCATGCTTTTAGAGACTTGTTTGGGCTCATGAGAGGAGTAGAAAAACATCAAAAATTTCAGTCCTGCATGATTCTACCAAGAAATGTGTGTTCATTGAAACCGCTGGTTTTTGATAGTTTGGGCCCTATTGAATAATGAATGTTTTGAATTTTCTCCAAAAGTAAAGTAGTTGCAAACTCATCCTTTTAGAAACTTGTTTGGGCTGTTGAGAGGAGTAAAAATCCATCAAAAATTTCAATCCTGCATGATTCTACCAAGAAATGTGATTCTTCATTCAAAACGCTGGTTTTTGCTATTGGGCTCTTCTGAGTAATGAATGTTTTGAATTTTCTCCAAAAGTAAAGTAGTTCCAACTCATGCTTTTAGAGACTTGTTTGGGCTCATGAGAGGAGTAGAAAAACATCAAAAATTTCAGTCCTGCATGATTCTACCAAGAAATGTGTGTTCATTCACACCGCTGGTTTTTGATAGTTTGGGCCCTATTGAATAATGAATGTTTTGAATTTTCTCCAAAAGTAAAGTAGTTGCAAACTCATCCTTTTAGAAACTTGTTTGGGCTGTTGAGAGGAGTAAAAAACCATCAAAAATTTCAATCCTGCATGATTTTACCAAGAAATGTGATTCTTCATTCAAAACCTGATTTTTGCTATTGGGCTCTATTGAATAATGAATGTTTTGAATTTTCTCCAAAAGTAAAGTAGTTGCAAACTCATGCTTTTAGAGACTTGTTTGGGCTCATGAGAGGAGTAGAAAAACATCAAAAATTTCAGTCCTGCATGATTCTACCAAAAATGTGTGTTCATTGAAACCGCTGGTTTTTGATAGTTTGGGCCCTATTGAATAATGAATGTTTTGAATTTTCTCCAAAAGTAAAGTAGTTACAAACTCATCCTTTTAGAAACTTGTTTGGGCTGTTGAGAGGAGTAAAAAACCATCAAAAATTTCAATCCTGCATGATTCTACCAAGAAATGTGATTCTTCATTCAAAACGCTGGTTTTTGCTATTGGGCTCTATTGAATAATGAATGTTTTGAATTTTCTCCAAAAGTAAAGTAGTTGCAAACTCATCCTTTTAGAGACATGTTTGGGCTCATGAGAGGAGTAGAAAAACATCAAAAATTTCAGTCCTGCACGATTCTACCAAGAAATGTGTGTTCATTCAAACCGCTGGTTTTTGATATTTTGGGCCCTATTGAATAATGAATGTTTTGAATTTTCTCCAAAAGTAAAGTAGTTGCAAACTCATCCTTTTAGAAACTTGTTTGGGCTGTTGAGAGGAGTAAAAAACCATCAAAAATTTCAATCCTGCATGATTCTACCAAGAAATGTGATTCTTCATTCAAAACCTGATTTTTGCTATTGGGCTCTATTGAATAATGAATGTTTTGAATTTTCTCCAAAAGTAAAGTAGTTGCAAACTCATGCTTTTAGAGACTTGTTTGGGCTCATGAGAGGAGTAGAGAAACATCAAAAATTTCAGTCCTGCATGATTCTACCAAGAAATGTGTGTTCATTGAAACCGCTGGTTTTTGATAGTTTGGGCCCTATTGAATAATGAATGTTTTGAATTTTCTCCAAAAGTAAAGTAGTTGCAAACTCATCCTTTTAGAAACTTGTTTGGGCTGTTGAGAGGAGTAAAAAACCATCAAAAATTTCAATCCTGCATGATTCTACCAAGAAATGTGATTCTTCATTCAAAACGCTGGTTTTTGCTATTGGGCTCTATTGAATAATGAATGTTTTGAATTTTCTCCAAAAGTAAAGTAGTTGCAAACTCATGCTTTTAGAGACTTGTTTGGGCTCATGAGAGGAGTAGAAAAACATCAAAAATTTCAGTCCTGCATGATTCTACCAAGAAATGTGTGTTCATTGAAACCGCTGGTTTTTGATAGTTTGGGCCCTATTGAATAATGAATGTTTTGAATTTTCTCCAGAAGTAAAGTAGTTGCAAACTCATCCTTTTAGAAACTTGTTTGGGCTGTTGAGAGGAGTAAAAAACCATCAAAAATTTCAATCCTGCATGATTTTACCAAGAAATGTGATTCTTCATTCAAAACCTGATTTTTGCTATTGGGCTCTATTGAATAATGAATGTTTTGAATTTTCTCCAAAAGTAAAGTAGTTGCAAACTCATGCTTTTAGAGACTTGTTTGGGCTCATGAGAGGAGTAGAAAAACATCAAAAATTTCAGTCCTGCATGATTCTACCAAGAAATGTGTGTTCATTGAAACCGCTGGTTTTTGATAGTTTGGGCCCTATTGAATAATGAATGTTTTGAATTTTCTCCAAAAGTAAAGTAGTTGCAAACTCATCCTTTTAGAAACTTGTTTGGGCTGTTGAGAGGAGTAAAAAACCATCAAAAATTTCAATCCTGCATGATTCTACCAAGAAATGTGATTCTTCATTCAAAACCTGATTTTTGCTATTGGGCTCTATTGAATAATGAATGTTTTGAATTTTATCCAAAAGTAAAGTAGTTGCAAACTCATGCTTTTAGAGACTTGTTTGGGCTCATGAGAGGAGTAGAAAAACATCAAAAATTTCAGTCCTGCATGATTCTACCAAGAAATGTGTGTTCATTGAAACCGCTGGTTTTTGATAGTTTGGGCCCTATTGAATAATGAATGTTTTGAATTTTCTCCAAAAGTAAAGTAGTTGCAAACTCATCCTTTTAGAAACTTGTTTGGGCTGTTGAGAGGAGTAAAAATCCATCAAAAATTTCAATCCTGCATGATTCTACCAAGAAATGTGATTCTTCATTCAAAACGCTGTTTTTTGCTATTGGGCTCTTTTGAGTAATGAATGTTTTGAATTTTCTCCAAAAGTAAAGTAGTTGCAAACTCATGCTTTTAGAGACTTGTTTGGGCTCATGAGAGGAGTAGAAAAACATCAAAAATTTCAGTCCTGCATGATTCTACCAAGAAATGTGTGTTCATTGAAACCGCTGGTTTTTGATAGTTTGGGCCCTATTGAATAATGAATGTTTTGAATTTTCTCCAAAAGTAAAGTAGTTGCAAACTCATCCTTTTAGAAACTTGTTTGGGCTGTTGAGAGGAGTAAAAAACCATCAAAAATTTCAATCCTGCATGATTCTACCAAGAAATGTGATTCTTCATTCAAAACGCTGGTTTTTGCTATTGGGCTCTATTGAATAATGAATGTTTTGAATTTTCTCCAAAAGTAAAGTAGTTGCAAACTCATCCTTTTAGAAACTTGTTTGTGCTGTTGAGAGGAGTAAAAAACCATCAAAAATTTCAATCCTGCATGATTCTACCTAGAAATGTGATTCTTCCTTCAAAACCTGATTTTTGCTATTGGGCTCTATTGAATAATGAATGTTTTGAATTTTCTCCAAAAGTAAAGTAGTTGCAAACTCATGCTTTTAGAGACTTGTTTGGGCTCATGAGAGGAGTAGAAAAACATCAAAAATTTCAGTCCTGCATGATTCTACCAAGAAATGTGTGTTCATTGAAACCGCTGGTTTTTGATAGTTTGGGCCCTATTGAATAATGAATGTTTTGAATTTTCTCCATAAGTAAAGTAGTTGCAAACTCATCCTTTTAGAAACTTGTTTGGGCTGTTGAGAGGAGTAAAAAACCATCAAAAATTTCAATCCTGCATGATTCTACCAAGAAATGTGATTCTTCATTCAAAACCTGATTTTTGCTATTGGGCTCTATTGAATAATGAATGTTTTGAATTTTATCCAAAAGTAAAGTAGTTGCAAACTCATGCTTTTAGAGACTTGTTTGGGCTCATGAGAGTAGTAGAAAAACATCAAAAATTTCAGTCCTGCATGATTCTACCAAGAAATGTGTGTTCATTGAAACCGCTGGTTTTTGATAGTTTGGGCCCTATTGAATAATGAATGTTTTGAATTTTCTCCAAAAGTAAAGTAGTTGCAAACTCATCCTTTTAGAAACTTGTTTGGGCTGTTGAGAGGAGTAAAAATCCATCAAAAATTTCAATCCTGCATGATTCTACCAAGAAATGTGATTCTTCATTCAAAACGCTGGTTTTTTCTATTGGGCTCTTCTGAGTAATGAATGTTTTGAATTTTCTCCAAAAGTAAAGTAGTTCCAACTCATGCTTTTAGAGACTTGTTTGGGCTCATGAGAGGAGTAGAAAAACATCAAAAATTTCAGTCCTGCATGATTCTACCAAGAAATGTGTGTTCATTCACACCGCTGGTTTTTGATAGTTTGGGCCCTATTGAATAATGAATGTTTTGAATTTTCTCCAAAAGTAAAGTAGTTGCAAACTCATCCTTTTAGAAACTTGTTTGGGCTGTTGAGAGGAGTAAAAAACCATCAAAAATTTCAATCCTGCATGATTTTACCAAGAAATGTGATTCTTCATTCAAAACCTGATTTTTGCTATTGGGCTCTATTGAATAATGAATGTTTTGAATTTTCTCCAAAAGTAAAGTAGTTGCAAACTCATGCTTTTAGAGACTTGTTTGGGCTCATGAGAGGAGTAGAAAAACATCAAAAATTTCAGTCCTGCATGATTCTACCAAAAATGTGTGTTCATTGAAACCGCTGGTTTTTGATAGTTTGGGCCCTATTGAATAATGAATGTTTTGAATTTTCTCCAAAAGTAAAGTAGTTACAAACTCATCCTTTTAGAAACTTGTTTGGGCTGTTAAGAGGAGTAAAAAACCATCAAAAATTTCAATCCTGCATGATTCTACCAAGAAATGTGATTCTTCATTCAAAACGCTGGTTTTTGCTATTGGGCTCTATTGAATAATGAATGTTTTGAATTTTCTCCAAAAGTAAAGTAGTTGCAAACTCATCCTTTTAGAGACATGTTTGGGCTCATGAGAGGAGTAGAAAAACATCAAAAATTTCAGTCCTGCACGATTCTACCAAGAAATGTGTGTTCATTCAAACCGCTGGTTTTTGATATTTTGGGCCCTATTGAATAATGAATGTTTTGAATTTTCTCCAAAAGTAAAGTAGTTGCAAACTCATCCTTTTAGAAACTTGTTTGGGCTGTTGAGAGGAGTAAAAAACCATCAAAAATTTCAATCCTGCATGATTCTACCAAGAAATGTGATTCTTCATTCAAAACCTGATTTTTGCTATTGGGCTCTATTGAATAATGAATGTTTTGAATTTTCTCCAAAAGTAAAGTAGTTGCAAACTCATGCTTTTAGAGACTTGTTTGGGCTCATGAGAGGAGTAGAGAAACATCAAAAATTTCAGTCCTGCATGATTCTACCAAGAAATGTGTGTTCATTGAAACCGCTGGTTTTTGATAGTTTGGGCCCTATTGAATAATGAATGTTTTGAATTTTCTCCAAAAGTAAAGTAGTTGCAAACTCATCCTTTTAGAAACTTGTTTGGGCTGTTGAGAGGAGTAAAAAACCATCAAAAATTTCAATCCTGCATGATTCTACCAAGAAATGTGATTCTTCATTCAAAACGCTGGTTTTTGCTATTGGGCTCTATTGAATAATGAATGTTTTGAATTTTCTCCAAAAGTAAAGTAGTTGCAAACTCATGCTTTTAGAGACTTGTTTGGGCTCATGAGAGGAGTAGAAAAACATCAAAAATTTCAGTCCTGCATGATTCTACCAAGAAATGTGTGTTCATTGAAACCGCTGGTTTTTGATAGTTTGGGCCCTATTGAATAATGAATGTTTTGAATTTTCTCCAGAAGTAAAGTAGTTGCAAACTCATCCTTTTAGAAACTTGTTTGGGCTGTTGAGAGGAGTAAAAAACCATCAAAAATTTCAATCCTGCATGATTTTACCAAGAAATGTGATTCTTCATTCAAAACCTGATTTTTGCTATTGGGCTCTATTGAATAATGAATGTTTTGAATTTTCTCCAAAAGTAAAGTAGTTGCAAACTCATGCTTTTAGAGACTTGTTTGGGCTCATGAGAGGAGTAGAAAAACATCAAAAATTTCAGTCCTGCATGATTCTACCAAGAAATGTGTGTTCATTGAAACCGCTGGTTTTTGATAGTTTGGGCCCTATTGAATAATGAATGTTTTGAATTTTCTCCAAAAGTAAAGTAGTTGCAAACTCATCCTTTTAGAAACTTGTTTGGGCTGTTGAGAGGAGTAAAAAACCATCAAAAATTTCAATCCTGCATGATTCTACCAAGAAATGTGATTCTTCATTCAAAACGCTGGTTTTTGCTATTGGGCTCTATTGAATAATGAATGTTTTGAATTTTCTCCAAAAGTAAAGTAGTTGCAAACTCATGCTTTTAGAGACTTGTTTGGGCTCATGAGAGGAGTAGAAAAACATCAAAAATTTCAGTCCTGCATGATTCTACCAAGAAATGTGTGTTCATTGAAACCGCTGGTTTTTGATAGTTTGGGCCCTATTGAATAATGAATGTTTTGAATTTTCTCCAGAAGTAAAGTAGTTGCAAACTCATCCTTTTAGAAACTTGTTTGGGCTGTTGAGAGGAGTAAAAAACCATCAAAAATTTCAATCCTGCATGATTTTACCAAGAAATGTGATTCTTCATTCAAAACCTGATTTTTGCTATTGGGCTCTATTGAATAGTGAATGTTTTGAATTTTCACCAAAAGTAAAGTAGTTGCAAACTCATGCTTTTAGAGACTTGTTTGGGCTCATGAGAGGAGTAGAAAAACATCAAAAATTTCAGTCCTGCATGATTCTACCAAGAAATGTGTGTTCATTGAAACCGCTGGTTTTTGATAGTTTGGGCCCTATTGAATAATGAATGTTTTGAATTTTCTCCAAAAGTAAAGTAGTTGCAAACTCATCCTTTTAGAAACTTGTTTGGGCTGTTGAGAGGAGTAAAAAGCCATCAAAAATTTCAATCCTGCATGATTTTACTAAGAAATGTGATTCTTCATTCAAAACCTGATTTTTGCTATTGGGCTCTATTGAATAATGAATGTTTTGAATATTCTCCAAAAGTAAAGTAGTTGCAAACTCATGCTTTTAGAGACTTGTTTGGGCTCATGAGAGGAGTAGAAAAACATCAAAAATTTCAGTCCTGCATGATTCTACCAAGAAATGTGTGTTCATTGAAACCGCTGGTTTTTGATAGTTTGGGCCCTATTGAATAATGAATGTTTTGCATTTTCTCCAAAAGTAAAGTAGTTGCAAACTCATCCTTTTAGAAACTTGTTTGGGCTGTTGAGAGGAGTAAAAAACCATCAAAAATTTCAATCCTGCATGATTCTACCAAGAAATGTGATTCTTCATTCAAAACCTGATTTTTGCTATTGGGCTCTATTGAATAATGAATGTTTTGAATTTTCTCCAAAAGTAAAGTAGTTGCAAACTCATGCTTTTAGAGACTTGTTTGGGCTCATGAGAGGAGTAGAAAAACATCAAAAATTTCAGTCCTGCATGATTCTACCAAGAAATGTGTGTTCATTGAAACCGCTGGTTTTTGATAGTTTGGGCCCTATTGAATAATGAATGTTTTGAATTTTCTCCAAAAGTAAAGTAGTTGCAAACTCATCCTTTTAGAAACTTGTTTGGGCTGTTGAGAGGAGTAAAAAACCATCAAAAATTTCAATCCTGCATGATTCTACCAAGAAATGTGATTCTTCATTCAAAACGCTGGTTTTTGCTATTGGGCTCTTTTGAGTAATGAATGTTTTGAATTTTCTCCAAAAGTAAAGTAGTTGCAAACTCATGCTTTTAGAGACTTGTTTGGGCTCATGAGAGGAGTAGAAAAACATCAAAAATTTCAGTCCTGCATGATTCTACCAAGAAATGTGTGTTCATTCAAACCGCTGGTTTTTGATAGTTTGGGCCCTATTGAATAATGAATGTTTTGAATTTTCTCCAAAAGTAAAGTAGTTGCAAACTCATCCTTTTAGAAACTTGTTTGGGCTGTTGAGAGGAGTAAAAAACCATCAAAAATTTCAATCCTGCATGATTCTACCAAGAAATGTGATTCTTCATTCAAAACGCTGGTTTTTGCTATTGGGCTCTATTGAATAATGAATGTTTTGAATTTTCTCCAAAAGTAAAGTAGTTGCAAACTCATCCTTTTAGAAACTTGTTTGTGCTGTTGAGAGGAGTAAAAAACCATCAAAAATTTCAATCCTGCATGATTCTACCAAGAAATGTGATTCTTCATTCAAAACCTGATTTTTGCTATTGGGCTCTATTGAATAATGAATGTTTTGAATTTTCTCCAAAAGTAAAGTAGTTGCAAACTCATGCTTTTAGAGACTTGTTTGGGCTCATGAGAGGAGTAGAAAAACATCAAAAATTTCAGTCCTGCATGATTCTACCAAGAAATGTGTGTTCATTGAAACCGCTGGTTTTTGATAGTTTGGGCCCTATTGAATAATGAATGTTTTGAATTTTCTCCAAAAGTAAAGTAGTTGCAAACTCATCCTTTTAGAAACTTGTTTGGGCTGTTGAGAGGAGTAAAAAACCATCAAAAATTTCAATCCTGCATGATTCTACCAAGAAATGTGATTCTTCATTCAAAACCTGATTTTTGCTATTGGGCTCTATTGAATAATGAATGTTTTGAATTTTATCCAAAAGTAAAGTAGTTGCAAACTCATGCTTTTAGAGACTTGTTTGGGCTCATGAGAGGAGTAGAAAAACATCAAAAATTTCAGTCCTGCATGATTCTACCAAGAAATGTGTGTTCATTGAAACCGCTGGTTTTTGATAGTTTGGGCCCTATTGAATAATGAATGTTTTGAATTTTCTCCAAAAGTAAAGTAGTTGCAAACTCATCCTTTTAGAAACTTGTTTGGGCTGTTGAGAGGAGTAAAAATCCATCAAAAATTTCAATCCTGCATGATTCTACCAAGAAATGTGATTCTTCATTCAAAACGCTGGTTTTTGCTATTGGGCTCTTCTGAGTAATGAATGTTTTGAATTTTCTCCAAAAGTAAAGTAGTTCCAACTCATGCTTTTAGAGACTTGTTTGGGCTCATGAGAGGAGTAGAAAAACATCAAAAATTTCAGTCCTGCATGATTCTACCAAGAAATGTGTGTTCATTCACACCGCTGGTTTTTGATAGTTTGGGCCCTATTGAATAATGAATGTTTTGAATTTTCTCCAAAAGTAAAGTAGTTGCAAACTCATCCTTTTAGAAACTTGTTTGGGCTGTTGAGAGGAGTAAAAAACCATCAAAAATTTCAATCCTGCATGATTTTACCAAGAAATGTGATTCTTCATTCAAAACCTGATTTTTGCTATTGGGCTCTATTGAATAATGAATGTTTTGAATTTTCTCCAAAAGTAAAGTAGTTGCAAACTCATGCTTTTAGAGACTTGTTTGGGCTCATGAGAGGAGTAGAAAAACATCAAAAATTTCAGTCCTGCATGATTCTACCAAAAATGTGTGTTCATTGAAACCGCTGGTTTTTGATAGTTTGGGCCCTATTGAATAATGAATGTTTTGAATTTTCTCCAAAAGTAAAGTAGTTACAAACTCATCCTTTTAGAAACTTGTTTGGGCTGTTGAGAGGAGTAAAAAACCATCAAAAATTTCAATCCTGCATGATTCTACCAAGAAATGTGATTCTTCATTCAAAACGCTGGTTTTTGCTATTGGGCTCTATTGAATAATGAATGTTTTGAATTTTCTCCAAAAGTAAAGTAGTTGCAAACTCATCCTTTTAGAGACATGTTTGGGCTCATGAGAGGAGTAGAAAAACATCAAAAATTTCAGTCCTGCACGATTCTACCAAGAAATGTGTGTTTATTCAAACCGCTGGTTTTTGATATTTTGGGCCCTATTGAATAATGAATGTTTTGAATTTTCTCCAAAAGTAAAGTAGTTGCAAACTCATCCTTTTAGAAACTTGTTTGGGCTGTTGAGAGGAGTAAAAAACCATCAAAAATTTCAATCCTGCATGATTCTACCAAGAAATGTGATTCTTCATTCAAAACCTGATTTTTGCTATTGGGCTCTATTGAATAATGAATGTTTTGAATTTTCTCCAAAAGTAAAGTAGTTGCAAACTCATGCTTTTAGAGACTTGTTTGGGCTCATGAGAGGAGTAGAGAAACATCAAAAATTTCAGTCCTGCATGATTCTACCAAGAAATGTGTGTTCATTGAAACCGCTGGTTTTTGATAGTTTGGGACCTATTGAATAATGAATGTTTTGAATTTTCTCCAAAAGTAAAGTAGTTGCAAACTCATCCTTTTAGAAACTTGTTTGGGCTGTTGAGAGGAGTAAAAAACCATCAAAAATTTCAATCCTGCATGATTCTACCAAGAAATGTGATTCTTCATTCAAAACGCTGGTTTTTGCTATTGGGCTCTATTGAATAATGAATGTTTTGAATTTTCTCCAAAAGTAAAGTAGTTGCAAACTCATGCTTTTAGAGACTTGTTTGGGCTCATGAGAGGAGTAGAAAAACATCAAAAATTTCAGTCCTGCATGATTCTACCAAGAAATGTGTGTTCATTGAAACCGCTGGTTTTTGATAGTTTGGGCCCTATTGAATAATGAATGTTTTGAATTTTCTCCAAAAGTAAAGTAGTTGCAAACTCATCCTTTTAGAAACTTGTTTGGGCTGTTGAGAGGAGTAAAAAACCATCAAAAATTTCAATCCTGCATGATTCTACCAAGAAATGTGATTCTTCATTCAAAACCTGATTTTTGCTATTGGGCTCTATTGAATAATGAATGTTTTGAATTTTATCCAAAAGTAAAGTAGTTGCAAACTCATGCTTTTAGAGACTTGTTTGGGCTCATGAGAGGAGTAGAAAAACATCAAAAATTTCAGTCCTGCATGATTCTACCAAGAAATGTGTGTTCATTGAAACCGCTGGTTTTTGATAGTTTGGGCCCTATTGAATAATGAATGTTTTGAATTTTCTCCAAAAGTAAAGTAGTTGCAAACTCATCCTTTTAGAAACTTGTTTGGGCTGTTGAGAGGAGTAAAAATCCATCAAAAATTTCAATCCTGCATGATTCTACCAAGAAATGTGATTCTTCATTCAAAACGCTGGTTTTTGCTATTGGGCTCTTCTGAGTAATGAATGTTTTGAATTTTCTCCAAAAGTAAAGTAGTTCCAACTCATGCTTTTAGAGACTTGTTTGGGCTCATGAGAGGAGTAGAAAAACATCAAAAATTTCAGTCCTGCATGATTCTACCAAGAAATGTGTGTTCATTCACACCGCTGGTTTTTGATAGTTTGGGCCCTATTGAATAATGAATGTTTTGAATTTTCTCCAAAAGTAAAGTAGTTGCAAACTCATCCTTTTAGAAACTTGTTTGGGCTGTTGAGAGGAGTAAAAAACCATCAAAAATTTCAATCCTGCATGATTTTACCAAGAAATGTGATTCTTCATTCAAAACCTGATTTTTGCTATTGGGCTCTATTGAATAATGAATGTTTTGAATTTTCTCCAAAAGTAAAGTAGTTGCAAACTCATGCTTTTAGAGACTTGTTTGGGCTCATGAGAGGAGTAGAAAAACATCAAAAATTTCAGTCCTGCATGATTCTACCAAAAATGTGTGTTCATTGAAACCGCTGGTTTTTGATAGTTTGGGCCCTATTGAATAATGAATGTTTTGAATTTTCTCCAAAAGTAAAGTAGTTACAAACTCATCCTTTTAGAAACTTGTTTGGGCTGTTGAGAGGAGTAAAAAACCATCAAAAATTTCAATCCTGCATGATTCTACCAAGAAATGTGATTCTTCATTCAAAACGCTGGTTTTTGCTATTGGGCTCTATTGAATAATGAATGTTTTGAATTTTCTCCAAAAGTAAAGTAGTTGCAAACTCATCCTTTTAGAGACATGTTTGGGCTCATGAGAGGAGTAGAAAAACATCAAAAATTTCAGTCCTGCACGATTCTACCAAGAAATGTGTGTTTATTCAAACCGCTGGTTTTTGATATTTTGGGCCCTATTGAATAATGAATGTTTTGAATTTTCTCCAAAAGTAAAGTAGTTGCAAACTCATCCTTTTAGAAACTTGTTTGGGCTGTTGAGAGGAGTAAAAAACCATCAAAAATTTCAATCCTGCATGATTCTACCAAGAAATGTGATTCTTCATTCAAAACCTGATTTTTGCTATTGGGCTCTATTGAATAATGAATGTTTTGAATTTTCTCCAAAAGTAAAGTAGTTGCAAACTCATGCTTTTAGAGACTTGTTTGGGCTCATGAGAGGAGTAGAGAAACATCAAAAATTTCAGTCCTGCATGATTCTACCAAGAAATGTGTGTTCATTGAAACCGCTGGTTTTTGATAGTTTGGGACCTATTGAATAATGAATGTTTTGAATTTTCTCCAAAAGTAAAGTAGTTGCAAACTCATCCTTTTAGAAACTTGTTTGGGCTGTTGAGAGGAGTAAAAAACCATCAAAAATTTCAATCCTGCATGATTCTACCAAGAAATGTGATTCTTCATTCAAAACCTGATTTTTGCTATTGGGCTCTATTGAATAATGAATGTTTTGAATTTTCTCCAAAAGTAAAGTAGTTGCAAACTCATCCTTTTAGAAACTTGTTTGGGCTGTTGAGAGGAGTAAAAAACCATCAAAAATTTCAATCCTGCATGATTCTACCAAGAAATGTGATTCTTCATTCAAAACCTGATTTTTGCTATTGGGCTCTATTGAATAATGAATGTTTTGAATTTTCTCCAAAAGTAAAGTAGTTGCAAACTCATGCTTTTAGAGACTTGTTTGGGCTCATGAGAGGAGTAGAGAAACATCAAAAATTTCAGTCCTGCATGATTCTACCAAGAAATGTGTGTTCATTGAAACCGCTGGTTTTTGATAGTTTGGGACCTATTGAATAATGAATGTTTTGAATTTTCTCCAAAAGTAAAGTAGTTGCAAACTCATCCTTTTAGAAACTTGTTTGGGCTGTTGAGAGGAGTAAAAAACCATCAAAAATTTCAATCCTGCATGATTCTACCAAGAAATGTGATTCTTCATTCAAAACGCTGGTTTTTGCTATTGGGCTCTATTGAATAATGAATGTTTTGAATTTTCTCCAAAAGTAAAGTAGTTGCAAACTCATGCTTTTAGAGACTTGTTTGGGCTCATGAGAGGAGTAGAAAAACATCAAAAATTTCAGTCCTGCATGATTCTACCAAGAAATGTGTGTTCATTGAAACCGCTGGTTTTTGATAGTTTGGGCCCTATTGAATAATGAATGTTTTGAATTTTCTCCAAAAGTAAAGTAGTTGCAAACTCATCCTTTTAGAAACTTGTTTGGGCTGTTGAGAGGAGTAAAAAACCATCAAAAATTTCAATCCTGCATGATTCTACCAAGAAATGTGATTCTTCATTCAAAACCTGATTTTTGCTATTGGGCTCTATTGAATAATGAATGTTTTGAATTTTATCCAAAAGTAAAGTAGTTGCAAACTCATGCTTTTAGAGACTTGTTTGGGCTCATGAGAGGAGTAGAAAAACATCAAAAATTTCAGTCCTGCATGATTCTACCAAGAAATGTGTGTTCATTGAAACCGCTGGTTTTTGATAGTTTGGGCCCTATTGAATAATGAATGTTTTGAATTTTCTCCAAAAGTAAAGTAGTTGCAAACTCATCCTTTTAGAAACTTGTTTGGGCTGTTGAGAGGAGTAAAAATCCATCAAAAATTTCAATCCTGCATGATTCTACCAAGAAATGTGATTCTTCATTCAAAACGCTGGTTTTTGCTATTGGGCTCTTCTGAGTAATGAATGTTTTGAATTTTCTCCAAAAGTAAAGTAGTTCCAACTCATGCTTTTAGAGACTTGTTTGGGCTCATGAGAGGAGTAGAAAAACATCAAAAATTTCAGTCCTGCATGATTCTACCAAGAAATGTGTGTTCATTCACACCGCTGGTTTTTGATAGTTTGGGCCCTATTGAATAATGAATGTTTTGAATTTTCTCCAAAAGTAAAGTAGTTGCAAACTCATCCTTTTAGAAACTTGTTTGGGCTGTTGAGAGGAGTAAAAAACCATCAAAAATTTCAATCCTGCATGATTTTACCAAGAAATGTGATTCTTCATTCAAAACCTGATTTTTGCTATTGGGCTCTATTGAATAATGAATGTTTTGAATTTTCTCCAAAAGTAAAGTAGTTGCAAACTCATGCTTTTAGAGACTTGTTTGGGCTCATGAGAGGAGTAGAAAAACATCAAAAATTTCAGTCCTGCATGATTCTACCAAAAATGTGTGTTCATTGAAACCGCTGGTTTTTGATAGTTTGGGCCCTATTGAATAATGAATGTTTTGAATTTTCTCCAAAAGTAAAGTAGTTACAAACTCATCCTTTTAGAAACTTGTTTGGGCTGTTGAGAGGAGTAAAAAACCATCAAAAATTTCAATCCTGCATGATTCTACCAAGAAATGTGATTCTTCATTCAAAACGCTGGTTTTTGCTATTGGGCTCTATTGAATAATGAATGTTTTGAATTTTCTCCAAAAGTAAAGTAGTTGCAAACTCATCCTTTTAGAGACATGTTTGGGCTCATGAGAGGAGTAGAAAAACATCAAAAATTTCAGTCCTGCACGATTCTACCAAGAAATGTGTGTTTATTCAAACCGCTGGTTTTTGATATTTTGGGCCCTATTGAATAATGAATGTTTTGAATTTTCTCCAAAAGTAAAGTAGTTGCAAACTCATCCTTTTAGAAACTTGTTTGGGCTGTTGAGAGGAGTAAAAAACCATCAAAAATTTCAATCCTGCATGATTCTACCAAGAAATGTGATTCTTCATTCAAAACCTGATTTTTGCTATTGGGCTCTATTGAATAATGAATGTTTTGAATTTTCTCCAAAAGTAAAGTAGTTGCAAACTCATGCTTTTAGAGACTTGTTTGGGCTCATGAGAGGAGTAGAGAAACATCAAAAATTTCAGTCCTGCATGATTCTACCAAGAAATGTGTGTTCATTGAAACCGCTGGTTTTTGATAGTTTGGGACCTATTGAATAATGAATGTTTTGAATTTTCTCCAAAAGTAAAGTAGTTGCAAACTCATCCTTTTAGAAACTTGTTTGGGCTGTTGAGAGGAGTAAAAAACCATCAAAAATTTCAATCCTGCATGATTCTACCAAGAAATGTGATTCTTCATTCAAAACGCTGGTTTTTGCTATTGGGCTCTATTGAATAATGAATGTTTTGAATTTTCTCCAAAAGTAAAGTAGTTGCAAACTCATGCTTTTAGAGACTTGTTTGGGCTCATGAGAGGAGTAGAAAAACATCAAAAATTTCAGTCCTGCATGATTCTACCAAGAAATGTGTGTTCATTGAAACCGCTGGTTTTTGATAGTTTGGGCCCTATTGAATAATGAATGTTTTGAATTTTCTCCAGAAGTAAAGTAGTTGCAAACTCATCCTTTTAGAAACTTGTTTGGGCTGTTGAGAGGAGTAAAAAACCATCAAAAATTTCAATCCTGCATGATTTTACCAAGAAATGTGATTCTTCATTCAAAACCTGATTTTTGCTATTGGGCTCTATTGAATAGTGAATGTTTTGAATTTTCTCCAAAAGTAAAGTAGTTGCAAACTCATGCTTTTAGAGACTTGTTTGGGCTCATGAGAGGAGTAGAAAAACATCAAAAATTTCAGTCCTGCATGATTCTACCAAGAAATGTGTGTTCATTGAAACCGCTGGTTTTTGATAGTTTGGGCCCTATTGAATAATGAATGTTTTGAATTTTCTCCAAAAGTAAAGTAGTTGCAAACTCATCCTTTTAGAAACTTGTTTGGGCTGTTGAGAGGAGTAAAAAGCCATCAAAAATTTCAATCCTGCATGATTTTACTAAGAAATGTGATTCTTCATTCAAAACCTGATTTTTGCTATTGGGCTCTATTGAATAATGAATGTTTTGAATATTCTCCAAAAGTAAAGTAGTTGCAAACTCATGCTTTTAGAGACTTGTTTGGGCTCATGAGAGGAGTAGAAAAACATCAAAAATTTCAGTCCTGCATGATTCTACCAAGAAATGTGTGTTCATTGAAACCGCTGGTTTTTGATAGTTTGGGCCCTATTGAATAATGAATGTTTTGCATTTTCTCCAAAAGTAAAGTAGTTGCAAACTCATCCTTTTAGAAACTTGTTTGGGCTGTTGAGAGGAGTAAAAGACCATCAAAAATTTTAATCCTGCATGATTCTACCAAGAAATGTGATTCTTCATTCAAAACCTGATTTTTGCTATTGGGCTCTATTGAATAATGAATGTTTTGAATTTTCTCCAAAAGTAAAGTAGTTGCAAACTCATGCTTTTAGAGACTTGTTTGGGCTCATGAGAGAAGTAGAAAAACATCAAAAATTTCAGTCCTGCATGATTCTACCAAGAAATGTGTGTTCATTGAAACCGCTGGTTTTTGATAGTTTGGGCCCTATTGAATAATGAATGTTTTGAATTTTCTCCAAAAGTAAAGTAGTTGCAAACTCATCCTTTTAGAAACTTGTTTGGGCTGTTGAGAGGAGTAAAAAACCATCAAAAATTTCAATCCTGCATGATTCTACCAAGAAATGTGATTCTTCATTCAAAACGCTGGTTTTTGCTATTGGGCTCTTTTGAGTAATGAATGTTTTGAATTTTCTCCAAAAGTAAAGTAGTTGCAAACTCATCCTTTTAGAAACTTGTTTGGGCTGTTGAGAGGAGTAAAAAACCATCAAAAATTTCAATCCTGCATGATTCTACCAAGAAATGTGATTCTTCATTCAAAACGCTGGTTTTTGCTATTGGGCTCTATTGAATAATGAATGTTTTGAATTTTCTCCAAAAGTAAAGTAGTTGCAAACTCATCCTTTTAGAAACTTGTTTGTGCTGTTGAGAGGAGTAAAAAACCATCAAAAATTTCAATCCTGCATGATTCTACCAAGAAATGTGATTCTTCATTCAAAACCTGATTTTTGCTATTGGGCTCTATTGAATAATGAATGTTTTGAATTTTCTCCAAAAGTAAAGTAGTTGCAAACTCATGCTTTTAGAGACTTGTTTGGGCTCATGAGAGGAGTAGAAAAACATCAAAAATTTCAGTCCTGCATGATTCTACCAAGAAATGTGTGTTCATTGAAACCGCTGGTTTTTGATAGTTTGGGCCCTATTGAATAATGAATGTTTTGAATTTTCTCCAAAAGTAAAGTAGTTGCAAACTCATCCTTTTAGAAACTTGTTTGGGCTGTTGAGAGGAGTAAAAAACCATCAAAAATTTCAATCCTGCATGATTCTACCAAGAAATGTGATTCTTCATTCAAAACCTGATTTTTGCTATTGGGCTCTATTGAATAATGAATGTTTTGAATTTTATCCAAAAGTAAAGTAGTTGCAAACTCATGCTTTTAGAGACTTGTTTGGGCTCATGAGAGGAGTAGAAAAACATCAAAAATTTCAGTCCTGCATGATTCTACCAAGAAATGTGTGTTCATTGAAACCGCTGGTTTTTGATAGTTTGGGCCCTATTGAATAATGAATGTTTTGAATTTTCTCCAAAAGTAAAGTAGTTGCAAACTCATCCTTTTAGAAACTTGTTTGGGCTGTTGAGAGGAGTAAAAATCCATCAAAAATTTCAATCCTGCATGATTCTACCAAGAAATGTGATTCTTCATTCAAAACGCTGGTTTTTGCTATTGGGCTCTTTTGAGTAATGAATGTTTTGAATTTTCTCCAAAAGTAAAGTAGTTGCAAACTCATGCTTTTAGAGACTTGTTTGGGCTCATGAGAGGAGTAGAAAAACATCAAAAATTTCAGTCCTGCATGATTCTACCAAGAAATGTGTGTTCATTGAAACCGCTGGTTTTTGATAGTTTGGGCCCTATTGAATAATGAATGTTTTGAATTTTCTCCAAAAGTAAAGTAGTTGCAAACTCATCCTTTTAGAAACTTGTTTGGGCTGTTGAGAGGAGTAAAAAACCATCAAAAATTTCAATCCTGCATGATTCTACCAAGAAATGTGATTCTTCATTCAAAACCTGATTTTTGCTATTGGGCTCTATTGAATAATGAATGTTTTGAATTTTCTCCAAAAGTAAAGTAGTTGCAAACTCATGCTTTTAGAGACTTGTTTGGGCTCATGAGAGGAGTAGAAAAACATCAAAAATTTCAGTCCTGCATGATTCTACCAAGAAATGTGTGTTCATTGAAACCGCTGGTTTTTGATAGTTTGGGCCCTATTGAATAATGAATGTTTTGAATTTTCTCCAAAAGTAAAGTAGTTGCAAACTCATCCTTTTAGAAACTTGTTTGGGCTGTTGAGAGGAGTAAAAAACCATCAAAAATTTCAATCCTGCATGATTCTACCAAGAAATGTGATTCTTCATTCAAAACGCTGGTTTTTGCTATTGGGCTCTTTTGAGTAATGAATGTTTTGAATTTTCTCCAAAAGTAAAGTAGTTGCAAACTCATGCTTTTAGAGACTTGTTTAGGCTCATGAGAGGAGTAGAAAAACATCAAAAATTTCAGTCCTGCATGATTCTACCAAGAAATGTGTGTTCATTCAAACCGCTGGTTTTTGATAGTTTGGGCCCTATTGAATAATGAATGTTTTGAATTTTCTCCAAAAGTAAAGTAGTTGCAAACTCATCCTTTTAGAAACTTGTTTGGGCTGTTGAGAGGAGTAAAAAACCATCAAAAATTTCAATCCTGCATGATTCTACCAAGAAATGTGATTCTTCATTCAAAACGCTGGTTTTTGCTATTGGGCTCTATTGAATAATGAATGTTTTGAATTTTCTCCAAAAGTAAAGTAGTTGCAAACTCATCCTTTTAGAAACTTGTTTGTGCTGTTGAGAGGAGTAAAAAACCATCAAAAATTTCAATCCTGCATGATTCTACCAAGAAATGTGATTCTTCATTCAAAACCTGATTTTTGCTATTGGGCTCTATTGAATAATGAATGTTTTGAATTTTCTCCAAAAGTAAAGTAGTTGCAAACTCATGCTTTTAGAGACTTGTTTGGGCTCATGAGAGGAGTAGAAAAACATCAAAAATTTCAGTCCTGCATGATTCTACCAAAAATGTGTGTTCATTGAAACCGCTGGTTTTTGATAGTTTGGGCCCTATTGAATAATGAATGTTTTGAATTTTCTCCAAAAGTAAAGTAGTTACAAACTCATCCTTTTAGAAACTTGTTTGGGCTGTTGAGAGGAGTAAAAAACCATCAAAAATTTCAATCCTGCATGATTCTACCAAGAAATGTGATTCTTCATTCAAAACGCTGGTTTTTGCTATTGGGCTCTATTGAATAATGAATGTTTTGAATTTTCTCCAAAAGTAAAGTAGTTGCAAACTCATCCTTTTAGAGACATGTTTGGGCTCATGAGAGGAGTAGAAAAACATCAAAAATTTCAGTCCTGCACGATTCTACCAAGAAATGTGTGTTTATTCAAACCGCTGGTTTTTGATATTTTGGGCCCTATTGAATAATGAATGTTTTGAATTTTCTCCAAAAGTAAAGTAGTTGCAAACTCATCCTTTTAGAAACTTGTTTGGGCTGTTGAGAGGAGTAAAAAACCATCAAAAATTTCAATCCTGCATGATTCTACCAAGAAATGTGATTCTTCATTCAAAACCTGATTTTTGCTATTGGGCTCTATTGAATAATGAATGTTTTGAATTTTCTCCAAAAGTAAAGTAGTTGCAAACTCATGCTTTTAGAGACTTGTTTGGGCTCATGAGAGGAGTAGAGAAACATCAAAAATTTCAGTCCTGCATGATTCTACCAAGAAATGTGTGTTCATTGAAACCGCTGGTTTTTGATAGTTTGGGACCTATTGAATAATGAATGTTTTGAATTTTCTCCAAAAGTAAAGTAGTTGCAAACTCATCCTTTTAGAAACTTGTTTGGGCTGTTGAGAGGAGTAAAAAACCATCAAAAATTTCAATCCTGCATGATTCTACCAAGAAATGTGATTCTTCATTCAAAACGCTGGTTTTTGCTATTGGGCTCTATTGAATAATGAATGTTTTGAATTTTCTCCAAAAGTAAAGTAGTTGCAAACTCATGCTTTTAGAGACTTGTTTGGGCTCATGAGAGGAGTAGAAAAACATCAAAAATTTCAGTCCTGCATGATTCTACCAAGAAATGTGTGTTCATTGAAACCGCTGGTTTTTGATAGTTTGGGCCCTATTGAATAATGAATGTTTTGAATTTTCTCCAGAAGTAAAGTAGTTGCAAACTCATCCTTTTAGAAACTTGTTTGGGCTGTTGAGAGGAGTAAAAAACCATCAAAAATTTCAATCCTGCATGATTTTACCAAGAAATGTGATTCTTCATTCAAAACCTGATTTTTGCTATTGGGCTCTATTGAATAGTGAATGTTTTGAATTTTCTCCAAAAGTAAAGTAGTTGCAAACTCATGCTTTTAGAGACTTGTTTGGGCTCATGAGAGGAGTAGAAAAACATCAAAAATTTCAGTCCTGCATGATTCTACCAAGAAATGTGTGTTCATTGAAACCGCTGGTTTTTGATAGTTTGGGCCCTATTGAATAATGAATGTTTTGAATTTTCTCCAAAAGTAAAGTAGTTGCAAACTCATCCTTTTAGAAACTTGTTTGGGCTGTTGAGAGGAGTAAAAAGCCATCAAAAATTTCAATCCTGCATGATTTTACTAAGAAATGTGATTCTTCATTCAAAACCTGATTTTTGCTATTGGGCTCTATTGAATAATGAATGTTTTGAATATTCTCCAAAAGTAAAGTAGTTGCAAACTCATGCTTTTAGAGACTTGTTTGGGCTCATGAGAGGAGTAGAAAAACATCAAAAATTTCAGTCCTGCATGATTCTACCAAGAAATGTGTGTTCATTGAAACCGCTGGTTTTTGATAGTTTGGGCCCTATTGAATAATGAATGTTTTGCATTTTCTCCAAAAGTAAAGTAGTTGCAAACTCATCCTTTTAGAAACTTGTTTGGGCTGTTGAGAGGAGTAAAAGACCATCAAAAATTTTAATCCTGCATGATTCTACCAAGAAATGTGATTCTTCATTCAAAACCTGATTTTTGCTATTGGGCTCTATTGAATAATGAATGTTTTGAATTTTCTCCAAAAGTAAAGTAGTTGCAAACTCATGCTTTTAGAGACTTGTTTGGGCTCATGAGAGAAGTAGAAAAACATCAAAAATTTCAGTCCTGCATGATTCTACCAAGAAATGTGTGTTCATTGAAACCGCTGGTTTTTGATAGTTTGGGCCCTATTGAATAATGAATGTTTTGAATTTTCTCCAAAAGTAAAGTAGTTGCAAACTCATCCTTTTAGAAACTTGTTTGGGCTGTTGAGAGGAGTAAAAAACCATCAAAAATTTCAATCCTGCATGATTCTACCAAGAAATGTGATTCTTCATTCAAAACGCTGGTTTTTGCTATTGGGCTCTTTTGAGTAATGAATGTTTTGAATTTTCTCCAAAAGTAAAGTAGTTGCAAACTCATCCTTTTAGAAACTTGTTTGGGCTGTTGAGAGGAGTAAAAAACCATCAAAAATTTCAATCCTGCATGATTCTACCAAGAAATGTGATTCTTCATTCAAAACGCTGGTTTTTGCTATTGGGCTCTATTGAATAATGAATGTTTTGAATTTTCTCCAAAAGTAAAGTAGTTGCAAACTCATCCTTTTAGAAACTTGTTTGTGCTGTTGAGAGGAGTAAAAAACCATCAAAAATTTCAATCCTGCATGATTCTACCAAGAAATGTGATTCTTCATTCAAAACCTGATTTTTGCTATTGGGCTCTATTGAATAATGAATGTTTTGAATTTTCTCCAAAAGTAAAGTAGTTGCAAACTCATGCTTTTAGAGACTTGTTTGGGCTCATGAGAGGAGTAGAAAAACATCAAAAATTTCAGTCCTGCATGATTCTACCAAGAAATGTGTGTTCATTGAAACCGCTGGTTTTTGATAGTTTGGGCCCTATTGAATAATGAATGTTTTGAATTTTCTCCAAAAGTAAAGTAGTTGCAAACTCATCCTTTTAGAAACTTGTTTGGGCTGTTGAGAGGAGTAAAAAACCATCAAAAATTTCAATCCTGCATGATTCTACCAAGAAATGTGATTCTTCATTCAAAACCTGATTTTTGCTATTGGGCTCTATTGAATAATGAATGTTTTGAATTTTATCCAAAAGTAAAGTAGTTGCAAACTCATGCTTTTAGAGACTTGTTTGGGCTCATGAGAGGAGTAGAAAAACATCAAAAATTTCAGTCCTGCATGATTCTACCAAGAAATGTGTGTTCATTGAAACCGCTGGTTTTTGATAGTTTGGGCCCTATTGAATAATGAATGTTTTGAATTTTCTCCAAAAGTAAAGTAGTTGCAAACTCATCCTTTTAGAAACTTGTTTGGGCTGTTGAGAGGAGTAAAAATCCATCAAAAATTTCAATCCTGCATGATTCTACCAAGAAATGTGATTCTTCATTCAAAACGCTGGTTTTTGCTATTGGGCTCTTTTGAGTAATGAATGTTTTGAATTTTCTCCAAAAGTAAAGTAGTTGCAAACTCATGCTTTTAGAGACTTGTTTGGGCTCATGAGAGGAGTAGAAAAACATCAAAAATTTCAGTCCTGCATGATTCTACCAAGAAATGTGTGTTCATTGAAACCGCTGGTTTTTGATAGTTTGGGCCCTATTGAATAATGAATGTTTTGAATTTTCTCCAAAAGTAAAGTAGTTGCAAACTCATCCTTTTAGAAACTTGTTTGGGCTGTTGAGAGGAGTAAAAAACCATCAAAAATTTCAATCCTGCATGATTCTACCAAGAAATGTGATTCTTCATTCAAAACCTGATTTTTGCTATTGGGCTCTATTGAATAATGAATGTTTTGAATTTTCTCCAAAAGTAAAGTAGTTGCAAACTCATGCTTTTAGAGACTTGTTTGGGCTCATGAGAGGAGTAGAAAAACATCAAAAATTTCAGTCCTGCATGATTCTACCAAGAAATGTGTGTTCATTGAAACCGCTGGTTTTTGATAGTTTGGGCCCTATTGAATAATGAATGTTTTGAATTTTCTCCAAAAGTAAAGTAGTTGCAAACTCATCCTTTTAGAAACTTGTTTGGGCTGTTGAGAGGAGTAAAAAACCATCAAAAATTTCAATCCTGCATGATTCTACCAAGAAATGTGATTCTTCATTCAAAACGCTGGTTTTTGCTATTGGGCTCTTTTGAGTAATGAATGTTTTGAATTTTCTCCAAAAGTAAAGTAGTTGCAAACTCATGCTTTTAGAGACTTGTTTAGGCTCATGAGAGGAGTAGAAAAACATCAAAAATTTCAGTCCTGCATGATTCTACCAAGAAATGTGTGTTCATTCAAACCGCTGGTTTTTGATAGTTTGGGCCCTATTGAATAATGAATGTTTTGAATTTTCTCCAAAAGTAAAGTAGTTGCAAACTCATCCTTTTAGAAACTTGTTTGGGCTGTTGAGAGGAGTAAAAAACCATCAAAAATTTCAATCCTGCATGATTCTACCAAGAAATGTGATTCTTCATTCAAAACGCTGGTTTTTGCTATTGGGCTCTATTGAATAATGAATGTTTTGAATTTTCTCCAAAAGTAAAGTAGTTGCAAACTCATCCTTTTAGAAACTTGTTTGTGCTGTTGAGAGGAGTAAAAAACCATCAAAAATTTCAATCCTGCATGATTCTACCAAGAAATGTGATTCTTCATTCAAAACCTGATTTTTGCTATTGGGCTCTATTGAATAATGAATGTTTTGAATTTTCTCCAAAAGTAAAGTAGTTGCAAACTCATGCTTTTAGAGACTTGTTTGGGCTCATGAGAGGAGTAGAAAAACATCAAAAATTTCAGTCCTGCATGATTCTACCAAGAAATGTGTGTTCATTGAAACCGCTGGTTTTTGATAGTTTGGGCCCTATTGAATAATGAATGTTTTGAATTTTCTCCAAAAGTAAAGTAGTTGCAAACTCATCCTTTTAGAAACTTGTTTGGGCTGTTGAGAGGAGTAAAAAACCATCAAAAATTTCAATCCTGCATGATTCTACCAAGAAATGTGATTCTTCATTCAAAACCTGATTTTTGCTATTGGGCTCTATTGAATAATGAATGTTTTGAATTTTATCCAAAAGTAAAGTAGTTGCAAACTCATGCTTTTAGAGACTTGTTTGGGCTCATGAGAGGAGTAGAAAAACATCAAAAATTTCAGTCCTGCATGATTCTACCAAGAAATGTGTGTTCATTGAAACCGCTGGTTTTTGATAGTTTGGGCCCTATTGAATAATGAATGTTTTGAATTTTCTCCAAAAGTAAAGTAGTTGCAAACTCATCCTTTTAGAAACTTGTTTGGGCTGTTGAGAGGAGTAAAAATCCATCAAAAATTTCAATCCTGCATGATTCTACCAAGAAATGTGATTCTTCATTCAAAACGCTGGTTTTTGCTATTGGGCTCTTTTGAGTAATGAATGTTTTGAATTTTCTCCAAAAGTAAAGTAGTTGCAAACTCATGCTTTTAGAGACTTGTTTGGGCTCATGAGAGGAGTAGAAAAACATCAAAAATTTCAGTCCTGCATGATTCTACTAAAAAATGTGTGTTCATTGAAACCGCTGGTTTTTGATAGTTTGGGCCCTATTGAATAATGAATGTTTTGAATTTTCTCCAAAAGTAAAGTAGTTACAAACTCATCCTTTTAGAAACTTGTTTGGGCTGTTGAGAGGAGTAAAAAACCATCAAAAATTTCAATCCTGCATGATTCTACCAAGAAATGTGATTTTTCATTCAAAACCTGATTTTTGCTATTGGGCTCTATTGAATAATGAATGTTTTGAATTTTCTCCAAAAGTAAAGTAGTTGCAAACTCATGCTTTTAGAGACTTGTTTGGGCTCATGAGAGGAGTAGAAAAACATCAAAAATTTCAGTCCTGCATGATTCTACCAAGAAATGTGTGTTCATTCAAACCGCTGGTTTTTGATAGTTTGGGCCCTATTGAATAATGAATGTTTTGAATTTTCTCCAAAAGTAAAGTAGTTGCAAACTCATCCTTTTAGAAACTTGTTTGGGCTGTTGAGAGGAGTAAAAAACCATCAAAAATTTCAATCCTGCATGATTCTACCAAGAAATGTGATTCTTCATTCAAAACGCTGGTTTTTGCTATTGGGCTCTATTGAATAATGAATGTTTTGAATTTTCTCCAAAAGTAAAGTAGTTGCAAACTCATCCTTTTAGAAACTTGTTTGTGCTGTTGAGAGGAGTAAAAAACCATCAAAAATTTCAATCCTGCATGATTCTACCTAGAAATGTGATTCTTCCTTCAAAACCTGATTTTTGCTATTGGGCTCTATTGAATAATGAATGTTTTGAATTTTCTCCAAAAGTAAAGTAGTTGCAAACTCATGCTTTTAGAGACTTGTTTGGGCTCATGAGAGGAGTAGAAAAACATCAAAAATTTCAGTCCTGCATGATTCTACCAAGAAATGTGTGTTCATTGAAACCGCTGGTTTTTGATAGTTTGGGCCCTATTGAATAATGAATGTTTTGAATTTTCTCCATAAGTAAAGTAGTTGCAAACTCATCCTTTTAGAAACTTGTTTGGGCTGTTGAGAGGAGTAAAAAACCATCAAAAATTTCAATCCTGCATGATTCTACCAAGAAATGTGATTCTTCATTCAAAACCTGATTTTTGCTATTGGGCTCTATTGAATAATGAATGTTTTGAATTTTATCCAAAAGTAAAGTAGTTGCAAACTCATGCTTTTAGAGACTTGTTTAGGCTCATGAGAGGAGTAGAAAAACATCAAAAATTTCAGTCCTGCATGATTCTACCAAGAAATGTGTGTTCATTGAAACCGCTGGTTTTTGATAGTTTGGGCCCTATTGAATAATGAATGTTTTGAATTTTCTCCAAAAGTAAAGTAGTTGCAAACTCATCCTTTTAGAAACTTGTTTGGGCTGTTGAGAGGAGTAAAAATCCATCAAAAATTTCAATCCTGCATGATTCTACCAAGAAATGTGATTCTTCATTCAAAACGCTGGTTTTTGCTATTGGGCTCTTCTGAGTAATGAATGTTTTGAATTTTCTCCAAAAGTAAAGTAGTTCCAACTCATGCTTTTAGAGACTTGTTTGGGCTCATGAGAGGAGTAGAAAAACATCAAAAATTTCAGTCCTGCATGATTCTACCAAGAAATGTGTGTTCATTCAAACCGCTGGTTTTTGATAGTTTGGGCCCTATTGAATAATGAATGTTTTGAATTTTATCCAAAAGTAAAGTAGTTGCAAACTCATCCTTTTAGAAACTTGTTTGGGCTGTTGAGAGGAGTAAAAATCCATCAAAAATTTCAATCCTGCATGATTCTACCAAGAAATGTGATTCTTCATTCAAAACGCTGGTTTTTGCTATTGAGCTCTTTTGAGTAATGAATGTTTTGAATTTTCTCCAAAAGTAAAGTAGTTGCAAACTCATGCTTTTAGAGACTTGTTTGGGCTCATGAGAGGAGTAGAAAAACATCAAAAATTTCAGTCCTGCATGATTCTACCAAGAAATGTGTGTTCATTCAAACCGCTGGTTTTTGATATTTTGGGCCCTATTGAATAATGAATGTTTTGAATTTTCTCCAAAAGTAAAGTAGTTGCAAACTCATCCTTTTAGAAACTTGTTTGGGCTGTTGAGAGGAGTAAAAAACCATCAAAAATTTCAATCCTGCATGATTCAACCAAGAAATGTGATTCTTCATTCAAAACCTGATTTTTGCTATTGGGCTCTATTGAATAATGAATGTTTTGAATTTTCTCCAAAAGTAAAGTAGTTGCAAACTCATGCTTTTAGAGACTTGTTTGGGCTCATGAGAGGAGTAGAAAAACATCAAAAATTTCAGTCCTGCATGATTCTACCAAGAAATGTGTGTTCATTGAAACCGCTGGTTTTTGATAGTTTGGGCCCTATTGAATAATGAATGTTTTGAATTTTCTCCAAAAGTAAAGTAGTTGCAAACTCATCCTTTTAGAAACTTGTTTGGGCTGTTGAGAGGAGTAAAAAACCATCAAAAATTTCAATCCTGCATGATTTTACCAAGAAATGTGATTCTTCATTCAAAACCTGATTTTTGCTATTGGGCTCTATTGAATAATGAATGTTTTGAATTTTCTCCAAAAGTAAAGTAGTTGCAAACTCATGCTTTTAGAGACTTGTTTGGGCTCATGGGAGGAGTAGAAAAACATCAAAAATTTCAGTCCTGCATGATTCTACCAAGAAATGTGTGTTCATTGAACCTGCTGGTTTTTGATAGTTTGGGCCCTATTGAATAATGAATGTTTTGAATTTTCTCCAAAAGTAAAGTAGTTGCAAACTCATCTTTTAGAAACTTGTTTGGGCTGTTGAGAGGAGTAAAAAACCATCAAAAATTTCAATCCTGCATGATTCTACCAAGAAATGTGATTCTTCATTCAAAACGCTGGTTTTTGCTATTGGGCTCTTTTGAGTAATGAATGTTTTGAATTTTCTCCAAAAGTAAAGTAGTTGCAAACTCATGCTTTTAGAGACTTGTTTGGGCTCATGAGAGGAGTAGAAAAACATCAAAAATTTCAGTCCTGCATGATTCTACCAAGAAATGTGTGTTCATTCACACCGCTGGTTTTTGATAGTTTGGGCCCTATTGAATAATGAATGTTTTGAATTTTCTCCAAAAGTAAAGTAGTTGCAAACTCATCCTTTTAGAAACTTGTTTGGGCTGTTGAGAGGAGTAAAAAACCATCAAAAATTTCAATCCTGCATGATTTTACCAAGAAATGTGATTCTTCATTCAAAACCTGATTTTTGCTATTGGGCTCTATTGAATAATGAATGTTTTGAATTTTCTCCAAAAGTAAAGTAGTTGCAAACTCATGCTTTTAGAGACTTGTTTGGGCTCATGAGAGGAGTAGAAAAACATCAAAAATTTCAGTCCTGCATGATTCTACCAAGAAATGTGTGTTCATTGAAACCGCTGGTTTTTGATAGTTTGGGCCCTATTGAATAATGAATGTTTTGAATTTTCTCCAAAAGTAAAGTAGTTACAAACTCATCCTTTTAGAAACTTGTTTGGGCTGTTGAGAGGAGTAAAAAACCATCAAAAATTTCAATCCTGCATGATTTTACCAAGAAATGTGATTCTTCATTCAAAACCTGATTTTTGCTATTGGGCTCTATTGAATAATGAATGTTTTGAATATTCTCCAAAAGTAAAGTAGTTGCAAACTCATGCTTTTAGAGACTTGTTTGGGCTCATGAGAGGAGTAGAAAAACATCAAAAATTTCAGTCCTGCATGATTCTACCAAGAAATGTGTGTTCATTGAAACCGCTCGTTTTTGATAGTTTGGGCCCTATTGAATAATGAATGTTTTGCATTTTCTCCAAAAGTAAAGTAGTTGCAAACTCATCCTTTTAGAAACTTGTTTGGGCTGTTGAGAGGAGTAAAAGACCATCAAAAATTTCAATCCTGCATGATTCTACCAAGAAATGTGATTCTTCATTCAAAACCTGATTTTTACTATTGGGCTCTATTGAATAATGAATGTTTTGAATTTTCTCCAAAAGTAAAGTAGTTGCAAACTCATGCTTTTAGAGACTTGTTTGGGCTCATGAGAGAAGTAGAAAAACATCAAAAATTTCAGTCCTGCATGATTCTACCAAGAAATGTGTGTTCATTGAAACCGCTGGTTTTTGATAGTTTGGGCCCTATTGAATAATGAATGTTTTGCATTTTCTCCAAAAGTAAAGTAGTTGCAAACTCATCCTTTTAGAAACTTGTTTGGGCTGTTGAGAGGAGTAAAAGACCATCAAAAATTTCAATCCTGCATGATTCTACCAAGAAATGTGATTCTTCATTCAAAACCTGATTTTTACTATTGGGCTCTATTGAATAATGAATGTTTTGAATTTTCTCCAAAAGTAAAGTAGTTGCAAACTCATGCTTTTAGAGACTTGTTTGGGCTCATGAGAGAAGTAGAAAAACATCAAAAATTTCAGTCCTGCATGATTCTACCAAGAAATGTGTGTTCATTGAAACCGCTGGTTTTTGATAGTTTGGGCCCTATTGAATAATGAATGTTTTGAATTTTCTCCAAAAGTAAAGTAGTTGCAAACTCATCCTTTTAGAAACTTGTTTGGGCTGTTGAGAGGAGTAAAAAAACCATTAAAAATTTCAATCCTGCATGATTCTACCAAGAAATGTGATTCTTCATTCAAAACGCTGGTTTTTGCTATTGGGCTCTTTTGAGTAATGAATGTTTTGAATTTTCTCCAAAAGTAAAGTAGTTGCAAACTCATGCTTTTAGAGACTTGTTTGGGCTCATGAGAGGAGTAGAAAAACATCAAAAATTTCAGTCCTGCATGATTCTACCAAGAAATGTGTGTTCATTCAAACCGCTGGTTTTTGATAGTTTGGGCCCTATTGAATAATGAATGTTTTGAATTTTCTCCAAAAGTAAAGTAGTTGCAAACTCATCCTTTTAGAAACTTGTTTGGGCTGTTAAAAGGAGTAAAAAACCATCAAAAATTTCAATCCTGCATGATTTTACCAAGAAATGTGATTCTTCATTCAAAACCTGATTTTTGCTATTGGGCTCTATTGAATAATGAATGTTTTGAATTTTCTCCAAAAGTAAAGTAGTTGCAAACTCATGCTTTTAGAGACTTGTTTGGGCTCATGGGAGGAGTAGAAAAACATCAAAAATTTCAGTCCTGCATGATTCTACCAAGAAATGTGTGTTCATTGAAACTGCTGGTTTTTGATAGTTTGGGCCCTATTGAATAATGAATGTTTTGAATTTTCTCCAAAAGTAAAGTAGTTGCAAACTCATCTTTTAGAAACTTGTTTGGGCTGTTGAGAGGAGTAAAAACCCATCAAAAATTTCAATCCTGCATGATTCTACCAAGAAATGTGATTCTTCATTCAAAACGCTGGTTTTTGCTATTGGGCTCTTTTGAGTAATGAATGTTTTGAATTTTCTCCAAAAGTAAAGTAGTTGCAAACTCATGCTTTTAGAGACTTGTTTGGGCTCATGAGAGGAGTAGAAAAACATCAAAAATTTCAGTCCTGCATGATTCTACCAAGAAATGTGTGTTCATTCACACCGCTGGTTTTTGATAGTTTGGGCCCTATTGAATAATGAATGTTTTGAATTTTCTCCAAAAGTAAAGTAGTTGCAAACTCATCCTTTTAGAAACTTGTTTGGGCTGTTGAGCGGAGTAAAAAACCATCAAAAATTTCAATCCTGCATGATTTTACCAAGAAATGTGATTCTTCATTCAAAACCTGATTTTTGCTATTGGGCTCTATTGAATAATGAATGTTTTGAATTTTCTCCAAAAGTAAAGTAGTTGCAAACTCATGCTTTTAGAGACTTGTTTGGGCTCATGAGAGGAGTAGAAAAACATCAAAAATTTCAGTCCTGCATGATTCTACCAAAAATGTGTGTTCATTGAAACCGCTGTTTTTTGATAGTTTGGGCCCTATTGAATAATGAATGTTTTGAATTTTCTCCAAAAGTAAAGTAGTTACAAACTCATCCTTTTAGAAACTTGTTTGGGCTGTTGAGAGGAGTAAAAAACCATCAAAAATTTCAATCCTGCATGATTCTACCAAGAAATGTGATTCTTCATTCAAAACGCTGGTTTTTGCTATTGGGCTCTATTGAATAATGAATGTTTTGAATTTTCTCCAAAAGTAAAGTAGTTGCAAACTCATCCTTTTAGAGACTTGTTTGGGCTCATGAGAGGAGTAGAAAAACATCAAAAATTTCAGTCCTGCACGATTCTACCAAGAAATGTGTGTTCATTCAAACCGCAGGTTTTTGATATTTTGGGCCCTATTGAATAATGAATGTTTTGAATTTTCTCCAAAAGTAAAGTAGTTGCAAACTCATCCTTTTAGAAACTTGTTTGGGCTGTTGAGAGGAGTAAAAAACCATCAAAAATTTCAATCCTGCATGATTCTACCAAGAAATGTGATTCTTCATTCAAAACCTGATATTTGCTATTGGGCTCTATTGAATAATGAATGTTTTGAATTTTCTCCAAAAGTAAAGTAGTTGCAAACTCATGCTTTTAGAGACTTGTTTGGGCTCATGAGAGGAGTAGAAAAACATCAAAAATTTCAGTCCTGCATGATTCTACCAAGAAATGTGTGTTCATTGAAACCGCTGGTTTTTGATAGTTTGGGCCCTATTGAATAATGAATGTTTTGAATTTTCTCCAAAAGTAAAGTAGTTGCAAACTCATCCTTTTAGAAACTTGTTTGGGCTGTTGAGAGGAGTAAAAAACCATCAAAAATTTCAATCCTGCATGATTCTACCAAGAAATGTGATTCTTCATTCAAAACGCTGGTTTTTGCTATTGGGCTCTATTGAATAATGAATGTTTTGAATTTTCTCCAAAAGTAAAGTAGTTGCAAACTCATGCTTTTAGAGACTTGTTTGGGCTCATGAGAGGAGTAGAAAAACATCAAAAATTTCAGTCCTGCATGATTCTACCAAGAAATGTGTGTTCATTGAAACCGCTGGTTTTTGATAGTTTGGGCCCTATTGAATAATGAATGTTTTGAATTTTCTCCAGAAGTAAAGTAGTTGCAAACTCATCCTTTTAGAAACTTGTTTGGGCTGTTGAGAGGAGTAAAAAACCATCAAAAATTTCAATCCTGCATGATTTTACCAAGAAATGTGATTCTTCATTCAAAACCTGATTTTTGCTATTGGGCTCTATTGAATAATGAATGTTTTGAATTTTCTCCAAAAGTAAAGTAGTTGCAAACTCATGCTTTTAGAGACTTGTTTGGGCTCATGAGAGGAGTAGAAAAACATCAAAAATTTCAGTCCTGCATGATTCTACCAAGAAATGTGTGTTCATTGAAACCGCTGGTTTTTGATAGTTTGGGCCCTATTGAATAATGAATGTTTTGAATTTTCTCCATAAGTAAAGTAGTTGCAAACTCATCCTTTTAGAAACTTGTTTGGGCTGTTGAGAGGAGTAAAAAACCATCAAAAATTTCAATCCTGCATGATTCTACCAAGAAATGTGATTCTTCATTCAAAACGCTGGTTTTTGCTATTGGGCTCTATTGAATAATGAATGTTTTGAATTTTCTCCAAAAGTAAAGTAGTTGCAAACTCATGCTTTTAGAGACTTGTTTGGGCTCATGAGAGGAGTAGAAAAACATCAAAAATTTCAGTCCTGCATGATTCTACCAAGAAATGTGTGTTCATTGAAACCGCTGGTTTTTGATAGTTTGGGCCCTATTGAATAATGAATGTTTTGAATTTTCTCCAGAAGTAAAGTAGTTGCAAACTCATCCTTTTAGAAACTTGTTTGGGCTGTTGAGAGGAGTAAAAAACCATCAAAAATTTCAATCCTGCATGATTTTACCAAGAAATGTGATTCTTCATTCAAAACCTGATTTTTGCTATTGGGCTCTATTGAATAGTGAATGTTTTGAATTTTCTCCAAAAGTAAAGTAGTTGCAAACTCATGCTTTTAGAGACTTGTTTGGGCTCATGAGAGGAGTAGAAAAACATCAAAAATTTCAGTCCTGCATGATTCTACCAAGAAATGTGTGTTCATTGAAACCGCTGGTTTTTGATAGTTTGGGCCCTATTGAATAATGAATGTTTTGAATTTTCTCCAAAAGTAAAGTAGTTACAAACTCATCCTTTTAGAAACTTGTTTGGGCTGTTGAGAGGAGTAAAAAACCATCAAAAATTTCAATCCTGCATGATTTTACCAAGAAATGTGATTCTTCATTCAAAACCTGATTTTTGCTATTGGGCTCTATTGAATAATGAATGTTTTGAATATTCTCCAAAAGTAAAGTAGTTGCAAACTCATGCTTTTAGAGACTTGTTTGGGCTCATGAGAGGAGTAGAAAAACATCAAAAATTTCAGTCCTGCATGATTCTACCAAGAAATGTGTGTTCATTGAAACCGCTGGTTTTTGATAGTTTGGGCCCTATTGAATAATGAATGTTTTGCATTTTCTCCAAAAGTAAAGTAGTTGCAAACTCATCCTTTTAGAAACTTGTTTGGGCTGTTGAGAGGAGTAAAAGACCATCAAAAATTTCAATCCTGCATGATTCTACCAAGAAATGTGATTCTTCATTCAAAACCTGATTTTTACTATTGGGCTCTATTGAATAATGAATGTTTTGAATTTTCTCCAAAAGTAAAGTAGTTGCAAACTCATGCTTTTAGAGACTTGTTTGGGCTCATGAGAGAAGTAGAAAAACATCAAAAATTTCAGTCCTGCATGATTCTACCAAGAAATGTGTGTTCATTGAAACCGCTGGTTTTTGATAGTTTGGGCCCTATTGAATAATGAATGTTTTGAATTTTCTCCAAAAGTAAAGTAGTTGCAAACTCATCCTTTTAGAAACTTGTTTGGGCTGTTGAGAGGAGTAAAAAAACATTAAAAATTTCAATCCTGCATGATTCTACCAAGAAATGTGATTCTTCATTCAAAACGCTGGTTTTTGCTATTGGGCACTTTTGAGTAATGAATGTTTTGAATTTTCTCCAAAAGTAAAGTATTTGCAAACTCATGCTTTTAGAGACTTGTTTGGGCTCATGAGAGGAGTAGAAAAACATCAAAAATTTCAGTCCTGCATGATTCTACCAAGAAATGTGTGTTCATTGAAACCGCTGGTTTTTGATAGTTTGGGCCCTATTGAATAATGAATGTTTTGAATTTTCTCCAAAAGTAAAGTAGTTGCAAACTCATCCTTTTAGAAACTTGTTTGGGCTGTTGAGAGGAGTAAAAAACCATCAAAAATTTCAATCCTGCATGATTCTACCAAGAAATGTGATTCTTCATTCAAAACGCTGGTTTTTGCTTTTGGGCTCTTTTGAGTAATGAATGTTTTGAATTTTCTCCAAAAGTAAAGTAGTTGCAAACTCATGCTTTTAGAGACTTGTTTGGGCTCATGAGAGGAGTAGAAAAACATCAAAAATTTCAGTCCTGCATGATTCTACCAAGAAATGTGTGTTCATTCAAACCGCTGGTTTTTGATAGTTTGGGCCCTATTGAATAATGAATGTTTTGAATTTTCTCCAAAAGTAAAGTAGTTGCAAACTCATCCTTTTAGAAACTTGTTTGGGCTGTTGAGAGGAGTAAAAATCCATCAAAAATTTCAATCCTGCATGATTCTACCAAGAAATGTGATTCTTCATTCAAAACGCTGGTTTTTGCTATTGGGCTCTTTTGAGTAATGAATGTTTTGAATTTTCTCCAAAAGTAAAGTAGTTGCAAACTCATGCTTTTAGAGACTTGTTTGGGCTCATGAGAGGAGTAGAAAAACATCAAAAATTTCAGTCCTGCATGATTCTACCAAGAAATGTGTGTTCATTCAAACCGCTGGTTTTTGATATTTTGAGCCCTATTGAATAATGAATGTTTTGAATTTTCTCCAAAAGTAAAGTAGTTGCAAACTCATCCTTTTAGAAACTTGTTTGGGCTGTTGAGAGGAGTAAAAAACCATCAAAAATTTCAATCCTGCATGATTCTACCAAGAAATGTGATTCTTCATTCAAAACCTGATTTTTGCTATTGGGCTCTATTGAATAATGAATGTTTTGAATTTTCTCCAAAAGTAAAGTAGTTGCAAACTCATGCTTTTAGAGACTTGTTTGGGCTCATGAGAGGAGTAGAAAAACATCAAAAATTTCAGTCCTGCATGATTCTACCAAGAAATGTGTGTTCATTGAAACCGCTGGTTTTTGATAGTTTGGGCCCTATTGAATAATGAATGTTTTGAATTTTCTCCAAAAGTAAAGTAGTTGCAAACTCATCCTTTTAGAAACTTGTTTGGGCTGTTAAGAGGAGTAAAAAACCATCAAAAATTTCAATCCTGCATGATTTTACCAAGAAATGTGATTCTTCATTCAAAACCTGATTTTTGCTTTTGGGCTCTATTGAATAATGAATGTTTTGAATTTTCTCCAAAAGTAAAGTAGTTGCAAACTCATGCTTTTAGAGACTTGTTTGGGCTCATGGGAGGAGTAGAAAAACATCAAAAATTTCAGTCCTGCATGATTCTACCAAGAAATGTGTGTTCATTGAAACTGCTGGTTTTTGATAGTTTGGGCCCTATTGAATAATGAATGTTTTGAATTTTCTCCAAAAGTAAAGTAGTTGCAAACTCATCTTTTAGAAACTTGTTTGGGCTGTTGAGAGGAGTAAAAACCCATCAAAAATTTCAATCCTGCATGATTCTACCAAGAAATGTGATTCTTCATTCAAAACGCTGGTTTTTGCTATTGGGCTCTTTTGAGTAATGAATGTTTTGAATTTTCTCCAAAAGTAAAGTAGTTGCAAACTCATGCTTTTAGAGACTTGTTTGGGCTCATGAGAGGAGTAGAAAAACATCAAAAATTTCAGTCCTGCATGATTCTACCAAGAAATGTGTGTTCATTCACACCGCTGGTTTTTGATAGTTTGGGCCCTATTGAATAATGAATGTTTTGAATTTTCTCCAAAAGTAAAGTAGTTGCAAACTCATCCTTTTAGAAACTTGTTTGGGCTGTTGAGAGGAGTAAAAAACCATCAAAAATTTCAATCCTGCATGATTTTACCAAGAAATGTGATTCTTCATTCAAAACCTGATTTTTGCTATTGGGCTCTATTGAATAATGAATGTTTTGAATTTTCTCCAAAAGTAAAGTAGTTGCAAACTCATGCTTTTAGAGACTTGTTTGGGCTCATGAGAGGAGTAGAAAAACATCAAAAATTTCAGTCCTGCATGATTCTACCAAAAATGTGTGTTCATTGAAACCGCTGGTTTTTGATAGTTTGGGCCCTATTGAATAATGAATGTTTTGAATTTTCTCCAAAAGTAAAGTAGTTACAAACTCATCCTTTTAGAAACTTGTTTGGGCTGTTGAGAGGAGTAAAAAACCATCAAAAATTTCAATCCTGCATGATTCTACCAAGAAATGTGATTCTTCATTCAAAACGCTGGTTTTTGCTATTGGGCTCTATTGAATAATGAATGTTTTGAATTTTCTCCAAAAGTAAAGTAGTTGCAAACTCATCCTTTTAGAGACTTGTTTGGGCTCATGAGAGGAGTAGAAAAACATCAAAAATTTCAGTCCTGCACGATTCTACCAAGAAATGTGTGTTCATTCAAACCGCTGGTTTTTGATATTTTGGGCCCTATTGAATAATGAATGTTTTGAATTTTCTCCAAAAGTAAAGTAGTTGCAAACTCATCCTTTTAGAAACTTGTTTGGGCTGTTGAGAGGAGTAAAAAACCATCAAAAATTTCAATCCTGCATGATTCTACCAAGAAATGTGATTCTTCATTCAAAACCTGATTTTTGCTATTGGGCTCTATTGAATAATGAATGTTTTGAATTTTCTCCAAAAGTAAAGTAGTTGCAAACTCATGCTTTTAGAGACTTGTTTGGGCTCATGAGAGGAGTAGAAAAACATCAAAAATTTCAGTCCTGCATGATTCTACCAAGAAATGTGTGTTCATTGAAACCGCTGGTTTTTGATAGTTTGGGCCCTATTGAATAATGAATGTTTTGAATTTTCTCCAAAAGTAAAGTAGTTGCAAACTCATCCTTTTAGAAACTTGTTTGGGCTGTTGAGAGGAGTAAAAAACCATCAAAAATTTCAATCCTGCATGATTCTACCAAGAAATGTGATTCTTCATTCAAAACGCTGGTTTTTGCTATTGGGCTCTATTGAATAATGAATGTTTTGAATTTTCTCCAAAAGTAAAGTAGTTGCAAACTCATGCTTTTAGAGACTTGTTTGGGCTCATGAGAGGAGTAGAAAAACATCAAAAATTTCAGTCCTGCATGATTCTACCAAGAAATGTGTGTTCATTGAAACCGCTGGTTTTTGATAGTTTGGGCCCTATTGAATAATGAATGTTTTGAATTTTCTCCAGAAGTAAAGTAGTTGCAAACTCATCCTTTTAGAAACTTGTTTGGGCTGTTGAGAGGAGTAAAAAACCATCAAAAATTTCAATCCTGCATGATTTTACCAAGAAATGTGATTCTTCATTCAAAACCTGATTTTTGCTATTGGGCTCTATTGAATAATGAATGTTTTGAATTTTCTCCAAAAGTAAAGTAGTTGCAAACTCATGCTTTTAGAGACTTGTTTGGGCTCATGAGAGGAGTAGAAAAACATCAAAAATTTCAGTCCTGCATGATTCTACCAAGAAATGTGTGTTCATTGAAACCGCTGGTTTTTGATAGTTTGGGCCCTATTGAATAATGAATGTTTTGAATTTTCTCCAAAAGTAAAGTAGTTGCAAACTCATCCTTTTAGAAACTTGTTTGGGCTGTTGAGAGGAGTAAAAAACCATCAAAAATTTCAATCCTGCATGATTCTACCAAGAAATGTGATTCTTCATTCAAAACGCTGGTTTTTGCTATTGGGCTCTATTGAATAATGAATGTTTTGAATTTTCTCCAAAAGTAAAGTAGTTGCAAACTCATGCTTTTAGAGACTTGTTTGGGCTCATGAGAGGAGTAGAAAAACATCAAAAATTTCAGTCCTGCATGATTCTACCAAGAAATGTGTGTTCATTGAAACCGCTGGTTTTTGATAGTTTGGGCCCTATTGAATAATGAATGTTTTGAATTTTCTCCAAAAGTAAAGTAGTTGCAAACTCATCCTTTTAGAAACTTGTTTGGGCTGTTGAGAGGAGTAAAAAACCATCAAAAATTTCAATCCTGCATGATTTTACCAAGAAATGTGATTCTTCATTCAAAACCTGATTTTTGCAATTGGGCTCTATTGAAAAGTGAATGTTTTGAATTTTCTCCAAAAGTAAAGTAGTTGCAAACTCATGCTTTTAGAGACTTGTTTGGGCTCATGAGAGGAGTAGAAAAACATCAAAAATTTCAGTCCTGCATGATTCTACCAAGAAATGTGTGTTCATTCAAACCGCTGGTTTTTGATAGTTTGGGCCCTATTGAATAATGAATGTTTTGAATTTTCTCCAAAAGTAAAGTAGTTGCAAACTCATCCTTTTAGAAACTTGTTTGGGCTGTTGAGAGGAGTAAAAAGCCATCAAAAATTTCAATCCTGCATGATTTTACTAAGAAATGTGATTCTTCATTCAAAACCTGATTTTTGCTATTGGGCTCTATTGAATAATGAATGTTTTGAATATTCTCCAAAAGTAAAGTAGTTGCAAACTCATGCTTTTAGAGACTTGTTTGGGCTCATGAGAGGAGTAGAAAAACATCAAAAATTTCAGTCCTGCATGATTCTACCAAGAAATGTGTGTTCATTGAAACCGCTGGTTTTTGATAGTTTGGGCCCTATTGAATAATGAATGTTTTGAATTTTCTCCAAAAGTAAAGTAGTTGCAAACTCATCCTTTTAGAAACTTGTTTGGGCTGTTGAGAGGAGTAAAAAGCCATCAAAAATTTCAATCCTGCATGATTTTACTAAGAAATGTTATTCTTCATTCAAAACCTGATTTTTGCTATTGGGCTCTATTGAATAATGAATGTTTTGAATATTCTCCAAAAGTAAAGTAGTTGCAAACTCATGCTTTTAGAGACTTGTTTGGGCTCATGAGAGGAGTAGAAAAACATCAAAAATTTCAGTCCTGCATGATTCTACCAAGAAATGTGTGTTCTTTGAAACCGCTGGTTTTTGATAGTTTGGGCTCTATTGAATAATGAATGTTTTGCATTTTCTCCAAAAGTAAAGTAGTTGCAAACTCATCCTTTTAGAAACTTGTTTGGGCTGTTGAGATGAGTAAAAGACCATCAAAAATTTCAATCCTGCATGATTCTACCAAGAAATGTGATTCTTCATTCAAAACCTGATTTTTGCTATTGGGCTCTATTGAATAATGAATGTTTTGAATTTTCTCCAAAAGTAAAGTAGTTGCAAACTCATGCTTTTAGAGACTTGTTTGGGTTCATGAGAGAAGTAGAAAAACAACAAAAATTTCAGTCCTGCATGATTCTACCAAGAAATGTGTGTTCATTGAAACCGCTGGTTTTTGATAGTTTGGGCCCTATTGAATAATGAATGTTTTGAATTTTCTCCAAAAGTAAAGTAGTTGCAAACTCATCCTTTTAGAAACTTGTTTGGGCTGTTGAGAGGAGTAAAAAACCATCAAAAATTTCAATCCTGCATGATTCTACCAAGAAATGTGATTCTTCATTCAAAACCTGATTTTTGCTATTGGGCTCTATTGAATAATGAATGTTTTGAATTTTCTCCAAAAGTAAAGTAGTTGCAAACTCATGCTTTTAGAGACTTGTTTGGGCTCATGAGAGGAGTAGAAAAACATCAAAAATTTCAGTCCTGCATGATTCTACCAAGAAATGTGTGTTCATTGAAACCGCTGGTTTTTGATAGTTTGGGCCCTATTGAATAATGAATGTTTTGAATTTTCTCCAAAAGTAAAGTAGTTGCAAACTCATCCTTTTAGAAACTTGTTTGGGCTGTTAAGTGGAGTAAAAAACCATCAAAAATTTCAATCCTGCATGATTTTACCAAGAAATGTGATTCTTCATTCAAAACCTGATTTTTGCTATTGGGCTCTATTGAATAATGAATGTTTTGAATTTTCTCCAAAAGTAAAGTAGTTGCAAACTCATGCTTTTAGAGACTTGTTTGGGCTCATGGGAGGAGTAGAAAAACATCAAAAATTTCAGTCCTGCATGATTCTACCAAGAAATGTGTGTTCATTGAAACTGCTGGTTTTTGATAGTTTGGGCCCTATTGAATAATGAATGTTTTGAATTTTCTCCAAAAGTAAAGTAGTTGCAAACTCATCTTTTAGAAACTTGTTTGGGCTGTTGAGAGGAGTAAAAACCCATCAAAAATTTCAATCCTGCATGATTTTACCAAGAAATGTGATTCTTCATTCAAAACGCTTGTTTTTGCTATTGGGCTCTTTTGAGTAATGAATGTTTTGAATTTTCTCCAAAAGTAAAGTAGTTGCAAACTCATGCTTTTAGAGACTTGTTTGGGCTCATGAGAGGAGTAGAAAAACATCAAAAATTTCAGTCCTGCATGATTCTACCAAGAAATGTGTGTTCATCCACACCGCTGGTTTTTGATAGTTTGGGCCCTATTGAATAATGAATGTTTTGAATTTTCTCCAAAAGTAAAGTAGTTGCAAACTCATCCTTTTAGAAACTTGTTTGGGCTGTTGAGAGGAGTAAAAAACCATCAAAAATTTCAATCCTGCATGATTTTACCAAGAAATGTGATTCTTCATTCAAAACCTGATTTTTGCTATTGGGCTCTATTGAATAATGAATGTTTTGAATTTTCTCCAAAAGTAAAGTAGTTGCAAACTCATGCTTTTAGAGACTTGTTTGGGCTCATGAGAGGAGTAGAAAAACATCAAAAATTTCAGTCCTGCATGATTCTACCAAAAATGTGTGTTCATTGAAACCGCTGGTTTTTGATAGTTTGGGCCCTATTGAATAATGAATGTTTTGAATTTTCTCCAAAAGTAAAGTAGTTACAAACTCATCCTTTTAGAAACTTGTTTGGGCTGTTGAGAGGAGTAAAAAACCATCAAAAATTTCAATCCTGCATGATTCTACCAAGAAATGTGATTCTTCATTCAAAACGCTGGTTTTTGCTTTTGGGCTCTTTTGAGTAATGAATGTTTTGAATTTTCTCCAAAAGTAAAGTAGTTGCAAACTCATGCTTTTAGAGACTTGTTTGGGCTCATGAGAGGAGTAGAAAAACATCAAAAATTTCAGTCCTGCATGATTCTACCAAGAAATGTGTGTTCATTCAAACCGCTGGTTTTTGATAGTTTGGGCCCTATTGAATAATGAATGTTTTGAATTTTCTCCAAAAGTAAAGTAGTTGCAAACTCATCCTTTTAGAAACTTGTTTGGGCTGTTGAGAGGAGTAAAAATCCATCAAAAATTTCAATCCTGCATGATTCTACCAAGAAATGTGATTCTTCATTCAAAACGCTGGTTTTTGCTATTGGGCTCTTTTGAGTAATGAATGTTTTGAATTTTCTCCAAAAGTAAAGTAGTTGCAAACTCATGCTTTTAGAGACTTGTTTGGGCTCATGAGAGGAGTAGAAAAACATCAAAAATTTCAGTCCTGCATGATTCTACCAAGAAATGTGTGTTCATTCAAACCGCTGGTTTTTGATATTTTGAGCCCTATTGAATAATGAATGTTTTGAATTTTCTCCAAAAGTAAAGTAGTTGCAAACTCATCCTTTTAGAAACTTGTTTGGGCTGTTGAGAGGAGTAAAAAACCATCAAAAATTTCAATCCTGCATGATTCTACCAAGAAATGTGATTCTTCATTCAAAACCTGATTTTTGCTATTGGGCTCTATTGAATAATGAATGTTTTGAATTTTCTCCAAAAGTAAAGTAGTTGCAAACTCATGCTTTTAGAGACTTGTTTGGGCTCATGAGAGGAGTAGAAAAACATCAAAAATTTCAGTCCTGCATGATTCTACCAAGAAATGTGTGTTCATTGAAACCGCTGGTTTTTGATAGTTTGGGCCCTATTGAATAATGAATGTTTTGAATTTTCTCCAAAAGTAAAGTAGTTGCAAACTCATCCTTTTAGAAACTTGTTTGGGCTGTTAAGAGGAGTAAAAAACCATCAAAAATTTCAATCCTGCATGATTTTACCAAGAAATGTGATTCTTCATTCAAAACCTGATTTTTGCTTTTGGGCTCTATTGAATAATGAATGTTTTGAATTTTCTCCAAAAGTAAAGTAGTTGCAAACTCATGCTTTTAGAGACTTGTTTGGGCTCATGGGAGGAGTAGAAAAACATCAAAAATTTCAGTCCTGCATGATTCTACCAAGAAATGTGTGTTCATTGAAACTGCTGGTTTTTGATAGTTTGGGCCCTATTGAATAATGAATGTTTTGAATTTTCTCCAAAAGTAAAGTAGTTGCAAACTCATCTTTTAGAAACTTGTTTGGGCTGTTGAGAGGAGTAAAAACCCATCAAAAATTTCAATCCTGCATGATTCTACCAAGAAATGTGATTCTTCATTCAAAACGCTGGTTTTTGCTATTGGGCTCTTTTGAGTAATGAATGTTTTGAATTTTCTCCAAAAGTAAAGTAGTTGCAAACTCATGCTTTTAGAGACTTGTTTGGGCTCATGAGAGGAGTAGAAAAACATCAAAAATTTCAGTCCTGCATGATTCTACCAAGAAATGTGTGTTCATTCACACCGCTGGTTTTTGATAGTTTGGGCCCTATTGAATAATGAATGTTTTGAATTTTCTCCAAAAGTAAAGTAGTTGCAAACTCATCCTTTTAGAAACTTGTTTGGGCTGTTGAGAGGAGTAAAAAACCATCAAAAATTTCAATCCTGCATGATTTTACCAAGAAATGTGATTCTTCATTCAAAACCTGATTTTTGCTATTGGGCTCTATTGAATAATGAATGTTTTGAATTTTCTCCAAAAGTAAAGTAGTTGCAAACTCATGCTTTTAGAGACTTGTTTGGGCTCATGAGAGGAGTAGAAAAACATCAAAAATTTCAGTCCTGCATGATTCTACCAAAAATGTGTGTTCATTGAAACCGCTGGTTTTTGATAGTTTGGGCCCTATTGAATAATGAATGTTTTGAATTTTCTCCAAAAGTAAAGTAGTTACAAACTCATCCTTTTAGAAACTTGTTTGGGCTGTTGAGAGGAGTAAAAAACCATCAAAAATTTCAATCCTGCATGATTCTACCAAGAAATGTGATTCTTCATTCAAAACGCTGGTTTTTGCTATTGGGCTCTATTGAATAATGAATGTTTTGAATTTTCTCCAAAAGTAAAGTAGTTGCAAACTCATCCTTTTAGAGACTTGTTTGGGCTCATGAGAGGAGTAGAAAAACATCAAAAATTTCAGTCCTGCACGATTCTACCAAGAAATGTGTGTTCATTCAAACCGCTGGTTTTTGATATTTTGGGCCCTATTGAATAATGAATGTTTTGAATTTTCTCCAAAAGTAAAGTAGTTGCAAACTCATCCTTTTAGAAACTTGTTTGGGCTGTTGAGAGGAGTAAAAAACCATCAAAAATTTCAATCCTGCATGATTCTACCAAGAAATGTGATTCTTCATTCAAAACCTGATTTTTGCTATTGGGCTCTATTGAATAATGAATGTTTTGAATTTTCTCCAAAAGTAAAGTAGTTGCAAACTCATGCTTTTAGAGACTTGTTTGGGCTCATGAGAGGAGTAGAAAAACATCAAAAATTTCAGTCCTGCATGATTCTACCAAGAAATGTGTGTTCATTGAAACCGCTGGTTTTTGATAGTTTGGGCCCTATTGAATAATGAATGTTTTGAATTTTCTCCAAAAGTAAAGTAGTTGCAAACTCATCCTTTTAGAAACTTGTTTGGGCTGTTGAGAGGAGTAAAAAACCATCAAAAATTTCAATCCTGCATGATTCTACCAAGAAATGTGATTCTTCATTCAAAACGCTGGTTTTTGCTATTGGGCTCTATTGAATAATGAATGTTTTGAATTTTCTCCAAAAGTAAAGTAGTTGCAAACTCATGCTTTTAGAGACTTGTTTGGGCTCATGAGAGGAGTAGAAAAACATCAAAAATTTCAGTCCTGCATGATTCTACCAAGAAATGTGTGTTCATTGAAACCGCTGGTTTTTGATAGTTTGGGCCCTATTGAATAATGAATGTTTTGAATTTTCTCCAGAAGTAAAGTAGTTGCAAACTCATCCTTTTAGAAACTTGTTTGGGCTGTTGAGAGGAGTAAAAAACCATCAAAAATTTCAATCCTGCATGATTTTACCAAGAAATGTGATTCTTCATTCAAAACCTGATTTTTGCTATTGGGCTCTATTGAATAATGAATGTTTTGAATTTTCTCCAAAAGTAAAGTAGTTGCAAACTCATGCTTTTAGAGACTTGTTTGGGCTCATGAGAGGAGTAGAAAAACATCAAAAATTTCAGTCCTGCATGATTCTACCAAGAAATGTGTGTTCATTGAAACCGCTGGTTTTTGATAGTTTGGGCCCTATTGAATAATGAATGTTTTGAATTTTCTCCAAAAGTAAAGTAGTTGCAAACTCATCCTTTTAGAAACTTGTTTGGGCTGTTGAGAGGAGTAAAAAACCATCAAAAATTTCAATCCTGCATGATTCTACCAAGAAATGTGATTCTTCATTCAAAACGCTGGTTTTTGCTATTGGGCTCTATTGAATAATGAATGTTTTGAATTTTCTCCAAAAGTAAAGTAGTTGCAAACTCATGCTTTTAGAGACTTGTTTGGGCTCATGAGAGGAGTAGAAAAACATCAAAAATTTCAGTCCTGCATGATTCTACCAAGAAATGTGTGTTCATTGAAACCGCTGGTTTTTGATAGTTTGGGCCCTATTGAATAATGAATGTTTTGAATTTTCTCCAAAAGTAAAGTAGTTGCAAACTCATCCTTTTAGAAACTTGTTTGGGCTGTTGAGAGGAGTAAAAAACCATCAAAAATTTCAATCCTGCATGATTTTACCAAGAAATGTGATTCTTCATTCAAAACCTGATTTTTGCAATTGGGCTCTATTGAAAAGTGAATGTTTTGAATTTTCTCCAAAAGTAAAGTAGTTGCAAACTCATGCTTTTAGAGACTTGTTTGGGCTCATGAGAGGAGTAGAAAAACATCAAAAATTTCAGTCCTGCATGATTCTACCAAGAAATGTGTGTTCATTGAAACCGCTGGTTTTTGATAGTTTGGGCCCTATTGAATAATGAATGTTTTGAATTTTCTCCAAAAGTAAAGTAGTTGCAAACTCATCCTTTTAGAAACTTGTTTGGGCTGTTGAGAAGAGTAAAAAGCCATCAAAAATTTCAATCCTGCATGATTTTACTAAGAAATGTGATTCTTCATTCAAAACCTGATTTTTGCTATTGGGCTCTATTGAATAATGAATGTTTTGAATATTCTCCAAAAGTAAAGTAGTTGCAAACTCATGCTTTTAGAGACTTGTTTGGGCTCATGAGAGGAGTAGAAAAACATCAAAAATTTCAGTCCTGCATGATTCTACCAAGAAATGTGTGTTCATTGAAACCGCTGGTTTTTGATAGTTTGGGCCCTATTGAATAATGAATGTTTTGAATTTTCTCCAAAAGTAAAGTAGTTGCAAACTCATCCTTTTAGAAACTTGTTTGGGCTGTTGAGAGGAGTAAAAAGCCATCAAAAATTTCAATCCTGCATGATTTTACTAAGAAATGTTATTCTTCATTCAAAACCTGATTTTTGCTATTGGGCTCTATTGAATAATGAATGTTTTGAATATTCTCCAAAAGTAAAGTAGTTGCAAACTCATGCTTTTAGAGACTTGTTTGGGCTCATGAGAGGAGTAGAAAAACATCAAAAATTTCAGTCCTGCATGATTCTACCAAGAAATGTGTGTTCTTTGAAACCGCTGGTTTTTGATAGTTTGGGCTCTATTGAATAATGAATGTTTTGCATTTTCTCCAAAAGTAAAGTAGTTGCAAACTCATCCCTTTAGAAACTTGTTTGGGCTGTTGAGATGAGTAAAAGACCATCAAAAATTTCAATCCTGCATGATTCTACCAAGAAATGTGATTCTTCATTCAAAACCTGATTTTTGCTATTGGGCTCTATTGAATAATGAATGTTTTGAATTTTCTCCAAAAGTAAAGTAGTTGCAAACTCATGCTTTTAGAGACTTGTTTGGGTTCATGAGAGAAGTAGAAAAACAACAAAAATTTCAGTCCTGCATGATTCTACCAAGAAATGTGTGTTCATTGAAACCGCTGGTTTTTGATAGTTTGGGCCCTATTGAATAATGAATGTTTTGAATTTTCTCCAAAAGTAAAGTAGTTGCAAACTCATCCTTTTAGAAACTTGTTTGGGCTGTTGAGAGGAGTAAAAAACCATCAAAAATTTCAATCCTGCATGATTCTACCAAGAAATGTGATTCTTCATTCAAAACCTGATTTTTGCTATTGGGCTCTATTGAATAATGAATGTTTTGAATTTTCTCCAAAAGTAAAGTAGTTGCAAACTCATGCTTTTAGAGACTTGTTTGGGCTCATGAGAGGAGTAGAAAAACATCAAAAATTTCAGTCCTGCATGATTCTACCAAGAAATGTGTGTTCATTGAAACCGCTGGTTTTTGATAGTTTGGGCCCTATTGAATAATGAATGTTTTGAATTTTCTCCAAAAGTAAAGTAGTTGCAAACTCATCCTTTTAGAAACTTGTTTGGGCTGTTAAGAGGAGTAAAAAACCATCAAAAATTTCAATCCTGCATGATTTTACCAAGAAATGTGATTCTTCATTCAAAACCTGATTTTTGCTATTGGGCTCTATTGAATAATGAATGTTTTGAATTTTCTCCAAAAGTAAAGTAGTTGCAAACTCATGCTTTTAGAGACTTGTTTGGGCTCATGGGAGGAGTAGAAAAACATCAAAAATTTCAGTCCTGCATGATTCTACCAAGAAATGTGTGTTCATTGAAACTGCTGGTTTTTGATAGTTTGGGCCCTATTGAATAATGAATGTTTTGAATTTTCTCCAAAAGTAAAGTAGTTGCAAACTCATCTTTTAGAAACTTGTTTGGGCTGTTGAGAGGAGTAAAAACCCATCAAAAATTTCAATCCTGCATGATTTTACCAAGAAATGTGATTCTTCATTCAAAACGCTTGTTTTTGCTATTGGGCTCTTTTGAGTAATGAATGTTTTGAATTTTCTCCAAAAGTAAAGTAGTTGCAAACTCATGCTTTTAGAGACTTGTTTGGGCTCATGAGAGGAGTAGAAAAACATCAAAAATTTCAGTCCTGCATGATTCTACCAAGAAATGTGTGTTCATCCACACCGCTGGTTTTTGATAGTTTGGGCCCTATTGAATAATGAATGTTTTGAATTTTCTCCAAAAGTAAAGTAGTTGCAAACTCATCCTTTTAGAAACTTGTTTGGGCTGTTGAGAGGAGTAAAAAACCATCAAAAATTTCAATCCTGCATGATTTTACCAAGAAATGTGATTCTTCATTCAAAACCTGATTTTTGCTATTGGGCTCTATTGAATAATGAATGTTTTGAATTTTCTCCAAAAGTAAAGTAGTTGCAAACTCATGCTTTTAGAGACTTGTTTGGGCTCATGAGAGGAGTAGAAAAACATCAAAAATTTCAGTCCTGCATGATTCTACCAAAAATGTGTGTTCATTGAAACCGCTGGTTTTTGATAGTTTGGGCCCTATTGAATAATGAATGTTTTGAATTTTCTCCAAAAGTAAAGTAGTTACAAACTCATCCTTTTAGAAACTTGTTTGGGCTGTTGAGAGGAGTAAAAAACCATCAAAAATTTCAATCCTGCATGATTCTACCAAGAAATGTGATTCTTCATTCAAAACGCTGGTTTTTGCTATTGGGCTCTATTGAATAATGAATGTTTTGAATTTTCTCCAAAAGTAAAGTAGTTGCAAACTCATCCTTTTAGAGACATGTTTGGGCTCATGAGAGGAGTAGAAAAACATCAAAAATTTCAGTCCTGCACGATTCTACCAAGAAATGTGTGTTCATTCAAACCGCTGGTTTTTGATATTTTGGGCCCTATTGAATAATGAATGTTTTGAATTTTCTCCAAAAGTAAAGTAGTTGCAAACTCATCCTTTTAGAAACTTGTTTGGGCTGTTGAGAGGAGTAAAAAACCATCAAAAATTTCAATCCTGCATGATTCTACCAAGAAATGTGATTCTTCATTCAAAACCTGATTTTTGCTATTGGGCTCTATTGAATAATGAATGTTTTGAATTTTCTCCAAAAGTAAAGTAGTTGCAAACTCATGCTTTTAGAGACTTGTTTGGGCTCATGAGAGGAGTAGAAAAACATCAAAAATTTCAGTCCTGCATGATTCTACCAAGAAATGTGTGTTCATTGAAACCGCTGGTTTTTGATAGTTTGGGCCCTATTGAATAATGAATGTTTTGAATTTTCTCCAAAAGTAAAGTAGTTGCAAACTCATCCTTTTAGAAACTTGTTTGGGCTGTTGAGAGGAGTAAAAAACCATCAAAAATTTCAATCCTGCATGATTCTACCAAGAAATGTGATTCTTCATTCAAAACGCTGGTTTTTGCTATTGGGCTCTATTGAATAATGAATGTTTTGAATTTTCTCCAAAAGTAAAGTAGTTGCAAACTCATGCTTTTAGAGACTTGTTTGGGCTCATGAGAGGAGTAGAAAAACATCAAAAATTTCAGTCCTGCATGATTCTACCAAGAAATGTGTGTTCATTGAAACCGCTGGTTTTTGATAGTTTGGGCCCTATTGAATAATGAATGTTTTGAATTTTCTCCAGAAGTAAAGTAGTTGCAAACTCATCCTTTTAGAAACTTGTTTGGGCTGTTGAGAGGAGTAAAAAACCATCAAAAATTTCAATCCTGCATGATTTTACCAAGAAATGTGATTCTTCATTCAAAACCTGATTTTTGCTATTGGGCTCTATTGAATAATGAATGTTTTGAATTTTCTCCAAAAGTAAAGTAGTTGCAAACTCATGCTTTTAGAGACTTGTTTGGGCTCATGAGAGGAGTAGAAAAACATCAAAAATTTCAGTCCTGCATGATTCTACCAAGAAATGTGTGTTCATTGAAACCGCTGGTTTTTGATAGTTTGGGCCCTATTGAATAATGAATGTTTTGAATTTTCTCCAAAAGTAAAGTAGTTGCAAACTCATCCTTTTAGAAACTTGTTTGGGCTGTTGAGAGGAGTAAAAAACCATCAAAAATTTCAATCCTGCATGATTCTACCAAGAAATGTGATTCTTCATTCAAAACCTGATTTTTGCTATTGGGCTCTATTGAATAATGAATGTTTTGAATTTTCTCCAAAAGTAAAGTAGTTGCAAACTCATGCTTTTAGAGACTTGTTTGGGCTCATGAGAGGAGTAGAAAAACATCAAAAATTTCAGTCCTGCATGATTCTACCAAGAAATGTGTGTTCATTGAAAACGCTGGTTTTTGATAGTTTGGGCCCTATTGAATAATGAATGTTTTGAATTTTCTCCAAAAGTAAAGTAGTTGCAAACTCATCCTTTTAGAAACTTGTTTGGGCTGTTGAGAGGAGTAAAAAACCATCAAAAATTTCAATCCTGCATGATTCTACCAAGAAATGTGATTCTTCATTCAAAACGCTGGTTTTTGCTATTGGGCTCTTTTGAGTAATGAATGTTTTGAATTTTCTCCAAAAGTAAAGTAGTTGCAAACTCATGCTTTTAGAGACTTGTTTGGGCTCATGAGAGGAGTAGAAAAACATCAAAAATTTCAGTCCTGCATGATTCTACCAAGAAATGTGTGTTCATTCAAACCGCTGGTTTTTGATAGTTTGGGCCCTATTGAATAATGAATGTTTTGAATTTTCTCCAAAAGTAAAGTAGTTGCAAACTCATCCTTTTAGAAACTTGTTTGGGCTGTTGAGAGGAGTAAAAAAACATCAAAAATTTCAATCCTGCATGATTCTACCAAGAAATGTGATTCTTCATTCAAAACGCTGGTTTTTGCTATTGGGCTCTATTGAATAATGAATGTTTTGAATTTTCTCCAAAAGTAAAGTAGTTGCAAACTCATCCTTTTAGAAACTTGTTTGTGCTGTTGAGAGGAGTAAAAAACCATCAAAAATTTCAATCCTGCATGATTCTACCAAGAAATGTGATTCTTCATTCAAAACCTGATTTTTGCTATTGGGCTCTATTGAATAATGAATGTTTTGAATTTTCTCCAAAAGTAAAGTAGTTGCAAACTCATGCTTTTAGAGACTTGTTTGGGCTCATGAGAGGAGTAGAAAAACATCAAAAATTTCAGTCCTGCATGATTCTACCAAGAAATGTGTGTTCATTGAAACCGCTGGTTTTTGATAGTTTGGGCCCTATTGAATAATGAATGTTTTGAATTTTCTCCAAAAGTAAAGTAGTTGCAAACTCATCCTTTTAGAAACTTGTTTGGGCTGTTGAGAGGAGTAAAAAACCATCAAAAATTTCAATCCTGCATGATTCTACCAAGAAATGTGATTCTTCATTCAAAACCTGATTTTTGCTATTGGGCTCTATTGAATAATGAATGTTTTGAATTTTCTCCAAAAGTAAAGTAGTTGCAAACTCATGCTTTTAGAGACTTGTTTGGGCTCATGAGAGGAGTAGAAAAACATCAAAAATTTCAGTCCTGCATGATTCTACCAAGAAATGTGTGTTCATTGAAACCGCTGGTTTTTGATAGTTTGGGCCCTATTGAATAATGAATGTTTTGAATTTTCTCCAAAAGTAAAGTAGTTGCAAACTCATCCTTTTAGAAACTTGTTTGGGCTGTTGAGAGGAGTAAAAATCCATCAAAAATTTCAATCCTGCATGATTCTACCAAGAAATGTGATTCTTCATTCAAAACGCTGGTTTTTGCTATTGGGCTCTTTTGAGTAATGAATGTTTTGAATTTTCTCCAAAAGTAAAGTAGTTGCAAACTCATGCTTTTAGAGACTTGTTTGGGCTCATGAGAGGAGTAGAAAAACATCAAAAATTTTAGTCCTGCATGATTCTACCAAGAAATGTGTGTTCATTGAAACCGCTGGTTTTTGATAGTTTGGGCCCTATTGAATAATGAATGTTTTGAATTTTCTCCAAAAGTAAAGTAGTTGCAAACTCATCCTTTTAGAAACTTGTTTGGGCTGTTGAGAGGAGTAAAAAACCATCAAAAATTTCAATCCTGCATGATTTTACCAAGAAATGTGATTCTTCATTCAAAACCTGATTTTTGCTATTGGGCTCTATTGAATAATGAATGTTTTGAATATTCTCCAAAAGTAAAGTAGTTGCAAACTCATGCTTTTAGAGACTTGTTTGGGCTCATGAGTGGAGTAGAAAAACATCAAAAATTTCAGTCCTGCATGATTCTACCAAGAAATGTGTGTTCATTGAAACCGCTGGTTTTTGATAGTTTGGGCCCTATTGAATAATGAATGTTTTGAATATTCTCCAAAAGTAAAGTAGTTGCAAACTCATCCTTTTAGAAACTTGTTTGGGCTGTTGAGAGGAGTAAAAGACCATCAAAAATTTCAATCCTGCATGATTCTACCAAGAAATGTGATTCTTCATTCAAAACCTGATTTTTGCTATTGGGCTCTATTGAATAATGAATGTTTTGAATTTTCTCCAAAAGTAAAGTAGTTGCAAACTCATGCTTTTAGAGACTTGTTTGGGCTCATGAGAGAAGTAGAAAAACATCAAAAATTTCAGTCCTGCATGATTCTACCAAGAAATGTGTGTTCATTGAAACCGCTGGTTTTTGATAGTTTGGGCCCTATTGAATAATGAATGTTTTGAATTTTCTCCAAAAGTAAAGTAGTTGCAAACTCATCCTTTTAGAAACTTGTTTGGGCTGTTGAGAGGAGTAAAAAACCATCAAAAATTTCAATCCTGCATGATTCTACCAAGAAATGTGATTCTTCATTCAAAACCTGATTTTTGCTATTGGGCTCTATTGAATAATGAATGTTTTGAATTTTCTCCAAAAGTAAAGTAGTTGCAAACTCATGCTTTTAGAGACTTGTTTGGGCTCATGAGAGGAGTAGAAAAACATCAAAAATTTCAGTCCTGCATGATTCTACCAAGAAATGTGTGTTCATTGAAACCGCTGGTTTTTGATAGTTTGGGCCCTATTGAATATTGAATGTTTTGAATTTTCTCCAAAAGTAAAGTAGTTGCAAACTCATCCTTTTAGAAACTTGTTTGGGCTGTTGAGAGGAGTAAAAAACCATCAAAAATTTCAATCCTGCATGATTCTACCAAGAAATGTGATTCTTCATTCAAAACCTGATTTTTGCTATTGGGCTCTATTGAATAATGAATGTTTTGAATTTTATCCAAAAGTAAAGTAGTTGCAAACTCATGCTTTTAGAGACTTGTTTGGGCTCATGAGAGGAGTAGAAAAACATCAAAAATTTCAGTCCTGCATGATTCTACCAAGAAATGTGTGTTCATTGAAACCGCTGGTTTTTGATAGTTTGGGCCCTATTGAATAATGAATGTTTTGAATTTTCTCCAAAAGTAAAGTAGTTGCAAACTCATCCTTTTAGAAACTTGTTTGGGCTGTTGAGAGGAGTAAAAATCCATCAAAAATTTCAATCCTGCATGATTCTACCAAGAAATGTGATTCTTCATTCAAAACGCTGGTTTTTGCTATTGGGCTCTTTTGAGTAATGAATGTTTTGAATTTTCTCCAAAAGTAAAGTAGTTGCAAACTCATGCTTTTAGAGACTTGTTTGGGCTCATGAGAGGAGTAGAAAAACATCAAAAATTTTAGTCCTGCATGATTCTACCAAGAAATGTGTGTTCATTGAAACCGCTGGTTTTTGATAGTTTGGGCCCTATTGAATAATGAATGTTTTGAATTTTCTCCAAAAGTAAAGTAGTTGCAAACTCATCCTTTTAGAAACTTGTTTGGGCTGTTGAGAGGAGTAAAAAACCATCAAAAATTTCAATCCTGCATGATTTTACCAAGAAATGTGATTCTTCATTCAAAACCTGATTTTTGCTATTGGGCTCTATTGAATAATGAATGTTTTGAATATTCTCCAAAAGTAAAGTAGTTGCAAACTCATGCTTTTAGAGACTTGTTTGGGCTCATGAGAGGAGTAGAAAAACATCAAAAATTTCAGTCCTGCATGATTCTACCAAGAAATGTGTGTTCATTGAAACCGCTGGTTTTTGATAGTTTGGGCCCTATTGAATAATGAATGTTTTGAATATTCTCCAAAAGTAAAGTAGTTGCAAACTCATCCTTTTAGAAACTTGTTTGGGCTGTTGAGAGGAGTAAAAGACCATCAAAAATTTCAATCCTGCATGATTCTACCAAGAAATGTGATTCTTCATTCAAAACCTGATTTTTGCTATTGGGCTCTATTGAATAATGAATGTTTTGAATTTTCTCCAAAAGTAAAGTAGTTGCAAACTCATGCTTTTAGAGACTTGTTTGGGCTCATGAGAGAAGTAGAAAAACATCAAAAATTTCAGTCCTGCATGATTCTACCAAGAAATGTGTGTTCATTGAAACCGCTGGTTTTTGATAGTTTGGGCCCTATTGAATAATGAATGTTTTGAATTTTCTCCAAAAGTAAAGTAGTTGCAAACTCATCCTTTTAGAAACTTGTTTGGGCTGTTGAGAGTAGTAAAAAACCATCAAAAATTTCAATCCTGCATGATTCTACCAAGAAATGTGATTCTTCATTCAAAACCTGATTTTTGCTATTGGGCTCTATTGAATAATGAATGTTTTGAATTTTCTCCAAAAGTAAAGTAGTTGCAAACTCATGCTTTTAGAGACTTGTTTGGGCTCATGAGAGGAGTAGAAAAACATCAAAAATTTCAGTCCTGCATGATTCTACCAAGAAATGTGTGTTCATTGAAACCGCTGGTTTTTGATAGTTTGGGCCCTATTGAATAATGAATGTTTTGAATTTTCTCCAAAAGTAAAGTAGTTGCAAACTCATCCTTTTAGAAACTTGTTTGGGCTGTTGAGAGGAGTAAAAAACCATCAAAAATTTCAATCCTGCATGATTTTACCAAGAAATGTGATTCTTCATTCAAAACCTGATTTTTGCTATTGGGCTCTATTGAATAATGAATGTTTTGAATATTCTCCAAAAGTAAAGTAGTTGCAAACTCATGCTTTTAGAGACTTGTTTGGGCTCATGAGAGGAGTAGAAAAACATCAAAAATTTCAGTCCTGCATGATTCTACCAAGAAATGTGTGTTCATTGAAACCGCTGGTTTTTGATAGTTTGGGCCCTATTGAATAATGAATGTTTTGAATATTCTCCAAAAGTAAAGTAGTTGCAAACTCATCCTTTTAGAAACTTGTTTGGGCTGTTGACAGGAGTAAAAGACCATCAAAAATTTCAATCCTGCATGATTCTACCAAGAAATGTGATTCTTCATTCAAAACCTGATTTTTGCTATTGGGCTCTATTGAATAATGAATGTTTTGAATTTTCTCCAAAAGTAAAGTAGTTGCAAACTCATGCTTTTAGAGACTTGTTTGGGCTCATGAGAGAAGTAGAAAAACATCAAAAATTTCAGTCCTGCATGATTCTACCAAGAAATGTGTGTTCATTGAAACCGCTGGTTTTTGATAGTTTGGGCCCTATTGAATAATGAATGTTTTGAATTTTCTCCAAAAGTAAAGTAGTTGCAAACTCATCCTTTTAGAAACTTGTTTGGGCTGTTGAGAGGAGTAAAAAACCATCAAAAATTTCAATCCTGCATGATTCTACCAAGAAATGTGATTCTTCATTCAAAACCTGATTTTTGCTATTGGGCTCTATTGAATAATGAATGTTTTGAATTTTCTCCAAAAGTAAAGTAGTTGCAAACTCATGCTTTTAGAGACTTGTTTGGGCTCATGAGAGGAGTAGAAAAACATCAAAAATTTCAATCCTGCATGATTCTACCAAGAAATGTGATTCTTCATTCAAAACCTGATTTTTGCTATTGGGCTCTATTGAATAATGAATGTTTTGAATTTTCTCCAAAAGTAAAGTAGTTGCAAACTCATGCTTTTAGAGACTTGTTTGGGCTCATGAGAGAAGTAGAAAAACATCAAAAATTTCAGTCCTGCATGATTCTACCAAGAAATGTGTGTTCATTCAAACCGCTGGTTTTTGATAGTTTGGGCCCTATTGAATAATGAATGTTTTGAATTTTCTCCAAAAGTAAAGTAGTTGCAAACAACCTTTTAGAAACTTGTTTGGACTGTTGAGAGGAGTAAAAAACCATCAAAAATTTCAATCCTGCATGATTCTACCAAGAAATGTGATTCTTCATTCAAAACGCTGGTTTTTGCTATTGGGCTCTTTTGAGTAATGAATGTTTTGAATTTTCTCCAAAAGTAAAGTAGTTGCAAACTCATGCTTTTAGAGACTTGTTTGGACTCATGAGAGGAGTAGAAAAACATCAAAAATTTCAGTCCTGCATGATTCTACCAAGAAATGTGTGTTCATTCAAACCGCTGGTTTTTGATAGTTTGGGCCCTATTGAATAATGAATGTTTTGAATTTTCTCAAAAGTAAAGTAGTTGCAAACTCATCCTTTTAGAAACTTGTTTGGGCTGTTGAGAGGAGTAAAAAACCATCAAAAATTTCAATCCTGCATGATTTTACCAAGAAATGTGATTCTTCATTCAAAACCTGATTTTTGCTATTGGGCTCTATTGAATAATGAATGTTTTGAATTTTCTCCAAAAGTAAAGTAGTTGCAAACTCATGCTTTTAGAGACTTGTTTGGGCTCATGAGAGGAGTAGAAAAACATCAAAAATTTCAGTCCTGCATGATTCTACCAAGAAATGTGTGTTCATTGAAACCGCTGGTTTTTGATAGTTTGGGCCCTATTGAATAATGAATGTTTTGAATTTTCTCCAAAAGTAAAGTAGTTACAAACTCATCCTTTTAGAAACTTGTTTGGGCTTTTGAGAGGAGTAAAAAACCATCAAAAATTTCAATCCTGCATGATTCTACCAAGAAATGCGATTTTTCATTCAAAACCTGATTTTTGCTATTGGGCTCTATTGAATAATGAATGTTTTGAATTTTCTCCAAAAGTAAAGTAGTTGCAAACTCATCCTTTTAGAAACTTGTTTGGGCTGTTGAGAGGAGTAAAAAACCATCAAAAATTTCAATCCTGCATGATTCTACCAAGAAATGTGATTCTTCATTCAAAACGCTGGTTTTTGCTATTGGGCTCTTTTGAGTAATGAATGTTTTGAATTTTCTCCAAAAGTAAAGTAGTTGCAAACTCATGCTTTTAGAGACTTGTTTGGGCTCATGAGAGGAGTAGAAAAACATCAAAAATTTCAGTCCTGCATGATTCTACCAAGAAATGTGTGTTCATTCACACCGCTGGTTTTTGATAGTTTGGGCCCTATTGAATAATGAATGTTTTGAATTTTCTCCAAAAGTAAAGTAGTTGCAAACTCATCCTTTTAGAAACTTGTTTGGGCTGTTGAGAGGAGTAAAAAACCATCAAAAATTTCAATCCTGCATGATTCTACCAAGAAATGTGATTCTTCATTCAAAACGCTGGTTTTTGCTATTGGGCTCTATTGAATAATGAATGTTTTGAATTTTCTCCAAAAGTAAAGTAGTTGCAAACTCATCCTTTTAGAAACTTGTTTGTGCTGTTGAGAGGAGTAAAAAACCATCAAAAATTTCAATCCTGCATGATTCTACCAAGAAATGTGATTCTTCCTTCAAAACCTGATTTTTGCTATTGGGCTCTATTGAATAATGAATGTTTTGAATTTTCTCCAAAAGTAAAGTAGTTGCAAACTCATGCTTTTAGAGACTTGTTTGGGCTCATGAGAGGAGTAGAAAAACATCAAAAATTTCAGTCCTGCATGATTCTACCAAGAAATGTGTGTTCATTGAAACCGCTGGTTTTTGATAGTTTGGGCCCTATTGAATAATGAATGTTTTGAATTTTCTCCAAAAGTAAAGTAGTTGCAAACTCATCCTTTTAGAAACTTGTTTGGGCTGTTGAGAGGAGTAAAAAACCATCAAAAATTTCAATCCTGCATGATTCTACCAAGAAATGTGATTCTTCATTCAAAACCTGATTTTTGCTATTGGGCTCTATTGAATAATGAATGTTTTGAATTTTATCCAAAAGTAAAGTAGTTGCAAACTCATGCTTTTAGAGACTTGTTTGGGCTCATGAGAGGAGTAGAAAAACATCAAAAATTTCAGTCCTGCATGATTCTACCAAGAAATGTGTGTTCATTGAAACCGCTGGTTTTTGATAGTTTGGGCCCTATTGAATAATGAATGTTTTGAATTTTCTCCAAAAGTAAAGTAGTTGCAAACTCATCCTTTTAGAAACTTGTTTGGGCTGTTGAGAGGAGTAAAAATCCATCAAAAATTTCAATCCTGCATGATTCTACCAAGAAATGTGATTCTTCATTCAAAACGCTGGTTTTTGCTATTGGGCTCTTCTGAGTAATGAATGTTTTGAATTTTCTCCAAAAGTAAAGTAGTTGCAAACTCATGCTTTTAGAGACTTGTTTGGGCTCATGAGAGGAGTAGAAAAACATCAAAAATTTCAGTCCTGCATGATTCTACCAAGAAATGTGTGTTCATTCAAACCGCTGGTTTTTGATAGTTTGGGCCCTATTGAATAATGAATGTTTTGAATTTTCTCCAAAAGTAAAGTAGTTGCAAACTCATCCTTTTAGAAACTTGTTTGGGCTGTTGAGAGGAGTAAAAAACCATCAAAAATTTCAATCCTGCATGATTTTACCAAGAAATGTGATTCTTCATTCAAAACCTGATTTTTGCTATTGGGCTCTATTGAATAGTGAATGTTTTGAATTTTCTCCAAAAGTAAAGTAGTTGCAAACTCATGCTTTTAGAGACTTGTTTGGGCTCATGAGAGGAGTAGAAAAACATCAAAAATTTCAGTCCTGCATGATTCTACCAAGAAATGTGTGTTAATTGAAACCGCTGGTTTTTGATAGTTTGGGCCCTATTGAATAATGAATGTTTTGAATTTTCTCCAAAAGTAAAGTAGTTGCAAACTCATCCTTTTAGAAACTTGTTTGGGCTGTTGAGGAGTAAAAAACCATCAAAAATTTCAATCCTGCATGATTTTACCAAGAAATGTGATTCTTCATTCAAAACGCTGGTTTTTGCTATTGGGCTCTATTGAATAATGAATGTTTTGAATTTTCTCCAAAAGTAAAGTAGTTGCAAACTCATCCTTTTAGAAACTTGTTTGGGCTGTTGAGAGGAGTAAAAATCCATCAAAAATTTCAATCCTGCATGATTCTACCAAGAAATGTGATTCTTCATTCAAAATGCTGGTTTTTGCTATTGGGCTCTTTTGAGTAATGAATGTTTTGAATTTTCTCCAAAAGTAAAATAGTTGCAAACTCATGCTTTTAGAGACTTGTTTGGGCTCATGAGAGGAGTAGAAAAACATCAAAAATTTCAGTCCTGCATGATTCTACCAAGAAATGTGTGTTCATTGAAACCGCTGGTTTTTGATAGTTTGGGCCCTATTGAATAATGAATGTTTTGAATTTTCTCCAAAAGTAAAGTAGTTGCAAACTCATCCTTTTAGAAACTTGTTTGGAATGTTGAGAGGAGTAAAAAACCATCAAAAATTTCATTCCTGCATGATTTTACCAAGAAATGTGATTCTTCATTCAAAACCTGATTTTTGCTATTGGGCTCTATTGAGTAATGAATGTTTTGAATTTTCTCCAAAAGTAAAGTAGTTGCAAACTCATGCTTTTAGAGACTTGTTTGGGCTCATGAGAGGAGTAGAAAAACATCAAAAATTTCAGTCCTGCATGATTCTACCAAGAAATGTGTGTTCATTGAAACCGCTGGTTTTTGATAGTTTGGGCCCTATTGAATAATGAATGTTTTGAATTTTCTCCAAAAGTAAAGTAGTTGCAAACTCATCCTTTTAGAAACTTGTTTGGGCTGTTGAGAGGAGTAAAAAACCATCAAAAATTTCAATCCTGCATGATTTTACCAAGAAATGTGATTCTTCATTCAAAACCTGATTTTTGCTATTGGGCTCTATTGAATAGTGAATGTTTTGAATTTTCTCCAAAAGTAAAGTAGTTGCAAACTCATGCTTTTAGAGACTTGTTTGGGCTCATGAGAGGAGTAGAAAAACATCAAAAATTTCAGTCCTGCATGATTCTACCAAGAAATGTGTGTTAATTGAAACCGCTGGTTTTTGATAGTTTGGGCCCTATTGAATAATGAATGTTTTGAATTTTCTCCAAAAGTAAAGTAGTTGCAAACTCATCCTTTTAGAAACTTGTTTGGGCTGTTGAGAGGAGTAAAAAACCATCAAAAATTTCAATCCTGCATGATTTTACCAAGAAATGTGATTCTTCATTCAAAACGCTGGTTTTTGCTATTGGGCTCTATTGAATAATGAACGTTTTGAATTTTCTCCAAAAGTAAAGTAGTTGCAAACTCATCCTTTTAGAAACTTGTTTGGGCTGTTGAGAGGAGTAAAAATCCATCAAAAATTTCAATCCTGCATGATTCTACCAAGAAATGTGATTCTTCATTCAAAACGCTGGTTTTTGCTATTGGGCTCTTTTGAGTAATGAATGTTTTGAATTTTCTCCAAAAGTAAAGTAGTTGCAAACTCATGCTTTTAGAGACTTGTTTGGGCTCATGAGAGGAGTAGAAAAACATCAAAAATTCAGTCCTGCATGATTCTACCAAGAAATGTGTGTTCATTGAAACCGCTGGTTTTTGATAGTTTGGGCCCTATTGAATAATGAATGTTTTGAATTTTCTCCAAAAGTAAAGTAGTTGCAAACTCATCCTTTTCGAAACTTGTTTGGACTGTTGAGAGGAGTAAAAAACCATCAAAAATTTCATTCCTGCATGATTTTACCAAGAAATGTGATTCTTCATTCAAAACCTGATTTTTGCTATTGGGCTCTATTGAGTAATGAATGTTTTGAATTTTCTCCAAAAGTAAAGTAGTTGCAAACTCATGCTTTTAGAGACTTGTTTGGGCTCATGAGAGGAGTAGAAAAACATCAAAAATTTCAGTCCTGCATGATTCTACCAAGAAATGTGTGTTCATTGAAACCGCTGGTTTTTGATAGTTTGGGCCCTATTGAATAATGAATGTTTTGAATTTTCTCCAAAAGTAAAGTAGTTGCAAACTCATCCTTTTAGAAACTTGTTTGGGCTGTTGAGAGGAGTAAAAAACCATCAAAAATTTCAATCCTGCATGATTTTACCAAGAAATGTGATTCTTCATTCAAAACGCTGGTTTTTGCTATTGGGCTCTTTTGAGTAATGAATGTTTTGAATTTTCTCCAAAAGTAAAGTAGTTGCAAACTCATGCTTTTAGAGACTTGTTTGGGCTCATGAGAGGAGTAGAAAAACATCAAAAATTTCAGTCCTGCATGATTCTACCAAGAAATGTGTGTTCATAGAAACCGCTGGTTTTTGATAGTTTGGGCCCTATTGAATAATGAATGTTTTGAATTTTCTCCAAAAGTAAAGTAGTTGCAAACTCATCCTTTTAGAAACTTGTTTGGGCTGTTGAGAGGAGTAAAAAACCATCAAAAATTTCAATCCTGCATGATTCTACCAAGAAATGTGATTCTTCATTCAAAACGCTGGTTTTTGCTATTGGGCTCTATTGAATAATGAATGTTTTGAATTTTCTCCAAAAGTAAAGTAGTTGCAAACTCATGCTTTTAGAGACTTGTTTGGGCTCATGAGAGGAGTAGAAAAACATCAAAAATTTCAGTCCTGCATGATTCTACCAAGAAATGTGTGTTCATTGAAACCGCTGGTTTTTGATAGTTTGGGCCCTATTGAATAATGAATGTTTTGAATTTTCTCCAAAAGTAAAGTAGTTGCAAACTCATCCTTTTAGAAACTTGTTTGGGCTGTTGAGAGGAGTAAAAAACCATCAAAAATTTCAATCCTGCATGATTCTACCAAGAAATGTGATTCTTCATTCAAAACCTGATTTTTGCTATTGGGCTCTATTGAATAATGAATGTTTTGAATTTTCTTCAAAAGTAAAGTAGTTGCAAACTCATGCTTTTAGAGACTTGTTTGGGCTCATGAGAGGAGTAGAAAAACATCAAAAATTTCAGTCCTGCATGATTCTACCAAGAAATGTGTGTTCATTGAAACCGCTGGTTTTTGATAGTTTGAGCCCTATTGAATAATGAATGTTTTGAATTTTCTCCAAAAGTAAAGTAGTTGCAAACTCATCCTTTTAGAAACTTGTTTGGGCTGTTGAGAGGAGTAAAAAACCATCAAAAATTTCAATCCTGCATGATTCTACCAAGAAATGTGATTCTTCATTCAAAACGCTGGTTTTTGCTATTGGGCTCTATTGAATAATGAATGTTTTGAATTTTCTCCAAAAGTAAAGTAGTTGCAAACTCATGCTTTTAGAGACTTGTTTGGGCTCATGAGAGGAGTAGAAAAACATCAAAAATTTCAGTCCTGCATGATTCTACCAAGAAATGTGTGTTCATTGAAACCGCTGGTTTTTGATAGTTTGGGCCCTATTGAATAATGAATGTTTTGAATTTTCTCCAAAAGTAAAGTAGTTGCAAACTCATCCTTTTAGAAACTTGTTTGGGCTGTTGAGAGGAGTAAAAAACCATCAAAAATTTCAATCCTGCATGATTTTACCAAGAAATGTGATTCTTCATTCAAAACCTGATTTTTGCTATTGGGCTCTATTGAATAATGAATGTTTTGAATTTTCTCCAAAAGTAAAGTAGTTGCAAACTCATCCTTTTAGAAACTTGTTTGGGCTGTTGAGAGGAGTAAAAAACCATCAAAAATTTCAATCCTGCATGATTTTACCAAGAAATGTGATTCTTCATTCAAAACCTGATTTTTGCTATTGAGCTCTATTGAATAATGAATGTTTTGAATTTTCTCCAAAAGTAAAGTAGTTGCAAACTCATGCTTTTAGAGACTTGTTTGGGCTCATGAGAGGAGTAGAAAAACATCAAAAATTTCAGTCCTGCATGATTCTACCAAGAAATGTGTGTTCATTGAAACCGCTGGTTTTTGATAGTTTGGGCCCTATTGAATAATGAATGTTTTGAATTTTCTCCAAAAGTAAAGTAGTTGCAAACTCATCCTTTTAGAAACTTGTTTGGGCTGTTGAGAGGAGTAAAAAACCATCAAAAATTTCAATCCTGCATGATTCTACCAAGAAATGTGATTCTTCATTCAAAACCTGATTTTTGCTATTGGGCTCTATTGAATAATGAATGTTTTGAATTTTCTCCAAAAGTAAAGTAGTTGCAAACTCATGCTTTTAGAGACTTGTTTGGGCTCATGAGAGGAGTAGAAAAACATCAAAAATTTCAGTCCTGCATGATTCTACCAAGAAATGTGTGTTCATTGAAACCGCTGGTTTTTGATAGTTTGGGCCCTATTGAATAATGAATGTTTTGAATTTTCTCCAAAAGTAAAGTAGTTGCAAACTCATCCTTTTAGAAACTTGTTTGGGCTGTTGAGAGGAGTAAAAAACCATCAAAAATTTCAATCCTGCATGATTCTACCAAGAAATGTGATTCTTCATTCAAAACGCTGGTTTTTGCTATTGGGCTCTTTTGAGTAATGAATGTTTTGAATTTTCTCCAAAACTAAAGTAGTTGGAAACTCATGCTTTTAGAGACTTGTTTGGGCTCATGAGAGGAGTAGAAAAACATCAAAAATTTCAGTCCTGCATGATTCTACCAAGAAATGTGTGTTCATTCAAACCGCTGGTTTTTGATAGTTTGGGCCCTATTGAATAATGAATGTTTTGAATTTTCTCCAAAAGTAAAGTAGTTGCAAACTCATCCTTTTAGAAACTTGTTTGGGCTGTTGAGAGGAGTAAAAAACCATCAAAAATTTCAATCCTGCATGATTCTACCAAGAATTGTGATTCTTCATTCAAAACCTGATTTTTGCTATTGGGCTCTATTGAATAATGAATGTTTTGAATTTTCTCCAAAAGTAAAGTAGTTGCAAACTCATGCTTTTAGAGACTTGTTTGGGCTCATGAGAGGAGTAGAAAAACATCAAAAATTTCAGTCCTGCATGATTCTACCAAGAAATGTGTGTTCATTGAAACCGCTGGTTTTTGATAGTTTGGGCCCTATTGAATAACGAATGTTTTGAATTTTCTCCAAAAGTAAAGTAGTTGCAAACTCATCCTTTTAGAAACTTGTTTGGGCTGTTGAGAGGAGTAAAAAACCATCAAAAATTTCAATCCTGCATGATTCTACCAAGAAATGTGATTCTTCATTCAAAACGCTGGTTTTTGCTATTGGGCTCTTTTGAGTAATGAATGTTTTGAATTTTCTTTAACAATAATTTTTATTAGAATTTTCAGAATAGTAGGCAGAATGTAAAATTTACACTTGTACAGACTCATCTAAGTAAGTTATTGTACTGATGTAAAAAAAAAAATATGAATACATCACAATATGATGACATTTCAATAATATATCAACATTGAGAGTAAATGTAGTAAACATTAAACAAATAGTACCAGAAAGAAACAATAAAAAGAAAGGTAAATTTAGGCACATGAATATGTGAAATATTGGCACATCATAAACCATAAGAAATAAAATATGAGTTCAGGATATGAAATCCTTTTCTATTTTAGACTTTAGTTCCATCCATTTATACCATCTGTCATCAAATATTTTAATTAAGCCTTTATTAATATAGTGAATCTTCTCGTAGACACAATGTTTGTCTACCAGTAAAATGAGGGTGACAATGTCTGGAGGTTGCTTCCTGTTCCAACCCTTCGCTACAAGGAAGGCTGCAGACATAAGGATATGAGCCGCCAGAAATTTATTTCTTTTAAATCTATGTATGTCTATTAGTAACAAGGCTAGAGCAGGTTGTGGTTGAATACACCAATTGCATATGAGTGAAAGCAAATCGAACACCCTGGACCAGTACAACTTCAGCACAGGGCATCCCCAAAAAACATGTAATAAATCTGCCTGAGATCCACAGTTACGCCAACACATTCCAGATCCCCCCCCTCCAAAATGTTTCAATCTATTTGGAGTAAGGTAATATCTATGAATTAATTTGTAATGCGTTTCTAGTATATTCATACATCTTGTGGATTTGATTGCAATTTTAAGAGAGGAGATCCACTGGGGACCATATATCTGTCTCTGTAATGTGGTTTCCCATTTTTCAAAGCATCCTTCATTGGTGAAGGTGTCTTTGTTGGTCAGGCTATTATATAAGGGTCTAAGATAACTCTTATGTCTAGATGACATATTAAATAGAAAATTGTTAATAGTAAGGTCAATTGGAACCACTCTAAAAAGGTATTTCTTATATTTGTTGTATTCTTCCTTGAGTAGGAGATATGTCATATACTCCGAATTGGGAACCCCAAATCTGTTCTTTAATAACTCAAAGGGTATGACTCTGTTATTGTCTATCAAGTCATCTACAAAGGTGATCGGAAATTTGGTCCAGTTGTCAAATATAGGTCTTAGAGAAGTCCTAACAGGAGACAGATAAGGGAGTCTCAACCTCTCGAGTGAAAAAGAGGAAGAGCTAGTCTTTCTTTTGCATACATACGACCAGCACAACATAGAGGCCTTAAGTATGGGATTATCTATTTTCATAATTTCCCTTCTATGTAGAAGGAAGTAGGTTATGAATAAAACTGGTTCCCTATTGGGCATCATATCCCTTTCAATATTTGGCCACCCCAGGTCTGTCTGTTCCACAAACCAGCCTTTTGTCAGTTCAGTCATAGTGGCATAATAATATGCCTCAAGATCCGGTATGGCCACCCCCCCTTTCTCCTTGGATTTAAGTAGAGTGCGCTTTTTCACTCTAGGTTTCCCATTGTTCCAAATAAATTTATTCATCTGGTGTGTTAGTTTTTGTATATACTGTACAGATATAGGCAGAGGGACGTTCCTGTATAAAAATAGGACTTTGGGTAGGCAGAACATCTTATATAGCACTATTCTGCCCATCCATGTGGCTGGGGTCTTCGACAGTTCCTTCAACTTAATGTCGAGAGACTGTAGAAGGTGATCCATGTTTACCTCACTCATATGCATGGGGTTACCTGTGAGCCAAATTCCTAAGTACGGTATCCTGGTACAGTCCCAATTAAAGGGATACTTGTCTCTTAGTTGCTGTTTCGTAGAGGCTGAAAGGAAAAGTGATAGAACATTAGTCTTTTTTACATTTAATTTATAGTATGAAACTGAGCCAAATAAATTTATGATATCCCATATCTTTTCCAGGGAATCAATTGGATTTGTGAGTGTGAGTATAATGTCATCTGCATAGAGGTTAATCTTATGCTCTGAATCTTTCAATTGTACACCGTGTACTTCACCAGAATCCCTTATCATTTGAGCCAAGGGTTCCAGGCCCAGGATAAAAATTATTGGGGATAGAGGACATCCCTGTCTTGTCCCATTAGTTATAAAAAATGTATCTGACATCGTGTTGTTGACCAGCACAGAGGCAGATGGCCGAGAGTATAAAGCTCGAATACTTCTCATCATCTCCCCACCAAAACCCATTTTCTCCAAAACTGTAAAGGCATAGGCCCAATTGATCCGGTCAAAGGCCTTTTCAGCGTCAAGAGCCACAAACAAACTGGAAATCCTATTTTTGTAGCATGAATATAAGTGATGCAGGACACTTCTAGAACTGTCTGAAGTTTGCCTAGATTTTACAAAACCGACTTGATCGGGATGTATAAGGAATGGAACAACGTCCTGTAATCTTTCTGCTAATATTTTTGCGTAGATCTTGATATCCACATTTAGGAGAGAAATAGGCCTATAGTTTTCGATTTTGGTCAAATCTTTATCTGGTTTGGGAATCACCACTATCGTGGCTCTCAGCATATCTGTGCTGCACTTTCCTTCTGATTTAATAAAATTCAGGGCATTAGTTAAGTGTGGGATGAGTTCCTTTGTAAATTCTTTATAATACTCTATAGGAAAGCCATCTGGACCTGGAGCCTTGTCATTTTTAAGATTATTCATCGCAAAAGAGACCTCACCCTCAGTAAAGGGTGCGTCAAGTGACTCCTTCTGCTTTAGAGACAAAGATCCCAGCTTTACTTTTTCCAAAAAATTATTTATCATCTCTGGAGAAGGAGAGGGATGAGCTCCATTGTTTCCTATGTTATATAATTTAGAATAGTAGCTCTCAAAGGCTAGGGCTATCTCTTTGGGTTTTTCTATAGTCTTTGAGCTTTGGGTTATTTTTTTGATTGGATGTTTTTTATTTATGGGTTTAAACCTATTTGCCATATTTTTGGAGAACTTATTATTATTAACATAAAACCCTGCCCTATTAAATAAAGTCTTTTTCTCATATAAGTTGATGAGGAGATTCCTAAGTTCCAGTCTGAGGGAGTACAATTCATTATATTTAGCAAAATTTTTGTCTGCTTTAGCTTGGGATTCTAATTTTTGGATCTGTTCTAACAAAATCCTCTGTTGGCTCTCTCTTGCCCTTTTTTGTCTCGAAGCAACTTGGATCAGATGACCCCTAATGACACATTTGTGTGCTAGCCACAATGTTTCAGGTGTAATTTCTTGGGAACAGTTCTCTTTGAAGTAGTTCATTAAGACATTCTTTGCTAATGATATGTTTTCTGGGGAGTCAACAGTGAATTTACTATATCTCCAATTGTATTGTTTTGGGATCATGGAGGAAGTATGTAAGGTCAGTAGGATTGGGGCATGGTCTGACCATGTAATAGGACCAGTCTGGAAGTCTATGTATGAGTCTAGTAGCGAGAAGCTAGTGAACACATGATCAATCCTAGTGTAAGACTTGTTATGTGGACAAAATCTTGTGTATTCTTTTGAGGTAGAGTTCAATATCTTACAGCTGTCATGCAAATTAGAATCTCCCAACCATCTTCCCAGATTCACGCTTCTATAATATGGGGCATCAGATGAGCAATCAGTATTTGGGTCAACTATACAATTAAAATCTCCTCCCCAGATTATGTGACCTCTACTAAAATTGGACAATTTCTTCTTGACCTTATTTAGAAAACTAATTTGCCGGACATTAGGGGTATATACGTTTACCACTGTATATTCCACACCCTCCAAAGTAAAATTAATAGCAAGTTGTCTACCATTGCTGTCCCTATATATGTCTGAGACCACTATTGGCAAATCTTTGTGGAAGGCGATGGCCACCCCAGCTTTTTTCTTTCCCTCAGTGTTAGAAAAGAAAATCTGAGGGAAGTCCTTATTTTTGAGTCTTGTGTTATCAATTTCTAAAAGGTGTGTTTCTTGTATCATTGCTATGTTGGCCTTCAATTTTTTAATCTCCTTCCACAAAGCAAATCTCTTGAATGGGCTATTGAGCCCATTTACATTAAATGACAGTACCCTCAATTCCATAATGTGTCAGGAAGGAAAAAAAGCATTAGATGATTCACTGAAACAGAACATTTCACCCGAAAATACATCCAAAAGACAGTGGGTTTCCTTAGTGATTTTTTGTTAGTGCCTGGTGTGCCTGTAAACAAAACCATGTTACAACCTAGAACAGAACAAAACTTATAAACTAGACAAATTTAGATTTCTCAAAAGAAATGGTACCGAGAGAATGTCTCTCAGTTATCACGTGGGGAGTGAAAAAGAGAAAGTTCAGGCCTAAAGCCAGGGTCAGTACCCACCAAGTCTATTTTCTTTTCTTTTGCGTATTCCAGGACTGGGAAAGGTGTCTTTGCTGCTGCAAGGGGATATTCCTTTCTTGATTGTAGAATGATGATGATGGTGGAGTCTCCAGTGGAGGGATACCTAAATCTTGGAAAAAACTATTACAGTTATCAATATTAGACAAGGCAAAAGTGGTATTCTCTTTCATGACTAGAATTTTTGTAGGGAAACCCCATCTGTATAAAATCTTGTGTTTCCTCAGATGTGCAGTGATTGGAAAGAAGTCTCTCCTTTTCTGTAGGGTAGCTTTTGAGAAGTCTGCAAAAATCTTGATATCCTCGTATGGCCTTGGTAATATAGGTGATTGCTTACTTCTCCTCAGAATGTCCTCCTTTGTCAGGAAATAATGAAAATATGCAATGACATCTCTTGGGGCTCTGTCTGGGGCATATTTGGACTTGGGGAGTCTGTGTATACGTTCCATCAATAGGTCCCCTTTAGAGGCCCCTGGAAGTATTGTATGGAGCATCTTTTGCACATATGCATTAAGGTCTCTGTCTTTGACATTTTCAGGTATTCCCTTGAATTTAAGGTTGTTCCTTCTACTTCTGTCTTCTTGCTCTATCAACCTTGATTTTAAGAAGACAACCTCTTTTTCTAGGGCATAGTGTTCATCTATCAAATTATTATGGGATTTAACCAATTCTTCCATTTTAGATTCAAGATGGTCCACTCTCTGGCCTAGACCGTCTATGTTATTTTGGAGATTTGTATTATAGCCCTCCAGTTGTTTCTGAAATGTCTTTGCTAGAAGGCATAGCATGTTTTTAATAAATATTTCTGAGGCTGTATTACTGGTAGCCTCCACCTCTGTTAAAACGTGTAAAATGTTCTCCGGTATGGGATTATCAGAAGGACAGGAGTCCTCAATTTGTAATTCCTGTTGCATCTCAGCTGAGCTGCTGCTAAATCTGCGGCTAGTCACTGAGAAAGGAGACATTTCCCTCTGTAATGGCGTTAGAGGAGTATCTGACACATTGGAGATGTCAGAACAGGATGAGGAACCCCTTAATACATTTGTCTCCTCCATATCAGCGGTCAGCGGTGCTGCTGCACCATAATTCACAAGCTGCGCTGTATTTTTGCTTAAGTTACGCAAATTGCGTATCTGTTGCGTAGTCTCGCTTGTCCCCCGGTCACTCTCGCGAGATCTCGCTCCTTTCACCTCAGCGCTACTTTTAATGTGTAAATTAGCGCTTCTATTAGCCTGCAGAGCGGCGGTTTTAGCTGGGGCAGGGGTAGACTTACCCCCTGACTTGAATGCTGCATGCTTCAGCCGCTGTGGCGTCCTTTGCCGCTGTGTACCGCTCAGGCTGGGGCTGCAGGCTGTGGCTGCTGCTGTGAGGCGGGCGCCATCTTGGCTCCTCAGCATGAGGGGAGAGCGCTCTGTTTTCTTTCCTTTTTCTGCTTTTTTACTGAGCAGATCCATAGTGTGGGGGCACCGCTGGTGTCTATGGAGGTTCCCACAAGTTTTCAGCCAGTCCTGGCTTGTAAATCGCTTGTTAATAGCGCTTGGAAGGCTGCCCTGTGGAGGAGCTCAGAGCTCAGGCTTCCATTCAGCTCAGATGCTGGCCACGCCCCCCAATGTTTTGAATTTTCTCCAAAAGTAAAGTAGTTGCAAACTCATGCTTTTAGAGACTTGTTTGGGCTCATGAGAGGAGTAGAAAAACATCAAAAATTTCAGTCCTGCATGATTCTACCAAGAAATGTGTGTTCATTCAAACCGCTGGTTTTTGATAGTTTGGGCCCTATTGAATAATGAATGTTTTGAATTTTCTCCAAAAGTAAAGTAGTTGCAAACTCATCCTTTTAGAAACTTGTTTGGGCTGTTGAGAGGAGTAAAAAACCATCAAAAATTTCAATCCTGCATGATTTTACCAAGAAATGTGATTCTTCATTCAAAACCTGATTTTTGCTATTGGGCTCTATTGAATAATGAATGTTTTGAATTTTCTCCAAAAGTAAAGTAGTTGCAAACTCGTGCTTTTAGAGGCTTGTTTGGGCTCATGAGAGGAGTAGAAAAACATCAAAAATTTCGGTCCTGCATGATTCTACCAAGAAATGTGTGTTCATTCAAACCGCTGGTTTTTGATAGTTTGGGCCCTATTGAATAATGAATGTTTTGAATTTTCTCCAAAAGTAAAGTAGTTGCAAACTCATCCTTTTAGAAACTTGTTTGGGCTGTTGAGAGGGGTAAAAAACCATCAAAAATTTCAATCCTGCATGATTCTACCAAGAAATGTGATTCTTCATTCAAAACCTGATTTTTGCTATTGGGCTCTATTGAATAATGAATGTTTTGAATTTTCTCCAAAAGTAAAGTAGTTGCAAACTCATGCTTTTAGAGACTTGTTTGGGCTCATGAGAAGAGTAGAAAAACATCAAAAATTTCAGTCCTGCATGATTCTACCAAGAAATGTGTGTTCATTGAAACCGCTGGTTTTTGATAGTTTGGGCCCTATTGAATAATGAATGTTTTGAATTTTCTCCAAAAGTAAAGTAGTTGCAAACTCATCCTTTTAGAAACTTGTTTGGGCTGTTGAGAGGAGTAAAAAACCATCAAAAATTTCAATCCTGCATGATTCTACCAAGAAATGTGATTCTTCATTCAAAACGCTGGTTTTTGCTATTGGGCTCTTTTGAGTAATGAATGTTTTGAATTTTCTCCAAAAGTAAAGTAGTTGCAAACTCATGCTTTTAGAGACTTGTTTGGGCTCATGAGAGGAGTAGAAAAACATCAAAAATTTCAGTCCTGCATGATTCTACCAAGAAATGTGTGTTCATTCAAACCGCTGGTTTTTGATAGTTTGGGCCCTATTGAATAATGAATGTTTTGAATTTTCTCCAAAAGTAAAGTAGTTGCAAACTCATCCTTTTAGAAACTTGTTTGAGCTGTTGAGAGTAGTAAAAAACCATCAAAAATTTCTGTCCTGCATGATTCTACCAAGAAATGTGATTCTTCATTCAAAACGCTGGTTTTGGCTATTGGGCTCTATTGAATAATGAATGTTTTGAATTTTCTCCAAAAGTAAAGTAGTTGCAAACTCATCCTTTTAGAGACTTGTTTGGGCTCATGAGAGGAGTAGAAAAACATCAAAAATTTCAGTCCTGCACGATTCTACCAAGAAATGTGTGTTCATTGAAACCGCTGGTTTTTGATAGTTTGGGCCCTATTGAATAATGAATGTTTTGAATTTTCTCCAAAAGTAAAGTAGTTGCAAACTCATCCTTTTAGAAACTTGTTTGGGCTGTTGAGAGGAGTAAAAAACCATCAAAAATTTCAATCCTGCATGATTCTACCAAGAAATGTGATTCTTCATTCAAAACCTGATTTTTGCTATTGGGCTCTATTGAATAATGAATGTTTTGAATTTTCTCCAAAAGTAAAGTAGTTGCAAACTCATGCTTTTAGAGACTTGTTTGGGCTCATGAGAGGAGTAGAAAAACATCAAAAATTTCAGTCCTGCATGATTCTACCAAGAAATGTGTGTTCATTGAAACCGCTGGTTTTTGATAGTTTGGGCCCTATTGAATAATGAATGTTTTGAATTTTCTCCAAAAGTAAAGTAGTTGCAAACTCATCCTTTTAGAAACTTGTTTGGGCTGTTGAGAGGAGTAAAAAACCATCAAAAATTTCAATCCTGCATGATTCTACCAAGAAATGTGATTCTTCATTCAAAACGCTGGTTTTTGCTATTGGGCTCTATTGAATAATGAATGTTTTGAATTTTCTCCAAAAGTAAAGTAGTTGCAAACTCATCCTTTTAGAGACTTGTTTGGGCTCATGAGAGGAGTAGAAAAACATCAAAAATTTCAGTCCTGCACGATTCTACCAAGAAATGTGTGTTCATTCAAACCGCTGGTTTTTGATAGTTTGGGCCCTATTGAATAATGAATGTTTTGAATTTTCTCCAAAAGTAAAGTAGTTGCAAACTCATCCTTTTAGAAACTTGTTTGGGCTGTTGAGAGGAGTAAAAAACCATCAAAAATTTCAATCCTGCATGATTTTACCAAGAAATGTGATTCTTCATTCAAAACCTGATTTTTGCTATTGGGCTCTATTGAATAATGAATGTTTTGAATTTTCTCCAAAAGTAAAGTAGTTGCAAACTCGTGCTTTTAGAGGCTTGTTTGGGCTCATGAGAGGAGTAGAAAAACATCAAAAATTTCGGTCCTGCATGATTCTACCAAGAAATGTGTGTTCATTCAAACCGCTGGTTTTTGATAGTTTGGGCCCTATTGAATAATGAATGTTTTGAATTTTCTCCAAAAGTAAAGTAGTTGCAAACTCATCCTTTTAGAAACTTGTTTGGGCTGTTGAGAGGGGTAAAAAAACCATCAAAAATTTCAATCCTGCATGATTCTACCAAGAAATGTGATTCTTCATTCAAAACCTTATTTTTGCTATTGGGCTCTATTGAATAATGAATGTTTTGAATTTTCTCCAAAAGTAAAGTAGTTGCAAACTCATGCTTTTAGAGACTTGTTTGGGCTCATGAGAAGAGTAGAAAAACATCAAAAATTTCAGTCCTGCATGATTCTACCAAGAAATGTGTGTTCATTGAAACCGCTGGTTTTTGATAGTTTGGGCCCTATTGAATAATGAATGTTTTGAATTTTCTCCAAAAGTAAAGTAGTTACAAACTCATCCTTTTAGAAACTTGTTTGGGCTGTTGAGAGGAGTAAAAAACCATCAAAAATTTCAATCCTGCATGATTCTACCAAGAAATGTGAATCTTCATTCAAAACGCTGGTTTTTGCTATTGGGCACTTTTGAGTAATGAATGTTTTGAATTTTCTCCAAAAGTAAAGTAGTTGCAAACTCATGCTTTTAGAGACTTGTTTGGGCTCATGAGAGGAGTAGAAAAACATCCAAAATTTCAGTCCTGCATGATTCTACCAAGAAATGTGTGTTCATTCAAACCGCTGGTTTTTGATATTTTGGGCCCTATTGAATAGTGAATGTTTTGAATTTTCTCCAAAAGTAAAGTAGTTGCAAACTCATCCTTTTAGAAACTTGTTTGGGCTGTTGAGAGGAGTAAAAAACCATCAAAAATTTCAATCCTGCATGATTCTACCAAGAAATGTGATTCTTCATTCAAAACCTGATTTTTGCTATTGGGCTCTATTGAATAATGAATGTTTTGAATTTTCTCCAAAAGTAAAGTAGTTGCAAACTCATGCTTTTAGAGACTTGTTTGGCTCATGAGAGGAGTAGAAAAACATCAAAAATTTCAGTCCTGCATGATTCTACCAAGAAATGTGTGTTCATTGAAACCGCTGGTTTTTGATAGTTTGGGCCCTATTGAATAATGAATGTTTTGAATTTTCTCCAAAAGTAAAGTAGTTGCAAACTCATCCTTTTAGAAACTTGTTTGGGCTGTTGAGAGGAGTAAAAAACCATCAAAAATTTCAATCCTGCATGATTTTACCAAGAAATGTGATTCTTCATTCAAAACCTGATTTTTGCTATTGGGCTCTATTGAATAGTGAATGTTTTGAATTTTCTCCAAAAGTAAAGTAGTTGCAAACTCATGCTTTTAGAGACTTGTTTGGGCTCATGAGAGGAGTAGAAAAACATCAAAAATTTCAGTCCTGCATGATTCTACCAAGAAATGTGTGTTCATTGAAACCGCTGGTTTTTGATAGTTTGGGCCCTATTGAATAATGAATGTTTTGAATTTCCTCCAAAAGTAAAGTAGTTGCAAACTCATCCTTTTAGAAACTTGTTTGGGCTGTTGAGAGGAGTAAAAAACCATCAAAAATTTCAATCCTGCATGATTCTACCAAGAAATGTGATTCTTCATTCAAAACGCTGGTTTTTGCTATTGGGCTCTATTGAATAATGAATGTTTTGAATTTTCTCCAAAAGTAAAGTAGTTGCAAACTCATCCTTTTAGAGACTTGTTTGGGCTCATGAGAGGAGTAGAAAAACATCAAAAATTTCAGTCCTGCACGATTCTACCAAGAAATGTGTGTTCATTGAAACCGCTGGTTTTTGATAGTTTGGGCCCTATTGAATAATGAATGTTTTGAATTTTCTCCAAAAGTAAAGTAGTTGCAAACTCATCCTTTTAGAAACTTGTTTGGGCTGTTGAGAGGAGTAAAAAACCATCAAAAATTTCAATCCTGCATGATTTTACCAAGAAATGTGATTCTTCATTCAAAACCTGATTTTTGATATTGTGCTCTATTGAATAATGAATGTTTTGAATTTTCTCCAAAAGTAAAGTAGTTGCAAACTCATGCTTTTAGAGACTTGTTTGGGCTCATGAGAGGAGTAGAAAAACATCAAAAATTTCGGTCCTGCATGATTCTACCAAGAAATGTGTGTTCATTCAAACCGCTGGTTTTTGATAGTTTGGGCCCTATTGAATAATGAATGTTTTGAATTTTCTCCAAAAGTAAAGTAGTTCCAAACTCATCCTTTTAGAAACTTGTTTGGGCTGTTGAGAGGAGTAAAAAACCATCAAAAATTTCAATCCTGCATGATTCTACCAAGAAATGTGATTCTTCATTCAAAACGCTGGTTTTTGCTATTGGGCTCTATTGAATAATGAATGTTTTGAATTTTCTCCAAAAGTAAAGTAGTTGCAAACTCATCCTTTTAGAGACTTGTTTGGGCTCATGAGAGGAGTAGAAAAACATCAAAAATTTCAGTCCTGCACGATTCTACCAAGAAATGTGTGTTCATTCAAACCGCTGGTTCTTGATAGTTTGGGCCCTATTGAATAATGAATGTTTTGAATTTTCTCCAAAAGTAAAGTAGTTGCAAACTCATCCTTTTAGAAACTTGTTTGGGCTGTTGAGAGGAGTAAAAAACCATCAAAAATTTCAATCCTGCATGATTTTACCAAGAAATGTGATTCTTCATTCAAAACCTGATTTTTGCTATTGGGCTCTATTGAATAATGAATGTTTTGAATTTTCTCCAAAAGGTAAAGTAGTTGCAAACTCGTGCTTTTAGAGGCTTGTTTGGGCTCATGAGAGGAGTAGAAAAACATCAAAAATTTCGGTCCTGCATGATTCTACCAAGAAATGTGTGTTCATTCAAACCGCTGGTTTTTGATAGTTTGGGCCCTATTGAATAATGAATGTTTTGAATTTTCTCCAAAAGTAAAGTAGTTGCAAACTCATCCTTTTAGAAACTTGTTTGGGCTGTTGAGAGGGGTAAAAAACCATCAAAAATTTCAATCCTGCATGATTCTACCAAGAAATGTGATTCTTCATTCAAAACCTTATTTTTGCTATTGGGCTCTATTGAATAATGAATGTTTTGAATTTTCTCCAAAAGTAAAGTAGTTGCAAACTCATGCTTTTAGAGACTTGTTTGGGCTCATGAGAAGAGTAGAAAAACATCAAAAATTTCAGTCCTGCATGATTCTACCAAGAAATGTGTGTTCATTGAAACCGCTGGTTTTTGATAGTTTGGGCCCTATTGAATAATGAATGTTTTGAATTTTCTCCAAAAGTAAAGTAGTTGCAAACTCATCCTTTTAGAAACTTGTTTGGGCTGTTGAGAGGAGTAAAAAACCATCAAAAATTTCAATCCTGCATGATTCTACCAAGAAATGTGATTCTTCATTCAAAACGCTGGTTTTTGCTATTGGGCTCTTTTGAGTAATGAATGTTTTGAATTTTCTCCAAAAGTAAAGTAGTTGCAAACTCATGCTTTTAGAGACTTGTTTGGGCTCATGAGAGGAGTAGAAAAACATCAAAAATTTCAGTCCTGCATGATTCTACCAAGAAATGTGTGTTCATTCAAACGGCTGGTTTTTGATAGTTTGGGCCCTATTGAATAATGAATGTTTTGAATTTTCTCCAAAAGTAAAGTAGTTGCAAACTCATCCTTTTAGAAACTTGTTTGAGCTGTTGAGAGGAGTAAAAAACCATCAAAAATTTCAATCCTGCATGATTCTACCAAGAAATGTGATTCTTCATTCAAAACGCTGGTTTTTGCTATTGGGCTCTATTGAATAATGAATGTTTTGAATTTTCTCCAAAAGTAAAGTAGTTGCAAACTCATCCTTTTAGAGACTTGTTTGGGCTCATGAGAGGAGTAGAAAAACATCAAAAATTTCAGTCCTGCATGATTCTACCAAGAAATGTGTGTTCATTCAAACCGCTGGTTTTTGATATTTTGGGCCCTATTGAATAGTGAATGTTTTGAATTTTCTCCAAAAGTAAAGTAGTTGCAAACTCATCCTTTTAGAAACTTGTTTGGGCTGTTGAGAGGAGTAAAAAACCATCAAAAATTTCAATCCTGCATGATTCTACCAAGAAATGTGATTCTTCATTCAAAACCTGATTTTTGCTATTGGGCTCTATTGAATAATGAATGTTTTGAATTTTCTCCAAAAGTAAAGTAGTTGCAAACTCATGCTTTTAGAGACTTGTTTGGGCTCATGAGAGGAGTAGAAAAACATCAAAAATTTCAGTCCTGCATGATTCTACCAAGAAATGTGTGTTCATTCAAACCGCTGGTTTTTGATAGTTTGGGCCCTATTGAATAATGAATGTTTTGAATTTTCTCCAAAAGTAAAGTAGTTGCAAACTCATCCTTTTAGAAACTTGTTTGGGCTGTTGAGAGGAGTAAAAAACCATCAAAAATTTCAATCCTGCATGATTCTACCAAGAAATGTGATTCTTCATTCAAAACGCTGGTTTTTGCTATTGGGCTCTATTGAATAATGAATGTTTTGAATTTTCTCCAAAAGTAAAGTAGTTGCAAACTCATCCTTTTAGAGACTTGTTTGGGCTCATGAGAGGAGTAGAAAAACATCAAAAATTTCAGTCCTGCACGATTCTACCAAGAAATGTGTGTTCATTCAAACCGTTGGTTTTTGATATTTTGGGCCCTATTGAATAATGAATGTTTTGAATTTTCTCCAAAAGTAAAGTAGTTGCAAACTCATCCTTTTAGAAACTTGTTTGGGCTGTTGAGAGGAGTAAAAAACCATCAAAAATTTCAATCCTGCATGATTCTACCAAGAAATGTGATTCTTCATTCAAAACGCTGGTTTTTGCTATTGGGCTCTATTGAATAATGAATGTTTTGAATTTTCTCCAAAAGTAAAGTAGTTGCAAACTCATCCTTTTAGAGACTTGTTTGGGCTCATGAGAGGAGTAGAAAAACATCAAAAATTTCAGTCCTGCACGATTCTACCAAGAAATGTGTGTTCATTCAAACCGTTGGTTTTTGATATTTTGGGCCCTATTGAATAATGAATGTTTTGAATTTTCTCCAAAAGTAAAGTAGTTGCAAACTCATCCTTTTAGAAACTTGTTTGGGCTGTTGAGAGGAGTAAAAAACCATCAAAAATTTCAATCCTGCATGATTCTACCAAGAAATGTGATTCTTCATTCAAAACCTGATTTTTGCTATTGGGCTCTATTGAATAATGAATGTTTTGAATTTTCTCCAAAAGTAAAGTAGTTGCAAACTCATGCTTTTAGAGACTTGTTTGGGCTCATGAGAGGAGTAGAAAAACATCAAAAATTTCAGTCCTGCATGATTCTACCAAGAAATGTGTGTTCATTGAAACCGCTGGTTTTTGATAGTTTGGGCCCTATTGAATAATGAATGTTTTGAATTTTCTCCAAAAGTAAAGTAGTTGCAAACTCATCCTTTTAGAAACTTGTTTGGGCTGTTGAGAGGAGTAAAAAACCATAAAAATTTCAATCCTGCATGATTTTACCAAGAAATGTGATTCTTCATTCAAAACCTGATTTTTGCTATTGGGCTCTATTGAATAATGAATGTTTTGAATTTTCTCCAAAAGTAAAGTAGTTGCAAACTCATGCTTTTAGAGACTTGTTTGGGCTCATGGGAGGAGTAGAAAAACATCAAAAATTTCAGTCCTGCATGATTCTACCAAGAAATGTGTGTTCATTGAAACTGCTGGTTTTTGATAGTTTGGGCCCTATTGAATAATGAATGTTTTGAATTTTCTCCAAAAGTAAAGTAGTTGCAAACTCATCTTTTAGAAACTTGTTTGTGCTGTTGAGAGGAGTAAAAAACCATCAAAAATTTCAATCCTGCATGATTCTACCAAGAAATGTGATTCTTCATTCAAAACGCTGGTTTTTGCTATTGGGCTCTTTTGAGTAATGAATGTTTTGAATTTTCTCCAAAAGTAAAGTAGTTGCAAACTCATGCTTTTAGAGACTTGTTTGGGCTCATGAGAGGAGTAGAAAAACATCAAAAATTTCAGTCCTGCATGATTCTACCAAGAAATGTGTGTTCATTCACACCGCTGGTTTTTGATAGTTTGGGCCCTATTGAATAATGAATGTTTTGAATTTTCTCCAAAAGTAAAGTAGTTGCAAACTCATCCTTTTAGAAACTTGTTTGGGCTGTTGAGAGGAGTAAAAAACCATCAAAAATTTCAATCCTGCATGATTTTACCAAGAAATGTGATTCTTCATTCAAAACCTGATTTTTGCTATTGGGCTCTATTGAATAATGAATGTTTTGAATTTTCTCCAAAAGTAAAGTAGTTGCAAACTCATGCTTTTAGAGACTTGTTTGGGCTCATGAGAGGAGTAGAAAAACATCAAAAATTTCAGTCCTGCATGATTCTACCAAGAAATGTGTGTTCATTGAAACCGCTGGTTTTTGATAGTTTGGGCCCTATTGAATAATGAATGTTTTGAATTTTCTCCAAAAGTAAAGTAGTTACAAACTCATCCTTTTAGAAACTTGTTTGGGCTGTTGAGAGGAGTAAAAAACCATCAAAAATTTCAATCCTGCATGATTCTACCAAGAAATGTGATTCTTCATTCAAAACGCTGGTTTTTGCTATTGGGCTCTATTGAATAATGAATGTTTTGAATTTTCTCCAAAAGTAAAGTAGTTGCAAACTCATCCTTTTAGAGACTTGTTTGGGCTCATGAGAGGAGTAGAAAAACATCAAAAATTTCAGTCCTGCACGATTCTACCAAGAAATGTGTGTTCATTCAAACCGCTGGTTTTTGATATTTTGGGCCCTATTGAATAATGAATGTTTTGAATTTTCTCCAAAAGTAAAGTAGTTGCAAACTCATCCTTTTAGAAACTTGTTTGGGCTGTTGAGTGGAGTAAAAAACCATCAAAAATTTCAATCCTGCATGATTCTACCAAGAAATGTGATTCTTCATTCAAAACCTGATTTTTGCTATTGGGCTCTATTGAATAATGAATGTTTTGAATTTTCTCCAAAAGTAAAGTAGTTGCAAACTCATGCTTTTAGAGACTTGTTTGGGCTCATGAGAGGAGTAGAAAAACATCAAAAATTTCAGTCCTGCATGATTCTACCAAGAAATGTGTGTTCATTGAAACCGCTGGTTTTTGATAGTTTGGGCCCTATTGAATAATGAATGTTTTGAATTTTCTCCAAAAGTAAAGTAGTTGCAAACTCATCCTTTTAGAAACTTGTTTGGGCTGTTGAGAGGAGTAAAAAACCATCAAAAATTTCAATCCTGCATGATTCTACCAAGAAATGTGATTCTTCATTCAAAACGCTGGTTTTTGCTATTGGGCTCTATTGAATAATGAATGTTTTGAATATTCTCCAAAAGTAAAGTAGTTGCAAACTCATGCTTTTAGAGACTTGTTTGGGCTCATGAGAGGAGTAGAAAAACATCAAAAATTTCAGTCCTGCATGATTCTACCAAGAAATGTGTGTTCATTGAAACCGCTGGTTTTTGATAGTTTGGGCCCTATTGAATAATGAATGTTTTGAATTTTCTCCAAAAGTAAAGTAGTTGCAAACTCATCCTTTTAGAAACTTGTTTGGGCTGTTGAGAGGAGTAAAAAACCATCAAAAATTTCAATCCTGCATGATTCTGCCAAGAAATGTGATTCTTCATTCAAAACGCTGGTTTTTGCTATTGGGCTCTTTTGAGTAATGAATGTTTTGAATTTTCTCCAAAAGTAAAGTAGTTGCAAACTCATGCTTTTAGAGACTTGTTTGGGCTCATGAGAGGAGTAGAAAAACATCAAAAATTTCAGTCCTGCATGATTCTACCAAGAAATGTGTGTTCATTCAAACCGCTGGTTTTTGATAGTTTGGGCCCTATTGAATAATGAATGTTTTGAATTTTCTCCAAAAGTAAAGTAGTTGCAAACTCATCCTTTTAGAAACTTGTTTGGGCTGTTGAGAGGAGTAAAAAACCATCAAAAATTTCAATCCTGCATGATTTTACCAAGAAATGTGATTCTTCATTCAAAACCTGATTTTTGCTATTGGGCTCTATTGAATAATGAATGTTTTGAATTTGCTCCAAAAGTAAAGTAGTTGCAAACTCATGCTTTTAGAGACTTGTTTGGGCTCATGAGAGGAGTAGAAAAACATCAAAAATTTCAGTCCTGCATGATTCTACCAAGAAATGTGTGTTCATTGAAACCGCTGGTTTTTGATAGTTTGGGCCCTATTGAATAATGAATGTTTTGAATTTTCTCCAAAAGTAAAGTAGTTGCAAACTCATCCTTTTAGAAACTTGTTTGGGCTGTTGAGAGGAGTAAAAAACCATCAAAAATTTCAATCCTGCATGATTCTACCAAGAAATGTGATTCTTCATTCAAAACGCTGGTTTTTGCTATTGGGCTCTTTTGAGTAATGAATGTTTTGAATTTTCTCCAAAAGTAAAGTAGTTGCAAACTCATGCTTTTAGAGACTTGTTTGGGCTCATGAGAGGAGTAGAAAAACATCAAAAATTTCAGTCCTGCATGATTCTACCAAGAAATGTGTGTTCATTGAAACCGCTGGTTTTTGATAGTTTGGGCCCTATTGAATAATGAATGTTTTGAATTTTCTCCAAAAGTAAAGTAGTTGCAAACTCTTCCTTTTAGAAACTTGTTTGGGCTGTTGAGAGGAGTAAAAAACCATCAAAAATTTCAATCCTGCATGATTCTACCAAGAAATGTGATTCTTCATTCAAAACGCTGGTTTTTGCTATTGGGCTCTATTGAATAATGAATGTTTTGAATTTTCTCCAAAAGTAAAGTAGTTGCAAACTCATCCTTTTAGAAACTTGTTTGTGCTGTTGAGAGGAGTAAAAAAACCATCAAAAATTTCAATCCTGCATGATTCTACCAAGAAATGTGATTCTTCATTCAAAACCTGATTTTTGCTATTGGGCTCTATTGAATAATGAATGTTTTGAATTTTCTCCAAAAGTAAAGTAGTTGCAAACTCATGCTTTTAGAGACTTGTTTGGGCTCATGAGAAGAGTAGAAAAACATCAAAAATTTCAGTCCTGCATGATTCTACCAAGAAATGTGTGTTCATTGAAACCGCTGGTTTTTGATAGTTTGGGCCCTATTGAATAATGAATGTTTTGAATTTTCTCCAAAAGTAAAGTAGTTGCAAACTCATCCTTTTAGAAACTTGTTTGGGCTGTTGAGAGGAGTAAAAAACCATCAAAAATTTCAATCCTGCATGATTCTACCAAGAAATGTGATTCTTCATTCAAAACCTGATTTTTGCTATTGGGCTCTATTGAATAATGAATGTTTTGAATTTTATCCAAAAGTAAAGTAGTTGCAAACTCATGCTTTTAGAGACTTGTTTGGGCTCATGAGAGGAGTAGAAAAACATCAAAAATTTCAGTCCTGCATGATTCTACCAAGAAATGTGTGTTCATTGAAACCGCTGGTTTTTGATAGTTTGGGCCCTATTGAATAATGAATGTTTTGAATTTTCTCCAAAAGTAAAGTAGTTGCAAACTCATCCTTTTAGAAACTTGTTTGGGCTGTTGAGAGGAGTAAAAATCCATCAAAAATTTCAATCCTGCATGATTCTACCAAGAAATGTGATTCTTCATTCAAAACGCTGGTTTTTGCTATTGGGCTCTTTTTTAAGTAATGAATGTTTTGAATTTTCTCCAAAAGTAAAGTAGTTGCAAACTCATGCTTTTAGAGACTTGTTTGGGCTCATGAGAGGAGTAGAAAAACATCAAAAATTTCAGTCCTGCATGATTCTACCAAGAAATGTGTGTTCATTCAAACCGCTGGTTTTTGATATTTTGGGCCCTATTGAATAATGAATGTTTTGAATTTTCTCCAAAAGTAAAGTAGTTGCAAACTCATCCTTTTAGAAACTTGTTTGGGCTGGTGAGAGGAGTAAAAAACCATCAAAAATTTCAATCCTGCATGATTCTACCAAGAAATGTGATTCTTCATTCAAAACCTGATTTTTGCTATTGGGCTCTATTGAATAATGAATGTTTTGAATTTTCTCCAAAAGTAAAGTAGTTGCAAACTCATGCTTTTAGAGACTTGTTTGGGCTCATGAGAGGAGTAGAAAAACATCAAAAATTTCAGTCCTGCATGATTCTACCAAGAAATGTGTGTTCATTGAAACCGCTGGTTTTTGATAGTTTGGGCCCTATTGAATAATGAATGTTTTGCATTTTCTCCAAAAGTAAAGTAGTTGCAAACTCATCCTTTTAGAAACTTGTTTGGGCTGTTGAGAGGAGTAAAAGACCATCAAAAATTTCAATCCTGCATGATTCTACCAAGAAATGTGATTCTTCATTCAAAACCTGATTTTTGCTATTGGGCTCTATTGAATAATGAATGTTTTGAATTTTCTCCAAAAGTAAAGTAGTTGCAAACTCATGCTTTTAGAGACTTGTTTGGGCTCATGAGAGAAGTAGAAAAACATCAAAAATTTCAGTCCTGCATGATTCTACCAAGAAATGTGTGTTCATTGAAACCGCTGGTTTTTGATAGTTTGGGCCCTATTGAATAATGAATGTTTTGAATTTTCTCCAAAAGTAAAGTAGTTGCAAACTCATCCTTTTAGAAACTTGTTTGGGCTGTTGAGAGGAGTAAAAAACCATCAAAAATTTCAATCCTGCATGATTCTACCAAGAAATGTGATTCTTCATTCAAAACCTGATTTTTGCTATTGGGCTCTATTGAATAATGAATGTTTTGAATTTTTTCCAAAAGTAAAGTAGTTGCAAACTCATGCTTTTAGAGACTTGTTTGGGCTCATGAGAGGAGTAGAAAAACATCAAAAATTTCAGTCCTGCATGATTCTACCAAGAAATGTGTGTTCATTGAAACCGCTGGTTTTTGATAGTTTGGGCCCTATTGAATAATGAATGTTTTGAATTTTCTCCAAAAGTAAAGTAGTTGCAAACTCATCCTTTTAGAAACTTGTTTGGGCTGTTGAGAGGAGTAAAAAACCATCAAAAATTTCAATCCTGCATGATTTTACCAAGAAATGTGATTCTTCATTCAAAACCTGATTTTTGCTATTGGGCTCTATTGAATAATGAATGTTTTGAATTTGCTCCAAAAGTAAAGTAGTTGCAAACTCATGCTTTTAGAGACTTGTTTGGGCTCATGAGAGGAGTAGAAAAACATCAAAAATTTCAGTCCTGCATGATTCTACCAAGAAATGTGTGTTCATTGAAACCGCTGGTTTTTGATAGTTTGGGCCCTATTGAATAATGAATGTTTTGAATTTTCTCCAAAAGTAAAGTAGTTGCAAACTCATCCTTTTAGAAACTTGTTTGGGCTGTTGAGAGGAGTAAAAAACCATCAAAAATTTCAATCCTGCATGATTCTACCAAGAAATGTGATTCTTCATTCAAAACGCTGGTTTTTGCTATTGGGCTCTTTTGAGTAATGAATGTTTTGAATTTTCTCCAAAAGTAAAGTAGTTGCAAACTCATGCTTTTAGAGACTTGTTTGGGCTCATGAGAGGAGTAGAAAAACATCAAAAATTTCAGTCCTGCATGATTCTACCAAGAAATGTGTGTTCATTCAAACCGCTGGTTTTTGATAGTTTGGGCCCTATTGAATAATGAATGTTTTGAATTTTCTCCAAAAGTAAAGTAGTTGCAAACTCTTCCTTTTAGAAACTTGTTTGGGCTGTTGAGAGGAGTAAAAAACCATCAAAAATTTCAATCCTGCATGATTCTACCAAGAAATGTGATTCTTCATTCAAAACGCTGGTTTTTGCTATTGGGCTCTATTGAATAATGAATGTTTTGAATTTTCTCCAAAAGTAAAGTAGTTGCAAACTCATCCTTTTAGAAACTTGTTTGTGCTGTTGAGAGGAGTAAAAAAACCATCAAAAATTTCAATCCTGCATGATTCTACCAAGAAATGTGATTCTTCATTCAAAACCTGATTTTTGCTATTGGGCTCTATTGAATAATGAATGTTTTGAATTTTCTCCAAAAGTAAAGTAGTTGCAAACTCATGCTTTTAGAGACTTGTTTGGGCTCATGAGAGGAGTAGAAAAACATCAAAAATTTCAGTCCTGCATGATTCTACCAAGAAATGTGTGTTCATTGAAACCGCTGGTTTTTGATAGTTTGGGCCCTATTGAATAATGAATGTTTTGAATTTTCTCCAAAAGTAAAGTAGTTGCAAACTCATCCTTTTAGAAACTTGTTTGGGCTGTTGAGAGGAGTAAAAAACCATCAAAAATTTCAATCCTGTATGATTCTACCAAGAAATGTGATTCTTCATTCAAAACCTGATTTTTGCTATTGGGCTCTATTGAATAATGAATGTTTTGAATTTTATCCAAAAGTAAAGTAGTTGCAAACTCATGCTTTTAGAGACTTGTTTGGGCTCATGAGAGGAGTAGAAAAACATCAAAAATTTCAGTCCTGCATGATTCTACCAAGAAATGTGTGTTCATTGAAACCGCTGGTTTTTGATAGTTTGGGCCCTATTGAATAATGAATGTTTTGAATTTTCTCCAAAAGTAAAGTAGTTGCAAACTCATCCTTTTAGAAACTTGTTTGGGCTGTTGAGAGGAGTAAAAATCCATCAAAAATTTCAATCCTGCATGATTCTACCAAGAAATGTGATTCTTCATTCAAAACGCTGGTTTTTGCTATTGGGCTCTTTTTTAAGTAATGAATGTTTTGAATTTTCTCCAAAAGTAAAGTAGTTGCAAACTCATGCTTTTAGAGACTTGTTTGGGCTCATGAGAGTAGTAGAAAAACATCAAAAATTTCAGTCCTGCATGATTCTACCAAGAAATGTGTGTTCATTCAAACCGCTGGTTTTTGATATTTTGGGCCCTATTGAATAATGAATGTTTTGAATTTTCTCCAAAAGTAAAGTAGTTGCAAACTCATCCTTTTAGAAACTTGTTTGGGCTGGTGAGAGGAGTAAAAAACCATCAAAAATTTCAATCCTGCATGATTCTACCAAGAAATGTGATTCTTCATTCAAAACCTGATTTTTGCTATTGGGCTCTATTGAATAATGAATGTTTTGAATTTTCTCCAAAAGTAAAGTAGTTGCAAACTCATGCTTTTAGAGACTTGTTTGGGCTCATGAGAGGAGTAGAAAAACATCAAAAATTTCAGTCCTGCATGATTCTACCAAGAAATGTGTGTTCATTGAAACCGCTGGTTTTTGATAGTTTGGGCCCTATTGAATAATGAATGTTTTGAATTTTCTCCAAAAGTAAAGTAGTTGCAAACTCATCCTTTTAGAAACTTGTTTGGGCTGTTGAGAGGAGTAAAAAACCATCAAAAATTTCAATCCTGCATGATTTTACCAAGAAATGTGATTCTTCATTCAAAACCTGATTTTTGCTGTTGGGCTCTATTGAATAATGAATGTTTTGAATTTTCTCCAAAAGTAAAGTAGTTGCAAACTCATGCTTTTAGAGACTTGTTTGGGCTCATGGGAGGAGTAGAAAAACATCAAAAATTTCAGTCCTGCATGATTCTACCAAGAAATGTGTGTTCATTGAAACTGCTGGTTTTTGATAGTTTGGGCCCTATTGAATAATGAATGTTTTGAATTTTCTCCAAAAGTAAAGTAGTTGCAAACTCATCTTTTAGAAACTTGTTTGGGCTGTTGAGAGGAGTAAAAAACCATCAAAAATTTCAATCCTGCATGATTCTACCAAGAAATGTGATTCTTCATTCAAAACGCTGGTTTTTGCTATTGGGCTCTTTTGAGTAATGAATGTTTTGAATTTTCTCCAAAAGTAAAGTAGTTGCAAACTCATGCTTTTAGAGACTTGTTTGGGCTCATGAGAGGAGTAGAAAAACATCAAAAATTTCAGTCCTGCATGATTCTACCAAGAAATGTGTGTTCATTCACACCGCTGTTTTTTGATAGTTTGGGCCCTATTGAATAATGAATGTTTTGAATTTTCTCCAAAAGTAAAGTAGTTGCAAACTCATCCTTTTAGAAACTTGTTTGGGCTGTTGAGAGGAGTAAAAAACCATCAAAAATTTCAATCCTGCATGATTTTACCAAGAAATGTGATTCTTCATTCAAAACCTGATTTTTGCTATTGGGCTCTATTGAATAATGAATGTTTTGAATTTTCTCCAAAAGTAAAGTAGTTGCAAACTCATGCTTTTAGAGACTTGTTTGGGCTCATGAGAGGAGTAGAAAAACATCAAAAATTTCAGTCCTGCATGATTCTACCAAGAAATGTGTGTTCATTGAAACCGCTGGTTTTTGATAGTTTGGGCCCTATTGAATAATGAATGTTTTGAATTTTCTCCAAAAGTAAAGTAGTTACAAACTCATCCTTTTAGAAACTTGTTTGGGCTGTTGAGAGGAGTAAAAAACCATCAAAAATTTCAATCCTGCATGATTCTACCAAGAAATGTGATTCTTCATTCAAAACGCTGGTTTTTGTAATTGGGCTCTATTGAATAATGAATGATTTGAATTTTATCCAAAAGTAAAGTAGTTGCAAACTCATCCTTTCAGAGACTTGTTTGGGCTCATGAGAGGAGTAGAAAAACATCAAAAATTTCAGTCCTGCACGATTCTACCAAGAAATGTGTGTTCATTCAAACCGCTGGTTTTTGATATTTTGGGCCCTATTGAATAATGAATGTTTTGAATTTTCTCCAAAAGTAAAGTAGTTGCAAACTCATCCTTTTAGAAACTTGTTTGGGCTGTTGAGAGGAGTAAAAAACCATCAAAAATTTCAATCCTGCATGATTCTACCAAGAAATGTGATTCTTCATTCAAAACCTGATTTTTGCTATTGGGCTCTATTGAATAATGAATGTTTTGAATTTTCTCCAAAAGTAAAGTAGTTGCAAACTCATGCTTTTAGAGACTTGTTTGGGCTCATGAGAGGAGTAGAAAAACATCAAAAATTTCAGTCCTGCATGATTCTACCAAGAAATGTGTGTTCATTCAAACCGCTGGTTTTTGATAGTTTGGGCCCTATTGAATAATGAATGTTTTGAATTTTCTCCAAAAGTAAAGTAGTTGCAAACTCATCCTTTTAGAAACTTGTTTGGGATGTTGAGAGGAGTAAAAAACCATCAAAAATTTCAATCCTGCATGATTCTACCAAGAAATGTGATTCTTCATTCAAAACGCTGGTTTTTGCTATTGGGCTCTATTGAATAATGAATGTTTTGAATTTTCTCCAAAAGTAAAGTAGTTGCAAACTCATGCTTTTAGAGACTTGTTTGGGCTCATGAGAGGAGTAGAAAAACATCAAAAATTTCAGTCCTGCATGATTCTACCAAGAAATGTGTGTTCATTGAAACCGCTGGTTTTTGATAGTTTGGGCCCTATTGAATAATGAATGTTTTGAATTTTCTCCAGAAGTAAAGTAGTTGCAAACTCATCCTTTTAGAAACTTGTTTGGGCTGTTGAGAGGAGTAAAAAACCATCAAAAATTTCAATCCTGCATGATTTTACCAAGAAATGTGATTCTTCATTCAAAACCTGATTTTTGCTATTGGGCTCTATTGAATAGTGAATGTTTTGAATTTTCTCCAAAAGTAAAGTAGTTGCAAACTCATGCTTTTAGAGACTTGTTTGGGCTCATGAGAGGAGTAGAAAAACATCAAAAATTTCAGTCCTGCATGATTCTACCAAGAAATGTGTGTTCATTGAAACCGCTGGTTTTTGATAGTTTGGGCCCTATTGAATAATGAATGTTTTGAATTTTCTCCAAAAGTAAAGTAGTTGCAAACTCATCCTTTTAGAAACTTGTTTGGGCTGTTGAGAGGAGTAAAAAACCATCAAAAATTTCAATCCTGCATGATTTTACCAAGAAATGTGATTCTTCATTCAAAACCTGATTTTTGCTATTGGGCTCTATTGAATAATGAATGTTTTGAATATTCTCCAAAAGTAAAGTAGTTGCAAACTCATGCTTTTAGAGACTTGTTTGGGCTCATGAGAGGAGTAGAAAAACATCAAAAATTTCAGTCCTGCATGATTCTACCAAGAAATGTGTGTTCATTGAAACCGCTGGTTTTTGATAGTTTGGGCCCTATTGAATAATGAATGTTTTGCATTTTCTCCAAAAGTAAAGTAGTTGCAAACTCATCCTTTTAGAAACTTGTTTGGGCTGTTGAGAGGAGTAAAAGACCATCAAAAATTTCAATCCTGCATGATTCTACCAAGAAATGTGATTCTTCATTCAAAACCTGATTTTTGCTATTGGGCTCTATTGAATAATGAATGTTTTGAATTTTCTCCAAAAGTAAAGTAGTTGCAAACTCATGCTTTTAGAGACTTGTTTGGGCTCATGAGAGAAGTAGAAAAACATCAAAAATTTCAGTCCTGCATGATTCTACCAAGAAATGTGTGTTCATTGAAACCGCTGGTTTTTGATAGTTTGGGCCCTATTGAATAATGAATGTTTTGAATTTTCTCCAAAAGTAAAGTAGTTGCAAACTCATCCTTTTAGAAACTTGTTTGGGCTGTTGAGAGGAGTAAAAAACCATCAAAAATTTCAATCCTGCATGATTCTACCAAGAAATGTGATTCTTCATTCAAAACCTGATTTTTGCTATTGGGCTCTATTGAATAATGAATGTTTTGAATTTTCTCCAAAAGTAAAGTAGTTGCAAACTCATGCTTTTAGAGACTTGTTTGGGCTCATGAGACGAGTAGAAAAACATCAAAAATTTCAGTCCTGCATGATTCTACCAAGAAATGTGTGTTCATTGAAACCGCTGGTTTTTGATAGTTTGGGCCCTATTGAATAATGAATGTTTTGAATTTTCTCCAAAAGTAAAGTAGTTGCAAACTCATCCTTTTAGAAACTTGTTTGGGCTGTTGAGAGGAGTAAAAAACCATCAAAAATTTCAATCCTGCATGATTTTACCAAGAAATGTGATTCTTCATTCAAAACCTGATTTTTGCTATTGGGCTCTATTGAATAATGAATGTTTTGAATTTTCTCCAAAAGTAAAGTAGTTGCAAACTCATGCTTTTAGAGACTTGTTTGGGCTCATGAGAGGAGTAGAAAAACATCAAAAATTTCAGTCCTGCATGATTCTACCAAGAAATGTGTGTTCATTGAAACCGCTGGTTTTTGATAGTTTGGGCCCTATTGAATAATGAATGTTTTGAATTTTCTCCAAAAGTAAAGTAGTTGCAAACTCATCCTTTTAGAAACTTGTTTGGGCTGTTGAGAGGAGTAAAAAAACATCAAAAATTTCAATCCTGCATGATTCTACCAAGAAATGTGATTCTTCATTCAAAACGCTGGTTTTTGCTATTGGGCTCTTTTGAGTAATGAATGTTTTGAATTTTCTCCAAAAGTAAAGTAGTTGCAAACTCATGCTTTTAGAGACTTGTTTGGGCTCATGAGTGGAGTAGAAAAACATCAAAAATTTCAGTCCTGCATGATTCTACCAAGAAATGTGTGTTCATTCAAACCGCTGGTTTTTCATAGTTTGGGCCCTATTGAATAATGAATGTTTTGAATTTTCTCCAAAAGTAAAGTAGTTGCAAACTCATCCTTTTAGAAACTTGTTTGGGCTGTTGAGAGGAGTAAAAATCCATCAAAAATTTCAATCCTGCATGATTCTACCAAGAAATGTGATTCTTCATTCAAAACGCTGGTTTTTGCTATTGGGCTCTTTTGAGTAATGAATGTTTTGAATTTTCTCCAAAAGTAAAGTAGTTGCAAACTCATGCTTTTAGAGACTTGTTTGGGCTCAGAGAGGAGTAGAAAAACATCAAAAATTTCAGTCCTGCATGATTCTACCAAGAAATGTGTGTTCATTCAAACCGCTGGTTTTTGATATTTTGGGCCCTATTGAATAATGAATGTTTTGAATTTTCTCCAAAAGTAAAGTAGTTGCAAACTCATCCTTTTAGAAACTTGTTTGGGCTGTTGAGAGGAGTAAAAAACCATCAAAAATTTCAATCCTGCATGATTCTACCAAGAAATGTGATTCTTCATTCAAAACCTGATTTTTGCTATTGGGCTCTATTGAATAATGAATGTTTTGAATTTTCTCCAAAAGTAAAGTAGTTGCAAACTCATGCTTTTAGAGACTTGTTTGGGCTCATGAGAGGAGTAGAAAAACATCAAAAATTTCAGTCCTGCATGATTCTACCAAGAAATGTGTGTTCATTGAAACCGCTGGTTTTTGATAGTTTGGGCCCTATTGAATAATGAATGTTTTGAATTTTCTCCAAAAGTAAAGTAGTTGCAAACTCATCCTTTTAGAAACTTGTTTGGGCTGTTGAGAGGAGTAAAAAACCATCAAAAATTTCAATCCTGCATGATTTTACCAAGAAATGTGATTCTTCATTCAAAACCTGATTTTTGCTATTGGGCTCTATTGAATAATGAATGTTTTGAATTTTCTCCAAAAGTAAAGTAGTTGCAAACTCATGCTTTTAGAGACTTGTTTGGGCTCATGGGAGGAGTAGAAAAACATCAAAAATTTCAGTCCTGCATGATTCTACCAAGAAATGTGTGTTCATTGAAACTGCTGGTTTTTGATAGTTTGGGCCCTATTGAATAATGAATGTTTTGAATTTTCTCCAAAAGTAAAGTAGTTGCAAACTCATCTTTTAGAAACTTGTTTGGGCTGTTGAGAGGAGTAAAAAACCATCAAAAATTTCAATCCTGCATGATTCTACCAAGAAATGTGATTCTTCATTCAAAACGCTGGTTTTTGCTATTGGGCTCTTTTGAGTAATGAATGTTTTGAATTTTCTCCAAAAGTAAAGTAGTTGCAAACTCATGCTTTTAGAGACTTGTTTGGGCTCATGAGAGGAGTAGAAAAACATCAAAAATTTCAGTCCTGCATGATTCTACCAAGAAATGTGTGTTCATTCACACCGCTGGTTTTTGATAGTTTGGGCCCTATTGAATAATGAATGTTTTGAATTTTCTCCAAAAGTAAAGTAGTTGCAAACTCATCCTTTTAGAAACTTGTTTGGGCTGTTGAGAGGAGTAAAAAACCATCAAAAATTTCAATCCTGCATGATTTTACCAAGAAATGTGATTCTTCATTCAAAACCTGATTTTTGCTATTGGGCTCTATTGAATAATGAATGTTTTGAATTTTCTCCAAAAGTAAAGTAGTTGCAAACTCATCCTTTTAGAGACTTGTTTGGGCTCATGAGAGAAGTAGAAAAACATCAAAAATTTCAGTCCTGCATGATTCTACCAAGAAATGTGTGTTCATTGAAACCGCTGGTTTTTGATAGTTTGGGCCCTATTGAATAATGAATGTTTTGAATTTTCTCCAAAAGTAAAGTAGTTGCAAACTCATCCTTTTAGAAACTTGTTTGGGCTGTTGAGAGGAGTAAAAAACCATCAAAAATTTCAATCCTGCATGATTCTACCAAGAAATGTGATTCTTCATTCAAAACCTGATTTTTGCTATTGGGCTCTATTGAATAATGAATGTTTTGAATTTTCTCCAAAAGTAAAGTAGTTGCAAACTCATGCTTTTAGAGACTTGTTTGGGCTCATGAGACGAGTAGAAAAACATCAAAAATTTCAGTCCTGCATGATTCTACCAAGAAATGTGTGTTCATTGAAACCGCTGGTTTTTGATAGTTTGGGCCCTATTGAATAATGAATGTTTTGAATTTTCTCCAAAAGTAAAGTAGTTGCAAACTCATCCTTTTAGAAACTTGTTTGGGCTGTTGAGAGGAGTAAAAAACCATCAAAAATTTCAATCCTGCATGATTCTACCAAGAAATGTGATTCTTCATTCAAAACGCTGGTTTTTGCTATTGGGCTCTTTTGAGTAATGAATGTTTTGAATTTTCTCCAAAAGTAAAGTAGTTGCAAACTCATGCTTTTAGAGACTTGTTTGGGCTCATGAGAGGAGTAGAAAAACATCAAAAATTTCAGTCCTGCATGATTCTACCAAGAAATGTGTGTTCATTCAAACCGCTGGTTTTTGATAGTTTGGGCCCTATTGAATAATGAATGTTTTGAATTTTCTCCAAAAGTAAAGTAGTTGCAAACTCATCCTTTTAGAAACTTGTTTGGGCTGTTGAGAGGAGTAAAAAACCATCAAAAATTTCAATCCTGCATGATTTTACCAAGAAATGTGATTCTTCATTCAAAACCTGATTTTTGCTATTGGGCTCTATTGAATAATGAATGTTTTGAATTTTCTCCAAAAGTAAAGTAGTTGCAAACTCATGCTTTTAGAGACTTGTTTGGGCTCATGAGAGGAGTAGAAAAACATCAAAAATTTCAGTCCTGCATGATTCTACCAAGAAATGTGTGTTCATTCAAACCGCTGGTTTTTGATAGTTTGGGCCCTATTGAATAATGAATGTTTTGAATTTTCTCCAAAAGTAAAGTATTTACAAACTCATCCTTTTAGAAACTTGTTTGGGCTGTTGAGAGGAGTAAAAAAACATCAAAAATTTCAATCCTGCATGATTCTACCAAGAAATGTGATTTTTCATTCAAAACCTGATTTTTGCTATTGGGCTCTATTGAATAATGAATGTTTTGAATTTTCTCCAAAAGTAAAGTAGTTGCAAACTCATGCTTTTAGAGACTTGTTTGGGCTCATGAGAGGAGTAGAAAAACATCAAAAATTTCAGTCCTGCATGATTCTACCAAGAAATGTGTGTTCATTGAAACCGCTGGTTTTTGATAGTTTGGGCCCTATTGAATAATGAATGTTTTGAATTTTCTCCAAAAGTAAAGTAGTTGCAAACTCATCCTTTTAGAAACTTGTTTGGGCTGTTGAGAGGAGTAAAAAAACATCAAAAATTTCAATCCTGCATGATTCTACCAAGAAATGTGATTCTTCATTCAAAACGCTGGTTTTTGCTATTGGGCTCTTTTGAGTAATGAATGTTTTGAATTTTCTCCAAAAGTAAAGTAGTTGCAAACTCATGCTTTTAGAGACTTGTTTGGGCTCATGAGAGGAGTAGAAAAACATCAAAAATTTCAGTCCTGCATGATTCTACCAAGAAATGTGTGTTCATTCAAACCGCTGGTTTTTCATAGTTTGGGCCCTATTGAATAATGAATGTTTTGAATTTTCTCCAAAAGTAAAGTAGTTGCAAACTCATCCTTTTAGAAACTTGTTTGGGCTGTTGAGAGGAGTAAAAATCCATCAAAAATTTCAATCCTGCATGATTCTACCAAGAAATGTGATTCTTCATTCAAAACGCTGGTTTTTGCTATTGGGCTCTTTTGAGTAATGAATGTTTTGAATTTTCTCCAAAAGTAAAGTAGTTGCAAACTCATGCTTTTAGAGACTTGTTTGGGCTCAGAGAGGAGTAGAAAAACATCAAAAATTTCAGTCCTGCATGATTCTACCAAGAAATGTGTGTTCATTCAAACCGCTGGTTTTTGATATTTTGGGCCCTATTGAATAATGAATGTTTTGAATTTTCTCCAAAAGTAAAGTAGTTGCAAACTCATCCTTTTAGAAACTTGTTTGGGCTGTTGAGAGGAGTAAAAAACCATCAAAAATTTCAATCCTGCATGATTCTACCAAGAAATGTGATTCTTCATTCAAAACCTGATTTTTGCTATTGGGCTCTATTGAATAATGAATGTTTTGAATTTTCTCCAAAAGTAAAGTAGTTGCAAACTCATGCTTTTAGAGACTTGTTTGGGCTCATGAGAGGAGTAGAAAAACATCAAAAATTTCAGTCCTGCATGATTCTACCAAGAAATGTGTGTTCATTGAAACCGCTGGTTTTTGATAGTTTGGGCCCTATTGAATAATGAATGTTTTGAATTTTCTCCAAAAGTAAAGTAGTTGCAAACTCATCCTTTTAGAAACTTGTTTGGGCTGTTGAGAGGAGTAAAAAACCATCAAAAATTTCAATCCTGCATGATTTTACCAAGAAATGTGATTCTTCATTCAAAACCTGATTTTTGCTATTGGGCTCTATTGAATAATGAATGTTTTGAATTTTCTCCAAAAGTAAAGTAGTTGCAAACTCATGCTTTTAGAGACTTGTTTGGGCTCATGGGAGGAGTAGAAAAACATCAAAAATTTCAGTCCTGCATGATTCTACCAAGAAATGTGTGTTCATTGAAACTGCTGGTTTTTGATAGTTTGGGCCCTATTGAATAATGAATGTTTTGAATTTTCTCCAAAAGTAAAGTAGTTGCAAACTCATCTTTTAGAAACTTGTTTGGGCTGTTGAGAGGAGTAAAAAACCATCAAAAATTTCAATCCTGCATGATTCTACCAAGAAATGTGATTCTTCATTCAAAACGCTGGTTTTTGCTATTGGGCTCTTTTGAGTAATGAATGTTTTGAATTTTCTCCAAAAGTAAAGTAGTTGCAAACTCATGCTTTTAGAGACTTGTTTGGGCTCATGAGAGGAGTAGAAAAACATCAAAAATTTCAGTCCTGCATGATTCTACCAAGAAATGTGTGTTCATTCACACCGCTGGTTTTTGATAGTTTGGGCCCTATTGAATAATGAATGTTTTGAATTTTCTCCAAAAGTAAAGTAGTTGCAAACTCATCCTTTTAGAAACTTGTTTGGGCTGTTGAGAGGAGTAAAAAACCATCAAAAATTTCAATCCTGCATGATTTTACCAAGAAATGTGATTCTTCATTCAAAACCTGATTTTTGCTATTGGGCTCTATTGAATAATGAATGTTTTGAATTTTCTCCAAAAGTAAAGTAGTTGCAAACTCATCCTTTTAGAGACTTGTTTGGGCTCATGAGAGGAGTAGAAAAACATCAAAAATTTCAGTCCTGCACGATTCTACCAAGAAATGTGTGTTCATTCAAACCGCTGGTTTTTGATATTTTGGGCCCTATTGAATAATGAATGTTTTGAATTTTCTCTAAAAGTAAAGTAGTTGCAAACTCATCCTTTTAGAAACTTGTTTGGGCTGTTGAGAGGAGTAAAAAACCATCAAAAATTTCAATCCTGCATGATTCTACCAAGAAATGTGATTCTTCATTCAAAACCTGATTTTTGCTATTGGGCTCTATTGAATAATGAATGTTTTGAATTTTCTCCAAAAGTAAAGTAGTTGCAAACTCATGCTTTTAGAGACTTGTTTGGGCTCATGAGAGGAGTAGAAAAACATCAAAAATTTCAGTCCTGCATGATTCTACCAAGAAATGTGTGTTCATTGAAACCGCTGGTTTTTGATAGTTTGGGCCCTATTGAATAATGAATGTTTTGAATTTTCTCCAAAAGTAAAGTAGTTGCAAACTCATCCTTTTAGAAACTTGTTTGGGCTGTTGAGAGGAGTAAAAAACCATCAAAAATTTCAATCCTGCATGATTCTACCAAGAAATGTGATTCTTCATTCAAAACGCTGGTTTTTGCTATTGGGCTCTATTGAATAATGAATGTTTTGAATTTTCTCCAAAAGTAAAGTAGTTGCAAACTCATGCTTTTAGAGACTTGTTTGGGCTCATGAGAGGAGTAGAAAAACATCAAAAATTTCAGTCCTGCATGATTCTACCAAGAAATGTGTGTTCATTGAAACCGCTGGTTTTTGATAGTTTGGGCCCTATTGAATAATGAATGTTTTGAATTTTCTCCAGAAGTAAAGTAGTTGCAAACTCATCCTTTTAGAAACTTGTTTGGGCTGTTGAGAGGAGTAAAAAACCATCAAAAATTTCAATCCTGCATGATTTTACCAAGAAATGTGATTCTTCATTCAAAACCTGATTTTTGCTATTGGGCTCTATTGAATAATGAATGTTTTGAATTTTCTCCAAAAGTAAAGTAGTTGCAAACTCATGTTTTTAGAGACTTGTTTGGGCTCATGAGAGGAGTAGAAAAACATCAAAAATTTCAGTCCTGCATGATTCTACCAAGAAATGTGTGTTCATTGAAACCGCTGGTTTTTGATAGTTTGGGCCCTATTGAATAATGAATGTTTTGAATTTTCTCCAAAAGTAAAGTAGTTGCAAACTCATCCTTTTAGAAACTTGTTTGGGCTGTTGAGAGGAGTAAAAAACCATCAAAAATTTCAATCCTGCATGATTCTACCAAGAAATGTGATTCTTCATTCAAAACGCTGGTTTTTGCTATTGGGCTCTATTGAATAATGAATGTTTTGAATTTTCTCCAAAAGTAAAGTAGTTGCAAACTCATGCTTTTAGAGACTTGTTTGGGCTCATGAGAGGAGTAGAAAAACATCAAAATTTCAGTCCTGCATGATTCTACCAAGAAATGTGTGTTCATTGAAACCGCTGGTTTTTGATAGTTTGGGCCCTATTGAATAATGAATGTTTTGAATTTTCTCCAGAAGTAAAGTAGTTGCAAACTCATCCTTTTAGAAACTTGTTTGGGCTGTTGAGAGGAGTAAAAAACCATCAAAAATTTCAATCCTGCATGATTTTACCAAGAAATGTGATTCTTCATTCAAATCCTGATTTTTGCTATTGGGCTCTATTGAATAGTGAATGTTTTGAATTTTCTCCAAAAGTAAAGTAGTTGCAAACTCATGCTTTTAGAGACTTGTTTGGGCTCATGAGAGGAGTAGAAAAACATCAAAAATTTCAGTCCTGCATGATTCTACCAAGAAATGTGTGTTCATTGAAACCGCTGGTTTTTGATAGTTTGGGCCCTATTGAATAATGAATGTTTTGAATTTTCTCCAAAAGTAAAGTGGTTGCAAACTCATCCTTTTAGAAACTTGTTTGGGCTGTTGAGAGGAGTAAAAAACCATCAAAAATTTCAATCCTGCATGATTTTACCAAGAAATGTGATTCTTCATTCAAAACCTGATTTTTGCTATTGGGCTCTATTGAATAATGAATGTTTTGAATATTCTCCAAAAGTAAAGTAGTTGCAAACTCATGCTTTTAGAGACTTGTTTGGGCTCATGAGAGGAGTAGAAAAACATCAAAAATTTCAGTCCTGCATGATTTTACCAAGAAATGTGTGTTCATTGAAACCGCTGGTTTTTGATAGTTTGGGCCCTATTGAATAATGAATGTTTTGCATTTTCTCCAAAAGTAAAGTAGTTGCAAACTCATCCTTTTAGAAACTTGTTTGGGCTGTTGAGAGGAGTAAAAAACCATCAAAAATTTCAATCCTGCATGATTCTACCAAGAAATGTGATTCTTCATTCAAAACCTGATTTTTGCTATTGGGCTCTATTGAATAATGAATGTTTTGAATTTTCTCCAAAAGTAAAGTAGTTGCAAACTCATGCTTTTAGAGACTTGTTTGGGCTCATGAGAGGAGTAGAAAAACATCAAAAATTTCAGTCCTGCATGATTCTACCAAGAAATGTGTGTTCATTGAAACCGCTGGTTTTTGATAGTTTGGGCCCTATTGAATAATGAATGTTTTGAATTTTCTCCAAAAGTAAAGTAGTTGCAAACTCATCCTTTTAGAAACTTGTTTGGGCTGTTGAGAGGAGTAAAAAACCATCAAAAATTTCAATCCTGCATGATTCTACCAAGATGTGATTCTTCATTCAAAACGCTGGTTTTTGCTATTGGGCTCTTTTGAGTAATGAATGTTTTGAATTTTCTCCAAAAGTAAAGTAGTTGCAAACTCATGCTTTTAGAGACTTGTTTGGGCTCATGAGAGGAGTAGAAAAACATCAAAAATTTCAGTCCTGCATGATTCTACCAAGAAATGTGTGTTCATTGAAACCGCTGGTTTTTGATAGTTTGGGCCCTATTGAATAATGAATGTTTTGAATTTTCTCCAAAAGTAAAGTAGTTGCAAATTCATCCTTTTAGAAACTTGTTTGGGCTGTTGAGAGGAGTAAAAAACCATCAAAAATTTCAATCCTGCATGATTTTACCAAGAAATGTGATTCTTCATTCAAAACCTGATTTTTGCTATTGGGCTCTATTGAATAATGAATGTTTTGAATTTTCTCCAAAAGTAAAGTAGTTGCAAACTCATGTTTTTAGAGACTTGTTTGGGCTCATGAGAGGAGTAGAAAAACATCAAAAATTTCAGTCCTGCATGATTCTACCAAGAAATGTGTGTTCATTGAAACCGCTGGTTTTTGATAGTTTGGGCCCTATTGAATAATGAATGTTTTGAATTTTCTCCAAAAGTAAAGTAGTTGCAAACTCATCCTTTTAGAAACTTGTTTGGGCTGTTGAGAGGAGTAAAAAACCATCAAAAATTTCAATCCTGCATGATTCTACCAAGAAATGTGATTCTTCATTCAAAACGCTGGTTTTTGCTATTGGGCTCTATTGAATAATGAATGTTTTGAATTTTCTCCAAAAGTAAAGTAGTTGCAAACTCATGCTTTTAGAGACTTGTTTGGGCTCATGAGAGGAGTAGAAAAACATCAAAATTTCAGTCCTGCATGATTCTACCAAGAAATGTGTGTTCATTGAAACCGCTGGTTTTTGATAGTTTGGGCCCTATTGAATAATGAATGTTTTGAATTTTCTCCAGAAGTAAAGTAGTTGCAAACTCATCCTTTTAGAAACTTGTTTGGGCTGTTGAGAGGAGTAAAAAACCATCAAAAATTTCAATCCTGCATGATTTTACCAAGAAATGTGATTCTTCATTCAAATCCTGATTTTTGCTATTGGGCTCTATTGAATAGTGAATGTTTTGAATTTTCTCCAAAAGTAAAGTAGTTGCAAACTCATGCTTTTAGAGACTTGTTTGGGCTCATGAGAGGAGTAGAAAAACATCAAAAATTTCAGTCCTGCATGATTCTACCAAGAAATGTGTGTTCATTGAAACCGCTGGTTTTTGATAGTTTGGGCCCTATTGAATAATGAATGTTTTGAATTTTCTCCAAAAGTAAAGTAGTTGCAAACTCATCCTTTTAGAAACTTGTTTGGGCTGTTGAGAGGAGTAAAAAACCATCAAAAATTTCAATCCTGCATGATTTTACCAAGAAATGTGATTCTTCATTCAAAACCTGATTTTTGCTATTGGGCTCTATTGAATAATGAATGTTTTGAATATTCTCCAAAAGTAAAGTAGTTGCAAACTCATGCTTTTAGAGACTTGTTTGGGCTCATGAGAGGAGTAGAAAAACATCAAAAATTTCAGTCCTGCATGATTCTACCAAGAAATGTGTGTTCATTGAAACCGCTGGTTTTTGATAGTTTGGGCCCTATTGAATAATGAATGTTTTGCATTTTCTCCAAAAGTAAAGTAGTTGCAAACTCATCCTTTTAGAAACTTGTTTGGGCTGTTGAGAGGAGTAAAAAACCATCAAAAATTTCAATCCTGCATGATTCTACCAAGAAATGTGATTCTTCATTCAAAACCTGATTTTTGCTATTGGGCTCTATTGAATAATGAATGTTTTGAATTTTCTCCAAAAGTAAAGTAGTTGCAAACTCATGCTTTTAGAGACTTGTTTGGGCTCATGAGAGGAGTAGAAAAACATCAAAAATTTCAGTCCTGCATGATTCTACCAAGAAATGTGTGTTCATTGAAACCGCTGGTTTTTGATAGTTTGGGCCCTATTGAATAATGAATGTTTTGAATTTTCTCCAAAAGTAAAGTAGTTGCAAACTCATCCTTTTAGAAACTTGTTTGGGCTGTTGAGAGGAGTAAAAAACCATCAAAAATTTCAATCCTGCATGATTCTACCAAGAAGTGATTCTTCATTCAAAACGCTGGTTTTTGCTATTGGGCTCTTTTGAGTAATGAATGTTTTGAATTTTCTCCAAAAGTAAAGTAGTTGCAAACTCATGCTTTTAGAGACTTGTTTGGGCTCATGAGAGGAGTAGAAAAACATCAAAAATTTCAGTCCTGCATGATTCTACCAAGAAATGTGTGTTCATTCAAACCGCTGGTTTTTGATAGTTTGGGCCCTATTGAATAATGAATGTTTTGAATTTTCTCCAAAAGTAAAGTAGTTGCAAACTCATCCTTTTAGAAACTTGTTTGGGCTGTTGAGAGGAGTAAAAAACCATCAAAAATTTCAATCCTGCATGATTTTACCAAGAAATGTGATTCTTCATTCAAAACCTGATTTTTGCTATTGGGCTCTATTGAATAATGAATGTTTTGAATTTTCTCCAAAAGTAAAGTAGTTGCAAACTCATGCTTTTAGAGACTTGTTTGGGCTCATGAGAGGAGTAGAAAAACATCAAAAATTTCAGTCCTGCATGATTCTACCAAGAAATGTGTGTTCATTCAAACCGCTGGTTTTTGATAGTTTGGGCCCTATTGAATAATGAATGTTTTGAATTTTCTCCAAAAGTAAAGTAGTTGCAAACTCATCCTTTTAGAAACTTGTTTGGGCTGTTGAGAGGAGTAAAAATCCATCAAAAATTTCAATCCTGCATGATTCTACCAAGAAATGTGATTCTTCATTCAAAACGCTGGTTTTTGCTATTGGGCTCTTTTGAGTAATGAATGTTTGGAATTTTCTCCAAAAGTAAAGTAGTTGCAAACTCATGCTTTTAGAGACTTGTTTGGGCTCATGAGAGGAGTAGAAAAACATCAAAAATTTCAGTCCTGCATGATTCTACCAAGAAATGTGTGTTCATTCAAACCGCTGGTTTTTGATATTTTGGGCCCTATTGAATAATGAATGTTTTGAATTTTCTCCAAAAGTAAAGTAGTTGCAAACTCATCCTTTTAGAAACTTGTTTGGGCTGTTGAGAGGAGTAAAAAACCATCAAAAATTTCAATCCTGCATGATTCTACCAAGAAATGTGATTCTTCATTCAAAACGCTGGTTTTTGCTATTGGGCTCTTTTGAGTAATGAATGTTTTGAATTTTCTCCAAAAGTAAAGTAGTTGCAAACTCATGCTTTTAGAGACTTGTTTGGGCTCATGAGAGGAGTAGAAAAACATCAAAAATTTCAGTCCTGCATGATTCTACCAAGAAATGTGTGTTCATTGAAACCGCTGGTTTTTCATAGTTTGGGCCCTATTGAATAATGAATGTTTTGAATTTTCTCCAAAAGTAAAGTAGTTGCAAACTCATCTTTTAGAAACTTGTTTGGGCTGTTGAGAGGAGTAAAAAACCATCAAAAATTTCAATCCTGCATGATTCTACCAAGAAATGTGATTCTTCATTCAAAACGCTGGTTTTTGCTATTGGGCTCTTTTGAGTAATGAATGTTTTGAATTTTCTCCAAAAGTAAAGTAGTTGCAAACTCATGCTTTTAGAGACTTGTTTGGGCTCATGAGAGGAGTAGAAAAACATCAAAAATTTCAGTCCTGCATGATTCTACCAAGAAATGTGTGTTCATTCAAACCGCTGGTTTTTCATAGTTTGGGCCCTATTGAATAATGAATGTTTTGAATTTTCTCCAAAAGTAAAGTAGTTGCAAACTCATCCTTTTAGAAACTTGTTTGGGCTGTTGAGAGGAGTAAAAATCCATCAAAAATTTCAATCCTGCATGATTCTACCAAGAAATGTGATTCTTCATTCAAAACGCTGGTTTTTGCTATTGGGCTCTTTTGAGTAATGAATGTTTTGAATTTTCTCCAAAAGTAAAGTAGTTGCAAACTCATGCTTTTAGAGACTTGTTTGGGCTCATGAGAGGAGTAGAAAAACATCAAAAATTTCAGTCCTGCATGATTCTACCAAGAAATGTGTGTTCATTCAAACCGCTGGTTTTTGATAGTTTGGGCCCTATTGAATAATGAATGTTTTGAATTTTCTCCAAAAGTAAAGTAGTTGCAAACTCATCCTTTTAGAAACTTGTTTGGGCTGTTGAGAGGAGTAAAAATCCATCAAAAATTTCAATCCTGCATGATTCTACCAAGAAATGTGATTCTTCATTCAAAACGCTGGTTTTTGCTATTGGGCTCTTTTGAGTAATGAATGTTTGGAATTTTCTCCAAAAGTAAAGTAGTTGCAAACTCATGCTTTTAGAGACTTGTTTGGGCTCATGAGAGGAGTAGAAAAACATCAAAAATTTCAGTCCTGCATGATTCTACCAAGAAATGTGTGTTCATTCAAACCGCTGGTTTTTGATATTTTGGGCCCTATTGAATAATGAATGTTTTGAATTTTCTCCAAAAGTAAAGTAGTTGCAAACTCATCCTTTTAGAAACTTGTTTGGGCTGTTGAGAGGAGTAAAAAACCATCAAAAATTTCAATCCTGCATGATTCTACCAAGAAATGTGATTCTTCATTCAAAACGCTGGTTTTTGCTATTGGGCTCTTTTGAGTAATGAATGTTTTGAATTTTCTCCAAAAGTAAAGTAGTTGCAAACTCATGCTTTTAGAGACTTGTTTGGGCTCATGAGAGGAGTAGAAAAACATCAAAAATTTCAGTCCTGCATGATTCTACCAAGAAATGTGTGTTCATTGAAACCGCTGGTTTTTCATAGTTTGGGCCCTATTGAATAATGAATGTTTTGAATTTTCTCCAAAAGTAAAGTAGTTGCAAACTCATCTTTTAGAAACTTGTTTGGGCTGTTGAGAGGAGTAAAAAACCATCAAAAATTTCAATCCTGCATGATTCTACCAAGAAATGTGATTCTTCATTCAAAACGCTGGTTTTTGCTATTGGGCTCTTTTGAGTAATGAATGTTTTGAATTTTCTCCAAAAGTAAAGTAGTTGCAAACTCATGCTTTTAGAGACTTGTTTGGGCTCATGAGAGGAGTAGAAAAACATCAAAAATTTCAGTCCTGCATGATTCTACCAAGAAATGTGTGTTCATTCAAACCGCTGGTTTTTCATAGTTTGGGCCCTATTGAATAATGAATGTTTTGAATTTTCTCCAAAAGTAAAGTAGTTGCAAACTCATCCTTTTAGAAACTTGTTTGGGCTGTTGAGAGGAGTAAAAATCCATCAAAAATTTCAATCCTGCATGATTCTACCAAGAAATGTGATTCTTCATTCAAAACGCTGGTTTTTGCTATTGGGCTCTTTTGAGTAATGAATGTTTTGAATTTTCTCCAAAAGTAAAGTAGTTGCAAACTCATGCTTTTAGAGACTTGTTTGGGCTCATGAGAGGAGTAGAAAAACATCAAAAATTTCAGTCCTGCATGATTCTACCAAGAAATGTGTGTTCATTCAAACCGCTGGTTTTTGATATTTTGGGCCCTATTGAATAATGAATGTTTTGAATTTTCTCCAAAAGTAAAGTAGTTGCAAACTCATCCTTTTAGAAACTTGTTTGGGCTGTTGAGAGGAGTAAAAAACCATCAAAAATTTCAATCCTGCATGATTCTACCAAGAAATGTGATTCTTCATTCAAAACCTGATTTTTGCTATTGGGCTCTATTGAATAATGAATGTTTTGAATTTTCTCCAAAAGTAAAGTAGTTGCAAACTCATGCTTTTAGAGACTTGTTTGGGCTCATGAGTGGAGTAGAAAAACATCAAAAATTTCAGTCCTGCATGATTCTACCAAGAAATGTGTGTTCATTGAAACCGCTGGTTTTTGATAGTTTGGGCCCTATTGAATAATGAATGTTTTGAATTTTCTCCAAAAGTAAAGTAGTTGCAAACTCATCCTTTTAGAAACTTGTTTGGGCTGTTGAGAGGAGTAAAAAACCATCAAAAATTTCAATCCTGCATGATTTTACCAAGAAATGTGATTCTTCATTCAAAACCTGATTTTTGCTATTGGGCTCTATTGAATAATGAATGTTTTGAATTTTCTCCAAAAGTAAAGTAGTTGCAAACTCATGCTTTTAGAGACTTGTTTGGGCTCATGGGAGGAGTAGAAAAACATCAAAAATTTCAGTCCTGCATGATTCTACCAAGAAATGTGTGTTCATTGAAACTGCTGGTTTTTGATAGTTTGGGCCCTATTGAATAATGAATGTTTTGAATTTTCTCCAAAAGTAAAGTAGTTGCAAACTCATCTTTTAGAAACTTGTTTGGGCTGTTGAGAGGAGTAAAAAACCATCAAAAATTTCAATCCTGCATGATTCTACCAAGAAATGTGATTCTTCATTCAAAACGCTGGTTTTTGCTATTGGGCTCTTTTGAGTAATGAATGTTTTGAATTTTCTCCAAAAGTAAAGTAGTTGCAAACTCATGCTTTTAGAGACTTGTTTGGGCTCATGAGAGGAGTAGAAAAACATCAAAAATTTCAGTCCTGCATGATTCTACCAAGAAATGTGTGTTCATTGAAACCGCTGGTTTTTGATAGTTTGGGCCCTATTGAATAATGAATGTTTTGAATTTTCTCCAAAAGTAAAGTAGTTGCAAACTCATCCTTTTAGAAACTTGTTTGGGCTGTTGAGAGGAGTAAAAAACCATCAAAAATTTCAATCCTGCATGATTCTACCAAGAAATGTGATTCTTCATTCAAAACGCTGGTTTTTGCTATTGGGCTCTATTGAATAATGAATGTTTTGAATTTTCTCCAAAAGTAAAGTAGTTGCAAACTCATGCTTTTAGAGACTTGTTTGGGCTCATGAGAGGAGTAGAAAAACATCAAAAATTTCAGTCCTGCATGATTCTACCAAGAAATGTGTGTTCATTGAAACCGCTGGTTTTTGATAGTTTGGGCCCTATTGAATAATGAATGTTTTGAATTTTCTCCAGAAGTAAAGTAGTTGCAAACTCATCCTTTTAGAAACTTGTTTGGGCTGTTGAGAGGAGTAAAAAACCATCAAAAATTTCAATCCTGCATGATTTTACCAAGAAATGTGATTCTTCATTCAAAACCTGATTTTTGCTATTGGGCTCTATTGAATAATGAATGTTTTGAATTTTCTCCAAAAGTAAAGTAGTTGCAAACTCATGTTTTTAGAGACTTGTTTGGGCTCATGAGAGGAGTAGAAAAACATCAAAAATTTCAGTCCTGCATGATTCTACCAAGAAATGTGTGTTCATTGAAACCGCTGGTTTTTGATAGTTTGGGCCCTATTGAATAATGAATGTTTTGAATTTTCTCCAAAAGTAAAGTAGTTGCAAACTCATCCTTTTAGAAACTTGTTTGGGCTGTTGAGAGGAGTAAAAAACCATCAAAAATTTCAATCCTGCATGATTCTACCAAGAAATGTGATTCTTCATTCAAAACGCTGGTTTTTGCTATTGGGCTCTATTGAATAATGAATGTTTTGAATTTTCTCCAAAAGTAAAGTAGTTGCAAACTCATGCTTTTAGAGACTTGTTTGGGCTGTTGAGAGGAGTAAAAGACCATCAAAAATTTCAATCCTGCATGATTCTACCAAGAAATGTGATTCTTCACTCAAAACCTGATTTTTGCTATTGGGCTCTATTGAATAATGAATGTTTTGAATTTTCTCCAAAAGTAAAGTAGTTGCAAACTCATGCTTTTAGAGACTTGTTTGGGCTCATGAGAGAAGTAGAAAAACATCAAAAATTTCAGTCCTGCATGATTCTACCAAGAAATGTGTGTTCATTGAAACCGCTGGTTTTTGATAGTTTGGGCCCTATTGAATAATGAATGTTTTGAATTTTCTCCAAAAGTAAAGTAGTTGCAAACTCATCCTTTTAGAAACTTGTTTGGGCTGTTGAGAGGAGTAAAAAACCATCAAAAATTTCAATCCTGCATGATTCTACCAAGAAATGTGATTCTTCATTCAAAACGCTGGTTTTTGCTATTGGGCTCTTTTGAGTAATGAATGTTTTGAATTTTCTCCAAAAGTAAAGTAGTTGCAAACTCATGCTTTTAGAGACTTGTTTGGGCTCATGAGAGGAGTAGAAAAACATCAAAAATTTCAGTCCTGCATGATTCTACCAAGAAATGTGTGTTCATTCAAACCGCTGGTTTTTCATAGTTTGGGCCCTATTGAATAATGAATGTTTTGAATTTTCTCCAAAAGTAAAGTAGTTGCAAACTCATCCTTTTAGAAACTTGTTTGGGCTGTTGAGAGGAGTAAAAATCCATCAAAAATTTCAATCCTGCATGATTCTACCAAGAAATGTGATTCTTCATTCAAAACGCTGGTTTTTGCTATTGGGCTCTTTTGAGTAATGAATGTTTTGAATTTTCTCCAAAAGTAAAGTAGTTGCAAACTCATGCTTTTAGAGACTTGTTTGGGCTCATGAGAGGAGTAGAAAAACATCAAAAATTTCAGTCCTGCATGATTCTACCAAGAAATGTGTGTTCATTCAAACCGCTGGTTTTTGATAGTTTGGGCCCTATTGAATAATGAATGTTTTGAATTTTCTCCAAAAGTAAAGTAGTTGCAAACTCATCCTTTTAGAAACTTGTTTGGGCTGTTGAGAGGAGTAAAAATCCATCAAAAATTTCAATCCTGCATGATTCTACCAAGAAATGTGATTCTTCATTCAAAACGTTGGTTTTTGCTATTGGGCTCTTTTGAGTAATGAATGTTTGGAATTTTCTCCAAAAGTAAAGTAGTTGCAAACTCATGCTTTTAGAGACTTGTTTGGGCTCATGAGAGGAGTAGAAAAACATCAAAAATTTCAGTCCTGCATGATTCTACCAAGAAATGTGTGTTCATTCAAACCGCTGGTTTTTGATATTTTGGGCCCTATTGAATAATGAATGTTTTGAATTTTCTCCAAAAGTAAAGTAGTTGCAAACTCATCCTTTTAGAAACTTGTTTGGGCTGTTGAGAGGAGTAAAAAACCATCAAAAATTTCAATCCTGCATGATTCTACCAAGAAATGTGATTCTTCATTCAAAACGCTGGTTTTTGCTATTGGGCTCTTTTGAGTAATGAATGTTTTGAATTTTCTCCAAAAGTAAAGTAGTTGCAAACTCATGCTTTTAGAGACTTGTTTGGGCTCATGAGAGGAGTAGAAAAACATCAAAAATTTCAGTCCTGCATGATTCTACCAAGAAATGTGTGTTCATTGAAACCGCTGGTTTTTCATAGTTTGGGCCCTATTGAATAATGAATGTTTTGAATTTTCTCCAAAAGTAAAGTAGTTGCAAACTCATCTTTTAGAAACTTGTTTGGGCTGTTGAGAGGAGTAAAAAACCATCAAAAATTTCAATCCTGCATGATTCTACCAAGAAATGTGATTCTTCATTCAAAACGCTGGTTTTTGCTATTGGGCTCTTTTGAGTAATGAATGTTTTGAATTTTCTCCAAAAGTAAAGTAGTTGCAAACTCATGCTTTTAGAGACTTGTTTGGGCTCATGAGAGGAGTAGAAAAACATCAAAAATTTCAGTCCTGCATGATTCTACCAAGAAATGTGTGTTCATTCAAACCGCTGGTTTTTCATAGTTTGGGCCCTATTGAATAATGAATGTTTTGAATTTTCTCCAAAAGTAAAGTAGTTGCAAACTCATCCTTTTAGAAACTTGTTTGGGCTGTTGAGAGGAGTAAAAATCCATCAAAAATTTCAATCCTGCATGATTCTACCAAGAAATGTGATTCTTCATTCAAAACGCTGGTTTTTGCTATTGGGCTCTTTTGAGTAATGAATGTTTTGAATTTTCTCCAAAAGTAAAGTAGTTGCAAACTCATGCTTTTAGAGACTTGTTTGGGCTCATGAGAGGAGTAGAAAAACATCAAAAATTTCAGTCCTGCATGATTCTACCAAGAAATGTGTGTTCATTCAAACCGCTGGTTTTTGATATTTTGGGCCCTATTGAATAATGAATGTTTTGAATTTTCTCCAAAAGTAAAGTAGTTGCAAACTCATCCTTTTAGAAACTTGTTTGGGCTGTTGAGAGGAGTAAAAAACCATCAAAAATTTCAATCCTGCATGATTCTACCAAGAAATGTGATTCTTCATTCAAAACCTGATTTTTGCTATTGGGCTCTATTGAATAATGAATGTTTTGAATTTTCTCCAAAAGTAAAGTAGTTGCAAACTCATGCTTTTAGAGACTTGTTTGGGCTCATGAGTGGAGTAGAAAAACATCAAAAATTTCAGTCCTCCATGATTCTACCAAGAAATGTGTGTTCATTGAAACCGCTGGTTTTTGATAGTTTGGGCCCTATTGAATAATGAATGTTTTGAATTTTCTCCAAAAGTAAAGTAGTTGCAAACTCATCCTTTTAGAAACTTGTTTGGGCTGTTGAGAGGAGTAAAAAACCATCAAAAATTTCAATCCTGCATGATTTTACCAAGAAATGTGATTCTTCATTCAAAACCTGATTTTTGCTATTGGGCTCTATTGAATAATGAATGTTTTGAATTTTCTCCAAAAGTAAAGTAGTTGCAAACTCATGCTTTTAGAGACTTGTTTGGGCTCATGGGAGGAGTAGAAAAACATCAAAAATTTCAGTCCTGCATGATTCTACCAAGAAATGTGTGTTCATTGAAACTGCTGGTTTTTGATAGTTTGGGCCCTATTGAATAATGAATGTTTTGAATTTTCTCCAAAAGTAAAGTAGTTGCAAACTCATCTTTTAGAAACTTGTTTGGGCTGTTGAGAGGAGTAAAAAACCATCAAAAATTTCAATCCTGCATGATTCTACCAAGAAATGTGATTCTTCATTCAAAACGCTGGTTTTTGCTATTGGGCTCTTTTGAGTAATGAATGTTTTGAATTTTCTCCAAAAGTAAAGTAGTTGCAAACTCATGCTTTTAGAGACTTGTTTGGGCTCATGAGAGGAGTAGAAAAACATCAAAAATTTCAGTCCTGCATGATTCTACCAAGAAATGTGTGTTCATTCACACCGCTGGTTTTTGATAGTTTGGGCCCTATTGAATAATGAATGTTTTGAATTTTCTCCAAAAGTAAAGTAGTTGCAAACTCATCCTTTTAGAAACTTGTTTGGGCTGTTGAGAGGAGTAAAAAACCATCAAAAATTTCAATCCTGCATGATTTTACCAAGAAATGTGATTCTTCATTCAAAACCTGATTTTTGCTATTGGGCTCTATTGAATAATGAATGTTTTGAATTTTCTCCAAAAGTAAAGTAGTTGCAAACTCATGCTTTTAGAGACTTGTTTGGGCTCATGAGAGGAGTAGAAAAACATCAAAAATTTCAGTCCTGCATGATTCTACCAAGAAATGTGTGTTCATTGAAACCGCTGGTTTTTGATAGTTTGGGCCCTATTGAATAATGAATGTTTTGAATTTTCTCCAAAAGTAAAGTAGTTGCAAACTCATCCTTTTAGAAACTTGTTTGGGCTGTTGAGAGGAGTAAAAAACCATCAAAAATTTCAATCCTGCATGATTCTACCAAGAAATGTGATTCTTCATTCAAAACGCTGGTTTTTGCTATTGGGCTCTATTGAATAATGAATGTTTTGAATTTTCTCCAAAAGTAAAGTAGTTGTAAACTCATGCTTTTAGAGACTTGTTTGGGCTCATGAGAGGAGTAGAAAAACATCAAAAATTTCAGTCCTGCATGATTCTACCAAGAAATGTGTGTTCATTGAAACCGCTGGTTTTTGATAGTTTGGGCCCTATTGAATAATGAATGTTTTGAATTTTCTCCAGAAGTAAAGTAGTTGCAAACTCATCCTTTTAGAAACTTGTTTGGGCTGTTGAGAGGAGTAAAAAACCATCAAAAATTTCAATCCTGCATGATTTTACCAAGAAATGTGATTCTTCATTCAAAACCTGATTTTTGCTATTGGGCTCTATTGAATAATGAATGTTTTGAATTTTCTCCAAAAGTAAAGTAGTTGCAAACTCATGTTTTTAGAGACTTGTTTGGGCTCATGAGAGGAGTAGAAAAACATCAAAAATTTCAGTCCTGCATGATTCTACCAAGAAATGTGTGTTCATTGAAACCGCTGGTTTTTGATAGTTTGGGCCCTATTGAATAATGAATGTTTTGAATTTTCTCCAAAAGTAAAGTAGTTGCAAACTCATCCTTTTAGAAACTTGTTTGGGCTGTTGAGAGGAGTAAAAAAACATCAAAAATTTCAATCCTGCATGATTCTACCAAGAAATGTGATTCTTCATTCAAAACGCTGGTTTTTGCTATTGGGCTCTATTGAATAATGAATGTTTTGAATTTTCTCCAAAAGTAAAGTAGTTGCAAACTCATGCTTTTAGAGACTTGTTTGGGCTGTTGAGAGGAGTAAAAGACCATCAAAAATTTCAATCCTGCATGATTCTACCAAGAAATGTGATTCTTCATTCAAAACCTGATTTTTGCTATTGGGCTCTATTGAATAATGAATGTTTTGAATTTTCTCCAAAAGTAAAGTAGTTGCAAACTCATGCTTTTAGAGACTTGTTTGGGCTCATGAGAGAAGTAGAAAAACATCAAAAATTTCAGTCCTGCATGATTCTACCAAGAAATGTGTGTTCATTGAAACCGCTGGTTTTTGATAGTTTGGGCCCTATTGAATAATGAATGTTTTGAATTTTCTCCAAAAGTAAAGTAGTTGCAAACTCATCCTTTTAGAAACTTGTTTGGGCTGTTGAGAGGAGTAAAAAACCATCAAAAATTTCAATCCTGCATGATTCTACCAAGAAATGTGATTCTTCATTCAAAACCTGATTTTTGCTATTGGGCTCTATTGAATAATGAATGTTTTGAATTTTCTCCAAAAGTAAAGTAGTTGCAAACTCATGCTTTTAGAGACTTGTTTGGGCTCATGAGAGGAGTAGAAAAACATCAAAAATTTCAGTCCTGCATGATTCTACCAAGAAATGTGTGTTCATTGAAACCGCTGGTTTTTGATAGTTTGGGCCCTATTGAATAATGAATGTTTTGAATTTTCTCCAAAAGTAAAGTAGTTGCAAACTCATCCTTTTAGAAACTTGTTTGGGCTGTTGAGAGGAGTAAAAAACCATCAAAAATTTCAATCCTGCATGATTCTACCAAGAAATGTGATTCTTCATTCAAAACGCTGGTTTTTGCTATTGGGCTCTTTTGAGTAATGAATGTTTTGAATTTTCTCCAAAAGTAAAGTAGTTGCAAACTCATGTTTTTAGAGACTTGTTTGGGCTCATGAGAGGAGTAGAAAAACATCAAAAATTTCAGTCCTGCATGATTCTACCAAGAAATGTGTGTTCATTGAAACCGCTGGTTTTTGATAGTTTGGGCCCTATTGAATAATGAATGTTTTGAATTTTCTCCAAAAGTAAAGTAGTTGCAAACTCATCCTTTTAGAAACTTGTTTGGGCTGTTGAGAGGAGTAAAAAACCATCAAAAATTTCAATCCTGCATGATTCTACCAAGAAATGTGATTCTTCATTCAAAACGCTGGTTTTTGCTATTGGGCTCTATTGAATAATGAATGTTTTGAATTTTCTCCAAAAGTAAAGTAGTTGCAAACTCATGCTTTTAGAGACTTGTTTGGGCTGTTGAGAGGAGTAAAAGACCATCAAAAATTTCAATCCTGCATGATTCTACCAAGAAATGTGATTCTTCACTCAAAACCTGATTTTTGCTATTGGGCTCTATTGAATAATGAATGTTTTGAATTTTCTCCAAAAGTAAAGTAGTTGCAAACTCATGCTTTTAGAGACTTGTTTGGGCTCATGAGAGAAGTAGAAAAACATCAAAAATTTCAGTCCTGCATGATTCTACCAAGAAATGTGTGTTCATTGAAACCGCTGGTTTTTGATAGTTTGGGCCCTATTGAATAATGAATGTTTTGAATTTTCTCCAAAAGTAAAGTAGTTGCAAACTCATCCTTTTAGAAACTTGTTTGGGCTGTTGAGAGGAGTAAAAAACCATCAAAAATTTCAATCCTGCATGATTCTACCAAGAAATGTGATTCTTCATTCAAAACGCTGGTTTTTGCTATTGGGCTCTTTTGAGTAATGAATGTTTTGAATTTTCTCCAAAAGTAAAGTAGTTGCAAACTCATGCTTTTAGAGACTTGTTTGGGCTCATGAGAGGAGTAGAAAAACATCAAAAATTTCAGTCCTGCATGATTCTACAAAGAAATGTGTGTTCATTCAAACCGCTGGTTTTTCATAGTTTGGGCCCTATTGAATAATGAATGTTTTGAATTTTCTCCAAAAGTAAAGTAGTTGCAAACTCATCCTTTTAGAAACTTGTTTGGGCTGTTGAGAGGAGTAAAAATCCATCAAAAATTTCAATCCTGCATGATTCTACCAAGAAATGTGATTCTTCATTCAAAACGCTGGTTTTTGCTATTGGGCTCTTTTGAGTAATGAATGTTTTGAATTTTCTCCAAAAGTAAAGTAGTTGCAAACTCATGCTTTTAGAGACTTGTTTGGGCTCATGAGAGGAGTAGAAAAACATCAAAAATTTCAGTCCTGCATGATTCTACCAAGAAATGTGTGTTCATTCAAACCGCTGGTTTTTGATAGTTTGGGCCCTATTGAATAATGAATGTTTTGAATTTTCTCCAAAAGTAAAGTAGTTGCAAACTCATCCTTTTAGAAACTTGTTTGGGCTGTTGAGAGGAGTAAAAATCCATCAAAAATTTCAATCCTGCATGATTCTACCAAGAAATGTGATTCTTCATTCAAAACGCTGGTTTTTGCTATTGGGCTCTATTGAATAATGAATGTTTTGAATTTTCTCCAAAAGTAAAGTAGTTGCAAACTCATGCTTTTAGAGACTTGTTTGGGCTGTTGAGAGGAGTAAAAGACCATCAAAAATTTCAATCCTGCATGATTCTACCAAGAAATGTGATTCTTCACTCAAAACCTGATTTTTGCTATTGGGCTCTATTGAATAATGAATGTTTTGAATTTTCTCCAAAAGTAAAGTAGTTGCAAACTCATGCTTTTAGAGACTTGTTTGGGCTCATGAGAGAAGTAGAAAAACATCAAAAATTTCAGTCCTGCATGATTCTACCAAGAAATGTGTGTTCATTGAAACCGCTGGTTTTTGATAGTTTGGGCCCTATTGAATAATGAATGTTTTGAATTTTCTCCAAAAGTAAAGTAGTTGCAAACTCATCCTTTTAGAAACTTGTTTGGGCTGTTGAGAGGAGTAAAAAACCATCAAAAATTTCAATCCTGCATGATTCTACCAAGAAATGTGATTCTTCATTCAAAACGCTGGTTTTTGCTATTGGGCTCTTTTGAGTAATGAATGTTTTGAATTTTCTCCAAAAGTAAAGTAGTTGCAAACTCATGCTTTTAGAGACTTGTTTGGGCTCATGAGAGGAGTAGAAAAACATCAAAAATTTCAGTCCTGCATGATTCTACAAAGAAATGTGTGTTCATTCAAACCGCTGGTTTTTCATAGTTTGGGCCCTATTGAATAATGAATGTTTTGAATTTTCTCCAAAAGTAAAGTAGTTGCAAACTCATCCTTTTAGAAACTTGTTTGGGCTGTTGAGAGGAGTAAAAATCCATCAAAAATTTCAATCCTGCATGATTCTACCAAGAAATGTGATTCTTCATTCAAAACGCTGGTTTTTGCTATTGGGCTCTTTTGAGTAATGAATGTTTTGAATTTTCTCCAAAAGTAAAGTAGTTGCAAACTCATGCTTTTAGAGACTTGTTTGGGCTCATGAGAGGAGTAGAAAAACATCAAAAATTTCAGTCCTGCATGATTCTACCAAGAAATGTGTGTTCATTCAAACCGCTGGTTTTTGATAGTTTGGGCCCTATTGAATAATGAATGTTTTGAATTTTCTCCAAAAGTAAAGTAGTTGCAAACTCATCCTTTTAGAAACTTGTTTGGGCTGTTGAGAGGAGTAAAAATCCATCAAAAATTTCAATCCTGCATGATTCTACCAAGAAATGTGATTCTTCATTCAAAACGTTGGTTTTTGCTATTGGGCTCTTTTGAGTAATGAATGTTTGGAATTTTCTCCAAAAGTAAAGTAGTTGCAAACTCATGCTTTTAGAGACTTGTTTGGGCTCATGAGAGGAGTAGAAAAACATCAAAAATTTCAGTCCTGCATGATTCTACCAAGAAATGTGTGTTCATTCAAACCGCTGGTTTTTGATATTTTGGGCCCTATTGAATAATGAATGTTTTGAATTTTCTCCAAAAGTAAAGTAGTTGCAAACTCATCCTTTTAGAAACTTGTTTGGGCTGTTGAGAGGAGTAAAAAACCATCAAAAATTTCAATCCTGCATGATTCTACCAAGAAATGTGATTCTTCATTCAAAACGCTGGTTTTTGCTATTGGGCTCTTTTGAGTAATGAATGTTTTGAATTTTCTCCAAAAGTAAAGTAGTTGCAAACTCATGCTTTTAGAGACTTGTTTGGGCTCATGAGAGGAGTAGAAAAACATCAAAAATTTCAGTCCTGCATGATTCTACCAAGAAATGTGTGTTCATTGAAACCGCTGGTTTTTCATAGTTTGGGCCCTATTGAATAATGAATGTTTTGAATTTTCTCCAAAAGTAAAGTAGTTGCAAACTCATCTTTTAGAAACTTGTTTGGGCTGTTGAGAGGAGTAAAAAACCATCAAAAATTTCAATCCTGCATGATTCTACCAAGAAATGTGATTCTTCATTCAAAACGCTGGTTTTTGCTATTGGGCTCTTTTGAGTAATGAATGTTTTGAATTTTCTCCAAAAGTAAAGTAGTTGCAAACTCATGCTTTTAGAGACTTGTTTGGGCTCATGAGAGGAGTAGAAAAACATCAAAAATTTCAGTCCTGCATGATTCTACCAAGAAATGTGTGTTCATTCAAACCGCTGGTTTTTCATAGTTTGGGCCCTATTGAATAATGAATGTTTTGAATTTTCTCCAAAAGTAAAGTAGTTGCAAACTCATCCTTTTAGAAACTTGTTTGGGCTGTTGAGAGGAGTAAAAATCCATCAAAAATTTCAATCCTGCATGATTCTACCAAGAAATGTGATTCTTCATTCAAAACGCTGGTTTTTGCTATTGGGCTCTTTTGAGTAATGAATGTTTTGAATTTTCTACAAAAGTAAAGTAGTTGCAAACTCATGCTTTTAGAGACTTGTTTGGGCTCATGAGAGGAGTAGAAAAACATCAAAAATTTCAGTCCTGCATGATTCTACCAAGAAATGTGTGTTCATTCAAACCGCTGGTTTTTGATATTTTGGGCCCTATTGAATAATGAATGTTTTGAATTTTCTCCAAAAGTAAAGTAGTTGCAAACTCATCCTTTTAGAAACTTGTTTGGGCTGTTGAGAGGAGTAAAAAACCATCAAAAATTTCAATCCTGCATGATTCTACCAAGAAATGTGATTCTTCATTCAAAACCTGATTTTTGCTATTGGGCTCTATTGAATAATGAATGTTTTGAATTTTCTCCAAAAGTAAAGTAGTTGCAAACTCATGCTTTTAGAGACTTGTTTGGGCTCATGAGTGGAGTAGAAAAACATCAAAAATTTCAGTCCTCCATGATTCTACCAAGAAATGTGTGTTCATTGAAACCGCTGGTTTTTGATAGTTTGGGCCCTATTGAATAATGAATGTTTTGAATTTTCTCCAAAAGTAAAGTAGTTGCAAACTCATCCTTTTAGAAACTTGTTTGGGCTGTTGAGAGGAGTAAAAAACCATCAAAAATTTCAATCCTGCATGATTTTACCAAGAAATGTGATTCTTCATTCAAAACCTGATTTTTGCTATTGGGCTCTATTGAATAATGAATGTTTTGAATTTTCTCCAAAAGTAAAGTAGTTGCAAACTCATGCTTTTAGAGACTTGTTTGGGCTCATGGGAGGAGTAGAAAAACATCAAAAATTTCAGTCCTGCATGATTCTACCAAGAAATGTGTGTTCATTGAAACTGCTGGTTTTTGATAGTTTGGGCCCTATTGAATAATGAATGTTTTGAATTTTCTCCAAAAGTAAAGTAGTTGCAAACTCATCTTTTAGAAACTTGTTTGGGCTGTTGAGAGGAGTAAAAAACCATCAAAAATTTCAATCCTGCATGATTCTACCAAGAAATGTGATTCTTCATTCAAAACGCTGGTTTTTGCTATTGGGCTCTTTTGAGTAATGAATGTTTTGAATTTTCTCCAAAAGTAAAGTAGTTGCAAACTCATGCTTTTAGAGACTTGTTTGGGCTCATGAGAGGAGTAGAAAAACATCAAAAATTTCAGTCCTGCATGATTCTACCAAGAAATGTGTGTTCATTCACACCGCTGGTTTTTGATAGTTTGGGCCCTATTGAATAATGAATGTTTTGAATTTTCTCCAAAAGTAAAGTAGTTGCAAACTCATCCTTTTAGAAACTTGTTTGGGCTGTTGAGAGGAGTAAAAAACCATCAAAAATTTCAATCCTGCATGATTTTACCAAGAAATGTGATTCTTCATTCAAAACCTGATTTTTGCTATTGGGCTCTATTGAATAATGAATGTTTTGAATTTTCTCCAAAAGTAAAGTAGTTGCAAACTCATGCTTTTAGAGACTTGTTTGGGCTCATGAGAGGAGTAGAAAAACATCAAAAATTTCAGTCCTGCATGATTCTACCAAGAAATGTGTGTTCATTGAAACCGCTGGTTTTTGATAGTTTGGGCCCTATTGAATAATGAATGTTTTGAATTTTCTCCAAAAGTAAAGTAGTTGCAAACTCATCCTTTTAGAAACTTGTTTGGGCTGTTGAGAGGAGTAAAAAACCATCAAAAATTTCAATCCTGCATGATTCTACCAAGAAATGTGATTCTTCATTCAAAACGCTGGTTTTTGCTATTGGGCTCTATTGAATAATGAATGTTTTGAATTTTCTCCAAAAGTAAAGTAGTTGTAAACTCATGCTTTTAGAGACTTGTTTGGGCTCATGAGAGGAGTAGAAAAACATCAAAAATTTCAGTCCTGCATGATTCTACCAAGAAATGTGTGTTCATTGAAACCGCTGGTTTTTGATAGTTTGGGCCCTATTGAATAATGAATGTTTTGAATTTTCTCCAGAAGTAAAGTAGTTGCAAACTCATCCTTTTAGAAACTTGTTTGGGCTGTTGAGAGGAGTAAAAAACCATCAAAAATTTCAATCCTGCATGATTTTACCAAGAAATGTGATTCTTCATTCAAAACCTGATTTTTGCTATTGGGCTCTATTGAATAATGAATGTTTTGAATTTTCTCCAAAAGTAAAGTAGTTGCAAACTCATGTTTTTAGAGACTTGTTTGGGCTCATGAGAGGAGTAGAAAAACATCAAAAATTTCAGTCCTGCATGATTCTACCAAGAAATGTGTGTTCATTGAAACCGCTGGTTTTTGATAGTTTGGGCCCTATTGAATAATGAATGTTTTGAATTTTCTCCAAAAGTAAAGTAGTTGCAAACTCATCCTTTTAGAAACTTGTTTGGGCTGTTGAGAGGAGTAAAAAAACATCAAAAATTTCAATCCTGCATGATTCTACCAAGAAATGTGATTCTTCATTCAAAACGCTGGTTTTTGCTATTGGGCTCTATTGAATAATGAATGTTTTGAATTTTCTCCAAAAGTAAAGTAGTTGCAAACTCATGCTTTTAGAGACTTGTTTGGGCTGTTGAGAGGAGTAAAAGACCATCAAAAATTTCAATCCTGCATGATTCTACCAAGAAATGTGATTCTTCATTCAAAACCTGATTTTTGCTATTGGGCTCTATTGAATAATGAATGTTTTGAATTTTCTCCAAAAGTAAAGTAGTTGCAAACTCATGCTTTTAGAGACTTGTTTGGGCTCATGAGAGAAGTAGAAAAACATCAAAAATTTCAGTCCTGCATGATTCTACCAAGAAATGTGTGTTCATTGAAACCGCTGGTTTTTGATAGTTTGGGCCCTATTGAATAATGAATGTTTTGAATTTTCTCCAAAAGTAAAGTAGTTGCAAACTCATCCTTTTAGAAACTTGTTTGGGCTGTTGAGAGGAGTAAAAAACCATCAAAAATTTCAATCCTGCATGATTCTACCAAGAAATGTGATTCTTCATTCAAAACCTGATTTTTGCTATTGGGCTCTATTGAATAATGAATGTTTTGAATTTTCTCCAAAAGTAAAGTAGTTGCAAACTCATGCTTTTAGAGACTTGTTTGGGCTCATGAGAGGAGTAGAAAAACATCAAAAATTTCAGTCCTGCATGATTCTACCAAGAAATGTGTGTTCATTGAAACCGCTGGTTTTTGATAGTTTGGGCCCTATTGAATAATGAATGTTTTGAATTTTCTCCAAAAGTAAAGTAGTTGCAAACTCATCCTTTTAGAAACTTGTTTGGGCTGTTGAGAGGAGTAAAAAACCATCAAAAATTTCAATCCTGCATGATTCTACCAAGAAATGTGATTCTTCATTCAAAACGCTGGTTTTTGCTATTGGGCTCTTTTGAGTAATGAATGTTTTGAATTTTCTCCAAAAGTAAAGTAGTTGCAAACTCATGCTTTTAGAGACTTGTTTGGGCTCATGAGAGGAGTAGAAAAACATCAAAAATTTCAGTCCTGCATGATTCTACCAAGAAATGTGTGTTCATTCAAACCGCTGGTTTTTGATAGTTTGGGCCCTATTGAATAATGAATGTTTTGAATTTTCTCCAAAAGTAAAGTAGTTGCAAACTCATCCTTTTAGAAACTTGTTTGGGCTGTTGAGAGGAGTAAAAAACCATCAAAAATTTCAATCCTGCATGATTTTACCAAGAAATGTGATTCTTCATTCAAAACCTGATTTTTGCTATTGGGCTCTATTGAATAATGAATGTTTTGAATTTTCTCCAAAAGTAAAGTAGTTGCAAACTCATGCTTTTAGAGACTTGTTTGGGCTCATGAGAGGAGTAGAAAAACATCAAAAATTTCAGTCCTGCATGATTCTACCAAGAAATGTGTGTTCATTCAAACAGCTGGTTTTTGATAGTTTGGGCCCTATTGAATAATGAATGTTTTGAATTTTCTCCAAAAGTAAAGTAGTTGCAAACTCATCCTTTTAGAAACTTGTTTGGGCTGTTGAGAGGAGTAAAAATCCATCAAAAATTTCAATCCTGCATGATTCTACCAAGAAATGTGATTCTTCATTCAAAACGCTGGTTTTTGCTATTGGGCTCTTTTGAGTAATGAATGTTTGGAATTTTCTCCAAAAGTAAAGTAGTTGCAAACTCATGCTTTTAGAGACTTGTTTGGGCTCATGAGAGGAGTAGAAAAACATCAAAAATTTCAGTCCTGCATGATTCTACCAAGAAATGTGTGTTCATTCACACCGCTGGTTTTTGATAGTTTGGGCCCTATTGAATAATGAATGTTTTGAATTTTCTCCAAAAGTAAAGTAGTTGCAAACTCATCCTTTTAGAAACTTGTTTGGGCTGTTGAGAGGAGTAAAAAACCATCAAAAATTTCAATCCTGCATGATTTTACCAAGAAATGTGATTCTTCATTCAAAACCTGATTTTTGCTATTGGGCTCTATTGAATAATGAATGTTTTGAATTTTCTCCAAAAGTAAAGTAGTTGCAAACTCATGCTTTTAGAGACTTGTTTGGGCTCATGAGAGGAGTAGAAAAACATCAAAAATTTCAGTCCTGCATGATTCTACCAAGAAATGTGTGTTCATTGAAACCGCTGGTTTTTGATAGTTTGGGCCCTATTGAATAATGAATGTTTTGAATTTTCTCCAAAAGTAAAGTAGTTGCAAACTCATCCTTTTAGAAACTTGTTTGGGCTGTTGAGAGGAGTAAAAAACCATCAAAAATTTCAATCCTGCATGATTCTACCAAGAAATGTGATTCTTCATTCAAAACGCTGGTTTTTGCTATTGGGCTCTATTGAATAATGAATGTTTTGAATTTTCTCCAAAAGTAAAGTAGTTGCAAACTCATGCTTTTAGAGACTTGTTTGGGCTCATGAGAGGAGTAGAAAAACATCAAAAATTTCAGTCCTGCATGATTCTACCAAGAAATGTGTGTTCATTGAAACCGCTGGTTTTTGATAGTTTGGGCCCTATTGAATAATGAATGTTTTGAATTTTCTCCAGAAGTAAAGTAGTTGCAAACTCATCCTTTTAGAAACTTGTTTGGGCTGTTGAGAGGAGTAAAAAACCATCAAAAATTTCAATCCTGCATGATTTTACCAAGAAATGTGATTCTTCATTCAAAACCTGATTTTTGCTATTGGGCTCTATTGAATAATGAATGTTTTGAATTTTCTCCAAAAGTAAAGTAGTTGCAAACTCATGTTTTTAGAGACTTGTTTGGGCTCATGAGAGGAGTAGAAAAACATCAAAAATTTCAGTCCTGCATGATTCTACCAAGAAATGTGTGTTCATTGAAACCGCTGGTTTTTGATAGTTTGGGCCCTATTGAATAATGAATGTTTTGAATTTTCTCCAAAAGTAAAGTAGTTGCAAACTCATCCTTTTAGAAACTTGTTTGGGCTGTTGAGAGGAGTAAAAAAACATCAAAAATTTCAATCCTGCATGATTCTACCAAGAAATGTGATTCTTCATTCAAAACGCTGGTTTTTGCTATTGGGCTCTATTGAATAATGAATGTTTTGAATTTTCTCCAAAAGTAAAGTAGTTGCAAACTCATGCTTTTAGAGACTTGTTTGGGCTGTTGAGAGGAGTAAAAGACCATCAAAAATTTCAATCCTGCATGATTCTACCAAGAAATGTGATTCTTCATTCAAAACCTGATTTTTGCTATTGGGCTCTATTGAATAATGAATGTTTTGAATTTTCTCCAAAAGTAAAGTAGTTGCAAACTCATGCTTTTAGAGACTTGTTTGGGCTCATGAGAGAAGTAGAAAAACATCAAAAATTTCAGTCCTGCATGATTCTACCAAGAAATGTGTGTTCATTGAAACCGCTGGTTTTTGATAGTTTGGGCCCTATTGAATAATGAATGTTTTGAATTTTCTCCAAAAGTAAAGTAGTTGCAAACTCATCCTTTTAGAAACTTGTTTGGGCTGTTGAGAGGAGTAAAAAACCATCAAAAATTTCAATCCTGCATGATTCTACCAAGAAATGTGATTCTTCATTCAAAACGCTGGTTTTTGCTATTGGGCTCTATTGAATAATGAATGTTTTGAATTTTCTCCAAAAGTAAAGTAGTTGCAAACTCATCCTTTTAGAGACTTGTTTGGGCTCATGAGAGGAGTAGAAAAACATCAAAAATATCAGTCCTGCACGATTCTACCAAGAAATGTGTGTTCATTCAAACCGCTGGTTTTTGATATTTTGGGCCCTATTGAATAATGAATGTTTTGAATTTTCTCCAAAAGTAAAGTAGTTGCAAACTCATCCTTTTAGAAACTTGTTTGGGCTGTTGAGAGGAGTAAAAAACCATCAAAAATTTCAATCCTGCATGATTCTACCAAGAAATGTGATTCTTCATTCAAAACCTGATTTTTGCTATTGGGCTCTATTGAATAATGAATGTTTTGAATTTTCTCCAAAAGTAAAGTAGTTGCAAACTCATGCTTTTAGAGACTTGTTTGGGCTCATGAGAGGAGTAGAAAAACATCAAAAATTTCAGTCCTGCATGATTCTACCAAGAAATGTGTGTTCATTGAAACCGCTGGTTTTTGATAGTTTGGGCCCTATTGAATAATGAATGTTTTGAATTTTCTCCAAAAGTAAAGTAGTTGCAAACTCATCCTTTTAGAAACTTGTTTGGGCTGTTGAGAGGAGTAAAAAACCATCAAAAATTTCAATCCTGCATGATTCTACCAAGAAATGTGATTCTTCATTCAAAACCTGATTTTTGCTATTGGGCTCTATTGAATAATGAATGTTTTGAATTTTCTCCAAAAGTAAAGTAGTTGCAAACTCATGCTTTTAGAGACTTGTTTGGGCTCATGAGAGGAGTAGAAAAACATCAAAAATTTCAGTCCTGCATGATTCTACCAAGAAATGTGTGTTCATTGAAACCGCTGGTTTTTGATAGTTTGGGCCCTATTGAATAATGAATGTTTTGAATTTTCTCCAGAAGTAAAGTAGTTGCAAACTCATCCTTTTAGAAACTTGTTTGGGCTGTTGAGAGGAGTAAAAAACCATCAAAAATTTCAATCCTGCATGATTTTACCAAGAAATGTGATTCTTCATTCAAAACCTGATTTTTGCTATTGGGCTCTATTGAATAATGAATGTTTTGAATTTTCTCCAAAAGTAAAGTAGTTGCAAACTCATGCTTTTAGAGACTTGTTTGGGCTCATGAGAGGAGTAGAAAAACATCAAAAATTTCAGTCCTGCATGATTCTACCAAGAAATGTGTGTTCATTGAAACCGCTGGTTTTTGATAGTTTGGGCCCTATTGAATAATGAATGTTTTGAATTTTCTCCAAAAGTAAAGTAGTTGCAAACTCATCCTTTTAGAAACTTGTTTGGGCTGTTGAGAGGAGTAAAAAACCATCAAAAATTTCAATCCTGCATGATTCTACCAAGAAATGTGATTCTTCATTCAAAACGCTGGTTTTTGCTATTGGGCTCTATTGAATAATGAATGTTTTGAATTTTCTCCAAAAGTAAAGTAGTTGCAAACTCATGCTTTTAGAGACTTGTTTGGGCTCATGAGAGGAGTAGAAAAACATCAAAATTTCAGTCCTGCATGATTCTACCAAGAAATGTGTGTTCATTGAAACCGCTGGTTTTTGATAGTTTGGGCCCTATTGAATAATGAATGTTTTGAATTTTCTCCAGAAGTAAAGTAGTTGCAAACTCATCCTTTTAGAAACTTGTTTGGGCTGTTGAGAGGAGTAAAAAACCATCAAAAATTTCAATCCTGCATGATTTTACCAAGAAATGTGATTCTTCATTCAAATCCTGATTTTTGCTATTGGGCTCTATTGAATAGTGAATGTTTTGAATTTTCTCCAAAAGTAAAGTAGTTGCAAACTCATGCTTTTAGAGACTTGTTTGGGCTCATGAGAGGAGTAGAAAAACATCAAAAATTTCAGTCCTGCATGATTCTACCAAGAAATGTGTGTTCATTGAAACCGCTGGTTTTTGATAGTTTGGGCCCTATTGAATAATGAATGTTTTGAATTTTCTCCAAAAGTAAAGTAGTTGCAAACTCATCCTTTTAGAAACTTGTTTGGGCTGTTGAGAGGAGTAAAAAACCATCAAAAATTTCAATCCTGCATGATTTTACCAAGAAATGTGATTCTTCATTCAAAACCTGATTTTTGCTATTGGGCTCTATTGAATAATGAATGTTTTGAATATTCTCCAAAAGTAAAGTAGTTGCAAACTCATGCTTTTAGAGACTTGTTTGGGCTCATGAGAGGAGTAGAAAAACATCAAAAATTTCAGTCCTGCATGATTCTACCAAGAAATGTGTGTTCATTGAAACCGCTGGTTTTTGATAGTTTGGGCCCTATTGAATAATGAATGTTTTGCATTTTCTCCAAAAGTAAAGTAGTTGCAAACTCATCCTTTTAGAAACTTGTTTGGGCTGTTGAGAGGAGTAAAAAACCATCAAAAATTTCAATCCTGCATGATTCTACCAAGAAATGTGATTCTTCATTCAAAACCTGATTTTTGCTATTGGGCTCTATTGAATAATGAATGTTTTGAATTTTCTCCAAAAGTAAAGTAGTTGCAAACTCATGCTTTTAGAGACTTGTTTGGGCTCATGAGAGGAGTAGAAAAACATCAAAAATTTCAGTCCTGCATGATTCTACCAAGAAATGTGTGTTCATTGAAACCGCTGGTTTTTGATAGTTTGGGCCCTATTGAATAATGAATGTTTTGAATTTTCTCCAAAAGTAAAGTAGTTGCAAACTCATCCTTTTAGAAACTTGTTTGGGCTGTTGAGAGGAGTAAAAAACCATCAAAAATTTCAATCCTGCATGATTCTACCAAGAAGTGATTCTTCATTCAAAACGCTGGTTTTTGCTATTGGGCTCTTTTGAGTAATGAATGTTTTGAATTTTCTCCAAAAGTAAAGTAGTTGCAAACTCATGCTTTTAGAGACTTGTTTGGGCTCATGAGAGGAGTAGAAAAACATCAAAAATTTCAGTCCTGCATGATTCTACCAAGAAATGTGTGTTCATTCAAACCGCTGGTTTTTGATAGTTTGGGCCCTATTGAATAATGAATGTTTTGAATTTTCTCCAAAAGTAAAGTAGTTGCAAACTCATCCTTTTAGAAACTTGTTTGGGCTGTTGAGAGGAGTAAAAAACCATCAAAAATTTCAATCCTGCATGATTTTACCAAGAAATGTGATTCTTCATTCAAAACCTGATTTTTGCTATTGGGCTCTATTGAATAATGAATGTTTTGAATTTTCTCCAAAAGTAAAGTAGTTGCAAACTCATGTTTTTAGAGACTTGTTTGGGCTCATGAGAGGAGTAGAAAAACATCAAAAATTTCAGTCCTGCATGATTCTACCAAGAAATGTGTGTTCATTGAAACCGCTGGTTTTTGATAGTTTGGGCCCTATTGAATAATGAATGTTTTGAATTTTCTCCAAAAGTAAAGTAGTTGCAAACTCATCCTTTTAGAAACTGGTTTGGGCTGTTGAGAGGAGTAAAAAACCATCAAAAATTTCAATCCTGCATGATTCTACCAAGAAATGTGATTCTTCATTCAAAACGCTGGTTTTTGCTATTGGGCTCTATTGAATAATGAATGTTTTGAATTTTCTCCAAAAGTAAAGTAGTTGCAAACTCATGCTTTTAGAGACTTGTTTGGGCTCATGAGAGGAGTAGAAAAACATCAAAATTTCAGTCCTGCATGATTCTACCAAGAAATGTGTGTTCATTGAAACCGCTGGTTTTTGATAGTTTGGGCCCTATTGAATAATGAATGTTTTGAATTTTCTCCAGAAGTAAAGTAGTTGCAAACTCATCCTTTTAGAAACTTGTTTGGGCTGTTGAGAGGAGTAAAAAACCATCAAAAATTTCAATCCTGCATGATTTTACCAAGAAATGTGATTCTTCATTCAAATCCTGATTTTTGCTATTGGGCTCTATTGAATAGTGAATGTTTTGAATTTTCTCCAAAAGTAAAGTAGTTGCAAACTCATGCTTTTAGAGACTTGTTTGGGCTCATGAGAGGAGTAGAAAAACATCAAAAATTTCAGTCCTGCATGATTCTACCAAGAAATGTGTGTTCATTGAAACCGCTGGTTTTTGATAGTTTGGGCCCTATTGAATAATGAATGTTTTGAATTTTCTCCAAAAGTAAAGTAGTTGCAAACTCATCCTTTTAGAAACTTGTTTGGGCTGTTGAGAGGAGTAAAAAACCATCAAAAATTTCAATCCTGCATGATTTTACCAAGAAATGTGATTCTTCATTCAAAACCTGATTTTTGCTATTGGGCTCTATTGAATAATGAATGTTTTGAATATTCTCCAAAAGTAAAGTAGTTGCAAACTCATGCTTTTAGAGACTTGTTTGGGCTCATGAGAGGAGTAGAAAAACATCAAAAATTTCAGTCCTGCATGATTCTACCAAGAAATGTGTGTTCATTGAAACCGCTGGTTTTTGATAGTTTGGGCCCTATTGAATAATGAATGTTTTGCATTTTCTCCAAAAGTAAAGTAGTTGCAAACTCATCCTTTTAGAAACTTGTTTGGGCTGTTGAGAGGAGTAAAAAACCATCAAAAATTTCAATCCTGCATGATTCTACCAAGAAATGTGATTCTTCATTCAAAACCTGATTTTTGCTATTGGGCTCTATTGAATAATGAATGTTTTGAATTTTCTCCAAAAGTAAAGTAGTTGCAAACTCATGCTTTTAGAGACTTGTTTGGGCTCATGAGAGGAGTAGAAAAACATCAAAAATTTCAGTCCTGCATGATTCTACCAAGAAATGTGTGTTCATTGAAACCGCTGGTTTTTGATAGTTTGGGCCCTATTGAATAATGAATGTTTTGAATTTTCTCCAAAAGTAAAGTAGTTGCAAACTCATCCTTTTAGAAACTTGTTTGGGCTGTTGAGAGGAGTAAAAAACCATCAAAAATTTCAATCCTGCATGATTCTACCAAGAAGTGATTCTTCATTCAAAACGCTGGTTTTTGCTATTGGGCTCTTTTGAGTAATGAATGTTTTGAATTTTCTCCAAAAGTAAAGTAGTTGCAAACTCATGCTTTTAGAGACTTGTTTGGGCTCATGAGAGGAGTAGAAAAACATCAAAAATTTCAGTCCTGCATGATTCTACCAAGAAATGTGTGTTCATTCAAACCGCTGGTTTTTGATAGTTTGGGCCCTATTGAATAATGAATGTTTTGAATTTTCTCCAAAAGTAAAGTAGTTGCAAACTCATCCTTTTAGAAACTTGTTTGGGCTGTTGAGAGGAGTAAAAAACCATCAAAAATTTCAATCCTGCATGATTTTACCAAGAAATGTGATTCTTCATTCAAAACCTGATTTTTGCTATTGGGCTCTATTGAATAATGAATGTTTTGAATTTTCTCCAAAAGTAAAGTAGTTGCAAACTCATGCTTTTAGAGACTTGTTTGGGCTCATGAGAGGAGTAGAAAAACATCAAAAATTTCAGTCCTGCATGATTCTACCAAGAAATGTGTGTTCATTCAAACCGCTGGTTTTTGATAGTTTGGGCCCTATTGAATAATGAATGTTTTGAATTTTCTCCAAAAGTAAAGTAGTTGCAAACTCATCCTTTTAGAAACTTGTTTGGGCTGTTGAGAGGAGTAAAAATCCATCAAAAATTTCAATCCTGCATGATTCTACCAAGAAATGTGATTCTTCATTCAAAACGCTGGTTTTTGCTATTGGGCTCTTTTGAGTAATGAATGTTTGGAATTTTCTCCAAAAGTAAAGTAGTTGCAAACTCATGCTTTTAGAGACTTGTTTGGGCTCATGAGAGGAGTAGAAAAACATCAAAAATTTCAGTCCTGCATGATTCTACCAAGAAATGTGTGTTCATTCAAACCGCTGGTTTTTGATATTTTGGGCCCTATTGAATAATGAATGTTTTGAATTTTCTCCAAAAGTAAAGTAGTTGCAAACTCATCCTTTTAGAAACTTGTTTGGGCTGTTGAGAGTAGTAAAAAACCATCAAAAATTTCAATCCTGCATGATTCTACCAAGAAATGTGATTCTTCATTCAAAACGCTGGTTTTTGCTATTGGGCTCTTTTGAGTAATGAATGTTTTGAATTTTCTCCAAAAGTAAAGTAGTTGCAAACTCATGCTTTTAGAGACTTGTTTGGGCTCATGAGAGGAGTAGAAAAACATCAAAAATTTCAGTCCTGCATGATTCTACCAAGAAATGTGTGTTCATTGAAACCGCTGGTTTTTCATAGTTTGGGCCCTATTGAATAATGAATGTTTTGAATTTTCTCCAAAAGTAAAGTAGTTGCAAACTCATCTTTTAGAAACTTGTTTGGGCTGTTGAGAGGAGTAAAAAACCATCAAAAATTTCAATCCTGCATGATTCTACCAAGAAATGTGATTCTTCATTCAAAACGCTGGTTTTTGCTATTGGGCTCTTTTGAGTAATGAATGTTTTGAATTTTCTCCAAAAGTAAAGTAGTTGCAAACTCATGCTTTTAGAGACTTGTTTGGGCTCATGAGAGGAGTAGAAAAACATCAAAAATTTCAGTCCTGCATGATTCTACCAAGAAATGTGTGTTCATTCAAACCGCTGGTTTTTCATAGTTTGGGCCCTATTGAATAATGAATGTTTTGAATTTTCTCCAAAAGTAAAGTAGTTGCAAACTCATCCTTTTAGAAACTTGTTTGGGCTGTTGAGAGGAGTAAAAATCCATCAAAAATTTCAATCCTGCATGATTCTACCAAGAAATGTGATTCTTCATTCAAAACGCTGGTTTTTGCTATTGGGCTCTTTTGAGTAATGAATGTTTTGAATTTTCTCCAAAAGTAAAGTAGTTGCAAACTCATGCTTTTAGAGACTTGTTTGGGCTCATGAGAGGAGTAGAAAAACATCAAAAATTTCAGTCCTGCATGATTCTACCAAGAAATGTGTGTTCATTCAAACCGCTGGTTTTTGATATTTTGGGCCCTATTGAATAATGAATGTTTTGAATTTTCTCCAAAAGTAAAGTAGTTGCAAACTCATCCTTTTAGAAACTTGTTTGGGCTGTTGAGAGGAGTAAAAAACCATCAAAAATTTCAATCCTGCATGATTCTACCAAGAAATGTGATTCTTCATTCAAAACCTGATTTTTGCTATTGGGCTCTATTGAATAATGAATGTTTTGAATTTTCTCCAAAAGTAAAGTAGTTGCAAACTCATGCTTTTAGAGACTTGTTTGGGCTCATGAGTGGAGTAGAAAAACATCAAAAATTTCAGTCCTGCATGATTCTACCAAGAAATGTGTGTTCATTGAAACCGCTGGTTTTTGATAGTTTGGGCCCTATTGAATAATGAATGTTTTGAATTTTCTCCAAAAGTAAAGTAGTTGCAAACTCATCCTTTTAGAAACTTGTTTGGGCTGTTGAGAGGAGTAAAAAACCATCAAAAATTTCAATCCTGCATGATTTTACCAAGAAATGTGATTCTTCATTCAAAACCTGATTTTTGCTATTGGGCTCTATTGAATAATGAATGTTTTGAATTTTCTCCAAAAGTAAAGTAGTTGCAAACTCATGCTTTTAGAGACTTGTTTGGGCTCATGGGAGGAGTAGAAAAACATCAAAAATTTCAGTCCTGCATGATTCTACCAAGAAATGTGTGTTCATTGAAACTGCTGGTTTTTGATAGTTTGGGCCCTATTGAATAATGAATGTTTTGAATTTTCTCCAAAAGTAAAGTAGTTGCAAACTCATCTTTTAGAATCTTGTTTGGGCTGTTGAGAGGAGTAAAAAACCATCAAAAATTTCAATCCTGCATGATTCTACCAAGAAATGTGATTCTTCATTCAAAACGCTGGTTTTTGCTATTGGGCTCTTTTGAGTAATGAATGTTTTGAATTTTCTCCAAAAGTAAAGTAGTTGCAAACTCATGCTTTTAGAGACTTGTTTGGGCTCATGAGAGGAGTAGAAAAACATCAAAAATTTCAGTCCTGCATGATTCTACCAAGAAATGTGTGTTCATTCACACCGCTGGTTTTTGATAGTTTGGGCCCTATTGAATAATGAATGTTTTGAATTTTCTCCAAAAGTAAAGTAGTTGCAAACTCATCCTTTTAGAAACTTGTTTGGGCTGTTGAGAGGAGTAAAAAACCATCAAAAATTTCAATCCTGCATGATTTTACCAAGAAATGTGATTCTTCATTCAAAACCTGATTTTTGCTATTGGGCTCTATTGAATAATGAATGTTTTGAATTTTCTCCAAAAGTAAAGTAGTTGCAAACTCATGCTTTTAGAGACTTGTTTGGGCTCATGAGAGGAGTAGAAAAACATCAAAAATTTCAGTCCTGCATGATTCTACCAAGAAATGTGTGTTCATTGAAACCGCTGGTTTTTGATAGTTTGGGCCCTATTGAATAATGAATGTTTTGAATTTTCTCCAAAAGTAAAGTAGTTGCAAACTCATCCTTTTAGAAACTTGTTTGGGCTGTTGAGAGGAGTAAAAAACCATCAAAAATTTCAATCCTGCATGATTCTACCAAGAAATGTGATTCTTCATTCAAAACGCTGGTTTTTGCTATTGGGCTCTATTGAATAATGAATGTTTTGAATTTTCTCCAAAAGTAAAGTAGTTGCAAACTCATGCTTTTAGAAACTTGTTTGGGCTGTTGAGAGGAGTAAAAAACCATCAAAAATTTCAATCCTGCATGATTCTACCAAGAAATGTGATTCTTCATTCAAAACGCTGGTTTTTGCTATTGGGCTCTTTTGAGTAATGAATGTTTTGAATTTTCTCCAAAAGTAAAGTAGTTGCAAACTCATGCTTTTAGAGACTTGTTTGGGCTCATGAGAGGAGTAGAAAAACATCAAAAATTTCAGTCCTGCATGATTCTACCAAGAAATGTGTGTTCATTGAAACCGCTGGTTTTTCATAGTTTGGGCCCTATTGAATAATGAATGTTTTGAATTTTCTCCAAAAGTAAAGTAGTTGCAAACTCATCTTTTAGAAACTTGTTTGGGCTGTTGAGAGGAGTAAAAAACCATCAAAAATTTCAATCCTGCATGATTCTACCAAGAAATGTGATTCTTCATTCAAAACGCTGGTTTTTGCTATTGGGCTCTTTTGAGTAATGAATGTTTTGAATTTTCTCCAAAAGTAAAGTAGTTGCAAACTCATGCTTTTAGAGACTTGTTTGGGCTCATGAGAGGAGTAGAAAAACATCAAAAATTTCAGTCCTGCATGATTCTACCAAGAAATGTGTGTTCATTCAAACCGCTGGTTTTTCATAGTTTGGGCCCTATTGAATAATGAATGTTTTGAATTTTCTCCAAAAGTAAAGTAGTTGCAAACTCATCCTTTTAGAAACTTGTTTGGGCTGTTGAGAGGAGTAAAAATCCATCAAAAATTTCAATCCTGCATGATTCTACCAAGAAATGTGATTCTTCATTCAAAACGCTGGTTTTTGCTATTGGGCTCTTTTGAGTAATGAATGTTTTGAATTTTCTCCAAAAGTAAAGTAGTTGCAAACTCATGCTTTTAGAGACTTGTTTGGGCTCATGAGAGGAGTAGAAAAACATCAAAAATTTCAGTCCTGCATGATTCTACCAAGAAATGTGTGTTCATTCAAACCGCTGGTTTTTGATATTTTGGGCCCTATTGAATAATGAATGTTTTGAATTTTCTCCAAAAGTAAAGTAGTTGCAAACTCATCCTTTTAGAAACTTGTTTGGGCTGTTGAGAGGAGTAAAAAACCATCAAAAATTTCAATCCTGCATGATTCTACCAAGAAATGTGATTCTTCATTCAAAACCTGATTTTTGCTATTGGGCTCTATTGAATAATGAATGTTTTGAATTTTCTCCAAAAGTAAAGTAGTTGCAAACTCATGCTTTTAGAGACTTGTTTGGGCTCATGAGTGGAGTAGAAAAACATCAAAAATTTCAGTCCTGCATGATTCTACCAAGAAATGTGTGTTCATTGAAACCGCTGGTTTTTGATAGTTTGGGCCCTATTGAATAATGAATGTTTTGAATTTTCTCCAAAAGTAAAGTAGTTGCAAACTCATCCTTTTAGAAACTTGTTTGGGCTGTTGAGAGGAGTAAAAAACCATCAAAAATTTCAATCCTGCATGATTTTACCAAGAAATGTGATTCTTCATTCAAAACCTGATTTTTGCTATTGGGCTCTATTGAATAATGAATGTTTTGAATTTTCTCCAAAAGTAAAGTAGTTGCAAACTCATGCTTTTAGAGACTTGTTTGGGCTCATGGGAGGAGTAGAAAAACATCAAAAATTTCAGTCCTGCATGATTCTACCAAGAAATGTGTGTTCATTGAAACTGCTGGTTTTTGATAGTTTGGGCCCTATTGAATAATGAATGTTTTGAATTTTCTCCAAAAGTAAAGTAGTTGCAAACTCATCTTTTAGAATCTTGTTTGGGCTGTTGAGAGGAGTAAAAAACCATCAAAAATTTCAATCCTGCATGATTCTACCAAGAAATGTGATTCTTCATTCAAAACGCTGGTTTTTGCTATTGGGCTCTTTTGAGTAATGAATGTTTTGAATTTTCTCCAAAAGTAAAGTAGTTGCAAACTCATGCTTTTAGAGACTTGTTTGGGCTCATGAGAGGAGTAGAAAAACATCAAAAATTTCAGTCCTGCATGATTCTACCAAGAAATGTGTGTTCATTCACACCGCTGGTTTTTGATAGTTTGGGCCCTATTGAATAATGAATGTTTTGAATTTTCTCCAAAAGTAAAGTAGTTGCAAACTCATCCTTTTAGAAACTTGTTTGGGCTGTTGAGAGGAGTAAAAAACCATCAAAAATTTCAATCCTGCATGATTTTACCAAGAAATGTGATTCTTCATTCAAAACCTGATTTTTGCTATTGGGCTCTATTGAATAATGAATGTTTTGAATTTTCTCCAAAAGTAAAGTAGTTGCAAACTCATGCTTTTAGAGACTTGTTTGGGCTCATGAGAGGAGTAGAAAAACATCAAAAATTTCAGTCCTGCATGATTCTACCAAGAAATGTGTGTTCATTGAAACCGCTGGTTTTTGATAGTTTGGGCCCTATTGAATAATGAATGTTTTGAATTTTCTCCAAAAGTAAAGTAGTTGCAAACTCATCCTTTTAGAAACTTGTTTGGGCTGTTGAGAGGAGTAAAAAACCATCAAAAATTTCAATCCTGCATGATTCTACCAAGAAATGTGATTCTTCATTCAAAACGCTGGTTTTTGCTATTGGGCTCTATTGAATAATGAATGTTTTGAATTTTCTCCAAAAGTAAAGTAGTTGCAAACTCATGCTTTTAGAGACTTGTTTGGGCTCATGAGAGGAGTAGAAAAACATCAAAAATTTCAGTCCTGCATGATTCTACCAAGAAATGTGTGTTCATTGAAACCGCTGGTTTTTGATAGTTTGGGCCCTATTGAATAATGAATGTTTTGAATTTTCTCCAGAAGTAAAGTAGTTGCAAACTCATCCTTTTAGAAACTTGTTTGGGCTGTTGAGAGGAGTAAAAAACCATCAAAAATTTCAATCCTGCATGATTTTACCAAGAAATGTGATTCTTCATTCAAAACCTGATTTTTGCTATTGGGCTCTATTGAATAATGAATGTTTTGAATTTTCTCCAAAAGTAAAGTAGTTGCAAACTCATGTTTTTAGAGACTTGTTTGGGCTCATGAGAGGAGTAGAAAAACATCAAAAATTTCAGTCCTGCATGATTCTACCAAGAAATGTGTGTTCATTGAAACCGCTGGTTTTTGATAGTTTGGGCCCTATTGAATAATGAATGTTTTGAATTTTCTCCAAAAGTAAAGTAGTTGCAAACTCATCCTTTTAGAAACTTGTTTGGGCTGTTGAGAGGAGTAAAAAACCATCAAAAATTTCAATCCTGCATGATTCTACCAAGAAATGTGATTCTTCATTCAAAACGCTGGTTTTTGCTATTGGGCTCTATTGAATAATGAATGTTTTGAATTTTCTCCAAAAGTAAAGTAGTTGCAAACTCATGCTTTTAGAGACTTGTTTGGGCTGTTGAGAGGAGTAAAAGACCATCAAAAATTTCAATCCTGCATGATTCTACCAAGAAATGTGATTCTTCATTCAAAACCTGATTTTTGCTATTGGGCTCTATTGAATAATGAATGTTTTGAATTTTCTCCAAAAGTAAAGTAGTTGCAAACTCATGCTTTTAGAGACTTGTTTGGGCTCATGAGAGAAGTAGAAAAACATCAAAAATTTCAGTCCTGCATGATTCTACCAAGAAATGTGTGTTCATTGAAACCGCTGGTTTTTGATAGTTTGGGCCCTATTGAATAATGAATGTTTTGAATTTTCTCCAAAAGTAAAGTAGTTGCTAACTCATCCTTTTAGAAACTTGTTTGGGCTGTTTAGAGGAGTAAAAAACCATCAAAAATTTCAATCCTGCATGATTCTACCAAGAAATGTGATTCTTCATTCAAAACCTGATTTTTGCTATTGGGCTCTATTGAATAATGAATGTTTTGAATTTTCTCCAAAAGTAAAGTAGTTGCAAACTCATGCTTTTAGAGACTTGTTTGGGCTCATGAGAGGAGTAGAAAAACATCAAAAATTTCAGTCCTGCATGATTCTACCAAGAAATGTGTGTTCATTGAAACCGCTGGTTTTTGATAGTTTGGGCCCTATTGAATAATGAATGTTTTGAATTTTCTCCAAAAGTAAAGTAGTTGCAAACTCATCCTTTTAGAAACTTGTTTGGGCTGTTGAGAGGAGTAAAAAACCATCAAAAATTTCAATCCTGCATGATTCTACCAAGAAATGTGATTCTTCATTCAAAACGCTGGTTTTTGCTATTGGGCTCTTTTGAGTAATGAATGTTTTGAATTTTCTCCAAAAGTAAAGTAGTTGCAAACTCATGCTTTTAGAGACTTGTTTGGGCTCATGAGAGGAGTAGAAAAACATCAAAAATTTCAGTCCTGCATGATTCTACCAAGAAATGTGTGTTCATTCAAACCGCTGGTTTTTGATAGTTTGGGCCCTATTGAATAATGAATGTTTTGAATTTTCTCCAAAAGTAAAGTAGTTGCAAACTCATCCTTTTAGAAACTTGTTTGGGCTGTTGAGAGGAGTAAAAATCCATCAAAAATTTCAATCCTGCATGATTCTACCAAGAAATGTGATTCTTCATTCAAAACGCTGGTTTTTGCTATTGGGCTCTTTTGAGTAATGAATGTTTGGAATTTTCTCCAAAAGTAAAGTAGTTGCAAACTCATGCTTTTAGAGACTTGTTTGGGCTCATGAGAGGAGTAGAAAAACATCAAAAATTTCAGTCCTGCATGATTCTACCAAGAAATGTGTGTTCATTGAAACTGCTGGTTTTTGATAGTTTGGGCCCTATTGAATAATGAATGTTTTGAATTTTCTCCAAAAGTAAAGTAGTTGCAAACTCATCTTTTAGAATCTTGTTTGGGCTGTTGAGAGGAGTAAAAAACCATCAAAAATTTCAATCCTGCATGATTCTACCAAGAAATGTGATTCTTCATTCAAAACGCTGGTTTTTGCTATTGGGCTCTTTTGAGTAATGAATGTTTTGAATTTTCTCCAAAAGTAAAGTAGTTGCAAACTCATGCTTTTAGAGACTTGTTTGGGCTCATGAGAGGAGTAGAAAAACATCAAAAATTTCAGTCCTGCATGATTCTACCAAGAAATGTGTGTTCATTCACACCGCTGGTTTTTGATAGTTTGGGCCCTATTGAATAATGAATGTTTTGAATTTTCTCCAAAAGTAAAGTAGTTGCAAACTCATCCTTTTAGAAACTTGTTTGGGCTGTTGAGAGGAGTAAAAAACCATCAAAAATTTCAATCCTGCATGATTTTACCAAGAAATGTGATTCTTCATTCAAAACCTGATTTTTGCTATTGGGCTCTATTGAATAATGAATGTTTTGAATTTTCTCCAAAAGTAAAGTAGTTGCAAACTCATGCTTTTAGAGACTTGTTTGGGCTCATGAGAGGAGTAGAAAAACATCAAAAATTTCAGTCCTGCATGATTCTACCAAGAAATGTGTGTTCATTGAAACCGCTGGTTTTTGATAGTTTGGGCCCTATTGAATAATGAATGTTTTGAATTTTCTCCAAAAGTAAAGTAGTTGCAAACTCATCCTTTTAGAAACTTGTTTGGGCTGTTGAGAGGAGTAAAAAACCATCAAAAATTTCAATCCTGCATGATTCTACCAAGAAATGTGATTCTTCATTCAAAACGCTGGTTTTTGCTATTGGGCTCTATTGAATAATGAATGTTTTGAATTTTCTCCAAAAGTAAAGTAGTTGCAAACTCATGCTTTTAGAGACTTGTTTGGGCTCATGAGAGGAGTAGAAAAACATCAAAAATTTCAGTCCTGCATGATTCTACCAAGAAATGTGTGTTCATTGAAACCGCTGGTTTTTGATAGTTTGGGCCCTATTGAATAATGAATGTTTTGAATTTTCTCCAGAAGTAAAGTAGTTGCAAACTCATCCTTTTAGAAACTTGTTTGGGCTGTTGAGAGGAGTAAAAAACCATCAAAAATTTCAATCCTGCATGATTTTACCAAGAAATGTGATTCTTCATTCAAAACCTGATTTTTGCTATTGGGCTCTATTGAATAATGAATGTTTTGAATTTTCTCCAAAAGTAAAGTAGTTGCAAACTCATGTTTTTAGAGACTTGTTTGGGCTCATGAGAGGAGTAGAAAAACATCAAAAATTTCAGTCCTGCATGATTCTACCAAGAAATGTGTGTTCATTGAAACCGCTGGTTTTTGATAGTTTGGGCCCTATTGAATAATGAATGTTTTGAATTTTCTCCAAAAGTAAAGTAGTTGCAAACTCATCCTTTTAGAAACTTGTTTGGGCTGTTGAGAGGAGTAAAAAACCATCAAAAATTTCAATCCTGCATGATTCTACCAAGAAATGTGATTCTTCATTCAAAACGCTGGTTTTTGCTATTGGGCTCTATTGAATAATGAATGTTTTGAATTTTCTCCAAAAGTAAAGTAGTTGCAAACTCATGCTTTTAGAGACTTGTTTGGGCTGTTGAGAGGAGTAAAAGACCATCAAAAATTTCAATCCTGCATGATTCTACCAAGAAATGTGATTCTTCATTCAAAACCTGATTTTTGCTATTGGGCTCTATTGAATAATGAATGTTTTGAATTTTCTCCAAAAGTAAAGTAGTTGCAAACTCATGCTTTTAGAGACTTGTTTGGGCTCATGAGAGAAGTAGAAAAACATCAAAAATTTCAGTCCTGCATGATTCTACCAAGAAATGTGTGTTCATTGAAACCGCTGGTTTTTGATAGTTTGGGCCCTATTGAATAATGAATGTTTTGAATTTTCTCCAAAACTAAAGTAGTTGCAAACTCATCCTTTTAGAAACTTGTTTGGGCTGTTTAGAGGAGTAAAAAACCATCAAAAATTTCAATCCTGCATGATTCTACCAAGAAATGTGATTCTTCATTCAAAACCTGATTTTTGCTATTGGGCTCTATTGAATAATGAATGTTTTGAATTTTCTCCAAAAGTAAAGTAGTTGCAAACTCATGCTTTTAGAGACTTGTTTGGGCTCATGAGAGGAGTAGAAAAACATCAAAAATTTCAGTCCTGCATGATTCTACCAAGAAATGTGTGTTCATTGAAACCGCTGGTTTTTGATAGTTTGGGCCCTATTGAATAATGAATGTTTTGAATTTTCTCCAAAAGTAAAGTAGTTGCAAACTCATCCTTTTAGAAACTTGTTTGGGCTGTTGAGAGGAGTAAAAAACCATCAAAAATTTCAATCCTGCATGATTCTACCAAGAAATGTGATTCTTCATTCAAAACGCTGGTTTTTGCTATTGGGCTCTTTTGAGTAATGAATGTTTTGAATTTTCTCCAAAAGTAAAGTAGTTGCAAACTCATGCTTTTAGAGACTTGTTTGGGCTCATGAGAGGAGTAGAAAAACATCAAAAATTTCAGTCCTGCATGATTCTACCAAGAAATGTGTGTTCATTCAAACCGCTGGTTTTTGATAGTTTGGGCCCTATTGAATAATGAATGTTTTGAATTTTCTCCAAAAGTAAAGTAGTTGCAAACTCATCCTTTTAGAAACTTGTTTGGGCTGTTGAGAGGAGTAAAAAACCATCAAAAATTTCAATCCTGCATGATTTTACCAAGAAATGTGATTCTTCATTCAAAACCTGATTTTTGCTATTGGGCTCTATTGAATAATGAATGTTTTGAATTTTCTCCAAAAGTAAAGTAGTTGCAAACTCATGCTTTTAGAGACTTGTTTGGGCTCATGAGAGGAGTAGAAAAACATCAAAAATTTCAGTCCTGCATGATTCTACCAAGAAATGTGTGTTCATTCAAACCGCTGGTTTTTGATAGTTTGGGCCCTATTGAATAATGAATGTTTTGAATTTTCTCCAAAAGTAAAGTAGTTGCAAACTCATCCTTTTAGAAACTTGTTTGGGCTGTTGAGAGGAGTAAAAATCCATCAAAAATTTCAATCCTGCATGATTCTACCAAGAAATGTGATTCTTCATTCAAAACGCTGGTTTTTGCTATTGGGCTCTTTTGAGTAATGAATGTTTGGAATTTTCTCCAAAAGTAAAGTAGTTGCAAACTCATGCTTTTAGAGACTTGTTTGGGCTCATGAGAGGAGTAGAAAAACATCAAAAATTTCAGTCCTGCATGATTCTACCAAGAAATGTGTGTTCATTCAAACCGCTGGTTTTTGATATTTTGGGCCCTATTGAATAATGAATGTTTTGAATTTTCTCCAAAAGTAAAGTAGTTGCAAACTCATCCTTTTAGAAACTTGTTTGGGCTGTTGAGAGGAGTAAAAAACCATCAAAAATTTCAATCCTGCATGATTCTACCAAGAAATGTGATTCTTCATTCAAAACCTGATTTTTGCTATTGGGCTCTATTGAATAATGAATGTTTTGAATTTTCTCCAAAAGTAAAGTAGTTGCAAACTCATGCTTTTAGAGACTTGTTTGGGCTCATGAGAGGAGTAGAAAAACATCAAAAATTTCAGTCCTGCATGATTCTACCAAGAAATGTGTGTTCATTGAAACCGCTGGTTTTTGATAGTTTGGGCCCTATTGAATAATGAATGTTTTGAATTTTCTCCAAAAGTAAAGTAGTTGCAAACTCATCCTTTTAGAAACTTGTTTGGGCTGTTGAGAGGAGTAAAAAACCATCAAAAATTTCAATCCTGCATGATTTTACCAAGAAATGTGATTCTTCATTCAAAACCTGATTTTTGCTATTGGGCTCTATTGAATAATGAATGTTTTGAATTTTCTCCAAAAGTAAAGTAGTTGCAAACTCATGCTTTTAGAGACTTGTTTGGGCTCATGAGAGGAGTAGAAAAACATCAAAAATTTCAGTCCTGCATGATTCTACCAAGAAATGTGTGTTCATTGAAACCGCTGGTTTTTGATAGTTTGGGCCCTATTGAATAATGAATGTTTTGAATTTTCTCCAAAAGTAAAGTAGTTGCAAACTCATCCTTTTAGAAACTTGTTTGGGCTGTTGAGAGGAGTAAAAAACCATCAAAAATTTCAATCCTGCATGATTTTACCAAGAAATGTGATTCTTCATTCAAAACCTGATTTTTGCTATTGGGCTCTATTGAATAATGAATGTTTTGAATTTTCTCCAAAAGTAAAGTAGTTGCAAACTCATGCTTTTAGAGACTTGTTTGGGCTCATGGGAGGAGTAGAAAAACATCAAAAATTTCAGTCCTGCATGATTCTACCAAGAAATGTGTGTTCATTGAAACTGCTGGTTTTTGATAGTTTGGGCCCTATTGAATAATGAATGTTTTGAATTTTCTCCAAAAGTAAAGTAGTTGCAAACTCATCTTTTAGAAACTTGTTTGGGCTGTTGAGCGGAGTAAAAAACCATCAAAAATTTCAATCCTGCATGATTCTACCAAGAAATGTGATTCTTCATTCAAAACGCTGGTTTTTGCTATTGGGCTCTTTTGAGTAATGAATGTTTTGAATTTTCTCCAAAAGTAAAGTAGTTGCAAACTCATGCTTTTAGAGACTTGTTTGGGCTCATGAGAGGAGTAGAAAAACATCAAAAATTTCAGTCCTGCATGATTCTACCAAGAAATGTGTGTTCATTCACACCGCTGGTTTTTGATAGTTTGGGCCCTATTGAATAATGAATGTTTTGAATTTTCTCCAAAAGTAAAGTAGTTGCAAACTCATCCTTTTAGAAACTTGTTTGGGCTGTTGAGAGGAGTAAAAAACCATCAAAAATTTCAATCCTGCATGATTCTACCAAGAAATGTGATTCTTCATTCAAAACGCTGGTTTTTGCTATTGGGCTCTATTGAATAATGAATGTTTTGAATTTTCTCCAAAAGTAAAGTAGTTGCAAACTCATGCTTTTAGAGACTTGTTTGGGCTCATGAGAGGAGTAGAAAAACATCAAAAATTTCAGTCCTGCATGATTCTACCAAGAAATGTGTGTTCATTGAAACCGCTGGTTTTTGATAGTTTGGGCCCTATTGAATAATGAATGTTTTGAATTTTCTCCAGAAGTAAAGTAGTTGCAAACTCATCCTTTTAGAAACTTGTTTGGGCTGTTGAGAGGAGTAAAAAACCATCAAAAATTTCAATCCTGCATGATTTTACCAAGAAATGTGATTCTTCATTCAAAACCTGATTTTTGCTATTGGGCTCTATTGAATAATGAATGTTTTGAATTTTCTCCAAAAGTAAAGTAGTTGCAAACTCATGTTTTTAGAGACTTGTTTGGGCTCATGAGAGGAGTAGAAAAACATCAAAAATTTCAGTCCTGCATGATTCTACCAAGAAATGTGTGTTCATTGAAACCGCTGGTTTTTGATAGTTTGGGCCCTATTGAATAATGAATGTTTTGAATTTTCTCCAAAAGTAAAGTAGTTGCAAACTCATCCTTTTAGAAACTTGTTTGGGCTGTTGAGAGGAGTAAAAAACCATCAAAAATTTCAATCCTGCATGATTCTACCAAGAAATGTGATTCTTCATTCAAAACGCTGGTTTTTGCTATTGGGCTCTATTGAATGATGAATGTTTTGAATTTTCTCCAAAAGTAAAGTAGTTGCAAACTCATGCTTTTAGAGACTTGTTTGGGCTGTTGAGAGGAGTAAAAGACCATCAAAAATTTCAATCCTGCATGATTCTACCAAGAAATGTGATTCTTCATTCAAAACCTGATTTTTGCTATTGGGCTCTATTGAATAATGAATGTTTTGAATTTTCTCCAAAAGTAAAGTAGTTGCAAACTCATGCTTTTAGAGACTTGTTTGGGCTCATGAGAGAAGTAGAAAAACATCAAAAATTTCAGTCCTGCATGATTCTACCAAGAAATGTGTGTTCATTGAAACCGCTGGTTTTTGATAGTTTGGGCCCTATTGAATAATGAATGTTTTGAATTTTCTCCAAAAGTAAAGTAGTTGCAAACTCATCCTTTTAGAAACTTGTTTGGGCTGTTTAGAGGAGTAAAAAACCATCAAAAATTTCAATCCTGCATGATTCTACCAAGAAATGTGATTCTTCATTCAAAACCTGATTTTTGCTATTGGGCTCTATTGAATAATGAATGTTTTGAATTTTCTCCAAAAGTAAAGTAGTTGCAAACTCATGCTTTTAGAGACTTGTTTGGGCTCATGAGAGGAGTAGAAAAACATCAAAAATTTCAGTCCTGCATGATTCTACCAAGAAATGTGTGTTCATTGAAACCGCTGGTTTTTGATAGTTTGGGCCCTATTGAATAATGAATGTTTTGAATTTTCTCCAAAAGTAAAGTAGTTGCAAACTCATCCTTTTAGAAACTTGTTTGGGCTGTTGAGAGGAGTAAAAAACCATCAAAAATTTCAATCCTGCATGATTCTACCAAGAAATGTGATTCTTCATTCAAAACGCTGGTTTTTGCTATTGGGCTCTTTTGAGTAATGAATGTTTTGAATTTTCTCCAAAAGTAAAGTAGTTGCAAACTCATGCTTTTAGAGACTTGTTTGGGCTCATGAGAGGAGTAGAAAAACATCAAAAATTTCAGTCCTGCATGATTCTACCAAGAAATGTGTGTTCATTCAAACCGCTGGTTTTTGATAGTTTGGGCCCTATTGAATAATGAATGTTTTGAATTTTCTCCAAAAGTAAAGTAGTTGCAAACTCATCCTTTTAGAAACTTGTTTGGGCTGTTGAGAGGAGTAAAAAACCATCAAAAATTTCAATCCTGCATGATTTTACCAAGAAATGTGATTCTTCATTCAAAACCTGATTTTTGCTATTGGGCTCTATTGAATAATGAATGTTTTGAATTTTCTCCAAAAGTAAAGTAGTTGCAAACTCATGCTTTTAGAGACTTGTTTGGGCTCATGAGAGGAGTAGAAAAACATCAAAAATTTCAGTCCTGCATGATTCTACCAAGAAATGTGTGTTCATTCAAACCGCTGGTTTTTGATAGTTTGGGCCCTATTGAATAATGAATGTTTTGAATTTTCTCCAAAAGTAAAGTAGTTGCAAACTCATCCTTTTAGAAACTTGTTTGGGCTGTTGAGAGGAGTAAAAATCCATCAAAAATTTCAATCCTGCATGATTCTACCAAGAAATGTGATTCTTCATTCAAAACGCTGGTTTTTGCTATTGGGCTCTTTTGAGTAATGAATGTTTGGAATTTTCTCCAAAAGTAAAGTAGTTGCAAACTCATGCTTTTAGAGACTTGTTTGGGCTCATGAGAGGAGTAGAAAAACATCAAAAATTTCAGTCCTGCATGATTCCACCAAGAAATGTGTGTTCATTCAAACCGCTGGTTTTTGATATTTTGGGCCCTATTGAATAATGAATGTTTTGAATTTTCTCCAAAAGTAAAGTAGTTGCAAACTCATCCTTTTAGAAACTTGTTTGGGCTGTTGAGAGGAGTAAAAAACCATCAAAAATTTCAATCCTGCATGATTCTACCAAGAAATGTGATTCTTCATTCAAAACCTGATTTTTGCTATTGGGCTCTATTGAATAATGAATGTTTTGAATTTTCTCCAAAAGTAAAGTAGTTGCAAACTCATGCTTTTAGAGACTTGTTTGGGCTCATGAGAGGAGTAGAAAAACATCAAAAATTTCAGTCCTGCATGATTCTACCAAGAAATGTGTGTTCATTGAAACCGCTGGTTTTTGATAGTTTGGGCCCTATTGAATAATGAATGTTTTGAATTTTCTCCAAAAGTAAAGTAGTTGCAAACTCATCCTTTTAGAAACTTGTTTGGGCTGTTGAGAGGAGTAAAAAACCATCAAAAATTTCAATCCTGCATGATTTTACCAAGAAATGTGATTCTTCATTCAAAACCTGATTTTTGCTATTGGGCTCTATTGAATAATGAATGTTTTGAATTTTCTCCAAAAGTAAAGTAGTTGCAAACTCATGCTTTTAGAGACTTGTTTGGGCTCAGGAGAGGAGTAGAAAAACATCAAAAATTTCAGTCCTGCATGATTCTACCAAGAAATGTGTGTTCATTGAAACCGCTGGTTTTTGATAGTTTGGGCCCTATTGAATAATGAATGTTTTGAATTTTCTCCAAAAGTAAAGTAGTTGCAAACTCATCCTTTTAGAAACTTGTTTGGGCTGTTGAGAGGAGTAAAAAACCATCAAAAATTTCAATCCTGCATGATTTTACCAAGAAATGTGATTCTTCATTCAAAACCTGATTTTTGCTATTGGGCTCTATTGAATAATGAATGTTTTGAATTTTCTCCAAAAGTAAAGTAGTTGCAAACTCATGCTTTTAGAGACTTGTTTGGGCTCATGGGAGGAGTAGAAAAACATCAAAAATTTCAGTCCTGCATGATTCTACCAAGAAATGTGTGTTCATTGAAACTGCTGGTTTTTGATAGTTTGGGCCCTATTGAATAATGAATGTTTTGAATTTTCTCCAAAAGTAAAGTAGTTGCAAACTCATCTTTTAGAAACTTGTTTGGGCTGTTGAGCGGAGTAAAAAACCATCAAAAATTTCAATCCTGCATGATTCTACCAAGAAATGTGATTCTTCATTCAAAACGCTGGTTTTTGCTATTGGGCTCTTTTGAGTAATGAATGTTTTGAATTTTCTCCAAAAGTAAAGTAGTTGCAAACTCATGCTTTTAGAGACTTGTTTGGGCTCATGAGAGGAGTAGAAAAACATCAAAAATTTCAGTCCTGCATGATTCTACCAAGAAATGTGTGTTCATTCACACCGCTGGTTTTTGATAGTTTGGGCCCTATTGAATAATGAATGTTTTGAATTTTCTCCAAAAGTAAAGTAGTTGCAAACTCATCCTTTTAGAAACTTGTTTGGGCTGTTGAGAGGAGTAAAAAACCATCAAAAATTTCAATCCTGCATGATTTTACCAAGAAATGTGATTCTTCATTCAAAACCTGATTTTTGCTATTGGGCTCTATTGAATAATGAATGTTTTGAATTTTCTCCAAAAGTAAAGTAGTTGCAAACTCATGCTTTTAGAGACTTGTTTGGGCTCATGAGAGGAGTAGAAAAACATCAAAAATTTCAGTCCTGCATGATTCTACCAAGAAATGTGTGTTCATTGAAACCGCTGGTTTTTGATAGTTTGGGCCCTATTGAATAATGAATGTTTTGAATTTTCTCCAAAAGTAAAGTAGTTACAAACTCATCCTTTTAGAAACTTGTTTGGGCTGTTGAGAGGAGTAAAAAACCATCAAAAATTTCAATCCTGCATGATTCTACCAAGAAATGTGATTCTTCATTCAAAACGCTGGTTTTTGCTATTGGGCTCTATTGAATAATGAATGTTTTGAATTTTCTCCAAAAGTAAAGTAGTTGCAAACTCATCCTTTTAGAGACTTGTTTGGGCTCATGAGAGGAGTAGAAAAACATCAAAAATATCAGTCCTGCACGATTCTACCAAGAAATGTGTGTTCATTCAAACCGCTGGTTTTTGATATTTTGGGCCCTATTGAATAATGAATGTTTTGAATTTTCTCCAAAAGTAAAGTAGTTGCAAACTCATCCTTTTAGAAACTTGTTTGGGCTGTTGAGAGGAGTAAAAAACCATCAAAAATTTCAATCCTGCATGATTCTACCAAGAAATGTGATTCTTCATTCAAAACCTGATTTTTGCTATTGGGCTCTATTGAATAATGAATGTTTTGAATTTTCTCCAAAAGTAAAGTAGTTGCAAACTCATGCTTTTAGAGACTTGTTTGGGCTCATGAGAGGAGTAGAAAAACATCAAAAATTTCAGTCCTGCATGATTCTACCAAGAAATGTGTGTTCATTGAAACCGCTGGTTTTTGATAGTTTGGGCCCTATTGAATAATGAATGTTTTGAATTTTCTCCAAAAGTAAAGTAGTTGCAAACTCATCCTTTTAGAAACTTGTTTGGGCTGTTGAGAGGAGTAAAAAACCATCAAAAATTTCAATCCTGCATGATTCTACCAAGAAATGTGATTCTTCATTCAAAACCTGATTTTTGCTATTGGGCTCTATTGAATAATGAATGTTTTGAATTTTCTCCAAAAGTAAAGTAGTTGCAAACTCATGCTTTTAGAGACTTGTTTGGGCTCATGAGAGGAGTAGAAAAACATCAAAAATTTCAGTCCTGCATGATTCTACCAAGAAATGTGTGTTCATTGAAACCGCTGGTTTTTGATAGTTTGGGCCCTATTGAATAATGAATGTTTTGAATTTTCTCCAGAAGTAAAGTAGTTGCAAACTCATCCTTTTAGAAACTTGTTTGGGCTGTTGAGAGGAGTAAAAAACCATCAAAAATTTCAATCCTGCATGATTTTACCAAGAAATGTGATTCTTCATTCAAAACCTGATTTTTGCTATTGGGCTCTATTGAATAATGAATGTTTTGAATTTTCTCCAAAAGTAAAGTAGTTGCAAACTCATGCTTTTAGAGACTTGTTTGGGCTCATGAGAGGAGTAGAAAAACATCAAAAATTTCAGTCCTGCATGATTCTACCAAGAAATGTGTGTTCATTGAAACCGCTGGTTTTTGATAGTTTGGGCCCTATTGAATAATGAATGTTTTGAATTTTCTCCAAAAGTAAAGTAGTTGCAAACTTATCCTTTTAGAAACTTGTTTGGGCTGTTGAGAGGAGTAAAAAACCATCAAAAATTTCAATCCTGCATGATTCTACCAAGAAATGTGATTCTTCATTCAAAACGCTGGTTTTTGCTATTGGGCTCTATTGAATAATGAATGTTTTGAATTTTCTCCAAAAGTAAAGTAGTTGCAAACTCATGCTTTTAGAGACTTGTTTGGGCTCATGAGAGGAGTAGAAAAACATCAAAAATTTCAGTCCTGCATGATTCTACCAAGAAATGTGTGTTCATTGAAACCGCTGGTTTTTGATAGTTTGGGCCCTATTGAATAATGAATGTTTTGAATTTTCTCCAGAAGTAAAGTTGTTGCAAACTCATCCTTTTAGAAACTTGTTTGGGCTGTTGAGAGGAGTAAAAAACCATCAAAAATTTCAATCCTGCATGATTTTACCAAGAAATGTGATTCTTCATTCAAAACCTGATTTTTGCTATTGGGCTCTATTGAATAGTGAATGTTTTGAATTTTCTCCAAAAGTAAAGTAGTTGCAAACTCATGCTTTTAGAGACTTGTTTGGGCTCATGAGAGGAGTAGAAAAACATCAAAAATTTCAGTCCTGCATGATTCTACCAAGAAATGTGTGTTCATTGAAACCGCTGGTTTTTGATAGTTTGGGCCCTATTGAATAATGAATGTTTTGAATTTTCTCCAAAAGTAAAGTAGTTGCAAACTCATCCTTTTAGAAACTTGTTTGGGCTGTTGAGAGGAGTAAAAAACCATCAAAAATTTCAATCCTGCATGATTTTACCAAGAAATGTGATTCTTCATTCAAAACCTGATTTTTGCTATTGGGCTCTATTGAATAATGAATGTTTTGAATATTCTCCAAAAGTAAAGTAGTTGCAAACTCATGCTTTTAGAGACTTGTTTGGGCTCATGAGAGGAGTAGAAAAACATCAAAAATTTCAGTCCTGCATGATTCTACCAAGAAATGTGTGTTCATTGAAACCGCTGGTTTTTGATAGTTTGGGCCCTATTGAATAATGAATGTTTTGCATTTTCTCCAAAAGTAAAGTAGTTGCAAACTCATCCTTTTAGAAACTTGTTTGGGCTGTTGAGAGGAGTAAAAGACCATCAAAAATTTCAATCCTGCATGATTCTACCAAGAAATGTGATTCTTCATTCAAAACCTGATTTTTGCTATTGGGCTCTATTGAATAATGAATGTTTTGAATTTTCTCCAAAAGTAAAGTAGTTGCAAACTCATGCTTTTAGAGACTTGTTTGGGCTCATGAGAGGAGTAGAAAAACATCAAAAATTTCAGTCCTGCATGATTCTACCAAGAAATGTGTGTTCATTGAAACCGCTGGTTTTTGATAGTTTGGGCCCTATTGAATAATGAATGTTTTGAATTTTCTCCAAAAGTAAAGTAGTTGCAAACTCATCCTTTTAGAAACTTGTTTGGGCTGTTGAGAGGAGTAAAAAACCATCAAAAATTTCAATCCTGCATGATTTTACCAAGAAATGTGATTCTTCATTCAAAACCTGATTTTTGCTATTGGGCTCTATTGAATAATGAATGTTTTGAATTTTCTCCAAAAGTAAAGTAGTTGCAAACTCATGCTTTTAGAGACTTGTTTGGGCTCATGAGAGGAGTAGAAAAACATCAAAAATTTCAGTCCTGCATGATTCTACCAAGAAATGTGTGTTCATTGAAACCGCTGGTTTTTGATAGTTTGGGCCCTATTGAATAATGAATGTTTTGAATTTTCTCCAAAAGTAAAGTAGTTGCAAACTCATCCTTTTAGAAACTTGTTTAGGCTGTTGAGAGGAGTAAAAAACCATCAAAAATTTCAATCCTGCATGATTTTACCAAGAAATGTGATTCTTCATTCAAAACCTGATTTTTGCTATTGGGCTCTATTGAATAATGAATGTTTTGAATTTTCTCCAAAAGTAAAGTAGTTGCAAACTCATGCTTTTAGAGACTTGTTTGGGCTCATGGGAGGAGTAGAAAAACATCAAAAATTTCAGTCCTGCATGATTCTACCAAGAAATGTGTGTTCATTGAAACTGCTGGTTTTTGATAGTTTGGGCCCTATTGAATAATGAATGTTTTGAATTTTCTCCAAAAGTAAAGTAGTTGCAAACTCATCTTTTAGAAACTTGTTTGGGCTGTTGAGCGGAGTAAAAAACCATCAAAAATTTCAATCCTGCATGATTCTACCAAGAAATGTGATTCTTCATTCAAAACGCTGGTTTTTGCTATTGGGCTCTTTTGAGTAATGAATGTTTTGAATTTTCTCCAAAAGTAAAGTAGTTGCAAACTCATGCTTTTAGAGACTTGTTTGGGCTCATGAGAGGAGTAGAAAAACATCAAAAATTTCAGTCCTGCATGATTCTACCAAGAAATGTGTGTTCATTCACACCGCTGGTTTTTGATAGTTTGGGCCCTATTGAATAATGAATGTTTTGAATTTTCTCCAAAAGTAAAGTAGTTGCAAACTCATCCTTTTAGAAACTTGTTTGGGCTGTTGAGAGGAGTAAAAAACCATCAAAAATTTCAATCCTGCATGATTTTACCAAGAAATGTGATTCTTCATTCAAAACCTGATTTTTGCTATTGGGCTCTATTGAATAATGAATGTTTTGAATTTTCTCCAAAAGTAAAGTAGTTGCAAACTCATGCTTTTAGAGACTTGTTTGGGCTCATGAGAGGAGTAGAAAAACATCAAAAATTTCAGTCCTGCATGATTCTACCAAGAAATGTGTGTTCATTGAAACCGCTGGTTTTTGATAGTTTGGGCCCTATTGAATAATGAATGTTTTGAATTTTCTCCAAAAGTAAAGTAGTTACAAACTCATCCTTTTAGAAACTTGTTTGGGCTGTTGAGAGGAGTAAAAAACCATCAAAAATTTCAATCCTGCATGATTCTACCAAGAAATGTGATTCTTCATTCAAAACGCTGGTTTTTGCTATTGGGCTCTATTGAATAATGAATGTTTTGAATTTTCTCCAAAAGTAAAGTAGTTGCAAACTCATCCTTTTAGAGACTTGTTTGGGCTCATGAGAGGAGTAGAAAAACATCAAAAATATCAGTCCTGCACGATTCTACCAAGAAATGTGTGTTCATTCAAACCGCTGGTTTTTGATATTTTGGGCCCTATTGAATAATGAATGTTTTGAATTTTCTCCAAAAGTAAAGTAGTTGCAAACTCATCCTTTTAGAAACTTGTTTGGGCTGTTGAGAGGAGTAAAAAACCATCAAAAATTTCAATCCTGCATGATTCTACCAAGAAATGTGATTCTTCATTCAAAACCTGATTTTTGCTATTGGGCTCTATTGAATAATGAATGTTTTGAATTTTCTCCAAAAGTAAAGTAGTTGCAAACTCATGCTTTTAGAGACTTGTTTGGGCTCATGAGAGGAGTAGAAAAACATCAAAAATTTCAGTCCTGCATGATTCTACCAAGAAATGTGTGTTCATTGAAACCGCTGGTTTTTGATAGTTTGGGCCCTATTGAATAATGAATGTTTTGAATTTTCTCCAAAAGTAAAGTAGTTGCAAACTCATCCTTTTAGAAACTTGTTTGGGCTGTTGAGAGGAGTAAAAAACCATCAAAAATTTCAATCCTGCATGATTCTACCAAGAAATGTGATTCTTCATTCAAAACCTGATTTTTGCTATTGGGCTCTATTGAATAATGAATGTTTTGAATTTTCTCCAAAAGTAAAGTAGTTGCAAACTCATGCTTTTAGAGACTTGTTTGGGCTCATGAGAGGAGTAGAAAAACATCAAAAATTTCAGTCCTGCATGATTCTACCAAGAAATGTGTGTTCATTGAAACCGCTGGTTTTTGATAGTTTGGGCCCTATTGAATAATGAATGTTTTGAATTTTCTCCAGAAGTAAAGTAGTTGCAAACTCATCCTTTTAGAAACTTGTTTGGGCTGTTGAGAGGAGTAAAAAACCATCAAAAATTTCAATCCTGCATGATTTTACCAAGAAATGTGATTCTTCATTCAAAACCTGATTTTTGCTATTGGGCTCTATTGAATAATGAATGTTTTGAATTTTCTCCAAAAGTAAAGTAGTTGCAAACTCATGCTTTTAGAGACTTGTTTGGGCTCATGAGAGGAGTAGAAAAACATCAAAAATTTCAGTCCTGCATGATTCTACCAAGAAATGTGTGTTCATTCAAACCGCTGGTTTTTGATATTTTGGGCCCTATTGAATAATGAATGTTTTGAATTTTCTCCAAAAGTAAAGTAGTTGCAAACTCATCCTTTTAGAAACTTGTTTGGGCTGTTGAGAGGAGTAAAAAACCATCAAAAATTTCAATCCTGCATGATTCTACCAAGAAATGTGATTCTTCATTCAAAACCTGATTTTTGCTATTGGGCTCTATTGAATAATGAATGTTTTGAATTTTCTCCAAAAGTAAAGTAGTTGCAAACTCATGCTTTTAGAGACTTGTTTGGGCTCATGAGAGGAGTAGAAAAACATCAAAAATTTCAGTCCTGCATGATTCTACCAAGAAATGTGTGTTCATTGAAACCGCTGGTTTTTGATAGTTTGGGCCCTATTGAATAATGAATGTTTTGAATTTTCTCCAGAAGTAAAGTTGTTGCAAACTCATCCTTTTAGAAACTTGTTTGGGCTGTTGAGAGGAGTAAAAAACCATCAAAAATTTCAATCCTGCATGATTTTACCAAGAAATGTGATTCTTCATTCAAAACCTGATTTTTGCTATTGGGCTCTATTGAATAGTGAATGTTTTGAATTTTCTCCAAAAGTAAAGTAGTTGCAAACTCATGCTTTTAGAGACTTGTTTGGGCTCATGAGAGGAGTAGAAAAACATCAAAAATTTCAGTCCTGCATGATTCTACCAAGAAATGTGTGTTCATTGAAACCGCTGGTTTTTGATAGTTTGGGCCCTATTGAATAATGAATGTTTTGAATTTTCTCCAAAAGTAAAGTAGTTGCAAACTCATCCTTTTAGAAACTTGTTTGGGCTGTTGAGAGGAGTAAAAAACCATCAAAAATTTCAATCCTGCATGATTTTACCAAGAAATGTGATTCTTCATTCAAAACCTGATTTTTGCTATTGGGCTCTATTGAATAATGAATGTTTTGAATATTCTCCAAAAGTAAAGTAGTTGCAAACTCATGCTTTTAGAGACTTGTTTGGGCTCATGAGAGGAGTAGAAAAACATCAAAAATTTCAGTCCTGCATGATTCTACCAAGAAATGTGTGTTCATTGAAACCGCTGGTTTTTGATAGTTTGGGCCCTATTGAATAATGAATGTTTTGAATTTTCTCCAAAAGTAAAGTAGTTGCAAACTCATCCTTTTAGAAACTTGTTTGGGCTGTTGAGAGGAGTAAAAAACCATCAAAAATTTCAATCCTGCATGATTCTACCAAGAAATGTGATTCTTCATTCAAAACGCTGGTTTTTGCTATTGGGCTCTTTTGAGTAATGAATGTTTTGAATTTTCTCCAAAAGTAAAGTAGTTGCAAACTCATGCTTTTAGAGACTTGTTTGGGCTCATGAGAGGAGTAGAAAAACATCAAAAATTTCAGTCCTGCATGATTCTACCAAGAAATGTGTGTTCATTCAAACCGCTGGTTTTTGATAGTTTGGGCCCTATTGAATAATGAATGTTTTGAATTTTCTCCAAAAGTAAAGTAGTTGCAAACTCATCCTTTTAGAAACTTGTTTGGGCTGTTGAGAGGAGTAAAAAACCATCAAAAATTTCAATCCTGCATGATTTTACCAAGAAATGTGATTCTTCATTCAAAACCTGATTTTTGCTATTGGGCTCTATTGAATAATGAATGTTTTGAATTTTCTCCAAAAGTAAAGTAGTTGCAAACTCATGCTTTTAGAGACTTGTTTGGGCTCATGAGAGGAGTAGAAAAACATCAAAAATTTCAGTCCTGCATGATTCTACCAAGAAATGTGTGTTCATTCAAACCGCTGGTTTTTGATAGTTTGGGCCCTATTGAATAATGAATGTTTTGAATTTTCTCCAAAAGTAAAGTAGTTGCAAACTCATCCTTTTAGAAACTTGTTTGGGCTGTTGAGAGGAGTAAAAATCCATCAAAAATTTCAATCCTGCATGATTCTACCAAGAAATGTGATTCTTCATTCAAAACGCTGGTTTTTGCTATTGGGCTCTTTTGAGTAATGAATGTTTGGAATTTTCTCCAAAAGTAAAGTAGTTGCAAACTCATGCTTTTAGAGACTTGTTTGGGCTCATGAGAGGAGTAGAAAAACATCAAAAATTTCAGTCCTGCATGATTCTACCAAGAAATGTGTGTTCATTCAAACCGCTGGTTTTTGATATTTTGGGCCCTATTGAATAATGAATGTTTTGAATTTTCTCCAAAAGTAAAGTAGTTGCAAACTCATCCTTTTAGAAACTTGTTTGGGCTGTTGAGAGGAGTAAAAAACCATCAAAAATTTCAATCCTGCATGATTCTACCAAGAAATGTGATTCTTCATTCAAAACCTGATTTTTGCTATTGGGCTCTATTGAATAATGAATGTTTTGAATTTTCTCCAAAAGTAAAGTAGTTGCAAACTCATGCTTTTAGAGACTTGTTTGGGCTCATGGGAGGAGTAGAAAAACATCAAAAATTTCAGTCCTGCATGATTCTACCAAGAAATGTGTGTTCATTGAAACCGCTGGTTTTTGATAGTTTGGGCCCTATTGAATAATGAATGTTTTGAATTTTCTCCAAAAGTAAAGTAGTTGCAAACTCATCTTTTAGAAACTTGTTTGGGCTGTTGAGAGGAGTAAAAAACCATCAAAAATTTCAATCCTGCATGATTCTACCAAGAAATGTGATTCTTCATTCAAAACGCTGGTTTTTGCTATTGGGCTCTTTTGAGTAATGAATGTTTTGAATTTTCTCCAAAAGTAAAGTAGTTGCAAACTCATGCTTTTAGAGACTTGTTTGGGCTCATGAGAGGAGTAGAAAAACATCAAAAATTTCAGTCCTGCATGATTCTACCAAGAAATGTGTGTTCATTCACACCGCTGGTTTTTGATAGTTTGGGCCCTATTGAATAATGAATGTTTTGAATTTTCTCCAAAAGTAAAGTAGTTGCAAACTCATCCTTTTAGAAACTTGTTTGGGCTGTTGAGAGGAGTAAAAAACCATCAAAAATTTCAATCCTGCATGATTTTACCAAGAAATGTGATTCTTCATTCAAAACCTGATTTTTGCTATTGGACTCTATTGAATAATGAATGTTTTGAATTTTCTCCAAAAGTAAAGTAGTTGCAAACTCATGCTTTTAGAGACTTGTTTGGGCTCATGAGAGGAGTAGAAAAACATCAAAAATTTCAGTCCTGCATGATTCTACCAAGAAATGTGTGTTCATTGAAACCGCTGGTTTTTGATAGTTTGGGCCCTATTGAATAATGAATGTTTTGAATTTTCTCCAAAAGTAAAGTAGTTACAAACTCATCCTTTTAGAAACTTGTTTGGGCTGTTGAGAGGAGTAAAAAACCATCAAAAATTTCAATCCTGCATGATTCTACCAAGAAATGTGATTCTTCATTCAAAACGCTGGTTTTTGCTATTGGGCTCTATTGAATAATGAATGTTTTGAATTTTCTCCAAAAGTAAAGTAGTTGCAAACTCATCCTTTTAGAGACTTGTTTGGGCTCATGAGAGGAGTAGAAAAACATCAAAAATTTCAGTCCTGCACGATTCTACCAAGAAATGTGTGTTCATTCAAACCGCTGGTTTTTGATATTTTGGGCCCTATTGAATAATGAATGTTTTGAATTTTCTCCAAAAGGAAAGTAGTTGCAAACTCATCCTTTTAGAAACTTGTTTGGGCTGTTGAGAGGAGTAAAAAACCATCAAAAATTTCAATCCTGCATGATTCTACCAAGAAATGTGATTCTTCATTCAAAACCTGATTTTTGCTATTGGGCTCTATTGAATAATGAATGTTTTGAATTTTCTCCAAAAGTAAAGTAGTTGCAAACTCATGCTTTTAGAGACTTGTTTGGGCTCATGAGAGGAGTAGAAAAACATCAAAAATTTCAGTCCTGCATGATTCTACCAAGAAATGTGTGTTCATTGAAACCGCTGGTTTTTGATAGTTTGGGCCCTATTGAATAATGAATGTTTTGAATTTTCTCCAGAAGTAAAGTTGTTGCAAACTCATCCTTTTAGAAACTTGTTTGGGCTGTTGAGAGGAGTAAAAAACCATCAAAAATTTCAATCCTGCATGATTTTACCAAGAAATGTGATTCTTCATTCAAAACCTGATTTTTGCTATTGGGCTCTATTGAATAGTGAATGTTTTGAATTTTCTCCAAAAGTAAAGTAGTTGCAAACTCATGCTTTTAGAGACTTGTTTGGGCTCATGAGAGGAGTAGAAAAACATCAAAAATTTCAGTCCTGCATGATTCTACCAAGAAATGTGTGTTCATTGAAACCGCTGGTTTTTGATAGTTTGGGCCCTATTGAATAATGAATGTTTTGAATTTTCTCCAAAAGTAAAGTAGTTGCAAACTCATCCTTTTAGAAACTTGTTTGGGCTGTTGAGAGGAGTAAAAAACCATCAAAAATTTCAATCCTGCATGATTTTACCAAGAAATGTGATTCTTTATTCAAAACCTGATTTTTGCTATTGGGCTCTATTGAATAATGAATGTTTTGAATATTCTCCAAAAGTAAAGTAGTTGCAAACTCATGCTTTTAGAGACTTGTTTGGGCTCATGAGAGGAGTAGAAAAACATCAAAAATTTCAGTCCTGCATGATTCTACCAAGAAATGTGTGTTCATTGAAACCGCTGGTTTTTGATAGTTTGGGCCCTATTGAATAATGAATGTTTTGCATTTTCTCCAAAAGTAAAGTAGTTGCAAACTCATCCTTTTAGAAACTTGTTTGGGCTGTTGAGAGGAGTTAAAGACCATCAAAAATTTCAATCCTGCATGATTCTACCAAGAAATGTGATTCTTCATTCAAAACCTGATTTTTGCTATTGGGCTCTATTGAATAATGAATGTTTTGAATTTTCTCCAAAAGTAAAGTAGTTGCAAACTCATGCTTTTAGAGACTTGTTTGGGCTCATGAGAGAAGTAGAAAAACATCAAAAATTTCAGTCCTGCATGATTCTACCAAGAAATGTGTGTTCATTGAAACCGCTGGTTTTTGATAGTTTGGGCCCTATTGAATAATGAATGTTTTGAATTTTCTCCAAAAGTAAAGTAGTTGCAAACTCATCCTTTTAGAAACTTGTTTGGGCTGTTGAGAGGAGTAAAAAACCATCAAAAATTTCAATCCTGCATGATTCTACCAAGAAATGTGATTCTTCATTCAAAACCTGATTTTTGCTATTGGGCTCTATTGAATAATGAATGTTTTGAATTTTCTCCAAAAGTAAAGTAGTTGCAAACTCATGCTTTTAGAGACTTGTTTGGGCTCATGAGAGGAGTAGAAAAACATCAAAAATTTCAGTCCTGCATGATTCTACCAAGAAATGTGTGTTCATTGAAACCGCTGGTTTTTGATAGTTTGGGCCCTATTGAATAATGAATGTTTTGAATTTTCTCCAAAAGTAAAGTAGTTGCAAACTCATCCTTTTAGAAACTTGTTTGGGCTGTTGAGAGGAGTAAAAAACCATCAAAAATTTCAATCCTGCATGATTCTACCAAGAAATGTGATTTTTCATTCAAAACCTGATTTTTGCTATTGGGCTCTATTGAATAATGAATGTTTTGAATTTTCTCCAAAAGTAAAGTAGTTGCAAACTCATGCTTTTAGAGACTTGTTTGGGCTCATGAGAGGAGTAGAAAAACATCAAAAATTTCAGTCCTGCATGATTCTACCAAGAAATGTGTGTTCATTGAAACCGCTGGTTTTTGATAGTTTGGGCCCTATTGAATAATGAATGTTTTGAATTTTCTCCAAAAGTAAAGTAGTTGCAAACTCATCCTTTTAGAAACTTGTTTGGGCTGTTGAGAGGAGTAAAAAACCATCAAAAATTTCAATCCTGCATGATTCTACCAAGAAATGTGATTCTTCATTCAAAACGCTGGTTTTTGCTATTGGGCTCTTTTGAGTAATGAATGTTTTGAATTTTCTCCAAAAGTAAAGTAGTTGCAAACTCATGCTTTTAGAGACTTGTTTGGGCTCATGAGAGGAGTAGAAAAACATCAAAAATTTCAGTCCTGCATGATTCTACCAAGAAATGTGTGTTCATTCAAACCGCTGGTTTTTGATAGTTTGGGCCCTATTGAATAATGAATGTTTTGAATTTTCTCCAAAAGTAAAGTAGTTGCAAACTCATCCTTTTAGAAAATTGTTTGGGCTGTTGAGAGGAGTAAAAAACCATCAAAAATTTCAATCCTGCATGATTCTACCAAGAAATGTGATTCTTCATTCAAAACGCTGGTTTTTGCTATTGGGCTCTATTGAATAATGAATGTTTTGAATTTTCTCCAAAAGTAAAGTAGTTGCAAACTCATCCTTTTAGAAACTTGTTTGTGTTGTTGAGAGGAGTAAAAAACCATCAAAAATTTCAATCCTGCATGATTCTACCAAGAAATGTGATTCTTCATTCAAAACCTGATTTTTGCTATTGGGCTCTATTGAATAATGAATGTTTTGAATTTTCTCCAAAAGTAAAGTAGTTGCAAACTCATGCTTTTAGAGACTTGTTTGGGCTCATGAGAGGAGTAGAAAAACATCAAAAATTTCAGTCCTGCATGATTCTACCAAGAAATGTGTGTTCATTGAAACCGCTGGTTTTTGATAGTTTGGGCCCTATTGAATAATGAATGTTTTGAATTTTCTCCAAAAGTAAAGTAGTTGCAAACTCATCCTTTTAGAAACTTGTTTGGGCTGTTGAGAGGAGTAAAAAACCATCAAAAATTTCAATCCTGCATGATTCTACCAAGAAATGTGATTCTTCATTCAAAACCTGATTTTTGCTATTGGGCTCTATTGAATAATGAATGTTTTGAATTTTCTCCAAAAGTAAAGTAGTTGCAAACTCATGCTTTTAGAGACTTGTTTGGGCTCATGAGAGGAGTAGAAAAACATCAAAAATTTCAGTCCTGCATGATTCTACCAAGAAATGTGTGTTCATTGAAACCGCTGGTTTTTGATAGTTTGGGCCCTATTGAATAATGAATGTTTTGAATTTTCTCCAAAAGTAAAGTAGTTGCAAACTCATCCTTTTAGAAACTTGTTTGGGCTGTTGAGAGGAGTAAAAATCCATCAAAAATTTCAATCCTGCATGATTCTACCAAGAAATGTGATTCTTCATTCAAAACGCTGGTTTTTGCTATTGGGCTCTTCTGAGTAATGAATGTTTTGAATTTTCTCCAAAAGTAAAGTAGTTGCAAACTCATGCTTTTAGAGACTTGTTTGGGCTCATGAGAGGAGTAGAAAAACATCAAAAATTTCAGTCCTGCATGATTCTACCAAGAAATGTGTGTTCATTCAAACCGCTGGTTTTTGATAGTTTGGGCCCTATTGAATAATGAATGTTTTGAATTTTCTCCAAAAGTAAAGTAGTTGCAAACTCATCCTTTTAGAAACTTGTTTGGGCTGTTGAGAGGAGTAAAAAACCATCAAAAATTTCAATCCTGCCTGATTTTACCAAGAAATGTGATTCTTCATTCAAAACCTGATTTTTGCTATTGGGCTCTATTGAATAGTGAATGTTTTGAATTTTCTCCAAAAGTAAAGTAGTTGCAAACTCATGCTTTTAGAGACTTGTTTGGGCTCATGAGAGGAGTAGAAAAACATCAAAAATTTCAGTCCTGCATGATTCTACCAAGAAATGTGTGTTAATTGAAACCGCTGGTTTTTGATAGTTTGGGCCCTATTGAATAATGAATGTTTTGAATTTTCTCCAAAAGTAAAGTAGTTGCAAACTCATCCTTTTAGAAACTTGTTTGGGCTGTTGAGAGGAGTAAAAAACCATCAAAAATTTCAATCCTGCATGATTTCACCAAGAAATGTGATTCTTCATTCAAAACGCTGGTTTTTGCTATTGGGCTCTATTGAATAATGAATGTTTTGAATTTTCTCCAAAAGTAAAGTAGTTGCAAACTCATCCTTTTAGAAACTTGTTTGGGCTGTTGAGAGGAGTAAAAATCCATCAAAAATTTCAATCCTGCATGATTCTACCAAGAAATGTGATTCTTCATTCAAAACGCTGGTTTTTGCTATTGGGCTCTTTTGAGTAATGAATGTTTTGAATTTTCTCCAAAAGTAAAGTAGTTGCAAACTCATGCTTTTAGAGACTTGTTTGGGCTCATGAGAGGAGTAGAAAAACATCAAAAATTTCAGTCCTGCATGATTCTACCAAGAAATGTGTGTTCATTGAAACCGCTGGTTTTTGATAGTTTGGGCCCTATTGAATAATGAATGTTTTGAATTTTCTCCAAAAGTAAAGTAGTTGCAAACTCATCCTTTTAGAAACTTGTTTGGGCTGTTGAGAGGAGTAAAAAACCATCAAAAATTTCAATCCTGCATGATTTTACCAAGAAATGTGATTCTTCATTCAAAACCTGATTTTTGCTATTGCGCTCTATTGAATAGTGAATGTTTTGAATTTTCTCCAAAAGTAAAGTAGTTGCAAACTCATGCTTTTAGAGACTTGTTTGGGCTCATGAGAGGAGTAGAAAAACATCAAAAATTTCAGTCCTGCATGATTCTACCAAGAAATGTGTGTTCATTGAAACCGCTGGTTTTTGATAGTTTGGGCCCTATTGAATAATGAATGTTTTGAATTTTCTCCAAAAGTAAAGTAGTTGCAAACTCATCCTTTTAGAAACTTGTTTGGGCTGTTGAGAGGAGTAAAAAACCATCAAAAATTTCAATCCTGCATGATTTTACCAAGAAATGTGATTCTTCATTCAAAACCTGATTTTTGCTATTGGGCTCTATTGAATAATGAATGTTTTGAATTTTCTCCAAAAGTAAAGTAGTTGCAAACTCATGCTTTTAGAGACTTGTTTGGGCTCATGAGAGGAGTAGAAAAACATCATGAATGTTTTGAATTTTCTCCAAAAGTAAAGTAGTTGCAAACTCATCCTTTTAGAAACTTGTTTGGGCTGTTGAGAGGAGTAAAAAACCATCAAAAATTTCAATCCTGCATGATTCTACCAAGAAATGTGATTCTTCATTCAAAACGCTGGTTTTTGCTATTGGGCTCTATTGAATAATGAATGTTTTGAATTTTCTCCAAAAGTAAAGTAGTTGCAAACTCATGCTTTTAGAGACTTGTTTGGGCTCATGAGAGGAGTAGAAAAACATCAAAAATTTCAGTCCTGCATGATTCTACCAAGAAATGTGTTCATTCAAACCGCTGGTTTTTGATAGTTTGGGCCCTATTGAATAATGAATGTTTTGAATTTTCTCCAAAAGTAATGTAGTTGCAAACTCATCCTTTTAGAAACTTGTTTGGGCTGTTGAGAGGAGTAAAAAACCATCAAAAATTTCAATCCTGCATGATTCTACCAAGAAATGTGATTCTTCATTCAAAACGCTGGTTTTTGCTATTGGGCTCTATTGAATAATGAATGTTTTGAATTTTCTCCAAAAGTAAAGTAGTTGCAAACTCATGCTTTTAGAGACTTGTATGGGCTCATGAGAGGAGTAGAAAAACATCAAAAATTTCAGTCCTGCATGATTCTACCAAGAAATGTGTGTTCATTGAAACCGCTGGTTTTTGATAGTTTGGGCCCTATTGAATAATGAATGTTTTGAATTTTCTCCAAAAGTAAAGTAGTTGCAAACTCATCCTTTTAGAAACTTGTTTGGGCTGTTGAGCGGAGTAAAAAACCATCAAAAATTTCAATCCTGCATGATTCTACCAAGAAATGTGATTCTTCATTCAAAACGCTGGTTTTTGCTATTGGGCTCTATTGAATAATGAATGTTTTGAATTTTCTCCAAAAGTAAAGTAGTTGCAAACTCATGCTTTTAGAGACTTGTTTGGGCTCATGAGAGGAGTAGAAAAACATCAAAAATTTCAGTCCTGCATGATTCTACCAAGAAATGTGTGTTCATTGAAACCGCTGGTTTTTGATAGTTTGGGCCCTATTGAATAATGAATGTTTTGAATTTTCTCCAGAAGTAAAGTTGTTGCAAACTCATCCTTTTAGAAACTTGTTTGGGCTGTTGAGAGGAGTAAAAAACCATCAAAAATTTCAATCCTGCATGATTTTACCAAGAAATGTGATTCTTCATTCAAAACCTGATTTTTGCTATTGGGCTCTATTGAATAGTGAATGTTTTGAATTTTCTCCAAAAGTAAAGTAGTTGCAAACTCATGCTTTTAGAGACTTGTTTGGGCTCATGAGAGGAGTAGAAAAACATCAAAAATTTCAGTCCTGCATGATTCTACCAAGAAATGTGTGTTCATTGAAACCGCTGGTTTTTGATAGTTTGGGCCCTATTGAATAATGAATGTTTTGAATTTTCTCCAAAAGTAAAGTAGTTGCAAACTCATCCTTTTAGAAACTTGTTTGGGCTGTTGAGAGGAGTAAAAAACCATCAAAAATTTCAATCCTGCATGATTTTACCAAGAAATGTGATTCTTCATTCAAAACCTGATTTTTGCTATTGGGCTCTATTGAATAATGAATGTTTTGAATATTCTCCAAAAGTAAAGTAGTTGCAAACTCATGCTTTTAGAGACTTGTTTGGGCTCATGAGAGGAGTAGAAAAACATCAAAAATTTCAGTCCTGCATGATTCTACCAAGAAATGTGTGTTCATTGAAACCGCTGGTTTTTGATAGTTTGGGCCCTATTGAATAATGAATGTTTTGCATTTTCTCCAAAAGTAAAGTAGTTGCAAACTCATCCTTTTAGAAACTTGTTTGGGCTGTTGAGAGGAGTAAAAGACCATCAAAAATTTCAATCCTGCATGATTCTACCAAGAAATGTGATTCTTCATTCAAAACCTGATTTTTGCTATTGGGCTCTATTGAATAATGAATGTTTTGAATTTTCTCCAAAAGTAAAGTAGTTGCAAACTCATGCTTTTAGAGACTTGTTTGGGCTCATGAGAGAAGTAGAAAAACATCAAAAATTTCAGTCCTGCATGATTCTACCAAGAAATGTGTGTTCATTGAAACCGCTGGTTTTTGATAGTTTGGGCCCTATTGAATAATGAATGTTTTGAATTTTCTCCAAAAGTAAAGTAGTTGCAAACTCATCCTTTTAGAAACTTGTTTGGGCTGTTGAGAGGAGTAAAAAACCATCAAAAATTTCAATCCTGCATGATTCTACCAAGAAATGTGATTCTTCATTCAAAACCTGATTTTTGCTATTGGGCTCTATTGAATAATGAATGTTTTGAATTTTCTCCAAAAGTAAAGTAGTTGCAAACTCATGCTTTTAGAGACTTGTTTGGGCTCATGAGAGGAGTAGAAAAACATCAAAAATTTCAGTCCTGCATGATTCTACCAAGAAATGTGTGTTCATTGAAACCGCTGGTTTTTGATAGTTTGGGCCCTATTGAATAATGAATGTTTTGAATTTTCTCCAAAAGTAAAGTAGTTGCAAACTCATCCTTTTAGAAACTTGTTTGGGCTGTTGAGAGGAGTAAAAAACCATCAAAAATTTCAATCCTGCATGATTCTACCAAGAAATGTGATTTTTCATTCAAAACCTGATTTTTGCTATTGGGCTCTACTGAATAATGAATGTTTTGAATTTTCTCCAAAAGTAAAGTAGTTGCAAACTCATGCTTTTAGAGACTTGTTTGGGCTCATGAGAGGAGTAGAAAAACATCAAAAATTTCAGTCCTGCATGATTCTACCAAGAAATGTGTGTTCATTGAAACCGCTGGTTTTTGATAGTTTGGGCCCTATTGAATAATGAATGTTTTGAATTTTCTCCAAAAGTAAAGTAGTTGCAAACTCATCCTTTTAGAAACTTGTTTGGGCTGTTGAGAGGAGTAAAAAACCATCAAAAATTTCAATCCTGCATGATTCTACCAAGAAATGTGATTCTTCATTCAAAACGCTGGTTTTTGCTATTGGGCTCTTTTGAGTAATGAATGTTTTGAATTTTCTCCAAAAGTAAAGTAGTTGCAAACTCATGCTTTTAGAGACTTGTTTGGGCTCATGAGAGGAGTAGAAAAACATCAAAAATTTCAGTCCTGCATGATTCTACCAAGAAATGTGTGTTCATTCAAACCGCTGGTTTTTGATAGTTTGGGCCCTATTGAATAATGAATGTTTTGAATCTTCTCCAAAAGTAAAGTAGTTGCAAACTCATCCTTTTAGAAAATTGTTTGGGCTGTTGAGAGGAGTAAAAAACCATCAAAAATTTCAATCCTGCATGATTCTACCAAGAAATGTGATTCTTCATTCAAAACGCTGGTTTTTGCTATTGGGCTCTATTGAATAATGAATGTTTTGAATTTTCTCCAAAAGTAAAGTAGTTGCAAACTCATCCTTTTAGAAACTTGTTTGTGTTGTTGAGAGGAGTAAAAAACCATCAAAAATTTCAATCCTGCATGATTCTACCAAGAAATGTGATTCTTCATTCAAAACCTGATTTTTGCTATTGGGCTCTATTGAATAATGAATGTTTTGAATTTTCTCCAAAAGTAAAGTAGTTGCAAACTCATGCTTTTAGAGACTTGTTTGGGCTCATGAGAGGAGTAGAAAAACATCAAAAATTTCAGTCCTGCATGATTCTACCAAGAAATGTGTGTTCATTGAAACCGCTGGTTTTTGATAGTTTGGGCCCTATTGAATAATGAATGTTTTGAATTTTCTCCAAAAGTAAAGTAGTTGCAAACTCATCCTTTTAGAAACTTGTTTGGGCTGTTGAGAGGAGTAAAAAAACATCAAAAATTTCAATCCTGCATGATTCTACCAAGAAATGTGATTCTTCATTCAAAACCTGATTTTTGCTATTGGGCTCTATTGAATAATGAATGTTTTGAATTTTCTCCAAAAGTAAAGTAGTTGCAAACTCATGCTTTTAGAGACTTGTTTGGGCTCATGAGAGGAGTAGAAAAACATCAAAAATTTCAGTCCTGCATGATTCTACCAAGAAATGTGTGTTCATTGAAACCGCTGGTTTTTGATAGTTTGGGCCCTATTGAATAATGAATGTTTTGAATTTTCTCCAAAAGTAAAGTAGTTGCAAACTCATCCTTTTAGAAACTTGTTTGGGCTGTTGAGAGGAGTAAAAATCCATCAAAAATTTCAATCCTGCATGATTCTACCAAGAAATGTGATTCTTCATTCAAAACGCTGGTTTTTGCTATTGGGCTCTTCTGAGTAATGAATGTTTTGAATTTTCTCCAAAAGTAAAGTAGTTGCAAACTCATGCTTTTAGAGACTTGTTTGGGCTCATGAGAGGAGTAGAAAAACATCAAAAATTTCAGTCCTGCATGATTCTACCAAGAAATGTGTGTTCATTCAAACCGCTGGTTTTTGATAGTTTGGGCCCTATTGAATAATGAATGTTTTGAATTTTCTCCAAAAGTAAAGTAGTTGCAAACTCATCCTTTTAGAAACTTGTTTGGGCTGTTGAGAGGAGTAAAAAACCATCAAAAATTTCAATCCTGCCTGATTTTACCAAGAAATGTGATTCTTCATTCAAAACCTGATTTTTGCTATTGGGCTCTATTGAATAGTGAATGTTTTGAATTTTCTCCAAAAGTAAAGTAGTTGCAAACTCATGCTTTTAGAGACTTGTTTGGGCTCATGAGAGGAGTAGAAAAACATCAAAAATTTCAGTCCTGCATGATTCTACCAAGAAATGGGTGTTAATTGAAACCGCTGGTTTTTGATAGTTTGGGCCCTATTGAATAATGAATGTTTTGAATTTTCTCCAAAAGTAAAGTAGTTGCAAACTCATCCTTTTAGAAACTTGTTTGGGCTGTTGAGAGGAGTAAAAAACCATCAAAAATTTCAATCCTGCATGATTTCACCAAGAAATGTGATTCTTCATTCAAAACGCTGGTTTTTGCTATTGGGCTCTATTGAATAATGAATGTTTTGAATTTTCTCCAAAAGTAAAGTAGTTGCAAACTCATCCTTTTAGAAACTTGTTTGGGCTGTTGAGAGGAGTAAAAATCCATCAAAAATTTCAATCCTGCATGATTCTACCAAGAAATGTGATTCTTCATTCAAAACGCTGGTTTTTGCTATTGGGCTCTTTTGAGTAATGAATGTTTTGAATTTTCTCCAAAAGTAAAGTAGTTGCAAACTCATGCTTTTAGAGACTTGTTTGGGCTCATGAGAGGAGTAGAAAAACATCAAAAATTTCAGTCCTGCATGATTCTACCAAGAAATGTGTGTTCATTGAAACCGCTGGTTTTTGATAGTTTGGGCCCTATTGAATAATGAATGTTTTGAATTTTCTCCAAAAGTAAAGTAGTTGCAAACTCATCCTTTTAGAAACTTGTTTGGGCTGTTGAGAGGAGTAAAAAACCATCAAAAATTTCAATCCTGCATGATTTTACCAAGAAATGTGATTCTTCATTCAAAACCTGATTTTTGCTATTGGGCTCTATTGAATAGTGAATGTTTTGAATTTTCTCCAAAAGTAAAGTAGTTGCAAACTCATGCTTTTAGAGACTTGTTTGGGCTCATGAGAGGAGTAGAAAAACATCAAAAATTTCAGTCCTGCATGATTCTACCAAGAAATGTGTGTTCATTGAAACCGCTGGTTTTTGATAGTTTGGGCCCTATTGAATAATGAATGTTTTGAATTTTCTCCAAAAGTAAAGTAGTTGCAAACTCATCCTTTTAGAAACTTGTTTGGGCTGTTGAGAGGAGTAAAAAACCATCAAAAATTTCAATCCTGCATGATTTTACCAAGAAATGTGATTCTTCATTCAAAACCTGATTTTTGCTATTGGGCTCTATTGAATAATGAATGTTTTGAATTTTCTCCAAAAGTAAAGTAGTTGCAAACTCATGCTTTTAGAGACTTGTTTGGGCTCATGAGAGGAGTAGAAAAACATCATGAATGTTTTGAATTTTCTCCAAAAGTAAAGTAGTTGCAAACTCATCCTTTTAGAAACTTGTTTGGGCTGTTGAGAGGAGTAAAAAACCATCAAAAATTTCAATCCTGCATGATTCTACCAAGAAATGTGATTCTTCATTCAAAACGCTGGTTTTTGCTATTGGGCTCTATTGAATAATGAATGTTTTGAATTTTCTCCAAAAGTAAAGTAGTTGCAAACTCATGCTTTTAGAGACTTGTTTGGGCTCATGAGAGGAGTAGAAAAACATCAAAAATTTCAGTCCTGCATGATTCTACCAAGAAATGTGTTCATTCAAACCGCTGGTTTTTGATAGTTTGGGCCCTATTGAATAATGAATGTTTTGAATTTTCTCCAAAAGTAATGTAGTTGCAAACTCATCCTTTTAGAAACTTGTTTGGGCTGTTGAGAGGAGTAAAAAACCATCAAAAATTTCAATCCTGCATGATTCTACCAAGAAATGTGATTCTTCATTCAAAACGCTGGTTTTTGCTATTGGGCTCTATTGAATAATGAATGTTTTGAATTTTCTCCAAAAGTAAAGTAGTTGCAAACTCATGCTTTTAGAGACTTGTATGGGCTCATGAGAGGAGTAGAAAAACATCAAAAATTTCAGTCCTGCATGATTCTACCAAGAAATGTGTGTTCATTGAAACCGCTGGTTTTTGATAGTTTGGGCCCTATTGAATAATGAATGTTTTGAATTTTCTCCAAAAGTAAAGTAGTTGCAAACTCATCCTTTTAGAAACTTGTTTGGGCTGTTGAGCGGAGTAAAAAACCATCAAAAATTTCAATCCTGCATGATTCTACCAAGAAATGTGATTCTTCATTCAAAACGCTGGTTTTTGCTATTGGGCTCTATTGAATAATGAATGTTTTGAATTTTCTCCAAAAGTAAAGTAGTTGCAAACTCATGCTTTTAGAGACTTGTTTGGGCTCATGAGAGGAGTAGAAAAACATCAAAAATTTCAGTCCTGCATGATTCTACCAAGAAATGTGTGTTCATTGAAACCGCTGGTTTTTGATAGTTTGGGCCCTATTGAATAATGAATGTTTTGAATTTTCTCCAGAAGTAAAGTTGTTGCAAACTCATCCTTTTAGAAACTTGTTTGGGCTGTTGAGAGGAGTAAAAAACCATCAAAAATTTCAATCCTGCATGATTTTACCAAGAAATGTGATTCTTCATTCAAAACCTGATTTTTGCTATTGGGCTCTATTGAATAGTGAATGTTTTGAATTTTCTCCAAAAGTAAAGTAGTTGCAAACTCATGCTTTTAGAGACTTGTTTGGGCTCATGAGAGGAGTAGAAAAACATCAAAAATTTCAGTCCTGCATGATTCTACCAAGAAATGTGTGTTCATTGAAACCGCTGGTTTTTGATAGTTTGGGCCCTATTGAATAATGAATGTTTTGAATTTTCTCCAAAAGTAAAGTAGTTGCAAACTCATCCTTTTAGAAACTTGTTTGGGCTGTTGAGAGGAGTAAAAAACCATCAAAAATTTCAATCCTGCATGATTTTACCAAGAAATGTGATTCTTCATTCAAAACCTGATTTTTGCTATTGGGCTCTATTGAATAATGAATGTTTTGAATATTCTCCAAAAGTAAAGTAGTTGCAAACTCATGCTTTTAGAGACTTGTTTGGGCTCATGAGAGGAGTAGAAAAACATCAAAAATTTCAGTCCTGCATGATTCTACCAAGAAATGTGTGTTCATTGAAACCGCTGGTTTTTGATAGTTTGGGCCCTATTGAATAATGAATGTTTTGCATTTTCTCCAAAAGTAAAGTAGTTGCAAACTCATCCTTTTAGAAACTTGTTTGGGCTGTTGAGAGGAGTAAAAGACCATCAAAAATTTCAATCCTGCATGATTCTACCAAGAAATGTGATTCTTCATTCAAAACCTGATTTTTGCTATTGGGCTCTATTGAATAATGAATGTTTTGAATTTTCTCCAAAAGTAAAGTAGTTGCAAACTCATGCTTTTAGAGACTTGTTTGGGCTCATGAGAGAAGTAGAAAAACATCAAAAATTTCAGTCCTGCATGATTCTACCAAGAAATGTGTGTTCATTGAAACCGCTGGTTTTTGATAGTTTGGGCCCTATTGAATAATGAATGTTTTGAATTTTCTCCAAAAGTAAAGTAGTTGCAAACTCATCCTTTTAGAAACTTGTTTGGGCTGTTGAGAGGAGTAAAAAACCATCAAAAATTTCAATCCTGCATGATTCTACCAAGAAATGTGATTCTTCATTCAAAACCTGATTTTTGCTATTGGGCTCTATTGAATAATGAATGTTTTGAATTTTCTCCAAAAGTAAAGTAGTTGCAAACTCATGCTTTTAGAGACTTGTTTGGGCTCATGAGAGGAGTAGAAAAACATCAAAAATTTCAGTCCTGCATGATTCTACCAAGAAATGTGTGTTCATTGAAACCGCTGGTTTTTGATAGTTTGGGCCCTATTGAATAATGAATGTTTTGAATTTTCTCCAAAAGTAAAGTAGTTGCAAACTCATCCTTTTAGAAACTTGTTTGGGCTGTTGAGAGGAGTAAAAAACCATCAAAAATTTCAATCCTGCATGATTCTACCAAGAAATGTGATTTTTCATTCAAAACCTGATTTTTGCTATTGGGCTCTACTGAATAATGAATGTTTTGAATTTTCTCCAAAAGTAAAGTAGTTGCAAACTCATGCTTTTAGAGACTTGTTTGGGCTCATGAGAGGAGTAGAAAAACATCAAAAATTTCAGTCCTGCATGATTCTACCAAGAAATGTGTGTTCATTGAAACCGCTGGTTTTTGATAGTTTGGGCCCTATTGAATAATGAATGTTTTGAATTTTCTCCAAAAGTAAAGTAGTTGCAAACTCATCCTTTTAGAAACTTGTTTGGGCTGTTGAGAGGAGTAAAAAACCATCAAAAATTTCAATCCTGCATGATTCTACCAAGAAATGTGATTCTTCATTCAAAACGCTGGTTTTTGCTATTGGGCTCTTTTGAGTAATGAATGTTTTGAATTTTCTCCAAAAGTAAAGTAGTTGCAAACTCATGCTTTTAGAGACTTGTTTGGGCTCATGAGAGGAGTAGAAAAACATCAAAAATTTCAGTCCTGCATGATTCTACCAAGAAATGTGTGTTCATTCAAACCGCTGGTTTTTGATAGTTTGGGCCCTATTGAATAATGAATGTTTTGAATCTTCTCCAAAAGTAAAGTAGTTGCAAACTCATCCTTTTAGAAAATTGTTTGGGCTGTTGAGAGGAGTAAAAAACCATCAAAAATTTCAATCCTGCTTGATTCTACCAAGAAATGTGATTCTTCATTCAAAACGCTGGTTTTTGCTATTGGGCTCTATTGAATAATGAATGTTTTGAATTTTCTCCAAAAGTAAAGTAGTTGCAAACTCATCCTTTTAGAAACTTGTTTGTGCTGTTGAGAGGAGTAAAAAACCATCAAAAATTTCAATCCTGCATGATTCTACCAAGAAATGTGATTCTTCATTCAAAACCTGATTTTTGCTATTGGGCTCTATTGAATAATGAATGTTTTGAATTTTCTCCAAAAGTAAAGTAGTTGCAAACTCATGCTTTTAGAGACTTGTTTGGGCTCATGAGAGGAGTAGAAAAACATCAAAAATTTCAGTCCTGCATGATTCTACCAAGAAATGTGTGTTCATTGAAACCGCTGGTTTTTGATAGTTTGGGCCCTATTGAATAATGAATGTTTTGAATTTTCTCCAAAAGTAAAGTAGTTGCAAACTCATCCTTTTAGAAACTTGTTTGGGCTGTTGAGAGGAGTAAAAAACCATCAAAAATTTCAATCCTGCATGATTCTACCAAGAAATGTGATTCTTCATTCAAAACCTGATTTTTGCTATTGGGCTCTTTTGAGTAATGAATGTTTTGAATTTTCTCCAAAAGTAAAGTAGTTGCAAACTCATGCTTTTAGAGACTTGTTTGGGCTCATGAGAGGAGTAGAAAAACATCAAAAATTTCAGTCCTGCATGATTCTACCAAGAAATGTGTGTTCATTGAAACCGCTGGTTTTTGATAGTTTGGGCCCTATTGAATAATGAATGTTTTGAATTTTCTCCAAAAGTAAAGTAGTTGCAAACTCATCCTTTTAGAAACTTGTTTGGGCTGTTGAGAGGAGTAAAAAACCATCAAAAATTTCAATCCTGCATGATTTTACCAAGAAATGTGATTCTTCATTCAAAACCTGATTTTTGCTATTGGGCTCTATTGAATAGTGAATGTTTTGAATTTTCTCCAAAAGTAAAGTAGTTGCAAACTCATGCTTTTAGAGACTTGTTTGGGCTCATGAGAGGAGTAGAAAAACATCAAAAATTTCAGTCCTGCATGATTCTACCAAGAAATGTGTGTTCATTGAAACCGCTGGTTTTTGATAGTTTGGGCCCTATTGAATAATGAATGTTTTGAATTTTCTCCAAAAGTAAAGTAGTTGCAAACTCATCCTTTTAGAAACTTGTTTGGGCTGTTGAGAGGAGTAAAAAACCATCAAAAATTTCAATCCTGCATGATTTTACCAAGAAATGTGATTCTTCATTCAAAACCTGATTTTTGCTATTGGGCTCTATTGAATAATGAATGTTTTGAATTTTCTCCAAAAGTAAAGTAGTTGCAAACTCATGCTTTTAGAGACTTGTTTGGGCTCATGAGAGGAGTAGAAAAACATCATGAATGTTTTGAATTTTCTCCAAAAGTAAAGTAGTTGCAAACTCATCCTTTTAGAAACTTGTTTGGGCTGTTGAGAGGAGTAAAAAACCATCAAAAATTTCAATCCTGCATGATTCTACCAAGAAATGTGATTCTTCATTCAAAACGCTGGTTTTTGCTATTGGGCTCTATTGAATAATGAATGTTTTGAATTTTCTCCAAAAGTAAAGTAGTTGCAAACTCATGCTTTTAGAGACTTGTTTGGGCTCATGAGAGGAGTAGAAAAACATCAAAAATTTCAGTCCTGCATGATTCTACCAAGAAATGTGTGTTCATTGAAACCGCTGGTTTTTGATAGTTTGGGCCCTATTGAATAATGAATGTTTTGAATTTTCTCCAAAAGTAAAGTAGTTGCAAACTCATCCTTTTAGAAACTTGTTTGGGCTGTTGAGAGGAGTAAAAAACCATCAAAAATTTCAATCCTGCATGATTTTACCAAGAAATGTGATTCTTCATTCAAAACCTGATTTTTGCTATTGGGCTCTATTGAATAGTGAATGTTTTGAATTTTCTCCAAAAGTAAAGTAGTTGCAAACTCATGCTTTTAGAGACTTGTTTGGGCTCATGAGAGGAGTAGAAAAACATCAAAAATTTCAGTCCTGCATGATTCTACCAAGAAATGTGTTCATTCAAACCGCTGGTTTTTGATAGTTTGGGCCCTATTGAATAATGAATGTTTTGAATTTTCTCCAAAAGTAAAGTAGTTGCAAACTCATCCTTTTAGAAACTTGTTTGGGCTGTTGAGAGGAGTAAAAAACCATCAAAAATTTCAATCCTGCATGATTCTACCAAGAAATGTGATTCTTCATTCAAAACGCTGGTTTTTGCTATTGGGCTCTATTGAATAATGAATGTTTTGAATTTTCTCCAAAAGTAAAGTAGTTGCAAACTCATGCTTTTAGAGACTTGTTTGGGCTCATGAGAGGAGTAGAAAAACATCAAAAATTTCAGTCCTGCATGATTCTACCAAGAAATGTGTGTTCATTGAAACCGCTGGTTTTTGATAGTTTGGGCCCTATTGAATAATGAATGTTTTGAATTTTGAAATGTGATTCTTCATTCAAAACGCTGGTTTTTGCTATTGGGCTCTATTGAATAATGAATGTTTTGAATTTTCTCCAAAAGTAAAGTAGTTGCAAACTCATGCTTTTAGAGACTTGTTTGGGCTCATGAGAGGAGTAGAAAAACATCAAAAATTTCAGTCCTGCATGATTCTACCAAGAAATGTGTGTTCATTCAAACCGCTGGTTTTTGATAGTTTGGGCCCTATTGAATAATGAATGTTTTGAATTTTCTCCAAAAGTAAAGTAGTTGCAAACTCATCCTTTTAGAAACTTGTTTGGGCTGTTGAGAGGAGTAAAAAACCATCAAAAATTTCAATCCTGCATGATTCTACCAAGAAATGTGATTCTTCATTCAAAACGCTGGTTTTTGCTATTGGGCTCTATTGAATAATGAATGTTTTGAATTTTCTCCAAAAGTAAAGTAGTTGCAAACTCATGCTTTTATAGACTTGTTTGGGCTCATGAGATGAGTAGAGAAACATCAAAAATTTCAGTCCTGCATGATTCTACCAAGACATGTGTGTTCATTGAAAGGGCTGGTTTTTGATAGTTTGGGCCCTATTGAATAATGAATGTTTTGAATTTTCTCCAAAAGTAAAGTAGTTGCAAACTCATCCTTTTAGAAACTTGTTTGGGCTGTTGAGAGGAGTAAAAAACCATCAAAAATTTCAATCCTGCATGATTCTACCAAGAAATGTGATTCTTCATTCAAAACGCTGGTTTTTGCTATTGGGCTCTATTGAATAATGAATGTTTTGAATTTTCTCCAAAAGTAAAGTAGTTGCAAACTCATGCTTTTAGAGACTTGTTTGGGCTCATGAGAGGAGTAGAAAAAAATCAAAAATTTCAGTCCTGCATGATTCTACCAAGAAATGTGTGTTCATTGAAACCGCTGGTTTTTGATAGTTTGGGCCCTATTGAATAATGAATGTTTTGAATTTTCTCCAAAAGTAAAGTAGTTGCAAACTCATCCTTTTAGAAACTTGTTTGGGCTGTTGAGAGGAGTAAAAAACCATCAAAAATTTCAATCCTGCATGATTTTACCAAGAAATGTGATTCTTCATTCAAAACCTGATTTTTGCTATTGGGCTCTATTGAATAGTGAATGTTTTGAATTTTCTCCAAAAGTAAAGTAGTTGCAAACTCATGCTTTTAGAGACTTGTTTGGGCTCATGAGAGGAGTAGAAAAACATCAAAAATTTCAGTCCTGCATGATTCTACCAAGAAATGTGTTCATTCAAACCGCTGGTTTTTGATAGTTTGGGCCCTATTGAATAATGAATGTTTTGAATTTTCTCCAAAAGTAAAGTAGTTGCAAACTCATCCTTTTAGAAACTTGTTTGGGCTGTTGAGAGGAGTAAAAAACCATCAAAAATTTCAATCCTGCATGATTCTACCAAGAAATGTGATTCTTCATTCAAAACGCTGGTTTTTGCTATTGGGCTCTATTGAATAATGAATGTTTTGAATTTTCTCCAAAAGTAAAGTAGTCGCAAACTCATGCTTTTAGAGACTTGTTTGGGCTCATGAGAGGAGTAGAAAAACATCAAAAATTTCAGTCCTGCATGATTCTACCAAGAAATGTGTGTTCATTGAAACCGCTGGTTTTTGATAGTTTGGGCCCTATTGAATAATGAATGTTTTGAATTTTCTCCAAAAGTAAAGTAGTTGCAAACTCATCCTTTTAGAAACTTGTTTGGGCTGTTGAGAGGAGTAAAAAACCATCAAAAATTTCAATCCTGCATGATTCTACCAAGAAATGTGATTCTTCATTCAAAACGCTGGTTTTTGCTATTGGGCTCTATTGAATAATGAATGTTTTGAATTTTCTCCAAAAGTAAAGTAGTTGCAAACTCATGCTTTTAGAGACTTGTTTGGGCTTATGAGATGAGTAGAAAAACATCAAAAATTTCAGTCCTGCATGATTCTACCAAGACATGTGTGTTCATTGAAAGGGCTGGTTTTTGATAGTTTGGGCCCTATTGAATAATGAATGTTTTGAATTTTCTCCAAAAGTAAAGTAGTTGCAAACTCATCCTTTTAGAAACTTGTTTGGGCTGTTGAGAGGAGTAAAAAACCATCAAAAATTACAATCCTGCATGATTCTACCAAGAAATGTGATTCTTCATTCAAAACGCTGTTTTTTGCTATTGGGCTCTATTGAATAATGAATGTTTTGAATTTTCTCCAAAAGTAAAGTAGTTGCAAACTCATGCTTTTAGAGACTTGTTTGGGCTCATGAGAGGAGTAGAAAAACATCAAAAATTTCAGTCCTGCATGATTCTACCAAGAAATGTGTGTTCATTGAAACCGCTGGTTTTTGATAGTTTGGGCCCTATTGAATAATGAATGTTTTGAATTTTCTCCAAAAGTAAAGTAGTTGCAAACTCATCCTTTTAGAAACTTGTTTGGGCTGTTGAGAGGAGTAAAAAACCATCAAAAATTTCAATCCTGCATGATTCTACCAAGAAATGTGATTCTTCATTCAAAACGCTGGTTTTTGCTATTGGGCTCTATTGAATAATGAATGTTTTGAATTTTCTCCAAAAGTAAAGTAGTTGCAAACTCATGCTTTTAGAGACTTGTTTGGGCTCATGAGATGAGTAGAAAAACATCAAAAATTTCAGTCCTGCATGATTCTACCAAGACATGTGTGTTCATTGAAAGGGCTGGTTTTTGATAGTTTGGGCCCTATTGAATAATGAATGTTTTGAATTTTCTCCAAAAGTAAAGTAGTTGCAAACTCATCCTTTTAGAAACTTGTTTGGGCTGTTGAGAGGAGTAAAAAACCATCAAAAATTTCAATCCTGCATGATTCTACCAAGAAATGTGATTCTTCATTCAAAACGCTGGTTTTTGCTATTGGGCTCTATTGAATAATGAATGTTTTGAATTTTCTCCAAAAGTAAAGTAGTTGCAAACTCATGCTTTTAGAGACTTGTTTGGGCTCATGAGAGGAGTAGAAAAACATCAAAAATTTCAGTCCTGCATGATTCTACCAAGAAATGTGTGTTCATTGAAACCGCTGGTTTTTGATAGTTTGGGCCCTATTGAATAATGAATGTTTTGAATTTTCTCCAAAAGTAAAGTAGTTGCAAACTCATCCTTTTACAAACTTGTTTGGGCTGTTGAGAGGAGTAAAAAACCATCAAAAATTTCAATCCTGCATGATTTTACCAAGAAATGTGATTCTTCATTCAAAACCTGATTTTTGCTATTGGGCTCTATTGAATAGTGAATGTTTTGAATTTTCTCCAAAAGTAAAGTAGTTGCAAACTCATGCTTTTAGAGACTTGTTTAGGCTCATGAGAGGAGTAGAAAAACATCAAAAATTTCAGTCCTGCATGATTCTACCAAGAAATGTGTTCATTCAAACCGCTGGTTTTTGATAGTTTGGGCCCTATTGAATAATGAATGTTTTGAATTTTCTCCAAAAGTAAAGTAGTTGCAAACTCATCCTTTTAGAAACTTGTTTGGGCTGTTGAGAGGAGTAAAAAACCATCAAAAATTTCAATCCTGCATGATTCTACCAAGAAATGTGATTCTTCATTCAAAACGCTGGTTTTTGCTATTGGGCTCTATTGAATAATGAATGTTTTGAATTTTCTCCAAAAGTAAAGTAGTTGCAAACTCATGCTTTTAGAGACTTGTTTGGGCTCATGAGAGGAGTAGAAAAACATCAAAAATTTCAGTCCTGCATGATTCTACCAAGAAATGTGTGTTCATTGAAACCGCTGGTTTTTGATAGTTTGGGCCCTATTGAATAATGAATGTTTTGAATTTTGAAATGTGATTCTTCATTCAAAACGCTGGTTTTTGCTATTGGGCTCTATTGAATAATGAATGTTTTGAATTTTCTCCAAAAGTAAAGTAGTTGCAAACTCATGCTTTTAGAGACTTGTTTGGGCTCATGAGAGGAGTAGAAAAACATCAAAAATTTCAGTCCTGCATGATTCTACCAAGAAATGTGTGTTCATTCAAACCGCTGGTTTTTGATAGTTTGGGACCTATTGAATAATGAATGTTTTGAATTTTCTCCAAAAGTAAAGTAGTTGCAAACTCATCCTTTTAGAAACTTGTTTGGGCTGTTGAGAGGAGTAAAAAACCATCAAAAATTTCAATCCTGCATGATTTTACCAAGAAATGTGATTCTTCATTCAAAACCTGATTTTTGCTATTGGGCTCTATTGAATAGTGAATGTTTTGAATTTTCTCCAAAAGTAAAGTAGTTGCAAACTCATGCTTTTAGAGACTTGTTTGGGCTCATGAGAGGAGTAGAAAAACATTAAAAATTTCAGTCCTGCATGATTCTACCAAGAAATGTGTGTTCATTCAAACCGCTGGTTTTTGATAGTTTGGGCCTTATTGAATAATGAATGTTTTGAATTTTCTCCAAAAGTAAAGTAGTTGCAAACTCATGCTTTTAGAGACTTGTTTGGGCTCATGAGAGGAGTAGAAAAACATCAAAAATTTCAGTCCTGCATGATTCTACCAAGAAATGTGTGTTCATTCAAACCGCTGGTTTTTGATAGTTTGGGCCCTATTGAATAATGAATGTTTTGAATTTTCTCCAAAAGTAAAGTAGTTGCAAACTCATCCTTTTAGAAACTTGTTTGGGCTGTTGAGAGGAGTAAAAAACCATCAAAAATTTCAATCCTGCATGATTCTACCAAGAAATGTGATTCTTCATTCAAAACGCTGGTTTTTGCTATTGGGCTCTATTGAATAATGAATGTTTTGAATTTTCTCCAAAAGTAAAGTAGTTGCAAACTAATGCTTTTAGAGACTTGTTTGGGCTCATGAGAGGAGTAGAAAAACATCAAAAATTTCAGTCCTGCATGATTCTACCAAGAAATGTGTGTTCATTGAAACCGCTGGTTTTTGATAGTTTGGGCCCTATTGAATAATGAATGTTTTGAATTTTCTCCAAAAGTAAAGTAGTTGCAAACTCATCCTTTTAGAAACTTGTTTGGGCTGTTGAGAGGAGTAAAAAACCATCAAAAATTTCAATCCTGCATGATTTTACCAAGAAATGTGATTCTTCATTCAAAACCTGATTTTTGCTATTGGGCTCTATTGAATAGTGAATGTTTTGAATTTTCTCCAAAAGTAAAGTAGTTGCAAACTCATGCTTTTAGAGACTTGTTTGGGCTCATGAGAGGAGTAGAAAAACATCAAAAATTTCAGTCCTGCATGATTCTACCAAGAAATGTGTTCATTCAAACCGCTGGTTTTTGATAGTTTGGGCCCTATTGAATAATGAATGTTTTGAATTTTCTCCAAAAGTAAAGTAGTTGCAAACTCATCCTTTTAGAAACTTGTTTGGGCTGTTGAGAGGAGTAAAAAACCATCAAAAATTTCAATCCTGCATGATTCTACCAAGAAATGTGATTCTTCATTCAAAACGCTGGTTTTTGCTATTGGGCTCTATTGAATAATGAATGTTTTGAATTTTCTCCAAAAGTAAAGTAGTTGCAAACTCATGCTTTTAGAGACTTGTTTGGGCTCATGAGATGAGTAGAAAAACATCAAAAATTTCAGTCCTGCATGATTCTACCAAGACATGTGTGTTCATTGAAAGGGCTGGTTTTTGATAGTTTGGGCCCTATTGAATAATGAATGTTTTGAATTTTCTCCAAAAGTAAAGTAGTTGCAAACTCATCCTTTTAGAAACTTGTTTGGGCTGTTGAGAGGAGTAAAAAACCATCAAAAATTTCAATCCTGCATGATTCTACCAAGAAATGTGATTCTTCATTCAAAACGCTGGTTTTTGCTATTGGGCTCTATTGAATAATGAATGTTTTGAATTTTCTCCAAAAGTAAAGTAGTTGCAAACTCATGCTTTTAGAGACTTGTTTGGGCTCATGAGAGGAGTAGAAAAACATCAAAAATTTCAGTCCTGCATGATTCTACCAAGAAATGTGTGTTCATTGAAACCGCTGGTTTTTGATAGTTTGGGCCCTATTGAATAATGAATGTTTTGAATTTTCTCCAAAAGTAAAGTAGTTGCAAACTAATCCTTTTAGAAACTTGTTTGGGCTGTTGAGAGGAGTAAAAAACCATCAAAAATTTCAATCCTGCATGATTTTACCAAGAAATGTGATTCTTCATTCAAAACCTGATTTTTGCTATTGGGCTCTATTGAATAGTGAATGTTTTGAATTTTCTCCAAAAGTAAAGTAGTTGCAAACTCATGCTTTTAAAGACTTGTTTGGGCTCATGAGAGGAGTAGAAAAACATTAAAAATTTCAGTCCTGCATGATTCTACCAAGAAATGTGTGTTCATTCAAACCGCTGTTTTTTGATAGTTTGGGCCTTATTGAATAATGAATGTTTTGAATTTTCTCCAAAAGTAAAGTAGTTGCAAACTCATGCTTTTAGAGACTTGTTTGGGCTCATGAGAGGAGTAGAAAAACATTAAAAATTTCAGTCCTGCATGATTCTACCAAGAAATGTGTGTTCATTCAAACCGCTGTTTTTTGATAGTTTGGGCCTTATTGAATAATGAATGTTTTGAATTTTCTCCAAAAGTAAAGTAGTTGCAAACTCATGCTTTTAGAGACTTGTTTGGGCTCATGAGAGGAGTAGAAAAACATCAAAATTTTCAGTCCTGCATGATTCTACCAAGAAATGTGTGTTCATTGAAACCGCTGGTTTTTGATAGTTTGGGCCCTATTGAATAATGAATGTTTTGAATTTTCTCCAAAAGTAAAGTAGTTGCAAACTCATCCTTTTAGAAACTTGTTTGGGCTGTTGAGAGGAGTAAAAAACCATCAAAAATTTCAATCCTGCATGATTTTACCAAGAAATGTGATTCTTCATTCAAAACCTGATTTTTGCTATTGGGCTCTATTGAATAGTGAATGTTTTGAATTTTCTCCAAAAGTAAAGTAGTTGCAAACTCATGCTTTTAGAGACTTGTTTGGGCTCATGAGAGGAGTAGAAAAACATCAAAAATTTCAGTCCTGCATTATTCTACCAAGAAATGTGTTCATTCAAACCGCTGTTTTTTGATAGTTTGGGCCCTATTGAATAATGAATGTTTTGAATTTTCTCCAAAAGTAAAGTAGTTGCAAACTCATCCTTTTAGAAACTTGTTTGGGCTGTTGAGAGGAGTAAAAAACCATCAAAAATTTCAATCCTGCATGATTCTACCAAGAAATGTGATTCTTCATTCAAAACGCTGGTTTTTGCTATTGGGCTCTATTGAATAATGAATGTTTTGAATTTTCTCCAAAAGTAAAGTAGTTGCAAACTCATGCTTTTAGAGACTTGTTTGGGCTCATGAGAGGAGTAGAAAAACATCAAAAATTTCAGTCCTGCATGATTCTACCAAGACATGTGTGTTCATTGAAACGGCTGGTTTTTGATAGTTTGGGCCCTATTGAATAATGAATGTTTTGAATTATCTCCAAAAGTAAAGTAGTTGCAAACTCATCCTTTTAGAAACTTGTTTGGGCTGTTGAGAGGAGTAAAAAAACCATCAAAAATTTCAATCCTGCATGATTCTACCAAGAAATGTGATTCTTCATTCAAAACGCTGGTTTTTGCTATTGGGCTCTATTGAATAATGAATGTTTTGAATTTTCTCCAAAAGTAAAGTAGTTGCAAGCTCATGCTTTTAGAGACTTGTTTGGGCTCATGAGAGGAGTAGAAAAACATCAAAAATTTCAGTCCTGCATGATTCTACCAAGAAATGTGTGTTCATTGAAACCGCTGGTTTTTGATAGTTTGGGCCCTATTGAATAATGAATGTTTTGAATTTTCTCCAAAAGTAAAGTAGTTGCAAACTCATCCTTTTAGAAACTTGTTTGGGCTGTTGAGAGGAGTAAAAAACCATCAAAAATTTCAATCCTGCATGATTCTACCAAGAAATGTGTGTTCATTCAAACCGCTGGTTTTTGATAGTTTGGGCCCTATTGAATAATGAATGTTTTGAATTTTCTCCAAAAGTAAAGTAGTTGCAAACTCATCCTTTTAGAAACTTGTTTGGGCTGTTGAGAGGAGTAAAAAACCATCAAAAATTTCAATCCTGCATGATTTTACCAAGAAATGTGATTCTTCATTCAAAACCTGATTTTTGCTATTGGGCTCTATTGAATAGTGAATGTTTTGAATTTTCTCCAAAAGTAAAGTAGTTGCAAACTCATGCTTTTAGAGACTTGTTTGGGCTCATGAGAGGAGTAGAAAAACATCAAAAATTTCAGTCCTGCATGATTCTACCAAGAAATGTGTTCATTCAAACCGCTGGTTTTTGATAGTTTGGGCCCTATTGAATAATGAATGTTTTAAATTTTCTCCAAAAGTAAAGTAGTTGCAAACTCATCCTTTTAGAAACTTGTTTGGGCTGTTGAGAGGAGTAAAAAACCATCAAAAATTTCAATCCTGCATGATTCTACCAAGAAATGTGATTCTTCATTCAAAACGCTGGTTTTTGCTATTGGGCTCTATTGAATAATGAATGTTTTGAATTTTCTCCAAAAGTAAAGTAGTTGCAAACTCATGCTTTTAGAGACTTGTTTGGGCTCATGAGAGGAGTAGAAAAACATCAAAAATTTCAGTCCTGCATGATTCTACCAAGAAATGTGTGTTCATTCAAAACGCTGGTTTTTGATAGTTTGGGCCCTATTGAATAATGAATGTTTTGAATTTTCTCCAAAAGTAAAGTAGTTGCAATCTCATGCTTTTAGAGACTTGTTTGGGCTCATGAGAGGAGTAGAAAAACATCAAAAATTTCAGTCCTGCATGATTCTACCAAGAAATGTGTGTTCATTGAAACCGCTGGTTTTTGATAGTTTGGGCCCTATTGAATAATGAATGTTTTGAATTTTCTCCAAAAGTAAAGTAGTTGCAAACTCATCCTTTTAGAAACTTGTTTGGGCTGTTGAGAGGAGTAAAAAACCATCAAAAATTTCAATCCTGCATGATTCTACCAAGAAATGTGTGTTCATTCAAACCGCTGGTTCTTGATAGTTTGGGCCCTATTGAATAATGAATGTTTTGAATTTTCTCCAAAAGTAAAGTAGTTGCAAACTCATCCTTTTAGAAACTTGTTTGGGCTGTTGAGAGGAGTAAAAAACCATCAAAAATTTCAATCCTGCATGATTTTACCAAGAAATGTGATTCTTCATTCAAAACCTGATTTTTGCTATTGGGCTCTATTGAATAGTGAATGTTTTGAATTTTCTCCAAAAGTAAAGTAGTTGCAAACTCATGCTTTTAGAGACTTGTTTGGGCTCATGAGAGGAGTAGAAAAACATCAAAAATTTCAGTCCTGCATGATTCTACCAAGAAATGTGTGTTCATTGAAACCGCTGGTTTTTGATAGTTTGGGCCCTATTGAATAATGAATGTTTTGAATTTTCTCCAAAAGTAAAGTAGTTGCAAACTCATCCTTTTAGAAACTTGTTTGGGCTGTTGAGAGGAGTAAAAAACCATCAAAAATTTCAATCCTGCATGATTCTACCAAGAAATGTGATTCTTCATTCAAAACGCTGGTTTTTGCTATTGGGCTCTATTGAATAATGAATGTTTTGAATTTTCTCCAAAAGTAAAGTAGTTGCAAACTCATGCTTTTAGAGACTTGTTTGGGCTCATGAGAGGAGTAGAAAAACATCAAAAATTTCAGTCCTGCATGATTCTACCAAGAAATGTGTGTTCATTGAAACCGCTGGTTTTTGATAGTTTGGGCCCTATTGAATAATGAATGTTTTGAATTTTCTCCAAAAGTAAAGTAGTTGCAAACTCATCCTTTTAGAAACTTGTTTGGCCTGTTGAGAGGAGTAAAAAACCATCAAAAATTTCAATCCTGCATGATTCTACCAAGAAATGTGATTCTTCATTCAAAACGCTGGTTTTTGCTATTGGGCTCTATTGAATAATGAATGTTTTGAATTTTCTCCAAAAGTAAAGTAGTTGCAAACTCATGCTTTTAGAGACATGTTTGGGCTCATGAGAGGAGTAGAAAAACATCAAAAATTTCAGTCCTGCATGATTCTACCAAGAAATGTGTGTTCATTGAAACCGCTGGTTTTTGATAGTTTGGGCCCTATTGAATAATGAATGTTTTGAATTTTCTCCAAAAGTAAAGTAGTTGCAAACTCATCCTTTTAGAAACTTGTTTGGGCTGTTGAGAGGAGTAAAAAACCATCAAAAATTTCAATCCTGCATGATTTTACCAAGAAATGTGATTCTTCATTCAAAACGCTGGTTTTTGCTATTGGGCTCTATTGAATAATGAATGTTTTGAATTTTCTCCAAAAGTAAAGTAGTTGCAAACTCATGCTTTTAGAGACTTGTTTAGGCTCATGAGAGGAGTAGAAAAACATCAAAAATTTCAGTCCTGCATTATTCTACCAAGAAATGTGTTCATTCAAACCGCTGTTTTTTGATAGTTTGGGCCCTATTGAATAATGAATGTTTTGAATTTTCTCCAAAAGTAAAGTAGTTGCAAACTCATCCTTTTAGAAACTTGTTTGGGCTGTTTAGAGGAGTAAAAAACCATCAAAAATTTCAGTCCTGCATGATTCTACCAAGAAATGTGATTCTTCATTCAAAACGCTGGTTTTTGCTATTGGGCTCTATTGAATAATGAATGTTTTGAATTTTCTCCAAAAGTAAAGTAGTTGCAAACTCATGCTTTTAGAGACTTGTTTGGGCTCATGAGAGGAGTAGAAAAACATCAAAAATTTCAGTCCTGCATGATTCTACCAAGAAATGTGTGTTCATTCAAACCGCTGTTTTTTGATAGTTTGGGCCTTATTGAATAATGAATGTTTTGAATTTTCTCCAAAAGTAAAGTAGTTGCAAACTCATGCTTTTAGAGACTTGTTTGGGCTCATGAGAGGAGTAGAAAAACATCAAAAATTTCAGTCCTGCATGATTCTACCAAGAAATGTGTGTTCATTGAAACCGCTGGTTTTTGATAGTTTGGGCCCTATTGAATAATGAATGTTTTGAATTTTCTCCAGAAGTAAAGTTGTTGCAAACTCATCCTTTTAGAAACTTGTTTGGGCTGTTGAGAGGAGTAAAAAACCATCAAAAATTTCAATCCTGCATGATTTTACCAAGAAATGTGATTCTTCATTCAAAACCTGATTTTTGCTATTGGGCTCTATTGAATAGTGAATGTTTTGAATTTTCTCCAAAAGTAAAGTAGTTGCAAACTCATGCTTTTAGAGACTTGTTTGGGCTCATGAGAGGAGTAGAAAAACATCAAAAATTTCAGTCCTGCATGATTCTACCAAGAAATGTGTGTTCATTGAAACCGCTGGTTTTTGATAGTTTGGGCCCTATTGAATAATGAATGTTTTGAATTTTCTCCAAAAGTAAAGTAGTTGCAAACTCATCCTTTTAGAAACTTGTTTGGGCTGTTGAGAGGAGTAAAAAACCATCAAAAATTTCAATCCTGCATGATTTTACCAAGAAATGTGATTCTTCATTCAAAACCTGATTTTTGCTATTGGGCTCTATTGAATAATGAATGTTTTGAATATTCTCCAAAAGTAAAGTAGTTGCAAACTCATGCTTTTAGAGACTTGTTTGGGCTCATGAGAGGAGTAGAAAAACATCAAAAATTTCAGTCCTGCATGATTCTACCAAGAAATGTGTGTTCATTGAAACCGCTGGTTTTTGATAGTTTGGGCCCTATTGAATAATGAATGTTTTGCATTTTCTCCAAAAGTAAAGTAGTTGCAAACTCATCCTTTTAGAAACTTGTTTGGGCTGTTGAGAGGAGTAAAAAACCATCAAAAATTTCAATCCTGCATGATTCTACCAAGAAATGTGATTCTTCATTCAAAACCTGATTTTTGCTATTGGGCTCTATTGAATAATGAATGTTTTGAATTTTCTCCAAAAGTAAAGTAGTTGCAAACTCATGCTTTTAGAGACTTGTTTGGGCTCATGAGAGGAGTAGAAACACATCAAAAATTTCAGTCCTGCATGATTCTACCAAGAAATGTGTGTTCATTGAAACCGCTGGTTTTTGATAGTTTGGGCCCTATTGAATAATGAATGTTTTGAATTTTCTCCAAAAGTAAAGTAGTTGCAAACTCATCCTTTTAGAAACTTGTTTGGGCTGTTGAGAGGAGTAAAAAACCATCAAAAATTTCAATCCTGCATGATTCTACCAAGAAATGTGATTTTTCATTCAAAACCTGATTTTTGCTATTGGGCTCTACTGAATAATGAATGTTTTGAATTTTCTCCAAAAGTAAAGTAGTTGCAAACTCATGCTTTTAGAGACTTGTTTGGGCTCATGAGAGGAGTAGAAAAACATCAAAAATTTCAGTCCTGCATGATTCTACCAAGAAATGTGTGTTCATTGAAACCGCTGGTTTTTGATAGTTTGGGCCCTATTGAATAATGAATGTTTTGAATTTTCTCCAAAAGTAAAGTAGTTGCAAACTCATCCTTTTAGAAACTTGTTTGGGCTGTTGAGAGGAGTAAAAAACCATCAAAAATTTCAATCCTGCATGATTCTACCAAGAAATGTGATTCTTCATTCAAAACGCTGGTTTTTGCTATTGGGCTCTTTTGAGTAATGAATGTTTTGAATTTTCTCCAAAAGTAAAGTAGTTGCAAACTCATGCTTTTAGAGACTTGTTTGGGCTCATGAGAGGAGTAGAAAAACATCAAAAATTTCAGTCCTGCATGATTCTACCAAGAAATGTGTGTTCATTCAAACCGCTGGTTTTTGATAGTTTGGGCCCTATTGAATAATGAATGTTTTGAATTTTCTCCAAAAGTAAAGTAGTTGCAAACTCATCCTTTTAGAAAATTGTTTGGGCTGTTGAGAGGAGTAAAAAACCATCAAAAATTTCAATCCTGCATGATTCTACCAAGAAATGTGATTCTTCATTCAAAACGCTGGTTTTTGCTATTGGGCTCTATTGAATAATGAATGTTTTGAATGTTCTCCAAAAGTAAAGTAGTTGCAAACTCATCCTTTTAGAAACTTGTTTGTGCTGTTGAGAGGAGTAAAAAACCATCAAAAATTTCAATCCTGCATGATTCTACCAAGAAATGTGATTCTTCATTCAAAACCTGATTTTTGCTATTGGGCTCTATTGAATAATGAATGTTTTGAATTTTCTCCAAAAGTAAAGTAGTTGCAAACTCATGCTTTTAGAGACTTGTTTGGGCTCATGAGAGGAGTAGAAAAACATCAAAAATTTCAGTCTTGCATGATTCTACCAAGAAATGTGTGTTCATTGAAACCGCTGGTTTTTGATAGTTTGGGCCCTATTGAATAATGAATGTTTTGAATTTTCTCCAAAAGTAAAGTAGTTGCAAACTCATCCTTTTAGAAACTTGTTTGGGCTGTTGAGAGGAGTAAAAAACCATCAAAAATTTCAATCCTGCATGATTCTACCAAGAAATGTGATTCTTCATTCAAAACCTGATTTTTGCTATTGGGCTCTATTGAATAATGAATGTTTTGAATTTTCTCCAAAAGTAAAGTAGTTGCAAACTCATGCTTTTAGAGACTTGTTTGGGCTCATGAGAGGAGTAGAAAAACATCAAAAATTTCAGTCCTGCATGATTCTACCAAGAAATGTGTGTTCATTGAAACCGCTGGTTTTTGATAGTTTGGGCCCTATTGAATAATGAATGTTTTGAATTTTCTCCAAAAGTAAAGTAGTTGCAAACTCATCCTTTTAGAAACTTGTTTGGGCTGTTGAGAGGAGTAAAAATCCATCAAAAATTTCAATCCTGCATGATTCTACCAAGAAATGTGATTCTTCATTCAAAACGCTGGTTTTTGCTATTGGGCTCTTCTGAGTAATGAATGTTTTGAATTTTCTCCAAAAGTAAAGTAGTTGCAAACTCATGCTTTTAGAGACTTGTTTGGGCTCATGAGAGGAGTAGAAAAACATCAAAAATTTCAGTCCTGCATGATTCTACCAAGAAATGTGTGTTCATTCAAACCGCTGGTTTTTGATAGTTTGGGCCCTATTGAATAATGAATGTTTTGAATTTTCTCCAAAAGTAAAGTAGTTGCAAACTCATCCTTTTAGAAACTTGTTTGGGCTGTTGAGAGGAGTAAAAAACCATCAAAAATTTCAATCCTGCATGATTTTACCAAGAAATGTGATTCTTCATTCAAAACCTGATTTTTGCTATTGGGCTCTATTGAATAGTGAATGTTTTGAATTTTTTCCAAAAGTAAAGTAGTTGCAAACTCATGCTTTTAGAGACTTGTTTGGGCTCATGAGAGGAGTAGAAAAACATCAAAAATTTCAGTCCTGCATGATTCTACCAAGAAATGTGTGTTAATTGAAACCGCTGGTTTTTGATAGTTTGGGCCCTATTGAATAATGAATGTTTTGAATTTTCTCCAAAAGTAAAGTAGTTGCAAACTCATCCTTTTAGAAACTTGTTTGGGCTGTTGAGAGGAGTAAAAAACCATCAAAAATTTCAATCCTGCATGATTTCACCAAGAAATGTGATTCTTCATTCAAAACGCTGGTTTTTGCTATTGGGCTCTATTGAATAATGAATGTTTTGAATTTTCTCCAAAAGTAAAGTAGTTGCAAACTCATCCTTTTAGAAACTTGTTTGGGCTGTTGAGAGGAGTAAAAAACCATCAAAAATTTCAATCCTGCATGATTTTACCAAGAAATGTGATTCTTCATTCAAAACCTGATTTTTGCTATTGGGCTCTATTGAATAGTGAATGTTTTGAATTTTCTCCAAAAGTAAAGTAGTTGCAAACTCATGCTTTTAGAGACTTGTTTGGGCTCATGAGAGGAGTAGAAAAACATCAAAAATTTCAGTCCTGCATGATTCTACCAAGAAATGTGTGTTCATTGAAACCGCTGGTTTTTGATAGTTTGGGCCCTATTGAATAATGAATGTTTTGAATTTTCTCCAAAAGTAAAGTAGTTGCAAACTCATCCTTTTAGAAACTTGTTTGGGCTGTTGAGAGGAGTAAAAAACCATCAAAAATTTCAATCCTGCATGATTTTACCAAGAAATGTGATTCTTCATTCAAAACCTGATTTTTGCTATTGGGCTCTATTGAATAATGAATGTTTTGAATTTTCTCCAAAAGTAAAGTAGTTGCAAACTCATGCTTTTAGAGACTTGTTTGGGCTCATGAGAGGAGTAGAAAAACATCATGAATGTTTTGAATTTTCTCCAAAAGTAAAGTAGTTGCAAACTCATCCTTTTAGAAACTTGTTTGGGCTGTTGAGAGGAGTAAAAAACCATCAAAAATTTCAATCCTGCATGATTCTACCAAGAAATGTGATTCTTCATTCAAAACGCTGGTTTTTGCTATTGGGCTCTATTGAATAATGAATGTTTTGAATTTTCTCCAAAAGTAAAGTAGTTGCAAACTCATGCTTTTAGAGACTTGTTTGGGCTCATGAGAGGAGTAGAAAAACATCAAAAATTTCAGTCCTGCATGATTCTACCAAGAAATGTGTTCATTCAAACCGCTGGTTTTTGATAGTTTGGGCCCTATTGAATAATGAATGTTTTGAATTTTCTCCAAAAGTAATGTAGTTGCAAACTCATCCTTTTAGAAACTTGTTTGGGCTGTTGAGAGGAGTAAAAAACCATCAAAAATTTCAATCCTGCATGATTCTACCAAGAAATGTGATTCTTCATTCAAAACGCTGGTTTTTGCTATTGGGCTCTATTGAATAATGAATGTTTTGAATTTTCTCCAAAAGTAAAGTAGTTGCAAACTCATGCTTTTAGAGACTTGTATGGGCTCATGAGAGGAGTAGAAAAACATCAAAAATTTCAGTCCTGCATGATTCTACCAAGAAATGTGTGTTCATTGAAACCGCTGGTTTTTGATAGTTTGGGCCCTATTGAATAATGAATGTTTTGAATTTTCTCCAAAAGTAAAGTAGTTGCAAACTCATCCTTTTAGAAACTTGTTTGGGCTGTTGAGAGGAGTAAAAAACCATCAAAAATTTCAATCCTGCATGATTCTACCAAGAAATGTGATTCTTCATTCAAAACGCTGGTTTTTGCTATTGGGCTCTTTTGAGTAATGAATGTTTTGAATTTTCTCCAAAAGTAAAGTAGTTGCAAACTCATGCTTTTAGAGACTTGTTTGGGCTCATGAGAGGAGTAGAAAAACATCAAAAATTTCAGTCCTGCATGATTCTACCAAGAAATGTGTGTTCATTCAAACCGCTGGTTTTTGATAGTTTGGGCCCTATTGAATAATGAATGTTTTGAATTTTCTCCAAAAGTAAAGTAGTTGCAAACTCATCCTTTTAGAAAATTGTTTGGGCTGTTGAGAGGAGTAAAAAACCATCAAAAATTTCAATCCTGCATGATTCTACCAAGAAATGTGATTCTTCATTCAAAACGCTGGTTTTTGCTATTGGGCTCTATTGAATAATGAATGTTTTGAATTTTCTCCAAAAGTAAAGTAGTTGCAAACTCATCCTTTTAGAAACTTGTTTGTGCTGTTGAGAGGAGTAAAAAACCATCAAAAATTTCAATCCTGCATGATTCTACCAAGAAATGTGATTCTTCATTCAAAACCTGATTTTTGCTATTGGGCTCTATTGAATAATGAATGTTTTGAATTTTCTCCAAAAGTAAAGTAGTTGCAAACTCATGCTTTTAGAGACTTGTTTGGGCTCATGAGAGGAGTAGAAAAACATCAAAAATTTCAGTCCTGCATGATTCTACCAAGAAATGTGTGTTCATTGAAACCGCTGGTTTTTGATAGTTTGGGCCCTATTGAATAATGAATGTTTTGAATTTTCTCCAAAAGTAAAGTAGTTGCAAACTCATCCTTTTAGAAACTTGTTTGGGCTGTTGAGAGGAGTAAAAAACCATCAAAAATTTCAATCCTGCATGATTCTACCAAGAAATGTGATTCTTCATTCAAAACCTGATTTTTGCTATTGGGCTCTATTGAATAATGAATGTTTTGAATTTTCTCCAAAAGTAAAGTAGTTGCAAACTCATGCTTTTAGAGACTTGTTTGGGCTCATGAGAGGAGTAGAAAAACATCAAAAATTTCAGTCCTGCATGATTCTACCAAGAAATGTGTGTTCATTGAAACCGCTGGTTTTTGATAGTTTGGGCCCTATTGAATAATGAATGTTTTGAATTTTCTCCAAAAGTAAAGTAGTTGCAAACTCATCCTTTTAGAAACTTGTTTGGGCTGTTGAGAGGAGTAAAAATCCATCAAAAATTTCAATCCTGCATGATTCTACCAAGAAATGTGATTCTTCATTCAAAACGCTGGTTTTTGCTATTGGGCTCTTCTGAGTAATGAATGTTTTGAATTTTCTCCAAAAGTAAAGTAGTTGCAAACTCATGCTTTTAGAGACTTGTTTGGGCTCATGAGAGGAGTAGAAAAACATCAAAAATTTCAGTCCTGCATGATTCTACCAAGAAATGTGTGTTCATTCAAACCGCTGGTTTTTGATAGTTTGGGCCCTATTGAATAATGAATGTTTTGAATTTTCTCCAAAAGTAAAGTAGTTGCAAACTCATCCTTTTAGAAACTTGTTTGGGCTGTTGAGAGGAGTAAAAAACCATCAAAAATTTCAATCCTGCATGATTTTACCAAGAAATGTGATTCTTCATTCAAAACCTGATTTTTGCTATTGGGCTCTATTGAATAGTGAATGTTTTGAATTTTCTCCAAAAGTAAAGTAGTTGCAAACTCATGCTTTTAGAGACTTGTTTGGGCTCATGAGAGGAGTAGAAAAACATCAAAAATTTCAGTCCTGCATGATTCTACCAAGAAATGTGTGTTAATTGAAACCGCTGGTTTTTGATAGTTTGGGCCCTATTGAATAATGAATGTTTTGAATTTTCTCCAAAAGTAAAGTAGTTGCAAACTCATCCTTTTAGAAACTTGTTTGGGCTGTTGAGAGGAGTAAAAAACCATCAAAAATTTCAATCCTGCATGATTTCACCAAGAAATGTGATTCTTCATTGAAAACGCTGGTTTTTGCTATTGGGCTCTATTGAATAATGAATGTTTTGAATTTTCTCCAAAAGTAAAGTAGTTGCAAACTCATCCTTTTAGAAACTTGTTTGGGCTGTTGAGAGGAGTAAAAATCCATCAAAAATTTCAATCCTGCATGATTCTACCAAGAAATGTGATTCTTCATTCAAAACGCTGGTTTTTGCTATTGGGCTCTTTTGAGTAATGAATGTTTTGAATTTTCTCCAAAAGTAAAGTAGTTGCAAACTCATGCTTTTAGAGACTTGTTTGGGCTCATGAGAGGAGTAGAAAAACATCAAAAATTTCAGTCCTGCATGATTCTACCAAGAAATGTGTGTTCATTGAAACCGCTGGTTTTTGATAGTTTGGGCCCTATTGAATAATGAATGTTTTGAATTTTCTCCAAAAGTAAAGTAGTTGCAAACTCATCCTTTTAGAAACTTGTTTGGGCTGTTGAGAGGAGTAAAAAACCATCAAAAATTTCAATCCTGCATGATTTTACCAAGAAATGTGATTCTTCATTCAAAACCTGATTTTTGCTATTGGGCTCTATTGAATAGTGAATGTTTTGAATTTTCTCCAAAAGTAAAGTAGTTGCAAACTCATGCTTTTAGAGACTTGTTTGGGCTCATGAGAGGAGTAGAAAAACATCAAAAATTTCAGTCCTGCATGATTCTACCAAGAAATGTGTGTTCATTGAAACCGCTGGTTTTTGATAGTTTGGGCCCTATTGAATAATGAATGTTTTGAATTTTCTCCAAAAGTAAAGTAGTTGCAAACTCATCCTTTTAGAAACTTGTTTGGGCTGTTGAGAGGAGTAAAAAACCATCAAAAATTTCAATCCTGCATGATTTTACCAAGAAATGTGATTCTTCATTCAAAACCTGATTTTTGCTATTGGGCTCTATTGAATAATGAATGTTTTGAATTTTCTCCAAAAGTAAAGTAGTTGCAAACTCATGCTTTTAGAGACTTGTTTGGGCTCATGAGAGGAGTAGAAAAACATCATGAATGTTTTGAATTTTCTCCAAAAGTAAAGTAGTTGCAAACTCATCCTTTTAGAAACTTGTTTGGGCTGTTGAGAGGAGTAAAAAACCATCAAAAATTTCAATCCTGCATGATTCTACCAAGAAATGTGATTCTTCATTCAAAACGCTGGTTTTTGCTATTGGGCTCTATTGAATAATGAATGTTTTGAATTTTCTCCAAAAGTAAAGTAGTTGCAAACTCATGCTTTTAGAGACTTGTATGGGCTCATGAGAGGAGTAGAAAAACATCAAAAATTTCAGTCCTGCATGATTCTACCAAGAAATGTGTGTTCATTGAAACCGCTGGTTTTTGATAGTTTGGGCCCTATTGAATAATGAATGTTTTGAATTTTCTCCAAAAGTAATGTAGTTGCAAACTCATCCTTTTAGAAACTTGTTTGGGCTGTTGAGAGGAGTAAAAAACCATCAAAAATTTCAATCCTGCATGATTCTACCAAGAAATGTGATTCTTCATTCAAAACGCTGGTTTTTGCTATTGGGCTCTATTGAATAATGAATGTTTTGAATTTTCTCCAAAAGTAAAGTAGTTGCAAACTCATGCTTTTAGAGACTTGTATGGGCTCATGAGAGGAGTAGAAAAACATCAAAAATTTCAGTCCTGCATGATTCTACCAAGAAATGTGTGTTCATTGAAACCGCTGGTTTTTGATAGTTTGGGCCCTATTGAATAATGAATGTTTTGAATTTTCTCCAAAAGTAAAGTAGTTGCAAACTCATCCTTTTAGAAACTTGTTTGGGCTGTTGAGAGGAGTAAAAAACCATCAAAAATTTCAATCCTGCATGATTCTACCAAGAAATGTGATTCTTCATTCAAAACGCTGGTTTTTGCTATTGGGCTCTATTGAATAATGAATGTTTTGAATTTTCTCCAAAAGTAAAGTAGTTGCAAACTCATGCTTTTAGAGACTTGTTTGGGCTCATGAGAGGAGTAGAAAAACATCAAAAATTTCAGTCCTGCATGATTCTACCAAGAAATGTGTGTTCATTGAAACCGCTGGTTTTTGATAGTTTGGGCCCTATTGAATAATGAATGTTTTGAATTTTCTCCAAAAGTAAAGTAGTTGCAAACTCATCCTTTTAGAAACTTGTTTGGGCTGTTGAGAGGAGTAAAAAACCATCAAAAATTTCAATCCTGCATGATTTTACCAAGAAATGTGATTCTTCATTCAAAACCTGATTTTTGCTATTGGGCTCTATTGAATAGTGAATGTTTTGAATTTTCTCCAAAAGTAAAGTAGTTGCAAACTCATGCTTTTAGAGACTTGTTTGGGCTCATGAGAGGAGTAGAAAAACATCAAAAATTTCAGTCCTGCATGATTCTACCAAGAAATGTGTTCATTCAAACCGCTGGTTTTTGATAGTTTGGGCCCTATTGAATAATGAATGTTTTGAATTTTCTCCAAAAGTAAAGTAGTTGCAAACTCATCCTTTTAGAAACTTGTTTGGGCTGTTGAGAGGAGTAAAAAACCATCAAAAATTTCAATCCTGCATGATTCTACCAAGAAATGTGATTCTTCATTCAAAACGCTGGTTTTTGCTATTGGGCTCTATTGAATAATGAATGTTTTGAATTTTCTCCAAAAGTAAAGTAGTTGCAAACTCATGCTTTTAGAGACTTGTTTGGGCTCATGAGAGGAGTAGAAAAACATCAAAAATTTCAGTCCTGCATGATTCTACCAAGAAATGTGTGTTCATTGAAACCGCTGGTTTTTGATAGTTTGGGCCCTATTGAATAATGAATGTTTTGAATTTTCTCCAAAAGTAAAGTAGTTGCAAACTCATCCTTTTAGAAACTTGTTTGGGCTGTTGAGAGGAGTAAAAAACCATCAAAAATTTCAATCCTGCATGATTCTACCAAGAAATGTGATTCTTCATTCAAAACGCTGGTTTTTGCTATTGGGCTCTATTGAATAATGAATGTTTTGAATTTTCTCCAAAAGTAAAGTAGTTGCAAACTCATGCTTTTAGAGACTTGTTTGGGCTCATGAGATGAGTAGAAAAACATCAAAAATTTCAGTCCTGCATGATTCTACCAAGACATGTGTGTTCATTGAAAGGGCTGGTTTTTGATAGTTTGGGCCCTATTGAATAATGAATGTTTTGAATTTTCTCCAAAAGTAAAGTAGTTGCAAACTCATCCTTTTAGAAACTTGTTTGTGCTGTTGAGAGGAGTAAAAAACCATCAAAAATTTCAATCCTGCATGATTCTACCAAGAAATGTGATTCTTCATTCAAAACGCTGGTTTTTGCTATTGGGCTCTATTGAATAATGAATGTTTTGAATTTTCTCCAAAAGTAAAGTAGTTGCAAACTCATGCTTTTAGAGACTTGTTGGGGCTCATGAGAGGAGTAGAAAAACATCAAAAATTTCAGTCCTGCATGATTCTACCAAGAAATGTGTGTTCATTGAAACCGCTGGTTTTTGATAGTTTGGGCCCTATTGAATAATGAATGTTTTGAATTTTCTCCAAAAGTAAAGTAGTTGCAAACTCATCCTTTTAGAAACTTGTTTGGGCTGTTGAGAGGAGTAAAAAACCATCAAAAATTTCAATCCTGCATGATTCTACCAAGAAATGTGATTCTTCATTCAAAACGCTGGTTTTTGCTATTGGGCTCTATTGAATAATGAATGTTTTGAATTTTCTCCAAAAGTAAAGTAGTTGCAAACTCATGCTTTTATAGACTTGTTTGGGCTCATGAGATGAGTAGAGAAACATCAAAAATTTCAGTCCTGCATGATTCTACCAAGACATGTGTGTTCATTGAAAGGGCTGGTTTTTGATAGTTTGGGCCCTATTGAATAATGAATGTTTTGAATTTTCTCCAAAAGTAAAGTAGTTGCAAACTCATCCTTTTAGAAACTTGTTTGGGCTGTTGAGAGGAGTAAAAAACCATCAAAAATTTCAATCCTGCATGATTCTACCAAGAAATGTGATTCTTCATTCAAAACGCTGGTTTTTGCTATTGGGCTCTATTGAATAATGAATGTTTTGAATTTTCTCCAAAAGTAAAGTAGTTGCAAACTCATGCTTTTAGAGACTTGTTTGGGCTCATGAGAGGAGTAGAAAAAAATCAAAAATTTCAGTCCTGCATGATTCTACCAAGAAATGTGTGTTCATTGAAACCGCTGGTTTTTGATAGTTTGGGCCCTATTGAATAATGAATGTTTTGAATTTTCTCCAAAAGTAAAGTAGTTGCAAACTCATCCTTTTAGAAACTTGTTTGGGCTGTTGAGAGGAGTAAAAAACCATCAAAAATTTCAATCCTGCATGATTTTACCAAGAAATGTGATTCTTCATTCAAAACCTGATTTTTGCTATTGGGCTCTATTGAATAGTGAATGTTTTGAATTTTCTCCAAAAGTAAAGTAGTTGCAAACTCATGCTTTTAGAGACTTGTTTGGGCTCATGAGAGGAGTAGAAAAACATCAAAAATTTCAGTCCTGCATGATTCTACCAAGAAATGTGTTCATTCAAACCGCTGGTTTTTGATAGTTTGGGCCCTATTGAATAATGAATGTTTTGAATTTTCTCCAAAAGTAAAGTAGTTGCAAACTCATCCTTTTAGATACTTGTTTGGGCTTTTGAGAGGAGTAAAAAACCATCAAAAATTTCAATCCTGCATGATTCTACCAAGAAATGTGATTCTTCATTCAAAACGCTGGTTTTTGCTATTGGGCTCTATTGAATAATGAATGTTTTGAATTTTCTCCAAAAGTAAAGTAGTCGCAAACTCATGCTTTTAGAGACTTGTTTGGGCTCATGAGAGGAGTAGAAAAACATCAAAAATTTCAGTCCTGCATGATTCTACCAAGAAATGTGTGTTCATTGAAACCGCTGGTTTTTGATAGTTTGGGCCCTATTGAATAATGAATGTTTTGAATTTTCTCCAAAAGTAAAGTAGTTGCAAACTCATCCTTTTAGAAACTTGTTTGGGCTGTTGAGAGGAGTAAAAAACCATCAAAAATTTCAATCCTGCATGATTCTACCAAGAAATGTGATTCTTCATTCAAAACGCTGGTTTTTGCTATTGGGCTCTATTGAATAATGAATGTTTTGAATTTTCTCCAAAAGTAAAGTAGTTGCAAACTCATGCTTTTAGAGACTTGTTTGGGCTTATGAGATGAGTAGAAAAACATCAAAAATTTCAGTCCTGCATGATTCTACCAAGACATGTGTGTTCATTGAAAGGGCTGGTTTTTGATAGTTTGGGCCCTATTGAATAATGAATGTTTTGAATTTTCTCCAAAAGTAAAGTAGTTGCAAACTCATCCTTTTAGAAACTTGTTTGGGCTGTTGAGAGGAGTAAAAAACCATCAAAAATTTCAATCCTGCATGATTCTACCAAGAAATGTGATTCTTCATTCAAAACGCTGTTTTTTGCTATTGGGCTCTATTGAATAATGAATGTTTTGAATTTTCTCCAAAAGTAAAGTAGTTGCAAACTCATGCTTTTAGAGACTTGTTTGGGCTCATGAGAGGAGTAGAAAAACATCAAAAATTTCAGTCCTGCATGATTCTACCAAGAAATGTGTGTTCATTGAAACCGCTGGTTTTTGATAGTTTGGGCCCTATTGAATAATGAATGTTTTGAATTTTCTCCAAAAGTAAAGTAGTTGCAAACTCATCCTTTTAGAAACTTGTTTGGGCTGTTGAGAGGAGTAAAAAACCATCAAAAATTTCAATCCTGCATGATTCTACCAAGAAATGTGATTCTTCATTCAAAACGCTGGTTTTTGCTATTGGGCTCTATTGAATAATGAATGTTTTGAATTTTCTCCAAAAGTAAAGTAGTTGCAAACTCATGCTTTTAGAGACTTGTTTGGGCTCATGAGATGAGTAGAAAAACATCAAAAATTTCAGTCCTGCATGATTCTACCAAGACATGTGTGTTCATTGAAAGGGCTGGTTTTTGATAGTTTGGGCCCTATTGAATAATGAATGTTTTGAATTTTCTCCAAAAGTAAAGTAGTTGCAAACTCATCCTTTTAGAAACTTGTTTGGGCTGTTGAGAGGAGTAAAAAACCATCAAAAATTTCAATCCTGCATGATTCTACCAAGAAATGTGATTCTTCATTCAAAACGCTGGTTTTTGCTATTGGGCTCTATTGAATAATGAATGTTTTGAATTTTCTCCAAAAGTAAAGTAGTTGCAAACTCATGCTTTTAGAGACTTGTTTGGGCTCATGAGAGGAGTAGAAAAACATCAAAAATGTCAGTCCTGCATGATTCTACCAAGAAATGTGTGTTCATTGAAACCGCTGGTTTTTGATAGTTTGGGCCCTATTGAATAATGAATGTTTTGAATTTTCTCCAAAAGTAAAGTAGTTGCAAACTCATCCTTTTACAAACTTGTTTGGGCTGTTGAGAGGAGTAAAAAACCATCAAAAATTTCAATCCTGCATGATTTTACCAAGAAATGTGATTCTTCATTCAAAACCTGATTTTTGCTATTGGGCTCTATTGAATAGTGAATGTTTTGAATTTTCTCCAAAAGTAAAGTAGTTGCAAACTCATGCTTTTAGAGACTTGTTTAGGCTCATGAGAGGAGTAGAAAAACATCAAAAATTTCAGTCCTGCATGATTCTACCAAGAAATGTGTTCATTCAAACCGCTGGTTTTTGATAGTTTGGGCCCTATTGAATAATGAATGTTTTGAATTTTCTCCAAAAGTAAAGTAGTTGCAAACTCATCCTTTTAGAAACTTGTTTGGGCTGTTGAGAGGAGTAAAAAACCATCAAAAATTTCAATCCTGCATGATTCTACCAAGAAATGTGATTCTTCATTCAAAACGCTGGTTTTTGCTATTGGGCTCTATTGAATAATGAATGTTTTGAATTTTCTCCAAAAGTAAAGTAGTTGCAAACTCATGCTTTTAGAGACTTGTTTGGGCTCATGAGAGGAGTAGAAAAACATCAAAAATTTCAGTCCTGCATGATTCTACCAAGAAATGTGTGTTCATTGAAACCGCTGGTTTTTGATAGTTTGGGCCCTATTGAATAATGAATGTTTTGAATTTTGAAATGTGATTCTTCATTCAAAACGCTGGTTTTTGCTATTGGGCTCTATTGAATAATGAATGTTTTGAATTTTCTCCAAAAGTAAAGTAGTTGCAAACTCATGCTTTTAGAGACTTGTTTGGGCTCATGAGAGGAGTAGAAAAACATCAAAAATTTCAGTCCTGCATGATTCTACCAAGAAATGTGTGTTCATTCAAACCGCTGGTTTTTGATAGTTTGGGACCTATTGAATAATGAATGTTTTGAATTTTCTCCAAAAGTAAAGTAGTTGCAAACTCATCCTTTTAGAAACTTGTTTGGGCTGTTGAGAGGAGTAAAAAACCATCAAAAATTTCAATCCTGCATGATTTTACCAAGAAATGTGATTCTTCATTCAAAACCTGATTTTTGCTATTGGGCTCTATTGAATAGTGAATGTTTTGAATTTTCTCCAAAAGTAAAGTAGTTGCAAACTCATGCTTTTAGAGACTTGTTTGGGCTCATGAGAGGAGTAGAAAAACATTAAAAATTTCAGTCCTGCATGATTCTACCAAGAAATGTGTGTTCATTCAAACCGCTGGTTTTTGATAGTTTGGGCCTTATTGAATAATGAATGTTTTGAATTTTCTCCAAAAGTAAAGTAGTTGCAAACTCATGCTTTTAGAGACTTGTTTGGGCTCATGAGAGGAGTAGAAAAACATCAAAAATTTCAGTCCTGCATGATTCTACCAAGAAATGTGTGTTCATTCAAACCGCTGGTTTTTGATAGTTTGGGCCCTATTGAATAATGAATGTTTTGAATTTTCTCCAAAAGTAAAGTAGTTGCAAACTCATCCTTTTAGAAACTTGTTTGGGCTGTTGAGAGGAGTAAAAAACCATCAATAATTTCAATCCTGCATGATTCTACCAAGAAATGTGATTCTTCATTCAAAACGCTGGTTTTTGCTATTGGGCTCTATTGAATAATGAATGTTTTGAATTTTCTCCAAAAGTAAAGTAGTTGCAAACTAATGCTTTTAGAGACTTGTTTGGGCTCATGAGAGGAGTAGAAAAACATCAAAAATTTCAGTCCTGCATGATTCTACCAAGAAATGTGTGTTCATTGAAACCGCTGGTTTTTGATAGTTTGGGCCCTATTGAATAATGAATGTTTTGAATTTTCTCCAAAAGTAAAGTAGTTGCAAACTCATCCTTTTAGAAACTTGTTTGGGCTGTTGAGAGGAGTAAAAAACCATCAAAAATTTCAATCCTGCATGATTTTACCAAGAAATGTGATTCTTCATTCAAAACCTGATTTTTGCTATTGGGCTCTATTGAATAGTGAATGTTTTGAATTTTCTCCAAAAGTAAAGTAGTTGCAAACTCATGCTTTTAGAGACTTGTTTGGGCTCATGAGAGGAGTAGAAAAACATCAAAAATTTCAGTCCTGCATGATTCTACCAAGAAATGTGTTCATTCAAACCGCTGGTTTTTGATAGTTTGGGCCCTATTGAATAATGAATGTTTTGAATTTTCTCCAAAAGTAAAGTAGTTGCAAACTCATCCTTTTAGAAACTTGTTTGGGCTGTTGAGAGGAGTAAAAAACCATCAAAAATTTCAATCCTGCATGATTCTACCAAGAAATGTGATTCTTCATTCAAAACGCTGGTTTTTGCTATTGGGCTCTATTGAATAATGAATGTTTTGAATTTTCTCCAAAAGTAAAGTAGTTGCAAACTCATGCTTTTAGAGACTTGTTTGGGCTCATGAGATGAGTAGAAAAACATCAAAAATTTCAGTCCTGCATGATTCTACCAAGACATGTGTGTTCATTGAAAGGGCTGGTTTTTGATAGTTTGGGCCCTATTGAATAATGAATGTTTTGAATTTTCTCCAAAAGTAAAGTAGTTGCAAACTCATCCTTTTAGAAACTTGTTTGGGCTGTTGAGAGGAGTAAAAAACCATCAAAAATTTCAATCCTGCATGATTCTACCAAGAAATGTGATTCTTCATTCAAAACGCTGGTTTTTGCTATTGGGCTCTATTGAATAATGAATGTTTTGAATTTTCTCCAAAAGTAAAGTAGTTGCAAACTCATGCTTTTAGAGACTTGTTTGGGCTCATGAGAGGAGTAGAAAAACATCAAAAATTTCAGTCCTGCATGATTCTACCAAGAAATGTGTGTTCATTCAAACCGCTGGTTTTTGATAGTTTGGGCCCTATTGAATAATGAATGTTTTGAATTTTCTCCAAAAGTAAAGTAGTTGCAAACTCATCCTTTTAGAAACTTGTTTGGGCTGTTGAGAGGAGTAAAAAACCATCAAAAATTTCAATCCTGCATGATTCTACCAAGAAATGTGATTCTTCATTCAAAACGCTGGTTTTTGCTATTGGGCTCTATTGAATAATGAATGTTTTGAATTTTCTCCAAAAGTAAAGAAGTTGCAAACTCATGCTTTTAGAGATTTGTTTGGGCTCATGAGTGGAGTAGAAAAACATCAAAAATTTCAGTCCTGCATGATTCTACCAAGAAATGTGTGTTCATTGAAACCGCTGGTTTTTGATAGTTTGGGCCCTATTGAATAATGAATGTTTTGAATTTTCTCCAAAAGTAAAGTAGTTGCAAACTAATCCTTTTAGAAACTTGTTTGGGCTGTTGAGAGGAGTAAAAAACCATCAAAAATTTCAATCCTGCATGATTTTACCAAGAAATGTGATTCTTCATTCAAAACCTGATTTTTGCTATTGGGCTCTATTGAATAGTGAATGTTTTGAATTTTCTCCAAAAGTAAAGTAGTTGCAAACTCATGCTTTTAAAGACTTGTTTGGGCTCATGAGAGGAGTAGAAAAACATTAAAAATTTCAGTCCTGCATGATTCTACCAAGAAATGTGTGTTCATTCAAACCGCTGTTTTTTGATAGTTTGGGCCTTATTGAATAATGAATGTTTTGAATTTTCTCCAAAAGTAAAGTAGTTGCAAACTCATGCTTTTAGAGACTTGTTTGGGCTCATGAGAGGAGTAGAAAAACATTAAAAATTTCAGTCCTGCATGATTCTACCAAGAAATGTGTGTTCATTCAAACCGCTGTTTTTTGATAGTTTGGGCCTTATTGAATAATGAATGTTTTGAATTTTCTCCAAAAGTAAAGTAGTTGCAAACTCATGCTTTTAGAGACTTGTTTGGGCTCATGAGAGGAGTAGAAAAACATCAAAATTTTCAGTCCTGCATGATTCTACCAAGAAATGTGTGTTCATTGAAACCGCTGGTTTTTGATAGTTTGGGCCCTATTGAATAATGAATGTTTTGAATTTTCTCCAAAAGTAAAGTAGTTGCAAACTCATCCTTTTAGAAACTTGTTTGGGCTGTTGAGAGGAGTAAAAAACCATCAAAAATTTCAATCCTGCATGATTTTACCAAGAAATGTGATTCTTCATTCAAAACCTGATTTTTGCTATTGGGCTCTATTGAATAGTGAATGTTTTGAATTTTCTCCAAAAGTAAAGTAGTTGCAAACTCATGCTTTTAGAGACTTGTTTGGGCTCATGAGAGGAGTAGAAAAACATCAAAAATTTCAGTCCTGCATTATTCTACCAAGAAATGTGTTCATTCAAACCGCTGTTTTTTGATAGTTTGGGCCCTATTGAATAATGAATGTTTTGAATTTTCTCCAAAAGTAAAGTAGTTGCAAACTCATCCTTTTAGAAACTTGTTTGGGCTGTTGAGAGGAGTAAAAAACCATCAAAAATTTCAATCCTGCATGATTCTACCAAGAAATGTGATTCTTCATTCAAAACGCTGGTTTTTGCTATTGGGCTCTATTGAATAATGAATGTTTTGAATTTTCTCCAAAAGTAAAGTAGTTGCAAACTCATGCTTTTAGAGACTTGTTTGGGCTCATGAGAGGAGTAGAAAAACATCAAAAATTTCAGTCCTGCATGATTCTACCAAGACATGTGTGTTCATTGAAACGGCTGGTTTTTGATAGTTTGGGCCCTATTGAATAATGAATGTTTTGAATTATCTCCAAAAGTAAAGTAGTTGCAAACTCATCCTTTTAGAAACTTGTTTGGGCTGTTGAGAGGAGTAAAAAAACCATCAAAAATTTCAATCCTGCATGATTCTACCAAGAAATGTGATTCTTCATTCAAAACGCTGGTTTTTGCTATTGGGCTCTATTGAATAATGAATGTTTTGAATTTTCTCCAAAAGTAAAGTAGTTGCAAGCTCATGCTTTTAGAGACTTGTTTGGGCTCATGAGAGGAGTAGAAAAACATCAAAAATTTCAGTCCTGCATGATTCTACCAAGAAATGTGTGTTCATTGAAACCGCTGGTTTTTGATAGTTTGGGCCCTATTGAATAATGAATGTTTTGAATTTTCTCCAAAAGTAAAGTAGTTGCAAACTCATCCTTTTAGAAACTTGTTTGGGCTGTTGAGAGGAGTAAAAAACCATCAAAAATTTCAATCCTGCATGATTCTACCAAGAAATGTGTGTTCATTCAAACCGCTGGTTTTTGATAGTTTGGGCCCTATTGAATAATGAATGTTTTGAATTTTCTCCAAAAGTAAAGTAGTTGCAAACTCATCCTTTTAGAAACTTGTTTGGGCTGTTGAGAGGAGTAAAAAACCATCAAAAATTTCAATCCTGCATGATTTTACCAAGAAATGTGATTCTTCATTCAAAACCTGATTTTTGCTATTGGGCTCTATTGAATAGTGAATGTTTTGAATTTTCTCCAAAAGTAAAGTAGTTGCAAACTCATGCTTTTAGAGACTTGTTTGGGCTCATGAGAGGAGTAGAAAAACATCAAAAATTTCAGTCCTGCATGATTCTACCAAGAAATGTGTTCATTCAAACCGCTGGTTTTTGATAGTTTGGGCCCTATTGAATAATGAATGTTTTAAATTTTCTCCAAAAGTAAAGTAGTTGCAAACTCATCCTTTTAGAAACTTGTTTGGGCTGTTGAGAGGAGTAAAAAACCATCAAAAATTTCAATCCTGCATGATTCTACCAAGAAATGTGATTCTTCATTCAAAACGCTGGTTTTTGCTATTGGGCTCTATTGAATAATGAATGTTTTGAATTTTCTCCAAAAGTAAAGTAGTTGCAAACTCATGCTTTTAGAGACTTGTTTGGGCTCATGAGAGGAGTAGAAAAACATCAAAAATTTCAGTCCTGCATGATTCTACCAAGAAATGTGTGTTCATTCAAAACGCTGGTTTTTGATAGTTTGGGCCCTATTGAATAATGAATGTTTTGAATTTTCTCCAAAAGTAAAGTAGTTGCAATCTCATGCTTTTAGAGACTTGTTTGGGCTCATGAGAGGAGTAGAAAAACATCAAAAATTTCAGTCCTGCATGATTCTACCAAGAAATGTGTGTTCATTGAAACCGCTGGTTTTTGATAGTTTGGGCCCTATTGAATAATGAATGTTTTGAATTTTCTCCAAAAGTAAAGTAGTTGCAAACTCATCCTTTTAGAAACTTGTTTGGGCTGTTGAGAGGAGTAAAAAACCATCAAAAATTTCAATCCTGCATGATTCTACCAAGAAATGTGTGTTCATTCAAACCGCTGGTTCTTGATAGTTTGGGCCCTATTGAATAATGAATGTTTTGAATTTTCTCCAAAAGTAAAGTAGTTGCAAACTCATCCTTTTAGAAACTTGTTTGGGCTGTTGAGAGGAGTAAAAAGCCATCAAAAATTTCAATCCTGCATGATTTTACCAAGAAATGTGATTCTTCATTCAAAACCTGATTTTTGCTATTGGGCTCTATTGAATAGTGAATGTTTTGAATTTTCTCCAAAAGTAAAGTAGTTGCAAACTCATGCTTTTAGAGACTTGTTTGGGCTCATGAGAGGAGTAGAAAAACATCAAAAATTTCAGTCCTGCATGATTCTACCAAGAAATGTGTGTTCATTGAAACCGCTGGTTTTTGATAGTTTGGGCCCTATTGAATAATGAATGTTTTGAATTTTCTCCAAAAGTAAAGTAGTTGCAAACTCATCCTTTTAGAAACTTGTTTGGGCTGTTGAGAGGAGTAAAAAACCATCAAAAATTTCAATCCTGCATGATTCTACCAAGAAATGTGATTCTTCATTCAAAACGCTGGTTTTTGCTATTGGGCTCTATTGAATAATGAATGTTTTGAATTTTCTCCAAAAGTAAAGTAGTTGCAAACTCATGCTTTTAGAGACTTGTTTGGGCTCATGAGAGGAGTAGAAAAACATCAAAAATTTCAGTCCTGCATGATTCTACCAAGAAATGTGTGTTCATTGAAACCGCTGGTTTTTGATAGTTTGGGCCCTATTGAATAATGAATGTTTTGAATTTTCTCCAAAAGTAAAGTAGTTGCAAACTCATCCTTTTAGAAACTTGTTTGGGCTGTTGAGAGGAGTAAAAAACCATCAAAAATTTCAATCCTGCATGATTCTACCAAGAAATGTGATTCTTCATTCAAAACGCTGGTTTTTGCTATTGGGCTCTATTGAATAATGAATGTTTTGAATTTTCTCCAAAAGTAAAGTAGTTGCAAACTCATGCTTTTAGAGACATGTTTGGGCTCATGAGAGGAGTAGAAAAACATCAAAAATTTCAGTCCTGCATGATTCTACCAAGAAATGTGTGTTCATTGAAACCGCTGGTTTTTGATAGTTTGGGCCCTATTGAATAATGAATGTTTTGAATTTTCTCCAAAAGTAAAGTAGTTGCAAACTCATCCTTTTAGAAACTTGTTTGGGCTGTTGAGAGGAGTAAAAAACCATCAAAAATTTCAATCCTGCATGATTCTACCAAGAAATGTGATTCTTCATTCAAAACGCTGGTTTTTGCTATTGGGCTCTATTGAATAATGAATGTTTTGAATTTTCTCCAAAAGTAAAGTAGTTGCAAACTCATGCTTTTAGAGACTTGTTTAGGCTCATGAGAGGAGTAGAAAAACATCAAAAATTTCAGTCCTGCATTATTCTACCAAGAAATGTGTTCATTCAAACCGCTGTTTTTTGATAGTTTGGGCCCTATTGAATAATGAATGTTTTGAATTTTCTCCAAAAGTAAAGTAGTTGCAAACTCATCCTTTTAGAAACTTGTTTGGGCTGTTTAGAGGAGTAAAAAACCATCAAAAATTTCAATCCTGCATGATTCTACCAAGAAATGTGATTCTTCATTCAAAACGCTGGTTTTTGCTATTGGGCTCTATTGAATAATGAATGTTTTGAATTTTCTCCAAAAGTAAAGTAGTTGCAAACTCATGCTTTTAGAGACTTGTTTGGGCTCATGAGAGGAGTAGAAAAACATCAAAAATTTCAGTCCTGCATGATTCTACCAAGAAATGTGTGTTCATTCAAACCGCTGTTTTTTGATAGTTTGGGCCTTATTGAATAATGAATGTTTTGAATTTTCTCCAAAAGTAAAGTAGTTGCAAACTCATGCTTTTAGAGACTTGTTTGGGCTCATGAGAGGAGTAGAAAAACATCAAAAATTTCAGTCCTGCATGATTCTACCAAGAAATGTGTGTTCATTGAAACCGCTGGTTTTTGATAGTTTGGGCCCTATTGAATAATGAATGTTTTGAATTTTCTAAAAAGTAAAGTAGTTGCAAACTCATCCTTTTAGAAACTTGTTTGGGCTGTTGAGAGGAGTAAAAAACCATCAAAAATTTCAATCCTGCATGATTTTACCAAGAAATGTGATTCTTCATTCAAAACCTGATTTTTGCTATTGGGCTCTATTGAATAGTGAATGTTTTGAATTTTCTCCAAAAGTAAAGTAGTTGCAAACTCATGCTTTTAGAGACTTGTTTGGGCTCATGAGAGGAGTAGAAAAACATCAAAAATTTCAGTCCTGCATGATTCTACCAAGAAATGTGTGTTCATTGAAACCGCTGGTTTTTGATAGTTTGGGCCCTATTGAATAATGAATGTTTTGAATTTTCTCCAAAAGTAAAGTAGTTGCAAACTCATCCTTTTAGAAACTTGTTTGGGCTGTTGAGAGGAGTAAAAAACCATCAAAAATTTCAATCCTGCATGATTCTACCAAGAAATGTGTGTTCATTCAAACCGCTGGTTTTTGATAGTTTGGGCCCTATTGAATAATGAATGTTTTGAATTTTCTCCAAAAGTAAAGTAGTTGCAAACTCATCCTTTTAGAAACTTGTTTGGGCTGTTGAGAGGAGTAAAAAACCATCAAAAATTTCAATCCTGCATGATTTTACCAAGAAATGTGATTCTTCATTCAAAACCTGATTTTTGCTATTGGGCTCTATTGAATAGTGAATGTTTTGAATTTTCTCCAAAAGTAAAGTAGTTGCAAACTCATGCTTTTAGAGACTTGTTTGGGCTCATGAGAGGAGTAGAAAAACATCAAAAATTTCAGTCCTGCATGATTCTACCAAGAAATGTGTTCATTCAAACCGCTGGTTTTTGATAGTTTGGGCCCTATTGAATAATGAATGTTTTAAATTTTCTCCAAAAGTAAAGTAGTTGCAAACTCATCCTTTTAGAAACTTGTTTGGGCTGTTGAGAGGAGTAAAAAACCATCAAAAATTTCAATCCTGCATGATTCTACCAAGAAATGTGATTCTTCATTCAAAACGCTGGTTTTTGCTATTGGGCTCTATTGAATAATGAATGTTTTGAATTTTCTCCAAAAGTAAAGTAGTTGCAAACTCATGCTTTTAGAGACTTGTTTGGGCTCATGAGAGGAGTAGAAAAACATCAAAAATTTCAGTCCTGCATGATTCTACCAAGAAATGTGTGTTCATTCAAAACGCTGGTTTTTGATAGTTTGGGCCCTATTGAATAATGAATGTTTTGAATTTTCTCCAAAAGTAAAGTAGTTGCAATCTCATGCTTTTAGAGACTTGTTTGGGCTCATGAGAGGAGTAGAAAAACATCAAAAATTTCAGTCCTGCATGATTCTACCAAGAAATGTGTGTTCATTGAAACCGCTGGTTTTTGATAGTTTGGGCCCTATTGAATAATGAATGTTTTGAATTTTCTCCAAAAGTAAAGTAGTTGCAAACTCATCCTTTTAGAAACTTGTTTGGGCTGTTGAGAGGAGTAAAAAACCATCAAAAATTTCAATCCTGCATGATTCTACCAAGAAATGTGTGTTCATTCAAACCGCTGGTTCTTGATAGTTTGGGCCCTATTGAATAATGAATGTTTTGAATTTTCTCCAAAAGTAAAGTAGTTGCAAACTCATCCTTTTAGAAACTTGTTTGGGCTGTTGAGAGGAGTAAAAAGCCATCAAAAATTTCAATCCTGCATGATTTTACCAAGAAATGTGATTCTTCATTCAAAACCTGATTTTTGCTATTGGGCTCTATTGAATAGTGAATGTTTTGAATTTTCTCCAAAAGTAAAGTAGTTGCAAACTCATGCTTTTAGAGACTTGTTTGGGCTCATGAGAGGAGTAGAAAAACATCAAAAATTTCAGTCCTGCATGATTCTACCAAGAAATGTGTGTTCATTGAAACCGCTGGTTTTTGATAGTTTGGGCCCTATTGAATAATGAATGTTTTGAATTTTCTCCAAAAGTAAAGTAGTTGCAAACTCATCCTTTTAGAAACTTGTTTGGGCTGTTGAGAGGAGTAAAAAACCATCAAAAATTTCAATCCTGCATGATTCTACCAAGAAATGTGATTCTTCATTCAAAACGCTGGTTTTTGCTATTGGGCTCTATTGAATAATGAATGTTTTGAATTTTCTCCAAAAGTAAAGTAGTTGCAAACTCATGCTTTTAGAGACTTGTTTGGGCTCATGAGAGGAGTAGAAAAACATCAAAAATTTCAGTCCTGCATGATTCTACCAAGAAATGTGTGTTCATTGAAACCGCTGGTTTTTGATAGTTTGGGCCCTATTGAATAATGAATGTTTTGAATTTTCTCCAAAAGTAAAGTAGTTGCAAACTCATCCTTTTAGAAACTTGTTTGGGCTGTTGAGAGGAGTAAAAAACCATCAAAAATTTCAATCCTGCATGATTCTACCAAGAAATGTGATTCTTCATTCAAAACGCTGGTTTTTGCTATTGGGCTCTATTGAATAATGAATGTTTTGAATTTTCTCCAAAAGTAAAGTAGTTGCAAACTCATGCTTTTAGAGACATGTTTGGGCTCATGAGAGGAGTAGAAAAACATCAAAAATTTCAGTCCTGCATGATTCTACCAAGAAATGTGTGTTCATTGAAACCGCTGGTTTTTGATAGTTTGGGCCCTATTGAATAATGAATGTTTTGAATTTTCTCCAAAAGTAAAGTAGTTGCAAACTCATCCTTTTAGAAACTTGTTTGGGCTGTTGAGAGGAGTAAAAAACCATCAAAAATTTCAATCCTGCATGATTCTACCAAGAAATGTGATTCTTCATTCAAAACGCTGGTTTTTGCTATTGGGCTCTATTGAATAATGAATGTTTTGAATTTTCTCCAAAAGTAAAGTAGTTGCAAACTCATGCTTTTAGAGACTTGTTTAGGCTCATGAGAGGAGTAGAAAAACATCAAAAATTTCAGTCCTGCATTATTCTACCAAGAAATGTGTTCATTCAAACCGCTGTTTTTTGATAGTTTGGGCCCTATTGAATAATGAATGTTTTGAATTTTCTCCAAAAGTAAAGTAGTTGCAAACTCATCCTTTTAGAAACTTGTTTGGGCTGTTTAGAGGAGTAAAAAACCATCAAAAATTTCAATCCTGCATGATTCTACCAAGAAATGTGATTCTTCATTCAAAACGCTGGTTTTTGCTATTGGGCTCTATTGAATAATGAATGTTTTGAATTTTCTCCAAAAGTAAAGTAGTTGCAAACTCATGCTTTTAGAGACTTGTTTGGGCTCATGAGAGGAGTAGAAAAACATCAAAAATTTCAGTCCTGCATGATTCTACCAAGAAATGTGTGTTCATTCAAACCGCTGTTTTTTGATAGTTTGGGCCTTATTGAATAATGAATGTTTTGAATTTTCTCCAAAAGTAAAGTAGTTGCAAACTCATGCTTTTAGAGACTTGTTTGGGCTCATGAGAGGAGTAGAAAAACATCAAAAATTTCAGTCCTGCATGATTCTACCAAGAAATGTGTGTTCATTGAAACCGCTGGTTTTTGATAGTTTGGGCCCTATTGAATAATGAATGTTTTGAATTTTCTAAAAAGTAAAGTAGTTGCAAACTCATCCTTTTAGAAACTTGTTTGGGCTGTTGAGAGGAGTAAAAAACCATCAAAAATTTCAATCCTGCATGATTTTACCAAGAAATGTGATTCTTCATTCAAAACCTGATTTTTGCTATTGGGCTCTATTGAATAGTGAATGTTTTGAATTTTCTCCAAAAGTAAAGTAGTTGCAAACTCATGCTTTTAGAGACTTGTTTGGGCTCATGAGAGGAGTAGAAAAACGTCAAAAATTTCAGTCCTGCATTATTCTACCAAGAAATGTGTTCATTCAAACCGATGTTTTTTGATAGTTTGGGCCCTATTGAATAATGAATGTTTTGAATTTTCTCCAAAAGTAAAGTAGTTGCAAACTCATCCTTTTAGAAACTTGTTTGGGCTGTTTAGAGGAGTAAAAAACCATCAAAAATTTCAATCCTGCATGATTCTACCAAGAAATGTGATTCTTCATTCAAAACGCTGGTTTTTGCTATTGGGCTCTATTGAATAATGAATGTTTTGAATTTTCTCCAAAAGTAAAGTAGTTGCAAACTCATGCTTTTAGAGACTTGTTTGGGCTCATGAGAGGAGTAGAAAAACATCAAAAATTTCAGTCCTGCATGATTCTACCAAGAAATGTGTGTTCATTGAAACCGCTGGTTTTTGATAGTTTGGGCCCTATTGAATAATGAATGTTTTGAATTTTCTCCAAAAGTAAAGTAGTTGCAAACTCATCCTTTTAGAAACTTGTTTGGGCTGTTGAGAGGAGTAAAAAACCATCAAAAATTTCAATCCTGCATGATTCTACCAAGAAATGTGATTCTTCATTCAAAACGCTGGTTTTTGCTATTGGGCTCTATTGAATAATGAATGTTTTGAATTTTCTCCAAAAGTAAAGTAGTTGCAAACTCATGCTTTTAGAGACTTGTTTGGGCTCATGAGAGGAGTAGAAAAACATCAAAAATTTCAGTCCTGCATGATTCTACCAAGAAATGTGTGTTCATTCAAACCGCTGGTTTTTGATAGTTTGGGCCCTATTGAATAATGAATGTTTTGAATTATCTCCAAAAGTAAAGTAGTTGCAAACTCATCCTTTTAGAAACTTGTTTGGGCTGTTGAGAGGAGTAAAAAAACCATCAAAAATTTCAATCCTGCATGATTCTACCAAGAAATGTGATTCTTCATTCAAAACGCTGGTTTTTGCTATTGGGCTCTATTGAATAATGAATGTTTTGAATTTTCTCCAAAAGTAAAGTAGTTGCAAACTCATGCTTTTAGAGACTTGTTTGGGCTCATGAGAGGAGTAGAAAAACATCAAAAATTTCAGTCCTGCATGATTCTACCAAGAAATGTGTGTTCATTGAAACCGCTGGTTTTTGATAGTTTGGGCCCTATTGAATAATGAATGTTTTGAATTTTCTCCAAAAGTAAAGTAGTTGCAAACTCATCCTTTTAGAAACTTGTTTGGGCTGTTGAGAGGAGTAAAAAACCATCAAAAATTTCAATCCTGCATGATTCTACCAAGAAATGTGTGTTCATTCAAACCGCTGGTTTTTGATAGTTTGGGCCCTATTGAATAATGAATGTTTTGAATTTTCTCCAAAAGTAAAGTAGTTGCAAACTCATCCTTTTAGAAACTTGTTTGGGCTGTTGAGAGGAGTAAAAAACCATCAAAAATTTCAATCCTGCATGATTTTACCAAGAAATGTGATTCTTCATTCAAAACCTGATTTTTGCTATTGGGCTCTATTGAATAGTGAATGTTTTGAATTTTCTCCAAAAGTAAAGTAGTTGCAAACTCATGCTTTTAGAGACTTGTTTGGGCTCATGAGAGGAGTAGAAAAACATCAAAAATTTCAGTCCTGCATGATTCTACCAAGAAATGTGTTCATTCAAACCGCTGGTTTTTGATAGTTTGGGCCCTATTGAATAATGAATGTTTTGAATTTTCTCCAAAAGTAAAGTAGTTGCAAACTCATCCTTTTAGAAACTTGTTTGGGCTGTTGAGAGGAGTAAAAAACCATCAAAAATTTCAATCCTGCATGATTCTACCAAGAAATGTGATTCTTCATTCAAAACGCTGGTTTTTGCTATTGGGCTCTATTGAATAATGAATGTTTTGAATTTTCTCCAAAAGTAAAGTAGTTGCAAACTCATGCTTTTAGAGACTTGTTTGGGCTCATGAGAGGAGTAGAAAAACATCAAAAATTTCAGTCCTGCATGATTCTACCAAGAAATGTGTGTTCATTGAAACCGCTGGTTTTTGATAGTTTGGGCCCTATTGAATAATGAATGTTTTGAATTTTCTCCAAAAGTAAAGTAGTTGCAAACTCATCCTTTTAGAAACTTGTTTGGGCTGTTGAGAGGAGTAAAAAACCATCAAAAATTTCAATCCTGCATGATTCTACCAAGAAATGTGATTCTTCATTCAAAACGCTGGTTTTTGCTATTGGGCTCTATTGAATAATGAATGTTTTGAATTTTCTCCAAAAGTAAAGTAGTTGCAAACTCATGCTTTTAGAGACATGTTTGGGCTCATGAGAGGAGTAGAAAAACATCAAAAATTTCAGTCCTGCATGATTCTACCAAGAAATGTGTGTTCATTGAAACCGCTGGTTTTTGATAGTTTGGGCCCTATTGAATAATGAATGTTTTGAATTTTCTCCAAAAGTAAAGTAGTTGCAAACTCATCCTTTTAGAAACTTGTTTGGGCTGTTGAGAGGAGTAAAAAACCATCAAAAATTTAAATCCTGCATGATTCTACCAAGAAATGTGATTCTTCATTCAAAACGCTGGTTTTTGCTATTGGGCTCTATTGAATAATGAATGTTTTGAATTTTCTCCAAAAGTAAAGTAGTTGCAAACTCATGCTTTTAGAGACTTGTTTAGGCTCATGAGAGGAGTAGAAAAACATCAAAAATTTCAGTCCTGCATTATTCTACCAAGAAATGTGTTCATTCAAACCGCTGTTTTTTGATAGTTTGGGCCCTATTGAATAATGAATGTTTTGAATTTTCTCCAAAAGTAAAGTAGTTGCAAACTCATCCTTTTAGAAACTTGTTTGGGCTGTTTAGAGGAGTAAAAAACCATCAAAAATTTCAATCCTGCATGATTCTACCAAGAAATGTGATTCTTCATTCAAAACGCTGGTTTTTGCTATTGGGCTCTATTGAATAATGAATGTTTTGAATTTTCTCCAAAAGTAAAGTAGTTGCAAACTCATGCTTTTAGAGACTTGTTTGGGCTCATGAGAGGAGTAGAAAAACATCAAAAATTTCAGTCCTGCATGATTCTACCAAGAAATGTGTGTTCATTCAAACCGCTGTTTTTTGATAGTTTGGGCCTTATTGAATAATGAATGTTTTGAATTTTCTCCAAAAGTAAAGTAGTTGCAAACTCATGCTTTTAGAGACTTGTTTGGGCTCATGAGAGGAGTAGAAAAACATCAAAAATTTCAGTCCTGCATGATTCTACCAAGAAATGTGTGTTCATTGAAACCGCTGGTTTTTGATAGTTTGGGCCCTATTGAATAATGAATGTTTTGAATTTTCTCCAAAAGTAAAGTAGTTGCAAACTCATCCTTTTAGAAACTTGTTTGGGCTGTTGAGAGGAGTAAAAAACCATCAAAAATTTCAATCCTGCATGATTTTACCAAGAAATGTGATTCTTCATTCAAAACCTGATTTTTGCTATTGGGCTCTATTGAATAGTGAATGTTTTGAATTTTCTCCAAAAGTAAAGTAGTTGCAAACTCATGCTTTTAGAGACTTGTTTGGGCTCATGAGAGGAGTAGAAAAACGTCAAAAATTTCAGTCCTGCATTATTCTACCAAGAAATGTGTTCATTCAAACCGATGTTTTTTGATAGTTTGGGCCCTATTGAATAATGAATGTTTTGAATTTTCTCCAAAAGTAAAGTAGTTGCAAACTCATCCTTTTAGAAACTTGTTTGGGCTGTTTAGAGGAGTAAAAAACCATCAAAAATTTCAATCCTGCATGATTCTACCAAGAAATGTGATTCTTCATTCAAAACGCTGGTTTTTGCTATTGGGCTCTATTGAATAATGAATGTTTTGAATTTTCTCCAAAAGTAAAGTAGTTGCAAACTCATGCTTTTAGAGACTTGTTTGGGCTCATGAGAGGAGTAGAAAAACATCAAAAATTTCAGTCCTGCATGATTCTACCAAGAAATGTGTGTTCATTGAAACCGCTGGTTTTTGATAGTTTGGGCCCTATTGAATAATGAATGTTTTGAATTTTCTCCAAAAGTAAAGTAGTTGCAAACTCATCCTTTTAGAAACTTGTTTGGGCTGTTGAGAGGAGTAAAAAACCATCAAAAATTTCAATCCTGCATGATTCTACCAAGAAATGTGATTCTTCATTCAAAACGCTGGTTTTTGCTATTGGGCTCTATTGAATAATGAATGTTTTGAATTTTCTCCAAAAGTAAAGTAGTTGCAAACTCATGCTTTTAGAGACTTGTTTGGGCTCATGAGAGGAGTAGAAAAACATCAAAAATTTCAGTCCTGCATGATTCTACCAAGAAATGTGTGTTCATTCAAACCGCTGGTTTTTGATAGTTTGGGCCCTATTGAATAATGAATGTTTTGAATTATCTCCAAAAGTAAAGTAGTTGCAAACTCATCCTTTTAGAAACTTGTTTGGGCTGTTGAGAGGAGTAAAAAAACCATCAAAAATTTCAATCCTGCATGATTCTACCAAGAAATGTGATTCTTCATTCAAAACGCTGGTTTTTGCTATTGGGCTCTATTGAATAATGAATGTTTTGAATTTTCTCCAAAAGTAAAGTAGTTGCAAACTCATGCTTTTAGAGACTTGTTTGGGCTCATGAGAGGAGTAGAAAAACATCAAAAATTTCAGTCCTGCATGATTCTACCAAGAAATGTGTGTTCATTGAAACCGCTGGTTTTTGATAGTTTGGGCCCTATTGAATAATGAATGTTTTGAATTTTCTCCAAAAGTAAAGTAGTTGCAAACTCATCCTTTTAGAAACTTGTTTGGGCTGTTGAGAGGAGTAAAAAACCATCAAAAATTTCAATCCTGCATGATTCTACCAAGAAATGTGTGTTCATTCAAACCGCTGGTTTTTGATAGTTTGGGCCCTATTGAATAATGAATGTTTTGAATTTTCTCCAAAAGTAAAGTAGTTGCAAACTCATCCTTTTAGAAACTTGTTTGGGCTGTTGAGAGGAGTAAAAAACCATCAAAAATTTCAATCCTGCATGATTTTACCAAGAAATGTGATTCTTCATTCAAAACCTGATTTTTGCTATTGGGCTCTATTGAATAGTGAATGTTTTGAATTTTCTCCAAAAGTAAATTAGTTGCAAACTCATGCTTTTAGAGACTTGTTTGGGCTCATGAGAGGAGTAGAAAAACATCAAAAATTTCAGTCCTGCATGATTCTACCAAGAAATGTGTTCATTCAAACCGCTGGTTTTTGATAGTTTGGGCCCTATTGAATAATGAATGTTTTGAATTTTCTCCAAAAGTAAAGTAGTTGCAAACTCATCCTTTTAGAAACTTGTTTGGGCTGTTGAGAGGAGTAAAAAACCATCAAAAATTTCAATCCTGCATGATTCTACCAAGAAATGTGATTCTTCATTCAAAACGCTGGTTTTTGCTATTGGGCTCTATTGAATAATGAATGTTTTGAATTTTCTCCAAAAGTAAAGTAGTTGCAAACTCATGCTTTTAGAGACTTGTTTGGGCTCATGAGAGGAGTAGAAAAACATCAAAAATTTCAGTCCTGCATGATTCTACCAAGAAATGTGTGTTCATTCAGAACGCTGGTTTTTGATAGTTTGGGCCCTATTGAATAATGAATGTTTTGAATTTTCTCCAAAAGTAAAGTAGTTGCAAACTCATGCTTTTAGAGACTTGTTTGGGCTCATGAGAGGAGTAGAAAAACATCAAAAATTTCAGTCCTGCATGATTCTACCAAGAAATGTGTGTTCATTGAAACCGCTGGTTTTTGATAGTTTGGGCCCTATTGAATAATGAATGTTTTGAATTTTCTCCAAAAGTAAAGTAGTTGCAAACTCATCCTTTTAGAAACTTGTTTGGGCTGTTGAGAGGAGTAAAAAACCATCAAAAATTTCAATCCTGCATGATTCTACCAAGAAATGTGATTCTTCATTCAAAACGCTGGTTTTTGCTATTGGGCTCTATTGAATAATGAATGTTTTGAATTTTCTCCAAAAGTAAAGTAGTTGCAAACTCATGCTTTTAGAGACTTGTTTGGGCTCATGAGAGGAGTAGAAAAACATCAAAATTTTCAGTCCTGCATGATTCTACCAAGAAATATGTGTTCATTGAAACCGCTGGTTTTTGATAGTTTGGGCCCTATTGAATAATGAATGTTTTGAATTTTCTCCAAAAGTAAAGTAGTTGCAAACTCATCCTTTTAGAAACTTGTTTGGGCTGTTGAGAGGAGTAAAAAACCATCAAAAATTTCAATCCTGCATGATTTTACCAAGAAATGTGATTCTTCATTCAAAACCTGATTTTTGCTATTGGGCTCTATTGAATAGTGAATGTTTTGAATTTTCTCCAAAAGTAAAGTAGTTGCAAACTCATGCTTTTAGAGACTTGTTTGGGCTCATGAGAGGAGTAGAAAAACATCAAAAATTTCAGTCCTGCATGATTCTACCAAGAAATGTGTTCATTCAAACCGCTGTTTTTTGATAGTTTGGGCCCTATTGAATAATGAATGTTTTGAATTTTCTCCAAAAGTAAAGTAGTTGCAAACTCATCCTTTTAGAAACTTGTTTGGGCTGTTGAGAGGAGTAAAAAACCATCAAAAATTTCAATTCTGCATGATTCTACCAAGAAATGTGATTCTTCATTCAAAACGCTGGTTTTTGCTATTGGGCTCTATTGAATAATGAATGTTTTGAATTTTCTCCAAAAGTAAAGTAGTTGCAAACTCATGCTTTTAGAGACTTGTTTGGGCTCATGAGATGAGTAGAAAAACATCAAAAATTTCAGTCCTGCATGATTCTACCAAGACATGTGTGTTCATTGAAACGGCTGGTTTTTGATAGTTTGGGCCCTATTGAATAATGAATGTTTTGAATTATCTCCAAAAGTAAAGTAGTTGCAAACTCATCCTTTTAGAAACTTGTTTGGGCTGTTGAGAGGAGTAAAAAAAACATCAAAAATTTCAATCCTGCATGATTCTACCAAGAAATGTGATTCTTCATTCAAAACGCTGGTTTTTGCTATTGGGCTCTATTGAATAATGAATGTTTTGAATTTTCTCCAAAAGTAAAGTAGTTGCAAGCTCATGCTTTTAGAGACTTGTTTGGGCTCATGAGAGGAGTAGAAAAACATCAAAAATTTCAGTCCTGCATGATTCTACCAAGAAATGTGTGTTCATTGAAACCGCTGGTTTTTGATAGTTTGGGCCCTATTGAATAATGAATGTTTTGAATTTTCTCCAAAAGTAAAGTAGTTGCAAACTCATCCTTTTAGAAACTTGTTTGGGCTGTTGAGAGGAGTAAAAAACCATCAAAAATTTCAATCCTGCATGATTCTACCAAGAAATGTGTGTTCATTCAAACCGCTGGTTTTTGATAGTTTGGGCCCTATTGAATAATGAATGTTTTGAATTTTCTCCAAAAGTAAAGTAGTTGCAAACTCATCCTTTTAGAAACTTGTTTGGGCTGTTGAGAGGAGTAAAAAACCATCAAAAATTTCAATCCTGCATGATTTTACCAAGAAATGTGATTCTTCATTCAAAACCTGATTTTTGCTATTGGGCTCTTTTGAATAAATAGTGAATGTTTTGAATTTTCTCCAAAAGTAAAGTAGTTGCAAACTCATGCTTTTAGAGACTTGTTTGGGCTCATGAGAGGAGTAGAAAAACATCAAAAATTTCAGTCCTGCATGATTCTACCAAGAAATGTGTTCATTCAAACCGCTGGTTTTTGATAGTTTGGGCCCTATTGAATAATGAATGTTTTAAATTTTCTCCAAAAGTAAAGTAGTTGCAAACTCATCCTTTTAGAAACTTGTTTGGGCTGTTGAGAGGAGTAAAAAACCATCAAAAATTTCAATCCTGCATGATTCTACCAAGAAATGTGATTCTTCATTCAAAACGCTGGTTTTTGCTATTGGGCTCTATTGAATAATGAATGTTTTGAATTTTCTCCAAAAGTAAAGTAGTTGCAAACTCATGCTTTTAGAGACTTGTTTGGGCTCATGAGAGGAGTAGAAAAACATCAAAAATTTCAGTCCTGCATGATTCTACCAAGAAATGTGTGTTCATTCAAAACGCTGGTTTTTGATAGTTTGGGCCCTATTGAATAATGAATGTTTTGAATTTTCTCCAAAAGTAAAGTAGTTGCAATCTCATGCTTTTAGAAACTTGTTTGGGCTCATGAGAGGAGTAGAAAAACATCAAAAATTTCAGTCCTGCATGATTCTACCAAGAAATGTGTGTTCATTGAAACCGCTGGTTTTTGATAGTTTGGGCCCTATTGAATAATGAATGTTTTGAATTTTCTCCAAAAGTAAAGTAGTTGCAAACTCATCCTTTTAGAAACTTGTTTGGGCTGTTGAGAGGAGTAAAAAACCATCAAAAATTTCAATCCTGCATGATTCTACCAAGAAATGTGTGTTCATTCAAACCGCTGGTTCTTGATAGTTTGGGCCCTATTGAATAATGAATGTTTTGAATTTTCTCCAAAAGTAAAGTAGTTGCAAACTCATCCTTTTAGAAACTTGTTTGGGCTGTTGAGAGGAGTAAAAAACCATCAAAAATTTCAATCCTGCATGATTTTACCAAGAAATGTGATTCTTCATTCAAAACCTGATTTTTGCTATTGGGCTCTATTGAATAGTGAATGTTTTGAATTTTCTCCAAAAGTAAAGTAGCTGCAAACTCATGCTTTTAGAGACTTGTTTGGGCTCATGAGAGGAGTAGAAAAACATCAAAAATTTCAGTCCTGCATGATTCTACCAAGAAATGTGTTCATTCAAACCGCTGGTTTTTGATAGTTTGGGCCCTATTGAATAATGAATGTTTTGAATTTTCTCCAAAAGTAAAGTAGTTGCAAACTCATCCTTTTAGAAACTTGTTTGGGCTGTTGAGAGGAGTAAAAAACCATCAAAAATTTCAATCCTGCATGATTCTACCAAGAAATGTGATTCTTCATTCAAAACGCTGGTTTTTGCTATTGGGCTCTATTGAATAATGAATGTTTTGAATTTTCTCCAAAAGTAAAGTAGTTGCAAACTCATGCTTTTAGAGACTTGTTTGGGCTCATGAGAGGAGTAGAAAAACATCAAAAATTTCAGTCCTGCATGATTCTACCAAGAAATGTGTGTTCATTCAAAACGCTGGTTTTTGATAGTTTGGGCCCTATTGAATAATGAATGTTTTGAATTTTCTCCAAAAGTAAAGTAGTTGCAAACTCATGCTTTTAGAGACTTGTTTGGGCTCATGAGAGGAGTAGAAAAACATCAAAAATTTCAGTCCTGCATGATTCTACCAAGAAATGTGTGTTCATTGAAACCGCTGGTTTTTGATAGTTTGGGCCCTATTGAATAATGAATGTTTTGAATTTTCTCCAAAAGTAAAGTAGTTGCAAACTCATCCTTTTAGAAACTTGTTTGGGCTGTTGAGAGGAGTAAAAAACCATCAAAAATTTCAATCCTGCATGATTCTACCAAGAAATGTGATTCTTCATTCAAAACGCTGGTTTTTGCTATTGGGCTCTATTGAATAATGAATGTTTTGAATTTTCTCCAAAAGTAAAGTAGTTGCAAACTCATGCTTTTAGAGACATGTTTGGGCTCATGAGAGGAGTAGAAAAACATCAAAAATTTCAGTCCTGCATGATTCTACCAAGAAATGTGTGTTCATTGAAACCGCTGGTTTTTGATAGTTTGGGCCCTATTGAATAATGAATGTTTTGAATTTTCTCCAAAAGTAAAGTAGTTGCAAACTCATCCTTTTAGAAACTTGTTTGGGCTGTTGAGAGGAGTAAAAAACCATCAAAAATTTCAATCCTGCATGATTCTACCAAGAAATGTGATTCTTCATTCAAAACGCTGGTTTTTGCTATTGGGCTCTATTGAATAATGAATGTTTTGAATTTTCTCCAAAAGTAAAGTAGTTGCAAACTCATGCTTTTAGAGACTTGTTTAGGCTCATGAGAGGAGTAGAAAAACATCAAAAATTTCAGTCCTGCATTATTCTACCAAGAAATGTGTTCATTCAAACCGCTGTTTTTTGATAGTTTGGGCCCTATTGAATAATGAATGTTTTGAATTTTCTCCAAAAGTAAAGTAGTTGCAAACTCATCCTTTTAGAAACTTGTTTGGGCTGTTTAGAGGAGTAAAAAACCATCAAAAATTTCAATCCTGCATGATTTTACCAAGAAATGTGATTCTTCATTCAAAACCTGATTTTTGCTATTGGGCTCTATTGAATAGTGAATGTTTTGAATTTTCTCCAAAAGTAAAGTAGTTGCAAACTCATGCTTTTAGAGACTTGTTTGGGCTCATGAGAGGAGTAGAAAAACGTCAAAAATTTCAGTCCTGCATTATTCTACCAAGAAATGTGTTCATTCAAACCGATGTTTTTTGATAGTTTGGGCCCTATTGAATAATGAATGTTTTGAATTTTCTCCAAAAGTAAAGTAGTTGCAAACTCATCCTTTTAGAAACTTGTTTGGGCTGTTTAGAGGAGTAAAAAACCATCAAAAATTTCAATCCTGCATGATTCTACCAAGAAATGTGATTCTTCATTCAAAACGCTGGTTTTTGCTATTGGGCTCTATTGAATAATGAATGTTTTGAATTTTCTCCAAAAGTAAAGTAGTTGCAAACTCATGCTTTTAGAGACTTGTTTGGGCTCATGAGAGGAGTAGAAAAACATCAAAAATTTCAGTCCTGCATGATTCTACCAAGAAATGTGTGTTCATTGAAACCGCTGGTTTTTGATAGTTTGGGCCCTATTGAATAATGAATGTTTTGAATTTTCTCCAAAAGTAAAGTAGTTGCAAACTCATCCTTTTAGAAACTTGTTTGGGCTGTTGAGAGGAGTAAAAAACCATCAAAAATTTCAATCCTGCATGATTCTACCAAGAAATGTGATTCTTCATTCAAAACGCTGGTTTTTGCTATTGGGCTCTATTGAATAATGAATGTTTTGAATTTTCTCCAAAAGTAAAGTAGTTGCAAACTCATGCTTTTAGAGACTTGTTTGGGCTCATGAGAGGAGTAGAAAAACATCAAAAATTTCAGTCCTGCATGATTCTACCAAGAAATGTGTGTTCATTCAAACCGCTGGTTTTTGATAGTTTGGGCCCTATTGAATAATGAATGTTTTGAATTATCTCCAAAAGTAAAGTAGTTGCAAACTCATCCTTTTAGAAACTTGTTTGGGCTGTTGAGAGGAGTAAAAAAACCATCAAAAATTTCAATCCTGCATGATTCTACCAAGAAATGTGATTCTTCATTCAAAACGCTGGTTTTTGCTATTGGGCTCTATTGAATAATGAATGTTTTGAATTTTCTCCAAAAGTAAAGTAGTTGCAAACTCATGCTTTTAGAGACTTGTTTGGGCTCATGAGAGGAGTAGAAAAACATCAAAAATTTCAGTCCTGCATGATTCTACCAAGAAATGTGTGTTCATTGAAACCGCTGGTTTTTGATAGTTTGGGCCCTATTGAATAATGAATGTTTTGAATTTTCTCCAAAAGTAAAGTAGTTGCAAACTCATCCTTTTAGAAACTTGTTTGGGCTGTTGAGAGGAGTAAAAAACCATCAAAAATTTCAATCCTGCATGATTTTACCAAGAAATGTGTGTTCATTCAAACCGCTGGTTTTTGATAGTTTGGGCCCTATTGAATAATGAATGTTTTGAATTTTCTCCAAAAGTAAAGTAGTTGCAAACTCATCCTTTTAGAAACTTGTTTGGGCTGTTGAGAGGAGTAAAAAACCATCAAAAATTTCAATCCTGCATGATTCTACCAAGAAATGTGATTCTTCATTCAAAACGCTGGTTTTTGATATTGGGCTCTATTGAATAATGAATGTTTTGAATTTTCTCCAAAAGTAAAGTAGTTGCAAACTCATGCTTTTAGAGACATGTTTGGGCTCATGAGAGGAGTAGAAAAACATCAAAAATTTCAGTCCTGCATGATTCTACCAAGAAATGTGTGTTCATTGAAACCGCTGGTTTTTGATAGTTTGGGCCCTATTGAATAATGAATGTTTTGAATTTTCTCCAAAAGTAAAGTAGTTGCAAACTCATCCTTTTAGAAACTTGTTTGGGCTGTTGAGAGGAGTAAAAAACCATCAAAAATTTCAATCCTGCATGATTCTACCAAGAAATGTGATTCTTCATTCAAAACGCTGGTTTTTGCTATTGGGCTCTATTGAATAATGAATGTTTTGAATTTTCTCCAAAAGTAAAGTAGTTGCAAACTCATGCTTTTAGAGACTTGTTTAGGCTCATGAGAGGAGTAGAAAAACATCAAAAATTTCAGTCCTGCATTATTCTACCAAGAAATGTGTTCATTCAAACCGCTGTTTTTTGATAGTTTGGGCCCTATTGAATAATGAATGTTTTGAATTTTCTCCAAAAGTAAAGTAGTTGCAAACTCATCCTTTTAGAAACTTGTTTGGGCTGTTTAGAGGAGTAAAAAACCATCAAAAATTTCAATCCTGCATGATTTTACCAAGAAATGTGATTCTTCATTCAAAACCTGATTTTTGCTATTGGGCTCTATTGAATAGTGAATGTTTTGAATTTTCTCCAAAAGTAAAGTAGTTGCAAACTCATGCTTTTAGAGACTTGTTTGGGCTCATGAGAGGAGTAGAAAAACGTCAAAAATTTCAGTCCTGCATTATTCTACCAAGAAATGTGTTCATTCAAACCGATGTTTTTTGATAGTTTGGGCCCTATTGAATAATGAATGTTTTGAATTTTCTCCAAAAGTAAAGTAGTTGCAAACTCATCCTTTTAGAAACTTGTTTGGGCTGTTTAGAGGAGTAAAAAACCATCAAAAATTTCAATCCTGCATGATTCTACCAAGAAATGTGATTCTTCATTCAAAACGCTGGTTTTTGCTATTGGGCTCTATTGAATAATGAATGTTTTGAATTTTCTCCAAAAGTAAAGTAGTTGCAAACTCATGCTTTTAGAGACTTGTTTGGGCTCATGAGAGGAGTAGAAAAACATCAAAAATTTCAGTCCTGCATGATTCTACCAAGAAATGTGTGTTCATTGAAACCGCTGGTTTTTGATAGTTTGGGCCCTATTGAATAATGAATGTTTTGAATTTTCTCCAAAAGTAAAGTAGTTGCAAACTCATCCTTTTAGAAACTTGTTTGGGCTGTTGAGAGGAGTAAAAAACCATCAAAAATTTCAATCCTGCATGATTCTACCAAGAAATGTGATTCTTCATTCAAAACGCTGGTTTTTGCTATTGGGCTCTATTGAATAATGAATGTTTTGAATTTTCTCCAAAAGTAAAGTAGTTGCAAACTCATGCTTTTAGAGACTTGTTTGGGCTCATGAGAGGAGTAGAAAAACATCAAAAATTTCAGTCCTGCATGATTCTACCAAGAAATGTGTGTTCATTCAAACCGCTGGTTTTTGATAGTTTGGGCCCTATTGAATAATGAATGTTTTGAATTATCTCCAAAAGTAAAGTAGTTGCAAACTCATCCTTTTAGAAACTTGTTTGGGCTGTTGAGAGGAGTAAAAAAACCATCAAAAATTTCAATCCTGCATGATTCTACCAAGAAATGTGATTCTTCATTCAAAACGCTGGTTTTTGCTATTGGGCTCTATTGAATAATGAATGTTTTGAATTTTCTCCAAAAGTAAAGTAGTTGCAAACTCATGCTTTTAGAGACTTGTTTGGGCTCATGAGAGGAGTAGAAAAACATCAAAAATTTCAGTCCTGCATGATTCTACCAAGAAATGTGTGTTCATTGAAACCGCTGGTTTTTGATAGTTTGGGCCCTATTGAATAATGAATGTTTTGAATTTTCTCCAAAAGTAAAGTAGTTGCAAACTCATCCTTTTAGAAACTTGTTTGGGCTGTTGAGAGGAGTAAAAAACCATCAAAAATTTCAATCCTGCATGATTTTACCAAGAAATGTGTGTTCATTCAAACCGCTGGTTTTTGATAGTTTGGGCCCTATTGAATAATGAATGTTTTGAATTTTCTCCAAAAGTAAAGTAGTTGCAAACTCATCCTTTTAGAAACTTGTTTGGGCTGTTGAGAGGAGTAAAAAACCATCAAAAATTTCAATCCTGCATGATTTTACCAAGAAATGTGATTCTTCATTCAAAACCTGATTTTTGCTATTGGGCTCTATTGAATAGTGAATGTTTTGAATTTTCTCCAAAAGTAAAGTAGTTGCAAACTCATGCTTTTAGAGACTTGTTTGGGCTCATGAGAGGAGTAGAAAACCATCAAAAATTTCAGTCCTGCATGATTCTACCAAGAAATGTGTTCATTCAAACCGCTGGTTTTTGATAGTTTGGGCCCTATTGAATAATGAATGTTTTGAATTTTCTCCAAAAGTAAAGTAGTTGCAAACTCATCCTTTTAGAAACTTGTTTGGGCTGTTGAGAGGAGTAAAAAACCATCAAAAATTTCAATCCTGCATGATTCTACCAAGAAATGTGATTCTTCATTCAAAACGCTGGTTTTTGCTATTGGGCTCTATTGAATAATGAATGTTTTGAATTTTCTCCAAAAGTAAAGTAGTTGCAAACTCATGCTTTTAGAGACTTGTTTGGGCTCATGAGAGGAGTAGAAAAACATCAAAAATTTCAGTCCTGCATGATTCTACCAAGAAATGTGTGTTCATTCAAAACGCTGGTTTTTGATAGTTTGGGCCCTATTGAATAATGAATGTTTTGAATTTTCTCCAAAAGTAAAGTAGTTGCAAACTCATGCTTTTAGAGACTTGTTTGGGCTCATGAGAGGAGTAGAAAAACATCAAAAATTTCAGTCCTGCATGATTCTACCAAGAAATGTGTGTTCATTGAAACCGCTGGTTTTTGATAGTTTGGGCCCTATTGAATAATGAATGTTTTGAATTTTCTCCAAAAGTAAAGTAGTTGCAAACTCATCCTTTTAGAAACTTGTTTGGGCTGTTGAGAGGAGTAAAAAACCATCAAAAATTTCAATCCTGCATGATTCTACCAAGAAATGTGATTCTTCATTCAAAACGCTGGTTTTTGCTATTGGGCTCTATTGAATAATGAATGTTTTGAATTTTCTCCAAAAGTAAAGTAGTTGCAAACTCATGCTTTTAGAGACTTGTTTGGGCTCATGAGAGGAGTAGAAAAACATCAAAAATTTCAGTCCTGCATGATTCTACCAAGAAATGTGTGTTCATTGAAACCGCTGGTTTTTGATAGTTTGGGCCCTATTGAATAATGAATGTTTTGAATTTTCTCCAAAAGTAAAGTAGTTGCAAACTCATCCTTTTAGAAACTTGTTTGGGCTGTTGAGAGGAGTAAAAAACCATCAAAAATTTCAATCCTGCATGATTCTACCAAGAAATGTGTGTTCATTCAAACCGCTGGTTCTTGATAGTTTGGGCCCTATTGAATAATGAATGTTTTGAATTTTCTCCAAAAGTAAAGTAGTTGCAAACTCATCCTTTTAGAAACTTGTTTGGGCTGTTGAGAGGAGTAAAAAACCATCAAAAATTTCAATCCTGCATGATTCTACCAAGAAATGTGATTCTTCATTCAAAACGCTGGTTTTTGCTATTGGGCTCTATTGAATAATGAATGTTTTGAATTTTCTCCAAAAGTAAAGTAGTTGCAAACTCATGCTTTTAGAGACTTGTTTGGGCTCATGAGAGGAGTAGAAAAACGTCAAAAATTTCAGTCCTGCATTATTCTACCAAGAAATGTGTTCATTCAAACCGATGTTTTTTGATAGTTTGGGCCCTATTGAATAATGAATGTTTTGAATTTTCTCCAAAAGTAAAGTAGTTGCAAACTCATCCTTTTAGAAACTTGTTTGGGCTGTTTAGAGGAGTAAAAAACCATCAAAAATTTCAATCCTGCATGATTCTACCAAGAAATGTGATTCTTCATTCAAAACGCTGGTTTTTGCTATTGGGCTCTATTGAATAATGAATGTTTTGAATTTTCTCCAAAAGTAAAGTAGTTGCAAACTCATGCTTTTAGAGACTTGTTTGGGCTCATGAGAGGAGTAGAAAAACATCAAAAATTTCAGTCCTGCATGATTCTACCAAGAAATGTGTGTTCATTGAAACCGCTGGTTTTTGATAGTTTGGGCCCTATTGAATAATGAATGTTTTGAATTTTCTCCAAAAGTAAAGTAGTTGCAAACTCATCCTTTTAGAAACTTGTTTGGGCTGTTGAGAGGAGTAAAAAACCATCAAAAATTTCAATCCTGCATGATTCTACCAAGAAATGTGTGTTCATTCAAACCGCTGGTTCTTGATAGTTTGGGCCCTATTGAATAATGAATGTTTTGAATTTTCTCCAAAAGTAAAGTAGTTGCAAACTCATCCTTTTAGAAACTTGTTTGGGCTGTTGAGAGGAGTAAAAAACCATCAAAAATTTCAATCCTGCATGATTTTACCAAGAAATGTGATTCTTCATTCAAAACCTGATTTTTGCTATTGGGCTCTATTGAATAGTGAATGTTTTGAATTTTCTCCAAAAGTAAAGTAGCTGCAAACTCATGCTTTTAGAGACTTGTTTGGGCTCATGAGAGGAGTAGAAAAACATCAAAAATTTCAGTCCTGCATGATTCTACCAAGAAATGTGTTCATTCAAACCGCTGGTTTTTGATAGTTTGGGCCCTATTGAATAATGAATGTTTTGAATTTTCTCCAAAAGTAAAGTAGTTGCAAACTCATCCTTTTAGAAACTTGTTTGGGCTGTTGAGAGGAGTAAAAAACCATCAAAAATTTCAATCCTGCATGATTCTACCAAGAAATGTGATTCTTCATTCAAAACGCTGGTTTTTGCTATTGGGCTCTATTGAATAATGAATGTTTTGAATTTTCTCCAAAAGTAAAGTAGTTGCAAACTCATGCTTTTAGAGACTTGTTTGGGCTCATGAGAGGAGTAGAAAAACATCAAAAATTTCAGTCCTGCATGATTCTACCAAGAAATGTGTGTTCATTCAAAACGCTGGTTTTTGATAGTTTGGGCCCTATTGAATAATGAATGTTTTGAATTTTCTCCAAAAGTAAAGTAGTTGCAAACTCATGCTTTTAGAGACTTGTTTGGGCTCATGAGAGGAGTAGAAAAACATCAAAAATTTCAGTCCTGCATGATTCTACCAAGAAATGTGTGTTCATTGAAACCGCTGGTTTTTGATAGTTTGGGCCCTATTGAATAATGAATGTTTTGAATTTTCTCCAAAAGTAAAGTAGTTGCAAACTCATCCTTTTAGAAACTTGTTTGGGCTGTTGAGAGGAGTAAAAAACCATCAAAAATTTCAATCCTGCATGATTCTACCAAGAAATGTGATTCTTCATTCAAAACGCTGGTTTTTGCTATTGGGCTCTATTGAATAATGAATGTTTTGAATTTTCTCCAAAAGTAAAGTAGTTGCAAACTCATGCTTTTAGAGACATGTTTGGGCTCATGAGAGGAGTAGAAAAACATCAAAAATTTCAGTCCTGCATGATTCTACCAAGAAATGTGTGTTCATTGAAACCGCTGGTTTTTGATAGTTTGGGCCCTATTGAATAATGAATGTTTTGAATTTTCTCCAAAAGTAAAGTAGTTGCAAACTCATCCTTTTAGAAACTTGTTTGGGCTGTTGAGAGGAGTAAAAAACCATCAAAAATTTCAATCCTGCATGATTCTACCAAGAAATGTGATTCTTCATTCAAAACGCTGGTTTTTGCTATTGGGCTCTATTGAATAATGAATGTTTTGAATTTTCTCCAAAAGTAAAGTAGTTGCAAACTCATGCTTTTAGAGACTTGTTTAGGCTCATGAGAGGAGTAGAAAAACATCAAAAATTTCAGTCCTGCATTATTCTACCAAGAAATGTGTTCATTCAAACCGCTGTTTTTTGATAGTTTGGGCCCTATTGAATAATGAATGCTTTGAATTTTCTCCAAAAGTAAAGTAGTTGCAAACTCATCCTTTTAGAAACTTGTTTGGGCTGTTTAGAGGAGTAAAAAACCATCAAAAATTTCAATCCTGCATGATTTTACCAAGAAATGTGATTCTTCATTCAAAACCTGATTTTTGCTATTGGGCTCTATTGAATAGTGAATGTTTTGAATTTTCTCCAAAAGTAAAGTAGTTGCAAACTCATGCTTTTAGAGACTTGTTTGGGCTCATGAGAGGAGTAGAAAAACGTCAAAAATTTCAGTCCTGCATTATTCTACCAAGAAATGTGTTCATTCAAACCGATGTTTTTTGATAGTTTGGGCCCTATTGAATAATGAATGTTTTGAATTTTCTCCAAAAGTAAAGTAGTTGCAAACTCATCCTTTTAGAAACTTGTTTGGGCTGTTTAGAGGAGTAAAAAACCATCAAAAATTTCAATCCTGCATGATTCTACCAAGAAATGTGATTCTTCATTCAAAACGCTGGTTTTTGCTATTGGGCTCTATTGAATAATGAATGTTTTGAATTTTCTCCAAAAGTAAAGTAGTTGCAAACTCATGCTTTTAGAGACTTGTTTGGGCTCATGAGAGGAGTAGAAAAACATCAAAAATTTCAGTCCTGCATGATTCTACCAAGAAATGTGTGTTCATTGAAACCGCTGGTTTTTGATAGTTTGGGCCCTATTGAATAATGAATGTTTTGAATTTTCTCCAAAAGTAAAGTAGTTGCAAACTCATCCTTTTAGAAACTTGTTTGGGCTGTTGAGAGGAGTAAAAAACCATCAAAAATTTCAATCCTGCATGATTCTACCAAGAAATGTGATTCTTCATTCAAAACGCTGGTTTTTGCTATTGGGCTCTATTGAATAATGAATGTTTTGAATTTTCTCCAAAAGTAAAGTAGTTGCAAACTCATGCTTTTAGAGACTTGTTTGGGCTCATGAGAGGAGTAGAAAAACATCAAAAATTTCAGTCCTGCATGATTCTACCAAGAAATGTGTGTTCATTCAAACCGCTGGTTTTTGATAGTTTGGGCCCTATTGAATAATGAATGTTTTGAATTATCTCCAAAAGTAAAGTAGTTGCAAACTCATCCTTTTAGAAACTTGTTTGGGCTGTTGAGAGGAGTAAAAAAACCATCAAAAATTTCAATCCTGCATGATTCTACCAAGAAATGTGATTCTTCATTCAAAACGCTGGTTTTTGCTATTGGGCTCTATTGAATAATGAATGTTTTGAATTTTCTCCAAAAGTAAAGTAGTTGCAAACTCATGCTTTTAGAGACTTGTTTGGGCTCATGAGAGGAGTAGAAAAACATCAAAAATTTCAGTCCTGCATGATTCTACCAAGAAATGTGTGTTCATTGAAACCGCTGGTTTTTGATAGTTTGGGCCCTATTGAATAATGAATGTTTTGAATTTTCTCCAAAAGTAAAGTAGTTGCAAACTCATCCTTTTAGAAACTTGTTTGGGCTGTTGAGAGGAGTAAAAAACCATCAAAAATTTCAATCCTGCATGATTTTACCAAGAAATGTGTGTTCATTCAAACCGCTGGTTTTTGATAGTTTGGGCCCTATTGAATAATGAATGTTTTGAATTTTCTCCAAAAGTAAAGTAGTTGCAAACTCATCCTTTTAGAAACTTGTTTGGGCTGTTGAGAGGAGTAAAAAACCATCAAAAATTTCAATCCTGCATGATTCTACCAAGAAATGTGATTCTTCATTCAAAACGCTGGTTTTTGATATTGGGCTCTATTGAATAATGAATGTTTTGAATTTTCTCCAAAAGTAAAGTAGTTGCAAACTCATGCTTTTAGAGACATGTTTGGGCTCATGAGAGGAGTAGAAAAACATCAAAAATTTCAGTCCTGCATGATTCTACCAAGAAATGTGTGTTCATTGAAACCGCTGGTTTTTGATAGTTTGGGCCCTATTGAATAATGAATGTTTTGAATTTTCTCCAAAAGTAAAGTAGTTGCAAACTCATCCTTTTAGAAACTTGTTTGGGCTGTTGAGAGGAGTAAAAAACCATCAAAAATTTCAATCCTGCATGATTCTACCAAGAAATGTGATTCTTCATTCAAAACGCTGGTTTTTGCTATTGGGCTCTATTGAATAATGAATGTTTTGAATTTTCTCCAAAAGTAAAGTAGTTGCAAACTCATGCTTTTAGAGACTTGTTTAGGCTCATGAGAGGAGTAGAAAAACATCAAAAATTTCAGTCCTGCATTATTCTACCAAGAAATGTGTTCATTCAAACCGCTGTTTTTTGATAGTTTGGGCCCTATTGAATAATGAATGTTTTGAATTTTCTCCAAAAGTAAAGTAGTTGCAAACTCATCCTTTTAGAAACTTGTTTGGGCTGTTTAGAGGAGTAAAAAACCATCAAAAATTTCAATCCTGCATGATTTTACCAAGAAATGTGATTCTTCATTCAAAACCTGATTTTTGCTATTGGGCTCTATTGAATAGTGAATGTTTTGAATTTTCTCCAAAAGTAAAGTAGTTGCAAACTCATGCTTTTAGAGACTTGTTTGGGCTCATGAGAGGAGTAGAAAAACGTCAAAAATTTCAGTCCTGCATTATTCTACCAAGAAATGTGTTCATTCAAACCGATGTTTTTTGATAGTTTGGGCCCTATTGAATAATGAATGTTTTGAATTTTCTCCAAAAGTAAAGTAGTTGCAAACTCATCCTTTTAGAAACTTGTTTGGGCTGTTTAGAGGAGTAAAAAACCATCAAAAATTTCAATCCTGCATGATTCTACCAAGAAATGTGATTCTTCATTCAAAACGCTGGTTTTTGCTATTGGGCTCTATTGAATAATGAATGTTTTGAATTTTCTCCAAAAGTAAAGTAGTTGCAAACTCATGCTTTTAGAGACTTGTTTGGGCTCATGAGAGGAGTAGAAAAACATCAAAAATTTCAGTCCTGCATGATTCTACCAAGAAATGTGTGTTCATTGAAACCGCTGGTTTTTGATAGTTTGGGCCCTATTGAATAATGAATGTTTTGAATTTTCTCCAAAAGTAAAGTAGTTGCAAACTCATCCTTTTAGAAACTTGTTTGGGCTGTTGAGAGGAGTAAAAAACCATCAAAAATTTCAATCCTGCATGATTCTACCAAGAAATGTGATTCTTCATTCAAAACGCTGGTTTTTGCTATTGGGCTCTATTGAATAATGAATGTTTTGAATTTTCTCCAAAAGTAAAGTAGTTGCAAACTCATGCTTTTAGAGACTTGTTTGGGCTCATGAGAGGAGTAGAAAAACATCAAAAATTTCAGTCCTGCATGATTCTACCAAGAAATGTGTGTTCATTCAAACCGCTGGTTTTTGATAGTTTGGGCCCTATTGAATAATGAATGTTTTGAATTATCTCCAAAAGTAAAGTAGTTGCAAACTCATCCTTTTAGAAACTTGTTTGGGCTGTTGAGAGGAGTAAAAAAACCATCAAAAATTTCAATCCTGCATGATTCTACCAAGAAATGTGATTCTTCATTCAAAACGCTGGTTTTTGCTATTGGGCTCTATTGAATAATGAATGTTTTGAATTTTCTCCAAAAGTAAAGTAGTTGCAAACTCATGCTTTTAGAGACTTGTTTGGGCTCATGAGAGGAGTAGAAAAACATCAAAAATTTCAGTCCTGCATGATTCTACCAAGAAATGTGTGTTCATTGAAACCGCTGGTTTTTGATAGTTTGGGCCCTATTGAATAATGAATGTTTTGAATTTTCTCCAAAAGTAAAGTAGTTGCAAACTCATCCTTTTAGAAACTTGTTTGGGCTGTTGAGAGGAGTAAAAAACCATCAAAAATTTCAATCCTGCATGATTTTACCAAGAAATGTGTGTTCATTCAAACCGCTGGTTTTTGATAGTTTGGGCCCTATTGAATAATGAATGTTTTGAATTTTCTCCAAAAGTAAAGTAGTTGCAAACTCATCCTTTTAGAAACTTGTTTGGGCTGTTGAGAGGAGTAAAAAACCATCAAAAATTTCAATCCTGCATGATTTTACCAAGAAATGTGATTCTTCATTCAAAACCTGATTTTTGCTATTGGGCTCTATTGAATAGTGAATGTTTTGAATTTTCTCCAAAAGTAAAGTAGTTGCAAACTCATGCTTTTAGAGACTTGTTTGGGCTCATGAGAGGAGTAGAAAACCATCAAAAATTTCAGTCCTGCATGATTCTACCAAGAAATGTGTTCATTCAAACCGCTGGTTTTTGATAGTTTGGGCCCTATTGAATAATGAATGTTTTGAATTTTCTCCAAAAGTAAAGTAGTTGCAAACTCATCCTTTTAGAAACTTGTTTGGGCTGTTGAGAGGAGTAAAAAACCATCAAAAATTTCAATCCTGCATGATTCTACCAAGAAATGTGATTCTTCATTCAAAACGCTGGTTTTTGCTATTGGGCTCTATTGAATAATGAATGTTTTGAATTTTCTCCAAAAGTAAAGTAGTTGCAAACTCATGCTTTTAGAGACTTGTTTGGGCTCATGAGAGGAGTAGAAAAACATCAAAAATTTCAGTCCTGCATGATTCTACCAAGAAATGTGTGTTCATTCAAAACGCTGGTTTTTGATAGTTTGGGCCCTATTGAATAATGAATGTTTTGAATTTTCTCCAAAAGTAAAGTAGTTGCAAACTCATGCTTTTAGAGACTTGTTTGGGCTCATGAGAGGAGTAGAAAAACATCAAAAATTTCAGTCCTGCATGATTCTACCAAGAAATGTGTGTTCATTGAAACCGCTGGTTTTTGATAGTTTGGGCCCTATTGAATAATGAATGTTTTGAATTTTCTCCAAAAGTAAAGTAGTTGCAAACTCATCCTTTTAGAAACTTGTTTGGGCTGTTGAGAGGAGTAAAAAACCATCAAAAATTTCAATCCTGCATGATTCTACCAAGAAATGTGATTCTTCATTCAAAACGCTGGTTTTTGCTATTGGGCTCTATTGAATAATGAATGTTTTGAATTTTCTCCAAAAGTAAAGTAGTTGCAAACTCATGCTTTTAGAGACTTGTTTGGGCTCATGAGAGGAGTAGAAAAACATCAAAAATTTCAGTCCTGCATGATTCTACCAAGAAATGTGTGTTCATTGAAACCGCTGGTTTTTGATAGTTTGGGCCCTATTGAATAATGAATGTTTTGAATTTTCTCCAAAAGTAAAGTAGTTGCAAACTCATCCTTTTAGAAACTTGTTTGGGCTGTTGAGAGGAGTAAAAAACCATCAAAAATTTCAATCCTGCATGATTCTACCAAGAAATGTGTGTTCATTCAAACCGCTGGTTCTTGATAGTTTGGGCCCTATTGAATAATGAATGTTTTGAATTTTCTCCAAAAGTAAAGTAGTTGCAAACTCATCCTTTTAGAAACTTGTTTGGGCTGTTGAGAGGAGTAAAAAACCATCAAAAATTTCAATCCTGCATGATTCTACCAAGAAATGTGATTCTTCATTCAAAACGCTGGTTTTTGCTATTGGGCTCTATTGAATAATGAATGTTTTGAATTTTCTCCAAAAGTAAAGTAGTTGCAAACTCATGCTTTTAGAGACTTGTTTGGGCTCATGAGAGGAGTAGAAAAACGTCAAAAATTTCAGTCCTGCATTATTCTACCAAGAAATGTGTTCATTCAAACCGATGTTTTTTGATAGTTTGGGCCCTATTGAATAATGAATGTTTTGAATTTTCTCCAAAAGTAAAGTAGTTGCAAACTCATCCTTTTAGAAACTTGTTTGGGCTGTTTAGAGGAGTAAAAAACCATCAAAAATTTCAATCCTGCATGATTCTACCAAGAAATGTGATTCTTCATTCAAAACGCTGGTTTTTGCTATTGGGCTCTATTGAATAATGAATGTTTTGAATTTTCTCCAAAAGTAAAGTAGTTGCAAACTCATGCTTTTAGAGACTTGTTTGGGCTCATGAGAGGAGTAGAAAAACATCAAAAATTTCAGTCCTGCATGATTCTACCAAGAAATGTGTGTTCATTGAAACCGCTGGTTTTTGATAGTTTGGGCCCTATTTAATAATGAATGTTTTGAATTTTCTCCAAAAGTAAAGTAGTTGCAAACTCATCCTTTTAGAAACTTGTTTGGGCTGTTGAGAGGAGTAAAAAACCATCAAAAATTTCAATCCTGCATGATTCTACCAAGAAATGTGATTCTTCATTCAAAACGCTGGTTTTTGCTATTGGGCTCTATTGAATAATGAATGTTTTGAATTTTCTCCAAAAGTAAAGTAGTTGCAAACTCATGCTTTTAGAGACTTGTTTGGGCTCATGAGAGGAGTAGAAAAACATCAAAAATTTCAGTCCTGCATGATTCTACCAAGAAATGTGTGTTCATTCAAACCGCTGGTTTTTGATAGTTTGGGCCCTATTGAATAATGAATGTTTTGAATTATCTCCAAAAGTAAAGTAGTTGCAAACTCATCCTTTTAGAAACTTGTTTGGGCTGTTGAGAGGAGTAAAAAAACCATCAAAAATTTCAATCCTGCATGATTCTACCAAGAAATGTGATTCTTCATTCAAAACGCTGGTTTTTGCTATTGGGCTCTATTGAATAATGAATGTTTTGAATTTTCTCCAAAAGTAAAGTAGTTGCAAACTCATGCTTTTAGAGACTTGTTTGGGCTCATGAGAGGAGTAGAAAAACATCAAAAATTTCAGTCCTGCATGATTCTACCAAGAAATGTGTGTTCATTGAAACCGCTGGTTTTTGATAGTTTGGGCCCTATTGAATAATGAATGTTTTGAATTTTCTCCAAAAGTAAAGTAGTTGCAAACTCATCCTTTTAGAAACTTGTTTGGGCTGTTGAGAGGAGTAAAAAACCATCAAAAATTTCAATCCTGCATGATTTTACCAAGAAATGTGTGTTCATTCAAACCGCTGGTTTTTGATAGTTTGGGCCCTATTGAATAATGAATGTTTTGAATTTTCTCCAAAAGTAAAGTAGTTGCAAACTCATCCTTTTAGAAACTTGTTTGGGCTGTTGAGAGGAGTAAAAAACCATCAAAAATTTCAATCCTGCATGATTTTACCAAGAAATGTGATTCTTCATTCAAAACCTGATTTTTGCTATTGGGCTCTATTGAATAGTGAATGTTTTGAATTTTCTCCAAAAGTAAAGTAGTTGCAAACTCATGCTTTTAGAGACTTGTTTGGGCTCATGAGAGGAGTAGAAAACCATCAAAAATTTCAGTCCTGCATGATTCTACCAAGAAATGTGTTCATTCAAACCGCTGGTTTTTGATAGTTTGGGCCCTATTGAATAATGAATGTTTTGAATTTTCTCCAAAAGTAAAGTAGTTGCAAACTCATCCTTTTAGAAACTTGTTTGGGCTGTTGAGAGGAGTAAAAAACCATCAAAAATTTCAATCCTGCATGATTCTACCAAGAAATGTGATTCTTCATTCAAAACGCTGGTTTTTGCTATTGGGCTCTATTGAATAATGAATGTTTTGAATTTTCTCCAAAAGTAAAGTAGTTGCAAACTCATGCTTTTAGAGACTTGTTTGGGCTCATGAGAGGAGTAGAAAAACATCAAAAATTTCAGTCCTGCATGATTCTACCAAGAAATGTGTGTTCATTCAAAACGCTGGTTTTTGATAGTTTGGGCCCTATTGAATAATGAATGTTTTGAATTTTCTCCAAAAGTAAAGTAGTTGCAAACTCATGCTTTTAGAGACTTGTTTGGGCTCATGAGAGGAGTAGAAAAACATCAAAAATTTCAGTCCTGCATGATTCTACCAAGAAATGTGTGTTCATTGAAACCGCTGGTTTTTGATAGTTTGGGCCCTATTGAATAATGAATGTTTTGAATTTTCTCCAAAAGTAAAGTAGTTGCAAACTCATCCTTTTAGAAACTTGTTTGGGCTGTTGAGAGGAGTAAAAAACCATCAAAAATTTCAATCCTGCATGATTCTACCAAGAAATGTGATTCTTCATTCAAAACGCTGGTTTTTGCTATTGGGCTCTATTGAATAATGAATGTTTTGAATTTTCTCCAAAAGTAAAGTAGTTGCAAACTCATGCTTTTAGAGACTTGTTTGGGCTCATGAGAGGAGTAGAAAAACATCAAAAATTTCAGTCCTGCATGATTCTACCAAGAAATGTGTGTTCATTGAAACCGCTGGTTTTTGATAGTTTGGGCCCTATTGAATAATGAATGTTTTGAATTTTCTCCAAAAGTAAAGTAGTTGCAAACTCATCCTTTTAGAAACTTATTTGGGCTGTTGAGAGGAGTAAAAAACCATCAAAAATTTCAATCCTGCATGATTCTACCAAGAAATGTGTGTTCATTCAAACCGCTGGTTCTTGATAGTTTGGGCCCTATTGAATAATGAATGTTTTGAATTTTCTCCAAAAGTAAAGTAGTTGCAAACTCATCCTTTTAGAAACTTGTTTGGGCTGTTGAGAGGAGTAAAAAACCATCAAAAATTTCAATCCTGCATGATTCTACCAAGAAATGTGATTCTTCATTCAAAACGCTGGTTTTTGCTATTGGGCTCTATTGAATAATGAATGTTTTGAATTTTCTCCAAAAGTAAAGTAGTTGCAAACTCATGCTTTTAGAGACTTGTTTAGGCTCATGAGAGGAGTAGAAAAACATCAAAAATTTCAGTCCTGCATTATTCTACCAAGAAATGTGTTCATTCAAACCGCTGTTTTTTGATAGTTTGGGCCCTATTGAATAATGAATGTTTTGAATTTTCTCCAAAAGTAAAGTAGTTGCAAACTCATCCTTTTAGAAACTTGTTTGGGCTGTTTAGAGGAGTAAAAAACCATCAAAAATTTCAATCCTGCATGATTTTACCAAGAAATGTGATTCTTCATTCAAAACCTGATTTTTGCTATTGGGCTCTATTGAATAGTGAATGTTTTGAATTTTCTCCAAAAGTAAAGTAGTTGCAAACTCATGCTTTTAGAGACTTGTTTGGGCTCATGAGAGGAGTAGAAAAACGTCAAAAATTTCAGTCCTGCATTATTCTACCAAGAAATGTGTTCATTCAAACCGATGTTTTTTGATAGTTTGGGCCCTATTGAATAATGAATGTTTTGAATTTTCTCCAAAAGTAAAGTAGTTGCAAACTCATCCTTTTAGAAACTTGTTTGGGCTGTTTAGAGGAGTAAAAAACCATCAAAAATTTCAATCCTGCATGATTCTACCAAGAAATGTGATTCTTCATTCAAAACGCTGGTTTTTGCTATTGGGCTCTATTGAATAATGAATGTTTTGAATTTTCTCCAAAAGTAAAGTAGTTGCAAACTCATGCTTTTAGAGACTTGTTTGGGCTCATGAGAGGAGTAGAAAAACATCAAAAATTTCAGTCCTGCATGATTCTACCAAGAAATGTGTGTTCATTGAAACCGCTGGTTTTTGATAGTTTGGGCCCTATTGAATAATGAATGTTTTGAATTTTCTCCAAAAGTAAAGTAGTTGCAAACTCATCCTTTTAGAAACTTGTTTGGGCTGTTGAGAGGAGTAAAAAACCATCAAAAATTTCAATCCTGCATGATTCTACCAAGAAATGTGATTCTTCATTCAAAACGCTGGTTTTTGCTATTGGGCTCTATTGAATAATGAATGTTTTGAATTTTCTCCAAAAGTAAAGTAGTTGCAAACTCATGCTTTTAGAGACTTGTTTGGGCTCATGAGAGGAGTAGAAAAACATCAAAAATTTCAGTCCTGCATGATTCTACCAAGAAATGTGTGTTCATTCAAACCGCTGGTTTTTGATAGTTTGGGCCCTATTGAATAATGAATGTTTTGAATTATCTCCAAAAGTAAAGTAGTTGCAAACTCATCCTTTTAGAAACTTGTTTGGGCTGTTGAGAGGAGTAAAAAAACCATCAAAAATTTCAATCCTGCATGATTCTACCAAGAAATGTGATTCTTCATTCAAAACGCTGGTTTTTGCTATTGGGCTCTATTGAATAATGAATGTTTTGAATTTTCTCCAAAAGTAAAGTAGTTGCAAACTCATGCTTTTAGAGACTTGTTTGGGCTCATGAGAGGAGTAGAAAAACATCAAAAATTTCAGTCCTGCATGATTCTACCAAGAAATGTGTGTTCATTGAAACCGCTGGTTTTTGATAGTTTGGGCCCTATTGAATAATGAATGTTTTGAATTTTCTCCAAAAGTAAAGTAGTTGCAAACTCATCCTTTTAGAAACTTGTTTGGGCTGTTGAGAGGAGTAAAAAACCATCAAAAATTTCAATCCTGCATGATTCTACCAAGAAATGTGTGTTCATTCAAACCGCTGGTTTTTGATAGTTTGGGCCCTATTGAATAATGAATGTTTTGAATTTTCTCCAAAAGTAAAGTAGTTGCAAACTCATCCTTTTAGAAACTTGTTTGGGCTGTTGAGAGGAGTAAAAAACCATCAAAAATTTCAATCCTGCATGATTTTACCAAGAAATGTGATTCTTCATTCAAAACCTGATTTTTGCTATTGGGCTCTATTGAATAGTGAATGTTTTGAATTTTCTCCAAAAGTAAAGTAGTTGCAAACTCATGCTTTTAGAGACTTGTTTGGGCTCATGAGAGGAGTAGAAAACCATCAAAAATTTCAGTCCTGCATGATTCTACCAAGAAATGTGTTCATTCAAACCGCTGGTTTTTGATAGTTTGGGCCCTATTGAATAATGAATGTTTTGAATTTTCTCCAAAAGTAAAGTAGTTGCAAACTCATCCTTTTAGAAACTTGTTTGGGCTGTTGAGAGGAGTAAAAAACCATCAAAAATTTCAATCCTGCATGATTCTACCAAGAAATGTGATTCTTCATTCAAAACGCTGGTTTTTGCTATTGGGCTCTATTGAATAATGAATGTTTTGAATTTTCTCCAAAAGTAAAGTAGTTGCAAACTCATGCTTTTAGAGACTTGTTTGGGCTCATGAGAGGAGTAGAAAAACATCAAAAATTTCAGTCCTGCATGATTCTACCAAGAAATGTGTGTTCATTCAAAACGCTGGTTTTTGATAGTTTGGGCCCTATTGAATAATGAATGTTTTGAATTTTCTCCAAAAGTAAAGTAGTTGCAAACTCATGCTTTTAGAGACTTGTTTGGGCTCATGAGAGGAGTAGAAAAACATCAAAAATTTCAGTCCTGCATGATTCTACCAAGAAATGTGTGTTCATTGAAACCGCTGGTTTTTGATAGTTTGGGCCCTATTGAATAATGAATGTTTTGAATTTTCTCCAAAAGTAAAGTAGTTGCAAACTCATCCTTTTAGAAACTTGTTTGGGCTGTTGAGAGGAGTAAAAAACCATCAAAAATTTCAATCCTGCATGATTCTACCAAGAAATGTGATTCTTCATTCAAAACGCTGGTTTTTGCTATTGGGCTCTATTGAATAATGAATGTTTTGAATTTTCTCCAAAAGTAAAGTAGTTGCAAACTCATGCTTTTAGAGACTTGTTTGGGCTCATGAGAGGAGTAGAAAAACATCAAAAATTTCAGTCCTGCATGATTCTACCAAGAAATGTGTGTTCATTGAAACCGCTGGTTTTTGATAGTTTGGGCCCAATTGAATAATGAATGTTTTGAATTTTCTCCAAAAGTAAAGTAGTTGCAAACTCATCCTTTTAGAAACTTGTTTGGGCTGTTGAGAGGAGTAAAAAACCATCAAAAATTTCAATCCTGCATGATTCTACCAAGAAATGTGTGTTCATTCAAACCGCTGGTTCTTGATAGTTTGGGCCCTATTGAATAATGAATGTTTTGAATTTTCTCCAAAAGTAAAGTAGTTGCAAACTCATCCTTTTAGAAACTTGTTTGGGCTGTTGAGAGGAGTAAAAAACCATCAAAAATTTCAATCCTGCATGATTTTACCAAGAAATGTGATTCTTCATTCAAAACCTGATTTTTGCTATTGGGCTCTATTGAATAGTGAATGTTTTGAATTTTCTCCAAAAGTAAAGTAGTTGCAAACTCATGCTTTTAGAGACTTGTTTGGGCTCATGAGAGGAGTAGAAAAACATCAAAAATTTCAGTCCTGCATGATTCTACCAAGAAATGTGTTCATTCAAACCGCTGGTTTTTGATAGTTTGGGCCCTATTGAATAATGAATGTTTTGAATTTTCTCCAAAAGTAAAGTAGTTGCAAACTCATCCTTTTAGAAACTTGTTTGGGCTGTTGAGAGGAGTAAAAAACCATCAAAAATTTCAATCCTGCATGATTCTACCAAGAAATGTGATTCTTCATTCAAAACGCTGGTTTTTGCTATTGGGCTCTATTGAATAATGAATGTTTTGAATTTTCTCCAAAAGTAAAGTAGTTGCAAACTCATGCTTTTAGAGACTTGTTTGGGCTCATGAGAGGAGTAGAAAAACATCAAAAATTTCAGTCCTGCATGATTCTACCAAGAAATGTGTGTTCTTTCAAAACGCTGGTTTTTGATAGTTTGGGCACTATTGAATAATGAATGTTTTGAATTTTCTCCAAAAGTAAAGTAGTTGCAAACTCATGCTTTTAGAGACTTGTTTGGGCTCATGAGAGGAGTAGAAAAACATCAAAAATTTCAGTCCTGCATGATTCTACCAAGAAATGTGTGTTCATTGAAACCGCTGGTTTTTGATAGTTTGGGCCCTATTGAATAATGAATGTTTTGAATTTTCTCCAAAAGTAAAGTAGTTGCAAACTCATCCTTTTAGAAACTTGTTTGGGCTGTTGAGAGGAGTAAAAAACCATCAAAAATTTCAATCCTGCATGATTCTACCAAGAAATGTGATTCTTCATTCAAAACGCTGGTTTTTGCTATTGGGCTCTATTGAATAATGAATGTTTTGAATTTTCTCCAAAAGTAAAGTAGTTGCAAACTCATGCTTTTAGAGACTTGTTTGGGCTCATGAGAGGAGTAGAAAAACATCAAAAATTTCAGTCCTGCATGATTCTACCAAGAAATGTGTGTTCATTGAAACCGCTGGTTTTTGATAGTTTGGGCCCTATTGAATAATGAATGTTTTGAATTTTCTCCAAAAGTAAAGTAGTTGCAAACTCATCCTTTTAGAAACTTGTTTGGGCTGTTGAGAGGAGTAAAAAACCATCAAAAATTTCAATCCTGCATGATTCTACCAAGAAATGTGATTCTTCATTCAAAACGCTGGTTTTTGCTATTGGGCTCTATTGAATAATGAATGTTTTGAATTTTCTCCAAAAGTAAAGTAGTTGCAAACTCATGCTTTTAGAGACATGTTTGGGCTCATGAGAGGAGTAGAAAAACATCAAAAATTTCAGTCCTGCATGATTCTACCAAGAAATGTGTGTTCATTGAAACCGCTGGTTTTTGATAGTTTGGGCCCTATTGAATAATGAATGTTTTGAATTTTCTCCAAAAGTAAAGTAGTTGCAAACTCATCCTTTTAGAAACTTGTTTGGGCTGTTGAGAGGAGTAAAAAACCATCAAAAATTTCAATCCTGCATGATTCTACCAAGAAATGTGATTCTTCATTCAAAACGCTGGTTTTTGCTATTGGGCTCTATTGAATAATGAATGTTTTGAATTTTCTCCAAAAGTAAAGTAGTTGCAAACTCATGCTTTTAGAGACTTGTTTAGGCTCATGAGAGGAGTAGAAAAACATCAAAAATTTCAGTCCTGCATTATTCTACCAAGAAATGTGTTCATTCAAACCGCTGTTTTTTGATAGTTTGGGCCCTATTGAATAATGAATGTTTTGAATTTTCTCCAAAAGTAAAGTAGTTGCAAACTCATCCTTTTAGAAACTTGTTTGGGCTGTTTAGAGGAGTAAAAAACCATCAAAAATTTCAATCCTGCATGATTCTACCAAGAAATGTGATTCTTCATTCAAAACGCTGGTTTTTGCTATTGGGCTCTATTGAATAATGAATGTTTTGAATTTTCTCCAAAAGTGAAGTAGTTGCAAACTCATGCTTTTAGAGACTTGTTTGGGCTCATGAGAGGAGTAGAAAAACATCAAAAATTTCAGTCCTGCATGATTCTACCAAGAAATGTGTGTTCATTCAAACCGCTGTTTTTTGATAGTTTGGGCATTATTGAATAATGAATGTTTTGAATTTTCTCCAAAAGTAAAGTAGTTGCAAACTCATGCTTTTAGAGACTTGTTTGGGCTCATGAGAGGAGTAGAAAAACATCAAAAATTTCAGTCCTGCATGATTCTACCAAGAAATGTGTGTTCATTGAAACCGCTGGTTTTTGATAGTTTGGGCCCTATTGAATAATGAATGTTTTGAATTTTCTCCAAAAGTAAAGTAGTTGCAAGCTCATCCTTTTAGAAACTTGTTTGGGCTGTTGAGAGGAGTAAAAAACCATCAAAAATTTCAATCCTGCATGATTTTACCAAGAAATGTGATTCTTCATTCAAAACCTGATTTTTGCTATTGGGCTCTATTGAATAGTGAATGTTTTGAATTTTCTCCAAAAGTAAAGTAGTTGCAAACTCATGCTTTTAGAGACTTGTTTGGGCTCATGAGAGGAGTAGAAAAACGTCAAAAATTTCAGTCCTGCATTATTCTACCAAGAAATGTGATCATTCAAACCGATGTTTTTTGATAGTTTGGGCCCTATTGAATAATGAATGTTTTGAATTTTCTCCAAAAGTAAAGTAGTTGCAAACTCATCCTTTTAGAAACTTGTTTGGGCTGTTTAGAGGAGTAAAAAACCATCAAAAATTTCAATCCTGCATGATTCTACCAAGAAATGTGATTCTTCATTCAAAACGCTGGTTTTTGCTATTGGGCTCTATTGAATAATGAATGTTTTGAATTTTCTCCAAAAGTAAAGTAGTTGCAAACTCATGCTTTTAGAGACTTGTTTGGGCTCATGAGAGGAGTAGAAAAACATCAAAAATTTCAGTCCTGCATGATTCTACCAAGAAATGTGTGTTCATTGAAACCGCTGGTTTTTGATAGTTTGGGCCCTATTGAATAATGAATGTTTTGAATTTTCTCCAAAAGTAAAGTAGTTGCAAACTCATCCTTTTAGAAACTTGTTTGGGCTGTTGAGAGGAGTAAAAAACCATCAAAAATTTCAATCCTGCATGATTCTACCAAGAAATGTGATTCTTCATTCAAAACGCTGGTTTTTGCTAATGGGCTCTATTGAATAATGAATGTTTTGAATTTTCTCCAAAAGTAAAGTAGTTGCAAACTCATGCTTTTAGAGACTTGTTTGGGCTCATGAGAGGAGTAGAAAAACATCAAAAATTTCAGTCCTGCATGATTCTACCAAGAAATGTGTGTTCATTCAAACCGCTGGTTTTTGATAGTTTGGGCCCTATTGAATAATGAATGTTTTGAATTATCTCCAAAAGTAAAGTAGTTGCAAACTCATCCTTTTAGAAACTTGTTTGGGCTGTTGAGAGGAGTAAAAAAAACATCAAAAATTTCAATCCTGCATGATTCTACCAAGAAATGTGATTCTTCATTCAAAACGCTGGTTTTTGCTATTGGGCTCTATTGAATAATGAATGTTTTGAATTTTCTCCAAAAGTAAAGTAGTTGCAAACTCATGCTTTTAGAGACTTGTTTGGGCTCATGAGAGGAGTAGAAAAACATCAAAAATTTCAGTCCTGCATGATTCTACCAAGAAATGTGTGTTCATTGAAACCGCTGGTTTTTGATAGTTTGGGCCCTATTGAATAATGAATGTTTTGAATTTTCTCCAAAAGTAAAGTAGTTGCAAACTCATCCTTTTAGAAACTTGTTTGGGCTGTTGAGAGGAGTAAAAAACCATCAAAAATTTCAATCCTGCATGATTCTACCAAGAAATGTGTGTTCATTCAAACCGTTGGTTTTTGATAGTTTGGGCCCTATTGAATAATGAATGTTTTGAATTTTCTCCAAAAGTAAAGTAGTTGCAAACTCATCCTTTTAGAAACTTGTTTGGGCTGTTGAGAGGAGTAAAAAACCATCAAAAATTTCAATCCTGCATGATTTTACCAAGAAATGTGATTCTTCATTCAAAACCTGATTTTTGCTATTGGGCTCTATTGAATAGTGAATGTTTTGAATTTTCTCCAAAAGTAAAGTAGTTGCAAACTCATGCTTTTAGAGACTTGTTTGGGCTCATGAGAGGAGTAGAAAAACATCAAAAATTTCAGTCCTGCATGATTCTACCAAGAAATGTGTTCATTCAAACCGCTGGTTTTTGATAGTTTGGGCCCTATTGAATAATGAATGTTTTGAATTTTCTCCAAAAGTAAAGTAGTTGCAAACTCATCCTTTTAGAAACTTGTTTGGGCTGTTGAGAGGAGTAAAAAACCATCAAAAATTTCAATCCTGCATGATTCTACCAAGAAATGTGATTCTTCATTCAAAACGCTGGTTTTTGCTATTGGGCTCTATTGAATAATGAATGTTTTGAATTTTCTCCAAAAGTAAAGTAGTTGCAAACTCATGCTTTTAGAGACTTGTTTGGGCTCATGAGAGGAGTAGAAAAACATCAAAAATTTCAGTCCTGCATGATTCTACCAAGAAATGTGTGTTCATTCAAAACGCTGGTTTTTGATAGTTTGGGCCCTATTGAATAATGAATGTTTTGAATTTTCTCCAAAAGTAAAGTAGTTGCAAACTCATGCTTTTAGAGACTTGTTTGGGCTCATGAGAGGAGTAGAAAAACATCAAAAATTTCAGTCCTGCATGATTCTACCAAGAAATGTGTGTTCATTGAAACCGCTGGTTTTTGATAGTTTGGGCCCTATTGAATAATGAATGTTTTGAATTTTCTCCAAAAGTAAATTAGTTGCAAACTCATCCTTTTAGAAACTTGTTTGGGCTGTTGAGAGGAGTAAAAAACCATCAAAAATTTCAATCCTGCATGATTCTACCAAGAAATGTGATTCTTCATTCAAAACGCTGGTTTTTGCTATTGGGCTCTATTGAATAATGAATGTTTTGAATTTTCTCCAAAAGTAAAGTAGTTGCAAACTCATGCTTTTAGAGACTTGTTTGGGCTCATGAGAGGAGTAGAAAAACATCAAAAATTTCAGTCCTGCATGATTCTACCAAGAAATGTGTGTTCATTGAAACCGCTGGTTTTTGATAGTTTGGGCCCTATTGAATAATGAATGTTTTGAATTTTCTCCAAAAGTAAAGTAGTTGCAAACTCATCCTTTTAGAAACTTGTTTGGGCTGTTGAGAGGAGTAAAAAACCATCAAAAATTTCAATCCTGCATGATTCTACCAAGAAATGTGATTCTTCATTCAAAACGCTGGTTTTTGCTATTGGGCTCTATTGAATAATGAATGTTTTGAATTTTCTCCAAAAGTAAAGTAGTTGCAAACTCATGCTTTTAGAGACTTGTTTGGGCTCATGAGAGGAGTAGAAAAACATCAAAAATTTCAGTCCTGCATGATTCTACCAAGAAATGTGTGTTCATTGAAACCGCTGGTTTTTGATAGTTTGGGCCCTATTGAATAATGAATGTTTTGAATTTTCTCCAAAAGTAAAGTAGTTGCAAACTCATCCTTTTAGAAACTTGTTTGGGCTGTTGAGAGGAGTAAAAAACCATCAAAAATTTTAATCCTGCATGATTCTACCAAGAAATGTGATTCTTCGTTCAAAACGCTGGTTTTTGCTATTGGGCTCTATTGAATAATGAATGTTTTGAATTTTCTCCAAAAGTAAAGTAGTTGCAAACTCATGCTTTTAGAGACTTGTTTGGGCTCATGAGAGGAGTAGAAAAACATCAAAAATTTCAGTCCTGCATGATTCTACCAAGAAATGTGTTCATTCAAACCGCTGGTTTTTGATAGTTTGGGCCCTATTGAATAATGAATGTTTTGAATTTTCTCCAAAAGTAAAGTAGTTGCAAACTCATCCTTTTAGAAACTTGTTTGGGCTGTTGAGAGGAGTAAAAAACCATCAAAAATTTCAATCCTGCATGATTCTACCAAGAAATGTGATTCTTCATTCAAAACGCTGGTTTTTGCTATTGGGCTCTATTGAATAATGAATGTTTTGAATTTTCTCCAAAAGTAAAGTAGTTGCAAACTCATGCTTTTAGAGACTTGTTTGGGCTCATGAGAGGAGTAGAAAAACATCAAAAATTTCAGTCCTGCATGATTCTACCAAGAAATGTGTGTTCATTGAAACCGCTGGTTTTTGATAGTTTGGGCCCTATTGAATAATGAATGTTTTGAATTTTCTCCAAAAGTAAAGTAGTTGCAAACTCATCCTTTTAGAAACTTGTTTGGGCTGTTGAGAGGAGTAAAAAACCATCAAAAATTTCAATCCTGCATGATTCTACCAAGAAATGTGATTCTTCATTCAAAACGCTGGTTTTTGCTATTGGGCTCTAATGAATAATGAATGTTTTGAATTTTCTCCAAAAGTAAAGTAGTTGCAAACTCATGCTTTTAGAGACTTGTTTGGGCTCATGAGAGGAGTAGAAAAACATCAAAAATTTCAGTCCTGCATGATTCTACCAAGAAATGTGTGTTCATTGAAACCGCTGGTTTTTGATAGTTTGGGCCCTATTGAATAATGAATGTTTTGAATTTTCTCCAAAAGTAAAGTAGTTGCAAACTCATCCTTTTAGAAACTTGTTTGGGCTGTTGAGAGGAGTAAAAAACCATCAAAAATTTCAATCCTGCATGATTCTACCAAGAAATGTGATTCTTCATTCAAAACGCTGGTTTTTGCTATTGGGCTCTATTGAATAATGAATGTTTTGAATTTTCTCCAAAAGTAAAGTAGTTGCAAACTCATGCTTTTAGAGACTTGTTTGGGCTCATGAGAGGAGTAGAAAAACATCAAAAATTTCAGTCCTGCATGATTCTACCAAGAAATGTGTGTTCATTCAAAACGCTGGTTTTTGATAGTTTGGGCCCTATTGAATAATGAATGTTTTGAATTTTCTCCAAAAGTAAAGTAGTTGCAAACTCATCCTTTTAGAAACTTGTTTGGGCTGTTGAGAGGAGTAAAAAACCATCAAAAATTTCAATCCTGCATGATTTTACCAAGAAATGTGATTCTTCATTCAAAACCTGATTTTTGCTATTGGGCTCTATTGAATAGTGAATGTTTTGAATTTTCTCCAAAAGTAAAGTAGTTGCAAACTCATGCTTTTAGAGACTTGTTTGGGCTCATGAGAGGAGTAGAAAAACATCAAAAATTTCAGTCCTGCATGATTCTACCAAGAAATGTGTTCATTCAAACCGCTGGTTTTTGATAGTTTGGGCCCTATTGAATAATGAATGCTTTGAATTTTCTCCAAAAGTAAAGTAGTTGCAAACTCATAATTTTAGAAACTTGTTTGGGCTGTTGAGAGGAGTAAAAAACCATCAAAAATTTCAATCCTGCATGATTCTACCAAGAAATGTGATTCTTCATTCAAAACGCTGGTTTTTGCTATTGGGCTCTATTGAATAATGAATGTTTTGAATTTTCTCCAAAAGTAAAGTAGTTGCAAACTCATGCTTTTAGAGACTTGTTTGGGCTCATGAGAGGAGTAGAAAAACATCAAAAATTTCAGTCCTGCATGATTCTACCAAGAAATGTGTGTTCATTCAAAACGCTGGTTTTTGATAGTTTGGGCCCTATTGAATAATGAATGTTTTGAATTTTCTCCAAAAGTAAAGTAGTTGCAAACTCATGCTTTTAGAGACTTGTTTGGGCTCATGAGAGGAGTAGAAAAACATCAAAAATTTCAGTCCTGCATGATTCTACCAAGAAATGTGTGTTCATTGAAACCGCTGGTTTTTGATAGTTTGGGCCCTATTGAATAATGAATGTTTTGAATTTTCTCCAAAAGTAAAGTAGTTGCAAACTCATCCTTTTAGAAACTTGTTTGGGCTGTTGAGAGGAGTAAAAAACCATCAAAAATTTCAATCCTGCATGATTCTACCAAGAAATGTGATTCTTCATTCAAAACGCTGGTTTTTGCTATTGGGCTCTATTGAATAATGAATGTTTTGAATTTTCTCCAAAAGTAAAGTAGTTGCAAACTCATGCTTTTAGAGACTTGTTTGGGCTCATGAGAGGAGTAGAAAAACATCAAAAATTTCAGTCCTGCATGATTCTACCAAGAAATGTGTGTTCATTGAAACCGCTGGTTTTTGATAGTTTGGGCCCTATTGAATAATGAATGTTTTGAATTTTCTCCAAAAGTAAAGTAGTTGCAAACTCATCCTTTTAGAAACTTGTTTGGGCTGTTGAGAGGAGTAAAAAACCATCAAAAATTTCAATCCTGCATGATTCTACCAAGAAATGTGATTCTTCATTCAAAACGCTGGTTTTTGCTATTGGGCTCTATTGAATAATGAATGTTTTGAATTTTATCCAAAAGTAAAGTAGTTGCAAACTCATGCTTTTAGAGACTTGTTTGGGCTCATGAGAGGAGTAGAAAAACATCAAAAATTTCAGTCCTGCATGATTCTACCAAGAAATGTGTGTTCATTGAAACCGCTGGTTTTTGATAGTTTGGGCCCTATTGAATAATGAATGTTTTGAATTTTCTCCAAAAGTAAAGTAGTTGCAAACTCATCCTTTTAGAAACTTGTTTGGGCTGTTGAGAGGAGTAAAAAACCATCAAAAATTTCAATCCTGCATGATTCTACCAAGAAATGTGATTCTTCGTTCAAAACGCTGGTTTTTGCTATTGGGCTCTATTGAATAATGAATGTTTTGAATTTTCTCCAAAAGTAAAGTAGTTGCAAACTCATGCTTTTAGAGACTTGTTTGGGCTCATGAGAGGAGTAGAAAAACATCAAAAATTTCAGTCCTGCATGATTCTACCAAGAAATGTGTTCATTCAAACCGCTGGTTTTTGATAGTTTGGGCCCTATTGAATAATGAATGTTTTGAATTTTCTCCAAAAGTAAAGTAGTTGCAAACTCATCCTTTTAGAAACTTGTTTGGGCTGTTGAGAGGAGTAAAAAACCATCAAAAATTTCAATCCTGCATGATTCTACCAAGAAATGTGATTCTTCATTCAAAACGCTGGTTTTTGCTATTGGGCTCTATTGAATAATGAATGTTTTGAATTTTCTCCAAAAGTAAAGTAGTTGCAAACTCATGCTTTTAGAGACTTGTTTGGGCTCATGAGAGGAGTAGAAAAACATCAAAAATTTCAGTCCTGCATGATTCTACCAAGAAATGTGTGTTCATTGAAACCGCTGGTTTTTGATAGTTTGGGCCCTATTGAATAATGAATGTTTTGAATTTTCTCCAAAAGTAAAGTAGTTGCAAACTCATCCTTTTAGAAACTTGTTTGGGCTGTTGAGAGGAGTAAAAAACCATCAAAAATTTCAATCCTGCATGATTCTACCAAGAAATGTGATTCTTCATTCAAAACGCTGGTTTTTGCTATTGGGCTCTAATGAATAATGAATGTTTTGAATTTTCTCCAAAAGTAAAGTAGTTGCAAGCTCATGCTTTTAGAGACTAGTTTGGGCTCATGAGAGGAGTAGAAAAACATCAAAAATTTCAATCCTGCATGATTCTACCAAGAAATGTGTGTTCATTCAAACCGCTGGTTTTTGATAGTTTGGGCCCTATTGAATAATGAATGTTTTGAATTTTCTCCAAAAGTAAAGTAGTTGCAAACTCATCCTTTTAGAAACTTGTTTGGGCTGTTGAGAGGAGTAAAAAACCATCAAAAATTTCAATCCTGCATGATTTTACCAAGAAATGTGATTCTTCATTAAAAACCTGATTTTTGCTATTGGGCTCTATTGAATAGTGAATGTTTTGAATTTTCTCCAAAAGTAAAGTAGTTGCAAACTCATGCTTTTAGAGACTTGTTTGGGCTCATGAGAGGAGTAGAAAAACATCAAAAATTTCAGTCCTGCATGATTCTACCAAGAAATGTGTTCATTCAAACCTCTGGTTTTTGATAGTTTGGGCCCTATTGAATAATGAATGTTTTGAATTTTCTCCAAAAGTAAAGTAGTTGCAAACTCATCCTTTTAGAAACTTGTTTGGGCTGTTGAGAGGAGTAAAAAACCATCAAAAATTTCAATCCTGCATGATTCTACCAAGAAATGTGATTCTTCATTCAAAACGCTGGTTTTTGCTATTGGGCTCTATTGAATAATGAATGTTTTGAATTTTCTCCAAAAGTAAAGTAGTTGCAAACTCATGCTTTTAGAGACTTGTTTGGGCTCATGAGAGGAGTAGAAAAACATCAAAAATTTCAGTCCTGCATGATTCTACCAAGAAATGTGTGTTCATTCAAAACGCTGGTTTTTGATAGTTTGGGCCCTATTGAATAATGAATGTTTTGAATTTTCTCCAAAAGTAAAGTAGTTGCAAACTCATGCTTTTAGAGACTTGTTTGGGCTCATGAGAGGAGTAGAAAAACATCAAAAATTTCAGTCCTGCATGATTCTACCAAGAAATGTGTGTTCATTGAAACCGCTGGTTTTTGATAGTTTGGGCCCTATTGAATAATGAATGTTTTGAATTTTCTCCAAAAGTAAAGTAGTTGCAAACTCATCCTTTTAGAAACTTGTTTGGGCTGTTGAGAGGAGTAAAAAACCATCAAAAATTTCAATCCTGCATGATTCTACCAAGAAATGTGATTCTTCATTCAAAACGCTGGTTTTTGCTATTGGGCTCTATTGAATAATGAATGTTTTGAATTTTCTCCAAAAGTAAAGTAGTTGCAAACTCATGCTTTTAGAGACTTGTTTGGGCTCATGAGAGGAGTAGAAAAACATCAAAAATTTCAGTCCTGCATGATTCTACCAAGAAATGTGTGTTCATTGAAACCGCTGGTTTTTGATAGTTTGGGCCCTATTGAATAATGAATGTTTTGAATTTTCTCCAAAAGTAAAGTAGTTGCAAACTCATCCTTTTAGAAACTTGTTTGGGCTGTTGAGAGGAGTAAAAAACCATCAAAAATTTCAATCCTGCATGATTCTACCAAGAAATGTGATTCTTCATTCAAAACGCTGGTTTTTGCTATTGGGCTCTATTGAATAATGAATGTTTTGAATTTTCTCCAAAAGTAAAGTAGTTGCAAACTCATGCTTTTAGAGACTTGTTTGGGCTCATGAGAGGAGTAGAAAAACATCAAAAATTTCAGTCCTGCATGATTCTACCAAGAAATGTGTGTTCATTGAAACCGCTGGTTTTTGATAGTTTGGGCCCTATTGAATAATGAATGTTTTGAATTTTCTCCAAAAGTAAAGTAGTTGCAAACTCATCCTTTTAGAAACTTGTTTGGGCTGTTGAGAGGAGTAAAAAACCATCAAAAATTTCAATCCTGCATGATTCTACCAAGAAATGTGATTCTTCGTTCAAAACGCTGGTTTTTGCTATTGGGCTCTATTGAATAATGAATGTTTTGAATTTTCTCCAAAAGTAAAGTAGTTGCAAACTCATGCTTTTAGAGACTTGTTTGGGCTCATGAGAGGAGTAGAAAAACATCAAAAATTTCAGTCCTGCATGATTCTACCAAGAAATGTGTTCATTCAAACCGCTGGTTTTTGATAGTTTGGGCCCTATTGAATAATGAATGTTTTGAATTTTCTCCAAAAGTAAAGTAGTTGCAAACTCATCCTTTTAGAAACTTGTTTGGGCTGTTGAGAGGAGTAAAAAACCATCAAAAATTTCAATCCTGCATGATTCTACCAAGAAATGTGATTCTTCATTCAAAACGCTGGTTTTTGCTATTGGGCTCTATTGAATAATGAATGTTTTGAATTTTCTCCAAAAGTAAAGTAGTTGCAAACTCATGCTTTTAGAGACTTGTTTGGGATCATGAGAGGAGTAGAAAAACATCAAAAATTTCAGTCCTGCATGATTCTACCAAGAAATGTGTGTTCATTGAAACCGCTGGTTTTTGATAGTTTGGGCCCTATTGAATAATGAATGTTTTGAATTTTCTCCAAAAGTAAAGTAGTTGCAAACTCATCCTTTTAGAAACTTGTTTGGGCTGTTGAGAGGAGTAAAAAACCATCAAAAATTTCAATCCTGCATGATTCTACCAAGAAATGTGATTCTTCATTCAAAACGCTGGTTTTTGCTATTGGGCTCTAATGAATAATGAATGTTTTGAATTTTCTCCAAAAGTAAAGTAGTTGCAAACTCATGCTTTTAGAGACTTGTTTGGGCTCATGAGAGGAGTAGAAAAACATCAAAAATTTCAGTCCTGCATGATTCTACCAAGAAATGTGTGTTCATTGAAACCGCTGGTTTTTGATAGTTTGGGCCCTATTGAATAATGAATGTTTTGAATTTTCTCCAAAAGTAAAGTAGTTGCAAACTCATCCTTTTAGAAACTTGTTTGGGCTGTTGAGAGGAGTAAAAAACCATCAAAAATTTCAATCCTGCTTGATTCTACCAAGAAATGTGATTCTTCATTCAAAACGCTGGTTTTTGCTATTGGGCTCTATTGAATAATGAATGTTTTGAATTTTCTCCAAAAGTAAAGTAGTTGCAAACTCATGCTTTTAGAGACTTGTTTGGGCTCATGAGAGGAGTAGAAAAACATCAAAAATTTCAGTCCTGCATGATTCTACCAAGAAATGTGTGTTCATTGAAACCGCTGGTTTTTGATAGTTTGGGCCCTATTGAATAATGAATGTTTTGAATTTTCTCCAAAAGTAAAGTAGTTGCAAACTCATCCTTTTAGAAACTTGTTTGGGCTGTTGAGAGGAGTAAAAAACCATCAAAAATTTCAATCCTGCATGATTCTACCAAGAAATGTGATTCTTCGTTCAAAACGCTGGTTTTTGCTATTGGGCTCTATTGAATAATGAATGTTTTGAATTTTCTCCAAAAGTAAAGTAGTTGCAAACTCATGCTTTTAGAGACTTGTTTGGGCTCATGAGAGGAGTAGAAAAACATCAAAAATTTCAGTCCTGCATGATTCTACCAAGAAATGTGTTCATTCAAACCGCTGGTTTTTGATAGTTTGGGCCCTATTGAATAATGAATGTTTTGAATTTTCTCCAAAAGTAAAGTAGTTGCAAACTCATCCTTTTAGAAACTTGTTTGGGCTGTTGAGAGGAGTAAAAAACCATCAAAAATTTCAATCCTGCATGATTCTACCAAGAAATGTGATTCTTCATTCAAAACGCTGGTTTTTGCTATTGGGCTCTATTGAATAATGAATGTTTTGAATTTTCTCCAAAAGTAAAGTAGTTGCAAACTCATGCTTTTAGAGACTTGTTTGGGATCATGAGAGGAGTAGAAAAACATCAAAAATTTCAGTCCTGCATGATTCTACCAAGAAATGTGTGTTCATTGAAACCGCTGGTTTTTGATAGTTTGGGCCCTATTGAATAATGAATGTTTTGAATTTTCTCCAAAAGTAAAGTAGTTGCAAACTCATCCTTTTAGAAACTTGTTTGGGCTGTTGAGAGGAGTAAAAAACCATCAAAAATTTCAATCCTGCATGATTCTACCAAGAAATGTGATTCTTCATTCAAAACGCTGGTTTTTGCTATTGGGCTCTAATGAATAATGAATGTTTTGAATTTTCTCCAAAAGTAAAGTAGTTGCAAACTCATGCTTTTAGAGACTTGTTTGGGCTCATGAGAGGAGTAGAAAAACATCAAAAATTTCAGTCCTGCATGATTCTACCAAGAAATGTGTGTTCATTGAAACCGCTGGTTTTTGATAGTTTGGGCCCTATTGAATAATGAATGTTTTGAATTTTCTCCAAAAGTAAAGTAGTTGCAAACTCATCCTTTTAGAAACTTGTTTGGGCTGTTGAGAGGAGTAAAAAACCATCAAAAATTTCAATCCTGCTTGATTCTACCAAGAAATGTGATTCTTCATTCAAAACGCTGGTTTTTGCTATTGGGCTCTATTGAATAATGAATGTTTTGAATTTTCTCCAAAAGTAAAGTAGTTGCAAACTCATGCTTTTAGAGACTTGTTTGGGCTCATGAGAGGAGTAGAAAAACATCAAAAATTTCAGTCCTGCATGATTCTACCAAGAAATGTGTGTTCATTGAAACCGCTGGTTTTTGATAGTTTGGGCCCTATTGAATAATGAATGTTTTGAATTTTCTCCAAAAGTAAAGTAGTTGCAAACTCATCCTTTTAGAAACTTGTTTGGGCTGTTGAGAGGAGTAAAAAACCATCAAAAATTTCAATCCTGCATGATTCTACCAAGAAATGTGATTCTTCATTCAAAACGCTGGTTTTTGCTATTGGGCTCTATTGAATAATGAATGTTTTGAATTTTCTCCAAAAGTAAAGTAGTTGCAAACTCATGCTTTTAGAGACTTGTTTGGGCTCATGAGAGGAGTAGAAAAACATCAAAAATTTCAGTCCTGCATGATTCTACCAAGAAATGTGTGTTCATTGAAACCGCTGGTTTTTGATAGTTTGGGCCCTATTGAATAATGAATGTTTTGAATTTTCTCCAAAAGTAAAGTAGTTGCAAACTCATCCTTTTAAAAACTTGTTTGGGCTGTTGAGAGGAGTAAAAAACCATCAAAAATTTCAATCCTGCATGATTTTACCAAGAAATGTGATTCTTCATTCAAAACCTGATTTTTGCTATTGGGCTCTATTGAATAGTGAATGTTTTGAATTTTCTCCAAAAGTAAAGTAGTTGCAAACTCATGCTTTTAGAGACTTGTTTGGGCTCATGAGAGGAGTAGAAAAACATCAAAAATTTCAGTCCTGCATGATTCTACCAAGAAATGTGTTCATTCAAACCGCTGGTTTTTGATAGTTTGGGCCCTATTGAATAATGAATGTTTTGAATTTTCTCCAAAAGTAGTTGCAAACTCATCCTTTTAGAAACTTGTTTGGGCTGTTGAGAGGAGTAAAAAACCATCAAAAATTTCAATCCTGCATGATTCTACCAAGAAATGTGATTCTTCATTCAAAACGCTGGTTTTTGCTATTGGGCTCTATTGAATAATGAATGTTTTGAATTTTCTCCAAAAGTAAAGTAGTTGCAAACTCATGCTTTTAGAGACTTGTTTGGGCTCATGAGAGGAGTAGAAAAACATCAAAAATTTCAGTCCTGCATGATTCTACCAAGAAATGTGTGTTCATTGAAACCGCTGGTTTTTGATAGTTTGGGCCCTATTGAATAATGAATGATTTGAATTTTCTCCAAAAGTAAAGTAGTTGCAAACTCATCCTTTTAGAAACTTGTTTGGGCTGTTGAGAGGAGTAAAAAACCATCAAAAATTTCAATCCTGCATGATTCTACCAAGAAATGTGATTCTTCATTCAAAACGCTGGTTTTTGCTATTGGGCTCTATTGAATAATGAATGTTTTGAATTTTCTCCAAAAGTAAAGTAGTTGCAAACTCATGCTTTTAGAGACTTGTTTGGGCTCATGAGAGGAGTAGAAAAACATCAAAAATTTCAGTCCTGCATGATTCTACCAAGAAATGTGTGTTCATTGAAACCGCTGGTTTTTGATAGTTTGGGCCCTATTGAATAATGAATGTTTTGAATTTTCTCCAAAAGTAAAGTAGTTGCAAACTCATCCTTTTAGAAACTTGTTTGGGCTGTTGAGAGGAGTAAAAAACCATCAAAAATTTCAATCCTGCATGATTCTACCAAGAAATGTGATTCTTCATTCAAAACGCTGGTTTTTGCTATTGGGCTCTAATGAATAATGAATGTTTTGAATTTTCTCCAAAAGTAAAGTAGTTGCAAACTCATGCTTTTAGAGACTTGTTTGGGCTCATGAGAGGAGTAGAAAAACATCAAAAATTTCAGTCCTGCATGATTCTACCAAGAAATGTGTGTTCATTGAAACCGCTGGTTTTTGATAGTTTGGGCCCTATTGAATAATGAATGTTTTGAATTTTCTCCAAAAGTAAAGTAGTTGCAAACTCATCCTTTTAGAAACTTGTTTGGGCTGTTGAGAGGAGTAAAAAACCATCAAAAATTTCAATCCTGCATGATTCTACCAAGAAATGTGATTCTTCATTCAAAACGCTGGTTTTTGCTATTGGGCTCTATTGAATAATGAATGTTTTGAATTTTCTCCAAAAGTAAAGTAGTTGCAAACTCATGCTTTTAGAGACTTGTTTGGGCTCATGAGAGGAGTAGAAAAACATCAAAAATTTCAGTCCTGCATGATTCTACCAAGAAATGTGTGTTCATTGAAACCGCTGGTTTTTGATAGTTTGGGCCCTATTGAATAATGAATGTTTTGAATTTTCTCCAAAAGTAAAGTAGTTGCAAACTCATCCTTTTAGAAACTTGTTTGGGCTGTTCCGCTGGTTTTTGATAGTTTGGGCCCTATTGAAAAATGAATGTTTTGAATTTTCTCCAAAAGTAAAGTAGTTGCAAACTCATCCTTTTAGAAACTTGTTTGGGCTGTTGAGAGGAGTAAAAAACCATCAAAAATTTCAATCCTGCATGATTTTACCAAGAAATGTGATTCTTCATTCAAAACGCTGGTTTTTGCTATTGGGCTCTATTGAATAATGAATGTTTTGAATTTTCTCCAAAAGTAAAGTAGTTGCAAACTCATGCTTTTAGAGACTTGTTTGGGCTCATGAGAGGAGTAGAAAAACATCAAAAATTTCAGTCCTGCATGATTCTACCAAGAAATGTGTGTTCATTCAAACCGCTGGTTTTTGATAGTTTGGGCCCTATTGAATAATGAATGTTTTGAATTTTCTCCAAAAGTAAAGTAGTTGCAAACTCATGCTTTTAGAGACTTGTTTGGGCTCATGAGAGGAGTAGAAAAACATCAAAAATTTCAGTCCTGCATGATTCTACCAAGAAATGTGTGTTCATTGAAACCGCTGGTTTTTGATAGTTTGGGCCCTATTGAAAAAAGAATGTTTTGAATTTTCTCCAAAAGTAAAGTAGTTGCAAACTCATCCTTTTAGAAACTTGTTTGGGCTGTTGAGAGGAGTAAAAAACCATCAAAAATTTCAATCCTGCATGATTTTACCAAGAAATGTGATTCTTCATTCAAAACCTGATTTTTGCTATTGGGCTCTATTGAATAGTGAATGTTTTGAATTTTCTCCAAAAGTAAAGTAGTTGCAAGCTCATGCTTTTAGAAACTAGTTTGGGCTCATGAGAGGAGTAGAAAAACATCAAAAATTTCAGTCCTGCATGATTCTACCAAGAAATGTGTGTTCATTGAAACCGCTGGTTTTTGATAGTTTGGGCCCTAGTGAATAATGAATGTTTTGAATTTTCTCCAAAAGTAAAGTAGTTGCAAACTCATCCTTTTAGAAACTTGTTTGGGCTGTTGAGAGGAGTAAAAAACCATCAAAAATTTCAATCCTGCATGATTTTACCAAGAAATGTGATTCTTCATTCAAAACCTGATTTTTGCTATTGGGCTCTATTGAATAGTGAATGTTTTGAATTTTCTCCAAAAGTAAAGTAGTTGCAAACTCATGCTTTTAGAGACTTGTTTGGGCTCATGAGATGAGTAGAAAAACATCAAAAATTTCAGTCCTGCATGATTCTACCAAGACATGTGTGTTCATTGAAACTGCTGGTTTTTGATAGTTTGGGCCCTATTGAATAATGAATGTTTTGAATTTTCTCCAAAAGTAAAGTAGTTGCAAACTCATCCTTTTAGAAACTTGTTTGGGCTGTTGAGAGGAGTAAAAAACCATCAAAAATTTCAATCCTGCATGATTCTACCAAGAAATGTGATTCTTCATTCAAAACGCTGGTTTTTGCTATTGGGCTCTATTGAATAATGAATGTTTTGAATTTTCTCCAAAAGTAAAGTAGTTGCAAACTCATGCTTTTAGAGACTTGTTTGGGCTCATGAGAGTAGAAAAACATCAAAAATTTCAGTCCTGCATGATTCTACCAAGAAATGTGTGTTCATTCAAACCGCTGGTTTTTGATAGTTTGGGCCCTATTGAATAATGAATGTTTTGAATTTTCTCCAAAAGTAAAGTAGTTGCAAACTCATGCTTTTAGAGACTTGTTTGGGCTCATGAGAGGAGTAGAAAAACATCAAAAATTTCAGTCCTGCATGATTCTACCAAGAAATGTGTGTTCATTGAAACCGCTGGTTTTTGATAGTTTGGGCCCTATTGAATAATGAATGTTTTGAATTTTCTTCAAAAGTAAAGTAGTTGCAAACTCATCCTTTTAGAAACTTGTTTGGGCTGTTGAGAGGAGTAAAAAACCATCAAAAATTTCAATCCTGCATGATTCTACCAAGAAATGTGATTCTTCATTCAAAACGCTGGTTTTTGCTATTGGGCTCTATTGAATAATGAATGTTTTGAATTTTCTCAAAAAGTAAAGTAGTTGCAAACTCATGCTTTTAGAGACTTGTTTGGGCTCATGAGAGGAGTAGAAAAACATCAAAAATTTCAGTCCTGCATGATTCTACCAAGAAATGTGTGTTCATTGAAACCGCTGGTTTTTGATAGTTTGGGCCCTATTGAATAATGAATGATTTGAATTTTCTCCAAAAGTAAAGTAGTTGCAAACTCATCCTTTTAGAAACTTGTTTGGGCTGTTGAGAGGAGTAAAAAACCATCAAAAATTTCAATCCTGCATGATTCTACCAAGAAATGTGATTCTTCATTCAAAACGCTGGTTTTTGCTATTGGGCTCTATTGAATAATGAATGTTTTGAATTTTCTCCAAAAGTAAAGTAGTTGCAAACTCATGCTTTTAGAGACTTGTTTGGGCTCATGAGAGGAGTAGAAAAACATCAAAAATTTCAGTCCTGCATGATTCTACCAAGAAATGTGTGTTCATTGAAACCGCTGGTTTTTGATAGTTTGGGCCCTATTGAATAATGAATGTTTTGAATTTTCTCCAAAAGTAAAGTAGTTGCAAACTCATCCTTTTAGAAACTTGTTTGGGCTGTTGAGAGGAGTAAAAAACCATCAAAAATTTCAATCCTGCATGATTCTACCAAGAAATGTGATTCTTCATTCAAAACGCTGGTTTTTGCTATTGGGCTCTAATGAATAATGAATGTTTTGAATTTTCTCCAAAAGTAAAGTAGTTGCAAACTCATGCTTTTAGAGACTTGTTTGGGCTCATGAGAGGAGTAGAAAAACATCAAAAATTTCAGTCCTGCATGATTCTACCAAGAAATGTGTGTTCATTGAAACCGCTGGTTTTTGATAGTTTGGGCCCTATTGAATAATGAATGTTTTGAATTTTCTCCAAAAGTAAAGTAGTTGCAAACTCATCCTTTTAGAAACTTGTTTGGGCTGTTGAGAGGAGTAAAAAACCATCAAAAATTTCAATCCTGCATGATTCTACCAAGAAATGTGATTCTTCATTCAAAACGCTGGTTTTTGCTATTGGGTTCTATTGAATAATGAATGTTTTGAATTTTCTCCAAAAGTAAAGTAGTTGCAAACTCATGCTTTTAGAGACTTGTTTGGGCTCATGAGAGGAGTAGAAAAACATCAAAAATTTCAGTCCTGCATGATTCTACCAAGAAATGTGTGTTCATTGAAACCGCTGGTTTTTGATAGTTTGGGCCCTATTGAATAATGAATGTTTTGAATTTTCTCCAAAAGTAAAGTAGTTGCAAACTCATCCTTTTAGAAACTTGTTTGGGCTGTTCCGCTGGTTTTTGATAGTTTGGGCCCTATTGAAAAATGAATGTTTTGAATTTTCTCCAAAAGTAAAGTAGTTGCAAACTCATCCTTTTAGAAACTTGTTTGGGCTGTTGAGAGGAGTAAAAAACCATCAAAAATTTCAATCCTGCATGATTTTACCAAGAAATGTGATTCTTCATTCAAAACCTGATTTTTGCTTTTGGGCTCTATTGAATAGTGCATGTTTTGAATTTTCTCCAAAAGTAAAGTAGTTGCAAACTCATGCTTTTAGAGACTTGTTTGGGCTCATGAGATGAGTAGAAAAACATCAAAAATTTCAGTCCTGCATGATTCTACCAAGACATGTGTGTTCATTGAAACGGCTGATTTTTGATAGTTTGGGCCCTATTGAATAATGAATGTTTTGAATTTTCTCCAAAAGTAAAGTAGTTGCAAACTCATCCTTTTAGAAACTTGTTTGGGCTGTTGAGAGGAGTAAAAAACCATCAAAAATTTCAATCCTGCATGATTCTACCAAGAAATGTGATTCTTCATTCAAAACGCTGGTTTTTGCTATTGGGCTCTATTGAATAATGAATGTTTTGAATTTTCTCCAAAAGTAAAGTAGTTGCAAACTCATGCTTTTAGAGACTTGTTTGGGCTCATGAGAGGAGTAGAAAAACATCAAAAATTTCAGTCCTGCATGATTCTACCAAGAAATGTGTGTTCATTCAAACCGTTGGTTTTTGATAGTTTGGGCCCTATTGAATAATGAATGTTTTGAATTTTCTCCAAAAGTAAAGTAGTTGCAAACTCATGCTTTTAGAGACTTGTTTGGGCTCATGAGAGGAGTAGAAATACATCAAAAATTTCAGTCCTGCATGATTCTACCAAGAAATGTGTGTTCATTGAAACCGCTGGTTTTTGATAGTTTGGGCCCTATTGAATAATGAATGTTTTGAATTTTCTCCAAAAGTAAAGTAGTTGCAAACTCATCCTTTTAGAAACTTGTTTGAGCTGTTCAGAGGAGTAAAAAACCATCAAAAATTTCAATCCTGCATGATTCTACCAAGAAATCTGATTCTTCATTCAAAACGCTGGTTTTTGCTATTGGGCTCTATTGAATAATGAATGTTTTGAATTTTCTCCAAAAGTAAAGTAGTTGCAAACTCATGCTTTTAGAGATTTGTTTGGGCTCATGAGAGGAGTAGAAAAACATCAAAAATTTCAGTCCTGCATGATTCTACCAAGAAATGTGTGTTCATTGAAACCGCTGGTTTTTGATAGTTTGGGCCCTATTGAATGAATGTTTTAAATTTTCTCCAAAAGTAAAGTAGTTGCAAACTCATCCTTTTAGAAACTTGTTTGGGCTGTTGAGAGGAGTAAAAAACCATCAAAAATTTCATTCCTGCATGATTTTACCAAGAAATGTGATTCTTCATTCAAAACCTGATTTTTGCTATTGGGCTCTATTGAATAGTGAATGTTTTGAATTTTCTCCAAAAGTAAAGTAGTTGCAAACTCATGCTTTTAGAGACTTGTTTGGGATCATGAGAGGAGTAGAAAAACATCAAAAATTTCAGTCCTGCATGATTCTACCAAGAAATGTGTGTTCATTCAAACCGCTGGTTTTTGATAGTTTGGGCCCTATTGAATAATGAATGTTTTGAATTTTCTCCAAAAGTAAAGTAGTTGCAAACTCATGCTTTTAGAGACTTGTTTGGGCTCATGAGAGGAGTAGAAAAACATCAAAAATTTCAGTCCTGCATGATTCTACCAAGAAATGTGTGTTCATTCAAACCGCTGGTTTTTGATAGTTTGGGCCCTATTGAATAATGAATGTTTTGAATTTTCTCCAAAAGTAAAGTAGTTGCAAACTCATCCTTTTAGAAACTTGTTTGGGCTGTTGAGAGGAGTAAAAAACCATCAAAAATTTCAATCCTGCATGATTCTACCAAGAAATGTGATTCTTCATTCAAAACGCTGGTTTTTGCTATTGGGCTCTATTGAATAATGAATGTTTTGAATTTTCTCCAAAAGTAAAGTAGTTGCAAACTCATGCTTTTAGAGACTTGTTTGGGCTCATGAGAGGAGTAGAAAAACATCAAAAATTTCAGTCCTGCATGATTCTACCAAGAAATGTGTGTTCATTGAAACCGCTGGTTTTTGATAGTTTGGGCCCTATTGAATAATGAATGTTTTGAATTTTCTCCAAAAGTAAAGTAGTTGCAAACTCATCCTTTTAGAAACTTGTTTGGGCTGTTGAGAGGAGTAAAAAACCATCAAAAATTTCAATCCTGCATGATTCTACCAAGAAATGTGATTCTTCATTCAAAACGCTGGTTTTTGCTATTGGGCTCTATTGAATAATGAATGTTTTGAATTTTCTCCAAAAGTAAAGTAGTTGCAAACTCATGCTTTTAGAGACTTGTTTGGGCTCATGAGAGGAGTAGAAAAACATCAAAAATTTCAGTCCTGCATGATTCTACCAAGAAATGTGTGTTCATTGAAACCGCTGGTTTTTGATAGTTTGGGCCCTATTGAATAATGAATGTTTTGAATTTTCTCCAAAAGTAAAGTAGTTGCAAACTCATCCTTTTAGAAACTTGTTTGGGCTGTTGAGAGGAGTAAAAAACCATCAAAAATTTCAATCCTGCATGATTCTACCAAGAAATGTGATTCTTCGTTCAAAACGCTGGTTTTTGCTATTGGGCTCTATTGAATAATGAATGTTTTGAATTTTCTCCAAAAGTAAAGTAGTTGCAAACTCATGCTTTTAGAGACTTGTTTGGGCTCATGAGAGGAGTAGAAAAACATCAAAAATTTCAGTCCTGCATGATTCTACCAAGAAATGTGTTCATTCAAACCGCTGGTTTTTGATAGTTTGGGCCCTATTGAATAATGAATGTTTTGAATTTTCTCCAAAAGTAAAGTAGTTGCAAACTCATCCTTTTAGAAACTTGTTTGGGCTGTTGAGAGGAGTAAAAAACCATCAAAAATTTCAATCCTGCATGATTCTACCAAGAAATGTGATTCTTCATTCAAAACGCTGGTTTTTGCTATTGGGCTCTATTGAATAATGAATGTTTTGAATTTTCTCCAAAAGTAAAGTAGTTGCAAACTCATGCTTTTAGAGACTTGTTTGGGCTCATGAGAGGAGTAGAAAAACATCAAAAATTTCAGTCCTGCATGATTCTACCAAGAAATGTGTGTTCATTGAAACCGCTGGTTTTTGATAGTTTGGGCCCTATTGAATAATGAATGTTTTGAATTTTCTCCAAAAGTAAAGTAGTTGCAAACTCATCCTTTTAGAAACTTGTTTGGGCTGTTGAGAGGAGTAAAAAACCATCAAAAATTTCAATCCTGCATGATTCTACCAAGAAATGTGATTCTTCATTCAAAACGCTGGTTTTTGCTATTGGGCTCTAATGAATAATGAATGTTTTGAATTTTCTCCAAAAGTAAAGTAGTTGCAAACTCATGCTTTTAGAGACTTGTTTGGGCTCATGAGAGGAGTAGAAAAACATCAAAAATTTCAGTCCTGCATGATTCTACCAAGAAATGTGTGTTCATTGAAACCGCTGGTTTTTGATAGTTTGGGCCCTATTGAATAATGAATGTTTTGAATTTTCTCCAAAAGTAAAGTAGTTGCAAACTCATCCTTTTAGAAACTTGTTTGGGCTGTTGAGAGGAGTAAAAAACCATCAAAAATTTCAATCCTGCATGATTCTACCAAGAAATGTGTGTTCATTCAAACCGCTGGTTTTTGATAGTTTGGGCCCTATTGAATAATGAATGTTTTGAATTTTCTCCAAAAGTAAAGTAGTTGCAAACTCATCCTTTTAGAAACTTGTTTGGGCTGTTGAGAGGAGTAAAAAACCATCAAAAATTTCAATCCTGCATGATTTTACCAAGAAATGTGATTCTTCATTCAAAACCTGATTTTTGCTATTGGGCTCTATTGAATAGTGAATGTTTTGAATTTTCTCCAAAAGTAAAGTAGTTGCAAACTCATGCTTTTAGAGACTTGTTTGGGCTCATGAGAGGAGTAGAAAAACATCAAAAATTTCAGTCCTGCATGATTCTACCAAGAAATGTGTTCATTCAAACCGCTGGTTTTTGATAGTTTGGGCCCTATTGAATAATGAATGTTTTGAATTTTCTCCAAAAGTAAAGTAGTTGCAAACTCATCCTTTTAGAAACTTGTTTGGGCTGTTGAGAGGAGTAAAAAACCATCAAAAATTTCAATCCTGCATGATTCTACCAAGAAATGTGATTCTTCATTCAAAACGCTGGTTTTTGCTATTGGGCTCTATTGAATAATGAATGTTTTGAATTTTCTCCAAAAGTAAAGTAGTTGCAAACTCATGCTTTTAGAGACTTGTTTGGGCTCATGAGAGGAGTAGAAAAACATCAAAAATTTCAGTCCTGCATGATTCTACCAAGAAATGTGTGTTCATTCAAAACGCTGGTTTTTGATAGTTTGGGCCCTATTGAATAATGAATGTTTTGAATTTTCTCCAAAAGTAAAGTAGTTGCAAACTCATGCTTTTAGAGACTTGTTTGGGCTCATGAGAGGAGTAGAAAAACATCAAAAATTTCAGTCCTGCATGATTCTACCAAGAAATGTGTGTTCATTGAAACCGCTTGTTTTTGATAGTTTGGGCCCTATTGAATAATGAATGTTTTGAATTTTCTCCAAAAGTAAAGTAGTTGCAAACTCATCCTTTTAGAAACTTGTTTGGGCTGTTGAGAGGAGTAAAAAACCATCAAAAATTTCAATCCTGCATGATTCTACCAAGAAATGTGATTCTTCATTCAAAACGCTGGTTTTTGCTATTGGGCTCTATTGAATAATGAATGTTTTGAATTTTCTCCAAAAGTAAAGTAGTTGCAAACTCATGCTTTTAGAGACTTGTTTGGGCTCATGAGAGGAGTAGAAAAACATCAAAAATTTCAGTCCTGCATGATTCTACCAAGAAATGTGTGTTCATTGAAACCGCTGGTTTTTGATAGTTTGGGCCCTATTGAATAATGAATGTTTTGAATTTTCTCCAAAAGTAAAGTAGTTGCAAACTCATCCTTTTGGAAACTTGTTTGGGCTGTTGAGAGGAGTAAAAAACCATCAAAAATTTCAATCCTGCATGATTCTACCAAGAAATGTGATTCTTCATTCAAAACGCTGGTTTTTGCTATTGGGCTCTATTGAATAATGAATGTTTTGAATTTTCTCCAAAAGTAAAGTAGTTGCAAACTCATGCTTTTAGAGACTTGTTTGGGCTCATGAGAGGAGTAGAAAAACATCAAAAATTTCAGTCCTGCATGATTCTACCAAGAAATGTGTGTTCATTGAAACCGCTGGTTTTTGATAGTTTGGGCCCTATTGAATAATGAATGTTTTGAATTTTCTCCAAAAGTAAAGTAGTTGCAAACTCATCCTTTTAGAAACTTGTTTGGGCTGTTGAGAGGAGTAAAAAACCATCAAAAATTTCAATCCTGCATGATTCTACCAAGAAATGTGATTCTTCGTTCAAAACGCTGGTTTTTGCTATTGGGCTCTATTGAATAATGAATGTTTTGAATTTTCTCCAAAAGTAAAGTAGTTGCAAACTCATGCTTTTAGAGACTTGTTTGGGCTCATGAGAGGAGTAGAAAAACATCAAAAATTTCAGTCCTGCATGATTCTACCAAGAAATGTGTTCATTCAAACCGCTGGTTTTTGATAGTTTGGGCCCTATTGAATAATGAATGTTTTGAATTTTCTCCAAAAGTAAAGTAGTTGCAAACTCATCCTTTTAGAAACTTGTTTGGGCTGTTGAGAGGAGTAAAAAACCATCAAAAATTTCAATCCTGCATGATTCTACCAAGAAATGTGATTCTTCATTCAAAACGCTGGTTTTTGCTATTGGGCTCTATTGAATAATGAATGTTTTGAATTTTCTCCAAAAGTAAAGTAGTTGCAAACTCATGCTTTTAGAGACTTGTTTGGGCTCATGAGAGGAGTAGAAAAACATCAAAAATTTCAGTCCTGCATGATTCTACCAAGAAATGTGTGTTCATTGAAACCGCTGGTTTTTGATAGTTTGGGCCCTATTGAATAATGAATGTTTTGAATTTTCTCCAAAAGTAAAGTAGTTGCAAACTCATCCTTTTAGAAACTTGTTTGGGCTGTTGAGAGGAGTAAAAAACCATCAAAAATTTCAATCCTGCATGATTCTACCAAGAAATGTGATTCTTCATTCAAAACGCTGGTTTTTGCTATTGGGCTCTAATGAATAATGAATGTTTTGAATTTTCTCCAAAAGTAAAGTAGTTGCAAACTCATGCTTTTAGAGACTTGTTTGGGCTCATGAGAGGAGTAGAAAAACATCAAAAATTTCAGTCCTGCATGATTCTACCAAGAAATGTGTGTTCATTGAAACCGCTGGTTTTTGATAGTTTGGGCCCTATTGAATAATGAATGTTTTGAATTTTCTCCAAAAGTAAAGTAGTTGCAAACTCATCCTTTTAGAAACTTGTTTGGGCTGTTGAGAGGAGTAAAAAACCATCAAAAATTTCAATCCTGCATGATTCTACCAAGAAATGTGATTCTTCATTCAAAACGCTGGTTTTTGCTATTGGGCTCTATTGAATAATGAATGTTTTGAATTTTCTCCAAAAGTAAAGTAGTTGCAAACTCATGCTTTTAGAGACTTGTTTGGGCTCATGAGAGGAGTAGAAAAACATCAAAAATTTCAGTCCTGCATGATTCTACCAAGAAATGTGTGTTCATTGAAACCGCTGGTTTTTGATAGTTTGGGCCCTATTGAATAATGAATGTTTTGAATTTTCTCCAAAAGTAAAGTAGTTGCAAACTCATCCTTTTAGAAACTTGTTTGGGCTGTTGAGAGGAGTAAAAAACCATCAAAAATTTCAATCCTGCATGATTTTACCAAGAAATGTGATTCTTCATTCAAAACCTGATTTTTGCTATTGGGCTCTATTGAATAGTGAATGTTTTGAATTTTCTCCAAAAGTAAAGTAGTTGCAAACTCATGCTTTTAGAGACTTGTTTGGGCTCATGAGAGGAGTAGAAAAACATCAAAAATTTCAGTCCTGCATGATTCTACCAAGAAATGTGTTCATTCAAACCGCTGGTTTTTGATAGTTTGGGCCCTATTGAATAATGAATGTTTTGAATTTTCTCCAAAAGTAGTTGCAAACTCATCCTTTTAGAAACTTGTTTGGGCTGTTGAGAGGAGTAAAAAACCATCAAAAATTTCAATCCTGCATGATTCTACCAAGAAATGTGATTCTTCATTCAAAACGCTGGTTTTTGCTATTGGGCTCTATTGAATAATGAATGTTTTGAATTTTCTCCAAAAGTAAAGTAGTTGCAAACTCATGCTTTTAGAGACTTGTTTGGGCTCATGAGAGGAGTAGAAAAACATCAAAAATTTCAGTCCTGCATGATTCTACCAAGAAATGTGTGTTCATTGAAACCGCTGGTTTTTGATAGTTTGGGCCCTATTGAATAATGAATGATTTGAATTTTCTCCAAAAGTAAAGTAGTTGCAAACTCATCCTTTTAGAAACTTGTTTGGGCTGTTGAGAGGAGTAAAAAACCATCAAAAATTTCAATCCTGCATGATTCTACCAAGAAATGTGATTCTTCATTCAAAACGCTGGTTTTTGCTATTGGGCTCTATTGAATAATGAATGTTTTGAATTTTCTCCAAAAGTAAAGTAGTTGCAAACTCATGCTTTTAGAGACTTGTTTGGGCTCATGAGAGGAGTAGAAAAACATCAAAAATTTCAGTCCTGCATGATTCTACCAAGAAATGTGTGTTCATTGAAACCGCTGGTTTTTGATAGTTTGGGCCCTATTGAATAATGAATGTTTTGAATTTTCTCCAAAAGTAAAGTAGTTGCAAACTCATCCTTTTAGAAACTTGTTTGGGCTGTTGAGAGGAGTAAAAAACCATCAAAAATTTCAATCCTGCATGATTCTACCAAGAAATGTGATTCTTCATTCAAAACGCTGGTTTTTGCTATTGGGCTCTAATGAATAATGAATGTTTTGAATTTTCTCCAAAAGTAAAGTAGTTGCAAACTCATGCTTTTAGAGACTTGTTTGGGCTCATGAGAGGAGTAGAAAAACATCAAAAATTTCAGTCCTGCATGATTCTACCAAGAAATGTGTGTTCATTGAAACCGCTGGTTTTTGATAGTTTGGGCCCTATTGAATAATGAATGTTTTGAATTTTCTCCAAAAGTAAAGTAGTTGCAAACTCATCCTTTTAGAAACTTGTTTGGGCTGTTGAGAGGAGTAAAAAACCATCAAAAATTTCAATCCTGCATGATTCTACCAAGAAATGTGATTCTTCATTCAAAACGCTGGTTTTTGCTATTGGGCTCTATTGAATAATGAATGTTTTGAATTTTCTCCAAAAGTAAAGTAGTTGCAAACTCATGCTTTTAGAGACTTGTTTGGGCTCATGAGAGGAGTAGAAAAACATCAAAAATTTCAGTCCTGCATGATTCTACCAAGAAATGTGTGTTCATTGAAACCGCTGGTTTTTGATAGTTTGGGCCCTATTGAATAATGAATGTTTTGAATTTTCTCCAAAAGTAAAGTAGTTGCAAACTCATCCTTTTAGAAACTTGTTTGGGCTGTTCCGCTGGTTTTTGATAGTTTGGGCCCTATTGAAAAATGAATGTTTTGAATTTTCTCCAAAAGTAAAGTAGTTGCAAACTCATCCTTTTAGAAACTTGTTTGGGCTGTTGAGAGGAGTAAAAAACCATCAAAAATTTCAATCCTGCATGATTTTACCAAGAAATGTGATTCTTCATTCAAAACCTGATTTTTGCTTTTGGGCTCTATTGAATAGTGAATGTTTTGAATTTTCTCCAAAAGTAAAGTAGTTGCAAACTCATGCTTTTAGAGACTTGTTTGGGCTCATGAGATGAGTAGAAAAACATCAAAAATTTCAGTCCTGCATGATTCTACCAAGAAATGTGTGTTCATTGAAACCGCTGGTTTTTGATAGTTTGGGCCCTAGTGAATAATGAATGTTTTGAATTTTCTCCAAAAGTAAAGTAGTTGCAAACTCATCCTTTTAGAAACTTGTTTGGGCTGTTGAGAGGAGTAAAAAACCATCAAAAATTTCAATCCTGCATGATTTTACCAAGAAATGTGATTCTTCATTCAAAACCTGATTTTTGCTATTGGGCTCTATTGAATAGTGAATGTTTTGAATTTTCTTAAACAATATTTTTATTGAGTTTTCAAAATAATAGGAATGTATAAACATACCTCATATATATCATGTTCGAATAGAGTCAAGATAATGTACATCAGGACATCATCATATGGTATCTGAACATCATATCATCATTTAAAGTATGTACAATTAACATTAATTGAAATAGATTTGAAAAACAATTACAACAGTACAGGCAAACACCAAATACATGTGAAATTTTGGCACACAAAAAGAGCAAAAATCAAGATATCAAGATATAAATTCTTCTTCTATCTTAGATTTGAGTTTCAACCATCTATGCCATCTGTCGTCAAATAACTTTATTGACATATTGTTAATATAATGAATTTTTTCATAAACACAATGTTTGTCCACCAACATGATCAATGTGGCAATGTTCGGAGGTTGCTTGTTGTTCCAACCTTTCGCTATAAGGTATATTGCAGACATGAGTATGTGGGCAACCAAATACTTTGTTGTTTTGAATCTGCAAATATCTATGAGTAGTAAGGCCAAGGCAGGGTGCAACTGAACACGCCAGTTGCATATGATCGAAATCAAATTGGAGACCTTAAGCCAGTATGGTTTCAGTACCGGGCATCCCCAGAAAATATGGAGTAAGTCAGCCTGAGACCCGCATCCCCGCCAACACAGATCAGATCCCCCTTCCCCAAAATGTTTAATCCTGTTTGGGGTCAAGTAATATCTGTGGACTAGTTTGTAATGTGTTTCCAAAATGTTCATGCAATTTGTAGACCTCACTGCAGTCTTAAAAGACAATGTCCACTGTGGGGCACAAATCTGCTTCTGCAGAGTAGTCTCCCATTTTTCAAAGCATCCACCCTTAGAAAAGGTGTATTTGCCGGTCAGGAAGTTATACAGGGGTTTAAGAGAGCTCTTGTGCCTGGGGGTTGTGCTGGTTAGGAAATTATAAATGGTATGGTTGACCAAAACTATCTTGCAGAAATATCTCTTAAATTTGTTATATTCCTCTTTGAGTATGAGGTATTTCATATATTCCGTATTAGGGATTTTAAATTTAGCCTTGACCAACTCAAAAGGCATGACTTTATTATTGTCCAATAAATCATCCACATAAGCAATGGGGAATGTTTTCCAGTTATCAAACATGGGTCTCAAAGAAACCTTGACAGGTGCCAAAAAGTGAAGTCTCAGTCTTTTGGTTGAAACAGGGGAGACATTAAACCTTCTCCTGCACATATGTGACCAGCTCTGCACAGAGGCTCTGAGTATTGGGTTTTCTATGTCTCCAATCTCTCCTCTGTGCAGAAGAAAATAGGAAACATAAAGTGTCGGTTCTTTATTAGGCATTAAATCTCTTTCAATTTTTGGCCATCCCAATTCTGTCTGTTCTGTGAGCCACATTTTTGTCAATTCAGTTGTGGTGGCAAAGTAATACGCCTCCAAGTCTGGAAGGGCTATCCCCCCATTTTCTCTAGATTTAAGTAGTGTGTGTTTCTTTACCCTAGGCTTTTTATTATTCCAAATAAATCTGTTCATTTGATGAGTTAATTTTTGTATGTGTTGCATTGATAAAGGCAGAGGGACATTCCTGTACAAAAACAACACCTTTGGGAGGCAGAACATCTTATATAGTACTATTCTTCCCAACCAAGTGGCTGGGGTTTTTGACAATTCTCCCAACTTAGTGTCAAGGGATTTCAAAAGGCTATCTATGTTTACCTCACTTGTGTGTGTGAGGTCGCTTGTGAGCCAAATTCCTAGATATGGGATTTTAGTGCAGTCCCAAGTAAAAGGGTACTTATCTTGTAATTGCTGTTTTATAGGGGCTGAAATAAATAGTGACAAAACGTTAGTCTTTTTTACATTGAGTTTATAATATGATATTGAACCAAACAACTCTATGATGTCCCAAGTCGCCTTCAACGACTCAACAGGATCTGTCAGTGTGAGTATGATATCGTCTGCATATAAATTTATTTTATGCTCTACATCTCCCAACCGTACTCCCCTCACCTCACTCGAGTCCCTTATCCTTTGAGCCAGTGGTTCCAGACTCAGGATAAAAATAATTGGGGACAGAGGGCATCCCTGTCTTGTTCCGTTTGTTATGTCAAATTTCCCTGACATCGTGCTATTGACCAGCACAGAGGCAGACGGTTGGGAGTACAGAGCCTGAACACTTTTCAACATCTCCTCACCAAAACCCATCTTCTTTAATACTGCGAATGCATATGTCCAATTGATGCGGTCAAAAGCTTTCTCCGCATCAAGGGCCACAAACAGACTGGGAATTTTTTTCTTGTTACAAAAGTGTATATGGTGCAAGACACTTCTTGAACTGTCAGAAGTCTGTCTAAATTTTACAAAACCCACTTGATCGGGATGTATGAGATATTGGATAACATCCTGCACCCTTTCTGCCAGTATTTTTGCATAGACCTTGATGTCTGCATTCAGGAGGGATATGGGTCTATAGTTTTCTATCTTGGTGGGATCTTTGTCCGGTTTGGGGATTACCACTATGGTGGCTCTCAGCATATCTGCACTACATGTTCCTTTTGATTTTATAAAATTTAGGGTGTTTGTTAAATAGGGGACCAGATTTTCCTGAAATGTTTTATAATATTCCACAGGGAATCCGTCTGGACCAGGAGCCTTATTACATTTGAGATTTTTTATTGCCAGAGAGACCTCTCCCTCAGAGAAGGGTGCATCAAGCATTTCCCTTTGCTCAGAAGACAGAGATCTCAACTCTACTCCTCCCAGGAAATTATCTATCATCTCCTCTGTAGGAGGGGGATAAGTCCCATTTTTCCCTATATTGTAAAGGTTTGAGTAGTATTTTTCAAAAGCCAAAGCTATGTCCCTTGGCTTTTCTATATTCACTGAGTTCTGGGAAAGTTTTTTAATTAAATGCTTTTTATTTATGGGTTTGAATCTATTTGCCATAGTTTTTGAGTTTTTGTTGTTATTTATGTAGAACCCTGCCCTGTTAAACAGAGTCTTTTTTTCGTAAATATTTATGAGAAGATTTCTAAATTCCAATCTAAGGGAGTATAACTCCTTGTATTTAGTAAAAGATTTTTCCACTTTGGCCTGGTCTTCAAGTTTTTTGATTTGTTCTAGTAACAGCCTCTGTTTGCTCTCTCTTTCCCTCTTTTGTCTTGAGGCCATCTGAATTAAGTGGCCTCTAATGACACATTTATGTGCTAACCATAAGGTTTCAGGGGAGATTTCCTGGGAGTCATTTTCTTTAAAATAATTCATTATAGTGTTTTTTATTGTTGCTATATTATCTGGGGAGTCTACTACAAATTTGCTATATCTCCAATTGTAGTGTCTTTGAGTCGAAGAGGAAACCTGTAATGTTAATAGAATTGGAGCATGGTCCGACCATGTGATGGGGCCAGTTTGGAAATCTATATACGAATCTAGTAAGGAAAAACTGGTAAATATATGATCTATTTTGGTATAAGATCTGTTGTGTGGGCAGAATCTGGTGTATTCTCTAGAATTAGGGTTCAATATTTTACAACTGTCGTGCAGGTTAGCATTGCTCAGCCACTTCCCCAAATTCACACTTCTGTAGTATGGAGCAGAGGATGAGCAATCAGTGCTTGGGTCAACAATACAATTAAAGTCTCCCCCCCATATGATTTGTCCCTTGCTAAATTTGGATAATTTTCTTTTGACTTTATTGAGAAAGCTAATTTGTCTCACATTAGGGGCGTATACATTAACCACAGTGTATTCCATTCCCTCCAAGGTAAAATTGATGATTAAATATCTGCCTTTATTGTCTTTATAAACATCTGAAATAACCACTGGTAGGTCTCTGTGGAAGGCAATGGCCACCCCAGCTTTTTTCCCTCCCTCGTTGTTGGAGAAGAAAATCTGAGGATAATCTTTGTTTTTAAATCTGTTATTATCAGTTTCCAGGAGGTGGGTTTCCTGTATCATAGCAACATTTGCTTTCAATCTTTTGATCTCCTTCCACAGAGCATACCTTTTAAAGGGACTATTAAGCCCATTTACATTAAATGATAGGATTTTCAACTCCATAATATATCAAAAAGAAAGAAATGTGTTAAATAACTCAATAAGATAGAATAGTCCATCTGGACCTATATCCAAGAAGAGTGGTATTTCTCTAGAAATTTGTTGTCAGTGCCTGGTGTGCCTGTGAATAGAAACATGTTATAACCTGGAATAACCTAGAACAAAACAAACTTGTTAACAAGGAAGGTGAATTTCTCAAAAGAAATGATACCAAGAGAAATCTCTCGGTTAGTGTTTGGGGATGAAAGTTCAGGCCAAGAGCCAGGGTCAACACCTACCAAGTCCATTATCTTTTCTTTTGTGTGGTCCAGGACTGTGACAAACGTCTTGGCTGTCGTGAAGAGTTGCTCCTCTCTTGATTGTAGGATAAAGATGAGTTCTTCATTGGAGGAATACCAAGGTCCTGAAAGAATCTATCACAGTTATCAATGTTAGATAAGGCAAAAGTAGTGTTTTCCTTCATGACCAATATTTTTGTAGGAAAGCCCCATCTGTATAGCACCCTGTGCTCCCGTAGGTGTGCAGTGATAGGGAAAAAGTCTCTCCTTTTTTGCAACGTGGCTTTTGAAAAGTCTGCAAAGATCTTAATACCCTCATATGGTCTTGGTAAGATGGGTGACTGCTTGCTCTTCCTCAAAATGTCCTCCTTTGTCAGAAAATAGTGAAAGAATGCAATAACATCCCGCGGAGCTCTTTCAGGGGCATATTTGGACTTAGGTAGTCTGTGTATGCGTTCTATTAAGAGGTCTCCTTTGGAAGCACCTGGGAGCATAGCATGGAGCATTTTTTGCACATATGAATCAAGATCTCTGTCCTTGACATTCTCAGGTATTCCTCTGAATTTAAGGTTGTTTCTCCTACTCCTGTCCTCTTGTTCTATCAGTCTTGACTTTAGGAAGGTAACTTCTTTCTCTAAGGCATAATGTTCGTCTATCAAATTGTTGTGAGACTGGACTATCTCCTCCATTTTCGACTCCAAGTGATTCACCCTCTGACCCAGACTGTCTATATTGTTTTGGAGGTTTGTATTATATCCCTCTAGTTGTTTTTGGAATGTCTTTGCAAGAAGGCACACCATATTTTTTATGAACATTTCTGAAGCTGCTTTGTTGGTAGCCTCTACCTCAGTCAAAACATGTAAAAAGTTTTCAGGCATGGGGTTATCTGGAGTGCAGAAGTCCTCCATCTGCGTCTCACTTTGCAGCTCAGCCGAGCTACTGCTTAATCTGCAGCTATTTTGTGAGGCAGGGGACAGTTCCCTCTGTGGTGGCGTTAGAGGGGTGTCTGAAATTGTGGAGATATCTGGACAAGATGAGGAGGCCCTTATTGTATTTGTGGCCTCCATAGCGGCTGTGAGCGTTGCTGCTGTGCAAGATTTCACAGGCTGCGCAAGATTTTTGCTTAAGGTACGCAATTTGCGTACTTGCTGCGCAATCCCGTCTGTTTCCCGGTTAATCTCGCGATATTTTGCCTCCTTCTTCTCAGCGCTACTTTTAACACTGAATTTAGCGCTTTCTTTAATATATGGAGCGGCGGTTTTTGCAGGGATGGGGGCAGACTTACCCCCTGACTTGAATACTGCGTGTTTCAGTCTCTGTGGCGTTCTCTCCCGCTGTGCGCCGCTCAGGCTGGGGCTGCAGGCTGTGGCTGCTGTGTGGCGGGCGCCATCTTGGCTCCTCAGCATGAGGGGAGAGCGCTCCAGATTTTTTGATTTTCCTGCTTTTCTATTAAGCGGATCCATTATGTGGGGGCACCGCTGGTGCCTATGGAGGTTCCCACAAGTTTTCAGCCAGTCCTGGCTTGTAAGTCGCTTGTTAATAGCGCTTGGTAGGCTGCCCTGTGGAGGAGCTCAGAGCTCAGGCTTCCATTCAGCTCAGACGCTGGCCACGCCCCAATGTTTTGAATTTTCTCCAAAAGTAAAGTAGTTGCAAACTCATGCTTTTAGAGACTTGTTTGGGCTCATGAGATGAGTAGAAAAACATCAAAAATTTCAGTCCTGCATGATTCTACCAAGACATGTGTGTTCATTGAAACTGCTGGTTTTTGATAGTTTGGGCCCTATTGAATAATGAATGTTTTGAATTTTCTCCAAAAGTAAAGTAGTTGCAAACTCATCCTTTTAGAAACTTGTTTGGGCTGTTGAGAGGAGTAAAAAACCATCAAAAATTTCAATCCTGCATGATTCTACCAAGAAATGTGATTCTTCATTCAAAACGCTGGTTTTTGCTATTGGGCTCTATTGAATAATGAATGTTTTGAATTTTCTCCAAAAGTAAAGTAGTTGCAAACTCATGCTTTTAGAGACTTGTTTGGGCTCATGAGAGTAGAAAAACATCAAAAATTTCAGTCCTGCATGATTCTACCAAGAAATGTGTGTTCATTCAAACCGCTGGTTTTTGATAGTTTGGGCCCTATTGAATAATGAATGTTTTGAATTTTCTCCAAAAGTAAAGTAGTTGCAAACTCATGCTTTTAGAGACTTGTTTGGGCTCATGAGAGGAGTAGAAAAACATCAAAAATTTCAGTCCTGCATGATTCTACCAAGAAATGTGTGTTCATTGAAACCGCTGGTTTTTGATAGTTTGGGCCCTATTGAATAATGAATGTTTTGAATTTTCTTCAAAAGTAAAGTAGATGCAAACTCATCCTTTTAGAAACTTGTTTGGGCTGTTGAGAGGAGTAAAAAACCATCAAAAATTTCAATCCTGCATGATTCTACCAAGAAATGTGATTCTTCATTCAAAACGCTGGTTTTTGCTATTGGGCTCTATTGAATAATGAATGTTTTGAATTTTCTCAAAAAGTAAAGTAGTTGCAAACTCATGCTTTTAGAGACTTGTTTGGGCTCATGAGAGGAGTAGAAAAACATCAAAAATTTCAGTCCTGCATGATTCCACCAAGAAATGTGTGTTCATTGAAACCGCTGGTTTTTGATAGTTTGGGCCCTATTGAATAATGAATGATTTGAATTTTCTCCAAAAGTAAAGTAGTTGCAAACTCATCCTTTTAGAAACTTGTTTGGGCTGTTGAGAGGAGTAAAAAACCATCAAAAATTTCAATCCTGCATGATTCTACCAAGAAATGTGATTCTTCATTCAAAACGCTGGTTTTTGCTATTGGGCTCTATTGAATAATGAATGTTTTGAATTTTCTCCAAAAGTAAAGTAGTTGCAAACTCATGCTTTTAGAGACTTGTTTGGGCTCATGAGAGGAGTAGAAAAACATCAAAAATTTCAGTCCTGCATGATTCTACCAAGAAATGTGTGTTCATTGAAACCGCTGGTTTTTGATAGTTTGGGCCCTATTGAATAATGAATGTTTTGAATTTTCTCCAAAAGTAAAGTAGTTGCAAACTCATCCTTTTAGAAACTTGTTTGGGCTGTTGAGAGGAGTAAAAAACCATCAAAAATTTCAATCCTGCATGATTCTACCAAGAAATGTGATTCTTCATTCAAAACGCTGGTTTTTGCTATTGGGCTCTAATGCATAATGAATGTTTTGAATTTTCTCCAAAAGTAAAGTAGTTGCAAACTCATGCTTTTAGAGACTTGTTTGGGCTCATGAGAGGAGTAGAAAAACATCAAAAATTTCAGTCCTGCATGATTCTACCAAGAAATGTGTGTTCATTGAAACCGCTGGTTTTTGATAGTTTGGGCCCTATTGAATAATGAATGTTTTGAATTTTCTCCAAAAGTAAAGTAGTTGCAAACTCATCCTTTTAGAAACTTGTTTGGGCTGTTGAGAGGAGTAAAAAACCATCAAAAATTTCAATCCTGCATGATTCTACCAAGAAATGTGATTCTTCATTCAAAACGCTGGTTTTTGCTATTGGGCTCTATTGAATAATGAATGTTTTGAATTTTCTCCAAAAGTAAAGTAGTTGCAAACTCATGCTTTTAGAGACTTGTTTGGGCTCATGAGAGGAGTAGAAAAACATCAAAAATTTCAATCCTGCATGATTCTACCAAGAAATGTGTGTTCATTGAAACCGCTGGTTTTTGATAGTTTGGGCCCTATTGAATAATGAATGTTTTGAATTTTCTCCAAAAGTAAAGTAGTTGCAAACTCATCCTTTTAGAAACTTGTTTGGGCTGTTCCGCTGGTTTTTGATAGTTTGGGCCCTATTGAAAAATGAATGTTTTGAATTTTCTCCAAAAGTAAAGTAGTTGCAAACTCATCCTTTTAGAAACTTGTTTGGGCTGTTGAGAGGAGTAAAAAACCATCAAAAATTTCAATCCTGCATGATTTTACCAAGAAATGTGATTCTTCATTCAAAACCTGATTTTTGCTTTTGGGCTCTATTGAATAGTGAATGTTTTGAATTTTCTCCAAAAGTAAAGTAGTTGCAAACTCATGCTTTTAGAGACTTGTTTGGGCTCATGAGATGAGTAGAAAAACATCAAAAATTTCAGTCCTGCATGATTCTACCAAGACATGTGTGTTCATTGAAACGGCTGATTTTTGATAGTTTGGGCCCTATTGAATAATGAATGTTTTGAATTTTCTCCAAAAGTAAAGTAGTTGCAAACTCATCCTTTTAGAAACTTGTTTGGGCTGTTGAGAGGAGTAAAAAACCATCAAAAATTTCAATCCTGCATGATTCTACCAAGAAATGTGATTCTTCATTCAAAACGCTGGTTTTTGCTATTGGGCTCTATTGAATAATGAATGTTTTGAATTTTCTCCAAAAGTAAAGTAGTTGCAAACTCATGCTTTTAGAGACTTGTTTGGGCTCATGAGAGGAGTAGAAAAACATCAAAAATTTCAGTCCTGCATGATTCTACCAAGAAATGTGTGTTCATTCAAACCGTTGGTTTTTGATAGTTTGGGCCCTATTGAATAATGAATGTTTTGAATTTTCTCCAAAAGTAAAGTAGTTGCAAACTCATGCTTTTAGAGACTTGTTTGGGCTCATGAGAGGAGTAGAAAAACATCAAAAATTTCAGTCCTGCATGATTCTACCAAGAAATGTGTGTTCATTGAAACCGCTGGTTTTTGATAGTTTGGGCCCTATTGAAAAATGAATGTTTTGAATTTTCTCCAAAAGTAAAGTAGTTGCAAACTCATCCTTTTAGAAACTTGTTTGGGCTGTTGAGAGGAGTAAAAAACCATCAAAAATTTCAATCCTGCATGATTTTACCAAGAAATGTGATTCTTCATTCAAAACCTGATTTTTGCTATTGGGCTCTATTGAATAGTGAATGTTTTGAATTTTCTCCAAAAGTAAAGTAGTTGCAAACTCATGCTTTTAGAGACTAGTTTGGGCTCATGAGAGGAGTAGAAAAACATCAAAAATTTCAGTCCTGCATGATTCTACCAAGAAATGTGTGTTCATTGAAACCGCTGGTTTTTGATAGTTTGGGCCCTAGTGAATAATGAATGTTTTGAATTTTCTCCAAAAGTAAAGTAGTTGCAAACTCATCCTTTTAGAAACTTGTTTGGGCTGTTGAGAGGAGTAAAAAACCATCAAAAATTTCAATCCTGCATGATTTTACCAAGAAATGTGATTCTTCATTCAAAACCTGATTTTTGCTATTGGGCTCTATTGAATAGTGAATGTTTTGAATTTTCTCCAAAAGTAAAGTAGTTGCAAACTCATGCTTTTAGAGACTTGTTTGGGCTCATGAGATGAGTAGAAAAACATCAAAAATTTCAGTCCTGCATGATTCTACCAAGACATGTGTGTTCATTGAAACTGCTGGTTTTTGATAGTTTGGGCCCTATTGAATAATGAATGTTTTGAATTTTCTCCAAAAGTAAAGTAGTTGCAAACTCATCCTTTTAGAAACTTGTTTGGGCTGTTGAGAGGAGTAAAAAACCATCAAAAATTTCAATCCTGCATGATTCTACCAAGAAATGTGATTCTTCATTCAAAACGCTGGTTTTTGCTATTGGGCTCTATTGAATAATGAATGTTTTGAATTTTCTCCAAAAGTAAAGTAGTTGCAAACTCATGCTTTTAGAGACTTGTTTGGGCTCATGAGAGGAGTAGAAAAACATCAAAAATTTCAGTCCTGCATGATTCTACCAAGAAATGTGTGTTCATTCAAACCGCTTGTTTTTGATAGTTTGGGCCCTATTGAATAATGAATGTTTTGAATTTTCTCCAAAAGTAAAGTAGTTGCAAACTCATGCTTTTAGAGACTTGTTTGGGCTCATGAGAGGAGTAGAAAAACATCAAAAATTTCAGTCCTGCATGATTCTACCAAGAAATGTGTGTTCATTGAAACCGCTGGTTTTTGATAGTTTGGGCCCTATTGAATAATGAATGTTTTGAATTTTCTCCAAAAGTAAAGTAGTTGCAAACTCATCCTTTTAGAAACTTGTTTGAGCTGTTGAGAGGAGTAAAAAACCATCAAAAATTTCAATCCTGCATGATTCTACCAAGAAATCTGATTCTTCATTCAAAACGCTGGTTTTTGCTATTGGGCTCTATTGAATAATGAATGTTTTGAATTTTCTCCAAAAGTAAAGTAGTTGCAAACTCATGCTTTTAGAGATTTGTTTGGGCTCATGAGAGGAGTAGAAAAACATCAAAAATTTCAGTCCTGCATGATTCTACCAAGAAATGTGTGTTCATTGAAACCGCTGGTTTTTGATAGTTTGGGCCCTATTGAATGAATGTTTTAAATTTTCTCCAAAAGTAAAGTAGTTGCAAACTCATCCTTTTAGAAACTTGTTTGGGCTGTTGAGAGGAGTAAAAAACCATCAAAAATTTCATTCCTGCATGATTTTACCAAGAAATGTGATTCTTCATTCAAAACCTGATTTTTGCTATTGGGCTCTATTGAATAGTGAATGTTTTGAATTTTCTCCAAAAGTAAAGTAGTTGCAAACTCATGCTTTTAGAGACTTGTTTGGGATCATGAGAGGAGTAGAAAAACATCAAAAATTTCAGTCCTGCATGATTCTACCAAGAAATGTGTGTTCATTCAAACCGCTGGTTTTTGATAGTTTGGGCCCTATTGAATAATGAATGTTTTGAATTTTCTCCAAAAGTAAAGTAGTTGCAAACTCATGCTTTTAGAGACTTGTTTGGGCTCATGAGAGGAGTAGAAAAACATCAAAAATTTCAGTCCTGCATGATTCTACCAAGAAATGTGTGTTCATTCAAACCGCTGGTTTTTGATAGTTTGGGCCCTATTGAATAATGAATGTTTTGAATTTTCTCCAAAAGTAAAGTAGTTGCAAACTCATCCTTTTAGAAACTTGTTTGGGCTGTTGAGAGGAGTAAAAAACCATCAAAAATTTCAATCCTGCATGATTCTACCAAGAAATGTGATTCTTCATTCAAAACGCTGGTTTTTGCTATTGGGCTCTATTGAATAATGAATGTTTTGAATTTTCTCCAAAAGTAAAGTAGTTGCAAACTCATGCTTTTAGAGACTTGTTTGGGCTCATGAGAGGAGTAGAAAAACATCAAAAATTTCAGTCCTGCATGATTCTACCAAGAAATGTGTGTTCATTGAAACCGCTGGTTTTTGATAGTTTGGGCCCTATTGAATAATGAATGTTTTGAATTTTCTCCAAAAGTAAAGTAGTTGCAAACTCATCCTTTGAGAAACTTGTTTGGGCTGTTGAGAGGAGTAAAAAACCATCAAAAATTTCAATCCTGCATGATTCTACCAAGAAATGTGATTCTTCATTCAAAACGCTGGTTTTTGCTATTGGGCTCTATTGAATAATGAATGTTTTGAATTTTCTCCAAAAGTAAAGTAGTTGCAAACTCATGCTTTTAGAGACTTGTTTGGGCTCATGAGAGGAGTAGAAAAACATCAAAAATTTCTGTCCTGCATGATTCTACCAAGAAATGTGTGTTCATTGAAACCGCTGGTTTTTGGTAGTTTGGGCCCTATTGAATAATGAATGTTTTGAATTTTCTCCAAAAGTAAAGTAGTTGCAAACTCATCCTTTTAGAAACTTGTTTGGGCTGTTGAGAGGAGTAAAAAACCATCAAAAATTTCAATCCTGCATGATTCTACCAAGAAATGTGATTCTTCATTCAAAACGCTGGTTTTTGCTATTGGGCTCTATTGAATAATGAATGTTTTGAATTTTCTCCAAAAGTAAAGTAGTTGCAAACTCATGCTTTTAGAGACTTGTTTGGGCTCATGAGAGGAGTAGAAAAACATCAAAAATTTCAGTCCTGCATGATTCTACCAAGAAATGTGTGTTCATTGAAACCGCTGGTTTTTGATAGTTTGGGCCCTATTGAATAAAGAATGTTTTGAATTTTCTCCAAAAGTAAAGTAGTTGCAAACTCATCCTTTTAGAAACTTGTTTGGGCTGTTGAGAGGAGTAAAAAACCATCAAAAATTTCAATCCTGCAGGATTTTACCAAGAAATGTGATTCTTCATTCAAAACCTGATTTTTGCTATTGGGCTCTATTGAATAGTGAATGTTTTGAATTTTCTCCAAAAGTAAAGTAGTTGCAAACTCATGCTTTTAGAGACTAGTTTGGGCTCATGAGAGGAGTAGAAAAACATCAAAAATTTCAGTCCTGCATGATTCTACCAAGAAATGTGTGTTCATTGAAACCGCTGGTTTTTGATAGTTTGGGCCCTATTGAATAATGAATGTTTTGAATTTTCTCCAAAAGTAAAGTAGTTGCAAACTCATCCTTTTAGAAACTTGTTTGGGCTGTTGAGAGGAGTAAAAAACCATCAAAAATTTCAATCCTGCATGATTTTACCAAGAAATGTGATTCTTCATTCAAAACCTGATTTTTGCTATTGGGCTCTATTGAATAGTGAATGTTTTGAATTTTCTCCAAAAGTAAAGTAGTTGCAAACTCATGCTTTTAGAGACTTGTTTGGGCTCATGAGATGAGTTGAAAAACATCAAAAATTTCAGTCCTGCATGATTCTACCAAGACATGTGTGTTCATTGAAACGGCTGGTTTTTGATAGTTTGGGCCCTATTGAATAATGAATGTTTTGAATTTTCTCCAAAAGTAAAGTAGTTGCAAACTCATCCTTTTAGAAACTTGTTTGGGCTGTTGAGAGGTGTAAAAAACCATCAAAAATTTCAATCCTGCATGATTCTGCCAAGAAATGTGATTCTTCATTCAAAACGCTGGTTTTTGCTATTGGGCTCTATTGAATAATGAATGTTTTGAATTTTCTCCAAAAGTAAAGTAGTTGCAAACTCATGCTTTTAGAGACTTGTTTGGGCTCATGAGAGGAGTAGAAAAACATCAAAAATTTCAGTCCTGCATGATTCTACCAAGAAATGTGTTCATTCAAACCGCTGGTTTTTGATAGTTTGGGCCCTATTGAATAATGAATGTTTTGAATTTTCTCCAAAAGTAAAGTAGTTGCAAACTCATCCTTTTAGAAACTTGTTTGGGCTGTTGAGAGGAGTAAAAAACCATCAAAAATTTCAATCCTGCATGATTCTACCAAGAAATGTGATTCTTCATTCAAAACGCTGGTTTTTGCTATTGGGCTCTATTGAATAATGAATGTTTTGAATTTTCTCCAAAAGTAAAGTAGTTGCAAACTCATGCTTTTAGAGACTTGTTTGGGCTCATGAGAGGAGTAGAAAAACATCAAAAATTTCAGTCCTGCATGATTCTACCAAGAAATGTGTGTTCATTGAAACCGCTGGTTTTTGATAGTTTGGGCCCTATTGAATAATGAATGTTTTGAATTTTCTCCAAAAGTAAAGTAGTTGCAAACTCATCCTTTTAGAAACTTGTTTGGGCTGTTGAGAGGAGTAAAAAACCATCAAAAATTTCAATCCTGCATGATTCTACCAAGAAATGTGATTCTTCATTCAAAACGCTGGTTTTTGCTATTGGGCTCTAATGAATAATGAATGTTTTGAATTTTCTCCAAAAGTAAAGTAGTTGCAAACTCATGCTTTTTGAGACTTGTTTGGGCTCATGAGAGGAGTAGAAAAACATCAAAAATTTCAGTCCTGCATGATTCTACCAAGAAATGTGTGTTCATTGAAACCGCTGGTTTTTGATAGTTTGGGCCCTATTGAATAATGAATGTTTTGAATTTTCTCCAAAAGTAAAGTAGTTGCAAACTCATCCTTTTAGAAACTTGTTTGGGCTGTTGAGAGGAGTAAAAAACCATCAAAAATTTCAATCCTGCATGATTCTACCAAGAAATGTGTGTTCATTCAAACCGCTGGTTTTTGATAGTTTGGGCCCTATTGAATAATAAATGTTTTGAATTTTCTCCAAAAGTAAAGTAGTTGCAAACTCATCCTTTTAGAAACTTGTTTGGGCTGTTGAGAGGAGTAAAAAACCATCAAAAATTTCAATCCTGCATGATTTTACCAAGAAATGTGATTCTTCATTCAAAACCTGATTTTTGCTATTGGGATCTATTGAATAGTGAATGTTTTGAATTTTCTCCAAAAGTAAAGTAGTTGCAAACTCATGCTTTTAGAGACTTGTTTGGGCTCATGAGAGGAGTAGAAAAACATCAAAAATTTCAGTCCTGCATGATTCTACCAAGAAATGTGTTCATTCAAACCGCTGGTTTTTGATAGTTTGGGCCCTATTGAATAATGAATGTTTTGAATTTTCTCCAAAAGTAAAGTAGTTGCAAACTCATCCTTTTAGAAACTTGTTTGGGCTGTTGAGAGGAGTAAAAAACCATCAAAAATTTCAATCCTGCATGATTCTACCAAGAAATGTGATTCTTCATTCAAAACGCTGGTTTTTGCTATTGGGCTCTATTGAATAATGAATGTTTTGAATTTTCTCCAAAAGTAAAGTAGTTGCAAACTCATGCTTTTAGAGACTTGTTTGGGCTCATGAGAGGAGTAGAAAAACATCAAAAATTTCAGTCCTGCATGATTCTACCAAGAAATGTGTGTTCATTCAAAACGCTGGTTTTTGATAGTTTGGGCCCTATTGAATAATGAATGTTTTGAATTTTCTCCAAAAGTAAAGTAGTTGCAAACTCATGCTTTTAGAGACTTGTTTGGGCTCATGAGAGGAGTAGAAAAACATCAAAAATTTCAGTCCTGCATGATTCTACCAAGAAATGTGTGTTCATTGAAACCGCTTGTTTTTGATAGTTTGGGCCCTATTGAATAATGAATGTTTTGAATTTTCTCCAAAAGTAAAGTAGTTGCAAACTCATCCTTTTAGAAACTTGTTTGGGCTGTTGAGAGGAGTAAAAAACCATCAAAAATTTCAATCCTGCATGATTCTACAAAGAAATGTGATTCTTCATTCAAAACGCTGGTTTTTGCTATTGGGCTCTATTGAATAATGAATGTTTTGAATTTTCTCCAAAAGTAAAGTAGTTGCAAACTCATGCTTTTAGAGACTTGTTTGGGCTCATGAGAGGAGTAGAAAAACATCAAAAATTTCAGTCCTGCATGATTCTACCAAGAAATGTGTGTTCATTGAAACCGCTGGTTTTTGATAGTTTGGGCCCTATTGAATAATAAATGTTTTGAATTTTCTCCAAAAGTAAAGTAGTTGCAAACTCATCCTTTTAGAAACTTGTTTGGGCTGTTGAGAGGAGTAAAAAACCATCAAAAATTTCAATCCTGCATGATTCTACCAAGAAATGTGATTCTTCATTCAAAACGCTGGTTTTTGCTATTGGGCTCTATTGAATAATGAATGTTTTGAATTTTCTCCAAAAGTAAAGTAGTTGCAAACTCATGCTTTTAGAGACTTGTTTGGGCTCATGAGAGGAGTAGAAAAACATCAAAAATTTCAGTCCTGCATGATTCTACCAAGAAATGTGTGTTCATTGAAACCGCTGGTTTTTGATAGTTTGGGCCCTATTGAATAATGAATGTTTTGAATTTTCTCCAAAAGTAAAGTAGTTGCAAACTCATCCTTTTAGAAACTTGTTTGGGCTGTTGAGAGGAGTAAAAAACCATCAAAAATTTCAATCCTGCATGATTCTACCAAGAAATGTGATTCTTCGTTCAAAACGCTGGTTTTTGCTATTGGGCTCTATTGAATAATGAATGTTTTGAATTTTCTCCAAAAGTAAAGTAGTTGCAAACTCATGCTTTTAGAGACTTGTTTGGGCTCATGAGAGGAGTAGAAAAACATCAAAAATTTCAGTCCTGCATGATTCTACCAAGAAATGTGTTCATTCAAACCGCTGGTTTTTGATAGTTTGGGCCCTATTGAATAATGAATGTTTTGAATTTTCTCCAAAAGTAAAGTAGTTGCAAACTCATCCTTTTAGAAACTTGTTTGGGCTGTTGAGAGGAGTAAAAAACCATCAAAAATTTCAATCCTGCATGATTCTACCAAGAAATGTGATTCTTCATTCAAAACGCTGGTTTTTGCTATTGGGCTCTATTGAATAATGACTGTTTTGAATTTTCTCCAAAAGTAAAGTAGTTGCAAACTCATGCTTTTAGAGACTTGTTTGGGCTCATGAGAGGAGTAGAAAAACATCAAAAATTTCAGTCCTGCATGATTCTACCAAGAAATGTGTGTTCATTGAAACCGCTGGTTTTTGATAGTTTGGGCCCTATTGAATAATGAATGTTTTGAATTTTCTCCAAAAGTAAAGTAGTTGCAAACTCATCCTTTTAGAAACTTGTTTGGGCTGTTGAGAGGAGTAAAAAACCATCAAAAATTTCAATCCTGCATGATTCTACCAAGAAATGTGATTCTTCATTCAAAACGCTGGTTTTTGCTATTGGGCTCTAATGAATAATGAATGTTTTGAATTTTCTCCAAAAGTAAAGTAGTTGCAAACTCATGCTTTTAGAGACTTGTTTGGGCTCATGAGAGGAGTAGAAAAACATCAAAAATTTCAGTCCTGCATGATTCTACCAAGAAATGTGTGTTCATTGAAACCGCTGGTTTTTGATAGTTTGGGCCCTATTGAATAATGAATGTTTTGAATTTTCTCCAAAAGTAAAGTAGTTGCAAACACATCCTTTTAGAAACTTGTTTGGGCTGTTGAGAGGAGTAAAAATCCATCAAAAATTTCAATCCTGCATGATTCTACCAAGAAATGTGATTCTTCATTCAAAACGCTGGTTTTTGCTATTGGGCTCTATTGAATAATGAATGTTTTGAATTTTCTCCAAAAGTAAAGTAGTTGCAAACTCATGCTTTTAGAGACTTGTTTGGGCTCATGAGAGGAGTAGAAAAACATCAAAAATTTCAGTCCTGCATGATTCTACCAAGAAATGTGTGTTCATTGAAACCGCTGGTTTTTGATAGTTTGGGCCCTATTGAATAATGAATGTTTTGAATTTTCTCCAAAAGTAAAGTAGTTGCAAACTCATCCTTTTAGAAACTTGTTTGGGCTGTTGAGAGGAGTAAAAAACCATCAAAAATTTCAATCCTGCATGATTCTACCAAGAAATGTGATTCTTCATTCAAAACGCTGGTTTTTGCTATTGGGCTCTATTGAATAATGAATGTTTTGAATTTTCTCCAAAAGTAAAGTAGTTGCAAACTCATGCTTTTAGAGACTTGTTTGGGCTCATGAGTGGAGTAGAAAAACATCAAAAATTTCAGTCCTGCATGATTCTACCAAGAAATGTGTGTTCATTGAAACCGCTGGTTTTTGATAGTTTGGGCCCTATTGAATAATGAATGTTTTGAATTTTCTCCAAAAGTAGTTGCAAACTCATCCTTTTAGAAACTTGTTTGGGCTGTTGAGAGGAGTAAAAAACCATCAAAAATTTCAATCCTGCATGATTCTACCAAGAAATGTGATTCTTCATTCAAAACGCTGGTTTTTGCTATTGGGCTCTATTGAATAATGAATGTTTTGAATTTTCTCCAAAAGTAAAGTAGTTGCAAACTCATGCTTTTAGAGACTTGTTTGGGCTCATGAGAGGAGTAGAAAAACATCAAAAATTTCAGTCCTGCATGATTCTACCAAGAAATGTGTGTTCATTGAAACCGCTGGTTTTTGATAGTTTGGGCCCTATTGAATAATGAATGATTTGAATTTTCTCCAAAAGTAAAGTAGTTGCAAACTCATCCTTTTAGAAACTTGTTTGGGCTGTTGAGAGGAGTAAAAAACCATCAAAAATTTCAATCCTGCATGATTCTACCAAGAAATGTGATTCTTCATTCAAAACGCTGGTTTTTGCTATTGGGCTCTATTGAATAATGAATGTTTTGAATTTTCTCCAAAAGTAAAGTAGTTGCAAACTCATGCTTTTAGAGACTTGTTTGGGCTCATGAGAGGAGTAGAAAAACATCAAAAATTTCAGTCCTGCATGATTCTACCAAGAAATGTGTGTTCATTGAAACCGCTGGTTTTTGATAGTTTGGGCCCTATTGAATAATGAATGTTTTGAATTTTCTCCAAAAGTAAAGTAGTTGCAAACTCATCCTTTTAGAAACTTGTTTGGGCTGTTGAGAGGAGTAAAAAACCATCAAAAATTTCAATCCTGCATGATTCTACCAAGAAATGTGATTCTTCATTCAAAACGCTGGTTTTTGCTATTGGGCTCTAATGAATAATGAATGTTTTGAATTTTCTCCAAAAGTAAAGTAGTTGCAAACTCATGCTTTTAGAGACTTGTTTGGGCTCATGAGAGGAGTAGAAAAACATCAAAAATTTCAGTCCTGCATGATTCTACCAAGAAATGTGTGTTCATTGAAACCGCTGGTTTTTGATAGTTTGGGCCCTATTGAATAATGAATGTTTTGAATTTTCTCCAAAAGTAAAGTAGTTGCAAACTCATCCTTTTAGAAACTTGTTTGGGCTGTTGAGAGGAGTAAAAAACCATCAAAAATTTCAATCCTGCATGATTCTACCAAGAAATGTGATTCTTCATTCAAAACGCTGGTTTTTGCTATTGGGCTCTATTGAATAATGAATGTTTTGAATTTTCTCCAAAAGTAAAGTAGTTGCAAACTCATGCTTTTAGAGACTTGTTTGGGCTCATGAGAGGAGTAGAAAAACATCAAAAATTTCAGTCCTGCATGATTCTACCAAGAAATGTGTGTTCATTGAAACCGCTGGTTTTTGATAGTTTGGGCCCTATTGAATAATGAATGTTTTGAATTTTCTCCAAAAGTAAAGTAGTTGCAAACTCATCCTTTTAGAAACTTGTTTGGGCTGTTCCGCTGGTTTTTGATAGTTTGGGCCCTATTGAAAAATGAATGTTTTGAATTTTCTCCAAAAGTAAAGTAGTTGCAAACTCATCCTTTTAGAAACTTGTTTGGGCTGTTGAGAGGAGTAAAAAACCATCAAAAATTTCAATCCTGCATGATTTTACCAAGAAATGTGATTCTTCATTCAAAACCTGATTTTTGCTTTTGGGCTCTATTGAATAGTGAATGTTTTGAATTTTCTCCAAAAGTAAAGTAGTTGCAAACTCATGCTTTTAGAGACTTGTTTGGGCTCATGAGATGAGTAGAAAAACATCAAAAATTTCAGTCCTGCATGATTCTACCAAGACATGTGTGTTCATTGAAACGGCTGATTTTTGATAGTTTGGGCCCTATTGAATAATGAATGTTTTGAATTTTCTCCAAAAGTAAAGTAGTTGCAAACTCATCCTTTTAGAAACTTGTTTGGGCTGTTGAGAGGAGTAAAAAACCATCAAAAATTTCAATCCTGCATGATTCTACCAAGAAATGTGATTCTTCATTCAAAACGCTGGTTTTTGCTATTGGGCTCTATTGAATAATGAATGTTTTGAATTTTCTCCAAAAGTAAAGTAGTTGCAAACTCATGCTTTTAGAGACTTGTTTGGGCTCATGAGAGGAGTAGAAAAACATCAAAAATTTCAGTCCTGCATGATTCTACCAAGAAATGTGTGTTCATTCAAACCGCTGGTTTTTGATAGTTTGGGCCCTATTGAATAATGAATGTTTTGAATTTTCTCCAAAAGTAAAGTAGTTGCAAACTCATGCTTTTAGAGACTTGTTTGGGCTCATGAGAGGAGTAGAAAAACATCAAAAATTTCAGTCCTGCATGATTCTACCAAGAAATGTGTGTTCATTGAAACCGCTGGTTTTTGATAGTTTGGGCCCTATTGAAAAATGAATGTTTTGAATTTTCTCCAAAAGTAAAGTAGTTGCAAACTCATCCTTTTAGAAACTTGTTTGGGCTGTTGAGAGAAGTAAAAAACCATCAAAAATTTCAATCCTGCATGATTTTACCAAGAAATGTGATTCTTCATTCAAAACCTGATTTTTGCTATTGGGCTCTATTGAATCGTGAATGTTTTGAATTTTCTCCAAAAGTAAAGTAGTTGCAAGCTCATGCTTTTAGAGACTAGTTTGGGCTCATGAGAGGAGTAGAAAAACATCAAAAATTTCAGTCCTGCATGATTCTACCAAGAAATGTGTGTTCATTGAAACCGCTGGTTTTTGATAGTTTGGGCCCTAGTGAATAATGAATGTTTTGAATTTTCTCCAAAAGTAAAGTAGTTGCAAACTCATCCTTTTAGAAACTTGTTTGGGCTGTTGAGAGGAGTAAAAAACCATCAAAAATTTCAATCCTGCATGATTTTACCAAGAAATGTGATTCTTCATTCAAAACCTGATTTTTGCTATTGGGCTCTATTGAATAGTGAATGTTTTGAATTTTCTCCAAAAGTAAAGTAGTTGCAAACTCATGCTTTTAGAGACTTGTTTGGGCTCATGAGATGAGTAGAAAAACATCAAAAATTTCAGTCCTGCATGATTCTACCAAGACATGTGTGTTCATTGAAACTGCTGGTTTTTGATAGTTTGGGCCCTATTGAATAATGAATGTTTTGAATTTTCTCCAAAAGTAAAGTAGTTGCAAACTCATCCTTTTAGAAACTTGTTTGGGCTGTTGAGAGGAGTAAAAAACCATCAAAAATTTCAATCCTGCATGATTCTACCAAGAAATGTGATTCTTCATTCAAAACGCTGGTTTTTGCTATTGGGCTCTATTGAATAATGAATGTTTTGAATTTTCTCCAAAAGTAAAGTAGTTGCAAACTCATGCTTTTAGAGACTTGTTTGGGCTCATGAGAGTAGAAAAACATCAAAAATTTCAGTCCTGCATGATTCTACCAAGAAATGTGTGTTCATTCAAACCGCTGGTTTTTGATAGTTTGGGCCCTATTGAATAATGAATGTTTTGAATTTTCTCCAAAAGTAAAGTAGTTGCAAACTCATGCTTTTAGAGACTTGTTTGGGCTCATGAGAGGAGTAGAAAAACATCAAAAATTTCAGTCCTGCATGATTCTACCAAGAAATGTGTGTTCATTGAAACCGCTGGTTTTTGATAGTTTGGGCCCTATTGAATAATGAATGTTTTGAATTTTCTTCAAAAGTAAAGTAGTTGCAAACTCATCCTTTTAGAAACTTGTTTGGGCTGTTGAGAGGAGTAAAAAACCATCAAAAATTTCAATCCTGCATGATTCTACCAAGAAATGTGATTCTTCATTCAAAACGCTGGTTTTTGCTATTGGGCTCTATTGAATAATGAATGTTTTGAATTTTCTCAAAAAGTAAAGTAGTTGCAAACTCATGCTTTTAGAGACTTGTTTGGGCTCATGAGAGGAGTAGAAAAACATCAAAAATTTCAGTCCTGCATGATTCTACCAAGAAATGTGTGTTCATTGAAACCGCTGGTTTTTGATAGTTTGGGCCCTATTGAATAATGAATGATTTGAATTTTCTCCAAAAGTAAAGTAGTTGCAAACTCATCCTTTTAGAAACTTGTTTGGGCTGTTGAGAGGAGTAAAAAACCATCAAAAATTTCAATCCTGCATGATTCTACCAAGAAATGTGATTCTTCATTCAAAACGCTGGTTTTTGCTATTGGGCTCTATTGAATAATGAATGTTTTGAATTTTCTCCAAAAGTAAAGTAGTTGCAAACTCATGCTTTTAGAGACTTGTTTGGGCTCATGAGAGGAGTAGAAAAACATCAAAAATTTCAGTCCTGCATGATTCTACCAAGAAATGTGTGTTCATTGAAACCGCTGGTTTTTGATAGTTTGGGCCCTATTGAATAATGAATGTTTTGAATTTTCTCCAAAAGTAAAGTAGTTGCAAACTCATCCTTTTAGAAACTTGTTTGGGCTGTTGAGAGGAGTAAAAAACCATCAAAAATTTCAATCCTGCATGATTCTACCAAGAAATGTGATTCTTCATTCAAAACGCTGGTTTTTGCTATTGGGCTCTAATGAATAATGAATGTTTTGAATTTTCTCCAAAAGTAAAGTAGTTGCAAACTCATGCTTTTAGAGACTTGTTTGGGCTCATGAGAGGAGTAGAAAAACATCAAAAATTTCAGTCCTGCATGATTCTACCAAGAAATGTGTGTTCATTGAAACCACTGGTTTTTGATAGTTTGGGCCCTATTGAATAATGAATGTTTTGAATTTTCTCCAAAAGTAAAGTAGTTGCAAACTCATCCTTTTAGAAACTTGTTTGGGCTGTTGAGAGGAGTAAAAAACCATCAAAAATTTCAATCCTGCATGATTCTACCAAGAAATGTGATTCTTCATTCAAAACGCTGGTTTTTGCTATTGGGCTCTATTGAATAATGAATGTTTTGAATTTTCTCCAAAAGTAAAGTAGTTGCAAACTCATGCTTTTAGAGACTTGTTTGGGCTCATGAGAGGAGTAGAAAAACATCAAAAATTTCAGTCCTGCATGATTCTACCAAGAAATGTGTGTTCATTGAAACCGCTGGTTTTTGATAGTTTGGGCCCTATTGAATAATGAATGTTTTGAATTTTCTCCAAAAGTAAAGTAGTTGCAAACTCATCCTTTTAGAAACTTGTTTGGGCTGTTCCGCTGGTTTTTGATAGTTTGGGCCCTATTGAAAAATGAATGTTTTGAATTTTCTCCAAAAGTAAAGTAGTTGCAAACTCATCCTTTTAGAAACTTGTTTGGGCTGTTGAGAGGAGTAAAAAACCATCAAAAATTTCAATCCTGCATGATTTTACCAAGAAATGTGATTCTTCATTCAAAACCTGATTTTTGCTTTTGGGCTCTATTGAATAGTGAATGTTTTGAATTTTCTCCAAAAGTAAAGTAGTTGCAAACTCATGCTTTTAGAGACTTGTTTGGGCTCATGAGATGAGTAGAAAAACATCAAAAATTTCAGTCCTGCATGATTCTACCAAGACATGTGTGTTCATTGAAACGGCTGATTTTTGATAGTTTGGGCCCTATTGAATAATGAATGTTTTGAATTTTCTCCAAAAGTAAAGTAGTTGCAAACTCATCCTTTTAGAAACTTGTTTGGGCTGTTGAGAGGAGTAAAAAACCATCAAAAATTTCAATCCTGCATGATTCTACCAAGAAATGTGATTCTTCATTCAAAACGCTGGTTTTTGCTATTGGGCTCTATTGAATAATGAATGTTTTGAATTTTCTCCAAAAGTAAAGTAGTTGCAAACTCATGCTTTTAGAGACTTGTTTGGGCTCATGAGAGGAGTAGAAAAACATCAAAAATTTCAGTCCTGCATGATTCTACCAAGAAATGTGTGTTCATTCAAACCGCTGGTTTTTGATAGTTTGGGCCCTATTGAATAATGAATGTTTTGAATTTTCTCCAAAAGTAAAGTAGTTGCAAACTCATGCTTTTAGAGACTTGTTTGGGCTCATGAGAGGAGTAGAAAAACATCAAAAATTTCAGTCCTGCATGATTCTACCAAGAAATGTGTGTTCATTGAAACCGCTGGTTTTTGATAGTTTGGGCCCTATTGAATAATGAATGTTTTGAATTTTCTTCAAAAGTAAAGTAGTTGCAAACTCATCCTTTTAGAAACTTGTTTGGGCTGTTGAGAGGAGTAAAAAACCATCAAAAATTTCAATCCTGCATGATTCTACCAAGAAATGTGATTCTTCATTCAAAACGCTGGTTTTTGCTATTGGGCTCTATTGAATAATGAATGTTTTGAATTTTCTCAAAAAGTAAAGTAGTTGCAAACTCATGCTTTTAGAGACTTGTTTGGGCTCATGAGAGGAGTAGAAAAACATCAAAAATTTCAGTCCTGCATGATTCTACCAAGAAATGTGTGTTCATTGAAACCGCTGGTTTTTGATAGTTTGGGCCCTATTGAATAATGAATGATTTGAATTTTCTCCAAAAGTAAAGTAGTTGCAAACTCATCCTTTTAGAAACTTGTTTGGGCTGTTGAGAGGAGTAAAAAACCATCAAAAATTTCAATCCTGCATGATTCTACCAAGAAATGTGATTCTTCATTCAAAACGCTGGTTTTTGCTATTGGGCTCTATTGAATAATGAATGTTTTGAATTTTCTCCAAAAGTAAAGTAGTTGCAAACTCATGCTTTTAGAGACTTGTTTGGGCTCATGAGAGGAGTAGAAAAACATCAAAAATTTCAGTCCTGCATGATTCTACCAAGAAATGTGTGTTCATTGAAACCGCTGGTTTTTGATAGTTTGGGCCCTATTGAATAATGAATGTTTTGAATTTTCTCCAAAAGTAAAGTAGTTGCAAACTCATCCTTTTAGAAACTTGTTTGGGCTGTTGAGAGGAGTAAAAAACCATCAAAAATTTCAATCCTGCATGATTCTACCAAGAAATGTGATTCTTCATTCAAAACGCTGGTTTTTGCTATTGGGCTCTAATGAATAATGAATGTTTTGAATTTTCTCCAAAAGTAAAGTAGTTGCAAACTCATGCTTTTAGAGACTTGTTTGGGCTCATGAGAGGAGTAGAAAAACATCAAAAATTTCAGTCCTGCATGATTCTACCAAGAAATGTGTGTTCATTGAAACCGCTGGTTTTTGATAGTTTGGGCCCTATTGAATAATGAATGTTTTGAATTTTCTCCAAAAGTAAAGTAGTTGCAAACTCATCCTTTTAGAAACTTGTTTGGGCTGTTGAGAGGAGTAAAAAACCATCAAAAATTTCAATCCTGCATGATTCTACCAAGAAATGTGATTCTTCATTCAAAACGCTGGTTTTTGCTATTGGGCTCTATTGAATAATGAATGTTTTGAATTTTCTCCAAAAGTAAAGTAGTTGCAAACTCATGCTTTTAGAGACTTGTTTGGGCTCATGAGAGGAGTAGAAAAACATCAAAAATTTCAGTCCTGCATGATTCTACCAAGAAATGTGTGTTCATTGAAACCGCTGGTTTTTGATAGTTTGGGCCCTATTGAATAATGAATGTTTTGAATTTTCTCCAAAAGTAAAGTAGTTGCAAACTCATCCTTTTAGAAACTTGTTTGGGCTGTTCCGCTGGTTTTTGATAGTTTGGGCCCTATTGAAAAATGAATGTTTTGAATTTTCTCCAAAAGTAAAGTAGTTGCAAACTCATCCTTTTAGAAACTTGTTTGGGCTGTTGAGAGGAGTAAAAAACCATCAAAAATTTCAATCCTGCATGATTTTACCAAGAAATGTGATTCTTCATTCAAAACCTGATTTTTGCTTTTGGGCTCTATTGAATAGTGAATGTTTTGAATTTTCTCCAAAAGTAAAGTAGTTGCAAACTCATGCTTTTAGAGACTTGTTTGGGCTCATGAGATGAGTAGAAAAACATCAAAAATTTCAGTCCTGCATGATTCTACCAAGACATGTGTGTTCATTGAAACGGCTGATTTTTGATAGTTTGGGCCCTATTGAATAATGAATGTTTTGAATTTTCTCCAAAAGTAAAGTAGTTGCAAACTCATCCTTTTAGAAACTTGTTTGGGCTGTTGAGAGGAGTAAAAAACCATCAAAAATTTCAATCCTGCATGATTCTACCAAGAAATGTGATTCTTCATTCAAAACGCTGGTTTTTGCTATTGGGCTCTATTGAATAATGAATGTTTTGAATTTTCTCCAAAAGTAAAGTAGTTGCAAACTCATGCTTTTAGAGACTTGTTTGGGCTCATGAGAGGAGTAGAAAAACATCAAAAATTTCAGTCCTGCATGATTCTACCAAGAAATGTGTGTTCATTCAAACCGTTGGTTTTTGATAGTTTGGGCCCTATTGAATAATGAATGTTTTGAATTTTCTCCAAAAGTAAAGTAGTTGCAAACTCATGCTTTTAGAGACTTGTTTGGGCTCATGAGAGGAGTAGAAAAACATCAAAAATTTCAGTCCTGCATGATTCTACCAAGAAATGTGTGTTCATTGAAACCGCTGGTTTTTGATAGTTTGGGGCCTATTGAAAAATGAATGTTTTGAATTTTCTCCAAAAGTAAAGTAGTTGCAAACTCATCCTTTTAGAAACTTGTTTGGGCTGTTGAGAGGAGTAAAAAACCATCAAAAATTTCAATCCTGCATGATTTTACCAAGAAATGTGATTCTTCATTCAAAACCTGATTTTTGCTATTGGGCTCTATTGAATAGTGAATGTTTTGAATTTTCTCCAAAAGTAAAGTAGTTGCAAACTCATGCTTTTAGAGACTAGTTTGGGCTCATGAGAGGAGTAGAAAAACATCAAAAATTTCAGTCCTGCATGATTCTACCAAGAAATGTGTGTTCATTGAAACCGCTGGTTTTTGATAGTTTGGGCCCTAGTGAATAATGAATGTTTTGAATTTTCTCCAAAAGTAAAGTAGTTGCAAACTCATCCTTTTAGAAACTTGTTTGGGCTGTTGAGAGGAGTAAAAAACCATCAAAAAATTCAATCCTGCATGATTTTACCAAGAAATGTGATTCTTCATTCAAAACCTGATTTTTGCTATTGGGCTCTATTGAATAGTGAATGTTTTGAATTTTCTCCAAAAGTAAAGTAGTTGCAAACTCATGCTTTTAGAGACTTGTTTGGGCTCATGAGATGAGTAGAAAAACATCAAAAATTTCAGTCCTGCATGATTCTACCAAGACATGTGTGTTCATTGAAACTGCTGGTTTTTGATAGTTTGGGCCCTATTGAATAATGAATGTTTTGAATTTTCTCCAAAAGTAAAGTAGTTGCAAACTCATCCTTTTAGAAACTTGTTTGGGCTGTTGAGAGGAGTAAAAAACCATCAAAAATTTCAATCCTGCATGATTCTACCAAGAAATGTGATTCTTCATTCAAAACGCTGGTTTTTGCTATTGGGCTCTATTGAATAATGAATGTTTTGAATTTTCTCCAAAAGTAAAGTAGTTGCAAACTCATGCTTTTAGAGACTTGTTTGGGCTCATGAGAGGAGTAGAAAAACATCAAAAATTTCAGTCCTGCATGATTCTACCAAGAAATGTGTGTTCATTCAAACCGCTTGTTTTTGATAGTTTGGGCCCTATTGAATAATGAATGTTTTGAATTTTCTCCAAAAGTAAAGTAGTTGCAAACTCATGCTTTTAGAGACTTGTTTGGGCTCATGAGAGGAGTAGAAAAACATCAAAAATTTCAGTCCTGCATGATTCTACCAAGAAATGTGTGTTCATTGAAACCGCTGGTTTTTGATAGTTTGGGCCCTATTGAATAATGAATGTTTTGAATTTTCTTCAAAAGTAAAGTAGATGCAAACTCATCCTTTTAGAAACTTGTTTGGGCTGTTGAGAGGAGTAAAAAACCATCAAAAATTTCAATCCTGCATGATTCTACCAAGAAATGTGATTCTTCATTCAAAACGCTGGTTTTTGCTATTGGGCTCTATTGAATAATGAATGTTTTGAATTTTCTCAAAAAGTAAAGTAGTTGCAAACTCATGCTTTTAGAGACTTGTTTGGGCTCATGAGAGGAGTAGAAAAACATCAAAAATTTCAGTCCTGCATGACTCCACCAAGAAATGTGTGTTCATTGAAACCGCTGGTTTTTGATAGTTTGGGCCCTATTGAATAATGAATGATTTGAATTTTCTCCAAAAGTAAAGTAGTTGCAAACTCATCCTTTTAGAAACTTGTTTGGGCTGTTGAGAGGAGTAAAAAACCATCAAAAATTTCAATCCTGCATGATTCTACCAAGAAATGTGATTCTTCATTCAAAACGCTGGTTTTTGCTATTGGGCTCTATTGAATAATGAATGTTTTGAATTTTCTCCAAAAGTAAAGTAGTTGCAAACTCATGCTTTTAGAGACTTGTTTGGGCTCATGAGAGGAGTAGAAAAACATCAAAAATTTCAGTCCTGCATGATTCTACCAAGAAATGTGTGTTCATTGAAACCGCTGGTTTTTGATAGTTTGGGCCCTATTGAATAATGAATGTTTTGAATTTTCTCCAAAAGTAAAGTAGTTGCAAACTCATCCTTTTAGAAACTTGTTTGGGCTGTTGAGAGGAGTAAAAAACCATCAAAAATTTCAATCCTGCATGATTCTACCAAGAAATGTGATTCTTCATTCAAAACGCTGGTTTTTGCTATTGGGCTCTAATGAATAATGAATGTTTTGAATTTTCTCCAAAAGTAAAGTAGTTGCAAACTCATGCTTTTAGAGACTTGTTTGGGCTCATGAGAGGAGTAGAAAAACATCAAAAATTTCAGTCCTGCATGATTCTACCAAGAAATGTGTGTTCATTGAAACCGCTGGTTTTTGATAGTTTGGGCCCTATTGAATAATGAATGTTTTGAATTTTCTCCAAAAGTAAAGTAGTTGCAAACTCATCCTTTTAGAAACTTGTTTGGGCTGTTGAGAGGAGTAAAAAACCATCAAAAATTTCAATCCTGCATGATTCTACCAAGAAATGTGATTCTTCATTCAAAACGCTGGTTTTTGCTATTGGGCTCTATTGAATAATGAATGTTTTGAATTTTCTCCAAAAGTAAAGTAGTTGCAAACTCATGCTTTTAGAGACTTGTTTGGGCTCATGAGAGGAGTAGAAAAACATCAAAAATTTCAGTCCTGCATGATTCTACCAAGAAATGTGTGTTCATTGAAACCGCTGGTTTTTGATAGTTTGGGCCCTATTGAATAATGAATGTTTTGAATTTTCTCCAAAAGTAAAGTAGTTGCAAACTCATCCTTTTAGAAACTTGTTTGGGCTGTTCCGCTGGTTTTTGATAGTTTGGGCCCTATTGAAAAATGAATGTTTTGAATTTTCTCCAAAAGTAAAGTAGTTGCAAACTCATCCTTTTAGAAACTTGTTTGGGCTGTTGAGAGGAGTAAAAAACCATCAAAAATTTCAATCCTGCATGATTTTACCAAGAAATGTGATTCTTCATTCAAAACCTGATTTTTGCTTTTGGGCTCTATTGAATAGTGAATGTTTTGAATTTTCTCCAAAAGTAAAGTAGTTGCAAACTCATGCTTTTAGAGACTTGTTTGGGCTCATGAGATGAGTAGAAAAACATCAAAAATTTCAGTCCTGCATGATTCTACCAAGACATGTGTGTTCATTGAAACGGCTGATTTTTGATAGTTTGGGCCCTATTGAATAATGAATGTTTTGAATTTTCTCCAAAAGTAAAGTAGTTGCAAACTCATCCTTTTAGAAACTTGTTTGGGCTGTTGAGAGGAGTAAAAAACCATCAAAAATTTCAATCCTGCATGATTCTACCAAGAAATGTGATTCTTCATTCAAAACGCTGGTTTTTGCTATTGGGCTCTATTGAATAATGAATGTTTTGAATTTTCTCCAAAAGTAAAGTAGTTGCAAACTCATGCTTTTAGAGACTTGTTTGGGCTCATGAGAGGAGTAGAAAAACATCAAAAATTTCAGTCCTGCATGATTCTACCAAGAAATGTGTGTTCATTCAAACCGCTGGTTTTTGATAGTTTGGGCCCTATTGAATAATGAATGTTTTGAATTTTCTCCAAAAGTAAAGTAGTTGCAAACTCATGCTTTTAGAGACTTGTTTGGGCTCATGAGAGGAGTAGAAAAACATCAAAAATTTCAGTCCTGCATGATTCTACCAAGAAATGTGTGTTCATTGAAACCGCTGGTTTTTGATAGTTTGGGCCCTATTGAATAATGAATGTTTTGAATTTTCTTCAAAAGTAAAGTAGTTGCAAACTCATCCTTTTAGAAACTTGTTTGGGCTGTTGAGAGGAGTAAAAAACCATCAAAAATTTCAATCCTGCATGATTCTACCAAGAAATGTGATTCTTCATTCAAAACGCTGGTTTTTGCTATTGGGCTCTATTGAATAATGAATGTTTTGAATTTTCTCAAAAAGTAAAGTAGTTGCAAACTCATGCTTTTAGAGACTTGTTTGGGCTCATGAGAGGAGTAGAAAAACATCAAAAATTTCAGTCCTGCATGATTCTACCAAGAAATGTGTGTTCATTGAAACCGCTGGTTTTTGATAGTTTGGGCCCTATTGAATAATGAATGTTTTGAATTTTCTCCAAAAGTAAAGTAGTTGCAAACTCATCCTTTTAGAAACTTGTTTGGGCTGTTGAGAGGAGTAAAAAACCATCAAAAATTTCAATCCTGCATGATTCTACCAAGAAATGTGATTCTTCATTCAAAACGCTGGTTTTTGCTATTGGGCTCTAATGAATAATGAATGTTTTGAATTTTCTCCAAAAGTAAAGTAGTTGCAAACTCATGCTTTTAGAGACTTGTTTGGGCTCATGAGAGGAGTAGAAAAACATCAAAAATTTCAGTCCTGCATGATTCTACCAAGAAATGTGTGTTCATTGAAACCGCTGGTTTTTGATAGTTTGGGCCCTATTGAATAATGAATGTTTTGAATTTTCTCCAAAAGTAAAGTAGTTGCAAACTCATCCTTTTAGAAACTTGTTTGGGCTGTTGAGAGGAGTAAAAAACCATCAAAAATTTCAATCCTGCATGATTCTACCAAGAAATGTGATTCTTCATTCAAAACGCTGGTTTTTGCTATTGGGCTCTATTGAATAATGAATGTTTTGAATTTTCTCCAAAAGTAAAGTAGTTGCAAACTCATGCTTTTAGAGACTTGTTTGGGCTCATGAGAGGAGTAGAAAAACATCAAAAATTTCAGTCCTGCATGATTCTACCAAGAAATGTGTGTTCATTGAAACCGCTGGTTTTTGATAGTTTGGGCCCTATTGAATAATGAATGTTTTGAATTTTCTCCAAAAGTAAAGTAGTTGCAAACTCATCCTTTTAGAAACTTGTTTGGGCTGTTCCGCTGGTTTTTGATAGTTTGGGCCCTATTGAAAAATGAATGTTTTGAATTTTCTCCAAAAGTAAAGTAGTTGCAAACTCATCCTTTTAGAAACTTGTTTGGGCTGTTGAGAGGAGTAAAAAACCATCAAAAATTTCAATCCTGCATGATTTTACCAAGAAATGTGATTCTTCATTCAAAACCTGATTTTTGCTTTTGGGCTCTATTGAATAGTGAATGTTTTGAATTTTCTCCAAAAGTAAAGTAGTTGCAAACTCATGCTTTTAGAGACTTGTTTGGGCTCATGAGATGAGTAGAAAAACATCAAAAATTTCAGTCCTGCATGATTCTACCAAGACATGTGTGTTCATTGAAACGGCTGATTTTTGATAGTTTGGGCCCTATTGAATAATGAATGTTTTGAATTTTCTCCAAAAGTAAAGTAGTTGCAAACTCATCCTTTTAGAAACTTGTTTGGGCTGTTGAGAGGAGTAAAAAACCATCAAAAATTTCAATCCTGCATGATTCTACCAAGAAATGTGATTCTTCATTCAAAACGCTGGTTTTTGCTATTGGGCTCTATTGAATAATGAATGTTTTGAATTTTCTCCAAAAGTAAAGTAGTTGCAAACTCATGCTTTTAGAGACTTGTTTGGGCTCATGAGAGGAGTAGAAAAACATCAAAAATTTCAGTCCTGCATGATTCTACCAAGAAATGTGTGTTCATTCAAACCGCTGGTTTTTGATAGTTTGGGCCCTATTGAATAATGAATGTTTTGAATTTTCTCCAAAAGTAAAGTAGTTGCAAACTCATGCTTTTAGAGACTTGTTTGGGCTCATGAGAGGAGTAGAAAAACATCAAAAATTTCAGTCCTGCATGATTCTACCAAGAAATGTGTGTTCATTGAAACCGCTGGTTTTTGATAGTTTGGGCCCTATTGAAAAATGAATGTTTTGAATTTTCTCCAAAAGTAAAGTAGTTGCAAACTCATCCTTTTAGAAACTTGTTTGGGCTGTTGAGAGAAGTAAAAAACCATCAAAAATTTCAATCCTGCATGATTTTACCAAGAAATGTGATTCTTCATTCAAAACCTGATTTTTGCTATTGGGCTCTATTGAATCGTGAATGTTTTGAATTTTCTCCAAAAGTAAAGTAGTTGCAAGCTCATGCTTTTAGAGACTAGTTTGGGCTCATGAGAGGAGTAGAAAAACATCAAAAATTTCAGTCCTGCATGATTCTACCAAGAAATGTGTGTTCATTGAAACCGCTGGTTTTTGATAGTTTGGGCCCTAGTGAATAATGAATGTTTTGAATTTTCTCCAAAAGTAAAGTAGTTGCAAACTCATCCTTTTAGAAACTTGTTTGGGCTGTTGAGAGGAGTAAAAAACCATCAAAAATTTCAATCCTGCATGATTTTACCAAGAAATGTGATTCTTCATTCAAAACCTGATTTTTGCTATTGGGCTCTATTGAATAGTGAATGTTTTGAATTTTCTCCAAAAGTAAAGTAGTTGCAAACTCATGCTTTTAGAGACTTGTTTGGGCTCATGAGATGAGTAGAAAAACATCAAAAATTTCAGTCCTGCATGATTCTACCAAGACATGTGTGTTCATTGAAACTGCTGGTTTTTGATAGTTTGGGCCCTATTGAATAATGAATGTTTTGAATTTTCTCCAAAAGTAAAGTAGTTGCAAACTCATCCTTTTAGAAACTTGTTTGGGCTGTTGAGAGGAGTAAAAAACCATCAAAAATTTCAATCCTGCATGATTCTACCAAGAAATGTGATTCTTCATTCAAAACGCTGGTTTTTGCTATTGGGCTCTATTGAATAATGAATGTTTTGAATTTTCTCCAAAAGTAAAGTAGTTGCAAACTCATGCTTTTAGAGACTTGTTTGGGCTCATGAGAGTAGAAAAACATCAAAAATTTCAGTCCTGCATGATTCTACCAAGAAATGTGTGTTCATTCAAACCGCTGGTTTTTGATAGTTTGGGCCCTATTGAATAATGAATGTTTTGAATTTTCTCCAAAAGTAAAGTAGTTGCAAACTCATGCTTTTAGAGACTTGTTTGGGCTCATGAGAGGAGTAGAAAAACATCAAAAATTTCAGTCCTGCATGATTCTACCAAGAAATGTGTGTTCATTGAAACCGCTGGTTTTTGATAGTTTGGGCCCTATTGAATAATGAATGTTTTGAATTTTCTTCAAAAGTAAAGTAGTTGCAAACTCATCCTTTTAGAAACTTGTTTGGGCTGTTGAGAGGAGTAAAAAACCATCAAAAATTTCAATCCTGCATGATTCTACCAAGAAATGTGATTCTTCATTCAAAACGCTGGTTTTTGCTATTGGGCTCTATTGAATAATGAATGTTTTGAATTTTCTCAAAAAGTAAAGTAGTTGCAAACTCATGCTTTTAGAGACTTGTTTGGGCTCATGAGAGGAGTAGAAAAACATCAAAAATTTCAGTCCTGCATGATTCTACCAAGAAATGTGTGTTCATTGAAACCGCTGGTTTTTGATAGTTTGGGCCCTATTGAATAATGAATGATTTGAATTTTCTCCAAAAGTAAAGTAGTTGCAAACTCATCCTTTTAGAAACTTGTTTGGGCTGTTGAGAGGAGTAAAAAACCATCAAAAATTTCAATCCTGCATGATTCTACCAAGAAATGTGATTCTTCATTCAAAACGCTGGTTTTTGCTATTGGGCTCTATTGAATAATGAATGTTTTGAATTTTCTCCAAAAGTAAAGTAGTTGCAAACTCATGCTTTTAGAGACTTGTTTGGGCTCATGAGAGGAGTAGAAAAACATCAAAAATTTCAGTCCTGCATGATTCTACCAAGAAATGTGTGTTCATTGAAACCGCTGGTTTTTGATAGTTTGGGCCCTATTGAATAATGAATGTTTTGAATTTTCTCCAAAAGTAAAGTAGTTGCAAACTCATCCTTTTAGAAACTTGTTTGGGCTGTTGAGAGGAGTAAAAAACCATCAAAAATTTCAATCCTGCATGATTCTACCAAGAAATGTGATTCTTCATTCAAAACGCTGGTTTTTGCTATTGGGCTCTAATGAATAATGAATGTTTTGAATTTTCTCCAAAAGTAAAGTAGTTGCAAACTCATGCTTTTAGAGACTTGTTTGGGCTCATGAGAGGAGTAGAAAAACATCAAAAATTTCAGTCCTGCATGATTCTACCAAGAAATGTGTGTTCATTGAAACCACTGGTTTTTGATAGTTTGGGCCCTATTGAATAATGAATGTTTTGAATTTTCTCCAAAAGTAAAGTAGTTGCAAACTCATCCTTTTAGAAACTTGTTTGGGCTGTTGAGAGGAGTAAAAAACCATCAAAAATTTCAATCCTGCATGATTCTACCAAGAAATGTGATTCTTCATTCAAAACGCTGGTTTTTGCTATTGGGCTCTATTGAATAATGAATGTTTTGAATTTTCTCCAAAAGTAAAGTAGTTGCAAACTCATGCTTTTAGAGACTTGTTTGGGCTCATGAGAGGAGTAGAAAAACATCAAAAATTTCAGTCCTGCATGATTCTACCAAGAAATGTGTGTTCATTGAAACCGCTGGTTTTTGATAGTTTGGGCCCTATTGAATAATGAATGTTTTGAATTTTCTCCAAAAGTAAAGTAGTTGCAAACTCATCCTTTTAGAAACTTGTTTGGGCTGTTCCGCTGGTTTTTGATAGTTTGGGCCCTATTGAAAAATGAATGTTTTGAATTTTCTCCAAAAGTAAAGTAGTTGCAAACTCATCCTTTTAGAAACTTGTTTGGGCTGTTGAGAGGAGTAAAAAACCATCAAAAATTTCAATCCTGCATGATTTTACCAAGAAATGTGATTCTTCATTCAAAACCTGATTTTTGCTTTTGGGCTCTATTGAATAGTGAATGTTTTGAATTTTCTCCAAAAGTAAAGTAGTTGCAAACTCATGCTTTTAGAGACTTGTTTGGGCTCATGAGATGAGTAGAAAAACATCAAAAATTTCAGTCCTGCATGATTCTACCAAGACATGTGTGTTCATTGAAACGGCTGATTTTTGATAGTTTGGGCCCTATTGAATAATGAATGTTTTGAATTTTCTCCAAAAGTAAAGTAGTTGCAAACTCATCCTTTTAGAAACTTGTTTGGGCTGTTGAGAGGAGTAAAAAACCATCAAAAATTTCAATCCTGCATGATTCTACCAAGAAATGTGATTCTTCATTCAAAACGCTGGTTTTTGCTATTGGGCTCTATTGAATAATGAATGTTTTGAATTTTCTCCAAAAGTAAAGTAGTTGCAAACTCATGCTTTTAGAGACTTGTTTGGGCTCATGAGAGGAGTAGAAAAACATCAAAAATTTCAGTCCTGCATGATTCTACCAAGAAATGTGTGTTCATTCAAACCGCTGGTTTTTGATAGTTTGGGCCCTATTGAATAATGAATGTTTTGAATTTTCTCCAAAAGTAAAGTAGTTGCAAACTCATGCTTTTAGAGACTTGTTTGGGCTCATGAGAGGAGTAGAAAAACATCAAAAATTTCAGTCCTGCATGATTCTACCAAGAAATGTGTGTTCATTGAAACCGCTGGTTTTTGATAGTTTGGGCCCTATTGAATAATGAATGTTTTGAATTTTCTTCAAAAGTAAAGTAGTTGCAAACTCATCCTTTTAGAAACTTGTTTGGGCTGTTGAGAGGAGTAAAAAACCATCAAAAATTTCAATCCTGCATGATTCTACCAAGAAATGTGATTCTTCATTCAAAACGCTGGTTTTTGCTATTGGGCTCTATTGAATAATGAATGTTTTGAATTTTCTCAAAAAGTAAAGTAGTTGCAAACTCATGCTTTTAGAGACTTGTTTGGGCTCATGAGAGGAGTAGAAAAACATCAAAAATTTCAGTCCTGCATGATTCTACCAAGAAATGTGTGTTCATTGAAACCGCTGGTTTTTGATAGTTTGGGCCCTATTGAATAATGAATGATTTGAATTTTCTCCAAAAGTAAAGTAGTTGCAAACTCATCCTTTTAGAAACTTGTTTGGGCTGTTGAGAGGAGTAAAAAACCATCAAAAATTTCAATCCTGCATGATTCTACCAAGAAATGTGATTCTTCATTCAAAACGCTGGTTTTTGCTATTGGGCTCTATTGAATAATGAATGTTTTGAATTTTCTCCAAAAGTAAAGTAGTTGCAAACTCATGCTTTTAGAGACTTGTTTGGGCTCATGAGAGGAGTAGAAAAACATCAAAAATTTCAGTCCTGCATGATTCTACCAAGAAATGTGTGTTCATTGAAACCGCTGGTTTTTGATAGTTTGGGCCCTATTGAATAATGAATGTTTTGAATTTTCTCCAAAAGTAAAGTAGTTGCAAACTCATCCTTTTAGAAACTTGTTTGGGCTGTTGAGAGGAGTAAAAAACCATCAAAAATTTCAATCCTGCATGATTCTACCAAGAAATGTGATTCTTCATTCAAAACGCTGGTTTTTGCTATTGGGCTCTAATGAATAATGAATGTTTTGAATTTTCTCCAAAAGTAAAGTAGTTGCAAACTCATGCTTTTAGAGACTTGTTTGGGCTCATGAGAGGAGTAGAAAAACATCAAAAATTTCAGTCCTGCATGATTCTACCAAGAAATGTGTGTTCATTGAAACCGCTGGTTTTTGATAGTTTGGGCCCTATTGAATAATGAATGTTTTGAATTTTCTCCAAAAGTAAAGTAGTTGCAAACTCATCCTTTTAGAAACTTGTTTGGGCTGTTGAGAGGAGTAAAAAACCATCAAAAATTTCAATCCTGCATGATTCTACCAAGAAATGTGATTCTTCATTCAAAACGCTGGTTTTTGCTATTGGGCTCTATTGAATAATGAATGTTTTGAATTTTCTCCAAAAGTAAAGTAGTTGCAAACTCATGCTTTTAGAGACTTGTTTGGGCTCATGAGAGGAGTAGAAAAACATCAAAAATTTCAGTCCTGCATGATTCTACCAAGAAATGTGTGTTCATTGAAACCGCTGGTTTTTGATAGTTTGGGCCCTATTGAATAATGAATGTTTTGAATTTTCTCCAAAAGTAAAGTAGTTGCAAACTCATCCTTTTAGAAACTTGTTTGGGCTGTTCCGCTGGTTTTTGATAGTTTGGGCCCTATTGAAAAATGAATGTTTTGAATTTTCTCCAAAAGTAAAGTAGTTGCAAACTCATCCTTTTAGAAACTTGTTTGGGCTGTTGAGAGGAGTAAAAAACCATCAAAAATTTCAATCCTGCATGATTTTACCAAGAAATGTGATTCTTCATTCAAAACCTGATTTTTGCTTTTGGGCTCTATTGAATAGTGAATGTTTTGAATTTTCTCCAAAAGTAAAGTAGTTGCAAACTCATGCTTTTAGAGACTTGTTTGGGCTCATGAGATGAGTAGAAAAACATCAAAAATTTCAGTCCTGCATGATTCTACCAAGACATGTGTGTTCATTGAAACGGCTGATTTTTGATAGTTTGGGCCCTATTGAATAATGAATGTTTTGAATTTTCTCCAAAAGTAAAGTAGTTGCAAACTCATCCTTTTAGAAACTTGTTTGGGCTGTTGAGAGGAGTAAAAAACCATCAAAAATTTCAATCCTGCATGATTCTACCAAGAAATGTGATTCTTCATTCAAAACGCTGGTTTTTGCTATTGGGCTCTATTGAATAATGAATGTTTTGAATTTTCTCCAAAAGTAAAGTAGTTGCAAACTCATGCTTTTAGAGACTTGTTTGGGCTCATGAGAGGAGTAGAAAAACATCAAAAATTTCAGTCCTGCATGATTCTACCAAGAAATGTGTGTTCATTCAAACCGTTGGTTTTTGATAGTTTGGGCCCTATTGAATAATGAATGTTTTGAATTTTCTCCAAAAGTAAAGTAGTTGCAAACTCATGCTTTTAGAGACTTGTTTGGGCTCATGAGAGGAGTAGAAAAACATCAAAAATTTCAGTCCTGCATGATTCTACCAAGAAATGTGTGTTCATTGAAACCGCTGGTTTTTGATAGTTTGGGGCCTATTGAAAAATGAATGTTTTGAATTTTCTCCAAAAGTAAAGTAGTTGCAAACTCATCCTTTTAGAAACTTGTTTGGGCTGTTGAGAGGAGTAAAAAACCATCAAAAATTTCAATCCTGCATGATTTTACCAAGAAATGTGATTCTTCATTCAAAACCTGATTTTTGCTATTGGGCTCTATTGAATAGTGAATGTTTTGAATTTTCTCCAAAAGTAAAGTAGTTGCAAACTCATGCTTTTAGAGACTAGTTTGGGCTCATGAGAGGAGTAGAAAAACATCAAAAATTTCAGTCCTGCATGATTCTACCAAGAAATGTGTGTTCATTGAAACCGCTGGTTTTTGATAGTTTGGGCCCTAGTGAATAATGAATGTTTTGAATTTTCTCCAAAAGTAAAGTAGTTGCAAACTCATCCTTTTAGAAACTTGTTTGGGCTGTTGAGAGGAGTAAAAAACCATCAAAAAATTCAATCCTGCATGATTTTACCAAGAAATGTGATTCTTCATTCAAAACCTGATTTTTGCTATTGGGCTCTATTGAATAGTGAATGTTTTGAATTTTCTCCAAAAGTAAAGTAGTTGCAAACTCATGCTTTTAGAGACTTGTTTGGGCTCATGAGATGAGTAGAAAAACATCAAAAATTTCAGTCCTGCATGATTCTACCAAGACATGTGTGTTCATTGAAACTGCTGGTTTTTGATAGTTTGGGCCCTATTGAATAATGAATGTTTTGAATTTTCTCCAAAAGTAAAGTAGTTGCAAACTCATCCTTTTAGAAACTTGTTTGGGCTGTTGAGAGGAGTAAAAAACCATCAAAAATTTCAATCCTGCATGATTCTACCAAGAAATGTGATTCTTCATTCAAAACGCTGGTTTTTGCTATTGGGCTCTATTGAATAATGAATGTTTTGAATTTTCTCCAAAAGTAAAGTAGTTGCAAACTCATGCTTTTAGAGACTTGTTTGGGCTCATGAGAGGAGTAGAAAAACATCAAAAATTTCAGTCCTGCATGATTCTACCAAGAAATGTGTGTTCATTCAAACCGCTTGTTTTTGATAGTTTGGGCCCTATTGAATAATGAATGTTTTGAATTTTCTCCAAAAGTAAAGTAGTTGCAAACTCATGCTTTTAGAGACTTGTTTGGGCTCATGAGAGGAGTAGAAAAACATCAAAAATTTCAGTCCTGCATGATTCTACCAAGAAATGTGTGTTCATTGAAACCGCTGGTTTTTGATAGTTTGGGCCCTATTGAATAATGAATGTTTTGAATTTTCTTCAAAAGTAAAGTAGATGCAAACTCATCCTTTTAGAAACTTGTTTGGGCTGTTGAGAGGAGTAAAAAACCATCAAAAATTTCAATCCTGCATGATTCTACCAAGAAATGTGATTCTTCATTCAAAACGCTGGTTTTTGCTATTGGGCTCTATTGAATAATGAATGTTTTGAATTTTCTCAAAAAGTAAAGTAGTTGCAAACTCATGCTTTTAGAGACTTGTTTGGGCTCATGAGAGGAGTAGAAAAACATCAAAAATTTCAGTCCTGCATGATTCCACCAAGAAATGTGTGTTCATTGAAACCGCTGGTTTTTGATAGTTTGGGCCCTATTGAATAATGAATGATTTGAATTTTCTCCAAAAGTAAAGTAGTTGCAAACTCATCCTTTTAGAAACTTGTTTGGGCTGTTGAGAGGAGTAAAAAACCATCAAAAATTTCAATCCTGCATGATTCTACCAAGAAATGTGATTCTTCATTCAAAACGCTGGTTTTTGCTATTGGGCTCTATTGAATAATGAATGTTTTGAATTTTCTCCAAAAGTAAAGTAGTTGCAAACTCATGCTTTTAGAGACTTGTTTGGGCTCATGAGAGGAGTAGAAAAACATCAAAAATTTCAGTCCTGCATGATTCTACCAAGAAATGTGTGTTCATTGAAACCGCTGGTTTTTGATAGTTTGGGCCCTATTGAATAATGAATGTTTTGAATTTTCTCCAAAAGTAAAGTAGTTGCAAACTCATCCTTTTAGAAACTTGTTTGGGCTGTTGAGAGGAGTAAAAAACCATCAAAAATTTCAATCCTGCATGATTCTACCAAGAAATGTGATTCTTCATTCAAAACGCTGGTTTTTGCTATTGGGCTCTAATGAATAATGAATGTTTTGAATTTTCTCCAAAAGTAAAGTAGTTGCAAACTCATGCTTTTAGAGACTTGTTTGGGCTCATGAGAGGAGTAGAAAAACATCAAAAATTTCAGTCCTGCATGATTCTACCAAGAAATGTGTGTTCATTGAAACCGCTGGTTTTTGATAGTTTGGGCCCTATTGAATAATGAATGTTTTGAATTTTCTCCAAAAGTAAAGTAGTTGCAAACTCATCCTTTTAGAAACTTGTTTGGGCTGTTGAGAGGAGTAAAAAACCATCAAAAATTTCAATCCTGCATGATTCTACCAAGAAATGTGATTCTTCATTCAAAACGCTGGTTTTTGCTATTGGGCTCTATTGAATAATGAATGTTTTGAATTTTCTCCAAAAGTAAAGTAGTTGCAAACTCATGCTTTTAGAGACTTGTTTGGGCTCATGAGAGGAGTAGAAAAACATCAAAAATTTCAGTCCTGCATGATTCTACCAAGAAATGTGTGTTCATTGAAACCGCTGGTTTTTGATAGTTTGGGCCCTATTGAATAATGAATGTTTTGAATTTTCTCCAAAAGTAAAGTAGTTGCAAACTCATCCTTTTAGAAACTTGTTTGGGCTGTTCCGCTGGTTTTTGATAGTTTGGGCCCTATTGAAAAATGAATGTTTTGAATTTTCTCCAAAAGTAAAGTAGTTGCAAACTCATCCTTTTAGAAACTTGTTTGGGCTGTTGAGAGGAGTAAAAAACCATCAAAAATTTCAATCCTGCATGATTTTACCAAGAAATGTGATTCTTCATTCAAAACCTGATTTTTGCTTTTGGGCTCTATTGAATAGTGAATGTTTTGAATTTTCTCCAAAAGTAAAGTAGTTGCAAACTCATGCTTTTAGAGACTTGTTTGGGCTCATGAGATGAGTAGAAAAACATCAAAAATTTCAGTCCTGCATGATTCTACCAAGACATGTGTGTTCATTGAAACGGCTGATTTTTGATAGTTTGGGCCCTATTGAATAATGAATGTTTTGAATTTTCTCCAAAAGTAAAGTAGTTGCAAACTCATCCTTTTAGAAACTTGTTTGGGCTGTTGAGAGGAGTAAAAAACCATCAAAAATTTCAATCCTGCATGATTCTACCAAGAAATGTGATTCTTCATTCAAAACGCTGGTTTTTGCTATTGGGCTCTATTGAATAATGAATGTTTTGAATTTTCTCCAAAAGTAAAGTAGTTGCAAACTCATGCTTTTAGAGACTTGTTTGGGCTCATGAGAGGAGTAGAAAAACATCAAAAATTTCAGTCCTGCATGATTCTACCAAGAAATGTGTGTTCATTGAAACCACTGGTTTTTGATAGTTTGGGCCCTATTGAATAATGAATGTTTTGAATTTTCTCCAAAAGTAAAGTAGTTGCAAACTCATCCTTTTAGAAACTTGTTTGGGCTGTTGAGAGGAGTAAAAAACCATCAAAAATTTCAATCCTGCATGATTCTACCAAGAAATGTGATTCTTCATTCAAAACGCTGGTTTTTGCTATTGGGCTCTATTGAATAATGAATGTTTTGAATTTTCTCCAAAAGTAAAGTAGTTGCAAACTCATGCTTTTAGAGACTTGTTTGGGCTCATGAGAGGAGTAGAAAAACATCAAAAATTTCAGTCCTGCATGATTCTACCAAGAAATGTGTGTTCATTGAAACCGCTGGTTTTTGATAGTTTGGGCCCTATTGAATAATGAATGTTTTGAATTTTCTCCAAAAGTAAAGTAGTTGCAAACTCATCCTTTTAGAAACTTGTTTGGGCTGTTCCGCTGGTTTTTGATAGTTTGGGCCCTATTGAAAAATGAATGTTTTGAATTTTCTCCAAAAGTAAAGTAGTTGCAAACTCATCCTTTTAGAAACTTGTTTGGGCTGTTGAGAGGAGTAAAAAACCATCAAAAATTTCAATCCTGCATGATTTTACCAAGAAATGTGATTCTTCATTCAAAACCTGATTTTTGCTTTTGGGCTCTATTGAATAGTGAATGTTTTGAATTTTCTCCAAAAGTAAAGTAGTTGCAAACTCATGCTTTTAGAGACTTGTTTGGGCTCATGAGATGAGTAGAAAAACATCAAAAATTTCAGTCCTGCATGATTCTACCAAGACATGTGTGTTCATTGAAACGGCTGATTTTTGATAGTTTGGGCCCTATTGAATAATGAATGTTTTGAATTTTCTCCAAAAGTAAAGTAGTTGCAAACTCATCCTTTTAGAAACTTGTTTGGGCTGTTGAGAGGAGTAAAAAACCATCAAAAATTTCAATCCTGCATGATTCTACCAAGAAATGTGATTCTTCATTCAAAACGCTGGTTTTTGCTATTGGGCTCTATTGAATAATGAATGTTTTGAATTTTCTCCAAAAGTAAAGTAGTTGCAAACTCATGCTTTTAGAGACTTGTTTGGGCTCATGAGAGGAGTAGAAAAACATCAAAAATTTCAGTCCTGCATGATTCTACCAAGAAATGTGTGTTCATTCAAACCGCTGGTTTTTGATAGTTTGGGCCCTATTGAATAATGAATGTTTTGAATTTTCTCCAAAAGTAAAGTAGTTGCAAACTCATGCTTTTAGAGACTTGTTTGGGCTCATGAGAGGAGTAGAAAAACATCAAAAATTTCAGTCCTGCATGATTCTACCAAGAAATGTGTGTTCATTGAAACCGCTGGTTTTTGATAGTTTGGGCCCTATTGAATAATGAATGTTTTGAATTTTCTTCAAAAGTAAAGTAGTTGCAAACTCATCCTTTTAGAAACTTGTTTGGGCTGTTGAGAGGAGTAAAAAACCATCAAAAATTTCAATCCTGCATGATTCTACCAAGAAATGTGATTCTTCATTCAAAACGCTGGTTTTTGCTATTGGGCTCTATTGAATAATGAATGTTTTGAATTTTCTCAAAAAGTAAAGTAGTTGCAAACTCATGCTTTTAGAGACTTGTTTGGGCTCATGAGAGGAGTAGAAAAACATCAAAAATTTCAGTCCTGCATGATTCTACCAAGAAATGTGTGTTCATTGAAACCGCTGGTTTTTGATAGTTTGGGCCCTATTGAATAATGAATGATTTGAATTTTCTCCAAAAGTAAAGTAGTTGCAAACTCATCCTTTTAGAAACTTGTTTGGGCTGTTGAGAGGAGTAAAAAACCATCAAAAATTTCAATCCTGCATGATTCTACCAAGAAATGTGATTCTTCATTCAAAACGCTGGTTTTTGCTATTGGGCTCTATTGAATAATGAATGTTTTGAATTTTCTCCAAAAGTAAAGTAGTTGCAAACTCATGCTTTTAGAGACTTGTTTGGGCTCATGAGAGGAGTAGAAAAACATCAAAAATTTCAGTCCTGCATGATTCTACCAAGAAATGTGTGTTCATTGAAACCGCTGGTTTTTGATAGTTTGGGCCCTATTGAATAATGAATGTTTTGAATTTTCTCCAAAAGTAAAGTAGTTGCAAACTCATCCTTTTAGAAACTTGTTTGGGCTGTTGAGAGGAGTAAAAAACCATCAAAAATTTCAATCCTGCATGATTCTACCAAGAAATGTGATTCTTCATTCAAAACGCTGGTTTTTGCTATTGGGCTCTAATGAATAATGAATGTTTTGAATTTTCTCCAAAAGTAAAGTAGTTGCAAACTCATGCTTTTAGAGACTTGTTTGGGCTCATGAGCGGAGTAGAAAAACATCAAAAATTTCAGTCCTGCATGATTCTACCAAGAAATGTGTGTTCATTGAAACCGCTGGTTTTTGATAGTTTGGGCCCTATTGAATAATGAATGTTTTGAATTTTCTCCAAAAGTAAAGTAGTTGCAAACTCATCCTTTTAGAAACTTGTTTGGGCTGTTCCGCTGGTTTTTGATAGTTTGGGCCCTATTGAAAAATGAATGTTTTGAATTTTCTCCAAAAGTAAAGTAGTTGCAAACTCATCCTTTTAGAAACTTGTTTGGGCTGTTGAGAGGAGTAAAAAACCATCAAAAATTTCAATCCTGCATGATTTTACCAAGAAATGTGATTCTTCATTCAAAACCTGATTTTTGCTTTTGGGCTCTATTGAATAGTGAATGTTTTGAATTTTCTCCAAAAGTAAAGTAGTTGCAAACTCATGCTTTTAGAGACTTGTTTGGGCTCATGAGATGAGTAGAAAAACATCAAAAATTTCAGTCCTGCATGATTCTACCAAGACATGTGTGTTCATTGAAACGGCTGATTTTTGATAGTTTGGGCCATATTGAATAATGAATGTTTTGAATTTTCTCCAAAAGTAAAGTAGTTGCAAACTCATCCTTTTAGAAACTTGTTTGGGCTGTTGAGAGGAGTAAAAAACCATCAAAAATTTCAATCCTGCATGATTCTACCAAGAAATGTGATTCTTCATTCAAAACGCTGGTTTTTGCTATTGGGCTCTATTGAATAATGAATGTTTTGAATTTTCTCCAAAAGTAAAGTAGTTGCAAACTCATGCTTTTAGAGACTTGTTTGGGCTCATGAGAGGAGTAGAAAAACATCAAAAATTTCAGTCCTGCATGATTCTACCAAGAAATGTGTGTTCATTCAAACCGTTGGTTTTTGATAGTTTGGGCCCTATTGAATAATGAATGTTTTGAATTTTCTCCAAAAGTAAAGTAGTTGCAAACTCATGCTTTTAGAGACTTGTTTGGGCTCATGAGAGGAGTAGAAAAACATCAAAAATTTCAGTCCTGCATGATTCTACCAAGAAATGTGTGTTCATTGAAACCGCTGGTTTTTGATAGTTTGGGGCCTATTGAAAAATGAATGTTTTGAATTTTCTCCAAAAGTAAAGTAGTTGCAAACTCATCCTTTTAGAAACTTGTTTGGGCTGTTGAGAGGAGTAAAAAACCATCAAAAATTTCAATCCTGCATGATTTTACCAAGAAATGTGATTCTTCATTCAAAACCTGATTTTTGCTATTGGGCTCTATTGAATAGTGAATGTTTTGAATTTTCTCCAAAAGTAAAGTAGTTGCAAACTCATGCTTTTAGAGACTAGTTTGGGCTCATGAGAGGAGTAGAAAAACATCAAAAATTTCAGTCCTGCATGATTCTACCAAGAAATGTGTGTTCATTGAAACCGCTGGTTTTTGATAGTTTGGGCCCTAGTGAATAATGAATGTTTTGAATTTTCTCCAAAAGTAAAGTAGTTGCAAACTCATCCTTTTAGAAACTTGTTTGGGCTGTTGAGAGAAGTAAAAAACCATCAAAAAATTCAATCCTGCATGATTTTACCAAGAAATGTGATTCTTCATTCAAAACCTGATTTTTGCTATTGGGCTCTATTGAATAGTGAATGTTTTGAATTTTCTCCAAAAGTAAAGTAGTTGCAAACTCATGCTTTTAGAGACTTGTTTGGGCTCATGAGATGAGTAGAAAAACATCAAAAATTTCAGTCCTGCATGATTCTACCAAGACATGTGTGTTCATTGAAACTGCTGGTTTTTGATAGTTTGGGCCCTATTGAATAATGAATGTTTTGAATTTTCTCCAAAAGTAAAGTAGTTGCAAACTCATCCTTTTAGAAACTTGTTTGGGCTGTTGAGAGGAGTAAAAAACCATCAAAAATTTCAATCCTGCATGATTCTACCAAGAAATGTGATTCTTCATTCAAAACGCTGGTTTTTGCTATTGGGCTCTATTGAATAATGAATGTTTTGAATTTTCTCCAAAAGTAAAGTAGTTGCAAACTCATGCTTTTAGAGACTTGTTTGGGCTCATGAGAGGAGTAGAAAAACATCAAAAATTTCAGTCCTGCATGATTCTACCAAGAAATGTGTGTTCATTCAAACCGCTTGTTTTTGATAGTTTGGGCCCTATTGAATAATGAATGTTTTGAATTTTCTCCAAAAGTAAAGTAGTTGCAAACTCATGCTTTTAGAGACTTGTTTGGGCTCATGAGAGGAGTAGAAAAACATCAAAAATTTCAGTCCTGCATGATTCTACCAAGAAATGTGTGTTCATTGAAACCGCTGGTTTTTGATAGTTTGGGCCCTATTGAATAATGAATGTTTTGAATTTTCTTCAAAAGTAAAGTAGATGCAAACTCATCCTTTTAGAAACTTGTTTGGGCTGTTGAGAGGAGTAAAAAACCATCAAAAATTTCAATCCTGCATGATTCTACCAAGAAATGTGATTCTTCATTCAAAACGCTGGTTTTTGCTATTGGGCTCTATTGAATAATGAATGTTTTGAATTTTCTCAAAAAGTAAAGTAGTTGCAAACTCATGCTTTTAGAGACTTGTTTGGGCTCATGAGAGGAGTAGAAAAACATCAAAAATTTCAGTCCTGCATGATTCCACCAAGAAATGTGTGTTCATTGAAACCGCTGGTTTTTGATAGTTTGGGCCCTATTGAATAATGAATGATTTGAATTTTCTCCAAAAGTAAAGTAGTTGCAAACTCATCCTTTTAGAAACTTGTTTGGGCTGTTGAGAGGAGTAAAAAACCATCAAAAATTTCAATCCTGCATGATTCTACCAAGAAATGTGATTCTTCATTCAAAACGCTGGTTTTTGCTATTGGGCTCTATTGAATAATGAATGTTTTGAATTTTCTCCAAAAGTAAAGTAGTTGCAAACTCATGCTTTTAGAGACTTGTTTGGGCTCATGAGAGGAGTAGAAAAACATCAAAAATTTCAGTCCTGCATGATTCTACCAAGAAATGTGTGTTCATTCAAACCGCTGGTTTTTGATAGTTTGGGCCCTATTGAATAATGAATGTTTTGAATTTTCTCCAAAAGTAAAGTAGTTGCAAACTCATGCTTTTAGAGACTTGTTTGGGCTCATGAGAGGAGTAGAAAAACATCAAAAATTTCAGTCCTGCATGATTCTACCAAGAAATGTGTGTTCATTGAAACCGCTGGTTTTTGATAGTTTGGGCCCTATTGAATAATGAATGTTTTGAATTTTCTTCAAAAGTAAAGTAGTTGCAAACTCATCCTTTTAGAAACTTGTTTGGGCTGTTGAGAGGAGTAAAAAACCATCAAAAATTTCAATCCTGCATGATTCTACCAAGAAATGTGATTCTTCATTCAAAACGCTGGTTTTTGCTATTGGGCTCTATTGAATAATGAATGTTTTGAATTTTCTCAAAAAGTAAAGTAGTTGCAAACTCATGCTTTTAGAGACTTGTTTGGGCTCATGAGAGGAGTAGAAAAACATCAAAAATTTCAGTCCTGCATGATTCTACCAAGAAATGTGTGTTCATTGAAACCGCTGGTTTTTGATAGTTTGGGCCCTATTGAATAATGAATGATTTGAATTTTCTCCAAAAGTAAAGTAGTTGCAAACTCATCCTTTTAGAAACTTGTTTGGGCTGTTGAGAGGAGTAAAAAACCATCAAAAATTTCAATCCTGCATGATTCTACCAAGAAATGTGATTCTTCATTCAAAACGCTGGTTTTTGCTATTGGGCTCTATTGAATAATGAATGTTTTGAATTTTCTCCAAAAGTAAAGTAGTTGCAAACTCATGCTTTTAGAGACTTGTTTGGGCTCATGAGAGGAGTAGAAAAACATCAAAAATTTCAGTCCTGCATGATTCTACCAAGAAATGTGTGTTCATTGAAACCGCTGGTTTTTGATAGTTTGGGCCCTATTGAATAATGAATGTTTTGAATTTTCTCCAAAAGTAAAGTAGTTGCAAACTCATCCTTTTAGAAACTTGTTTGGGCTGTTGAGAGGAGTAAAAAACCATCAAAAATTTCAATCCTGCATGATTCTACCAAGAAATGTGATTCTTCATTCAAAACGCTGGTTTTTGCTATTGGGCTCTAATGAATAATGAATGTTTTGAATTTTCTCCAAAAGTAAAGTAGTTGCAAACTCATGCTTTTAGAGACTTGTTTGGGCTCATGAGAGGAGTAGAAAAACATCAAAAATTTCAGTCCTGCATGATTCTACCAAGAAATGTGTGTTCATTGAAACCGCTGGTTTTTGATAGTTTGGGCCCTATTGAATAATGAATGTTTTGAATTTTCTCCAAAAGTAAAGTAGTTGCAAACTCATCCTTTTAGAAACTTGTTTGGGCTGTTGAGAGGAGTAAAAAACCATCAAAAATTTCAATCCTGCATGATTCTACCAAGAAATGTGATTCTTCATTCAAAACGCTGGTTTTTGCTATTGGGCTCTATTGAATAATGAATGTTTTGAATTTTCTCCAAAAGTAAAGTAGTTGCAAACTCATGCTTTTAGAGACTTGTTTGGGCTCATGAGAGGAGTAGAAAAACATCAAAAATTTCAGTCCTGCATGATTCTACCAAGAAATGTGTGTTCATTGAAACCGCTGGTTTTTGATAGTTTGGGCCCTATTGAATAATGAATGTTTTGAATTTTCTCCAAAAGTAAAGTAGTTGCAAACTCATCCTTTTAGAAACTTGTTTGGGCTGTTCCGCTGGTTTTTGATAGTTTGGGCCCTATTGAAAAATGAATGTTTTGAATTTTCTCCAAAAGTAAAGTAGTTGCAAACTCATCCTTTTAGAAACTTGTTTGGGCTGTTGAGAGGAGTAAAAAACCATCAAAAATTTCAATCCTACATGATTTTACCAAGAAATGTGATTCTTCATTCAAAACCTGATTTTTGCTTTTGGGCTCTATTGAATAGTGAATGTTTTGAATTTTCTCCAAAAGTAAAGTAGTTGCAAACTCATGCTTTTAGAGACTTGTTTGGGCTCATGAGATGAGTAGAAAAACATCAAAAATTTCAGTCCTGCATGATTCTACCAAGACATGTGTGTTCATTGAAACGGCTGATTTTTGATAGTTTGGGCCCTATTGAATAATGAATGTTTTGAATTTTCTCCAAAAGTAAAGTAGTTGCAAACTCATCCTTTTAGAAACTTGTTTGGGCTGTTGAGAGGAGTAAAAAACCATCAAAAATTTCAATCCTGCATGATTCTACCAAGAAATGTGATTCTTCATTCAAAACGCTGGTTTTTGCTATTGGGCTCTATTGAATAATGAATGTTTTGAATTTTCTCCAAAAGTAAAGTAGTTGCAAACTCATGCTTTTAGAGACTTGTTTGGGCTCATGAGAGGAGTAGAAAAACATCAAAAATTTCAGTCCTGCATGATTCTACCAAGAAATGTGTGTTCATTCAAACCGTTGGTTTTTGATAGTTTGGGCCCTATTGAATAATGAATGTTTTGAATTTTCTCCAAAAGTAAAGTAGTTGCAAACTCATGCTTTTAGAGACTTGTTTGGGCTCATGAGAGGAGTAGAAAAACATCAAAAATTTCAGTCCTGCATGATTCTACCAAGAAATGTGTGTTCATTGAAACCGCTGGTTTTTGATAGTTTGGGCCCTATTGAAAAATGAATGTTTTGAATTTTCTCCAAAAGTAAAGTAGTTGCAAACTCATCCTTTTAGAAACTTGTTTGGGCTGTTGAGAGGAGTAAAAAACCATCAAAAATTTCAATCCTGCATGATTTTACCAAGAAATGTGATTCTTCATTCAAAACCTGATTTTTGCTATTGGGCTCTATTGAATAGTGAATGTTTTGAATTTTCTCCAAAAGTAAAGTAGTTGCAAACTCATGCTTTTAGAGACTAGTTTGGGCTCATGAGAGGAGTAGAAAAACATCAAAAATTTCAGTCCTGCATGATTCTACCAAGAAATGTGTGTTCATTGAAACCGCTGGTTTTTGATAGTTTGGGCCCTAGTGAATAATGAATGTTTTGAATTTTCTCCAAAAGTAAAGTAGTTGCAAACTCATCCTTTTAGAAACTTGTTTGGGCTGTTGAGAGGAGTAAAAAACCATCAAAAATTTCAATCCTGCATGATTTTACCAAGAAATGTGATTCTTCATTCAAAACCTGATTTTTGCTATTGGGCTCTATTGAATAGTGAATGTTTTGAATTTTCTCCAAAAGTAAAGTAGTTGCAAACTCATGCTTTTAGAGACTTGTTTGGGCTCATGAGATGAGTAGAAAAACATCAAAAATTTCAGTCCTGCATGATTCTACCAAGACATGTGTGTTCATTGAAACTGCTGGTTTTTGATAGTTTGGGCCCTATTGAATAATGAATGTTTTGAATTTTCTCCAAAAGTAAAGTAGTTGCAAACTCATCCTTTTAGAAACTTGTTTGGGCTGTTGAGAGGAGTAAAAAACCATCAAAAATTTCAATCCTGCATGATTCTACCAAGAAATGTGATTCTTCATTCAAAACGCTGGTTTTTGCTATTGGGCTCTATTGAATAATGAATGTTTTGAATTTTCTCCAAAAGTAAAGTAGTTGCAAACTCATGCTTTTAGAGACTTGTTTGGGCTCATGAGAGGAGTAGAAAAACATCAAAAATTTCAGTCCTGCATGATTCTACCAAGAAATGTGTGTTCATTCAAACCGCTTGTTTTTGATAGTTTGGGCCCTATTGAATAATGAATGTTTTGAATTTTCTCCAAAAGTAAAGTAGTTGCAAACTCATGCTTTTAGAGACTTGTTTGGGCTCATGAGAGGAGTAGAAAAACATCAAAAATTTCAGTCCTGCATGATTCTACCAAGAAATGTGTGTTCATTGAAACCGCTGGTTTTTGATAGTTTGGGCCCTATTGAATAATGAATGTTTTGAATTTTCTCCAAAAGTAAAGTAGTTGCAAACTCATCCTTTTAGAAACTTGTTTGGGCTGTTGAGAGGAGTAAAAAACCATCAAAAATTTCAATCCTGCATGATTCTACCAAGAAATGTGATTCTTCATTCAAAACGCTGGTTTTTGCTATTGGGCTCTATTGAATAATGAATGTTTTGAATTTTCTCCAAAAGTAAAGTAGTTGCAAACTCATGCTTTTAGAGACTTGTTTGGGCTCATGAGAGGAGTAGAAAAACATCAAAAATTTCAGTCCTGCATGATTCTACCAAGAAATGTGTGTTCATTGAAACCGCTGGTTTTTGATAGTTTGGGCCCTATTGAATAATGAATGTTTTGAATTTTCTCCAAAAGTAAAGTAGTTGCAAACTCATCCTTTTAGAAACTTGTTTGAGCTGTTGAGAGGAGTAAAAAACCATCAAAAATTTCAATCCTGCATGATTCTACCAAGAAATCTGATTCTTCATTCAAAACGCTGGTTTTTGCTATTGGGCTCTATTGAATAATGAATGTTTTGAATTTTCTCCAAAAGTAAAGTAGTTGCAAACTCATGCTTTTAGAGATTTGTTTGGGCTCATGAGAGGAGTAGAAAAACATCAAAAATTTCAGTCCTGCATGATTCTACCAAGAAATGTGTGTTCATTGAAACCGCTGGTTTTTGATAGTTTGGGCCCTATTGAATGAATGTTTTAAATTTTCTCCAAAAGTAAAGTAGTTGCAAACTCATCCTTTTAGAAACTTGTTTGGGCTGTTGAGAGGAGTAAAAAACCATCAAAAATTTCATTCCTGCATGATTTTACCAAGAAATGTGATTCTTCATTCAAAACCTGATTTTTGCTATTGGGCTCTATTGAATAGTGAATGTTTTGAATTTTCTCCAAAAGTAAAGTAGTTGCAAACTCATGCTTTTAGAGACTTGTTTGGGATCATGAGAGGAGTAGAAAAACATCAAAAATTTCAGTCCTGCATGATTCTACCAAGAAATGTGTGTTCATTCAAACCGCTGGTTTTTGATAGTTTGGGCCCTATTGAATAATGAATGTTTTGAATTTTCTCCAAAAGTAAAGTAGTTGCAAACTCATGCTTTTAGAGACTTGTTTGGGCTCATGAGAGGAGTAGAAAAACATCAAAAATTTCAGTCCTGCATGATTCTACCAAGAAATGTGTGTTCATTCAAACCGCTGGTTTTTGATAGTTTGGGCCCTATTGAATAATGAATGTTTTGAATTTTCTCCAAAAGTAAAGTAGTTGCAAACTCATCCTTTTAGAAACTTGTTTGGGCTGTTGAGAGGAGTAAAAAACCATCAAAAATTTCAATCCTGCATGATTCTACCAAGAAATGTGATTCTTCATTCAAAACGCTGGTTTTTGCTATTGGGCTCTATTGAATAATGAATGTTTTGAATTTTCTCCAAAAGTAAAGTAGTTGCAAACTCATGCTTTTAGAGACTTGTTTGGGCTCATGAGAGGAGTAGAAAAACATCAAAAATTTCAGTCCTGCATGATTCTACCAAGAAATGTGTGTTCATTGAAACCGCTGGTTTTTGATAGTTTGGGCCCTATTGAATAATGAATGTTTTGAATTTTCTCCAAAAGTAAAGTAGTTGCAAACTCATCCTTTTAGAAACTTGTTTGGGCTGTTGAGAGGAGTAAAAAACCATCAAAAATTTCAATCCTGCATGATTCTACCAAGAAATGTGATTCTTCATTCAAAACGCTGGTTTTTGCTATTGGGCTCTATTGAATAATGAATGTTTTGAATTTTCTTAAACAATATTTTTATTGAGTTTTCAAAATAATAGGAATGTATAAACATACCTCATATATATCATGTTCGAATAGAGTCAAGATAATGTACATCAGGACATCATCATATGGTATCTGAACATCATATCATCATTTAAAGTATGTACAATTAACATTAATTGAAATAGATTTGAAAAACAATTACAACAGTACAGGCAAACACCAAATACATGTGAAATTTTGGCACACAAAAAGAGCAAAAATCAAGATATCAAGATATAAATTCTTCTTCTATCTTAGATTTGAGTTTCAACCATCTATGCCATCTGTCGTCAAATAACTTTATTGACATATTGTTAATATAATGAATTTTTTCATAAACACAATGTTTGTCCACCAACATGATCAATGTGGCAATGTTCGGAGGTTGCTTGTTGTTCCAACCTTTCGCTATAAGGTATATTGCAGACATGAGTATGTGGGCAACCAAATACTTTGTTGTTTTGAATCTGCAAATATCTATGAGTAGTAAGGCCAAGGCAGGGTGCAACTGAACACGCCAGTTGCATATGATCGAAATCAAATTGGAGACCTTAAGCCAGTATGGTTTCAGTACCGGGCATCCCCAGAAAATATGGAGTAAGTCAGCCTGAGACCCGCATCCCCGCCAACACAGATCAGATCCCCCTTCCCCAAAATGTTTAATCCTGTTTGGGGTCAAGTAATATCTGTGGACTAGTTTGTAATGTGTTTCCAAAATGTTCATGCAATTTGTAGACCTCACTGCAGTCTTAAAAGACAATGTCCACTGTGGGGCACAAATCTGCTTCTGCAGAGTAGTCTCCCATTTTTCAAAGCATCCACCCTTAGAAAAGGTGTATTTGCCGGTCAGGAAGTTATACAGGGGTTTAAGAGAGCTCTTGTGCCTGGGGGTTGTGCTGGTTAGGAAATTATAAATGGTATGGTTGACCAAAACTATCTTGCAGAAATATCTCTTAAATTTGTTATATTCCTCTTTGAGTATGAGGTATTTCATATATTCCGTATTAGGGATTTTAAATTTAGCCTTGACCAACTCAAAAGGCATGACTTTATTATTGTCCAATAAATCATCCACATAAGCAATGGGGAATGTTTTCCAGTTATCAAACATGGGTCTCAAAGAAACCTTGACAGGTGCCAAAAAGTGAAGTCTCAGTCTTTTGGTTGAAACAGGGGAGACATTAAACCTTCTCCTGCACATATGTGACCAGCTCTGCACAGAGGCTCTGAGTATTGGGTTTTCTATGTCTCCAATCTCTCCTCTGTGCAGAAGAAAATAGGAAACATAAAGTGTCGGTTCTTTATTAGGCATTAAATCTCTTTCAATTTTTGGCCATCCCAATTCTGTCTGTTCTGTGAGCCACATTTTTGTCAATTCAGTTGTGGTGGCAAAGTAATACGCCTCCAAGTCTGGAAGGGCTATCCCCCCATTTTCTCTAGATTTAAGTAGTGTGTGTTTCTTTACCCTAGGCTTTTTATTATTCCAAATAAATCTGTTCATTTGATGAGTTAATTTTTGTATGTGTTGCATTGATAAAGGCAGAGGGACATTCCTGTACAAAAACAACACCTTTGGGAGGCAGAACATCTTATATAGTACTATTCTTCCCAACCAAGTGGCTGGGGTTTTTGACAATTCTCCCAACTTAGTGTCAAGGGATTTCAAAAGGCTATCTATGTTTACCTCACTTGTGTGTGTGAGGTCGCTTGTGAGCCAAATTCCTAGATATGGGATTTTAGTGCAGTCCCAAGTAAAAGGGTACTTATCTTGTAATTGCTGTTTTATAGGGGCTGAAATAAATAGTGACAAAACGTTAGTCTTTTTTACATTGAGTTTATAATATGATATTGAACCAAACAACTCTATGATGTCCCAAGTCGCCTTCAACGACTCAACAGGATCTGTCAGTGTGAGTATGATATCGTCTGCATATAAATTTATTTTATGCTCTACATCTCCCAACCGTACTCCCCTCACCTCACTCGAGTCCCTTATCCTTTGAGCCAGTGGTTCCAGACTCAGGATAAAAATAATTGGGGACAGAGGGCATCCCTGTCTTGTTCCGTTTGTTATGTCAAATTTCCCTGACATCGTGCTATTGACCAGCACAGAGGCAGACGGTTGGGAGTACAGAGCCTGAACACTTTTCAACATCTCCTCACCAAAACCCATCTTCTTTAATACTGCGAATGCATATGTCCAATTGATGCGGTCAAAAGCTTTCTCCGCATCAAGGGCCACAAACAGACTGGGAATTTTTTTCTTGTTACAAAAGTGTATATGGTGCAAGACACTTCTTGAACTGTCAGAAGTCTGTCTAAATTTTACAAAACCCACTTGATCGGGATGTATGAGATATTGGATAACATCCTGCACCCTTTCTGCCAGTATTTTTGCATAGACCTTGATGTCTGCATTCAGGAGGGATATGGGTCTATAGTTTTCTATCTTGGTGGGATCTTTGTCCGGTTTGGGGATTACCACTATGGTGGCTCTCAGCATATCTGCACTACATGTTCCTTTTGATTTTATAAAATTTAGGGTGTTTGTTAAATAGGGGACCAGATTTTCCTGAAATGTTTTATAATATTCCACAGGGAATCCGTCTGGACCAGGAGCCTTATTACATTTGAGATTTTTTATTGCCAGAGAGACCTCTCCCTCAGAGAAGGGTGCATCAAGCATTTCCCTTTGCTCAGAAGACAGAGATCTCAACTCTACTCCTCCCAGGAAATTATCTATCATCTCCTCTGTAGGAGGGGGATAAGTCCCATTTTTCCCTATATTGTAAAGGTTTGAGTAGTATTTTTCAAAAGCCAAAGCTATGTCCCTTGGCTTTTCTATATTCACTGAGTTCTGGGAAAGTTTTTTAATTAAATGCTTTTTATTTATGGGTTTGAATCTATTTGCCATAGTTTTTGAGTTTTTGTTGTTATTTATGTAGAACCCTGCCCTGTTAAACAGAGTCTTTTTTTCGTAAATATTTATGAGAAGATTTCTAAATTCCAATCTAAGGGAGTATAACTCCTTGTATTTAGTAAAAGATTTTTCCACTTTGGCCTGGTCTTCAAGTTTTTTGATTTGTTCTAGTAACAGCCTCTGTTTGCTCTCTCTTTCCCTCTTTTGTCTTGAGGCCATCTGAATTAAGTGGCCTCTAATGACACATTTATGTGCTAACCATAAGGTTTCAGGGGAGATTTCCTGGGAGTCATTTTCTTTAAAATAATTCATTATAGTGTTTTTTATTGTTGCTATATTATCTGGGGAGTCTACTACAAATTTGCTATATCTCCAATTGTAGTGTCTTTGAGTCGAAGAGGAAACCTGTAATGTTAATAGAATTGGAGCATGGTCCGACCATGTGATGGGGCCAGTTTGGAAATCTATATACGAATCTAGTAAGGAAAAACTGGTAAATATATGATCTATTTTGGTATAAGATCTGTTGTGTGGGCAGAATCTGGTGTATTCTCTAGAATTAGGGTTCAATATTTTACAACTGTCGTGCAGGTTAGCATTGCTCAGCCACTTCCCCAAATTCACACTTCTGTAGTATGGAGCAGAGGATGAGCAATCAGTGCTTGGGTCAACAATACAATTAAAGTCTCCCCCCCATATGATTTGTCCCTTGCTAAATTTGGATAATTTTCTTTTGACTTTATTGAGAAAGCTAATTTGTCTCACATTAGGGGCGTATACATTAACCACAGTGTATTCCATTCCCTCCAAGGTAAAATTGATGATTAAATATCTGCCTTTATTGTCTTTATAAACATCTGAAATAACCACTGGTAGGTCTCTGTGGAAGGCAATGGCCACCCCAGCTTTTTTCCCTCCCTCGTTGTTGGAGAAGAAAATCTGAGGATAATCTTTGTTTTTAAATCTGTTATTATCAGTTTCCAGGAGGTGGGTTTCCTGTATCATAGCAACATTTGCTTTCAATCTTTTGATCTCCTTCCACAGAGCATACCTTTTAAAGGGACTATTAAGCCCATTTACATTAAATGATAGGATTTTCAACTCCATAATATATCAAAAAGAAAGAAATGTGTTAAATAACTCAATAAGATAGAATAGTCCATCTGGACATATATCCAAGAAGAGTGGTATTTCTCTAGAAATTTGTTGTCAGTGCCTGGTGTGCCTGTGAATAGAAACATGTTATAACCTGGAATAACCTAGAACAAAACAAACTTGTTAACAAGGAAGGTGAATTTCTCAAAAGAAATGATACCAAGAGAAATCTCTCGGTTAGTGTTTGGGGATGAAAGTTCAGGCCAAGAGCCAGGGTCAACACCTACCAAGTCCATTATCTTTTCTTTTGTGTGGTCCAGGACTGTGACAAACGTCTTGGCTGTCGTGAAGAGTTGCTCCTCTCTTGATTGTAGGATAAAGATGAGTTCTTCATTGGAGGAATACCAAGGTCCTGAAAGAATCTATCACAGTTATCAATGTTAGATAAGGCAAAAGTAGTGTTTTCCTTCATGACCAATATTTTTGTAGGAAAGCCCCATCTGTATAGCACCCTGTGCTCCCGTAGGTGTGCAGTGATAGGGAAAAAGTCTCTCCTTTTTTGCAACGTGGCTTTTGAAAAGTCTGCAAAGATCTTAATACCCTCATATGGTCTTGGTAAGATGGGTGACTGCTTGCTCTTCCTCAAAATGTCCTCCTTTGTCAGAAAATAGTGAAAGAATGCAATAACATCCCGCGGAGCTCTTTCAGGGGCATATTTGGACTTAGGTAGTCTGTGTATGCGTTCTATTAAGAGGTCTCCTTTGGAAGCACCTGGGAGCATAGCATGGAGCATTTTTTGCACATATGAATCAAGATCTCTGTCCTTGACATTCTCAGGTATTCCTCTGAATTTAAGGTTGTTTCTCCTACTCCTGTCCTCTTGTTCTATCAGTCTTGACTTTAGGAAGGTAACTTCTTTCTCTAAGGCATAATGTTCGTCTATCAAATTGTTGTGAGACTGGACTATCTCCTCCATTTTCGACTCCAAGTGATTCACCCTCTGACCCAGACTGTCTATATTGTTTTGGAGGTTTGTATTATATCCCTCTAGTTGTTTTTGGAATGTCTTTGCAAGAAGGCACACCATATTTTTTATGAACATTTCTGAAGCTGCTTTGTTGGTAGCCTCTACCTCAGTCAAAACATGTAAAAAGTTTTCAGGCATGGGGTTATCTGGAGTGCAGAAGTCCTCCATCTGCGTCTCACTTTGCAGCTCAGCCGAGCTACTGCTTAATCTGCAGCTATTTTGTGAGGCAGGGGACAGTTCCCTCTGTGGTGGCGTTAGAGGGGTGTCTGAAATTGTGGAGATATCTGGACAAGATGAGGAGGCCCTTATTGTATTTGTGGCCTCCATAGCGGCTGTGAGCGTTGCTGCTGTGCAAGATTTCACAGGCTGCGCAAGATTTTTGCTTAAGGTACGCAATTTGCGTACTTGCTGCGCAATCCCGTCTGTTTCCCGGTTAATCTCGCGATATTTTGCCTCCTTCTTCTCAGCGCTACTTTTAACACTGAATTTAGCGCTTTCTTTAATATATGGAGCGGCGGTTTTTGCAGGGATGGGGGCAGACTTACCCCCTGACTTGAATACTGCGTGTTTCAGTCTCTGTGGCGTTCTCTCCCGCTGTGCGCCGCTCAGGCTGGGGCTGCAGGCTGTGGCTGCTGTGTGGCGGGCGCCATCTTGGCTCCTCAGCATGAGGGGAGAGCGCTCCAGATTTTTTGATTTTCCTGCTTTTCTATTAAGCGGATCCATTATGTGGGGGCACCGCTGGTGCCTATGGAGGTTCCCACAAGTTTTCAGCCAGTCCTGGCTTGTAAGTCGCTTGTTAATAGCGCTTGGTAGGCTGCACTGTGGAGGAGCTCAGAGCTCAGGCTTCCATTCAGCTCAGACGCTGGCCACGCCCCCCAATGTTTTGAATTTTCTCCAAAAGTAAAGTAGTTGCAAACTCATGCTTTTAGAGACTTGTTTGGGCTCACGAGAGGAGTAGAAAAACATCAAAAATTTCAGTCCTGCATGATTCTACCAAGAAATGTGTGTTCATTGAAACCGCTGGTTTTTGATAGTTTGGGCCCTATTGAATAATGAATGTTTTGAATTTTCTCCAAAAGTAAAGTAGTTGCAAACTCATCCTTTTAGAAACTTGTTTGGGCTGTTGAGAGGAGTAAAAAACCATCAAAAATTTCAATCCTGCATGATTCTACCAAGAAATGTGATTCTTCATTCAAAACGCTGGTTTTTGCTATTGGGCTCTATTGAATAATGAATGTTTTGAATTTTCTCCAAAAGTAAAGTAGTTGCAAACTCATGCTTTTAGAGACTTGTTTGGGCTCATGAGAGGAGTAGAAAAACATCAAAAATTTCAGTCCTGCATGATTCTACCAAGAAATGTGTGTTCATTGAAACCGCTGGTTTTTGATAGTTTGGGCCCTATTGAATAATGAATGTTTTGAATTTTCTCCAAAAGTAAAGTAGTTGCAAACTCATCCTTTTAGAAACTTGTTTGGGCTGTTGAGAGGAGTAAAAAACCATCAAAAATTTCAATCCTGCATGATTCTACCAAGAAATGTGATTCTTCATTCAAAACGCTGGTTTTTGCTATTGGGCTCTATTGAATAATGAATGTTTTGAATTTTCTCCAAAAGTAAAGTAGTTGCAAACTCATGCTTTTAGAGACTTGTTTGGGCTCATGAGAGGAGTAGAAAAACATCAAAAATTTCAGTCCTGCATGATTCTACCAAGAAATGTGTGTTCATTGAAACCGCTGGTTTTTGATAGTTTGGGCCCTATTGAATAATGAATGTTTTGAATTTTCTCCAAAAGTAAAGTAGTTGCAAACTCATCCTTTGAGAAACTTGTTTGGGCTGTTGAGAGGAGTAAAAAACCATCAAAAATTTCAATCCTGCATGATTCTACCAAGAAATGTGATTCTTCATTCAAAACGCTGGTTTTTGCTATTGGGCTCTATTGAATAATGAATGTTTTGAATTTTCTCCAAAAGTAAAGTAGTTGCAAACTCATGCTTTTAGAGACTTGTTTGGGCTCATGAGAGGAGTAGAAAAACATCAAAAATTTCTGTCCTGCATGATTCTACCAAGAAATGTGTGTTCATTGAAACCGCTGGTTTTTGGTAGTTTGGGCCCTATTGAATAATGAATGTTTTGAATTTTCTCCAAAAGTAAAGTAGTTGCAAACTCATCCTTTTAGAAACTTGTTTGGGCTGTTGAGAGGAGTAAAAAACCATCAAAAATTTCAATCCTGCATGATTCTACCAAGAAATGTGATTCTTCATTCAAAACGCTGGTTTTTGCTATTGGGCTCTATTGAATAATGAATGTTTTGAATTTTCTCCAAAAGTAAAGTAGTTGCAAACTCATGCTTTTAGAGACTTGTTTGGGCTCATGAGAGGAGTAGAAAAACATCAAAAATTTCTGTCCTGCATGATTCTTCCAAGAAATGTGTGTTCATTGAAACCGCTGGTTTTTGATAGTTTGGGCCCTATTGAATAATGAATGTTTTGAATTTTCTCCAAAAGTAAAGTAGTTGCAAACTCATCCTTTTAGAAACTTGTTTGGGCTGTTGAGAGGAGTAAAAAACCATCAAAAATTTCAATCCTGCAGGATTTTACCAAGAAATGTGATTCTTCATTCAAAACCTGATTTTTGCTATTGGGCTCTATTGAATAGTGAATGTTTTGAATTTTCTCCAAAAGTAAAGTAGTTGCAAACTCATGCTTTTAGAGACTAGTTTGGGCTCATGAGAGGAGTAGAAAAACATCAAAAATTTCAGTCCTGCATGATTCTACCAAGAAATGTGTGTTCATTGAAACCGCTGGTTTTTGATAGTTTGGGCCCTATTGAATAATGAATGTTTTGAATTTTCTCCAAAAGTAAAGTAGTTGCAAACTCATCCTTTTAGAAACTTGTTTGAGCTGTTGAGAGGAGTAAAAAACCATCAAAAATTTCAATCCTGCATGATTCTACCAAGAAATCTGATTCTTCATTCAAAACGCTGGTTTTTGCTATTGGGCTCTATTGAATAATGAATGTTTTGAATTTTCTCCAAAAGTAAAGTAGTTGCAAACTCATGCTTTTAGAGATTTGTTTGGGCTCATGAGAGGAGTAGAAAAACATCAAAAATTTCAGTCCTGCATGATTCTACCAAGAAATGTGTGTTCATTGAAACCGCTGGTTTTTGATAGTTTGGGCCCTATTGAATGAATGTTTTAAATTTTCTCCAAAAGTAAAGTAGTTGCAAACTCATCCTTTTAGAAACTTGTTTGGGCTGTTGAGAGGAGTAAAAAACCATCAAAAATTTCATTCCTGCATGATTTTACCAAGAAATGTGATTCTTCATTCAAAACCTGATTTTTGCTATTGGGCTCTATTGAATAGTGAATGTTTTGAATTTTCTCCAAAAGTAAAGTAGTTGCAAACTCATGCTTTTAGAGACTTGTTTGGGATCATGAGAGGAGTAGAAAAACATCAAAAATTTCAGTCCTGCATGATTCTACCAAGAAATGTGTGTTCATTCAAACCGCTGGTTTTTGATAGTTTGGGCCCTATTGAATAATGAATGTTTTGAATTTTCTCCAAAAGTAAAGTAGTTGCAAACTCATGCTTTTAGAGACTTGTTTGGGCTCATGAGAGGAGTAGAAAAACATCAAAAATTTCAGTCCTGCATGATTCTACCAAGAAATGTGTGTTCATTCAAACCGCTGGTTTTTGATAGTTTGGGCCCTATTGAATAATGAATGTTTTGAATTTTCTCCAAAAGTAAAGTAGTTGCAAACTCATCCTTTTAGAAACTTGTTTGGGCTGTTGAGAGGAGTAAAAAACCATCAAAAATTTCAATCCTGCATGATTCTACCAAGAAATGTGATTCTTCATTCAAAACGCTGGTTTTTGCTATTGGGCTCTATTGAATAATGAATGTTTTGAATTTTCTCCAAAAGTAAAGTAGTTGCAAACTCATGCTTTTAGAGACTTGTTTGGGCTCATGAGAGGAGTAGAAAAACATCAAAAATTTCAGTCCTGCATGATTCTACCAAGAAATGTGTGTTCATTGAAACCGCTGGTTTTTGATAGTTTGGGCCCTATTGAATAATGAATGTTTTGAATTTTCTCCAAAAGTAAAGTAGTTGCAAACTCATCCTTTTAGAAACTTGTTTGGGCTGTTGAGAGGAGTAAAAAACCATCAAAAATTTCAATCCTGCATGATTCTACCAAGAAATGTGATTCTTCATTCAAAACGCTGGTTTTTGCTATTGGGCTCTATTGAATAATGAATGTTTTGAATTTTCTCCAAAAGTAAAGTAGTTGCAAACTCATGCTTTTAGAGACTTGTTTGGGCTCACGAGAGGAGTAGAAAAACATCAAAAATTTCAGTCCTGCATGATTCTACCAAGAAATGTGTGTTCATTGAAACCGCTGGTTTTTGATAGTTTGGGCCCTATTGAATAATGAATGTTTTGAATTTTCTCCAAAAGTAAAGTAGTTGCAAACTCATCCTTTTAGAAACTTGTTTGGGCTGTTGAGAGGAGTAAAAAACCATCAAAAATTTCAATCCTGCATGATTCTACCAAGAAATGTGATTCTTCATTCAAAACGCTGGTTTTTGCTATTGGGCTCTATTGAATAATGAATGTTTTGAATTTTCTCCAAAAGTAAAGTAGTTGCAAACTCATGCTTTTAGAGACTTGTTTGGGCTCATGAGAGGAGTAGAAAAACATCAAAAATTTCAGTCCTGCATGATTCTACCAAGAAATGTGTGTTCATTGAAACCGCTGGTTTTTGATAGTTTGGGCCCTATTGAATAATGAATGTTTTGAATTTTCTCCAAAAGTAAAGTAGTTGCAAACTCATCCTTTTAGAAACTTGTTTGGGCTGTTGAGAGGAGTAAAAAACCATCAAAAATTTCAATCCTGCATGATTCTACCAAGAAATGTGATTCTTCATTCAAAACGCTGGTTTTTGCTATTGGGCTCTATTGAATAATGAATGTTTTGAATTTTCTCCAAAAGTAAAGTAGTTGCAAACTCATGCTTTTAGAGACTTGTTTGGGCTCATGAGAGGAGTAGAAAAACATCAAAAATTTCAGTCCTGCATGATTCTACCAAGAAATGTGTGTTCATTGAAACCGCTGGTTTTTGATAGTTTGGGCCCTATTGAATAATGAATGTTTTGAATTTTCTCCAAAAGTAAAGTAGTTGCAAACTCATCCTTTGAGAAACTTGTTTGGGCTGTTGAGAGGAGTAAAAAACCATCAAAAATTTCAATCCTGCATGATTCTACCAAGAAATGTGATTCTTCATTCAAAACGCTGTTTTTTGCTATTGGGCTCTATTGAATAATGAATGTTTTGAATTTTCTCCAAAAGTAAAGTAGTTGCAAACTCATGCTTTTAGAGACTTGTTTGGGCTCATGAGAGGAGTAGAAAAACATCAAAAATTTCTGTCCTGCATGATTCTACCAAGAAATGTGTGTTCATTGAAACCGCTGGTTTTTGGTAGTTTGGGCCCTATTGAATAATGAATGTTTTGAATTTTCTCCAAAAGTAAAGTAGTTGCAAACTCATCCTTTTAGAAACTTGTTTGGGCTGTTGAGAGGAGTAAAAAACCATCAAAAATTTCAATCCTGCATGATTCTACCAAGAAATGTGATTCTTCATTCAAAACGCTGGTTTTTGCTATTGGGCTCTATTGAATAATGAATGTTTTGAATTTTCTCCAAAAGTAAAGTAGTTGCAAACTCATGCTTTTAGAGACTTGTTTGGGCTCATGAGAGGAGTAGAAAAACATCAAAAATTTCTGTCCTGCATGATTCTTCCAAGAAATGTGTGTTCATTGAAACCGCTGGTTTTTGATAGTTTGGGCCCTATTGAATAATGAATGTTTTGAATTTTCTCCAAAAGTAAAGTAGTTGCAAACTCATCCTTTTAGAAACTTGTTTGGGCTGTTGAGAGGAGTAAAAAACCATCAAAAATTTCAATCCTGCAGGATTTTACCAAGAAATGTGATTCTTCATTCAAAACCTGATTTTTGCTATTGGGCTCTATTGAATAGTGAATGTTTTGAATTTTCTCCAAAAGTAAAGTAGTTGCAAACTCATGCTTTTAGAGACTAGTTTGGGCTCATGAGAGGAGTAGAAAAACATCAAAAATTTCAGTCCTGCATGATTCTACCAAGAAATGTGTGTTCATTGAAACCGCTGGTTTTTGATAGTTTGGGCCCTATTGAATAATGAATGTTTTGAATTTTCTCCAAAAGTAAAGTAGTTGCAAACTCATCCTTTTAGAAACTTGTTTGGGCTGTTGAGAGGAGTAAAAAACCATCAAAAATTTCAATCCTGCATGATTTTACCAAGAAATGTGATTCTTCATTCAAAACCTGATTTTTGCTATTGGGCTCTATTGAATAGTGAATGTTTTGAATTTTCTCCAAAAGTAAAGTAGTTGCAAACTCATGCTTTTAGAGACTTGTTTGGGCTCATGAGATGAGTAGAAAAACATCAAAAATTTCAGTCCTGCATGATTCTACCAAGACATGTGTGTTCATTGAAACGGCTGGTTTTTGATAGTTTGGGCCCTATTGAATAATGAATGTTTTGAATTTTCTCCAAAAGTAAAGTAGTTGCAAACTCATCCTTTTAGAAACTTGTTTGGGCTGTTGAGAGGAGTAAAAAACCATCAAAAATTTCAATCCTGCATGATTCTGCCAAGAAATGTGATTCTTCATTCAAAACGCTGGTTTTTGCTATTGGGCTCTATTGAATAATGAATGTTTTGAATTTTCTCCAAAAGTAAAGTAGTTGCAAACTCATGCTTTTAGAGACTTGTTTGGGCTCATGAGAGGAGTAGAAAAACATCAAAAATTTCAGTCCTGCATGATTCTACCAAGAAATGTGTGTTCATTCAAACCGCTGGTTTTTGATAGTTTGGGCCCTAATGAATAATGAATGTTTTGAATTTTCTCCAAAAGTAAAGTAGTTGCAAACTCATGCTTTTAGAGACTTGTTTGGGCTCATGAGATGAGTAGAAAAACATCAAAAATTTCAGTCCTGCATGATTCTACCAAGAAATGTGTGTTCATTGAAACCGCTGGTTTTTGATAGTTTGGGCCCTATTGAATAATGAATGTTTTGAATTTTCTTCAAAAGTAAAGTAGTTGCAAACTCATCCTTTTAGAAACTTGTTTGGGCTGTTGAGAGGAGTAAAAAACCATCAAAAATTTCAATCCTGCATGATTCTACCAAGAAATGTGATTCTTCATTCAAAACGCTGGTTTTTGCTATTGGGCTCTATTGAATAATGAATGTTTTGAATTTTCTCCAAAAGTAAAGTAGTTGCAAACTCATGCTTTTAGAGACTTGTTTGGGCTCATGAGAGGAGTAGAAAAACATCAAAAATTTCAGTCCTGCATGATTCTACCAAGAAATGTGTGTTCATTGAAACCGCTGGTTTTTGATAGTTTGGGCCCTATTGAATAATGAATGTTTTGAATTTTCTCCAAAAATAAAGTAGTTGCAAACTCATCCTTTTAGAAACTTGTTTGGGCTGTTGAGAGGAGTAAAAAACCATCAAAAATTTCAATCCTGCATGATTCTACCAAGAAATGTGATTCTTCATTCAAAACGCTGGTTTTTGCTATTGGGCTCTATTGAATAATGAATGTTTTGAATTTTCTCCAAAAGTAAAGTAGTTGCAAACTCATGCTTTTAGAGATTTGTTTGGGCTCATGAGAGGAGTAGAAAAACATCAAAAATTTCAGTCCTGCATGATTCTACCAAGAAATGTGTGTTCATTGAAACCACTGGTTTTTGATAGTTTGGGCCCTATTGAATAATGAATGTTTTAAATTTTCTCCAAAAGTAAAGTAGTTGCAAACTCATCCTTTTAGAAACTTGTTTGGGCTGTTGAGAGGAGTAAAAAACCATCAAAAATTTCAATCCTGCATGATTTTACCAAGAAATGTGATTCTTCATTCAAAACATGATTTTTGCTATTGGGCTCTATTGAATAGTGAATGTTTTGAATTTTCTCCAAAAGTAAAGTAGTTGCAAACTCATGCTTTTAGAGACTTGTTTGGGCTCATGAGAGGAGTAGAAAAACATCAAAAATTTCAGTCCTGCATGATTCTACCAAGAAATGTGTGTTCATTCAAACCGCTGGTTTTTGATAGTTTGGGCCCTATTGAATAATGAATGTTTTGAATTTTCTCCAAAAGTAAAGTAGTTGCAAACTCATGCTTTTAGAGACTTGTTTGGGCTCATGAGAGGAGTAGAAAAACATCAAAAATTTCAGTCCTGCATGATTCTACCAAGAAATGTGTGTTCATTGAAACCGCTGGTTTTTGATAGTTTGGGCCCTATTGAATAATGAATGTTTTGAATTTTCTCCAAAAGTAAAGTGGTTGCAAACTCATCCTTTTAGAAACTTGTTTATGCTGTTGAGAGGAGTAAAAAACCATCAAAAATTTCAATCCTGCATGATTCTACCAAGAAATGTGATTCTTCATTCAAAACGCTGGTTTTTGCTATTGGGCTCTATTGAATAATGAATGTTTTGAATTTTCTCCAAAAGTAAAGTAGTTGCAAACTCATGCTTTTAGAGACTTGTTTGGGCTCATGAGAGGAGTAGAAAAACATCAAAAATTTCAGTCCTGCATGATTCTACCAAGAAATGTGTGTTCATTGAAACCGCTGGTTTTTGATAGTTTGGGCCCTATTGAATAATGAATGTTTTGTATTTTCTCCAAAAGTAAAGTAGTTGCAAACTCATCCTTTTAGAAACTTGTTTGGGCTGTTGAGAGGAGTAAAAAACCATCAAAAATTTCAATCCTGCATGATTCTACCAAGAAATGTGATTCTTCATTCAAAACGCTGGTTTTTGCTATTGGGCTCTATTGAATAATGAATGTTTTGAATTTTCTCCAAAAGTAAAGTAGTTGCAAACTCATGCTTTTAGAGACTTGTTTGGGCTCATGAGAGGAGTAGAAAAACATCAAAAATTTCAGTCCTGCATGATTCTACCAAGAAATGTGTGTTCATTGAAACCGCTGGTTTTTGATAGTTTGGGCCCTATTGAATATTGAATGTTTTGAATTTTCTCCAAAAGTAAAGTAGTTGCAAACTCATCCTTTTAGAAACTTGTTTGGGCTGTTGAGAGGAGTAAAAAACCATCAAAAATTTCAATCCTGCATGATTCTACCAAGAAATGTGATTCTTCATTCAAAACGCTGGTTTTTGCTATTGGGCTCTATTGAATAATGAATGTTTTGAATTTTCTCCAAAAGTAAAGTAGTTGCAAACTCATGCTTTTAGAGACTTGTTTGGGCTGTTGAGAGGAGTAGAAAAACATCAAAAATTTCAGTCCTGCATGATTCTACCAAGAAATGTGTGTTCATTGAAACCGCTGGTTTTTGATAGTTTGGGCCCTATTGAATAATGAATGTTTTGAATTTTCTCCAAAAGTAAAGTAGTTGCAAACTCATCCTTTTAGAAACTTGTTTGGGCTGTTGAGAGGAGTAAAAAACCATCAAAAATTTCAATCCTGCATGATTTTACCAAGAAATGTGATTCTTCATTCAAAACCTGATTTTTGCTATTGGGCTCTATTGAATAGTGAATGTTATGAATTTTCTCCAAAAATAAAGTAGTTGCAAACTCATGCTTTTAGAGACTTGTTTGGGCTCATGAGAGGAGTAGAAAAACATCAAAAATTTCAGTCCTGCATGATTCTACCAAGAAATGTGTTCATTCAAACGGCTCGTTTTTGATAGTTTGGGCCCTATTGAATAATGAATGTTTTGAATTTTCTCCAAAAGTAAAGTAGTTGCAAACTCATCCTTTTAGAAACTTGTTTGGGCTGTTGAGAGGAGTAAAAAACCATCAAAAATTTCAATCCTGCATGATTTTACCAAGAAATGTGATTCTTCATTCAAAACCTGATTTTTGCTATTGGGCTCTATTGAATAGTGAATGTTTTGAATTTTCTCCAAAAGTAAAGTAGTTGCAAACTCATGCTTTTAGAGACTTGTTTGGGCTCATGAGATGAGTAGAAAAACATCAAAAATTTCAGTCCTGCATGATTCTACCAAGACATGTGTGTTCATTGAAACGGCTGGTTTTTGATAGTTTGGGCCCTATTGAATAATGAATGTTTTGAATTTTCTCCAAAAGTAAAGTAGTTGCAAACTCATCCTTTTAGAAACTTGTTTGGGCTGTTGAGAGGAGTAAAAAACCATCAAAAATTTCAATCCTGCATGATTCTGCCAAGAAATGTGATTCTTCATTCAAAACGCTGGTTTTTGCTATTGGGCTCTATTGAATAATGAATGTTTTGAATTTTCTCCAAAAGTAAAGTAGTTGCAAACTCATGCTTTTAGAGACTTGTTTGGGCTCATGAGAGGAGTAGAAAAACATCAAAAATTTCAGTCCTGCATGATTCTACCAAGAAATGTGTGTTCATTCAAACCGCTGGTTTTTGATAGTTTGGGCCCTATTGAATAATGAATGTTTTGAATTTTCTCCAAAAGTAAAGTAGTTGCAAACTCATGCTTTTAGAGACTTGTTTGGGCTCATGAGATGAGTAGAAAAACATCAAAAATTTCAGTCCTGCATGATTCTACCAAGAAATGTGTGTTCATTGAAACCGCTGGTTTTTGATAGTTTGGGCCCTATTGAATAATGAATGTTTTGAATTTTCTTCAAAAGTAAAGTAGTTGCAAACTCATCCTTTTAGAAACTTGTTTGGGCTGTTGAGAGGAGTAAAAAACCATCAAAAATTTCAATCCTGCATGATTCTACCAAGAAATGTGATTCTTCATTCAAAACGCTGGTTTTTGCTATTGGGCTCTATTGAATAATGAATGTTTTGAATTTTCTCCAAAAGTAAAGTAGTTGCAAACTCATGCTTTTAGAGACTTGTTTGGGCTCATGAGAGGAGTAGAAAAACATCAAAAATTTCAGTCCTGCATGATTCTACCAAGAAATGTGTGTTCATTGAAACCGCTGGTTTTTGATAGTTTGGGCCCTATTGAATAATGAATGTTTTGAATTTTCTCCAAAAGTAAAGTAGTTGCAAACTCATCCTTTTAGAAACTTGTTTGGGCTGTTGAGAGGAGTAAAAAACCATCAAAAATTTCAATCCTGCATGATTCTACCAAGAAATGTGATTCTTCATTCAAAACGCTGGTTTTTGCTATTGGGCTCTATTGAATAATGAATGTTTTGAATTTTCTCCAAAAGTAAAGTAGTTGCAAACTCATGCTTTTAGAGATTTGTTTGGGCTCATGAGAGGAGTAGAAAAACATCAAAAATTTCAGTCCTGCATGATTCTACCAAGAAATGTGTGTTCATTGAAACCGCTGGTTTTTGATAGTTTGGGCCCTATTGAATAATGAATGTTTTGAATTTTCTCCAAAAGTAAAGTAGTTGCAAACTCATCCTTTTAGAAACTTGTTTGGGCTGTTGAGAGGAGTAAAAAACCATCAAAAATTTCAATCCTGCAGGATTTTACCAAGAAATGTGATTCTTCATTCAAAACCTGATTTTTGCTATTGGGCTCTATTGAATAGTGAATGTTTTGAATTTTCTCCAAAAGTAAAGTAGTTGCAAACTCATGCTTTTAGAGACTAGTTTGGGCTCATGAGAGGAGTAGAAAAACATCAAAAATTTCAGTCCTGCATGATTCTACCAAGAAATGTGTGTTCATTGAAACCGCTGGTTTTTGATAGTTTGGGCCCTATTGAATAATGAATGTTTTGAATTTTCTCCAAAAGTAAAGTAGTTGCAAACTCATCCTTTTAGAAACTTGTTTGGGCTGTTGAGAGGAGTAAAAAACCATCAAAAATTTCAATCCTGCATGATTTTACCAAGAAATGTGATTCTTCATTCAAAACCTGATTTTTGCTATTGGGCTCTATTGAATAGTGAATGTTTTGAATTTTCTCCAAAAGTAAAGTAGTTGCAAACTCATGCTTTTAGAGACTTGTTTGGGCTCATGAGATGAGTAGAAAAACATCAAAAATTTCAGTCCTGCATGATTCTACCAAGACATGTGTGTTCATTGAAACGGCTGGTTTTTGATAGTTTGGGCCCTATTGAATAATGAATGTTTTGAATTTTCTCCAAAAGTAAAGTAGTTGCAAACTCATCCTTTTAGAAACTTGTTTGGGCTGTTGAGAGGAGTAAAAAACCATCAAAAATTTCAATCCTGCATGATTTTACCAAGAAATGTGATTCTTCATTCAAAACATGATTTTTGCTATTGGGCTCTATTGAATAGTGAATGTTTTGAATTTTCTCCAAAAGTAAAGTAGTTGCAAACTCATGCTTTTAGAGACTTGTTTGGGCTCATGAGAGGAGTAGAAAAACATCAAAAATTTCAGTCCTGCATGATTCTACCAAGAAATGTGTGTTCATTCAAACCGCTGGTTTTTGATAGTTTGGGCAATATTGAATAATGAATGTTTTGAATTTTCTCCAAAAGTAAAGTAGTTGCAAACTCATGCTTTTAGAGACTTGTTTGGGCTCATGAGAGGAGTAGAAAAACATCAAAAATTTCAGTCCTGCATGATTCTACCAAGAAATGTGTGTTCATTGAAACCGCTGGTTTTTGATAGTTTGGGCCCTATTGAATAATGAATGTTTTGAACTTTCTCCAAAAGTAAAGTGGTTGCAAACTCATCCTTTTAGAAACTTGTTTATGCTGTTGAGAGGAGTAAAAAACCATCAAAAATTTCAATCCTGCATGATTCTACCAAGAAATGTGATTCTTCATTCAAAACGCTGGTTTTTGCTATTGGGCTCTATTGAATAATGAATGTTTTGAATTTTCTCCAAAAGTAAAGTAGTTGCAAACTCATGCTTTTAGAGACTTGTTTGGGCTCATGAGAGGAGTAGAAAAACATCAAAAATTTCAGTCCTGCATGATTCTACCAAGAAATGTGTGTTCATTGAAACCGCTGGTTTTTGATAGTTTGGGCCCTATTGAATAATGAATGTTTTGAATTTTCTCCAAAAGTAAAGTAGTTGCAAACTCATCCTTTTAGAAACTTGTTTGGGCTGTTGAGAGGAGTAAAAAACCATCAAAAATTTCAATCCTGCATGATTTTACCAAGAAATGTGATTCTTCATTCAAAACCTGATTTTTGCTATTGGGCTCTATTGAATAGTGAATGTTATGAATTTTCTCCAAAAGTAAAGTAGTTGCAAACTCATGCTTTTAGAGACTTGTTTGGGCTCATGAGAGGAGTAGAAAAACATCAAAAATTTCAGTCCTGCATGATTCTACCAAGAAATGTGTTCATTCAAACCGCTCGTTTTTGATAGTTTGGGCCCTATTGAATAATGAATGTTTTGAATTTTCTCCAAAAGTAAAGTAGTTGCAAACTCATCCTTTTAGAAACTTGTTTGGGCTGTTGAGAGGAGTAAAAAACCATCAAAAATTTCAATCCTGCATGATTTTACCAAGAAATGTGATTCTTCATTCAAAACATGATTTTTGCTATTGGGCTCTATTGAATAGTGAATGTTTTGAATTTTCTCCAAAAGTAAAGTAGTTGCAAACTCATGCTTTTAGAGACTTGTTTGGGCTCATGAGATGAGTAGAAAAACATCAAAAATTTCAGTCCTGCATGATTCTACCAAGACATGTGTGTTCATTGAAACGGCTGGTTTTTGATAGTTTGGGCCCTATTGAATAATGAATGTTTTGAATTTTCTCCAAAAGTAAAGTAGTTGCAAACTCATCCTTTTAGAAACTTGTTTGGGCTGTTGAGAGGAGTAAAAAACCATCAAAAATTTCAATCCTGCATGATTCTGCCAAGAAATGTGATTCTTCATTCAAAACGCTGGTTTTTGCTATTGGGCTCTATTGAATAATGAATGTTTTGAATTTTCTCCAAAAGTAAAGTAGTTGCAAACTCATGCTTTTAGAGACTTGTTTGGGCTCATGAGAGGAGTAGAAAAACATCAAAAATTTCAGTCCTGCATGATTCTACCAAGAAATGTGTGTTCATTGAAACCGCTGGTTTTTGATAGTTTGGGCCCTATTGAATAATGAATGTTTTGTATTTTCTCCAAAAGTAAAGTAGTTGCAAACTCATCCTTTTAGAAACTTGTTTGGGCTGTTGAGAGGAGTAAAAAACCATCAAAAATTTCAATCCTGCATGATTCTACCAAGAAATGTGATTCTTCATTCAAAACGCTGGTTTTTGCTATTGGGCTCTATTGAATAATGAATGTTTTGAATTTTCTCCAAAAGTAAAGTAGTTGCAAACTCATGCTTTTAGAGACTTGTTTGGGCTCATGAGAGGAGTAGAAAAACATCAAAAATTTCAGTCCTGCATGATTCTACCAAGAAATGTGTGTTCATTGAAACCGCTGGTTTTTGATAGTTTGGGCCCTATTGAATAATGAATGTTTTGAATTTTCTCCAAAAGTAAAGTAGTTGCAAACTCATCCTTTTAGAAACTTGTTTGGGCTGTTGAGAGGAGTAAAAAACCATCAAAAATTTCAATCCTGCATGATTCTACCAAGAAATGTGATTCTTCATTCAAAACGCTGGTTTTTGCTATTGGGCTCTATTGAATAATGAATGTTTTGAATTTTCTCCAAAAGTAAAGTAGTTGCAAACTCATGCTTTTAGAGACTTGTTTGGGCTGTTGAGAGGAGTAGAAAAACATCAAAAATTTCAGTCCTGCATGATTCTACCAAGAAATGTTTGTTCATTGAAACCGCTGGTTTTTGATAGTTTGGGCCCTATTGAATAATGAATGTTTTGAATTTTCTCCAAAAGTAAAGTAGTTGCAAACTCATCCTTTTAGAAACTTGTTTGGGCTGTTGAGAGGAGTAAAAAACCATCAAAAATTTCAATCCTGCATGATTTTACCAAGAAATGTGATTCTTCATTCAAAACCTGATTTTTGCTATTGGGCTCTATTGAATAGTGAATGTTATGAATTTTCTCCAAAAGTAAAGTAGTTGCAAACTCATGCTTTTAGAGACTTGTTTGGGCTCATGAGAGGAGTAGAAAAACATCAAAAATTTCAGTCCTGCATGATTCTACCAAGAAATGTGTTCATTCAAACCGCTCGTTTTTGATAGTTTGGGCCCTATTGAATAATGAATGTTTTGAATTTTCTCCAAAAGTAAAGTAGTTGCAAACTCATCCTTTTAGAAACTTGTTTGGGCTGTTGAGAGGAGTAAAAAACCATCAAAAATTTCAATCCTGCATGATTTTACCAAGAAATGTGATTCTTCATTCAAAACATGATTTTTGCTATTGGGCTCTATTGAATAGTGAATGTTTTGAATTTTCTCCAAAAGTAAAGTAGTTGCAAACTCATGCTTTTAGAGACTTGTTTGGGCTCATGAGATGAGTAGAAAAACATCAAAAATTTCAGTCCTGCATGATTCTACCAAGACATGTGTGTTCATTGAAACGGCTGGTTTTTGATAGTTTGGGCCCTATTGAATAATGAATGTTTTGAATTTTCTCCAAAAGTAAAGTAGTTGCAAACTCATCCTTTTAGAAACTTGTTTGGGCTGTTGAGTGGAGTAAAAAACCATCAAAAATTTCAATCCTGCATGATTCTGCCAAGAAATGTGATTCTTCATTCAAAACGCTGGTTTTTGCTATTGGGCTCTATTGAATAATGAATGTTTTGAATTTTCTCCAAAAGTAAAGTAGTTGCAAACTCATGCTTTTAGAGACTTGTTTGGGCTGTTGAGAGGAGTAGAAAAACATCAAAAATTTCAGTCCTGCATGATTCTACCAAGAAATGTGTGTTCATTGAAACCGCTGGTTTTTGATAGTTTGGGCCCTATTGAATAATGAATGTTTTGAATTTTCTCCAAAAGTAAAGTAGTTGCAAACTCATCCTTTTAGAAACTTGTTTGGGCTGTTGAGAGGAGTAAAAAACCATCAAAAATTTCAATCCTGCATGATTTTACCAAGAAATGTGATTCTTCATTCAAAACCTGATTTTTGCTATTGGGCTCTATTGAATAGTGAATGTTATGAATTTTCTCCAAAAGTAAAGTAGTTGCAAACTCATGCTTTTAGAGACTTGTTTGGGCTCATGAGAGGAGTAGAAAAACATCAAAAATTTCAGTCCTGCATGATTCTACCAAGAAATGTGTTCATTCAAACCGCTCGTTTTTGATAGTTTGGGCCCTATTGAATAATGAATGTTTTGAATTTTCTCCAAAAGTAAAGTAGTTGCAAACTCATCCTTTTAGAAACTTGTTTGGGCTGTTGAGAGGAGTAAAAAACCATCAAAAATTTCAATCCTGCATGATTTTACCAAGAAATGTGATTCTTCATTCAAAACATGATTTTTGCTATTGGGCTCTATTGAATAGTGAATGTTTTGAATTTTCTCCAAAAGTAAAGTAGTTGCAAACTCATGCTTTTAGAGACTTGTTTGGGCTCATGAGATGAGTAGAAAAACATCAAAAATTTCAGTCCTGCATGATTCTACCAAGACATGTGTGTTCATTGAAACGGCTGGTTTTTGATAGTTTGGGCCCTATTGAATAATGAATGTTTTGAATTTTCTCCAAAAGTAAAGTAGTTGCAAACTCATCCTTTTAGAAACTTGTTTGGGCTGTTGAGAGGAGTAAAAAACCATCAAAAATTTCAATCCTGCATGATTCTGCCAAGAAATGTGATTCTTCATTCAAAACGCTGGTTTTTGCTATTGGGCTCTATTGAATAATGAATGTTTTGAATTTTCTCCAAAAGTAAAGTAGTTGCAAACTCATGCTTTTAGAGACTTGTTTGGGCTCATGAGAGGAGTAGAAAAACATCAAAAATTTCAGTCCTGCATGATTCTACCAAGAAATGTGTGTTCATTGAAACCGCTGGTTTTTGATAGTTTGGGCCCTATTGAATAATGAATGTTTTGTATTTTCTCCAAAAGTAAAGTAGTTGCAAACTCATCCTTTTAGAAACTTGTTTGGGCTGTTGAGAGGAGTAAAAAACCATCAAAAATTTCAATCCTGCATGATTCTACCAAGAAATGTGATTCTTCATTCAAAACGCTGGTTTTTGCTATTGGGCTCTATTGAATAATGAATGTTTTGAATTTTCTCCAAAAGTAAAGTAGTTGCAAACTCATGCTTTTAGAGACTTGTTTGGGCTCATGAGAGGAGTAGAAAAACATCAAAAATTTCAGTCCTGCATGATTCTACCAAGAAATGTGTGTTCATTGAAACCGCTGGTTTTTGATAGTTTGGGCCCTATTGAATAATGAATGTTTTGAATTTTCTCCAAAAGTAAAGTAGTTGCAAACTCATCCTTTTAGAAACTTGTTTGGGCTGTTGAGAGGAGTAAAAAACCATCAAAAATTTCAATCCTGCATGATTCTACCAAGAAATGTGATTCTTCATTCAAAACGCTGGTTTTTGCTATTGGGCTCTATTGAATAATGAATGTTTTGAATTTTCTCCAAAAGTAAAGTAGTTGCAAACTCATGCTTTTAGAGACTTGTTTGGGCTGTTGAGAGGAGTAGAAAAACATCAAAAATTTCAGTCCTGCATGATTCTACCAAGAAATGTGTGTTCATTGAAACCGCTGGTTTTTGATAGTTTGGGCCCTATTGAATAATGAATGTTTTGAATTTTCTCCAAAAGTAAAGTAGTTGCAAACTCATCCTTTTAGAAACTTGTTTGGGCTGTTGAGAGGAGTAAAAAACCATCAAAAATTTCAATCCTGCATGATTTTACCAAGAAATGTGATTCTTCATTCAAAACCTGATTTTTGCTATTGGGCTCTATTGAATAGTGAATGTTATGAATTTTCTCCAAACGTAAAGTAGTTGCAAACTCATGCTTTTAGAGACTTGTTTGGGCTCAAGAGAGGAGTAGAAAAACATCAAAAATTTCAGTCCTGCATGATTCTACCAAGAAATGTGTTCATTCAAACCGCTCGTTTTTGATAGTTTGGGCCCTATTGAATAATGAATGTTTTGAATTTTCTCCAAAAGTAAAGTAGTTGCAAACTCATCCTTTTAGAAACTTGTTTGGGCTGTTGAGAGGAGTAAAAAACCATCAAAAATTTCAATCCTGCATGATTTTACCAAGAAATGTGATTCTTCATTCAAAACATGATTTTTGCTATTGGGCTCTATTGAATAGTGAATGTTTTGAATTTTCTCCAAAAGTAAAGTAGTTGCAAACTCATGCTTTTAGAGACTTGTTTGGGCTCATGAGATGAGTAGAAAAACATCAAAAATTTCAGTCCTGCATGATTCTACCAAGACATGTGTGTTCATTGAAACGGCTGGTTTTTGATAGTTTGGGCCCTATTGAATAATGAATGTTTTGAATTTTCTCCAAAAGTAAAGTAGTTGCAAACTCATCCTTTTAGAAACTTGTTTGGGCTGTTGAGAGGAGTAAAAAACCATCAAAAATTTCAATCCTGCATGATTCTGCCAAGAAATGTGATTCTTCATTCAAAACGCTGGTTTTTGCTATTGGGCTCTATTGAATAATGAATGTTTTGAATTTTCTCCAAAAGTAAAGTAGTTGCAAACTCATGCTTTTAGAGATTTGTTTGGGCTCATGAGAGGAGTAGAAAAACATCAAAAATTTCAGTCCTGCATGATTCTACCAAGAAATGTGTGTTCATTGAAACCACTGGTTTTTGATAGTTTGGGCCCTATTGAATAATGAATGTTTTAAATTTTCTCCAAAAGTAAAGTAGTTGCAAACTCATCCTTTTAGAAACTTGTTTGGGCTGTTGAGAGGAGTAAAAAACCATCAAAAATTTCAATCCTGCATGATTTTACCAAGAAATGTGATTCTTCATTCAAAACATGATTTTTGCTATTGGGCTCTATTGAATAGTGAATGTTTTGAATTTTCTCCAAAAGTAAAGTAGTTGCAAACTCATGCTTTTAGAGACTTGTTTGGGCTCATGAGAGGAGTAGAAAAACATCAAAAATTTCAGTCCTGCATGATTCTACCAAGAAATGTGTGTTCATTCAAACCGCTGGTTTTTGATAGTTTGGGCCCTATTGAATAATGAATGTTTTGAATTTTCTCCAAAAGTAAAGTAGTTGCAAACTCATGCTTTTAGAGACTTGTTTGGGCTCATGAGAGGAGTAGAAAAACATCAAAAATTTCAGTCCTGCATGATTCTACCAAGAAATGTGTGTTCATTGAAACCGCTGGTTTTTGATAGTTTGGGCCCTATTGAATAATGAATGTTTTGAATTTTCTCCAAAAGTAAAGTGGTTGCAAACTCATCCTTTTAGAAACTTGTTTATGCTGTTGAGAGGAGTAAAAAACCATCAAAAATTTCAATCCTGCATGATTCTACCAAGAAATGTGATTCTTCATTCAAAACGCTGGTTTTTGCTATTGGGCTCTATTGAATAATGAATGTTTTGAATTTTCTCCAAAAGTAAAGTAGTTGCAAACTCATGCTTTTAGAGACTTGTTTGGGCTCATGAGAGGAGTAGAAAAACATCAAAAATTTCAGTCCTGCATGATTCTACCAAGAAATGTGTGTTCATTGAAACCGCTGGTTTTTGATAGTTTGGGCCCTATTGAATAATGAATGTTTTGTATTTTCTCCAAAAGTAAAGTAGTTGCAAACTCATCCTTTTAGAAACTTGTTTGGGCTGTTGAGAGGAGTAAAAAACCATCAAAAATTTCAATCCTGCATGATTCTACCAAGAAATGTGATTCTTCATTCAAAACGCTGGTTTTTGCTATTGGGCTCTATTGAATAATGAATGTTTTGAATTTTCTCCAAAAGTAAAGTAGTTGCAAACTCATGCTTTTAGAGACTTGTTTGGGCTCATGAGAGGAGTAGAAAAACATCAAAAATTTCAGTCCTGCATGATTCTACCAAGAAATGTGTGTTCATTGAAACCGCTGGTTTTTGATAGTTTGGGCCCTATTGAATAATGAATGTTTTGAATTTTCTCCAAAAGTAAAGTAGTTGCAAACTCATCCTTTTAGAAACTTGTTTGGGCTGTTGAGAGGAGTAAAAAACCATCAAAAATTTCAATCCTGCATGATTCTACCAAGAAATGTGATTCTTCATTCAAAACGCTGGTTTTTGCTATTGGGCTCTATTGAATAATGAATGTTTTGAATTTTCTCCAAAAGTAAAGTAGTTGCAAACTCATGCTTTTAGAGACTTGTTTGGGCTGTTGAGAGGAGTAGAAAAACATCAAAAATTTCAGTCCTGCATGATTCTACCAAGAAATGTGTGTTCATTGAAACCGCTGGTTTTTGATAGTTTGGGCCCTATTGAATAATGAATGTTTTGAATTTTCTCCAAAAGTAAAGTAGTTGCAAACTCATCCTTTTAGAAACTTGTTTGGGCTGTTGAGAGGAGTAAAAAACCATCAAAAATTTCAATCCTGCATGATTTTACCAAGAAATGTGATTCTTCATTCAAAACCTGATTTTTGCTATTGGGCTCTATTGAATAGTGAATGTTATGAATTTTCTCCAAAAATAAAGTAGTTGCAAACTCATGCTTTTAGAGACTTGTTTGGGCTCATGAGAGGAGTAGAAAAACATCAAAAATTTCAGTCCTGCATGATTCTACCAAGAAATGTGTTCATTCAAACGGCTCGTTTTTGATAGTTTGGGCCCTATTGAATAATGAATGTTTTGAATTTTCTCCAAAAGTAAAGTAGTTGCAAACTCATCCTTTTAGAAACTTGTTTGGGCTGTTGAGAGGAGTAAAAAACCATCAAAAATTTCAATCCTGCATGATTTTACCAAGAAATGTGATTCTTCATTCAAAACCTGATTTTTGCTATTGGGCTCTATTGAATAGTGAATGTTTTGAATTTTCTCCAAAAGTAAAGTAGTTGCAAACTCATGCTTTTAGAGACTTGTTTGGGCTCATGAGATGAGTAGAAAAACATCAAAAATTTCAGTCCTGCATGATTCTACCAAGACATGTGTGTTCATTGAAACGGCTGGTTTTTGATAGTTTGGGCCCTATTGAATAATGAATGTTTTGAATTTTCTCCAAAAGTAAAGTAGTTGCAAACTCATCCTTTTAGAAACTTGTTTGGGCTGTTGAGAGGAGTAAAAAACCATCAAAAATTTCAATCCTGCATGATTTTACCAAGAAATGTGATTCTTCATTCAAAACCTGATTTTTGCTATTGGGCTCTATTGAATAGTGAATGTTTTGAATTTTCTCCAAAAGTAAAGTAGTTGCAAACTCATGCTTTTAGAGACTTGTTTGGGCTCATGAGATGAGTAGAAAAACATCAAAAATTTCAGTCCTGCATGATTCTACCAAGACATGTGTGTTCATTGAAACGGCTGGTTTTTGATAGTTTGGGCCCTATTGAATAATGAATGTTTTGAATTTTCTCCAAAAGTAAAGTAGTTGCAAACTCATCCTTTTAGAAACTTGTTTGGGCTGTTGAGAGGAGTAAAAAACCATCAAAAATTTCAATCCTGCATGATTCTGCCAAGAAATGTGATTCTTCATTCAAAACGCTGGTTTTTGCTATTGGGCTCTATTGAATAATGAATGTTTTGAATTTTCTCCAAAAGTAAAGTAGTTGCAAACTCATGCTTTTAGAGACTTGTTTGGGCTCATGAGAGGAGTAGAAAAACATCAAAAATTTCAGTCCTGCATGATTCTACCAAGAAATGTGTGTTCATTCAAACCGCTGGTTTTTGATAGTTTGGGCCCTATTGAATAATGAATGTTTTGAATTTTCTCCAAAAGTAAAGTAGTTGCAAACTCATGCTTTTAGAGACTTGTTTGGGCTCATGAGATGAGTAGAAAAACATCAAAAATTTCAGTCCTGCATGATTCTACCAAGAAATGTGTGTTCATTGAAACCGCTGGTTTTTGATAGTTTGGGCCCTATTGAATAATGAATGTTTTGAATTTTCTTCAAAAGTAAAGTAGTTGCAAACTCATCCTTTTAGAAACTTGTTTGGGCTGTTGAGAGGAGTAAAAAACCATCAAAAATTTCAATCCTGCATGATTCTACCAAGAAATGTGATTCTTCATTCAAAACGCTGGTTTTTGCTATTGGGCTCTATTGAATAATGAATGTTTTGAATTTTCTCCAAAAGTAAAGTAGTTGCAAACTCATGCTTTTAGAGACTTGTTTGGGCTCATGAGAGGAGTAGAAAAACATCAAAAATTTCAGTCCTGCATGATTCTACCAAGAAATGTGTGTTCATTGAAACCGCTGGTTTTTGATAGTTTGGGCCCTATTGAATAATGAATGTTTTGAATTTTCTCCAAAAGTAAAGTAGTTGCAAACTCATCCTTTTAGAAACTTGTTTGGGCTGTTGAGAGGAGTAAAAAACCATCAAAAATTTCAATCCTGCATGATTCTACCAAGAAATGTGATTCTTCATTCAAAACGCTGGTTTTTGCTATTGGGCTCTATTGAATAATGAATGTTTTGAATTTTCTCCAAAAGTAAAGTAGTTGCAAACTCATGCTTTTAGAGACTTGTTTGGGCTGTTGAGAGGAGTAGAAAAACATCAAAAATTTCAGTCCTGCATGATTCTACCAAGAAATGTGTGTTCATTGAAACCGCTGGTTTTTGATAGTTTGGGCCCTATTGAATAATGAATGTTTTGAATTTTCTCCAAAAGTAAAGTAGTTGCAAACTCATCCTTTTAGAAACTTGTTTGGGCTGTTGAGAGGAGTAAAAAACCATCAAAAATTTCAATCCTGCATGATTTTACCAAGAAATGTGATTCTTCATTCAAAACCTGATTTTTGCTATTGGGCTCTATTGAATAGTGAATGTTATGAATTTTCTCCAAAAATAAAGTAGTTGCAAACTCATGCTTTTAGAGACTTGTTTGGGCTCATGAGAGGAGTAGAAAAACATCAAAAATTTCAGTCCTGCATGATTCTACCAAGAAATGTGTTCATTCAAACGGCTCGTTTTTGATAGTTTGGGCCCTATTGAATAATGAATGTTTTGAATTTTCTCCAAAAGTAAAGTAGTTGCAAACTCATCCTTTTAGAAACTTGTTTGGGCTGTTGAGAGGAGTAAAAAACCATCAAAAATTTCAATCCTGCATGATTTTACCAAGAAATGTGATTCTTCATTCAAAACCTGATTTTTGCTATTGGGCTCTATTGAATAGTGAATGTTTTGAATTTTCTCCAAAAGTAAAGTAGTTGCAAACTCATGCTTTTAGAGACTTGTTTGGGCTCATGAGATGAGTAGAAAAACATCAAAAATTTCAGTCCTGCATGATTCTACCAAGACATGTGTGTTCATTGAAACGGCTGGTTTTTGATAGTTTGGGCCCTATTGAATAATGAATGTTTTGAATTTTCTCCAAAAGTAAAGTAGTTGCAAACTCATCCTTTTAGAAACTTGTTTGGGCTGTTGAGAGGAGTAAAAAACCATCAAAAATTTCAATCCTGCATGATTTTACCAAGAAATGTGATTCTTCATTCAAAACCTGATTTTTGCTATTGGGCTCTATTGAATAGTGAATGTTTTGAATTTTCTCCAAAAGTAAAGTAGTTGCAAACTCATGCTTTTAGAGACTTGTTTGGGCTCATGAGATGAGTAGAAAAACATCAAAAATTTCAGTCCTGCATGATTCTACCAAGACATGTGTGTTCATTGAAACGGCTGGTTTTTGATAGTTTGGGCCCTATTGAATAATGAATGTTTTGAATTTTCTCCAAAAGTAAAGTAGTTGCAAACTCATCCTTTTAGAAACTTGTTTGGGCTGTTGAGAGGAGTAAAAAACCATCAAAAATTTCAATCCTGCATGATTCTGCCAAGAAATGTGATTCTTCATTCAAAACGCTGGTTTTTGCTATTGGGCTCTATTGAATAATGAATGTTTTGAATTTTCTCCAAAAGTAAAGTAGTTGCAAACTCATGCTTTTAGAGACTTGTTTGGGCTCATGAGAGGAGTAGAAAAACATCAAAAATTTCAGTCCTGCATGATTCTACCAAGAAATGTGTGTTCATTCAAACCGCTGGTTTTTGATAGTTTGGGCCCTATTGAATAATGAATGTTTTGAATTTTCTCCAAAAGTAAAGTAGTTGCAAACTCATGCTTTTAGAGACTTGTTTGGGCTCATGAGATGAGTAGAAAAACATCAAAAATTTCAGTCCTGCATGATTCTACCAAGAAATGTGTGTTCATTGAAACCGCTGGTTTTTGATAGTTTGGGCCCTATTGAATAATGAATGTTTTGAATTTTCTTCAAAAGTAAAGTAGTTGCAAACTCATCCTTTTAGAAACTTGTTTGGGCTGTTGAGAGGAGTAAAAAACCATCAAAAATTTCAATCCTGCATGATTCTACCAAGAAATGTGATTCTTCATTCAAAACGCTGGTTTTTGCTATTGGGCTCTATTGAATAATGAATGTTTTGAATTTTCTCCAAAAGTAAAGTAGTTGCAAACTCATGCTTTTAGAGACTTGTTTGGGCTCATGAGAGGAGTAGAAAAACATCAAAAATTTCAGTCCTGCATGATTCTACCAAGAAATGTGTGTTCATTGAAACCGCTGGTTTTTGATAGTTTGGGCCCTATTGAATAATGAATGTTTTGAATTTTCTCCAAAAGTAAAGTAGTTGCAAACTCATCCTTTTAGAAACTTGTTTGGGCTGTTGAGAGGAGTAAAAAACCATCAAAAATTTCAATCCTGCATGATTCTACCAAGAAATGTGATTCTTCATTCAAAACGCTGGTTTTTGCTATTGGGCTCTATTGAATAATGAATGTTTTGAATTTTCTCCAAAAGTAAAGTAGTTGCAAACTCATGCTTTTAGAGACTTGTTTGGGCTCATGAGAGGAGTAGAAAAACATCAAAAATTTCAGTCCTGCATGATTCTACCAAGAAATGTGTGTTCATTGAAACCGCTGGTTTTTGATAGTTTGGGCCCTATTGAATAATGAATGTTTTGAATTTTCTCCAAAAGTAAAGTAGTTGCAAACTCATCCTTTTAGAAACTTGTTTGGGCTGTTGAGAGGAGTAAAAAACCATCAAAAATTTCAATCCTGCATGATTCTACCAAGAAATGTGATTCTTCATTCAAAACGCTGGTTTTTGCTATTGGGCTCTATTGAATAATGAATGTTTTGAATTTTCTCCAAAAGTAAAGTAGTTGCAAACTCATGCTTTTAGAGACTTGTTTGGGCTGTTGAGAGGAGTAGAAAAACATCAAAAATTTCAGTCCTGCATGATTCTACCAAGAAATGTGTGTTCATTGAAACCGCTGGTTTTTGATAGTTTGGGCCCTATTGAATAATGAATGTTTTGAATTTTCTCCAAAAGTAAAGTAGTTGCAAACTCATCCTTTTAGAAACTTGTTTGGGCTGTTGAGAGGAGTAAAAAACCATCAAAAATTTCAATCCTGCATGATTTTACCAAGAAATGTGATTCTTCATTCAAAACCTGATTTTTGCTATTGGGCTCTATTGAATAGTGAATGTTATGAATTTTCTCCAAAAATAAAGTAGTTGCAAACTCATGCTTTTAGAGACTTGTTTGGGCTCATGAGAGGAGTAGAAAAACATCAAAAATTTCAGTCCTGCATGATTCTACCAAGAAATGTGTTCATTCAAACGGCTCGTTTTTGATAGTTTGGGCCCTATTGAATAATGAATGTTTTGAATTTTCTCCAAAAGTAAAGTAGTTGCAAACTCATCCTTTTAGAAACTTGTTTGGGCTGTTGAGAGGAGTAAAAAACCATCAAAAATTTCAATCCTGCATGATTTTACCAAGAAATGTGATTCTTCATTCAAAACCTGATTTTTGCTATTGGGCTCTATTGAATAGTGAATGTTTTGAATTTTCTCCAAAAGTAAAGTAGTTGCAAACTCATGCTTTTAGAGACTTGTTTGGGCTCATGAGATGAGTAGAAAAACATCAAAAATTTCAGTCCTGCATGATTCTACCAAGACATGTGTGTTCATTGAAACGGCTGGTTTTTGATAGTTTGGGCCCTATTGAATAATGAATGTTTTGAATTTTCTCCAAAAGTAAAGTAGTTGCAAACTCATCCTTTTAGAAACTTGTTTGGGCTGTTGAGAGGAGTAAAAAACCATCAAAAATTTCAATCCTGCATGATTTTACCAAGAAATGTGATTCTTCATTCAAAACCTGATTTTTGCTATTGGGCTCTATTGAATAGTGAATGTTTTGAATTTTCTCCAAAAGTAAAGTAGTTGCAAACTCATGCTTTTAGAGACTTGTTTGGGCTCATGAGATGAGTAGAAAAACATCAAAAATTTCAGTCCTGCATGATTCTACCAAGACATGTGTGTTCATTGAAACGGCTGGTTTTTGATAGTTTGGGCCCTATTGAATAATGAATGTTTTGAATTTTCTCCAAAAGTAAAGTAGTTGCAAACTCATCCTTTTAGAAACTTGTTTGGGCTGTTGAGAGGAGTAAAAAACCATCAAAAATTTCAATCCTGCATGATTCTGCCAAGAAATGTGATTCTTCATTCAAAACGCTGGTTTTTGCTATTGGGCTCTATTGAATAATGAATGTTTTGAATTTTCTCCAAAAGTAAAGTAGTTGCAAACTCATGCTTTTAGAGACTTGTTTGGGCTCATGAGAGGAGTAGAAAAACATCAAAAATTTCAGTCCTGCATGATTCTACCAAGAAATGTGTGTTCATTCAAACCGCTGGTTTTTGATAGTTTGGGCCCTATTGAATAATGAATGTTTTGAATTTTCTCCAAAAGTAAAGTAGTTGCAAACTCATGCTTTTAGAGACTTGTTTGGGCTCATGAGATGAGTAGAAAAACATCAAAAATTTCAGTCCTGCATGATTCTACCAAGAAATGTGTGTTCATTGAAACCGCTGGTTTTTGATAGTTTGGGCCCTATTGAATAATGAATGTTTTGAATTTTCTTCAAAAGTAAAGTAGTTGCAAACTCATCCTTTTAGAAACTTGTTTGGGCTGTTGAGAGGAGTAAAAAACCATCAAAAATTTCAATCCTGCATGATTCTACCAAGAAATGTGATTCTTCATTCAAAACGCTGGTTTTTGCTATTGGGCTCTATTGAATAATGAATGTTTTGAATTTTCTCCAAAAGTAAAGTAGTTGCAAACTCATGCTTTTAGAGACTTGTTTGGGCTCATGAGAGGAGTAGAAAAACATCAAAAATTTCAGTCCTGCATGATTCTACCAAGAAATGTGTGTTCATTGAAACCGCTGGTTTTTGATAGTTTGGGCCCTATTGAATAATGAATGTTTTGAATTTTCTCCAAAAGTAAAGTAGTTGCAAACTCATCCTTTTAGAAACTTGTTTGGGCTGTTGAGAGGAGTAAAAAACCATCAAAAATTTCAATCCTGCATGATTCTACCAAGAAATGTGATTCTTCATTCAAAACGCTGGTTTTTGCTATTGGGCTCTATTGAATAATGAATGTTTTGAATTTTCTCCAAAAGTAAAGTAGTTGCAAACTCATGCTTTTAGAGACTTGTTTGGGCTGTTGAGAGGAGTAGAAAAACATCAAAAATTTCAGTCCTGCATGATTCTACCAAGAAATGTGTGTTCATTGAAACCGCTGGTTTTTGATAGTTTGGGCCCTATTGAATAATGAATGTTTTGAATTTTCTCCAAAAGTAAAGTAGTTGCAAACTCATCCTTTTAGAAACTTGTTTGGGCTGTTGAGAGGAGTAAAAAACCATCAAAAATTTCAATCCTGCATGATTTTACCAAGAAATGTGATTCTTCATTCAAAACCTGATTTTTGCTATTGGGCTCTATTGAATAGTGAATGTTATGAATTTTCTCCAAAAATAAAGTAGTTGCAAACTCATGCTTTTAGAGACTTGTTTGGGCTCATGAGAGGAGTAGAAAAACATCAAAAATTTCAGTCCTGCATGATTCTACCAAGAAATGTGTTCATTCAAACGGCTCGTTTTTGATAGTTTGGGCCCTATTGAATAATGAATGTTTTGAATTTTCTCCAAAAGTAAAGTAGTTGCAAACTCATCCTTTTAGAAACTTGTTTGGGCTGTTGAGAGGAGTAAAAAACCATCAAAAATTTCAATCCTGCATGATTTTACCAAGAAATGTGATTCTTCATTCAAAACCTGATTTTTGCTATTGGGCTCTATTGAATAGTGAATGTTTTGAATTTTCTCCAAAAGTAAAGTAGTTGCAAACTCATGCTTTTAGAGACTTGTTTGGGCTCATGAGATGAGTAGAAAAACATCAAAAATTTCAGTCCTGCATGATTCTACCAAGACATGTGTGTTCATTGAAACGGCTGGTTTTTGATAGTTTGGGCCCTATTGAATAATGAATGTTTTGAATTTTCTCCAAAAGTAAAGTAGTTGCAAACTCATCCTTTTAGAAACTTGTTTGGGCTGTTGAGAGGAGTAAAAAACCATCAAAAATTTCAATCCTGCATGATTTTACCAAGAAATGTGATTCTTCATTCAAAACCTGATTTTTGCTATTGGGCTCTATTGAATAGTGAATGTTTTGAATTTTCTCCAAAAGTAAAGTAGTTGCAAACTCATGCTTTTAGAGACTTGTTTGGGCTCATGAGATGAGTAGAAAAACATCAAAAATTTCAGTCCTGCATGATTCTACCAAGACATGTGTGTTCATTGAAACGGCTGGTTTTTGATAGTTTGGGCCCTATTGAATAATGAATGTTTTGAATTTTCTCCAAAAGTAAAGTAGTTGCAAACTCATCCTTTTAGAAACTTGTTTGGGCTGTTGAGAGGAGTAAAAAACCATCAAAAATTTCAATCCTGCATGATTCTGCCAAGAAATGTGATTCTTCATTCAAAACGCTGGTTTTTGCTATTGGGCTCTATTGAATAATGAATGTTTTGAATTTTCTCCAAAAGTAAAGTAGTTGCAAACTCATGCTTTTAGAGACTTGTTTGGGCTCATGAGAGGAGTAGAAAAACATCAAAAATTTCAGTCCTGCATGATTCTACCAAGAAATGTGTGTTCATTCAAACCGCTGGTTTTTGATAGTTTGGGCCCTATTGAATAATGAATGTTTTGAATTTTCTCCAAAAGTAAAGTAGTTGCAAACTCATGCTTTTAGAGACTTGTTTGGGCTCATGAGATGAGTAGAAAAACATCAAAAATTTCAGTCCTGCATGATTCTACCAAGAAATGTGTGTTCATTGAAACCGCTGGTTTTTGATAGTTTGGGCCCTATTGAATAATGAATGTTTTGAATTTTCTTCAAAAGTAAAGTAGTTGCAAACTCATCCTTTTAGAAACTTGTTTGGGCTGTTGAGAGGAGTAAAAAACCATCAAAAATTTCAATCCTGCATGATTCTACCAAGAAATGTGATTCTTCATTCAAAACGCTGGTTTTTGCTATTGGGCTCTATTGAATAATGAATGTTTTGAATTTTCTCCAAAAGTAAAGTAGTTGCAAACTCATGCTTTTAGAGACTTGTTTGGGCTCATGAGAGGAGTAGAAAAACATCAAAAATTTCAGTCCTGCATGATTCTACCAAGAAATGTGTGTTCATTGAAACCGCTGGTTTTTGATAGTTTGGGCCCTATTGAATAATGAATGTTTTGAATTTTCTCCAAAAGTAAAGTAGTTGCAAACTCATCCTTTTAGAAACTTGTTTGGGCTGTTGAGAGGAGTAAAAAACCATCAAAAATTTCAATCCTGCATGATTCTACCAAGAAATGTGATTCTTCATTCAAAACGCTGGTTTTTGCTATTGGGCTCTATTGAATAATGAATGTTTTGAATTTTCTCCAAAAGTAAAGTAGTTGCAAACTCATGCTTTTAGAGATTTGTTTGGGCTCATGAGAGGAGTAGAAAAACATCAAAAATTTCAGTCCTGCATGATTCTACCAAGAAATGTGTGTTCATTGAAACCGCTGGTTTTTGATAGTTTGGGCCCTATTGAATAATGAATGTTTTGAATTTTCTCCAAAAGTAAAGTAGTTGCAAACTCATCCTTTTAGAAACTTGTTTGGGCTGTTGAGAGGAGTAAAAAACCATCAAAAATTTCAATCCTGCAGGATTTTACCAAGAAATGTGATTCTTCATTCAAAACCTGATTTTTGCTATTGGGCTCTATTGAATAGTGAATGTTTTGAATTTTCTCCAAAAGTAAAGTAGTTGCAAACTCATGCTTTTAGAGACTAGTTTGGGCTCATGAGAGGAGTAGAAAAACATCAAAAATTTCAGTCCTGCATGATTCTACCAAGAAATGTGTGTTCATTGAAACCGCTGGTTTTTGATAGTTTGGGCCCTATTGAATAATGAATGTTTTGAATTTTCTCCAAAAGTAAAGTAGTTGCAAACTCATCCTTTTAGAAACTTGTTTGGGCTGTTGAGCGGAGTAAAAAACCATCAAAAATTTCAATCCTGCATGATTTTACCAAGAAATGTGATTCTTCATTCAAAACCTGATTTTTGCTATTGGGCTCTATTGAATAGTGAATGTTTTGAATTTTCTCCAAAAGTAAAGTAGTTGCAAACTCATGCTTTTAGAGACTTGTTTGGGCTCATGAGATGAGTAGAAAAACATCAAAAATTTCAGTCCTGCATGATTCTACCAAGACATGTGTGTTCATTGAAACGGCTGGTTTTTGATAGTTTGGGCCCTATTGAATAATGAATGTTTTGAATTTTCTCCAAAAGTAAAGTAGTTGCAAACTCATCCTTTTAGAAACTTGTTTGGGCTGTTGAGAGGAGTAAAAAACCATCAAAAATTTCAATCCTGCATGATTTTACCAAGAAATGTGATTCTTCATTCAAAACATGATTTTTGCTATTGGGCTCTATTGAATAGTGAATGTTTTGAATTTTCTCCAAAAGTAAAGTAGTTGCAAACTCATGCTTTTAGAGACTTGTTTGGGCTCATGAGAGGAGTAGAAAAACATCAAAAATTTCAGTCCTGCATGATTCTACCAAGAAATGTGTGTTCATTCAAACCGCTGGTTTTTGATAGTTTGGGCAATATTGAATAATGAATGTTTTGAATTTTCTCCAAAAGTAAAGTAGTTGCAAACTCATGCTTTTAGAGACTTGTTTGGGCTCATGAGAGGAGTAGAAAAACATCAAAAATTTCAGTCCTGCATGATTCTACCAAGAAATGTGTGTTCATTGAAACCGCTGGTTTTTGATAGTTTGGGCCCTATTGAATAATGAATGTTTTGAACTTTCTCCAAAAGTAAAGTGGTTGCAAACTCATCCTTTTAGAAACTTGTTTATGCTGTTGAGAGGAGTAAAAAACCATCAAAAATTTCAATCCTGCATGATTCTACCAAGAAATGTGATTCTTCATTCAAAACGCTGGTTTTTGCTATTGGGCTCTATTGAATAATGAATGTTTTGAATTTTCTCCAAAAGTAAAGTAGTTGCAAACTCATGCTTTTAGAGACTTGTTTGGGCTCATGAGAGGAGTAGAAAAACATCAAAAATTTCAGTCCTGCATGATTCTACCAAGAAATGTGTGTTCATTGAAACCGCTGGTTTTTGATAGTTTGGGCCCTATTGAATAATGAATGTTTTGAATTTTCTCCAAAAGTAAAGTAGTTGCAAACTCATCCTTTTAGAAACTTGTTTGGGCTGTTGAGAGGAGTAAAAAACCATCAAAAATTTCAATCCTGCATGATTTTACCAAGAAATGTGATTCTTCATTCAAAACCTGATTTTTGCTATTGGGCTCTATTGAATAGTGAATGTTATGAATTTTCTCCAAAAGTAAAGTAGTTGCAAACTCATGCTTTTAGAGACTTGTTTGGGCTCATGAGAGGAGTAGAAAAACATCAAAAATTTCAGTCCTGCATGATTCTACCAAGAAATGTGTTCATTCAAACCGCTCGTTTTTGATAGTTTGGGCCCTATTGAATAATGAATGTTTTGAATTTTCTCCAAAAGTAAAGTAGTTGCAAACTCATCCTTTTAGAAACTTGTTTGGGCTGTTGAGAGGAGTAAAAAACCATCAAAAATTTCAATCCTGCATGATTTTACCAAGAAATGTGATTCTTCATTCAAAACATGATTTTTGCTATTGGGCTCTATTGAATAGTGAATGTTTTGAATTTTCTCCAAAAGTAAAGTAGTTGCAAACTCATGCTTTTAGAGACTTGTTTGGGCTCATGAGATGAGTAGAAAAACATCAAAAATTTCAGTCCTGCATGATTCTACCAAGACATGTGTGTTCATTGAAACGGCTGGTTTTTGATAGTTTGGGCCCTATTGAATAATGAATGTTTTGAATTTTCTCCAAAAGTAAAGTAGTTGCAAACTCATCCTTTTAGAAACTTGTTTGGGCTGTTGAGAGGAGTAAAAAACCATCAAAAATTTCAATCCTGCATGATTCTGCCAAGAAATGTGATTCTTCATTCAAAACGCTGGTTTTTGCTATTGGGCTCTATTGAATAATGAATGTTTTGAATTTTCTCCAAAAGTAAAGTAGTTGCAAACTCATGCTTTTAGAGACTTGTTTGGGCTCATGAGAGGAGTAGAAAAACATCAAAAATTTCAGTCCTGCATGATTCTACCAAGAAATGTGTGTTCATTGAAACCGCTGGTTTTTGATAGTTTGGGCCCTATTGAATAATGAATGTTTTGTATTTTCTCCAAAAGTAAAGTAGTTGCAAACTCATCCTTTTAGAAACTTGTTTGGGCTGTTGAGAGGAGTAAAAAACCATCAAAAATTTCAATCCTGCATGATTCTACCAAGAAATGTGATTCTTCATTCAAAACGCTGGTTTTTGCTATTGGGCTCTATTGAATAATGAATGTTTTGAATTTTCTCCAAAAGTAAAGTAGTTGCAAACTCATGCTTTTAGAGACTTGTTTGGGCTCATGAGAGGAGTAGAAAAACATCAAAAATTTCAGTCCTGCATGATTCTACCAAGAAATGTGTGTTCATTGAAACCGCTGGTTTTTGATAGTTTGGGCCCTATTGAATAATGAATGTTTTGAATTTTCTCCAAAAGTAAAGTAGTTGCAAACTCATCCTTTTAGAAACTTGTTTGGGCTGTTGAGAGGAGTAAAAAACCATCAAAAATTTCAATCCTGCATGATTCTACCAAGAAATGTGATTCTTCATTCAAAACGCTGGTTTTTGCTATTGGGCTCTATTGAATAATGAATGTTTTGAATTTTCTCCAAAAGTAAAGTAGTTGCAAACTCATGCTTTTAGAGACTTGTTTGGGCTGTTGAGAGGAGTAGAAAAACATCAAAAATTTCAGTCCTGCATGATTCTACCAAGAAATGTTTGTTCATTGAAACCGCTGGTTTTTGATAGTTTGGGCCCTATTGAATAATGAATGTTTTGAATTTTCTCCAAAAGTAAAGTAGTTGCAAACTCATCCTTTTAGAAACTTGTTTGGGCTGTTGAGAGGAGTAAAAAACCATCAAAAATTTCAATCCTGCATGATTTTACCAAGAAATGTGATTCTTCATTCAAAACCTGATTTTTGCTATTGGGCTCTATTGAATAGTGAATGTTATGAATTTTCTCCAAAAGTAAAGTAGTTGCAAACTCATGCTTTTAGAGACTTGTTTGGGCTCATGAGAGGAGTAGAAAAACATCAAAAATTTCAGTCCTGCATGATTCTACCAAGAAATGTGTTCATTCAAACCGCTCGTTTTTGATAGTTTGGGCCCTATTGAATAATGAATGTTTTGAATTTTCTCCAAAAGTAAAGTAGTTGCAAACTCATCCTTTTAGAAACTTGTTTGGGCTGTTGAGAGGAGTAAAAAACCATCAAAAATTTCAATCCTGCATGATTTTACCAAGAAATGTGATTCTTCATTCAAAACATGATTTTTGCTATTGGGCTCTATTGAATAGTGAATGTTTTGAATTTTCTCCAAAAGTAAAGTAGTTGCAAACTCATGCTTTTAGAGACTTGTTTGGGCTCATGAGATGAGTAGAAAAACATCAAAAATTTCAGTCCTGCATGATTCTACCAAGACATGTGTGTTCATTGAAACGGCTGGTTTTTGATAGTTTGGGCCCTATTGAATAATGAATGTTTTGAATTTTCTCCAAAAGTAAAGTAGTTGCAAACTCATCCTTTTAGAAACTTGTTTGGGCTGTTGAGTGGAGTAAAAAACCATCAAAAATTTCAATCCTGCATGATTCTGCCAAGAAATGTGATTCTTCATTCAAAACGCTGGTTTTTGCTATTGGGCTCTATTGAATAATGAATGTTTTGAATTTTCTCCAAAAGTAAAGTAGTTGCAAACTCATGCTTTTAGAGACTTGTTTGGGCTGTTGAGAGGAGTAGAAAAACATCAAAAATTTCAGTCCTGCATGATTCTACCAAGAAATGTGTGTTCATTGAAACCGCTGGTTTTTGATAGTTTGGGCCCTATTGAATAATGAATGTTTTGAATTTTCTCCAAAAGTAAAGTAGTTGCAAACTCATCCTTTTAGAAACTTGTTTGGGCTGTTGAGAGGAGTAAAAAACCATCAAAAATTTCAATCCTGCATGATTTTACCAAGAAATGTGATTCTTCATTCAAAACCTGATTTTTGCTATTGGGCTCTATTGAATAGTGAATGTTATGAATTTTCTCCAAAAGTAAAGTAGTTGCAAACTCATGCTTTTAGAGACTTGTTTGGGCTCATGAGAGGAGTAGAAAAACATCAAAAATTTCAGTCCTGCATGATTCTACCAAGAAATGTGTTCATTCAAACCGCTCGTTTTTGATAGTTTGGGCCCTATTGAATAATGAATGTTTTGAATTTTCTCCAAAAGTAAAGTAGTTGCAAACTCATCCTTTTAGAAACTTGTTTGGGCTGTTGAGAGGAGTAAAAAACCATCAAAAATTTCAATCCTGCATGATTTTACCAAGAAATGTGATTCTTCATTCAAAACATGATTTTTGCTATTGGGCTCTATTGAATAGTGAATGTTTTGAATTTTCTCCAAAAGTAAAGTAGTTGCAAACTCATGCTTTTAGAGACTTGTTTGGGCTCATGAGATGAGTAGAAAAACATCAAAAATTTCAGTCCTGCATGATTCTACCAAGACATGTGTGTTCATTGAAACGGCTGGTTTTTGATAGTTTGGGCCCTATTGAATAATGAATGTTTTGAATTTTCTCCAAAAGTAAAGTAGTTGCAAACTCATCCTTTTAGAAACTTGTTTGGGCTGTTGAGAGGAGTAAAAAACCATCAAAAATTTCAATCCTGCATGATTCTGCCAAGAAATGTGATTCTTCATTCAAAACGCTGGTTTTTGCTATTGGGCTCTATTGAATAATGAATGTTTTGAATTTTCTCCAAAAGTAAAGTAGTTGCAAACTCATGCTTTTAGAGACTTGTTTGGGCTCATGAGAGGAGTAGAAAAACATCAAAAATTTCAGTCCTGCATGATTCTACCAAGAAATGTGTGTTCATTGAAACCGCTGGTTTTTGATAGTTTGGGCCCTATTGAATAATGAATGTTTTGTATTTTCTCCAAAAGTAAAGTAGTTGCAAACTCATCCTTTTAGAAACTTGTTTGGGCTGTTGAGAGGAGTAAAAAACCATCAAAAATTTCAATCCTGCATGATTCTACCAAGAAATGTGATTCTTCATTCAAAACGCTGGTTTTTGCTATTGGGCTCTATTGAATAATGAATGTTTTGAATTTTCTCCAAAAGTAAAGTAGTTGCAAACTCATGCTTTTAGAGACTTGTTTGGGCTCATGAGAGGAGTAGAAAAACATCAAAAATTTCAGTCCTGCATGATTCTACCAAGAAATGTGTGTTCATTGAAACCGCTGGTTTTTGATAGTTTGGGCCCTATTGAATAATGAATGTTTTGAATTTTCTCCAAAAGTAAAGTAGTTGCAAACTCATCCTTTTAGAAACTTGTTTGGGCTGTTGAGAGGAGTAAAAAACCATCAAAAATTTCAATCCTGCATGATTCTACCAAGAAATGTGATTCTTCATTCAAAACGCTGGTTTTTGCTATTGGGCTCTATTGAATAATGAATGTTTTGAATTTTCTCCAAAAGTAAAGTAGTTGCAAACTCATGCTTTTAGAGACTTGTTTGGGCTGTTGAGAGGAGTAGAAAAACATCAAAAATTTCAGTCCTGCATGATTCTACCAAGAAATGTGTGTTCATTGAAACCGCTGGTTTTTGATAGTTTGGGCCCTATTGAATAATGAATGTTTTGAATTTTCTCCAAAAGTAAAGTAGTTGCAAACTCATCCTTTTAGAAACTTGTTTGGGCTGTTGAGAGGAGTAAAAAACCATCAAAAATTTCAATCCTGCATGATTTTACCAAGAAATGTGATTCTTCATTCAAAACCTGATTTTTGCTATTGGGCTCTATTGAATAGTGAATGTTATGAATTTTCTCCAAACGTAAAGTAGTTGCAAACTCATGCTTTTAGAGACTTGTTTGGGCTCAAGAGAGGAGTAGAAAAACATCAAAAATTTCAGTCCTGCATGATTCTACCAAGAAATGTGTTCATTCAAACCGCTCGTTTTTGATAGTTTGGGCCCTATTGAATAATGAATGTTTTGAATTTTCTCCAAAAGTAAAGTAGTTGCAAACTCATCCTTTTAGAAACTTGTTTGGGCTGTTGAGAGGAGTAAAAAACCATCAAAAATTTCAATCCTGCATGATTTTACCAAGAAATGTGATTCTTCATTCAAAACATGATTTTTGCTATTGGGCTCTATTGAATAGTGAATGTTTTGAATTTTCTCCAAAAGTAAAGTAGTTGCAAACTCATGCTTTTAGAGACTTGTTTGGGCTCATGAGATGAGTAGAAAAACATCAAAAATTTCAGTCCTGCATGATTCTACCAAGACATGTGTGTTCATTGAAACGGCTGGTTTTTGATAGTTTGGGCCCTATTGAATAATGAATGTTTTGAATTTTCTCCAAAAGTAAAGTAGTTGCAAACTCATCCTTTTAGAAACTTGTTTGGGCTGTTGAGAGGAGTAAAAAACCATCAAAAATTTCAATCCTGCATGATTCTGCCAAGAAATGTGATTCTTCATTCAAAACGCTGGTTTTTGCTATTGGGCTCTATTGAATAATGAATGTTTTGAATTTTCTCCAAAAGTAAAGTAGTTGCAAACTCATGCTTTTAGAGACTTGTTTGGGCTCATGAGAGGAGTAGAAAAACATCAAAAATTTCAGTCCTGCATGATTCTACCAAGAAATGTGTGTTCATTCAAACCGCTGGTTTTTGATAGTTTGGGCCCTATTGAATAATGAATGTTTTGAATTTTCTCCAAAAGTAAAGTAGTTGCAAACTCATGCTTTTAGAGACTTGTTTGGGCTCATGAGATGAGTAGAAAAACATCAAAAATTTCAGTCCTGCATGATTCTACCAAGAAATGTGTGTTCATTGAAACCGCTGGTTTTTGATAGTTTGGGCCCTATTGAATAATGAATGTTTTGAATTTTCTTCAAAAGTAAAGTAGTTGCAAACTCATCCTTTTAGAAACTTGTTTGGGCTGTTGAGAGGAGTAAAAAACCATCAAAAATTTCAATCCTGCATGATTCTACCAAGAAATGTGATTCTTCATTCAAAACGCTGGTTTTTGCTATTGGGCTCTATTGAATAATGAATGTTTTGAATTTTCTCCAAAAGTAAAGTAGTTGCAAACTCATGCTTTTAGAGACTTGTTTGGGCTCATGAGAGGAGTAGAAAAACATCAAAAATTTCAGTCCTGCATGATTCTACCAAGAAATGTGTGTTCATTGAAACCGCTGGTTTTTGATAGTTTGGGCCCTATTGAATAATGAATGTTTTGAATTTTCTCCAAAAGTAAAGTAGTTGCAAACTCATCCTTTTAGAAACTTGTTTGGGCTGTTGAGAGGAGTAAAAAACCATCAAAAATTTCAATCCTGCATGATTCTACCAAGAAATGTGATTCTTCATTCAAAACGCTGGTTTTTGCTATTGGGCTCTATTGAATAATGAATGTTTTGAATTTTCTCCAAAAGTAAAGTAGTTGCAAACTCATGCTTTTAGAGATTTGTTTGGGCTCATGAGAGGAGTAGAAAAACATCAAAAATTTCAGTCCTGCATGATTCTACCAAGAAATGTGTGTTCATTGAAACCGCTGGTTTTTGATAGTTTGGGCCCTATTGAATAATGAATGTTTTAAATTTTCTCCAAAAGTAAAGTAGTTGCAAACTCATCCTTTTAGAAACTTGTTTGGGCTGTTGAGAGGAGTAAAAAACCATCAAAAATTTCAATCCTGCATGATTTTACCAAGAAATGTGATTCTTCATTCAAAACATGATTTTTGCTATTGGGCTCTATTGAATAGTGAATGTTTTGAATTTTCTCCAAAAGTAAAGTAGTTGCAAACTCATGCTTTTAGAGACTTGTTTGGGCTCATGAGAGGAGTAGAAAAACATCAAAAATTTCAGTCCTGCATGATTCTACCAAGAAATGTGTGTTCATTCAAACCGCTGGTTTTTGATAGTTTGGGCCCTATTGAATAATGAATGTTTTGAATTTTCTCCAAAAGTAAAGTAGTTGCAAACTCATGCTTTTAGAGACTTGTTTGGGCTCATGAGAGGAGTAGAAAAACATCAAAAATTTCAGTCCTGCATGATTCTACCAAGAAATGTGTGTTCATTGAAACCGCTGGTTTTTGATAGTTTGGGCCCTATTGAATAATGAATGTTTTGAATTTTCTCCAAAAGTAAAGTGGTTGCAAACTCATCCTTTTAGAAACTTGTTTATGCTGTTGAGAGGAGTAAAAAACCATCAAAAATTTCAATCCTGCATGATTCTACCAAGAAATGTGATTCTTCATTCAAAACGCTGGTTTTTGCTATTGGGCTCTATTGAATAATGAATGTTTTGAATTTTCTCCAAAAGTAAAGTAGTTGCAAACTCATGCTTTTAGAGACTTGTTTGGGCTCATGAGAGGAGTAGAAAAACATCAAAAATTTCAGTCCTGCATGATTCTACCAAGAAATGTGTGTTCATTGAAACCGCTGGTTTTTGATAGTTTGGGCCCTATTGAATAATGAATGTTTTGAATTTTCTCCAAAAGTAAAGTAGTTGCAAACTCATCCTTTTAGAAACTTGTTTGGGCTGTTGAGCGGAGTAAAAAACCATCAAAAATTTCAATCCTGCATGATTCTACCAAGAAATGTGATTCTTCATTCAAAACGCTGGTTTTTGCTATTGGGCTCTATTGAATAATGAATGTTTTGAATTTTCTCCAAAAGTAAAGTAGTTGCAAACTCATGCTTTTAGAGACTTGTTTGGGCTCATGAGAGGAGTAGAAAAACATCAAAAATTTCAGTCCTGCATGATTCTACCAAGAAATGTGTGTTCATTGAAACCACTGGTTTTTGATAGTTTGGGCCCTATTGAATAATGAATGTTTTGAATTTTCTCCAAAAGTAAAGTAGTTGCAAACTCATCCTTTTAGAAACTTGTTTGGGCTGTTGAGAGGAGTAAAAAACCATCAAAAATTTCAATCCTGCATGATTCTACCAAGAAATGTGATTCTTCATTCAAAACGCTGGTTTTTGCTATTGGGCTCTATTGAATAATGAATGTTTTGAATTTTCTCCAAAAGTAAAGTAGTTGCAAACTCATGCTTTTAGAGAATTGTTTGGGCTCACGAGAGGAGTAGAAAAACATCAAAAATTTCAGTCCTGCATGATTCTACCAAGAAATGTGTGTTCATTGAAACCGCTTGGTTTTTGATAGTTTGGGCCCTATTGAATAATGAATGTTTTGAATTTTCTCCAAAAGTAAAGTAGTTGCAAACTCATCCTTTTAGAAACTTGTTTGGGCTGTTGAGAGGAGTAAAAAACCATCAAAAATTTCAATCCTGCATGATTCTACCAAGAAATGTGATTCTTCATTCAAAACGCTGGTTTTTGCTATTGGGCTCTATTGAATAATGAATGTTTTGAATTTTCTCCAAAAGTAAAGTAGTTGCAAACTCATGCTTTTAGAGACTTGTTTGGGCTGTTGAGAGGAGTAGAAAAACATCAAAAATTTCAGTCCTGCATGATTCTACCAAGAAATGTGTGTTCATTGAAACCGCTGGTTTTTGATAGTTTGGGCCCTATTGAATAATGAATGTTTTGAATTTTCTCCAAAAGTAAAGTAGTTGCAAACTCATCCTTTTAGAAACTTGTTTGGGCTGTTGAGAGGAGTAAAAAACCATCAAAAATTTCAATCCTGCATGATTTTACCAAGAAATGTGATTCTTCATTCAAAACCTGATTTTTGCTATTGGGCTCTATTGAATAGTGAATGTTTTGAATTTTCTCCAAAAGTAAAGTAGTTGCAAACTCATGCTTTTAGAGACTTGTTTGGGCTCATGAGAGGAGTAGAAAAACATCAAAAATTTCAGTCCTGCATGATTCTACCAAGAAATGTGTTCATTCAAACCGCTCGTTTTTGATAGTTTGGGCCCTATTGAATAATGAATGTTTTGAATTTTCTCCAAAAGTAAAGTAGTTGCAAACTCATCCTTTTAGAAACTTGTTTGGGCTGTTGAGAGGAGTAAAAAACCATCAAAAATTTCAATCCTGCATGATTCTACCAAGAAATGTGATTCTTCATTCAAAACGCTGGTTTTTGCTATTGGGCTCTATTGAATAATGAATGTTTTGAATTTTCTCCAAAAGTAAAGTAGTTGCAAACTCATGCTTTTAGAGAATTGTTTGGGCTCACGAGAGGAGTAGAAAAACATCAAAAATTTCAGTTCTGCATGATTCTACCAAGAAATGTGTGTTCATTGAAACCGCTGGTTTTTGATAGTTTGGGCCCTATTGAATAATGAATGTTTTGAATTTTCTCCAAAAGTAAAGTAGTTGCAAACTCATCCTTTTAGAAACTTGTTTGGGCTGTTGAGAGGAGTAAAAAACCATCAAAAATTTCAATCCTGCATGATTCTACCAAGAAATGTGATTCTTCATTCAAAACGCTGGTTTTTGCTATTGGGCTCTATTGAATAATGAATGTTTTGAATTTTCTCCAAAAGTAAAGTAGTTGCAAACTCATGCTTTTAGAGACTTGTTTGGGCTGTTGAGAGGAGTAGAAAAACATCAAAAATTTCAGTCCTGCATGATTCTACCAAGAAATGTGTGTTCATTGAAACCGCTGGTTTTTGATAGTTTGGGCCCTATTGAATAATGAATGTTTTGAATTTTCTCCAAAAGTAAAGTAGTTGCAAACTCATCCTTTTAGAAACTTGTTTGGGCTGTTGAGAGGAGTAAAAAACCATCAAAAATTTCAATCCTGCATGATTTTACCAAGAAATGTGATTCTTCATTCAAAACCTGATTTTTGCTATTGGGCTCTATTGAATAGTGAATGTTTTGAATTTTCTCCAAAAGTAAAGTAGTTGCAAACTCATGCTTTTAGAGACTTGTTTGGGCTCATGAGAGGAGTAGAAAAACATCAAAAATTTCAGTCCTGCATGATTCTACCAAGAAATGTGTTCATTCAAACCGCTGGTTTTTGATAGTTTGGGCCCTATTGAATAATGAATGTTTTGAATTTTCTCCAAAAGTAAAGTAGTTGCAAACTCATCCTTTTAGAAACTTGTTTGGGCTGTTGAGAGGAGTAAAAAACCATCAAAAATTTCAATCCTGCATGATTCCACCAAGAAATGTGATTCTTCATTCAAAACGCTGGTTTTTGCTATTGGGCTCTATTGAATAATGAATGTTTTGAATTTTCTCCAAAAGTAAAGTAGTTGCAAACTCATGCTTTTAGAGAATTGTTTGGGCTCACGAGAGGAGTAGAAAAACATCAAAAATTTCAGTCCTGCATGATTCTACCAAGAAATGTGTGTTCATTGAAACCGCTGGTTTTTGATAGTTTGGGCCCTATTGAATAATGAATGTTTTGAATTTTCTCCAAAAGTAAAGTAGTTGCAAACTCATCCTTTTAGAAACTTGTTTGGGCTGTTGAGAGGAGTAAAAAACCATCAAAAATTTCAATCCTGCATGATTCTACCAAGAAATGTGATTCTTCATTCAAAACGCTGGTTTTTGCTATTGGGCTCTATTGAATAATGAATGTTTTGAATTTTCTCCAAAAGTAAAGTAGTTGCAAACTCATGCTTTTAGAGACTTGTTTGGGCTGTTGAGAGGAGTAGAAAAACATCAAAAATTTCAGTCCTGCATGATTCTACCAAGAAATGTGTGTTCATTGAAACCGCTGGTTTTTGATAGTTTGGGCCCTATTGAATAATGAATGTTTTGAATTTTCTCCAAAAGTAAAGTAGTTGCAAACTCATCCTTTTAGAAACTTGTTTGGGCTGTTGAGAGGAGTAAAAAACCATCAAAAATTTCAATCCTGCATGATTTTACCAAGAAATGTGATTCTTCATTCAAAACCTGATTTTTGCTATTGGGCTCTATTGAATAGTGAATGTTTTGAATTTTCTCCAAAAGTAAAGTAGTTGCAAACTCATGCTTTTAGAGACTTGTTTGGGTTCATGAGATGAGTAGAAAAACATCAAAAATTTCAGTCCTGCATGATTCTACCAAGAAATGTGTGTTCATTGAAACCGCTGGTTTTTGATAGTTTGGGCCCTATTGAATAATGAATGTTTTGAATTTTCTCCAAAAGTAAAGTAGTTGCAAACTCATCCTTTTAGAAACTTGTTTGGGCTGTTGAGAGGAGTAAAAAACCATCAAAAATTTCAATCCTGCATGATTCTACCAAGAAATGTGATTCTTCATTCAAAACGCTGGTTTTTGCTATTGGGCTCTATTGAATAATGAATGTTTTGAATTTTCTCCAAAAGTAAAGTAGTTGCAAACTCATGCTTTTAGAGACTTGTTTGGGCTGTTGAGAGGAGTAGAAAAACATCAAAAATTTCAGTCCTGCATGATTCTACCAAGAAATGTGTGTTCATTGAAACCGCTGGTTTTTGATAGTTTGGGCCCTATTGAATAATGAATGTTTTGAATTTTCTCCAAAAGTAAAGTAGTTGCAAACTCATCCTTTTAGAAACTTGTTTGGGCTGTTGAGAGGAGTAAAAAACCATCAAAAATTTCAATCCTGCATGATTTTACCAAGAAATGTGATTCTTCATTCAAAACCTGATTTTTGCTATTGGGCTCTATTGAATAGTGAATGTTTTGAATTTTCTCCAAAAGTAAAGTAGTTGCAAACTCATGCTTTTAGAGACTTGTTTGGGCTCATGAGAGGAGTAGAAAAACATCAAAAATTTCAGTCCTGCATGATTCTACCAAGAAATGTGTTCATTCAAACCGCTCGTTTTTGATAGTTTGGGCCCTATTGAATAATGAATGTTTTGAATTTTCTCCAAAAGTAAAGTAGTTGCAAACTCATCCTTTTAGAAACTTGTTTGGGCTGTTGAGAGGAGTAAAAAACCATCAAAAATTTCAATCCTGCATGATTCTACCAAGAAATGTGATTCTTCATTCAAAACGCTGGTTTTTGCTATTGGGCTCTATTGAATAATGAATGTTTTGAATTTTCTCCAAAAGTAAAGTAGTTGCAAACTCATGCTTTTAGAGAATTGTTTGGGCTCACGAGAGGAGTAGAAAAACATCAAAAATTTCAGTTCTGCATGATTCTACCAAGAAATGTGTGTTCATTGAAACCGCTGGTTTTTGATAGTTTGGGCCCTATTGAATAATGAATGTTTTGAATTTTCTCCAAAAGTAAAGTAGTTGCAAACTCATCCTTTTAGAAACTTGTTTGGGCTGTTGAGAGGAGTAAAAAACCATCAAAAATTTCAATCCTGCATGATTCTACCAAGAAATGTGATTCTTCATTCAAAACGCTGGTTTTTGCTATTGGGCTCTATTGAATAATGAATGTTTTGAATTTTCTCCAAAAGTAAAGTAGTTGCAAACTCATGCTTTTAGAGACTTGTTTGGGCTGTTGAGAGGAGTAGAAAAACATCAAAAATTTCAGTCCTGCATGATTCTACCAAGAAATGTGTGTTCATTGAAACCGCTGGTTTTTGATAGTTTGGGCCCTATTGAATAATGAATGTTTTGAATTTTCTCCAAAAGTAAAGTAGTTGCAAACTCATCCTTTTAGAAACTTGTTTGGGCTGTTGAGAGGAGTAAAAAACCATCAAAAATTTCAATCCTGCATGATTTTACCAAGAAATGTGATTCTTCATTCAAAACCTGATTTTTGCTATTGGGCTCTATTGAATAGTGAATGTTTTGAATTTTCTCCAAAAGTAAAGTAGTTGCAAACTCATGCTTTTAGAGACTTGTTTGGGCTCATGAGAGGAGTAGAAAAACATCAAAAATTTCAGTCCTGCATGATTCTACCAAGAAATGTGTTCATTCAAACCGCTCGTTTTTGATAGTTTGGGCCCTATTGAATAATGAATGTTTTGAATTTTCTCCAAAAGTAAAGTAGTTGCAAACTCATCCTTTTAGAAACTTGTTTGGGCTGTTGAGAGGAGTAAAAAACCATCAAAAATTTCAATCCTGCATGATTCCACCAAGAAATGTGATTCTTCATTCAAAACGCTGGTTTTTGCTATTGGGCTCTATTGAATAATGAATGTTTTGAATTTTCTCCAAAAGTAAAGTAGTTGCAAACTCATGCTTTTAGAGAATTGTTTGGGCTCACGAGAGGAGTAGAAAAACATCAAAAATTTCAGTCCTGCATGATTCTACCAAGAAATGTGTGTTCATTGAAACCGCTGGTTTTTGATAGTTTGGGCCCTATTGAATAATGAATGTTTTGAATTTTCTCCAAAAGTAAAGTAGTTGCAAACTCATCCTTTTAGAAACTTGTTTGGGCTGTTGAGAGGAGTAAAAAACCATCAAAAATTTCAATCCTGCATGATTCTACCAAGAAATTTGATTCTTCATTCAAAACGCTGGTTTTTGCTATTGGGCTCTATTGAATAATGAATGTTTTGAATTTTCTCCAAAAGTAAAGTAGTTGCAAACTCATGCTTTTAGAGACTTGTTTGGGCTGTTGAGAGGAGTAGAAAAACATCAAAAATTTCAGTCCTGCATGATTCTACCAAGAAATGTGTGTTCATTGAAACCGCTGGTTTTTGATAGTTTGGGCCCTATTGAATAATGAATGTTTTGAATTTTCTCCAAAAGTAAAGTAGTTGCAAACTCATCCTTTTAGAAACTTGTTTGGGCTGTTGAGAGGAGTAAAAAACCATCAAAAATTTCAATCCTGCATGATTTTACCAAGAAATGTGATTCTTCATTCAAAACCTGATTTTTGCTATTGGGCTCTATTGAATAGTGAATGTTTTGAATTTTCTCCAAAAGTAAAGTAGTTGCAAACTCATGCTTTTAGAGACTTGTTTGGGTTCATGAGATGAGTAGAAAAACATCAAAAATTTCAGTCCTGCATGATTCTACCAAGACATGTGTGTTCATTGAAACGGCTGGTTTTTGATAGTTTGGGCCCTATTGAATAATGAATGTTTTGAATTTTCTCCAAAAGTAAAGTAGTTGCAAACTCATCCTTTTAGAAACTTGTTTGGGCTGTTGAGAGGAGTAAAAAACCATCAAAAATTTCAATCCTGCATGATTCTGCCAAGAAATGTGATTCTTCATTCAAAACGCTGGTTTTTGCTATTGGGCTCTATTGAATAATGAATGTTTTGAATTTTCTCCAAAAGTAAAGTAGTTGCAAACTCATGCTTTTAGAGACTTGTTTGGACTCATGAGAGGAGTAGAAAAACATCAAAAATTTCAGTCCTGCATGATTCTACCAAGAAATGTGTGTTCATTCAAACCGCTGGTTTTTGATAGTTTGGGCCCTATTGAATAATGAATGTTTTGAATTTTCTCCAAAAGTAAAGTAGTTGCAAACTCATGCTTTTAGAGACTTGTTTGGACTCATGAGAGGAGTAGAAAAACATCAAAAATTTCAGTCCTGCATGATTCTACCAAGTAATGTGTGTTCATTCAAACCGCTGGTTTTTGATAGTTTGGGCCCTATTGAATAATGAATGTTTTGAATTTTCTCCAAAAGTAAAGTAGTTGCAAACTCATCCTTTTAGAAACTTGTTTGGGCTGTTGAGAGGAGTAAAAAACCATCAAAAATTTCAATCCTGCATGATTTTACCAAGAAATGTGATTCTTCATTCAAAACCTGATTTTTGCTATTGGGCTCTATTGAATAGTGAATGTTTTGAATTTTCTCCAAAAGTAAAGTAGTTGCAAACTCATGCTTTTAGAGACTTGTTTGGGCTCATGAGATGAGTAGAAAAACATCAAAAATTTCAGTCCTGCATGATTCTACCAAGACATGTGTGTTCATTGAAACGGCTGGTTTTTGATAGTTTGGGCCCTATTGAATAATGAATGTTTTGAATTTTCTCCAAAAGTAAAGTAGTTGCAAACTCATCCTTTTAGAAACTTGTTTGGGCTGTTGAGAGGAGTAAAAAACCATCAAAAATTTCAATCCTGCATGATTCTGCCAAGAAATGTGATTCTTCATTCAAAACGCTGGTTTTTGCTATTGGGCTCTATTGAATAATGAATGTTTTGAATTTTCTCCAAAAGTAAAGTAGTTGCAAACTCATGCTTTTAGAGACTTGTTTGGGCTCATGAGAGGAGTAGAAAAACATCAAAAATTTCAGTCCTGCATGATTCTACCAAGAAATGTGTGTTCATTGAAACCGCTGGTTTTTGATAGTTTGGGCCCTATTGAATAATGAATGTTTTGTATTTTCTCCAAAAGTAAAGTAGTTGCAAACTCATCCTTTTAGAAACTTGTTTGGGCTGTTGAGAGGAGTAAAAAACCATCAAAAATTTCAATCCTGCATGATTCTACCAAGAAATGTGATTCTTCATTCAAAACGCTGGTTTTTGCTATTGGGCTCTATTGAATAATGAATGTTTTGAATTTTCTCCAAAAGTAAAGTAGTTGCAAACTCATGCTTTTAGAGACTTGTTTGGGCTGTTGAGAGGAGTAGAAAAACATCAAAAATTTCAGTCCTGCATGATTCTACCAAGAAATGTGTGTTCATTGAAACCGCTGGTTTTTGATAGTTTGGGCCCTATTGAATAATGAATGTTTTGAATTTTCTCCAAAAGTAAAGTAGTTGCAAACTCATCCTTTTAGAAACTTGTTTGGGCTGTTGAGAGGAGTAAAAAACCATCAAAAATTTCAATCCTGCATGATTTTACCAAGAAATGTGATTCTTCATTCAAAACCTGATTTTTGCTATTGGGCTCTATTGAATAGTGAATGTTATGAATTTTCTCCAAACGTAAAGTAGTTGCAAACTCATGCTTTTAGAGACTTGTTTGGGCTCAAGAGAGGAGTAGAAAAACATCAAAAATTTCAGTCCTGCATGATTCTACCAAGAAATGTGTTCATTCAAACCGCTCGTTTTTGATAGTTTGGGCCCTATTGAATAATGAATGTTTTGAATTTTCTCCAAAAGTAAAGTAGTTGCAAACTCATCCTTTTAGAAACTTGTTTGGGCTGTTGAGAGGAGTAAAAAACCATCAAAAATTTCAATCCTGCATGATTTTACCAAGAAATGTGATTCTTCATTCAAAACATGATTTTTGCTATTGGGCTCTATTGAATAGTGAATGTTTTGAATTTTCTCCAAAAGTAAAGTAGTTGCAAACTCATGCTTTTAGAGACTTGTTTGGGCTCATGAGATGAGTAGAAAAACATCAAAAATTTCAGTCCTGCATGATTCTACCAAGACATGTGTGTTCATTGAAACGGCTGGTTTTTGATAGTTTGGGCCCTATTGAATAATGAATGTTTTGAATTTTCTCCATTTTCAATCAACTTTATTAAATTTTCAAAGGTAACAGTAATGTTTTTTAGTAGCATTGAAATGTAGATGTTACATTTATACTGATAAAGAAAAAAAAAAAAAAAAGGGGGGGGGGTAGGTTATGATGAGGGTAAGGAGTTCAGAATGAGTTTAATTGTTTTATTGAGACAAACAAAGGCCAAAACAAAAGGAGAAGGGGGGGGAAAGAAATATAACAGTAATGTTACAAATATGAAGTAAGTTGAGATATAGATCTAACTAACAGTACAGTCACAAATAAATTGCAGGTACAAACATAGAATTTCAATACAAATAAAAAATTAACCGTTGTTTAATAAAACAATAGTGCGGTTAAGGAATTGTACAATATGAACAACCATACAGATAATCAATTTGGATTAGGAGTAGGAGAGAGGCCAATGCAGAAATCTAGGAAGCGCTAAAATCTGTCCAGCATTTCCATCTTTTACTATAAGTTATATAGTAGTTGTTTGCAGTAGCATGGCTTTTTTCGTATGATTCATGAAGATTCATTTTATCGATAATGTCGCTAATTTTGGGAACTGAATCTTCTTTCCAGAAAAGAGCTATTGCATTTTTAGTTATTAAGAGTAGATGGATAATGACAGAACGGTGAGATGAATGAATATCTTCAAGGTCAAGTGATAACAGGGCCTTATGTGGAGTTAAAGTTATTGTAGTTTTGGTGACTTTATTGATTAAATCAGAAATCTCAGACCATAAAGGTCTGATTTTCGAACATTCCCAAAACATGTGGAGTAAGCTACCTATTTCACCACAATGTCTCCAGCATTCAGGAGATCTACCAGGAAAAATTTTTGCTAGCTTAAAGGGGGTAAAGTACCATCTAGATAAGATTTTAAAGTATGATTCGTGAAGGTTTGCACAAATGTTAGACGAGTATGTTGATTTTAGTGCTTTGGTCCATTGTTGCTGAGTTCTTGTAATGTTGAGGTCTTTTTCCCAGTTAAGCATAAAGGTAGTTTTTTCCGGATTATTACTAGAGTTAAGAAAGTCGTAGATGTTTCTAGATTTCCAATAATATTTATTGCCAGGGTTACATATTAGTAGACTAGTGGAATCTGTTATAAAGGTTCTTTTTCTTAATAGCTTCTTAATGAGTTTTTTTAAGTTAGATAGAAAGTGGAAGTCGCTGATGGCAAAGTTAAATTTAGTTCGCAGTAGATCATCGCTGATGAATTGCTTACCATCATGCAAATCCACTAGCTTTTTAATACCAACTTGTTTCCAATTAGAGGGAATATCCTTTTCCAGGATTAAACTAAAGGTTTTGAGAGGAACATTTTTGATTTGTTGATATTTTGATCCTTTTTTAGTATGAATTTGGGATTTAGCTAAGTATTTCCAAGCTAATAATGTGGCTGATATTGTTGGAGAAATATGTGGTAAGTGACTAGAGGATACCAAACCATCCAAAATCAGTCTTGACAGTGGAATGTTACTGTTCCAAACTTTCTCTATATCCGTCCAAATTGGACAGTTATCCTGATTAAACCATGACAAGGATTGTATTATGAGATTTGAATAGTAATAGTTAACTAAGTTAGGGAGGGCCAAACCTCCCTCATCCTTCCGTCTAGTGAGTGTTAGAAATGCTATTCTAGCTTTTTTTTGGTTGGAAATAAATCTGTTTACTATAGATTGCAGTTGTCTAATATATTTAAGGGGAATAGAGAAAGGCAAAGACCTAAAAATGTAAAGTATCTTGGGAAGGGTGAGAAGTTTAAAGAGGACTATCCTCCCTACCCACGAGATTTCATGCTTAGAGTGAGCATTAAATTCCATTTGAGTATTTTTAATAAGATTCCGCATATTTACTTCAATCGTTTTGGCAAAGTTCCTGGTTATTGAGATGCCTAAATACAAAATTGCGTCTTTTTCCCATTCATATTTAGTAACGTTTTTGATACTAGAGATGATTTCATTGCATAGGAAAAAGTCTAAAATTTTGGACTTTGTGTCATTTATTTTAAAGAACGAGACTTTTGAAAATTCCTCAAAAATAGGGAGTACCCCTTTGACCGAATCCAATGGATTTGAGAGGCTTAGAATAATATCATCAGCAAATAACCCTATCTTGTACTGTGTTTCACCTATTTTGATGCCCTCAACACGTTCATTGGATCTAATGGTTTCTGCTAGAGGTTCCATAATTAAGGCAAAGAGTAAAGGCGAGAGGGGACATCCTTGCCTAGTGCCATTGGTAATCAAAATTTGTTTAGAAAGATGGTTATTAGCATATATATTAGCAGAAGGGGATGAATAAAGTGCCATTATTGTATTTATTAATTTAGAGCTAAAACCGAATTTGTCTAGAGTGGCGACTAAAAATTCCCAGCTGACTCTGTCAAAGGCTTTTTCAGCATCTAGTGCTAGAAGTAATGATGAGATCTTTTTGGTTTTGATATGGTTAATTAGATTAAATACTCTCCTGGTCCCATCACTAGTTTGCCGGCCACTTATAAAGCCTAATTGATCTCTATGTACTATGTTAGGAAGGAATTTTTTAATTCTTGTGGCAATAATTTTTGAATAAATTTTAACATCTGTGTTAATTAATGAAATGGGCCTATAACTTTTAACAGATTCTGAGTCTCCTTTAGGCTTAGGAATTAAAGATATGATGGCTTGCAACATTTCATGAGGGAACCTTCCAGTCTCAGAAGCTTTATTAAAAATCCGAGTCAGGTAAGGAGTTAATATTGAGGCAAAGGTCAGATAATAGTCATTTGAGAAACCGTCAGGGCCCGGTGATTTCTTTGTTTTGAGTGTTTTAATGGCCTCTAATACTTCTAGATCTGAAAAAGGAACCTCAAGTAATGATAATTGTTGATTTGATATTTTCGGTAGATTAAGGCGCTTGAGAAAATCATTAATATTTTGTTTGCTTGGTTGCGGAATATTTAGATCATCTTTAAGATTATATAATGAAGTATAATAGTCTGCAAATTTATTAACTATATCTGCCGGATTGACAAACGACTCCCCACTATGTTTAATTTTATTGATTCTATTCTTTATTCTATACGTCTTAAATTTTTGGGCCATAATCTTAGTCGGCTTGTTGAATGAGGAATAAAAATTTGACTTCATGCTTTTTGCAAATTTTTCATATTCATGAAAGAGAATCGCCCTTAATTTGGTTCTAAGTTTAATAATTTCCAAGTGGAGAATCGTAGAAGGTTGGGGTAGTTTTTTCTGAGTGTCCTCTTTATCTTTAATCTCTAATTGTATTTTGTTGATATCTTTAATATTTTGTTTTTTAATTTTACAGGAAATATGTATCATCATACCTCTTACAACCGCCTTATGGGCATTCCAAATTGTAAAAGGGCATATGCCATCTGTTTCGTTTTCTTTAAAGTAGTTTTTAATAGATGATTCGATTTCTTCCTTTAATTCGGGTTTGTGTAATAGTGAAGAGTTTCCTCTCCATAGGGGGTGGTGGCCTGATGATCTACCTATTAGTACTTCACATAGAACGGGTGCATGATCTGAGAAGGTTCTAGGAAGGATCTCGATTTTTTTGAATTTGGAAATAGAAAGGGAATCCGTAATAAAAAGATCTATTCTAGAGAAGGTTTTATGAATCAAGGAGTAATGAGTGTATTCCAGAGAAGAGGTATTAAGACACCTAAAAATATCTAAATACTCGTGGTTAATAAGCCAATTACCCAGTTCTGGAAAAGCTGATCTGGTGGGAGAAGTAGAGTCATATACACCATTCGGGACAATATTAAAGTCTCCAACTACGATCAGTGTGCCTTTTTTAACCTCTTGTATTTTTTTGTCCAAATTATTAAAGTAGCGCATTTGACCATCGTTGGGCGCATACACATTCACTAGAGTGGTTAATTGATTTTCTATTAAACAGATTAGGATCAGGTATCTACCCTCTGAATCGGAAAACTGTTCGATCAATTCAAATGAGATAGAATTTTTAATTAAAGTAATCACCCCAGCTTTTTTTGATTCATTTAAGGATTTAAATGAATGCGGAAAATTTTTGTTTTCTATCCCGGGGTGTCCTGATTTGGCTAATTTCACCTCTTGGAGACAGATTATATCTGCTTTACTTCTTTTGATCTCTCTCCATGTCCAGTACCTCTTGACGGGGCTTTGAATTTTCTCCAAAAGTAAAGTAGTTGCAAACTCATCCTTTTAGAAACTTGTTTGGGCTGTTGAGAGGAGTAAAAAACCATCAAAAATTTCAATCCTGCATGATTCTGCCAAGAAATGTGATTCTTCATTCAAAACGCTGGTTTTTGCTATTGGGCTCTATTGAATAATGAATGTTTTGAATTTTCTCCAAAAGTAAAGTAGTTGCAAACTCATGCTTTTAGAGATTTGTTTGGGCTCATGAGAGGAGTAGAAAAACATCAAAAATTTCAGTCCTGCATGATTCTACCAAGAAATGTGTGTTCATTGAAACCACTGGTTTTTGATAGTTTGGGCCCTATTGAATAATGAATGTTTTAAATTTTCTCCAAAAGTAAAGTAGTTGCAAACTCATCCTTTTAGAAACTTGTTTGGGCTGTTGAGAGGAGTAAAAAACCATCAAAAATTTCAATCCTGCATGATTTTACCAAGAAATGTGATTCTTCATTCAAAACATGATTTTTGCTATTGGGCTCTATTGAATAGTGAATGTTTTGAATTTTCTCCAAAAGTAAAGTAGTTGCAAACTCATGCTTTTAGAGACTTGTTTGGGCTCATGAGAGGAGTAGAAAAACATCAAAAATTTCAGTCCTGCATGATTCTACCAAGAAATGTGTGTTCATTCAAACCGCTGGTTTTTGATAGTTTGGGCCCTATTGAATAATGAATGTTTTGAATTTTCTCCAAAAGTAAAGTAGTTGCAAACTCATGCTTTTAGAGACTTGTTTGGGCTCATGAGAGGAGTAGAAAAACATCAAAAATTTCAGTCCTGCATGATTCTACCAAGAAATGTGTGTTCATTGAAACCGCTGGTTTTTGATAGTTTGGGCCCTATTGAATAATGAATGTTTTGAATTTTCTCCAAAAGTAAAGTGGTTGCAAACTCATCCTTTTAGAAACTTGTTTATGCTGTTGAGAGGAGTAAAAAACCATCAAAAATTTCAATCCTGCATGATTCTACCAAGAAATGTGATTCTTCATTCAAAACGCTGGTTTTTGCTATTGGGCTCTATTGAATAATGAATGTTTTGAATTTTCTCCAAAAGTAAAGTAGTTGCAAACTCATGCTTTTAGAGACTTGTTTGGGCTCATGAGAGGAGTAGAAAAACATCAAAAATTTCAGTCCTGCATGATTCTACCAAGAAATGTGTGTTCATTGAAACCGCTGGTTTTTGATAGTTTGGGCCCTATTGAATAATGAATGTTTTGTATTTTCTCCAAAAGTAAAGTAGTTGCAAACTCATCCTTTTAGAAACTTGTTTGGGCTGTTGAGAGGAGTAAAAAACCATCAAAAATTTCAATCCTGCATGATTCTACCAAGAAATGTGATTCTTCATTCAAAACCTGATTTTTGCTATTGGGCTCTATTGAATAGTGAATGTTATGAATTTTCTCCAAAAATAAAGTAGTTGCAAACTCATGCTTTTAGAGACTTGTTTGGGCTCATGAGAGGAGTAGAAAAACATCAAAAATTTCAGTCCTGCATGATTCTACCAAGAAATGTGTTCATTCAAACGGCTCGTTTTTGATAGTTTGGGCCCTATTGAATAATGAATGTTTTGAATTTTCTCCAAAAGTAAAGTAGTTGCAAACTCATCCTTTTAGAAACTTGTTTGGGCTGTTGAGAGGAGTAAAAAACCATCAAAAATTTCAATCCTGCATGATTTTACCAAGAAATGTGATTCTTCATTCAAAACCTGATTTTTGCTATTGGGCTCTATTGAATAGTGAATGTTTTGAATTTTCTCCAAAAGTAAAGTAGTTGCAAACTCATGCTTTTAGAGACTTGTTTGGGCTCATGAGATGAGTAGAAAAACATCAAAAATTTCAGTCCTGCATGATTCTACCAAGACATGTGTGTTCATTGAAACGGCTGGTTTTTGATAGTTTGGGCCCTATTGAATAATGAATGTTTTGAATTTTCTCCAAAAGTAAAGTAGTTGCAAACTCATCCTTTTAGAAACTTGTTTGGGCTGTTGAGAGGAGTAAAAAACCATCAAAAATTTCAATCCTGCATGATTCTGCCAAGAAATGTGATTCTTCATTCAAAACGCTGGTTTTTGCTATTGGGCTCTATTGAATAATGAATGTTTTGAATTTTCTCCAAAAGTAAAGTAGTTGCAAACTCATGCTTTTAGAGACTTGTTTGGGCTCATGAGAGGAGTAGAAAAACATCAAAAATTTCAGTCCTGCATGATTCTACCAAGAAATGTGTGTTCATTCAAACCGCTGGTTTTTGATAGTTTGGGCCCTATTGAATAATGAATGTTTTGAATTTTCTCCAAAAGTAAAGTAGTTGCAAACTCATGCTTTTAGAGACTTGTTTGGGCTCATGAGATGAGTAGAAAAACATCAAAAATTTCAGTCCTGCATGATTCTACCAAGAAATGTGTGTTCATTGAAACCGCTGGTTTTTGATAGTTTGGGCCCTATTGAATAATGAATGTTTTGAATTTTCTTCAAAAGTAAAGTAGTTGCAAACTCATCCTTTTAGAAACTTGTTTGGGCTGTTGAGAGGAGTAAAAAACCATCAAAAATTTCAATCCTGCATGATTCTACCAAGAAATGTGATTCTTCATTCAAAACGCTGGTTTTTGCTATTGGGCTCTATTGAATAATGAATGTTTTGAATTTTCTCCAAAAGTAAAGTAGTTGCAAACTCATGCTTTTAGAGACTTGTTTGGGCTCATGAGAGGAGTAGAAAAACATCAAAAATTTCAGTCCTGCATGATTCTACCAAGAAATGTGTGTTCATTGAAACCGCTGGTTTTTGATAGTTTGGGCCCTATTGAATAATGAATGTTTTGAATTTTCTCCAAAAGTAAAGTAGTTGCAAACTCATCCTTTTAGAAACTTGTTTGGGCTGTTGAGAGGAGTAAAAAACCATCAAAAATTTCAATCCTGCATGATTCTACCAAGAAATGTGATTCTTCATTCAAAACGCTGGTTTTTGCTATTGGGCTCTATTGAATAATGAATGTTTTGAATTTTCTCCAAAAGTAAAGTAGTTGCAAACTCATGCTTTTAGAGACTTGTTTGGGCTGTTGAGAGGAGTAGAAAAACATCAAAAATTTCAGTCCTGCATGATTCTACCAAGAAATGTGTGTTCATTGAAACCGCTGGTTTTTGATAGTTTGGGCCCTATTGAATAATGAATGTTTTGAATTTTCTCCAAAAGTAAAGTAGTTGCAAACTCATCCTTTTAGAAACTTGTTTGGGCTGTTGAGAGGAGGAAAAAACCATCAAAAATTTCAATCCTGCATGATTTTACCAAGAAATGTGATTCTTCATTCAAAACCTGATTTTTGCTATTGGGCTCTATTGAATAGTGAATGTTATGAATTTTCTCCAAAAATAAAGTAGTTGCAAACTCATGCTTTTAGAGACTTGTTTGGGCTCATGAGAGGAGTAGAAAAACATCAAAAATTTCAGTCCTGCATGATTCTACCAAGAAATGTGTTCATTCAAACGGCTCGTTTTTGATAGTTTGGGCCCTATTGAATAATGAATGTTTTGAATTTTCTCCAAAAGTAAAGTAGTTGCAAACTCATCCTTTTAGAAACTTGTTTGGGCTGTTGAGAGGAGTAAAAAACCATCAAAAATTTCAATCCTGCATGATTTTACCAAGAAATGTGATTCTTCATTCAAAACCTGATTTTTGCTATTGGGCTCTATTGAATAGTGAATGTTTTGAATTTTCTCCAAAAGTAAAGTAGTTGCAAACTCATGCTTTTAGAGACTTGTTTGGGCTCATGAGATGAGTAGAAAAACATCAAAAATTTCAGTCCTGCATGATTCTACCAAGACATGTGTGTTCATTGAAACGGCTGGTTTTTGATAGTTTGGGCCCTATTGAATAATGAATGTTTTGAATTTTCTCCAAAAGTAAAGTAGTTGCAAACTCATCCTTTTAGAAACTTGTTTGGGCTGTTGAGAGGAGTAAAAAAACATCAAAAATTTCAATCCTGCATGATTTTACCAAGAAATGTGATTCTTCATTCAAAACCTGATTTTTGCTATTGGGCTCTATTGAATAGTGAATGTTTTGAATTTTCTCCAAAAGTAAAGTAGTTGCAAACTCATGCTTTTAGAGACTTGTTTGGGCTCATGAGATGAGTAGAAAAACATCAAAAATTTCAGTCCTGCATGATTCTACCAAGACATGTGTGTTCATTGAAACGGCTGGTTTTTGATAGTTTGGGCCCTATTGAATAATGAATGTTTTGAATTTTCTCCAAAAGTAAAGTAGTTGCAAACTCATCCTTTTAGAAACTTGTTTGGGCTGTTGAGAGGAGTAAAAAACCATCAAAAATTTCAATCCTGCATGATTCTGCCAAGAAATGTGATTCTTCATTCAAAACGCTGGTTTTTGCTATTGGGCTCTATTGAATAATGAATGTTTTGAATTTTCTCCAAAAGTAAAGTAGTTGCAAACTCATGCTTTTAGAGACTTGTTTGGGCTCATGAGAGGAGTAGAAAAACATCAAAAATTTCAGTCCTGCATGATTCTACCAAGAAATGTGTTCATTCAAACCGCTGGTTTTTGATAGTTTGGGCCCTATTGAATAATGAATGTTTTGAATTTTCTCCAAAAGTAAAGTAGTTGCAAACTCATGCTTTTAGAGACTTGTTTGGGCTCATGAGATGAGTAGAAAAACATCAAAAATTTCAGTCCTGCATGATTCTACCAAGAAATGTGTGTTCATTGAAACCGCTGGTTTTTGATAGTTTGGGCCCTATTGAATAATGAATGTTTTGAATTTTCTTCAAAAGTAAAGTAGTTGCAAACTCATCCTTTTAGAAACTTGTTTGGGCTGTTGAGAGGAGTAAAAAACCATCAAAAATTTCAATCCTGCATGATTCTACCAAGAAATGTGATTCTTCATTCAAAACGCTGGTTTTTGCTATTGGGCTCTATTGAATAATGAATGTTTTGAATTTTCTCCAAAAGTAAAGTAGTTGCAAACTCATGCTTTTAGAGACTTGTTTGGGCTCATGAGAGGAGTAGAAAAACATCAAAAATTTCAGTCCTGCATGATTCTACCAAGAAATGTGTGTTCATTGAAACCGCTGGTTTTTGATAGTTTGGGCCCTATTGAATAATGAATGTTTTGAATTTTCTCCAAAAGTAAAGTAGTTGCAAACTCATCCTTTTAGAAACTTGTTTGGGCTGTTGAGAGGAGTAAAAAACCATCAAAAATTTCAATCCTGCATGATTCTACCAAGAAATGTGATTCTTCATTCAAAACGCTGGTTTTTGCTATTGGGCTCTATTGAATAATGAATGTTTTGAATTTTCTCCAAAAGTAAAGTAGTTGCAAACTCATGCTTTTAGAGATTTGTTTGGGCTCATGAGAGGAGTAGAAAAACATCAAAAATTTCAGTCCTGCATGATTCTACCAAGAAATGTGTGTTCATTGAAACCGCTGGTTTTTGATAGTTTGGGCCCTATTGAATAATGAATGTTTTGAATTTTCTCCAAAAGTAAAGTAGTTGCAAACTCATCCTTTTAGAAACTTGTTTGGGCTGTTGAGAGGAGTAAAAAACCATCAAAAATTTCAATCCTGCAGGATTTTACCAAGAAATGTGATTCTTCATTCAAAACCTGATTTTTGCTATTGGGCTCTATTGAATAGTGAATGTTTTGAATTTTCTCCAAAAGTAAAGTAGTTGCAAACTCATGCTTTTAGAGACTAGTTTGGGCTCATGAGAGGAGTAGAAAAACATCAAAAATTTCAGTCCTGCATGATTCTACCAAGAAATGTGTGTTCATTGAAACCGCTGGTTTTTGATAGTTTGGGCCCTATTGAATAATGAATGTTTTGAATTTTCTCCAAAAGTAAAGTAGTTGCAAACTCATCCTTTTAGAAACTTGTTTGGGCTGTTGAGAGGAGTAAAAAACCATCAAAAATTTCAATCCTGCATGATTTTACCAAGAAATGTGATTCTTCATTCAAAACCTGATTTTTGCTATTGGGCTCTATTGAATAGTGAATGTTTTGAATTTTCTCCAAAAGTAAAGTAGTTGCAAACTCATGCTTTTAGAGACTTGTTTGGGCTCATGAGATGAGTAGAAAAACATCAAAAATTTCAGTCCTGCATGATTCTACCAAGACATGTGTGTTCATTGAAACGGCTGGTTTTTGATAGTTTGGGCCCTATTGAATAATGAATGTTTTGAATTTTCTCCAAAAGTAAAGTAGTTGCAAACTCATCCTTTTAGAAACTTGTTTGGGCTGTTGAGAGGAGTAAAAAACCATCAAAAATTTCAATCCTGCATGATTTTACCAAGAAATGTGATTCTTCATTCAAAACATGATTTTTGCTATTGGGCTCTATTGAATAGTGAATGTTTTGAATTTTCTCCAAAAGTAAAGTAGTTGCAAACTCATGCTTTTAGAGACTTGTTTGGGCTCATGAGAGGAGTAGAAAAACATCAAAAATTTCAGTCCTGCATGATTCTACCAAGAAATGTGTGTTCATTCAAACCGCTGGTTTTTGATAGTTTGGGCAATATTGAATAATGAATGTTTTGAATTTTCTCCAAAAGTAAAGTAGTTGCAAACTCATGCTTTTAGAGACTTGTTTGGGCTCATGAGAGGAGTAGAAAAACATCAAAAATTTCAGTCCTGCATGATTCTACCAAGAAATGTGTGTTCATTGAAACCGCTGGTTTTTGATAGTTTGGGCCCTATTGAATAATGAATGTTTTGAACTTTCTCCAAAAGTAAAGTGGTTGCAAACTCATCCTTTTAGAAACTTGTTTATGCTGTTGAGAGGAGTAAAAAACCATCAAAAATTTCAATCCTGCATGATTCTACCAAGAAATGTGATTCTTCATTCAAAACGCTGGTTTTTGCTATTGGGCTCTATTGAATAATGAATGTTTTGAATTTTCTCCAAAAGTAAAGTAGTTGCAAACTCATGCTTTTAGAGACTTGTTTGGGCTCATGAGAGGAGTAGAAAAACATCAAAAATTTCAGTCCTGCATGATTCTACCAAGAAATGTGTGTTCATTGAAACCGCTGGTTTTTGATAGTTTGGGCCCTATTGAATAATGAATGTTTTGAATTTTCTCCAAAAGTAAAGTAGTTGCAAACTCATCCTTTTAGAAACTTGTTTGGGCTGTTGAGAGGAGTAAAAAACCATCAAAAATTTCAATCCTGCATGATTTTACCAAGAAATGTGATTCTTCATTCAAAACCTGATTTTTGCTATTGGGCTCTATTGAATAGTGAATGTTATGAATTTTCTCCAAAAGTAAAGTAGTTGCAAACTCATGCTTTTAGAGACTTGTTTGGGCTCATGAGAGGAGTAGAAAAACATCAAAAATTTCAGTCCTGCATGATTCTACCAAGAAATGTGTTCATTCAAACCGCTCGTTTTTGATAGTTTGGGCCCTATTGAATAATGAATGTTTTGAATTTTCTCCAAAAGTAAAGTAGTTGCAAACTCATCCTTTTAGAAACTTGTTTGGGCTGTTGAGAGGAGTAAAAAACCATCAAAAATTTCAATCCTGCATGATTTTACCAAGAAATGTGATTCTTCATTCAAAACATGATTTTTGCTATTGGGCTCTATTGAATAGTGAATGTTTTGAATTTTCTCCAAAAGTAAAGTAGTTGCAAACTCATGCTTTTAGAGACTTGTTTGGGCTCATGAGATGAGTAGAAAAACATCAAAAATTTCAGTCCTGCATGATTCTACCAAGACATGTGTGTTCATTGAAACGGCTGGTTTTTGATAGTTTGGGCCCTATTGAATAATGAATGTTTTGAATTTTCTCCAAAAGTAAAGTAGTTGCAAACTCATCCTTTTAGAAACTTGTTTGGGCTGTTGAGAGGAGTAAAAAACCATCAAAAATTTCAATCCTGCATGATTCTGCCAAGAAATGTGATTCTTCATTCAAAACGCTGGTTTTTGCTATTGGGCTCTATTGAATAATGAATGTTTTGAATTTTCTCCAAAAGTAAAGTAGTTGCAAACTCATGCTTTTAGAGACTTGTTTGGGCTCATGAGAGGAGTAGAAAAACATCAAAAATTTCAGTCCTGCATGATTCTACCAAGAAATGTGTGTTCATTGAAACCGCTGGTTTTTGATAGTTTGGGCCCTATTGAATAATGAATGTTTTGTATTTTCTCCAAAAGTAAAGTAGTTGCAAACTCATCCTTTTAGAAACTTGTTTGGGCTGTTGAGAGGAGTAAAAAACCATCAAAAATTTCAATCCTGCATGATTCTACCAAGAAATGTGATTCTTCATTCAAAACGCTGGTTTTTGCTATTGGGCTCTATTGAATAATGAATGTTTTGAATTTTCTCCAAAAGTAAAGTAGTTGCAAACTCATGCTTTTAGAGACTTGTTTGGGCTCATGAGAGGAGTAGAAAAACATCAAAAATTTCAGTCCTGCATGATTCTACCAAGAAATGTGTGTTCATTGAAACCGCTGGTTTTTGATAGTTTGGGCCCTATTGAATAATGAATGTTTTGAATTTTCTCCAAAAGTAAAGTAGTTGCAAACTCATCCTTTTAGAAACTTGTTTGGGCTGTTGAGAGGAGTAAAAAACCATCAAAAATTTCAATCCTGCATGATTCTACCAAGAAATGTGATTCTTCATTCAAAACGCTGGTTTTTGCTATTGGGCTCTATTGAATAATGAATGTTTTGAATTTTCTCCAAAAGTAAAGTAGTTGCAAACTCATGCTTTTAGAGACTTGTTTGGGCTGTTGAGAGGAGTAGAAAAACATCAAAAATTTCAGTCCTGCATGATTCTACCAAGAAATGTGTGTTCATTGAAACCGCTGGTTTTTGATAGTTTGGGCCCTATTGAATAATGAATGTTTTGAATTTTCTCCAAAAGTAAAGTAGTTGCAAACTCATCCTTTTAGAAACTTGTTTGGGCTGTTGAGAGGAGTAAAAAACCATCAAAAATTTCAATCCTGCATGATTTTACCAAGAAATGTGATTCTTCATTCAAAACCTGATTTTTGCTATTGGGCTCTATTGAATAGTGAATGTTATGAATTTTCTCCAAACGTAAAGTAGTTGCAAACTCATGCTTTTAGAGACTTGTTTGGGCTCAAGAGAGGAGTAGAAAAACATCAAAAATTTCAGTCCTGCATGATTCTACCAAGAAATGTGTTCATTCAAACCGCTCGTTTTTGATAGTTTGGGCCCTATTGAATAATGAATGTTTTGAATTTTCTCCAAAAGTAAAGTAGTTGCAAACTCATCCTTTTAGAAACTTGTTTGGGCTGTTGAGAGGAGTAAAAAACCATCAAAAATTTCAATCCTGCATGATTTTACCAAGAAATGTGATTCTTCATTCAAAACATGATTTTTGCTATTGGGCTCTATTGAATAGTGAATGTTTTGAATTTTCTCCAAAAGTAAAGTAGTTGCAAACTCATGCTTTTAGAGACTTGTTTGGGCTCATGAGATGAGTAGAAAAACATCAAAAATTTCAGTCCTGCATGATTCTACCAAGACATGTGTGTTCATTGAAACGGCTGGTTTTTGATAGTTTGGGCCCTATTGAATAATGAATGTTTTGAATTTTCTCCAAAAGTAAAGTAGTTGCAAACTCATCCTTTTAGAAACTTGTTTGGGCTGTTGAGAGGAGTAAAAAACCATCAAAAATTTCAATCCTGCATGATTCTGCCAAGAAATGTGATTCTTCATTCAAAACGCTGGTTTTTGCTATTGGGCTCTATTGAATAATGAATGTTTTGAATTTTCTCCAAAAGTAAAGTAGTTGCAAACTCATGCTTTTAGAGACTTGTTTGGGCTCATGAGAGGAGTAGAAAAACATCAAAAATTTCAGTCCTGCATGATTCTACCAAGAAATGTGTGTTCATTCAAACCGCTGGTTTTTGATAGTTTGGGCCCTATTGAATAATGAATGTTTTGAATTTTCTCCAAAAGTAAAGTATTTGCAAACTCATGCTTTTAGAGACTTGTTTGGGCTCATGAGATGAGTAGAAAAACATCAAAAATTTCAGTCCTGCATGATTCTACCAAGAAATGTGTGTTCATTGAAACCGCTGGTTTTTGATAGTTTGGGCCCTATTGAATAATGAATGTTTTGAATTTTCTTCAAAAGTAAAGTAGTTGCAAACTCATCCTTTTAGAAACTTGTTTGGGCTGTTGAGAGGAGTAAAAAACCATCAAAAATTTCAATCCTGCATGATTCTACCAAGAAATGTGATTCTTCATTCAAAACGCTGGTTTTTGCTATTGGGCTCTATTGAATAATGAATGTTTTGAATTTTCTCCAAAAGTAAAGTAGTTGCAAACTCATGCTTTTAGAGACTTGTTTGGGCTCATGAGAGGAGTAGAAAAACATCAAAAATTTCAGTCCTGCATGATTCTACCAAGAAATGTGTGTTCATTGAAACCGCTGGTTTTTGATAGTTTGGGCCCTATTGAATAATGAATGTTTTGAATTTTCTCCAAAAGTAAAGTAGTTGCAAACTCATCCTTTTAGAAACTTGTTTGGGCTGTTGAGAGGAGTAAAAAACCATCAAAAATTTCAATCCTGCATGATTCTACCAAGAAATGTGATTCTTCATTCAAAACGCTGGTTTTTGCTATTGGGCTCTATTGAATAATGAATGTTTTGAATTTTCTCCAAAAGTAAAGTAGTTGCAAACTCATGCTTTTAGAGATTTGTTTGGGCTCATGAGAGGAGTAGAAAAACATCAAAAATTTCAGTCCTGCATGATTCTACCAAGAAATGTGTGTTCATTGAAACCGCTGGTTTTTGATAGTTTGGGCCCTATTGAATAATGAATGTTTTAAATTTTCTCCAAAAGTAAAGTAGTTGCAAACTCATCCTTTTAGAAACTTGTTTGGGCTGTTGAGAGGAGTAAAAAACCATCAAAAATTTCAATCCTGCATGATTTTACCAAGAAATGTGATTCTTCATTCAAAACATGATTTTTGCTATTGGGCTCTATTGAATAGTGAATGTTTTGAATTTTCTCCAAAAGTAAAGTAGTTGCAAACTCATGCTTTTAGAGACTTGTTTGGGCTCATGAGAGGAGTAGAAAAACATCAAAAATTTCAGTCCTGCATGATTCTACCAAGAAATGTGTGTTCATTCAAACCGCTGGTTTTTGATAGTTTGGGCCCTATTGAATAATGAATGTTTTGAATTTTCTCCAAAAGTAAAGTAGTTGCAAACTCATGCTTTTAGAGACTTGTTTGGGCTCATGAGAGGAGTAGAAAAACATCAAAAATTTCAGTCCTGCATGATTCTACCAAGAAATGTGTGTTCATTGAAACCGCTGGTTTTTGATAGTTTGGGCCCTATTGAATAATGAATGTTTTGAATTTTCTCCAAAAGTAAAGTGGTTGCAAACTCATCCTTTTAGAAACTTGTTTATGCTGTTGAGAGGAGTAAAAAACCATCAAAAATTTCAATCCTGCATGATTCTACCAAGAAATGTGATTCTTCATTCAAAACGCTGGTTTTTGCTATTGGGCTCTATTGAATAATGAATGTTTTGAATTTTCTCCAAAAGTAAAGTAGTTGCAAACTCATGCTTTTAGAGACTTGTTTGGGCTCATGAGAGGAGTAGAAAAACATCAAAAATTTCAGTCCTGCATGATTCTACCAAGAAATGTGTGTTCATTGAAACCGCTGGTTTTTGATAGTTTGGGCCCTATTGAATAATGAATGTTTTGAATTTTCTCCAAAAGTAAAGTAGTTGCAAACTCATCCTTTTAGAAACTTGTTTGGGCTGTTGAGCGGAGTAAAAAACCATCAAAAATTTCAATCCTGCATGATTCTACCAAGAAATGTGATTCTTCATTCAAAACGCTGGTTTTTGCTATTGGGCTCTATTGAATAATGAATGTTTTGAATTTTCTCCAAAAGTAAAGTAGTTGCAAACTCATGCTTTTAGAGACTTGTTTGGGCTCATGAGAGGAGTAGAAAAACATCAAAAATTTCAGTCCTGCATGATTCTACCAAGAAATGTGTGTTCATTGAAACCACTGGTTTTTGATAGTTTGGGCCCTATTGAATAATGAATGTTTTGAATTTTCTCCAAAAGTAAAGTAGTTGCAAACTCATCCTTTTAGAAACTTGTTTGGGCTGTTGAGAGGAGTAAAAAACCATCAAAAATTTCAATCCTGCATGATTCTACCAAGAAATGTGATTCTTCATTCAAAACGCTGGTTTTTGCTATTGGGCTCTATTGAATAATGAATGTTTTGAATTTTCTCCAAAAGTAAAGTAGTTGCAAACTCATGCTTTTAGAGAATTGTTTGGGCTCACGAGAGGAGTAGAAAAACATCAAAAATTTCAGTCCTGCATGATTCTACCAAGAAATGTGTGTTCATTGAAACCGCTTGGTTTTTGATATTTGGGCCCTATTGAATAATGAATGTTTTGAATTTTCTCCAAAAGTAAAGTAGTTGCAAACTCATCCTTTTAGAAACTTGTTTGGGCTGTTGAGAGGAGTAAAAAACCATCAAAAATTTCAATCCTGCATGATTCTACCAAGAAATGTGATTCTTCATTCAAAACGCTGGTTTTTGCTATTGGGCTCTATTGAATAATGAATGTTTTGAATTTTCTCCAAAAGTAAAGTAGTTGCAAACTCATGCTTTTAGAGACTTGTTTGGGCTGTTGAGAGGAGTAGAAAAACATCAAAAATTTCAGTCCTGCATGATTCTACCAAGAAATGTGTGTTCATTGAAACCGCTGGTTTTTGATAGTTTGGGCCCTATTGAATAATGAATGTTTTGAATTTTCTCCAAAAGTAAAGTAGTTGCAAACTCATCCTTTTAGAAACTTGTTTGGGCTGTTGAGAGGAGTAAAAAACCATCAAAAATTTCAATCCTGCATGATTTTACCAAGAAATGTGATTCTTCATTCAAAACCTGATTTTTGCTATTGGGCTCTATTGAATAGTGAATGTTTTGAATTTTCTCCAAAAGTAAAGTAGTTGCAAACTCATGCTTTTAGAGACTTGTTTGGGCTCATGAGAGGAGTAGAAAAACATCAAAAATTTCAGTCCTGCATGATTCTACCAAAAAATGTGTTCATTCAAACCGCTCGTTTTTGATAGTTTGGGCCCTATTGAATAATGAATGTTTTGAATTTTCTCCAAAAGTAAAGTAGTTGCAAACTCATCCTTTTAGAAACTTGTTTGGGCTGTTGAGAGGAGTAAAAAACCATCAAAAATTTCAATCCTGCATGATTCTACCAAGAAATGTGATTCTTCATTCAAAACGCTGGTTTTTGCTATTGGGCTCTATTGAATAATGAATGTTTTGAATTTTCTCCAAAAGTAAAGTAGTTGCAAACTCATGCTTTTAGAGAATTGTTTGGGCTCACGAGAGGAGTAGAAAAACATCAAAAATTTCAGTTCTGCATGATTCTACCAAGAAATGTGTGTTCATTGAAACCGCTGGTTTTTGATAGTTTGGGCCCTATTGAATAATGAATGTTTTGAATTTTCTCCAAAAGTAAAGTAGTTGCAAACTCATCCTTTTAGAAACTTGTTTGGGCTGTTGAGAGGAGTAAAAAACCATCAAAAATTTCAATCCTGCATGATTCTACCAAGAAATGTGATTCTTCATTCAAAACGCTGGTTTTTGCTATTGGGCTCTATTGAATAATGAATGTTTTGAATTTTCTCCAAAAGTAAAGTAGTTGCAAACTCATGCTTTTAGAGACTTGTTTGGGCTGTTGAGAGGAGTAGAAAAACATCAAAAATTTCAGTCCTGCATGATTCTACCAAGAAATGTGTGTTCATTGAAACCGCTGGTTTTTGATAGTTTGGGCCCTATTGAATAATGAATGTTTTGAATTTTCTCCAAAAGTAAAGTAGTTGCAAACTCATCCTTTTAGAAACTTGTTTGGGCTGTTGAGAGGAGTAAAAAACCATCAAAAATTTCAATCCTGCATGATTTTACCAAGAAATGTGATTCTTCATTCAAAACCTGATTTTTGCTATTGGGCTCTATTGAATAGTGAATGTTTTGAATTTTCTCCAAAAGTAAAGTAGTTGCAAACTCATGCTTTTAGAGACTTGTTTGGGCTCATGAGAGGAGTAGAAAAACATCAAAAATTTCAGTCCTGCATGATTCTACCAAGAAATGTGTTCATTCAAACCGCTCGTTTTTGATAGTTTGGGCCCTATTGAATAATGAATGTTTTGAATTTTCTCCAAAAGTAAAGTAGTTGCAAACTCATCCTTTTAGAAACTTGTTTGGGCTGTTGAGAGGAGTAAAAAACCATCAAAAATTTCAATCCTGCATGATTCCACCAAGAAATGTGATTCTTCATTCAAAACGCTGGTTTTTGCTATTGGGCTCTATTGAATAATGAATGTTTTGAATTTTCTCCAAAAGTAAAGTAGTTGCAAACTCATGCTTTTAGAGAATTGTTTGGGCTCACGAGAGGAGTAGAAAAACATCAAAAATTTCAGTCCTGCATGATTCTACCAAGAAATGTGTGTTCATTGAAACCGCTGGTTTTTGATAGTTTGGGCCCTATTGAATAATGAATGTTTTGAATTTTCTCCAAAAGTAAAGTAGTTGCAAACTCATCCTTTTAGAAACTTGTTTGGGCTGTTGAGAGGAGTAAAAAACCATCAAAAATTTCAATCCTGCATGATTCTACCAAGAAATGTGATTCTTCATTCAAAACGCTGGTTTTTGCTATTGGGCTCTATTGAATAATGAATGTTTTGAATTTTCTCCAAAAGTAAAGTAGTTGCAAACTCATGCTTTTAGAGACTTGTTTGGGCTGTTGAGAGGAGTAGAAAAACATCAAAAATTTCAGTCCTGCATGATTCTACCAAGAAATGTGTGTTCATTGAAACCGCTGGTTTTTGATAGTTTGGGCCCTATTGAATAATGAATGTTTTGAATTTTCTCCAAAAGTAAAGTAGTTGCAAACTCATCCTTTTAGAAACTTGTTTGGGCTGTTGAGAGGAGTAAAAAACCATCAAAAATTTCAATCCTGCATGATTTTACCAAGAAATGTGATTCTTCATTCAAAACCTGATTTTTGCTATTGGGCTCTATTGAATAGTGAATGTTTTGAATTTTCTCCAAAAGTAAAGTAGTTGCAAACTCATGCTTTTAGAGACTTGTTTGGGCTCATGAGATGAGTAGAAAAACATCAAAAATTTCAGTCCTGCATGATTCTACCAAGACATGTGTGTTCATTGAAACGGCTGGTTTTTGATAGTTTGGGCCCTATCGAATAATGAATGTTTTGAATTTTCTCCAAAAGTAAAGTAGTTGCAAACTCATCCTTTTAGAAACTTGTTTGGGCTGTTGAGAGGAGTAAAAAACCATCAAAAATTTCAATCCTGCATGATTTTACCAAGAAATGTGATTCTTCATTCAAAACATGATTTTTGCTATTGGGCTCTATTGAATAGTGAATGTTTTGAATTTTCTCCAAAAGTAAAGTAGTTGCAAACTCATGCTTTTAGAGACTTGTTTGGGCTCATGAGAGGAGTAGAAAAACATCAAAAATTTCAGTCCTGCATGATTCTACCAAGAAATGTGTGTTCATTCAAACCGCTGGTTTTTGATAGTTTGGGCAATATTGAATAATGAATGTTTTGAATTTTCTCCAAAAGTAAAGTAGTTGCAAACTCATGCTTTTAGAGACTTGTTTGGGCTCATGAGAGGAGTAGAAAAACATCAAAAATTTCAGTCCTGCATGATTCTACCAAGAAATGTGTGTTCATTGAAACCGCTGGTTTTTGATAGTTTGGGCCCTATTGAATAATGAATGTTTTGAACTTTCTCCAAAAGTAAAGTGGTTGCAAACTCATCCTTTTAGAAACTTGTTTATGCTGTTGAGAGGAGTAAAAAACCATCAAAAATTTCAATCCTGCATGATTCTACCAAGAAATGTGATTCTTCATTCAAAACGCTGGTTTTTGCTATTGGGCTCTATTGAATAATGAATGTTTTGAATTTTCTCCAAAAGTAAAGTAGTTGCAAACTCATGCTTTTAGAGACTTGTTTGGGCTCATGAGAGGAGTAGAAAAACATCAAAAATTTCAGTCCTGCATGATTCTACCAAGAAATGTGTGTTCATTGAAACCGCTGGTTTTTGATAGTTTGGGCCCTATTGAATAATGAATGTTTTGAATTTTCTCCAAAAGTAAAGTAGTTGCAAACTCATCCTTTTAGAAACTTGTTTGGGCTGTTGAGAGGAGTAAAAAACCATCAAAAATTTCAATCCTGCATGATTTTACCAAGAAATGTGATTCTTCATTCAAAACCTGATTTTTGCTATTGGGCTCTATTGAATAGTGAATGTTATGAATTTTCTCCAAAAGTAAAGTAGTTGCAAACTCATGCTTTTAGAGACTTGTTTGGGCTCATGAGAGGAGTAGAAAAACATCAAAAATTTCAGTCCTGCATGATTCTACCAAGAAATGTGTTCATTCAAACCGCTCGTTTTTGATAGTTTGGGCCCTATTGAATAATGAATGTTTTGAATTTTCTCCAAAAGTAAAGTAGTTGCAAACTCATCCTTTTAGAAACTTGTTTGGGCTGTTGAGAGGAGTAAAAAACCATCAAAAATTTCAATCCTGCATGATTTTACCAAGAAATGTGATTCTTCATTCAAAACATGATTTTTGCTATTGGGCTCTATTGAATAGTGAATGTTTTGAATTTTCTCCAAAAGTAAAGTAGTTGCAAACTCATGCTTTTAGAGACTTGTTTGGGCTCATGAGATGAGTAGAAAAACATCAAAAATTTCAGTCCTGCATGATTCTACCAAGACATGTGTGTTCATTGAAACGGCTGGTTTTTGATAGTTTGGGCCCTATTGAATAATGAATGTTTTGAATTTTCTCCAAAAGTAAAGTAGTTGCAAACTCATCCTTTTAGAAACTTGTTTGGGCTGTTGAGAGGAGTAAAAAACCATCAAAAATTTCAATCCTGCATGATTCTGCCAAGAAATGTGATTCTTCATTCAAAACGCTGGTTTTTGCTATTGGGCTCTATTGAATAATGAATGTTTTGAATTTTCTCCAAAAGTAAAGTAGTTGCAAACTCATGCTTTTAGAGACTTGTTTGGGCTCATGAGAGGAGTAGAAAAACATCAAAAATTTCAGTCCTGCATGATTCTACCAAGAAATGTGTGTTCATTGAAACCGCTGGTTTTTGATAGTTTGGGCCCTATTGAATAATGAATGTTTTGAATTTTCTCCAAAAGTAAAGTAGTTGCAAACTCATCCTTTTAGAAACTTGTTTGGGCTGTTGAGAGGAGTAAAAAACCATCAAAAATTTCAATCCTGCATGATTCTACCAAGAAATGTGATTCTTCATTCAAAACGCTGGTTTTTGCTATTGGGCTCTATTGAATAATGAATGTTTTGAATTTTCTCCAAAAGTAAAGTAGTTGCAAACTCATGCTTTTAGAGACTTGTTTGGGCTGTTGAGAGGAGTAGAAAAACATCAAAAATTTCAGTCCTGCATGATTCTACCAAGAAATGTTTGTTCATTGAAACCGCTGGTTTTTGATAGTTTGGGCCCTATTGAATAATGAATGTTTTGAATTTTCTCCAAAAGTAAAGTAGTTGCAAACTCATCCTTTTAGAAACTTGTTTGGGCTGTTGAGAGGAGTAAAAAACCATCAAAAATTTCAATCCTGCATGATTTTACCAAGAAATGTGATTCTTCATTCAAAACCTGATTTTTGCTATTGGGCTCTATTGAATAGTGAATGTTATGAATTTTCTCCAAAAGTAAAGTAGTTGCAAACTCATGCTTTTAGAGACTTGTTTGGGCTCATGAGAGGAGTAGAAAAACATCAAAAATTTCAGTCCTGCATGATTCTACCAAGAAATGTGTTCATTCAAACCGCTCGTTTTTGATAGTTTGGGCCCTATTGAATAATGAATGTTTTGAATTTTCTCCAAAAGTAAAGTAGTTGCAAACTCATCCTTTTAGAAACTTGTTTGGGCTGTTGAGAGGAGTAAAAAACCATCAAAAATTTCAATCCTGCATGATTTTACCAAGAAATGTGATTCTTCATTCAAAACATGATTTTTGCTATTGGGCTCTATTGAATAGTGAATGTTTTGAATTTTCTCCAAAAGTAAAGTAGTTGCAAACTCATGCTTTTAGAGACTTGTTTGGGCTCATGAGATGAGTAGAAAAACATCAAAAATTTCAGTCCTGCATGATTCTACCAAGACATGTGTGTTCATTGAAACGGCTGGTTTTTGATAGTTTGGGCCCTATTGAATAATGAATGTTTTGAATTTTCTCCAAAAGTAAAGTAGTTGCAAACTCATCCTTTTAGAAACTTGTTTGGGCTGTTGAGTGGAGTAAAAAACCATCAAAAATTTCAATCCTGCATGATTCTGCCAAGAAATGTGATTCTTCATTCAAAACGCTGGTTTTTGCTATTGGGCTCTATTGAATAATGAATGTTTTGAATTTTCTCCAAAAGTAAAGTAGTTGCAAACTCATGCTTTTAGAGACTTGTTTGGGCTGTTGAGAGGAGTAGAAAAACATCAAAAATTTCAGTCCTGCATGATTCTACCAAGAAATGTGTGTTCATTGAAACCGCTGGTTTTTGATAGTTTGGGCCCTATTGAATAATGAATGTTTTGAATTTTCTCCAAAAGTAAAGTAGTTGCAAACTCATCCTTTTAGAAACTTGTTTGGGCTGTTGAGAGGAGTAAAAAACCATCAAAAATTTCAATCCTGCATGATTTTACCAAGAAATGTGATTCTTCATTCAAAACCTGATTTTTGCTATTGGGCTCTATTGAATAGTGAATGTTATGAATTTTCTCCAAAAGTAAAGTAGTTGCAAACTCATGCTTTTAGAGACTTGTTTGGGCTCATGAGAGGAGTAGAAAAACATCAAAAATTTCAGTCCTGCATGATTCTACCAAGAAATGTGTTCATTCAAACCGCTCGTTTTTGATAGTTTGGGCCCTATTGAATAATGAATGTTTTGAATTTTCTCCAAAAGTAAAGTAGTTGCAAACTCATCCTTTTAGAAACTTGTTTGGGCTGTTGAGAGGAGTAAAAAACCATCAAAAATTTCAATCCTGCATGATTTTACCAAGAAATGTGATTCTTCATTCAAAACATGATTTTTGCTATTGGGCTCTATTGAATAGTGAATGTTTTGAATTTTCTCCAAAAGTAAAGTAGTTGCAAACTCATGCTTTTAGAGACTTGTTTGGGCTCATGAGATGAGTAGAAAAACATCAAAAATTTCAGTCCTGCATGATTCTACCAAGACATGTGTGTTCATTGAAACGGCTGGTTTTTGATAGTTTGGGCCCTATTGAATAATGAATGTTTTGAATTTTCTCCAAAAGTAAAGTAGTTGCAAACTCATCCTTTTAGAAACTTGTTTGGGCTGTTGAGAGGAGTAAAAAACCATCAAAAATTTCAATCCTGCATGATTCTGCCAAGAAATGTGATTCTTCATTCAAAACGCTGGTTTTTGCTATTGGGCTCTATTGAATAATGAATGTTTTGAATTTTCTCCAAAAGTAAAGTAGTTGCAAACTCATGCTTTTAGAGACTTGTTTGGGCTCATGAGAGGAGTAGAAAAACATCAAAAATTTCAGTCCTGCATGATTCTACCAAGAAATGTGTGTTCATTGAAACCGCTGGTTTTTGATAGTTTGGGCCCTATTGAATAATGAATGTTTTGTATTTTCTCCAAAAGTAAAGTAGTTGCAAACTCATCCTTTTAGAAACTTGTTTGGGCTGTTGAGAGGAGTAAAAAACCATCAAAAATTTCAATCCTGCATGATTCTACCAAGAAATGTGATTCTTCATTCAAAACGCTGGTTTTTGCTATTGGGCTCTATTGAATAATGAATGTTTTGAATTTTCTCCAAAAGTAAAGTAGTTGCAAACTCATGCTTTTAGAGACTTGTTTGGGCTCATGAGAGGAGTAGAAAAACATCAAAAATTTCAGTCCTGCATGATTCTACCAAGAAATGTGTGTTCATTGAAACCGCTGGTTTTTGATAGTTTGGGCCCTATTGAATAATGAATGTTTTGAATTTTCTCCAAAAGTAAAGTAGTTGCAAACTCATCCTTTTAGAAACTTGTTTGGGCTGTTGAGAGGAGTAAAAAACCATCAAAAATTTCAATCCTGCATGATTCTACCAAGAAATGTGATTCTTCATTCAAAACGCTGGTTTTTGCTATTGGGCTCTATTGAATAATGAATGTTTTGAATTTTCTCCAAAAGTAAAGTAGTTGCAAACTCATGCTTTTAGAGACTTGTTTGGGCTGTTGAGAGGAGTAGAAAAACATCAAAAATTTCAGTCCTGCATGATTCTACCAAGAAATGTGTGTTCATTGAAACCGCTGGTTTTTGATAGTTTGGGCCCTATTGAATAATGAATGTTTTGAATTTTCTCCAAAAGTAAAGTAGTTGCAAACTCATCCTTTTAGAAACTTGTTTGGGCTGTTGAGAGGAGTAAAAAACCATCAAAAATTTCAATCCTGCATGATTTTACCAAGAAATGTGATTCTTCATTCAAAACCTGATTTTTGCTATTGGGCTCTATTGAATAGTGAATGTTATGAATTTTCTCCAAACGTAAAGTAGTTGCAAACTCATGCTTTTAGAGACTTGTTTGGGCTCAAGAGAGGAGTAGAAAAACATCAAAAATTTCAGTCCTGCATGATTCTACCAAGAAATGTGTTCATTCAAACCGCTCGTTTTTGATAGTTTGGGCCCTATTGAATAATGAATGTTTTGAATTTTCTCCAAAAGTAAAGTAGTTGCAAACTCATCCTTTTAGAAACTTGTTTGGGCTGTTGAGAGGAGTAAAAAACCATCAAAAATTTCAATCCTGCATGATTTTACCAAGAAATGTGATTCTTCATTCAAAACATGATTTTTGCTATTGGGCTCTATTGAATAGTGAATGTTTTGAATTTTCTCCAAAAGTAAAGTAGTTGCAAACTCATGCTTTTAGAGACTTGTTTGGGCTCATGAGATGAGTAGAAAAACATCAAAAATTTCAGTCCTGCATGATTCTACCAAGACATGTGTGTTCATTGAAACGGCTGGTTTTTGATAGTTTGGGCCCTATTGAATAATGAATGTTTTGAATTTTCTCCAAAAGTAAAGTAGTTGCAAACTCATCCTTTTAGAAACTTGTTTGGGCTGTTGAGAGGAGTAAAAAACCATCAAAAATTTCAATCCTGCATGATTCTGCCAAGAAATGTGATTCTTCATTCAAAACGCTGGTTTTTGCTATTGGGCTCTATTGAATAATGAATGTTTTGAATTTTCTCCAAAAGTAAAGTAGTTGCAAACTCATGCTTTTAGAGACTTGTTTGGGCTCATGAGAGGAGTAGAAAAACATCAAAAATTTCAGTCCTGCATGATTCTACCAAGAAATGTGTGTTCATTCAAACCGCTGGTTTTTGATAGTTTGGGCCCTATTGAATAATGAATGTTTTGAATTTTCTCCAAAAGTAAAGTAGTTGCAAACTCATGCTTTTAGAGACTTGTTTGGGCTCATGAGATGAGTAGAAAAACATCAAAAATTTCAGTCCTGCATGATTCTACCAAGAAATGTGTGTTCATTGAAACCGCTGGTTTTTGATAGTTTGGGCCCTATTGAATAATGAATGTTTTGAATTTTCTTCAAAAGTAAAGTAGTTGCAAACTCATCCTTTTAGAAACTTGTTTGGGCTGTTGAGAGGAGTAAAAAACCATCAAAAATTTCAATCCTGCATGATTCTACCAAGAAATGTGATTCTTCATTCAAAACGCTGGTTTTTGCTATTGGGCTCTATTGAATAATGAATGTTTTGAATTTTCTCCAAAAGTAAAGTAGTTGCAAACTCATGCTTTTAGAGACTTGTTTGGGCTCATGAGAGGAGTAGAAAAACATCAAAAATTTCAGTCCTGCATGATTCTACCAAGAAATGTGTGTTCATTGAAACCGCTGGTTTTTGATAGTTTGGGCCCTATTGAATAATGAATGTTTTGAATTTTCTCCAAAAGTAAAGTAGTTGCAAACTCATCCTTTTAGAAACTTGTTTGGGCTGTTGAGAGGAGTAAAAAACCATCAAAAATTTCAATCCTGCATGATTCTACCAAGAAATGTGATTCTTCATTCAAAACGCTGGTTTTTGCTATTGGGCTCTATTGAATAATGAATGTTTTGAATTTTCTCCAAAAGTAAAGTAGTTGCAAACTCATGCTTTTAGAGATTTGTTTGGGCTCATGAGAGGAGTAGAAAAACATCAAAAATTTCAGTCCTGCATGATTCTACCAAGAAATGTGTGTTCATTGAAACCGCTGGTTTTTGATAGTTTGGGCCCTATTGAATAATGAATGTTTTAAATTTTCTCCAAAAGTAAAGTAGTTGCAAACTCATCCTTTTAGAAACTTGTTTGGGCTGTTGAGAGGAGTAAAAAACCATCAAAAATTTCAATCCTGCATGATTTTACCAAGAAATGTGATTCTTCATTCAAAACATGATTTTTGCTATTGGGCTCTATTGAATAGTGAATGTTTTGAATTTTCTCCAAAAGTAAAGTAGTTGCAAACTCATGCTTTTAGAGACTTGTTTGGGCTCATGAGAGGAGTAGAAAAACATCAAAAATTTCAGTCCTGCATGATTCTACCAAGAAATGTGTGTTCATTCAAACCGCTGGTTTTTGATAGTTTGGGCCCTATTGAATAATGAATGTTTTGAATTTTCTCCAAAAGTAAAGTAGTTGCAAACTCATGCTTTTAGAGACTTGTTTGGGCTCATGAGAGGAGTAGAAAAACATCAAAAATTTCAGTCCTGCATGATTCTACCAAGAAATGTGTGTTCATTGAAACCGCTGGTTTTTGATAGTTTGGGCCCTATTGAATAATGAATGTTTTGAATTTTCTCCAAAAGTAAAGTGGTTGCAAACTCATCCTTTTAGAAACTTGTTTATGCTGTTGAGAGGAGTAAAAAACCATCAAAAATTTCAATCCTGCATGATTCTACCAAGAAATGTGATTCTTCATTCAAAACGCTGGTTTTTGCTATTGGGCTCTATTGAATAATGAATGTTTTGAATTTTCTCCAAAAGTAAAGTAGTTGCAAACTCATGCTTTTAGAGACTTGTTTGGGCTCATGAGAGGAGTAGAAAAACATCAAAAATTTCAGTCCTGCATGATTCTACCAAGAAATGTGTGTTCATTGAAACCGCTGGTTTTTGATAGTTTGGGCCCTATTGAATAATGAATGTTTTGAATTTTCTCCAAAAGTAAAGTAGTTGCAAACTCATCCTTTTAGAAACTTGTTTGGGCTGTTGAGCGGAGTAAAAAACCATCAAAAATTTCAATCCTGCATGATTCTACCAAGAAATGTGATTCTTCATTCAAAACGCTGGTTTTTGCTATTGGGCTCTATTGAATAATGAATGTTTTGAATTTTCTCCAAAAGTAAAGTAGTTGCAAACTCATGCTTTTAGAGACTTGTTTGGGCTCATGAGAGGAGTAGAAAAACATCAAAAATTTCAGTCCTGCATGATTCTACCAAGAAATGTGTGTTCATTGAAACCACTGGTTTTTGATAGTTTGGGCCCTATTGAATAATGAATGTTTTGAATTTTCTCCAAAAGTAAAGTAGTTGCAAACTCATCCTTTTAGAAACTTGTTTGGGCTGTTGAGAGGAGTAAAAAACCATCAAAAATTTCAATCCTGCATGATTCTACCAAGAAATGTGATTCTTCATTCAAAACGCTGGTTTTTGCTATTGGGCTCTATTGAATAATGAATGTTTTGAATTTTCTCCAAAAGTAAAGTAGTTGCAAACTCATGCTTTTAGAGACTTGTTTGGGCTCATGAGAGGAGTAGAAAAACATCAAAAATTTCAGTCCTGCATGATTCTACCAAGACATGTGTGTTCATTGAAACGGCTGGTTTTTGATAGTTTGGGCCCTATTGAATAATGAATGTTTTGAATTTTCTCCAAAAGTAAAGTAGTTGCAAACTCATCCTTTTAGAAACTTGTTTGGGCTGTTGAGAGGAGTAAAAAACCATCAAAAATTTCAATCCTGCATGATTCTACCAAGAAATGTGATTCTTCATTCAAAACGCTGGTTTTTGCTATTGGGCTCTATTGAATAATGAATGTTTTGAATTTTCTCCAAAAGTAAAGTAGTTGCAAACTCATGCTTTTAGAGACTTGTTTGGGCTCATGAGAGGAGTAGAAAAACATCAAAAATTTCAGTCCTGCATGATTCTACCAAGAAATGTGTGTTCATTGAAACCGCTGGTTTTTGATAGTTTGGGCCCTATTGAATAATGAATGTTTTGAATTTTCTCCAAAAGTAAAGTAGTTGCAAACTCATCCTTTTAGAAACTTGTTTGGGCTGTTGAGAGGAGTAAAAAACCATCAAAAATTTCAATCCTGCATGATTCTACCAAGAAATGTGATTCTTCATTCAAAACGCTGGTTTTTGCTAATGGGCTCTATTGAATAATGAATGTTTTGAATTTTCTCCAGAAGTAAAGTAGTTGCAAACTCATGCTTTTAGAGACTTGTTTGGGCTCATGAGAGGAGTAGAAAAACATCAAAAATTTCAGTCCTGCATGATTCTACCAAGAAATGTGTGTTCATTGAAACCGCTGGTTTTTGATAGTTTGGGCCCTATTGAATAATGAATGTTTTGAATTTTCTCCAAAAGTAAAGTAGTTGCAAACTCATCCTTTTAGAAACTTGTTTGGGCTGTTGAGAGGAGTAAAAAACCATCAAAAATTTCAATCCTGCATGATTTTACCAAGAAATGTGATTCTTCATTCAAAACCTGATTTTTGCTATTGGGCTCTATTGAATAGTGAATGTTTTGAATTTTCTCCAAAAGTAAAGTAGTTGCAAACTCATGCTTTTAGAGACTTGTTTGGGCTCATGAGATGAGTAGAAAAACATCAAAAATTTCAGTCCTGCATGATTCTACCAAGAAATGTGTGTTCATTGAAACCGCTGGTTTTTGATAGTTTGGGCCCTATTGAATAATGAATGTTTTGAATTTTCTCCAAAAGTAAAGCAGTTGCAAACTCATCCTTTTAGAAACTTGTTTGGGCTGTTGAGAGGAGTAAAAAACCATCAAAAATTTCAATCCTGCATGATTCTACCAAGAAATGTGATTCTTCATTCAAAACGCTGGTTTTTGCTATTGGGCTCTATTGAATAATGAATGTTTTGAATTTTCTCCAAAAGTAAAGTAGTTGCAAACTCATGCTTTTAGAGACTTGTTTGGGCTCATGAGAGGAGTAGAAAAACATCAAAAATTTCAGTCCTGCATGATTCTACCAAGAAATGTGTGTTCATTCAAACCGCTGGTTTTTGATAGTTTGGGCCCTATTGAATAATGAATGTTTTGAATTTTCTCCAAAAGTAAAGTAGTTGCAAACTCATGCTTTTAAAGACTTGTTTGGGCTCATGAGAGTAGTAGAAAAACATCAAAAATTTCAGTCCTGCATGATTCTACCAAGAAATGTGTGTTCATTGAAACTGCTGGTTTTTGATAGTTTGGGCCCTATTGAATAATGAATGTTTTGAATTTTCTCCAAAAGTAAAGTAGTTGCAAACTCATCCTTTTAGAAACTTGTTTGGGCTGTTGAGCGGAGTAAAAAACCATCAAAAATTTCAATCCTGCATGATTCTACCAAGAAATGTGATTCTTCATTCAAAACGCTGGTTTTTGCTATTGGGCTCTATTGAATAATGAATGTTTTGAATTTTCTCCAAAAGTAAAGTAGTTGCAAACTCATGCTTTTAGAGACTTGTTTGGGCTCATGAGAGGAGTAGAAAAACATCAAAAATTTCAGTCCTGCATGATTCTACCAAGAAATGTGTGTTCATTGAAACAGCTGGTTTTTGATAGTTTGGGCCCTATTGAATAATGAATGTTTTGAATTTTCTCCAAAAGTAAAGTAGTTGCAAACTCATCCTTTTAGAAACTTGTTTGGGCTGTTGAGAGGAGTAAAAAACCATCAAAAATTTCAATCCTGCATGATTCTACCAAGAAATGTGATTCTTCATTCAAAACGCTGGTTTTTGCTATTGGGCTCTATTGAATAATGAATGTTTTGAATTTTCTCCAAAAGTAAAGTAGTTGCAAACTCATGCTTTTAAAGACTTGTTTGGGCTCATGAGAGGAGTAGAAAAACATCAAAAATTTCAGTCCTGCATGATTCTACCAAGAAATGTGTGTTCATTGAAACCGCTGGTTTTTGATAGTTTGGGCCCTATTGAATAATGAATGTTTTGAATTTTCTCCAAAAGTAAAGTAGTTGCAAACTCATCCTTTTAGAAACTTGTTTGGGCTGTTGAGAGGAGTAAAAAACCATCAAAAATTTCAATCCTGCATGATTCTACCAAGAAATGTGATTCTTCATTCAAAACGCTGGTTTTTGCTATTGGGCTCTATTGAATAATGAATGTTTTGAATTTTCTCCAGAAGTAAAGTAGTTGCAAACTCATGCTTTTAGAGACTTGTTTGGGCTCATGAGAGGAGTAGAAAAACATCAAAAATTTCAGTCCTGCATGATTCTACCAAGAAATGTGTGTTCATTGAAACCGCTGGTTTTTGATAGTTTGGGCCCTATTGAATAATGAATGTTTTGAATTTTCTCCAAAAGTAAAGTAGTTGCAAACTCATCCTTTTAGAAACTTGTTTGGGCTGTTGAGAGGAGTAAAAAACCATCAAAAATTTCAATCCTGCATGATTCTACCAAGAAATGTGATTCTTCATTCAAAACGCTGGTTTTTGCTATTGGGCTCTATTGAATAATGAATGTTTTGAATTTTCTCCAAAAGTAAGGTAGTTGCAAACTCATGCTTTTAGAGACTTGTTTGGGCTCATGAGAGGAGTAGAAAAACATCAAAAATTTCAGTCCTGCATGATTCTACCAAGAAATGTGTGTTCATTGAAACCGCTGGTTTTTGATAGTTTGGGCCCTATTGAATAATGAATGTTTTGAATTTTCTCCAAAAGTAAAGTAGTTGCAAACTCATCCTTTTAGAAACTTGTTTGGGCTGTTGAGAGGAGTAAAAAACCATCAAAAATTTCAATCCTGCATGATTCTACCAAGAAATGTGATTCTTCATTCAAAACGCTGGTTTTTGCTTTTGGGCTCTATTGAATAATGAATGTTTTGAATTTTCTCCAAAAGTAAAGTAGTTGCAAACTCATGCTTTTAGAGACTTGTTTGAGCTCATGAGAGGAGTAGAAAAACATCAAAAATTTCAGTCCTGCATGATTCTACCAAGAAATGTGTGTTCATTCAAACCGCTGGTTTTTGATAGTTTGGGCCCTATTGAATAATGAATGTTTTGAATTTTCTCCAAAAGTAAAGTAGTTGCAAACTCATGCTTTTAGAGACTTGTTTGGGCTCATGAGAGGAGTAGAAAAACATCAAAAATTTCAGTCCTGCATGATTCTACCAAGAAATGTGTGTTCATTGAAACCGCTGGTTTTTGATAGTTTGGGCCCTATTGAATAATGAATGTTTTGAATTTTCTTCAAAAGTAAAGTAGTTGCAAACTCATCCTTTTAGAAACTTGTTTGGGCTGTTGAGAGGAGTAAAAAAACATCAAAAATTTCAATCCTGCATGATTCTACCAAGAAATGTGATTCTTCATTCAAAACGCTGGTATTTGCTATTGGGCTCTATTGAATAATGAATGTTTTGAATTTTCTCCAAAAGTAAAGTAGTTGCAAACTCATGCTTTTAGAGACTTGTTTGGGCTCATGAGAGGAGTAGAAAAACATCAAAAATTTCAGTCCTGCATGATTCTACCAAGAAATGTGTGTTCATTGAAACCGCTGGTTTTTGATAGTTTGGGCCCTATTGAATAATGAATGTTTTGAATTTTCTCCAAAAGTAAAGTAGTTGCAAACTCATCCTTTTAGAAACTTGTTTGGGCTGTTGAGAGGAGTAAAAAACCATCAAAAATTTCAATCCTGCATGATTCTACCAAGAAATGTGATTCTTCATTCAAAACGCTGGTTTTTGCTATTGGGCTCTATTGAATAATGAATGTTTTGAATTTTCTCCAAAAGTAAAGTAGTTGCAAACTCATGCTTTTAGAGATTTGTTTGGGCTCATGAGAGGAGTAGAAAAACATCAAAAATTTCAGTCCTGCATGATTCTACCAAGAAATGTGTGTTCATTGAAACCGCTGGTTTTTGATAGTTTGGGCCCTATTGAATAATGAATGTTTTAAATTTTCTCCAAAAGTAAAGTAGTTGCAAACTCATCCTTTTAGAAACTTGTTTGGGCTGTTGAGAGGAGTAAAAAACCATGAAAAATTTCAATCCTGCATGATTTTACCATGAAATGTGATTCTTCATTCAAAACCTGATTTTTGCTATTGGGCTCTATTGAATAGTGAATGTTTTGAATTTTCTCCAAAAGTAAAGTAGTTGCAAACTCATGCTTTTAGATACTTGTTTGGGCTCATGAGAGGAGTAGAAAAACATCAAAAATTTCAGTCCTGCATGATTCTACCAAGAAATGTGTGTTCATTCAAACCGCTGGTTTTTGATAGTTTGGGCCCTATTGAATAATGAATGTTTTGAATTTTCTCCAAAAGTAAAGTAGTTGCAAACTCATGCTTTTAAAGACTTGTTTGGGCTCATGAGAGGAGTAGAAAAACATCAAAAATTTCAGTCCTGCATGATTCTACCAAGAAATGTGTGTTCATTGAAACCGCTGGTTTTTGATAGTTTGGGCCCTATTGAATAATGAATGTTTTGAATTTTCTCCAAAAGTAAAGTAGTTGCAAACTCATCCTTTTAGAAACTTGTTTGGGCTGTTGAGAAGAGTAAAAAACCATCAAAAATTTCAATCCTGCATGATTCTACCAAGAAATGTGATTCTTCATTCAAAACGCTGGTTTTTGCTATTGGGATCTATTGAATAATGAATGTTTTGAATTTTCTCCAAAAGTAAAGTAGTTGCAAACTCATCCTTTTAGAAACTTGTTTGGGCTGTTGAGAGGAGTAAAAAACCATCAAAAATTTCAATCCTGCATGATTTTACCAAGAAATGTGATTCTTCATTCAAAACCTGATTTTTGCTATTGGGCTCTATTGAATAGTGAATGTTTTGAATTTTCTCCAAAAGTAAAGTAGTTGCAAACTCATGCTTTTAGAGACTTGTTTGGGCTCATGAGATGAGTAGAAAAACATCAAAAATTTCAGTCCTGCATGATTCTACCAAGAAATGTGTGTTCATTGAAACCGCTGGTTTTTGATAGTTTGGGCCCTATTGAATAATGAATGTTTTGAATTTTCTCCAAAAGTAAAGTAGTTGCAAACTCATCCTTTTAGAAACTTGTTTGGGCTGTAGAGAGGAGTAAAAAACCATCAAAAATTTCAATCCTGCATGATTCTACCAAGAAATGTGATTCTTCATTCAAAACGCTGGTTTTTGCTATTGGGCTCTATTGAATAATGAATGTTTTGAATTTTCTCCAAAAGTAAAGTAGTTGCAAACTCATGCTTTTAGAGACTTGTTTGGGCTCATGAGAGGAGTAGAAAAACATCAAAAATTTCAGTCCTGCATGATTCTACCAAGAAATGTGTGTTCATTCAAACCGCTGGTTTTTGATAGTTTGGGCCCTATTGAATAATGAATGTTTTGAATTTTCTCCAAAAGTAAAGTAGTTGCAAACTCATGCTTTTAGAGACTTGTTTGGGCTCATGAGAGGAGTAGAAAAACATCAAAAATTTCAGTCCTGCATGATTCTACCAAGAAATGTGTGTTCATTGAAACCGCTGGTTTTTGATAGTTTGGGCCCTAGTGAATAATGAATGTTTTGAATTTTCTTCAAAAGTAAAGTAGTTGCAAACTCATCCTGTTAGAAACTTGTTTGGGCTGTTGAGAGGAGTAAAAAACCATCAAAAATTTCAATCCTGCATGATTCTACCAAGAAATGTGATTCTTCATTCAAAACGCTGGTTTTTGCTATTGGGCTCTATTGAATAATGAATGTTTTGAATTTTCTCCAAAAGTAAAGTAGTTGCAAACTCATGCTTTTAGAGACTTGTTTGGGCTCATGAGAGGAGTAGAAAAACATCAAAAATTTCAGTCCTGCATGATTCTACCAAGAAATGTGTGTTCATTGAAACCGCTGGTTTTTGATAGTTTGGGCCCTATTGAATAATGAATGTTTTGAATTTTCTCCAAAAGTAAAGTAGTTGCAAACTCATCCTTTTAGAAACTTGTTTGGGCTGTTGAGAGGAGTAAAAAACCATCAAAAATTTAAATCCTGCATGATTCTACCAAGAAATGTGATTCTTCATTCAAAACGCTGGTTTTTGCTATTGGGCTCTATTGAATAATGAATGTTTTGAATTTTCTCCAAAAGTAAAGTAGTTGCAAACTCATCATTTTAGAAACTTGTTTGGGCTGTTGAGAGGAGTAAAAAACCATCAAAAATTTCAATCCTGCATGATTTTACCAAGAAATGTGATTCTTCATTCAAAACCTGATTTTTGCTATTGGGCTCTATTGAATAGTGAATGTTTTGAATTTTCTCCAAAAGTAAAGTAGTTGCAAACTCATGCTTTTAGAGACTTGTTTGGGCTCATGAGAGGAGTAGAAAAACATCAAAAATTTCAGTCCTGCATGATTCTACCAAGAAATGTGTGTTCATTCAAACCGCTGGTTTTTGATAGTTTGGGCCCTATTGAATAATGAATGTTTTGAATTTTCTCCAAAAGTAAAGTAGTTGCAAACTCATGCTTTTAAAGACTTGTTTGGGCTCATGAGAGGAGTAGAAAAACATCAAAAATTTCAGTCCTGCATGATTCTACCAAGAAATGTGTGTTCATTGAAACCGCTGGTTTTTGATAGTTTGGGCCCTATTGAATAATGAATGTTTTGAATTTTCTCCAAAAGTAAAGTAGTTGCAAACTCATCCTTTTAGAAACTTGTTTGGGCTGTTGAGAAGAGTAAAAAACCATCAAAAATTTCAATCCTGCATGATTCTACCAAGAAATGTGATTCTTCATTCAAAACGCTGGTTTTTGCTATTGGGATCTATTGAATAATGAATGTTTTGAATTTTCTCCAAAAGTAAAGTAGTTGCAAACTCATCCTTTTAGAAACTTGTTTGGGCTGTTGAGAGGAGTAAAAAACCATCAAAAATTTCAATCCTGCATGATTTTACCAAGAAATGTGATTCTTCATTCAAAACCTGATTTTTGCTATTGGGCTCTATTGAATAGTGAATGTTTTGAATTTTCTCCAAAAGTAAAGTAGTTGCAAACTCATGCTTTTAGAGACTTGTTTGGGCTCATGAGATGAGTAGAAAAACATCAAAAATTTCAGTCCTGCATGATTCTACCAAGAAATGTGTGTTCATTGAAACCGCTGGTTTTTGATAGTTTGGGCCCTATTGAATAATGAATGTTTTGAATTTTCTCCAAAAGTAAAGTAGTTGCAAACTCATCCTTTTAGAAACTTGTTTGGGCTGTAGAGAGGAGTAAAAAACCATCAAAAATTTCAATCCTGCATGATTCTACCAAGAAATGTGATTCTTCATTCAAAACGCTGGTTTTTGCTATTGGGCTCTATTGAATAATGAATGTTTTGAATTTTCTCCAAAAGTAAAGTAGTTGCAAACTCATGCTTTTAGAGACTTGTTTGGGCTCATGAGAGGAGTAGAAAAACATCAAAAATTTCAGTCCTGCATGATTCTACCAAGAAATGTGTGTTCATTCAAACCGCTGGTTTTTGATAGTTTGGGCCCTATTGAATAATGAATGTTTTGAATTTTCTCCAAAAGTAAAGTAGTTGCAAACTCATGCTTTTAGAGACTTGTTTGGGCTCATGAGAGGAGTAGAAAAACATCAAAAATTTCAGTCCTGCATGATTCTACCAAGAAATGTGTGTTCATTGAAACCGCTGGTTTTTGATAGTTTGGGCCCTAGTGAATAATGAATGTTTTGAATTTTCTTCAAAAGTAAAGTAGTTGCAAACTCATCCTGTTAGAAACTTGTTTGGGCTGTTGAGAGGAGTAAAAAACCATCAAAAATTTCAATCCTGCATGATTCTACCAAGAAATGTGATTCTTCATTCAAAACGCTGGTTTTTGCTATTGGGCTCTATTGAATAATGAATGTTTTGAATTTTCTCCAAAAGTAAAGTAGTTGCAAACTCATGCTTTTAGAGACTTGTTTGGGCTCATGAGAGGAGTAGAAAAACATCAAAAATTTCAGTCCTGCATGATTCTACCAAGAAATGTGTGTTCATTGAAACCGCTGGTTTTTGATAGTTTGGGCCCTATTGAATAATGAATGTTTTGAATTTTCTCCAAAAGTAAAGTAGTTGCAAACTCATCCTTTTAGAAACTTGTTTGGGCTGTTGAGAGGAGTAAAAAACCATCAAAAATTTCAATCCTGCATGATTCTACCAAGAAATGTGATTCTTCATTCAAAACGCTGGTTTTTGCTATTGGGCTCTATTGAATAATGAATGTTTTGAATTTTCTCCAAAAGTAAAGTAGTTGCAAACTCATCATTTTAGAAACTTGTTTGGGCTGTTGAGAGGAGTAAAAAACCATCAAAAATTTCAATCCTGCATGATTTTACCAAGAAATGTGATTCTTCATTCAAAACCTGATTTTTGCTATTGGGCTCTATTGAATAGTGAATGTTTTGAATTTTCTCCAAAAGTAAAGTAGTTGCAAACTCATGCTTTTAGAGACTTGTTTGGGCTCATGAGAGGAGTAGAAAAACATCAAAAATTTCAGTCCTGCATGATTCTACCAAGAAATGTGTTCATTGAAACCGCTGGTTTTTGATAGTTTGGGCCCTATTGAATAATGAATGTTTTGAATTTTCTTTAACAATAATTTTTATTAGAATTTTCAGAGTTGTAGTAAAAAAAATATGAATACGTCACAATATGATGACATTTCAATAGTATATCAACATTGAGAATAAATGTAGTAAACATTAAACAAATAGTACCAGAAAGAGACAATAAAAAAAAGAAAGGTAAATTTAGGCACTTGACTATGTGAAATATTGGCACATCATAAACCATAAGAAATAAAATATGAGTTCAGGATATGAAATCTTTTTCTATTTTAGACTTTAGTTCCATCCATTTATACCATCTGTCATCAAATATTTTAATTAAGCCTTTATTAATATAGTGAATTTTCTCGTAGACACAATGTTTGTCTACCAGTAAGATAAGGGTGACAATGTCTGGAGGTTGCTTCCTGCTCCAACCCTTCGCTACAAGGAAGGCTGCAGACATAAGGATATGAGCCACCAGAAATTTATTTCTTTTAAATCTATGTATGTCTATTAGTAACAAGGCTAGAGCAGGTTGTGGTTGAATACACCAATTGCATATGAGTGAAAGCAAATCGAACACCCTGGACCAGTACAACTTCAGCACAGGGCATCCCCAAAAAACATGTAATAAATCTGCCTGAGATCCACAGTTACGCCAACACATTCCAGAACCCCCTCCTCCAAAATGTTTCAATCTATTTGGGGTAAGGTAATATCTATGAATTAATTTGTAATGTGTTTCTAATATATTCATACATCTTGTGGATTTGATTGCAATTTTAAGAGAGGAGATCCACTGGGGACCATATATCTGTCTCTGTAATGTAGTTTCCCATTTTTCAAAGCATCCTTCATTGGTGAAGGTGTCTTTGTTGGTCAGGCTATTATATAAGGGTCTAAGATAACTCTTATGTCTAGATGACATATTAAATAGAAAATTGTTAATAGTAAGGTCAATTGGAACCACTTTAAAAAGATATTTCTTATATTTGTTGTATTCTTCCTTGAGTAGGAGATATGTCATATACTCCGAATTGGGAACCCCAAATCTGTTCTTTAATAACTCAAAGGGTATGACTCTGTTATTGTCTATCAAGTCATCTACAAAGGTGATCGGAAATTTGGTCCAGTTATCAAATATAGGTCTTAGAGAAGTCCTGACAGGAGACAGATAAGGGAGTCTCAACCTCTCGAGTGAAAAAGAGGAAGAGCTAGTCTTTCTTTTGCATACATACGACCAGCACAACATAGAGGCCTTAAGTATGGGATTATCTATTTTCATAATTTCCCTTCTATGTAGAAGGAAGTAGGTTATAAATAAAACTGGTTCCCTATTGGGCATCATATCTCTTTCAATGTTTGGCCACCCCAGGTCTGTCTGTTCCACAAACCAGCCTTTTGTCAGTTCAGTCATAGTGGCATAATAATATGCCTCAAGATCTGGTATGGCCACCCCCCCCTTCTCCTTGGATTTAAGTAGAGTGCGTTTTTTCACTCTCGGTTTCCCATTGCTCCAAATAAATTTATTCATCTGGTGTGTTAGTTTTTGTATATACTGTGTAGATATAGGCAGAGGGACGTTCCTGTATAAAAATAGGACTTTGGGTAGGCAGAACATCTTGTATAGCACTATTCTGCCCATCCATGTGGCTGGGGTCTTCGACAGTTCCCTCAACTTAATGTCGAGAGACTGTAGAAGATGATCCATGTTTACCTCACTCATATGCATAGGGTTACCTGTGAGCCAAATTCCTAAGTACGGTATCCTGGTACAGTCCCAATTAAAGGGATACTTGTCTCTTAAATGTTGTTTCGTAGAGGCTGAAAGGAAAAGTGATAGAACATTAGTCTTTTTTACATTTAATTTATAGTATGAAACTGAGCCAAATAAATTTATGATATCCCATATCTTTTCCAGGGAATCAATTGGATTTGTGAGTGTGAGTATGATGTCATCTGCATAGAGGTTAATCTTATGCTCTGAATCTTTCAATTGTACACCGTGTACTTCACCAGAATCCCTTATCATTTGAGCCAGGGGTTCCAGGCTCAGGATAAAAATTATTGGGGATAGAGGACCATCCTTTTAGAAACTTGTTTGGGCTGTTGAGAGGAGTAAAAAACCATCAAAAATTTCAATCCTGCATGATTCTACCAAGAAATGTGATTCTTCATTCAAAACGCTGGTTTTTGCTATTGGGCTCTATTGATTAATGAATGTTTTGAATTTTCTCCAAAAGTAAAGTAGTTGCAAACTCATGCTTTTAGAGACTTGTTTGGGCTCATGAGAGGAGTAGAAAAACATCAAAAATTTCAGTCCTGCATGATTCTACCAAGAAATGTGTGTTCATTGAAACCGCTGGTTTTTGATAGTTTGGGCCCTATTGAATAATGAATGTTTTGAATTTTCTCCAAAAGTAAAGTAGTTGCAAACTCATCCTTTCAGAAACTTGTTTGGGCTGTTGAGAGGAGTAAAAAACCATCAAAAATTTCAATCCTGCATGATTCTACCAAGAAATGTGATTCTTCATTCAAAACCTAATTTTTGCTATTGGGCTCTATTGAATAATGAATGTTTTGAATTTTCTCCAAAAGTAAAGTAGTTGCAAACTCATGCTTTTAGAGACTTGTTTGGGCTCATGAGAGGAGTAGAAAAACATCAAAAATTTCAGTCCTGCACGATTCTACCAAGAAATGTGTGTTCATTCAAACCGCTGGTTTTTGATATTTTGGGCCCTATTGAATAATGAATGTTTTGAATTTTCTCCAAAAGTAAAGTAGTTGCAAACTCATCCTTTTAGAAACTTGTTTGGGCTGTTGAGAGGAGTAAAAACCCATCAAAAATTTCAATCCTGCATGATTCTACCAAGAAATGTGATTCTTCATTCAAAACCTGATTTTTGCTATTGGGCTCTATTGAATAATGAATGTTTTGAATTTTCTCCAAAAGTAAAGTAGTTGCAAACTCATGCTTTTAGAGACTTGTTTGGGCTCATGAGAGGAGTAGAAAAACATCAAAAATTTCAGTCCTGCATGATTCTACCAAGAAATGTGTGTTCATTGAAACCGCTGGTTTTTGATAGTTTGGGCCCTATTGAATAATGAATGTTTTGAATTTTCTCCAAAAGTAAAGTAGTTGCAAACTCATCCTTTTAGAAACTTGTTTGGGCTGTTGAGAGGAGTAAAAAACCATCAAAAATTTCAATCCTGCATGATTCTACCAAGAAATGTGATTCTTCATTCAAAACGCTGGTTTTTGCTATTGGGCTCTATTGAATAATGAATGTTTTGAATTTTCTCCAAAAGTAAAGTATTTGCAAACTCATCCTTTTAGAAACTTGTTTGGGCTGTTGAGAGGAGTAAAAAACCATCAAAAATTTCAATCCTGCATGATTCTACCAAGAAATGTGATTCTTCATTCAAAACGCTGGTTTTTGCTATTGGGCTCTATTGAATAATGAATGTTTTGAATTTTCTCCAAAAGTAAAGTAGTTGCAAACTCATCCTTTTAGAGACTTGTTTGGGCTCATGAGAGGAGTAGAAAAACATCAAAAATTTCAGTCCTGCATGATTCTACCAAGAAATGTGTGTTCATTGAAACCGCTGGTTTTTGAAAGTTTGGGCCCTATTGAATAATGAATGTTTTGAATTTTCTCCAAAAGTAAAGTAGTTGCAAACTCATCCTTTTAGAAACTTGTTTGGGCTGTTGAGAGGAGTAAAAAATCATCAAAAATTTCAATCCTGCATGATTCTACCAAGAAATGTGATTCTTCATTCAAAACCTGATTTTTGCTACTGGGCTCTATTGAATAGTGAATGTTTTGAATTTTCTCCAAAAGTAAAGTAGTTGCAAACTCATGCTTTTAGAGACTTGTTTGGGCTCATGAGAGGAGTAGAAAAACATCAAAAATTTCAGTCCTGCATGATTCTACCAAGAAATGTGTGTTCATTGAAACCGCTGGTTTTTGATAGTTTGGGCCCTATTGAATAATGAATGTTTTGAATTTTCTCCAAAAGTAAAGTAGTTGCAAACGCATCCTTTTAGAAACTTGTTTGGGCTGTTGAGAGGAGTAAAAAACCATCAAAAATTTCAATCCTGCATGATTCTACCAAGAAATGTGATTCTTCATTCAAAACGCTGGTTTTTGCTATTGGGCTCTATTGAATAATGAATGTTTTGAATTTTCTCCAAAAGTAAAGTAGTTGCAAACTCATGCTTTTAGAGACTTGTTTGGGCTCATGAGAGGAGTAGAAAAACATCAAAAATTTCAGTCCTGCATGATTCTACCAAGAAATGTGTGTTCATTGAAACCGCTGGTTTTTGATAGTTTGGGCCCTATTGAATAATGAATGTTTTGAATTTTCTCCAAAAGTAAAGTAGTTGCAAACTCATGCTTTTAGAGACTTGTTTGGGCTCATGAGATGAGTAGAAAAACATCAAAAATTTCAGTCCTGCATGATTCTACCAAGAAATGTGTGTTCATTGAAACCGCTGGTTTTTGATAGTTTGGGCCCTATTGAATAATGAATGTTTTGAATTTTCTCCAAAAGTAAAGTAGTTGCAAACTCATCCTTTTAGAAACTTGTTTGGGCTGTTGAGAGGAGTAAAAAACCATCAAAAATTTCAATCCTGCATGATTCTACCAAGAAATGTGATTCTTCATTCAAAACCTGATTTTTGCTATTGGGCTCTATTGAATAGTGAATGTTTTGAATTTTCTCCAAAAGTAAAGCAGTTGCAAACTCATGCTTTTAGAGACTTGTTTGGGCTCATGAGATGAGTAGAAAAACATCAAAAATTTCAGTCCTGCATGATTCTACCAAGACATGTGTGTTCATTGAAACGGCTGGTTTTTGATAGTTTGGGCCCTATTGAATAATGAATGTTTTGAATTTTCTCCAAAAGTAAAGTAGTTGCAAACTCATCCTTTTAGAAACTTGTTTGGGCTGTTGAGAGGAGTAAAAAACCATCAAAAATTTCAATCCTGCATGATTCTACCAAGAAATGTGATTCTTCATTCAAAACGCTGGTTTTTGCTATTGGGCTCTATTGAATAATGAATGTTTTGAATTTTCTCCAAAAGTAAAGTAGTTGCAAACTCATGCTTTTAGAGACTTGTTTGGGCTCATGAGAGGAGTAGAAAAACATCAAAAATTTCAGTCCTGCATGATTCTACCAAGAAATGTGTGTTCATTGAAACCGCTGGTTTTTGATAGTTTGGGCCCTATTGAATAATGAATGTTTTGAATTTTCTCCAAAAGTAAAGTAGTTGCAAACTCATGCTTTTAGAGACTTGTTTGGGCTCATGAGAGGAGTAGAAAAACATCAAAAATTTCAGTCCTGCATGATTCTACCAAGAAATGTGTGTTCATTCAAACCGCTGGTTTTTGATAGTTTGGGCCCTATTGAATAATGAATGTTTTGAATTTTCTCCAAAAGTAAAGTAGTTGCAAACTCATGCTTTTAGAGACTTGTTTCGGCTCATGAGAGGAGTAGAAAAACATCAAAAATTTCAGTCCTGCATGATTCTACCAAGAAATGTGTGTTCATTCAAACCGCTGGTTTTTGATAGTTTGGGCCCTATTGAATAATGAATGTTTTGAATTTTCTCCAAAAGTAAAGTAGTTGCAAACTCATCCTTTTAGAAACTTGTTTGGGCTGTTGAGAGGAGTAAAAAACCATCAAAAATTTCAATCCTGCATGATTCTACCAAGAAATGTGATTCTTCATTCAAAACGCTGGTTTTTGCTATTGGGCTCTATTGAATAATGAATGTTTTGAATTTTCTCCAGAAGTAAAGTAGTTGCAAACTCATGCTTTTAGAGACTTGTTTGGGCTCATGAGAGTAGAAAAACATCAAAAATTTCAGTCCTGCATGATTCTACCAAGAAATGTGTGTTCATTGAAACCGCTGGTTTTTGATAGTTTGGGCCCTATTGAATAATGAATGTTTTGAATTTTCTCCAAAAGTAAAGTAGTTGCAAACTCATCCTTTTAGAAACTTGTTTGGGCTGTTGAGAGGAGTAAAAAACCATCAAAAATTTCAATCCTGCATGATTCTACCAAGAAATGTGATTCTTCATTCAAAACGCTGGTTTTTGCTATTGGGCTCTATTGAATAATGAATGTTTTGAATTTTCTCCAAAAGTAAAGTAGTTGCAAACTCATGCTTTTAGAGACTTGTTTGGGCTCATGAGAGGAGTAGAAAAACATCAAAAATTTCAGTCCTGCATGATTCTACCAAGAAATGTGTGTTCATTGAAACCGCTGGTTTTTGATAGTTTGGGCCCTATTGAAAAATGAATGTTTTGAATTTTCTCCAAAAGTAAAGTAGTTGCAAACTCATCCTTTTAGAAACTTGTTTGGGCTGTTGAGAGGAGTAAAAAACCATCAAAAATTTCAATCCTGCATGATTTTACCAAGAAATGTGATTCTTCATTCAAAACCTGATTTTTGCTATTGGGCTCTATTGAATAGTGAATGTTTTGAATTTTCTCCAAAAGTAAAGTAGTTGCAAACTCATGCTTTTAGAGACTAGTTTGGGCTCATGAGAGGAGTAGAAAAACATCAAAAATTTCAGTCCTGCATGATTCTACCAAGAAATGTGTGTTCATTGAAACCGCTGGTTTTTGATAGTTTGGGCCCTATTGAATAATGAATGTTTTGAATTTTCTCCAAAAGTAAAGTAGTTGCAAACTCATCCTTTTAGAAACTTGTTTGGGCTGTTGAGAGGAGTAAAAAACCATCAAAAATTTCATTCCTGCATGATTTTACCAAGAAATGTGATTCTTCATTCAAAACCTGATTTTTGCTATTGGGCTCTATTGAATAGTGAATGTTTTGAATTTTCTCCAAAAGTAAAGTAGTTGCAAACTCATGCTTTTAGAGACTTGTTTGGGCTCATGAGATGAGTAGAAAAACATCAAAAATTTCAGTCCTGCATGATTCTACCAAGACATGTGTGTTCATTGAAACGGCTGGTTTTTGATAGTTTGGGCCCTATTGAATAATGAATGTTTTGAATTTTCTCCAAAAGTAAAGTAGTTGCAAACTCATCCTTTTAGAAACTTGTTTGGGCTGTTGAGAGGAGTAAAAAACCATCAAAAATTTCAATCCTGCATGATTCTACCAAGAAATGTGATTCTTCATTCAAAACGCTGGTTTTTGCTATTGGGCTCTATTGAATAATGAATGTTTTGAATTTTCTCCAAAAGTAAAGTAGTTGCAAACTCATGCTTTTAGAGACTTGTTTGGGCTCATGAGAGGAGTAGAAAAACATCAAAAATTTCAGTCCTGCATGATTCTACCAAGAAATGTGTGTTCATTCAAACCGCTGGTTTTTGATAGTTTGGGCCCTATTGAATAATGAATGTTTTGAATTTTCTCCAAAAGTAAAGTAGTTGCAAACTCATGCTTTTAGAGACTTGTTTGGGCTCATGAGAGGAGTAGAAAAACATCAAAAATTTCAGTCCTGCATGATTCTACCAAGAAATGTGTGTTCATTGAAACCGCTGGTTTTTGATAGTTTGGGCCCTATTGAATAATGAATGTTTTGAATTTTCTTCAAAAGTAAAGTAGTTGCAAACTCATCCTTTTAGAAACTTGTTTGGGCTGTTGAGAGGAGTAAAAAACCATCAAAAATTTCAATCCTGCATGATTCTACCAAGAAATGTGATTCTTCATTCAAAACGCTGGTTTTTGCTATTGGGCTCTATTGAATAATGAATGTTTTGAATTTTCTCCAAAAGTAAAGTAGTTGCAAACTCATGCTTTTAGAGACTTGTTTGGGCTCATGAGAGGAGTAGAAAAACATCAAAAATTTCAGTCCTGCATGATTCTACCAAGAAATGTGTGTTCATTGAAACCGCTGGTTTTTGATAGTTTGGGCCCTATTGAATAATGAATGTTTTGAATTTTCTCCAAAAGTAAAGTAGTTGCAAACTCATCCTTTTAGAAACTTGTTTGGGCTGTTGAGAGGAGTAAAAAACCATCAAAAATTTCAATCCTGCATGATTCTACCAAGAAATGTGATTCTTCATTCAAAACGCTGGTTTTTGCTATTGGGCTCTATTGAATAATGAATGTTTTGAATTTTCTCCAAAAGTAAAGTAGTTGCAAACTCATGCTTTTAGAGACTTGTTTGGGCTCATGAGAGGAGTAGAAAAACATCAAAAATTTCAGTCCTGCATGATTCTACCAAGAAATGTGTGTTCATTGAAACCGCTGGTTTTTGATAGTTTGGGCCCTATTGAATAATGAATGTTTTGAATTTTCTCCAAAAGTAAAGTAGTTGCAAACTCATCCTTTTAGAAACTTGTTTGGGCTGTTGAGAGGAGTAAAAAACCATCAAAAATTTCAATCCTGCATGATTCTACCAAGAAATGTGATTCTTCATTCAAAACGCTGGTTTTTGCTATTGGGCTCTATTGAATAATGAATGTTTTGAATTTTCTCCAAAAGTAAAGTAGTTGCAAACTCATGCTTTTAGAGATTTGTTTGGGCTCATGAGAGGAGTAGAAAAACATCAAAAATTTCAGTCCTGCATGATTCTACCAAGAAATGTGTGTTCATTGAAACCGCTGGTTTTTGATAGTTTGGGCCCTATTGAATAATGAATGTTTTGAATTTTCTCCAAAAGTAAAGTAGTTGCAAACTCATCCTTTTAGAAACTTGTTTGGGCTGTTGAGAGGAGTAAAAAACCATCAAAAATTTCAATCCTGCATGATTTTACCAAGAAATGTGATTCTTCATTCAAAACCTGATTTTTGCTATTGGGCTCTATTGAATAGTGAATGTTTTGAATTTTCTCCAAAAGTAAAGTAGTTGCAAACTCATGCTTTTAGAGACTTGTTTGGGCTCATGAGAGGAGTAGAAAAACATCAAAAATTTCAGTCCTGCATGATTCTACCAAGAAATGTGTGTTCATTCAAACCGCTGGTTTTTGATAGTTTGGGCCCTATTGAATAATGAATGTTTTGAATTTTCTCCAAAAGTAAAGTAGTTGCAAACTCATGCTTTTAGAGACTTGTTTGGGCTCATGAGAGGAGTAGAAAAACATCAAAAATTTCAGTCCTGCATGATTCTACCAAGAAATGTGTGTTCATTCAAACCGCTGGTTTTTGATAGTTTGGGCCCTATTGAATAATGAATGTTTTGAATTTTCTCCAAAAGTAAAGTAGTTGCAAACTCATCCTTTTAGAAACTTGTTTGGGCTGTTGAGAGGAGTAAAAAACCATCAAAAATTTCAATCCTGCATGATTCTACCAAGAAATGTGATTCTTCATTCAAAACGCTGGTTTTTGCTATTGGGCTCTATTGAATAATGAATGTTTTGAATTTTCTCCAAAAGTAAAGTAGTTGCAAACTCATGCTTTTAGAGACTTGTTTGGGCTCATGAGAGGAGTAGAAAAACATCAAAAATTTCAGTCCTGCATGATTCTACCAAGAAATGTGTGTTCATTGAAACCGCTGGTTTTTGATAGTTTGGGCCCTATTGAATAATGAATGTTTTGAATTTTCTCCAAAAGTAAAGTAGTTGCAAACTCATCCTTTTAGAAACTTGTTTGGGCTGTTGAGAGGAGTAAAAAACCATCAAAAATTTCAATCCTGCATGATTCTACCAAGAAATGTGATTCTTCATTCAAAACGCTGGTTTTTGCTATTGGGCTCTATTGAATAATGAATGTTTTGAATTTTCTCCAAAAGTAAAGTAGTTGCAAACTCATGCTTTTAGAGACTTGTTTGGGCTCACGAGAGGAGTAGAAAAACATCAAAAATTTCAGTCCTGCATGATTCTACCAAGAAATGTGTGTTCATTGAAACCGCTGGTTTTTGATAGTTTGGGCCCTATTGAATAATGAATGTTTTGAATTTTCTCCAAAAGTAAAGTAGTTGCAAACTCATCCTTTTAGAAACTTGTTTGGGCTGTTGAGAGGAGTAAAAAACCATCAAAAATTTCAATCCTGCATGATTCTACCAAGAAATGTGATTCTTCATTCAAAACGCTGGTTTTTGCTATTGGGCTCTATTGAATAATTAATGTTTTGAATTTTCTCCAAAAGTAAAGTAGTTGCAAACTCATGCTTTTAGAGACTTGTTTGGGCTCATGAGAGGAGTAGAAAAACATCAAAATTTTCAGTCCTGCATGATTCTACCAAGAAATGTGTGTTCATTCAAACCGCTGGTTTTTGATAGTTTGGGCCCTATTGAATAATGAATGTTTTGAATTTTCTCCAAAAGTAAAGTAGTTGCAAACTCATGCTTTTAAAGACTTGTTTGGGCTCATGAGAGGAGTAGAAAAACATCAAAAATTTCAGTCCTGCATGATTCTACCAAGAAATGTGTGTTCATTGAAACCGCTGGTTTTTGATAGTTTGGGCCCTATTGAATAATGAATGTTTTGAATTTTCTCCAAAAGTAAAGTAGTTGCAAACTCATCCTTTTAGAAACTTGTTTGGGCTGTTGAGAAGAGTAAAAAACCATCAAAAATTTCAATCCTGCATGATTCTACCAAGAAATGTGATTCTTCATTCAAAACGCTGGTTTTTGCTATTGGGATCTATTGAATAATGAATGTTTTGAATTTTCTCCAAAAGTAAAGTAGTTGCAAACTCATCCTTTTAGAAACTTGTTTGGGCTGTTGAGAGGAGTAAAAAACCATCAAAAATTTCAATCCTGCATGATTTTACCAAGAAATGTGATTCTTCATTCAAAACCTGATTTTTGCTATTGGGCTCTATTGAATAGTTAATGTTTTGAATTTTCTCCAAAAGTAAAGTAGTTGCAAACTCATGCTTTTAGAGACTTGTTTGGGCTCATGAGATGAGTAGAAAAACATCAAAAATTTCAGTCCTGCATGATTCTACCAAGAAATGTGTGTTCATTGAAACCGCTGGTTTTTGATAGTTTGGGCCCTATTGAATAATGAATGTTTTGAATTTTCTCCAAAAGTAAAGTAGTTGCAAACTCATCCTTTTAGAAACTTGTTTGGGCTGTAGAGAGGAGTAAAAAACCATCAAAAATTTCAATCCTGCATGATTCTACCAAGAAATGTGATTCTTCATTCAAAACGCTGGTTTTTGCTATTGGGCTCTATTGAATAATGAATGTTTTGAATTTTCTCCAAAAGTAAAGTAGTTGCAAACTCATGCTTTTAGAGACTTGTTTGGGCTCATGAGAGGAGTAGAAAAACATCAAAAATTTCAGTCCTGCATGATTCTACCAAGAAATGTGTGTTCATTCAAACCGCTGGTTTTTGATAGTTTGGGCCCTATTGAATAATGAATGTTTTGAATTTTCTCCAAAAGTAAAGTAGTTGCAAACTCATGCTTTTAGAGACTTGTTTGGGCTCATGAGAGGAGTAGAAAAACATCAAAAATTTCAGTCCTGCATGATTCTACCAAGAAATGTGTGTTCATTGAAACCGCTGGTTTTTGATAGTTTGGGCCCTAGTGAATAATGAATGTTTTGAATTTTCTTCAAAAGTAAAGTAGTTGCAAACTCATCCTGTTAGAAACTTGTTTGGGCTGTTGAGAGGAGTAAAAAACTATCAAAAATTTCAATCCTGCATGATTCTACCAAGAAATGTGATTCTTCATTCAAAACGCTGGTTTTTGCTATTGGGCTCTATTGAATAATGAATGTTTTGAATTTTCTCCAAAAGTAAAGTAGTTGCAAACTCATGCTTTTAGAGACTTGTTTGGGCTCATGAGAGGAGTAGAAAAACATCAAAAATTTCAGTCCTGCATGATTCTACCAAGAAATGTGTGTTCATTGAAACCGCTGGTTTTTGATAGTTTGGGCCCTATTGAATAATGAATGTTTTGAATTTTCTCCAAAAGTAAAGTAGTTGCAAACTCATCCTTTTAGAAACTTGTTTGGGCTGTTGAGAGGAGTAAAAAACCATCAAAAATTTCAATCCTGCATGATTCTACCAAGAAATGTGATTCTTCATTCAAAACGCTGGTTTTTGCTATTGGGCTCTATTGAATAATGAATGTTTTGAATTTTCTCCAAAAGTAAAGTAGTTGCAAACTCATCCTTTTAGAAACTTGTTTGGGCTGTTGAGAGGAGTAAAAAACCATCAAAAATTTCAATCCTGCATGATTTTACCAAGAAATGTGATTCTTCATTCAAAACCTGATTTTTGCTATTGGGCTCTATTGAATAGTGAATGTTTTGAATTTTCTCCAAAAGTAAAGTAGTTGCAAACTCATGCTTTTAGAGACTTGTTTGGGCTCATGAGAGGAGTAGAAAAACATCAAAAATTTCAGTCCTGCATGATTCTACCAAGAAATGTGTTCATTGAAACCGCTGGTTTTTGATAGTTTGGGCCCTATTGAATAATGAATGTTTTGAATTTTCTTTAACAATAATTTTTATTAGAATTTTCAGAGTTGTAGTAAAAAAAATATGAATACGTCACAATATGATGACATTTCAATAGTATATCAACATTGAGAATAAATGTAGTAAACATTAAACAAATAGTACCAGAAAGAGACAATAAAAAAAAGAAAGGTAAATTTAGGCACTTGACTATGTGAAATATTGGCACATCATAAACCATAAGAAATAAAATATGAGTTCAGGATATGAAATCTTTTTCTATTTTAGACTTTAGTTCCATCCATTTATACCATCTGTCATCAAATATTTTAATTAAGCCTTTATTAATATAGTGAATTTTCTCGTAGACACAATGTTTGTCTACCAGTAAGATAAGGGTGACAATGTCTGGAGGTTGCTTCCTGTTCCAACCCTTCGCTACAAGGAAGGCTGCAGACATAAGGATATGAGCCACCAGAAATTTATTTCTTTTAAATCTATGTATGTCTATTAGTAACAAGGCTAGAGCAGGTTGTGGTTGAATACACCAATTGCATATGAGTGAAAGCAAATCGAACACCCTGGACCAGTACAACTTCAGCACAGGGCATCCCCAAAAAACATGTAATAAATCTGCCTGAGATCCACAGTTACGCCAACACATTCCAGAACCCCCTCCTCCAAAATGTTTCAATCTATTTGGGGTAAGGTAATATCTATGAATTAATTTGTAATGTGTTTCTAATATATTCATACATCTTGTGGATTTGATTGCAATTTTAAGAGAGGAGATCCACTGGGGACCATATATCTGTCTCTGTAATGTAGTTTCCCATTTTTCAAAGCATCCTTCATTGGTGAAGGTGTCTTTGTTGGTCAGGCTATTATATAAGGGTCTAAGATAACTCTTATGTCTAGATGACATATTAAATAGAAAATTGTTAATAGTAAGGTCAATTGGAACCACTTTAAAAAGATATTTCTTATATTTGTTGTATTCTTCCTTGAGTAGGAGATATGTCATATACTCCGAATTGGGAACCCCAAATCTGTTCTTTAATAACTCAAAGGGTATGACTCTGTTATTGTCTATCAAGTCATCTACAAAGGTGATCGGAAATTTGGTCCAGTTATCAAATATAGGTCTTAGAGAAGTCCTGACAGGAGACAGATAAGGGAGTCTCAACCTCTCGAGTGAAAAAGAGGAAGAGCTAGTCTTTCTTTTGCATACATACGACCAGCACAACATAGAGGCCTTAAGTATGGGATTATCTATTTTCATAATTTCCCTTCTATGTAGAAGGAAGTAGGTTATAAATAAAACTGGTTCCCTATTGGGCATCATATCTCTTTCAATGTTTGGCCACCCCAGGTCTGTCTGTTCCACAAACCAGCCTTTTGTCAGTTCAGTCATAGTGGCATAATAATATGCCTCAAGATCTGGTATGGCCACCCCCCCTTCTCCTTGGATTTAAGTAGAGTGCGTTTTTTCACTCTCGGTTTCCCATTGCTCCAAATAAATTTATTCATCTGGTGTGTTAGTTTTTGTATATACTGTGTAGATATAGGCAGAGGGACGTTCCTGTATAAAAATAGGACTTTGGGTAGGCAGAACATCTTGTATAGCACTATTCTGCCCATCCATGTGGCTGGGGTCTTCGACAGTTCCCTCAACTTAATGTCGAGAGACTGTAGAAGATGATCCATGTTTACCTCACTCATATGCATAGGGTTACCTGTGAGCCAAATTCCTAAGTACGGTATCCTGGTACAGTCCCAATTAAAGGGATACTTGTCTCTTAAATGTTGTTTCGTAGAGGCTGAAAGGAAAAGTGATAGAACATTAGTCTTTTTTACATTTAATTTATAGTATGAAACTGAGCCAAATAAATTTATGATATCCCATATCTTTTCCAGGGAATCAATTGGATTTGTGAGTGTGAGTATGATGTCATCTGCATAGAGGTTAATCTTATGCTCTGAATCTTTCAATTGTACACCGTGTACTTCACCAGAATCCCTTATCATTTGAGCCAGGGGTTCCAGGCTCAGGATAAAAATTATTGGGGATAGAGGACCATCCTTTTAGAAACTTGTTTGGGCTGTTGAGAGGAGTAAAAAACCATCAAAAATTTCAATCCTGCATGATTCTACCAAGAAATGTGATTCTTCATTCAAAACGCTGGTTTTTGCTATTGGGCTCTATTGAATAATGAATGTTTTGAATTTTCTCCAAAAGTAAAGTAGTTGCAAACTCATGCTTTTAGAGACTTGTTTGGGCTCATGAGAGGAGTAGAAAAACATCAAAAATTTCAGTCCTGCATGATTCTACCAAGAAATGTGTGTTCATTGAAACCGCTGGTTTTTGATAGTTTGGGCCCTATTGAATAATGAATGTTTTGAATTTTCTCCAAAAGTAAAGTAGTTGCAAACTCATCCTTTCAGAAACTTGTTTGGGCTGTTGAGAGGAGTAAAAAACCATCAAAAATTTCAATCCTGCATGATTCTACCAAGAAATGTGATTCTTCATTCAAAACCTAATTTTTGCTATTGGGCTCTATTGAATAATGAATGTTTTGAATTTTCTCCAAAAGTAAAGTAGTTGCAAACTCATGCTTTTAGAGACTTGTTTGGGCTCATGAGAGGAGTAGAAAAACATCAAAAATTTCAGTCCTGCACGATTCTACCAAGAAATGTGTGTTCATTCAAACCGCTGGTTTTTGATATTTTGGGCCCTATTGAATAATGAATGTTTTGAATTTTCTCCAAAAGTAAAGTAGTTGCAAACTCATCCTTTTAGAAACTTGTTTGGGCTGTTGAGAGGAGTAAAAACCCATCAAAAATTTCAATCCTGCATGATTCTACCAAGAAATGTGATTCTTCATTCAAAACCTGATTTTTGCTATTGGGCTCTATTGAATAATGAATGTTTTGAATTTTCTCCAAAAGTAAAGTAGTTGCAAACTCATGCTTTTAGAGACTTGTTTGGGCTCATGAGAGGAGTAGAAAAACATCAAAAATTTCAGTCCTGCATGATTCTACCAAGAAATGTGTGTTCATTGAAACCGCTGGTTTTTGATAGTTTGGGCCCTATTGAATAATGAATGTTTTGAATTTTCTCCAAAAGTAAAGTAGTTGCAAACTCATCCTTTTAGAAACTTGTTTGGGCTGTTGAGAGGAGTAAAAAACCATCAAAAATTTCAATCCTGCATGATTCTACCAAGAAATGTGATTCTTCATTCAAAACGCTGGTTTTTGCTATTGGGCTCTATTGAATAATGAATGTTTTGAATTTTCTCCAAAAGTAAAGTATTTGCAAACTCATCCTTTTAGAAACTTGTTTGGGCTGTTGAGAGGAGTAAAAAACCATCAAAAATTTCAATCCTGCATGATTCTACCAAGAAATGTGATTCTTCATTCAAAACCTAATTTTTGCTATTGGGCTCTATTGAATAATGAATGTTTTGAATTTTCTCCAAAAGTAAAGTAGTTGCAAACTCATGCTTTTAGAGACTTGTTTGGGCTCATGAGAGGAGTAGAAAAACATCAAAAATTTCAGTCCTGCACGATTCTACCAAGAAATGTGTGTTCATTCAAACCGCTGGTTTTTGATATTTTGGGCCCTATTGAATAATGAATGTTTTGAATTTTCTCCAAAAGTAAAGTAGTTGCAAACTCATCCTTTTAGAAACTTGTTTGGGCTGTTGAGAGGAGTAAAAACCCATCAAAAATTTCAATCCTGCATGATTCTACCAAGAAATGTGATTCTTCATTCAAAACCTGATTTTTGCTATTGGGCTCTATTGAATAATGAATGTTTTGAATTTTCTCCAAAAGTAAAGTAGTTGCAAACTCATGCTTTTAGAGACTTGTTTGGGCTCATGAGAGGAGTAGAAAAACATCAAAAATTTCAGTCCTGCATGATTCTACCAAGAAATGTGTGTTCATTGAAACCGCTGGTTTTTGATAGTTTGGGCCCTATTGAATAATGAATGTTTTGAATTTTCTCCAAAAGTAAAGTAGTTGCAAACTCATCCTTTTAGAAACTTGTTTGGGCTGTTGAGAGGAGTAAAAAACCATCAAAAATTTCAATCCTGCATGATTCTACCAAGAAATGTGATTCTTCATTCAAAACGCTGGTTTTTGCTATTGGGCTCTATTGAATAATGAATGTTTTGAATTTTCTCCAAAAGTAAAGTATTTGCAAACTCATCCTTTTAGAAACTTGTTTGGGCTGTTGAGAGGAGTAAAAAACCATCAAAAATTTCAATCCTGCATGATTCTACCAAGAAATGTGATTCTTCATTCAAAACGCTGGTTTTTGCTATTGGGCTCTATTGAATAATGAATGTTTTGAATTTTCTCCAAAAGTAAAGTAGTTGCAAACTCATCCTTTTAGAGACTTGTTTGGGCTCATGAGAGGAGTAGAAAAACATCAAAAATTTCAGTCCTGCACGATTCTACCAAGAAATGTGTGTTCATTCAAACCGCTGGTTTTTGATATTTTGGGCCCTATTGAATAATGAATGTTTTGAATTTTCTCCAAAAGTAAAGTAGTTGCAAACTCATCCTTTTAGAAACTTGTTTGGGCTGTTGAGAGGAGTAAAAAACCATCAAAAATTTCAATCCTGCATGATTCTACCAAGAAATGTGATTCTTCATTCAAAACCTGATTTTTGCTATTGGGCTCTATTGAATAATGAATGTTTTGAATTTTCTCCAAAAGTAAAGTAGTTGCAAACTCATGCTTTTAGAGACTTGTTTGGGCTCATGAGAGGAGTAGAAAAACATCAAAAATTTCAGTCCTGCATGATTCTACCAAGAAATGTGTGTTCATTGAAACCGCTGGTTTTTGAAAGTTTGGGCCCTATTGAATAATGAATGTTTTGAATTTTCTCCAAAAGTAAAGTAGTTGCAAACTCATCCTTTTAGAAACTTGTTTGGGCTGTTGAGAGGAGTAAAAAATCATCAAAAATTTCAATCCTGCATGATTCTACCAAGAAATGTGATTCTTCATTCAAAACCTGATTTTTGCTACTGGGCTCTATTGAATAGTGAATGTTTTGAATTTTCTCCAAAAGTAAAGTAGTTGCAAACTCATGCTTTTAGAGACTTGTTTGGGCTCATGAGAGGAGTAGAAAAACATCAAAAATTTCAGTCCTGCATGATTCTACCAAGAAATGTGTGTTCATTGAAACCGCTGGTTTTTGATAGTTTGGGCCCTATTGAATAATGAATGTTTTGAATTTTCTCCAAAAGTAAAGTAGTTGCAAACGCATCCTTTTAGAAACTTGTTTGGGCTGTTGAGAGGAGTAAAAAACCATCAAAAATTTCAATCCTGCATGATTCTACCAAGAAATGTGATTCTTCATTCAAAACGCTGGTTTTTGCTATTGGGCTCTATTGAATAATGAATGTTTTGAATTTTCTCCAAAAGTAAAGTAGTTGCAAACTCATGCTTTTAGAGACTTGTTTGGGCTCATGAGAGGAGTAGAAAAACATCAAAAATTTCAGTCCTGCATGATTCTACCAAGAAATGTGTGTTCATTGAAACCGCTGGTTTTTGATAGTTTGGGCCCTATTGAATAATGAATGTTTTGAATTTTCTCCAAAAGTAAAGTAGTTGCAAACTCATGCTTTTAGAGACTTGTTTGGGCTCATGAGATGAGTAGAAAAACATCAAAAATTTCAGTCCTGCATGATTCTACCAAGAAATGTGTGTTCATTGAAACCGCTGGTTTTTGATAGTTTGGGCCCTATTGAATAATGAATGTTTTGAATTTTCTCCAAAAGTAAAGTAGTTGCAAACTCATCCTTTTAGAAACTTGTTTGGGCTGTTGAGAGGAGTAAAAAACCATCAAAAATTTCAATCCTGCATGATTCTACCAAGAAATGTGATTCTTCATTCAAAACCTAATTTTTGCTATTGGGCTCTATTGAATAGTGAATGTTTTGAATTTTCTCCAAAAGTAAAGCAGTTGCAAACTCATGCTTTTAGAGACTTGTTTGGGCTCATGAGATGAGTAGAAAAACATCAAAAATTTCAGTCCTGCATGATTCTACCAAGACATGTGTGTTCATTGAAACGGCTGGTTTTTGATAGTTTGGGCCCTATTGAATAATGAATGTTTTGAATTTTCTCCAAAAGTAAAGTAGTTGCAAACTCATCCTTTTAGAAACTTGTTTGGGCTGTTGAGAGGAGTAAAAAACCATCAAAAATTTCAATCCTGCATGATTCTACCAAGAAATGTGATTCTTCATTCAAAACGCTGGTTTTTGCTATTGGGCTCTATTGAATAATGAATGTTTTGAATTTTCTCCAAAAGTAAAGTAGTTGCAAACTCATGCTTTTAGAGACTTGTTTGGGCTCATGAGAGGAGTAGAAAAACATCAAAAATTTCAGTCCTGCATGATTCTACCAAGAAATGTGTGTTCATTGAAACCGCTGGTTTTTGATAGTTTGGGCCCTATTGAATAATGAATGTTTTGAATTTTCTCCAAAAGTAAAGTAGTTGCAAACTCATGCTTTTAGAGACTTGTTTGGGCTCATGAGAGGAGTAGAAAAACATCAAAAATTTCAGTCCTGCATGATTCTACCAAGAAATGTGTGTTCATTCAAACCGCTGGTTTTTGATAGTTTGGGCCCTATTGAATAATGAATGTTTTGAATTTTCTCCAAAAGTAAAGTAGTTGCAAACTCATGCTTTTAGAGACTTGTTTGGGCTCATGAGAGGAGTAGAAAAACATCAAAAATTTCAGTCCTGCATGATTCTACCAAGAAATGTGTGTTCATTCAAACCGCTGGTTTTTGATAGTTTGGGCCCTATTGAATAATGAATGTTTTGAATTTTCTCCAAAAGTAAAGTAGTTGCAAACTCATCCTTTTAGAAACTTGTTTGGGCTGTTGAGAGGAGTAAAAAACCATCAAAAATTTCAATCCTGCATGATTCTACCAAGAAATGTGATTCTTCATTCAAAACGCTGGTTTTTGCTATTGGGCTCTATTGAATAATGAATGTTTTGAATTTTCTCCAGAAGTAAAGTAGTTGCAAACTCATGCTTTTAGAGACTTGTTTGGGCTCATGAGAGTAGAAAAACATCAAAAATTTCAGTCCTGCATGATTCTACCAAGAAATGTGTGTTCATTGAAACCGCTGGTTTTTGATAGTTTGGGCCCTATTGAATAATGAATGTTTTGAATTTTCTCCAAAAGTAAAGTAGTTGCAAACTCATCCTTTTAGAAACTTGTTTGGGCTGTTGAGAGGAGTAAAAAACCATCAAAAATTTCAATCCTGCATGATTCTACCAAGAAATGTGATTCTTCATTCAAAACGCTGGTTTTTGCTATTGGGCTCTATTGAATAATGAATGTTTTGAATTTTCTCCAAAAGTAAAGTAGTTGCAAACTCATGCTTTTAGAGACTTGTTTGGGCTCATGAGAGGAGTAGAAAAACATCAAAAATTTCAGTCCTGCATGATTCTACCAAGAAATGTGTGTTCATTGAAACCGCTGGTTTTTGATAGTTTGGGCCCTATTGAAAAATGAATGTTTTGAATTTTCTCCAAAAGTAAAGTAGTTGCAAACTCATCCTTTTAGAAACTTGTTTGGGCTGTTGAGAGGAGTAAAAAACCATCAAAAATTTCAATCCTGCATGATTTTACCAAGAAATGTGATTCTTCATTCAAAACCTGATTTTTGCTATTGGGCTCTATTGAATAGTGAATGTTTTGAATTTTCTCCAAAAGTAAAGTAGTTGCAAACTCATGCTTTTAGAGACTAGTTTGGGCTCATGAGAGGAGTAGAAAAACATCAAAAATTTCAGTCCTGCATGATTCTACCAAGAAATGTGTGTTCATTGAAACCGCTGGTTTTTGATAGTTTGGGCCCTATTGAATAATGAATGTTTTGAATTTTCTCCAAAAGTAAAGTAGTTGCAAACTCATCCTTTTAGAAACTTGTTTGGGCTGTTGAGAGGAGTAAAAAACCATCAAAAATTTCAATCCTGCATGATTTTACCAAGAAATGTGATTCTTCATTCAAAACCTGATTTTTGCTATTGGGCTCTATTGAATAGTGAATGTTTTGAATTTTCTCCAAAAGTAAAGTAGTTGCAAACTCATGCTTTTAGAGACTTGTTTGGGCTCATGAGATGAGTAGAAAAACATCAAAAATTTCAGTCCTGCATGATTCTACCAAGACATGTGTGTTCATTGAAACGGCTGGTTTTTGATAGTTTGGGCCCTATTGAATAATGAATGTTTTGAATTTTCTCCAAAAGTAAAGTAGTTGCAAACTCATCCTTTTAGAAACTTGTTTGGGCTGTTGAGAGGAGTAAAAAACCATCAAAAATTTCAATCCTGCATGATTCTACCAAGAAATGTGATTCTTCATTCAAAACGCTGGTTTTTGCTATTGGGCTCTATTGAATAATGAATTTTTTGAATTTTCTCCAAAAGTAAAGTAGTTGCAAACTCATGCTTTTAGAGACTTGTTTGGGCTCATGAGAGGAGTAGAAAAACATCAAAAATTTCAGTCCTGCATGATTCTACCAAGAAATGTGTGTTCATTGAAACCGCTGGTTTTTGATAGTTTGGGCCCTATTGAAAAATGAATGTTTTGAATTTTCTCCAAAAGTAAAGTAGTTGCAAACTCATCCTTTTAGAAACTTGTTTGGGCTGTTGAGAGGAGTAAAAAACCATCAAAAATTTCAATCCTGCATGATTTTACCAAGAAATGTGATTCTTCATTCAAAACCTGATTTTTGCTATTGGGCTCTATTGAATAGTGAATGTTTTGAATTTTCTCCAAAAGTAAAGTAGTTGCAAACTCATGCTTTTAGAGACTAGTTTGGGCTCATGAGAGGAGTAGAAAAACATCAAAAATTTCAGTCCTGCATGATTCTACCAAGAAATGTGTGTTCATTGAAACCGCTGGTTTTTGATAGTTTGGGCCCTATTGAATAATGAATGTTTTGAATTTTCTCCAAAAGTAAAGTAGTTGCAAACTCATCCTTTTAGAAACTTGTTTGGGCTGTTGAGAGGAGTAAAAAACCATCAAAAATTTCAATCCTGCATGATTTTACCAAGAAATGTGATTCTTCATTCAAAACCTGATTTTTGCTATTGGGCTCTATTGAATAGTGAATGTTTTGAATTTTCTCCAAAAGTAAAGTAGTTGCAAACTCATGCTTTTAGAGACTTGTTTGGGCTCATGAGAGGAGTAGAAAAACATCAAAAATTTCAGTCCTGCATGATTCTACCAAGAAATGTGTGTTCATTCAAACCGCTGGTTTTTGATAGTTTGGGCCCTATTGAATAATGAATGTTTTGAATTTTCTCCAAAAGTAAAGTAGTTGCAAACTCATGCTTTTAGAGACTTGTTTGGGCTCATGAGAGGAGTAGAAAAACATCAAAAATTTCAGTCCTGCATGATTCTACCAAGAAATGTGTGTTCATTGAAACCGCTGGTTTTTGATAGTTTGGGCCCTATTGAATAATGAATGTTTTGAATTTTCTTCAAAAGTAAAGTAGTTGCAAACTCATCCTTTTAGAAACTTGTTTGGGCTGTTGAGAGGAGTAAAAAACCATCAAAAATTTCAATCCTGCATGATTCTACCAAGAAATGTGATTCTTCATTCAAAACGCTGGTTTTTGCTATTGGGCTCTATTGAATAATGAATGTTTTGAATTTTCTCCAAAAGTAAAGTAGTTGCAAACTCATGCTTTTAGAGACTTGTTTGGGCTCATGAGAGGAGTAGAAAAACATCAAAAATTTCAGTCCTGCATGATTCTACCAAGAAATGTGTGTTCATTGAAACCGCTGGTTTTTGATAGTTTGGGCCCTATTGAATAATGAATGTTTTGAATTTTCTCCAAAAGTAAAGTAGTTGCAAACTCATCCTTTTAGAAACTTGTTTGGGCTGTTGAGAGGAGTAAAAAACCATCAAAAATTTCAATCCTGCATGATTCTACCAAGAAATGTGATTCTTCATTCAAAACGCTGGTTTTTGCTATTGGGCTCTATTGAATAATGAATGTTTTGAATTTTCTCCAAAAGTAAAGTAGTTGCAAACTCATGCTTTTAGAGACTTGTTTGGGCTCATGAGAGGAGTAGAAAAACATCAAAAATTTCAGTCCTGCATGATTCTACCAAGAAATGTGTGTTCATTGAAACCGCTGGTTTTTGATAGTTTGGGCCCTATTGAATAATGAATGTTTTGAATTTTCTCCAAAAGTAAAGTAGTTGCAAACTCATCCTTTTAGAAACTTGTTTGGGCTGTTGAGAGGAGTAAAAAACCATCAAAAATTTCAATCCTGCATGATTCTACCAAGAAATGTGATTCTTCATTCAAAACGCTGGTTTTTGCTATTGGGCTCTATTGAATAATGAATGTTTTGAATTTTCTCCAAAAGTAAAGTAGTTGCAAACTCATGCTTTTAGAGATTTGTTTGGGCTCATGAGAGGAGTAGAAAAACATCAAAAATTTCAGTCCTGCATGATTCTACCAAGAAATGTGTGTTCATTGAAACCGCTGGTTTTTGATAGTTTGGGCCCTATTGAATAATGAATGTTTTGAATTTTCTCCAAAAGTAAAGTAGTTGCAAACTCATCCTTTTAGAAACTTGTTTGGGCTGTTGAGAGGAGTAAAAAACCATCAAAAATTTCAATCCTGCATGATTTTACCAAGAAATGTGATTCTTCATTCAAAACCTGATTTTTGCTATTGGGCTCTATTGAATAGTGAATGTTTTGAATTTTCTCCAAAAGTAAAGTAGTTGCAAACTCATGCTTTTAGAGACTTGTTTGGGCTCATGAGAGGAGTAGAAAAACATCAAAAATTTCAGTCCTGCATGATTCTACCAAGAAATGTGTGTTCATTCAAACCGCTGGTTTTTGATAGTTTGGGCCCTATTGAATAATGAATGTTTTGAATTTTCTCCAAAAGTAAAGTAGTTGCAAACTCATGCTTTTAGAGACTTGTTTGGGCTCATGAGAGGAGTAGAAAAACATCAAAAATTTCAGTCCTGCATGATTCTACCAAGAAATGTGTGTTCATTCAAACCGCTGGTTTTTGATAGTTTGGGCCCTTTTGAATAATGAATGTTTTGAATTTTCTCCAAAAGTAAAGTAGTTGCAAACTCATCCTTTTAGAAACTTGTTTGGGCTGTTGAGAGGAGTAAAAAACCATCAAAAATTTCAATCCTGCATGATTCTACCAAGAAATGTGATTCTTCATTCAAAACGCTGGTTTTTGCTATTGGGCTCTATTGAATAATGAATGTTTTGAATTTTCTCCAAAAGTAAAGTAGTTGCAAACTCATGCTTTTAGAGACTTGTTTGGGCTCATGAGAGGAGTAGAAAAACATCAAAAATTTCAGTCCTGCATGATTCTACCAAGAAATGTGTGTTCATTGAAACTGCTGGTTTTTGATAGTTTGGGCCCTATTGAATAATGAATGTTTTGAATTTTCTCCAAACGTAAAGTAGTTGCAAACTCATCCTTTTAGAAACTTGTTTGGGCTGTTGAGAGGAGTAAAAAACCATCAAAAATTTCAATCCTGCATGATTCTACCAAGAAATGTGATTCTTCATTCAAAACGCTGGTTTTTGCTATTGGGCTCTATTGAATAATGAATGTTTTGAATTTTCTCCAAAAGTAAAGTAGTTGCAAACTCATGCTTTTAGAGACTTGTTTGGGCTCACGAGAGGAGTAGAAAAACATCAAAAATTTCAGTCCTGCATGATTCTACCAAGAAATGTGTGTTCATTGAAACCGCTGGTTTTTGATAGTTTGGGCCCTATTGAATAATGAATGTTTTGAATTTTCTCCAAAAGTAAAGTAGTTGCAAACTCATCCTTTTAGAAACTTGTTTGGGCTGTTGAGAGGAGTAAAAAACCATCAAAAATTTCAATCCTGCATGATTCTACCAAGAAATGTGATTCTTCATTCAAAACGCTGGTTTTTGCTATTGGGCTCTATTGAATAATGAATGTTTTGAATTTTCTCCAAAAGTAAAGTAGTTGCAAACTCATGCTTTTAGAGACTTGTTTGGGCTCATGAGAGGAGTAGAAAAACATCAAAATTTTCAGTCCTGCATGATTCTACCAAGAAATGTGTGTTCATTGAAACCGCTGGTTTTTGATAGTTTGGGCCCTATTGAATAATGAATGTTTTGAATTTTCTCCAAAAGTAAAGTAGTTGCAAACTCATCCTTTTAGAAACTTGTTTGGGCTGTTGAGAGGAGTAAAAAACCATCAAAAATTTCAATCCTGCATGATTCTACCAAGAAATGTGATTCTTCATTCAAAACGCTGGTTTTTGCTATTGGGCTCTATTGAATAATGAATGTTTTGAATTTTCTCCAGAAGTAAAGTAGTTGCAAACTCATGCTTTTAGAGACTTGTTTGGGCTCATGAGAGGAGTAGAAAAATATCAAAAATTTCAGTCCTGCATGATTCTACCAAGAAATGTGTGTTCATTGAAACCGCTGGTTTTTGATAGTTTGGGCCCTATTGAATAATGAATGTTTTGAATTTTCTCCAAAAGTAAAGTAGTTGCAAACTCATCCTTTTAGAAACTTGTTTGGGCTGTTGAGAGGAGTAAAAAACCATCAAAAATTTCAATCCTGCATGATTCTACCAAGAAATGTGATTCTTCATTCAAAACGCTGGTTTTTGCTATTGGGCTCTATTGAATAATGAATGTTTTGAATTTTCTCCAAAAGTAAGGTAGTTGCAAACTCATGCTTTTAGAGACTTGTTTGGGCTCATGAGAGGAGTAGAAAAACATCAAAAATTTCAGTCCTGCATGATTCTACCAAGAAATGTGTGTTCATTGAAACCGCTGGTTTTTGATAGTTTGGGCCCTATTGAATAATGAATGTTTTGAATTTTCTCCAAAAGTAAAGTAGTTGCAAACTCATCCTTTTAGAAACTTGTTTGGGCTGTTGAGAGGAGTAAAAAACCATCAAAAATTTCAATCCTGCATGATTCTACCAAGAAATGTGATTCTTCATTCAAAACGCTGGTTTTTGCTTTTGGGCTCTATTGAATAATGAATGTTTTGAATTTTCTCCAAAAGTAAAGTAGTTGCAAACTCATGCTTTTAGAGACTTGTTTGGGCTCATGAGAGGAGTAGAAAAACATCAAAAATTTCAGTCCTGCATGATTCTACCAAGAAATGTGTGTTCATTCAAACCGCTGGTTTTTGATAGTTTGGGCCCTATTGAATAATGAATGTTTTGAATTTTCTCCAAAAGTAAAGTAGTTGCAAACTCATGCTTTTAGAGACTTGTTTGGGCTCATGAGAGGAGTAGAAAAACATCAAAAATTTCAGTCCTGCATGATTCTACCAAGAAATGTGTGTTCATTGAAACCGCTGGTTTTTGATAGTTTGGGCCCTATTGAATAATGAATGTTTTGAATTTTCTTCAAAAGTAAAGTAGTTGCAAACTCATCCTTTTAGAAACTTGTTTGGGCTGTTGAGAGGAGTAAAAAAACATCAAAAATTTCAATCCTGCATGATTCTACCAAGAAATGTGATTCTTCATTCAAAACGCTGGTATTTGCTATTGGGCTCTATTGAATAATGAATGTTTTGAATTTTCTCCAAAAGTAAAGTAGTTGCAAACTCATGCTTTTAGAGACTTGTTTGGGCTCATGAGAGGAGTAGAAAAACATCAAAAATTTCAGTCCTGCATGATTCTACCAAGAAATGTGTGTTCATTGAAACCGCTGGTTTTTGATAGTTTGGGCCCTATTGAATAATGAATGTTTTGAATTTTCTCCAAAAGTAAAGTAGTTGCAAACTCATCCTTTTAGAAACTTGTTTGGGCTGTTGAGAGGAGTAAAAAACCATCAAAAATTTCAATCCTGCATGATTCTACCAAGAAATGTGATTCTTCATTCAAAACGCTGGTTTTTGCTATTGGGCTCTATTGAATAATGAATGTTTTGAATTTTCTCCAAAAGTAAAGTAGTTGCAAACTCATGCTTTTAGAGATTTGTTTGGGCTCATGAGAGGAGTAGAAAAACATCAAAAATTTCAGTCCTGCATGATTCTACCAAGAAATGTGTGTTCATTGAAACCGCTGGTTTTTGATAGTTTGGGCCCTATTGAATAATGAATGTTTTAAATTTTCTCCAAAAGTAAAGTAGTTGCAAACTCATCCTTTTAGAAACTTGTTTGGGCTGTTGAGAGTAGTAAAAAACCATCAAAAATTTCAATCCTGCATGATTTTACCATGAAATGTGATTCTTCATTCAAAACCTGATTTTTGCTATTGGGCTCTATTGAATAGTGAATGTTTTGAATTTTCTCCAAAAGTAAAGTAGTTGCAAACTCATGCTTTTAGAGACTTGTTTGGGCTCATGAGAGGAGAAGAAAAACATCAAAAATTTCAGTCCTGCATGATTCTACCAAGAAATGTGTGTTCATTCAAACCGCTGGTTTTTGATAGTTTGGGCCCTATTGAATAATGAATGTTTTGAATTTTCTCCAAAAGTAAAGTAGTTGCAAACTCATGCTTTTAAAGACTTGTTTGGGCTCATGAGAGGAGTAGAAAAACATCAAAAATTTCAGTCCTGCATGATTCTACCAAGAAATGTGTGTTCATTGAAACCGCTGGTTTTTGATAGTTTGGGCCCTATTGAATAATGAATGTTTTGAATTTTCTCCAAAAGTAAAGCAGTTGCAAACTCATCCTTTTAGAAACTTGTTTGGGCTGTTGAGAAGAGTAAAAAACCATCAAAAATTTCAATCCTGCATGATTCTACCAAGAAATGTGATTCTTCATTCAAAACGCTGGTTTTTGCTATTGGGATCTATTGAATAATGAATGTTTTGAATTTTCTCCAAAAGTAAAGTAGTTGCAAACTCATCCTTTTAGAAACTTGTTTGGGCTGTTGAGAGGAGTAAAAAACCATCAAAAATTTCAATCCTGCATGATTTTACCAAGAAATGTGATTCTTCATTCAAAACCTGATTTTTGCTATTGGGCTCTATTGAATAGTGAATGTTTTGAATTTTCTCCAAAAGTAAAGTAGTTGCAAACTCATGCTTTTAGAGACTTGTTTGGGCTCATGAGATGAGTAGAAAAACATCAAAAATTTCAGTCCTGCATGATTCTACCAAGAAATGTGTGTTCATTGAAACCGCTGGTTTTTGATAGTTTGGGCCCTATTGAATAATGAATGTTTTGAATTTTCTCCAAAAGTAAAGTAGTTGCAAACTCATCCTTTTAGAAACTTGTTTGGGCTGTAGAGAGGAGTAAAAAACCATCAAAAATTTCAATCCTGCATGATTCTACCAAGAAATGTGATTCTTCATTCAAAACGCTGGTTTTTGCTATTGGGCTCTATTGAATAATGAATGTTTTGAATTTTCTCCAAAAGTAAAGTAGTTGCAAACTCATGCTTTTAGAGACTTGTTTGGGCTCATGAGAGGAGTAGAAAAACATCAAAAATTTCAGTCCTGCATGATTCTACCAAGAAATGTGTGTTCATTCAAACCGCTGGTTTTTGATAGTTTGGGCCCTATTGAATAATGAATGTTTTGAATTTTCTCCAAAAGTAAAGTAGTTGCAAACTCATGCTTTTAGAGACTTGTTTGGGCTCATGAGAGGAGTAGAAAAACATCAAAAATTTCAGTCCTGCATGATTCTACTAAGAAATGTGTGTTCATTGAAACCGCTGGTTATTGATAGTTTGGGCCCTAGTGAATAATGAATGTTTTGAATTTTCTTCAAAAGTAAAGTAGTTGCAAACTCATCCTGTTAGAAACTTGTTTGGGCTGTTGAGAGGAGTAAAAAACCATCAAAAATTTCAATCCTGCATGATTCTACCAAGAAATGTGATTCTTCATTCAAAACGCTGGTTTTTGCTATTGGGCTCTATTGAATAATGAATGTTTTGAATTTTCTCCAAAAGTAAAGTAGTTGCAAACTCATGCTTTTAGAGATTTGTTTGGGCTCATGAGAGGAGTAGAAAAACATCAAAAATTTCAGTCCTGCATGATTCTACCAAGAAATGTGTGTTCATTGAAACCGCTGGCTTTTGATAGTTTGGGCCCTATTGAATAATGAATGTTTTAAATTTTCTCCAAAAGTAAAGTAGTTGCAAACTCATCCTTTTAGAAACTTGTTTGGGCTGTTGAGAGGAGTAAAAAACCATCAAAAATTTCAATCCTGCATGATTTTACCATGAAATGTGATTCTTCATTCAAAACCTGATTTTTGCTATTGGGCTCTATTGAATAGTGAATGTTTTGAATTTTCTCCAAAAGTAAAGTAGTTGCAAACTCATGCTTTTAGAGACTTGTTTGGGCTCATGAGAGGAGTAGAAAAACATCAAAAATTTCAGTCCTGCATGATTCTACCAAGAAATGTGTGTTCATTCAAACCGCTGGTTTTTGATAGTTTGGGCCCTATTGAATAATGAATGTTTTGAATTTTCTCCAAAAGTAAAGTAGTTGCAAACTCATGCTTTTAAAGACTTGTTTGGGCTCATGAGAGGAGTAGAAAAACATCAAAAATTTCAGTCCTGCATGATTCTACCAAGAAATGTGTGTTCATTGAAACCGCTGGTTTTTGATAGTTTGGGCCCTATTGAATAATGAATGTTTTGAATTTTCTCCAAAAGTAAAGTAGTTGCAAACTCATCCTTTTAGAAACTTGTTTGGGCTGTTGAGAAGAGTAAAAAACCATCAAAAATTTCAATCCTGCATGATTCTACCAAGAAATGTGATTCTTCATTCAAAACGCTGGTTTTTGCTATTGGGATCTATTGAATAATGAATGTTTTGAATTTTCTCCAAAAGTAAAGTAGTTGCAAACTCATCCTTTTAGAAACTTGTTTGGGCTGTTGAGAGGAGTAAAAAACCATCAAAAATTTCAATCCTGCATGATTTTACCAAGAAATGTGATTCTTCATTCAAAACCTGATTTTTGCTATTGGGCTCTATTGAATAGTGAATGTTTTGAATTTTCTCCAAAAGTAAAGTGGTTGCAAACTCATGCTTTTAGAGACTTGTTTGGGCTCATGAGATGAGTAGAAAAACATCAAAAATTTCAGTCCTGCATGATTCTACCAAGAAATGTGTGTTCATTGAAACCGCTGGTTTTTGATAGTTTGGGCCCTATTGAATAATGAATGTTTTGAATTTTCTCCAAAAGTAAAGTAGTTGCAAACTCATCCTTTTAGAAACTTGTTTGGGCTGTAGAGAGGAGTAGAAAACCATCAAAAATTTCAATCCTGCATGATTCTACCAAGAAATGTGATTCTTCATTCAAAACGCTGGTTTTTGCTATTGGGCTCTATTGAATAATGAATGTTTTGAATTTTCTCCAAAAGTAAAGTAGTTGCAAACTCATGCTTTTAGAGACTTGTTTGGGCTCATGAGAGGAGTAGAAAAACATCAAAAATTTCAGTCCTGCATGATTCTACCAAGAAATGTGTGTTCATTCAAACCGCTGGTTTTTGATAGTTTGGGCCCTATTGAATAATGAATGTTTTGAATTTTCTCCAAAAGTAAAGTAGTTGCAAACTCATGCTTTTAGAGACTTGTTTGGGCTCATGAGAGGAGTAGAAAAACATCAAAAATTTCAGTCCTGCATGATTCTACTAAGAAATGTGTGTTCATTGAAACCGCTGGTTTTTGATAGTTTGGGCCCTAGTGAATAATGAATGTTTTGAATTTTCTTCAAAAGTAAAGTAGTTGCAAACTCATCCTGTTAGAAACTTATTTGGGCTGTTGAGAGGAGTAAAAAACCATCAAAAATTTCAATCCTGCATGATTCTACCAAGAAATGTGATTCTTCATTCAAAACGCTGGTTTTTGCTATTGGGCTCTATTGAATAATGAATGTTTTGAATTTTCTCCAAAAGTAAAGTAGTTGCAAACTCATGCTTTTAGAGACTTGTTTGGGCTCATGAGAGGAGTAGAAAAACATCAAAAATTTCAGTCCTGCATGATTCTACCAAGAAATGTGTGTTCATTGAAACCGCTGGTTTTTGATAGTTTGGGCCCTATTGAATAATGAATGTTTTGAATTTTCTCCAAAAGTAAAGTAGTTGCAAACTCATCCTTTTAGAAACTTGTTTGGGCTGTTGAGAGGAGTAAAAAACCATCAAAAATTTCAATCCTGCATGATTCTACCAAGAAATGTGATTCTTCATTCAAAACGCTGGTTTTTGCTATTGGGCTCTATTGAATAATGAATGTTTTGAATTTTCTCCAAAAGTAAAGTAGTTGCAAACTCATGCTTTTAGAGACTTGTTTGGGCTCACGAGAGGAGTAGAAAAACATCAAAAATTTCAGTCCTGCATGATTCTACCAAGAAATGTGTGTTCATTGAAACCGCTGGTTTTTGATAGTTTGGGCCCTATTGAATAATGAATGTTTTGAATTTTCTCCAAAAGTAAAGTAGTTGCAAACTCATCCTTTTAGAAACTTGTTTGGGCTGTTGAGAGGAGTAAAAAACCATCAAAAATTTCAATCCTGCATGATTCTACCAAGAAATGTGATTCTTCATTCAAAACGCTGGTTTTTGCTATTGGGCTCTATTGAATAATGAATGTTTTGAATTTTCTCCAAAAGTAAAGTAGTTGCAAACTCATGCTTTTAGAGACTTGTTTGGGCTCATGAGAGGAGTAGAAAAACATCAAAATTTTCAGTCCTGCATGATTCTACCAAGAAATGTGTGTTCATTGAAACCGCTGGTTTTTGATAGTTTGGGCCCTATTGAATAATGAATGTTTTGAATTTTCTCCAAAAGTAAAGTAGTTGCAAACTCATCCTTTTAGAAACTTGTTTGGGCTGTTGAGAGGAGTAAAAAACCATCAAAAATTTCAATCCTGCATGATTCTACCAAGAAATGTGATTCTTCATTCAAAACGCTGGTTTTTGCTATTGGGCTCTATTGAATAATGAATGTTTTGAATTTTCTCCAGAAGTAAAGTAGTTGCAAACTCATGCTTTTAGAGACTTGTTTGGGCTCATGAGAGGAGTAGAAAAACATCAAAAATTTCAGTCCTGCATGATTCTACCAAGAAATGTGTGTTCATTGAAAGCGCTGGTTTTTGATAGTTTGGGCCCTATTGAATAATGAATGTTTTGAATTTTCTCCAAAAGTAAAGTAGTTGCAAACTCATCCTTTTAGAAACTTGTTTGGGCTGTTGAGAGGAGTAAAAAACCATCAAAAATTTCAATCCTGCATGATTCTACCAAGAAATGTGATTCTTCATTCAAAACGCTGGTTTTTGCTATTGGGCTCTATTGAATAATGAATGTTTTAAATTTTCTCCAAAAGTAAGGTAGTTGCAAACTCATGCTTTTAGAGACTTGTTTGGGCTCATGAGAGGAGTAGAAAAACATCAAAAATTTCAGTCCTGCATGATTCTACCAAGAAATGTGTGTTCATTGAAAGCGCTGGTTTTTGATAGTTTGGGCCCTATTGAATAATGAATGTTTTGAATTTTCTCCAAAAGTAAAGTAGTTGCAAACTCATCCTTTTAGAAACTTGTTTGGGCTGTTGAGAGGAGTAAAAAACCATCAAAAATTTCAATCCTGCATGATTCTACCAAGAAATGTGATTCTTCATTCAAAACGCTGGTTTTTGCTTTTGGGCTCTATTGAATAATGAATGTTTTGAATTTTCTCCAAAAGTAAAGTAGTTGCAAACTCATGCTTTTAGAGACTTGTTTGGGCTCATGAGAGGAGTAGAAAAACATCAAAAATTTCAGTCCTGCATGATTCTACCAAGAAATGTGTGTTCATTCAAACCGCTGGTTTTTGATAGTTTGGGCCCTATTGAATAATGAATGTTTTGAATTTTCTCCAAAAGTAAAGTAGTTGCAAACTCATGCTTTTAGAGACTTGTTTGGGCTCATGAGAGGAGTAGAAAAACATCAAAAATTTCAGTCCTGCATGATTCTACCAAGAAATTTGTGTTCATTGAAACCGCTGGTTTTTGATAGTTTGGGCCCTATTGAATAATGAATGTTTTGAATTTTCTTCAAAAGTAAAGTAGTTGCAAACTCATCCTTTTAGAAACTTGTTTGGGCTGTTGAGAGGAGTAAAAAAACATCAAAAATTTCAATCCTGCATGATTCTACCAAGAAATGTGATTCTTCATTCAAAACGCTGGTATTTGCTATTGGGCTCTATTGAATAATGAATGTTTTGAATTTTCTCCAAAAGTAAAGTAGTTGCAAACTCATGCTTTTAGAGACTTGTTTGGGCTCATGAGAGGAGTAGAAAAACATCAAAAATTTCAGTCCTGCATGATTCTACCAAGAAATGTGTGTTCATTGAAACCGCTGGTTTTTGATAGTTTGGGCCCTATTGAATAATGAATGTTTTGAATTTTCTCCAAAAGTAAAGTAGTTGCAAACTCATCCTTTTAGAAACTTGTTTGGGCTGTTGAGAGGAGTAAAAAACCATCAAAAATTTCAATCCTGCATGATTCTACCAAGAAATGTGATTCTTCATTCAAAACGCTGGTTTTTGCTATTGGGCTCTATTGAATAATGAATGTTTTGAATTTTCTCCAAAAGTAAAGTAGTTGCAAACTCATGCTTTTAGAGATTTGTTTGGGCTCATGAGAGGAGTAGAAAAACATCAAAAATTTCAGTCCTGCATGATTCTACCAAGAAATGTGTGTTCATTGAAACCGCTGGTTTTTGATAGTTTGGGCCCTATTGAATAATGAATGTTTTAAATTTTCTCCAAAAGTAAAGTAGTTGCAAACTCATCCTTTTAGAAACTTGTTTGGGCTGTTGAGAGGAGTAAAAAACCATCAAAAATTTCAATCCTGCATGATTTTACCATGAAATGTGATTCTTCATTCAAAACCTGATTTTTGCTATTGGGCTCTATTGAAAAGTGAATGTTTTGAATTTTCTCCAAAAGTAAAGTAGTTGCAAACTCATGCTTTTAGAGACTTGTTTGGGCTCATGAGAGGAGTAGAAAAACATCAAAAATTTCAGTCCTGCATGATTCTACCAAGAAATGTGTGTTCATTCAAACCGCTGGTTTTTGATAGTTTGGGCCCTATTGAATAATGAATGTTTTGAATTTTCTCCAAAAGTAAAGTAGTTGCAAACTCATGCTTTTAAAGACTTGTTTGGGCTCATGAGAGGAGTAGAAAAACATCAAAAATTTCAGTCCTGCATGATTCTACCAAGAAATGTGTGTTCATTGAAACCGCTGGTTTTTGATAGTTTGGGCCCTATTGAATAATGAATGTTTTGAATTTTCTCCAAAAGTAAAGTAGTTGCAAACTCATCCTTTTAGAAACTTGTTTGGGCTGTTGAGAAGAGTAAAAAACCATCAAAAATTTCAATCCTGCATGATTCTACCAAGAAATGTGATTCTTCATTCAAAACGCTGGTTTTTGCTATTGGGATCTATTGAATAATGAATGTTTTGAATTTTCTCCAAAAGTAAAGTAGTTGCAAACTCATCCTTTTAGAAACTTGTTTGGGCTGTTGAGAGGAGTAAAAAACCATCAAAAATTTCAATCCTGCATGATTTTACCAAGAAATGTGATTCTTCATTCAAAACCTGATTTTTGCAATTGGGCTCTATTGAATAGTGAATGTTTTGAATTTTCTCCAAAAGTAAAGTAGTTGCAAACTCATGCTTTTAGAGACTTGTTTGGGCTCATGAGAGGAGTAGAAAAACATCAAAAATTTCAGTCCTGCATGATTCTACTAAGAAATGTGTGTTCATTGAAACCGCTGGTTTTTGATAGTTTGGGCCCTAGTGAATAATGAATGTTTTGAATTTTCTTCAAAAGTAAAGTAGTTGCAAACTCATCCTGTTAGAAACTTGTTTGGGCTGTTGAGAGGAGTAAAAAACCATCAAAAATTTCAATCCTGCATGATTCTACCAAGAAATGTGATTCTTCATTCAAAACGCTGGTTTTTGCTATTGGGCTCTATTGAATAATGAATGTTTTGAATTTTCTCCAAAAGTAAAGTAGTTGCAAACTCATGCTTTTAGAGATTTGTTTGGGCTCATGAGAGGAGTAGAAAAACATCAAAAATTTCAGTCCTGCATGATTCTACCAAGAAATGTGTGTTCATTGAAACCGCTGGCTTTTGATAGTTTGGGCCCTATTGAATAATGAATGTTTTAAATTTTCTCCAAAAGTAAAGTAGTTGCAAACTCATCCTTTTAGAAACTTGTTTGGGCTGTTGAGAGGAGTAAAAAACCATCAAAAATTTCAATCCTGCATGATTTTACCATGAAATGTGATTCTTCATTCAAAACCTGATTTTTGCTATTGGGCTCTATTGAATAGTGAATGTTTTGAATTTTCTCCAAAAGTAAAGTAGTTGCAAACTCATGCTTTTAGAGACTTGTTTGGGCTCATGAGAGGAGTAGAAACACATCAAAAATTTCAGTCCTGCATGATTCTACCAAGAAATGTGTGTTCATTCAAACCGCTGGTTTTTGATAGTTTGGGCCCTATTGAATAATGAATGTTTTGAATTTTCTCCAAAAGTAAAGTAGTTGCAAACTCATGCTTTTAAAGACTTGTTTGGGCTCATGAGAGGAGTAGAAAAACATCAAAAATTTCAGTCCTGCATGATTCTACCAAGAAATGTGTGTTCATTGAAACCGCTGGTTTTTGATAGTTTGGGCCCTATTGAATAATGAATGTTTTGAATTTTCTCCAAAAGTAAAGTAGTTGCAAACTCATCCTTTTAGAAACTTGTTTGGGCTGTTGAGAAGAGTAAAAAACCATCAAAAATTTCAATCCTGCATGATTCTACCAAGAAATGTGATTCTTCATTCAAAACGCTGGTTTTTGCTATTGTGATCTATTGAATAATGAATGTTTTGAATTTTCTCCAAAAGTAAAGTAGTTGCAAACTCATCCTTTTAGAAACTTGTTTGGGCTGTTGAGAGGAGTAAAAAACCATCAAAAATTTCAATCCTGCATGATTTTACCAAGAAATGTGATTCTTCATTCAAAACCTGATTTTTGCTATTGGGCTCTATTGAATAGTGAATGTTTTGAATTTTCTCCAAAAGTAAAGTAGTTGCAAACTCATGCTTTTAGAGACTTGTTTGGGCTCATGAGATGAGTAGAAAAACATCAAAAATTTCAGTCCTGCATGATTCTACCAAGAAATGTGTGTTCATTGAAACCGCTGGTTTTTGATAGTTTGGGCCCTATTGAATAATGAATGTTTTGAATTTTCTCCAAAAGTAAAGTAGTTGCAAACTCATCCTTTTAGAAACTTGTTTGGGCTGTAGAGAGGAGTAAAAAACCATCAAAAATTTCAATCCTGCATGATTCTACCATGAAATGTGATTCTTCATTCAAAACGCTGGTTTTTGCTATTGGGCTCTATTGAATAATGAATGTTTTGAATTTTCTCCAAAAGTAAAGTAGTTGCAAACTCATGCTTTTAGAGACTTGTTTGGGCTCATGAGAGGAGTAGAAAAACATCAAAAATTTCAGTCCTGCATGATTCTACCAAGAAATGTGTGTTCATTCAAACCGCTGGTTTTTGATAGTTTGGGCCCTATTGAATAATGAATGTTTTGAATTTTCTCCAAAAGTAAAGTAGTTGCAAACTCATGCTTTTAGAGACTTGTTTGGGCTCATGAGAGGAGTAGAAAAACATCAAAAATTTCAGTCCTGCATGATTCTACTAAGAAATGTGTGTTCATTGAAACCGCTGGTTTTTGATAGTTTGGGCCCTAGTGAATAATGAATGTTTTGAATTTTCTTCAAAAGTAAAGTAGTTGCAAACTCATCCTGTTAGAAACTTGTTTGGGCTGTTGAGAGGAGTAAAAAACCATCAAAAATTTCAATCCTGCATGATTCTACCAAGAAATGTGATTCTTCATTCAAAACGCTGGTTTTTGCTATTGGGCTCTATTGAATAATGAATGTTTTGAATTTTCTCCAAAAGTAAAGTAGTTGCAAACTCATGCTTTTAGAGACTTGTTTGGGCTCATGAGAGGAGTAGAAAAACATCAAAAATTTCAGTCCTGCATGATTCTACCAAGAAATGTGTGTTCATTGAAACCGCTGGTTTTTGATAGTTTGGGCCCTATTGAATAATGAATGTTTTGAATTTTCTCCAAAAGTAAAGTAGTTGCAAACTCATCCTTTTAGAAACTTGTTTGGGCTGTTGAGAAGAGTAAAAAACCATCAAAAATTTCAATCCTGCATGATTCTACCAAGAAATGTGATTCTTCATTCAAAACGCTGGTTTTTGCTATTGGGATCTATTGAATAATGAATGTTTTGAATTTTCTCCAAAAGTAAAGTAGTTGCAAACTCATCCTTTTAGAAACTTGTTTGGGCTGTTGAGAGGAGTAAAAAACCATCAAAAATTTCAATCCTGCATGATTTTACCAAGAAATGTGATTCTTCATTCAAAACCTGATTTTTGCTATTGGGCTCTATTGAATAGTGAATGTTTTGAATTTTCTCCAAAAGTAAAGTAGTTGCAAACTCATGCTTTTAGAGACTTGTTTGGGCTCATGAGATGAGTAGAAAAACATCAAAAATTTCAGTCCTGCATGATTCTACCAAGAAATGTGTGTTCATTGAAACCGCTGGTTTTTGATAGTTTGGGCCCTATTGAATAATGAATGTTTTGAATTTTCTCCAAAAGTAAAGTAGTTGCAAACTCATCTTTTTAGAAACTTGTTTGGGCTGTTGAGAGGAGTAAAAAACCATCAAAAATTTCAATCCTGCATGATTCTACCAAGAAATGTGATTCTTCATTCAAAACGCTGGTTTTTGCTATTGGGCTCTATTGAATAATGAATGTTTTGAATTTTCTCCAAAAGTAAAGTAGTTGCAAACTCATCCTTTTAGAAACTTGTTTGGGCTGTTGAGAGGAGTAAAAAACCATCAAAAATTTCAATCCTGCATGATTTTACCAAGAAATGTGATTCTTCATTCAAAACCTGATTTTTGCTATTGGGCTCTATTGAATAGTGAATGTTTTGAATTTTCTCCAAAAGTAAAGTAGTTGCAAACTCATGCTTTTAGAGACTTGTTTGGGCTCATGAGAGGAGTAGAAAAACATCAAAAATTTCAGTCCTGCATGATTCTACCAAGAAATGTGTTCATTGAAACCGCTGGTTTTTGATAGTTTGGGCCCTATTGAATAATGAATGTTTTGAATTTTCTTTAACAATAATTTTTATTAGAATTTTCAGAGTTGTAGTAAAAAAAATATGAATACGTCACAATATGATGACATTTCAATAGTATATCAACATTGAGAATAAATGTAGTAAACATTAAACAAATAGTACCAGAAAGAGACAATAAAAAAAAGAAAGGTAAATTTAGGCACTTGACTATGTGAAATATTGGCACATCATAAACCATAAGAAATAAAATATGAGTTCAGGATATGAAATCTTTTTCTATTTTAGACTTTAGTTCCATCCATTTATACCATCTGTCATCAAATATTTTAATTAAGCCTTTATTAATATAGTGAATTTTCTCGTAGACACAATGTTTGTCTACCAGTAAGATAAGGGTGACAATGTCTGGAGGTTGCTTCCTGTTCCAACCCTTCGCTACAAGGAAGGCTGCAGACATAAGGATATGAGCCACCAGAAATTTATTTCTTTTAAATCTATGTATGTCTATTAGTAACAAGGCTAGAGCAGGTTGTGGTTGAATACACCAATTGCATATGAGTGAAAGCAAATCGAACACCCTGGACCAGTACAACTTCAGCACAGGGCATCCCCAAAAAACATGTAATAAATCTGCCTGAGATCCACAGTTACGCCAACACATTCCAGAACCCCCTCCTCCAAAATGTTTCAATCTATTTGGGGTAAGGTAATATCTATGAATTAATTTGTAATGTGTTTCTAATATATTCATACATCTTGTGGATTTGATTGCAATTTTAAGAGAGGAGATCCACTGGGGACCATATATCTGTCTCTGTAATGTAGTTTCCCATTTTTCAAAGCATCCTTCATTGGTGAAGGTGTCTTTGTTGGTCAGGCTATTATATAAGGGTCTAAGATAACTCTTATGTCTAGATGACATATTAAATAGAAAATTGTTAATAGTAAGGTCAATTGGAACCACTTTAAAAAGATATTTCTTATATTTGTTGTATTCTTCCTTGAGTAGGAGATATGTCATATACTCCGAATTGGGAACCCCAAATCTGTTCTTTAATAACTCAAAGGGTATGACTCTGTTATTGTCTATCAAGTCATCTACAAAGGTGATCGGAAATTTGGTCCAGTTATCAAATATAGGTCTTAGAGAAGTCCTGACAGGAGACAGATAAGGGAGTCTCAACCTCTCGAGTGAAAAAGAGGAAGAGCTAGTCTTTCTTTTGCATACATACGACCAGCACAACATAGAGGCCTTAAGTATGGGATTATCTATTTTCATAATTTCCCTTCTATGTAGAAGGAAGTAGGTTATAAATAAAACTGGTTCCCTATTGGGCATCATATCTCTTTCAATGTTTGGCCACCCCAGGTCTGTCTGTTCCACAAACCAGCCTTTTGTCAGTTCAGTCATAGTGGCATAATAATATGCCTCAAGATCTGGTATGGCCACCCCCCCTTCTCCTTGGATTTAAGTAGAGTGCGTTTTTTCACTCTCGGTTTCCCATTGCTCCAAATAAATTTATTCATCTGGTGTGTTAGTTTTTGTATATACTGTGTAGATATAGGCAGAGGGACGTTCCTGTATAAAAATAGGACTTTGGGTAGGCAGAACATCTTGTATAGCACTATTCTGCCCATCCATGTGGCTGGGGTCTTCGACAGTTCCCTCAACTTAATGTCGAGAGACTGTAGAAGATGATCCATGTTTACCTCACTCATATGCATAGGGTTACCTGTGAGCCAAATTCCTAAGTACGGTATCCTGGTACAGTCCCAATTAAAGGGATACTTGTCTCTTAAATGTTGTTTCGTAGAGGCTGAAAGGAAAAGTGATAGAACATTAGTCTTTTTTACATTTAATTTATAGTATGAAACTGAGCCAAATAAATTTATGATATCCCATATCTTTTCCAGGGAATCAATTGGATTTGTGAGTGTGAGTATGATGTCATCTGCATAGAGGTTAATCTTATGCTCTGAATCTTTCAATTGTACACCGTGTACTTCACCAGAATCCCTTATCATTTGAGCCAGGGGTTCCAGGCTCAGGATAAAAATTATTGTGGATAGAGGACCATCCTTTTAGAAACTTGTTTGGGCTGTTGAGAGGAGTAAAAAACCATCAAAAATTTCAATCCTGCATGATTCTACCAAGAAATGTGATTCTTCATTCAAAACGCTGGTTTTTGCTATTGGGCTCTATTGAATAATGAATGTTTTGAATTTTCTCCAAAAGTAAAGTAGTTGCAAACTCATGCTTTTAGAGACTTGTTTGGGCTCATGAGAGGAGTAGAAAAACATCAAAAATTTCAGTCCTGCATGATTCTACCAAGAAATGTGTGTTCATTGAAACCGCTGGTTTTTGATAGTTTGGGCCCTATTGAATAATGAATGTTTTGAATTTTCTCCAAAAGTAAAGTAGTTGCAAACTCATCCTTTCAGAAACTTGTTTGGGCTGTTGAGAGGAGTAAAAAACCATCAAAAATTTCAATCCTGCATGATTCTACCAAGAAATATGATTCTTCATTCAAAACCTAATTTTTGCTATTGGGCTCTATTGAATAATGAATGTTTTGAATTTTCTCCAAAAGTAAAGTAGTTGCAAACTCATGCTTTTAGAGACTTGTTTGGGCTCATGAGAGGAGTAGAAAAACATCAAAAATTTCAGTCCTGCACGATTCTACCAAGAAATGTGTGTTCATTCAAACCGCTGGTTTTTGATATTTTGGGCCCTATTGAATAATGAATGTTTTGAATTTTCTCCAAAAGTAAAGTAGTTGCAAACTCATCCTTTTAGAAACTTGTTTGGGCTGTTGAGAGGAGTAAAAACCCATCAAAAATTTCAATCCTGCATGATTCTACCAAGAAATGTGATTCTTCATTCAAAACCTGATTTTTGCTATTGGGCTCTATTGAATAATGAATGTTTTGAATTTTCTCCAAAAGTAAAGTAGTTGCAAACTCATGCTTTTAGAGACTTGTTTGGGCTCATGAGAGGAGTAGAAAAACATCAAAAATTTCAGTCCTGCATGATTCTACCAAGAAATGTGTGTTCATTGAAACCGCTGGTTTTTGATAGTTTGGGCCCTATTGAATAATGAATGTTTTGAATTTTCTCCAAAAGTAAAGTAGTTGCAAACTCATCCTTTTAGAAACTTGTTTGGGCTGTTGAGAGGAGTAAAAAACCATCGAAAATTTCAATCCTGCATGATTCTACCAAGAAATGTGATTCTTCATTCAAAACGCTGGTTTTTGCTATTGGGCTCTATTGAATAATGAATGTTTTGAATTTTCTCCAAAAGTAAAGTATTTGCAAACTCATCCTTTTAGAAACTTGTTTGGGCTGTTGAGAGGAGTAAAAAACCATCAAAAATTTCAATCCTGCATGATTCTACCAAGAAATGTGATTCTTCATTCAAAACGCTGTTTTTTGCTATTGGGCTCTATTGAATAATGAATGTTTTGAATTTTCTCCAAAAGTAAAGTAGTTGCAAACTCATCCTTTTAGAGACTTGTTTGGGCTCATGAGAGGAGTAGAAAAACATCAAAAATTTCAGTCCTGCACGATTCTACCAAGAAATGTGTGTTCATTCAAACCGCTGGTTTTTGATATTTTGGGCCCTATTGAATAATGAATGTTTTGAATTTTCTCCAAAAGTAAAGTAGTTGCAAACTCATCCTTTTAGAAACTTGTTTGGGCTGTTGAGAGGAGTAAAAAACCATCAAAAATTTCAATCCTGCATGATTCTACCAAGAAATGTGATTCTTCATTCAAAACCTGATTTTTGCTATTGGGCTCTATTGAATAATGAATGTTTTGAATTTTCTCCAAAAGTAAAGTAGTTGCAAACTCATGCTTTTAGAGACTTGTTTGGGCTCATGAGAGGAGTAGAAAAACATCAAAAATTTCAGTCCTGCATGATTCTACCAAGAAATGTGTGTTCATTGAAACCGCTGGTTTTTGAAAGTTTGGGCCCTATTGAATAATGAATGTTTTGAATTTTCTCCAAAAGTAAAGTAGTTGCAAACTCATCCTTTTAGAAACTTGTTTGGGCTGTTGAGAGGAGTAAAAAATCATCAAAAATTTCAATCCTGCATGATTCTACCAAGAAATGTGATTCTTCATTCAAAACCTGATTTTTGCTATTGGGCTCTATTGAATAGTGAATGTTTTGAATTTTCTCCAAAAGTAAAGTAGTTGCAAACTCATGCTTTTAGAGACTTGTTTGGGCTCATGAGAGGAGTAGAAAAACATCAAAAATTTCAGTCCTGCATGATTCTACCAAGAAATGTGTGTTCATTGAAACCGCTGGTTTTTGATAGTTTGGGCCCTATTGAATAATGAATGTTTTGAATTTTCTCCAAAAGTAAAGTAGTTGCAAACGCATCCTTTTAGAAACTTGTTTGGGCTGTTGAGAGGAGTAAAAAACCATCAAAAATTTCAATCCTGCATGATTCTACCAAGAAATGTGATTCTTCATTCAAAACGCTGGTTTTTGCTATTGGGCTCTATTGAATAATGAATGTTTTGAATTTTCTCCAAAAGTAAAGTAGTTGCAAACTCATGCTTTTAGAGACTTGTTTGGGCTCATGAGATGAGTAGAAAAACATCAAAAATTTCAGTCCTGCATGATTCTACCAAGAAATGTGTGTTCATTGAAACCGCTGGTTTTTGATAGTTTGGGCCCTATTGAATAATGAATGTTTTGAATTTTCTCCAAAAGTAAAGTAGTTGCAAACTCATCCTTTTAGAAACTTGTTTGGGCTGTTGAGAGGAGTAAAAAACCATCAAAAATTTCAATCTTGCATGATTCTACCAAGAAATGTGATTCTTCTTTCAAAACCTGATTTTTGCTATTGGGCTCTATTGAATAGTGAATGTTTTGAATTTTCTCCAAAAGTAAAGTAGTTGCAAACTCATGCTTTTAGAGACTTGTTTGGGCTCATGAGATGAGTAGAAAAACATCAAAAATTTCAGTCCTGCATGATTCTACCAAGACATGTGTGTTCATTGAAACGGCTGGTTTTTGATAGTTTGGGCCCTATTGAATAATGAATGTTTTGAATTTTCTCCAAAAGTAAAGTAGTTGCAAACTCATCCTTTTAGAAACTTGTTTGGGCTGTTGAGAGGAGTAAAAAACCATCAAAAATTTCAATCCTGCATGATTCTACCAAGAAATGTGATTCTTCATTCAAAACGCTGGTTTTTGCTATTGGGCTCTATTGAATAATGAATGTTTTGAATTTTCTCCAAAAGTAAAGTAGTTGCAAACTCATGCTTTTAGAGACTTGTTTGGGCTCATGAGAGGAGTAGAAAAACATCAAAAATTTCAGTCCTGCATGATTCTACCAAGAAATGTGTGTTCATTGAAACCGCTGGTTTTTGATAGTTTGGGCCCTATTGAATAATGAATGTTTTGAATTTTCTCCAAAAGTAAAGTAGTTGCAAACTCATGCTTTTAGAGACTTGTTTGGGCTCATGAGAGGAGTAGAAAAACATCAAAAATTTCAGTCCTGCATGATTCCACCAAGAAATGTGTGTTCATTGAAACCGCTGGTTTTTGATAGTTTGGGCCCTATTGAATAATGAATGTTTTGAATTTTCTTCAAAAGTAAAGTAGTTGCAAACTCATCCTTTTAGAAACTTGTTTGGGCTGTTGAGAGGAGTAAAAAACCATCAAAAATTTCAATCCTGCATGATTCTACCAAGAAATGTGATTCTTCATTCAAAACGCTGGTTTTTGCTATTGGGCTCTATTGAATAATGAATGTTTTGAATTTTCTCCAAAAGTAAAGTAGTTGCAAACTCATGCTTTTAGAGATTTGTTTGGGCTCATGAGAGGAGTAGAAAAACATCAAAAATTTCAGTCCTGCATGATTCTACCATGAAATGTGTGTTCATTGAAACCGCTGGTTTTTGATAGTTTGGGCCCTATTGAATAATGAATGTTTTAAATTTTCTCCAAAAGTAAAGTAGTTGCAAACTCATCCTTTTAGAAACTTGTTTGGACTGTTGAGAGGAGTAAAAAACCATCAAAAATTTCAATCCTGCATGATTTTACCAAGAAATGTGATTCTTCATTCAAAACCTGATTTTTGCTATTGGGCTCTATTGAATAGTGAATGTTTTGAATTTTCTCCAAAAGTAAAGTATTTGCAAACTCATGCTTTTAGAGACTTGTTTGGGCTCATGAGAGGAGTAGAAAAACAACAAAAATTTCAGTCCTGCATGATTCTACCAAGAAATGTGTGTTCATTCAAACCGCTGGTTTTTGATAGTTTGGGCCCTATTGAATAATGAATGTTTTGAATTTTCTCCAAAAGTAAAGTAGTTGCAAACTCATGCTTTTAGAGACTTGTTTGGGCTCATGAGAGGAGTAGAAAAACATCAAAAATTTCAGTCCTGCATGATTCTACCAAGAAATGTGTGTTCATTCAAACCGCTGGTTTTTGATAGTTTGGGCCCTATTGAATAATGAATGTTTTGAATTTTCTCCAAAAGTAAAGTAGTTGCAAACTCATCCTTTTAGAAACTTGTTTGGGCTGTTGAGAGGAGTAAAAAACCATCAAAAATTTCAATCCTGCATGATTCTACCAAGAAATGTGATTCTTCATTCAAAACGCTGGTTTTTGCTATTGGGCTCTATTGAATAATGAATGTTTTGAATTTTCTCCAGAAGTAAAGTAGTTGCAAACTCATGCTTTTAGAGACTTGTTTGGGCTCATGAGAGGAGTAGAAAAACATCAAAAATTTCAGTCCTGCATGATTCTACCAAGAAATGTGTGTTCATTGAAACCGCTGGTTTTTGATAGTTTGGGCACTATTGAAAAATGAATGTTTTGAATTTTCTCCAAAAGTAAAGTAGTTGCAAACTCATCCTTTTAGAAACTTGTTTGGGCTGTTGAGAGGAGTAAAAAACCATCAAAAATTTCAATCCTGCATGATTTTACCAAGAAATGTGATTCTTCATTCAAAACCTGATTTTTGCTATTGGGCTCTATTGAATAGTGAATGTTTTGAATTTTCTCCAAAAGTAAAGTAGTTGCAAACTCATGCTTTTAGAGACTAGTTTGGGCTCATGAGAGGAGTAGAAAAACATCAAAAATTTCAGTCCTGCATGATTCTACCAAGAAATGTGTGTTCATTGAAACCGCTGGTTTTTGATAGTTTGGGCCCTATTGAATAATGAATGTTTTGAATTTTCTCCAAAAGTAAAGTAGTTGCAAACTCATCCTTTTAGAAACTTGTTTGGGCTGTTGAGAGGAGTAAAAAACCATCAAAAATTTCAATCCTGCATGATTTTACCAAGAAATGTGATTCTTCATTCAAAACCTGATTTTTGCTATTGGGCTCTATTGAATAGTGAATGTTTTGAATTTTCTCCAAAAGTAAAGTAGTTGCAAACTCATGCTTTTAGAGACTTGTTTGGGCTCATGAGATGAGTAGAAAAACATCAAAAATTTCAGTCCTGCATGATTCTACCAAGACATGTGTGTTCATTGAAACGGCTGGTTTTTGATAGTTTGGGCCCTATTGAATAATGAATGTTTTGAATTTTCTCCAAAAGTAAAGTAGTTGCAAACTCATCCTTTTAGAAATTTGTTTGGGCTGTTGAGAGGAGTAAAAAACCATCAAAAATTTCAATCCTGCATGATTCTACCAAGAAATGTGATTCTTCATTCAAAACGCTGGTTTTTGCTATTGGGCTCTATTGAATAATGAATGTTTTGAATTTTCTCCAAAAGTAAAGTAGTTGCAAACTCATGCTTTTAGAGACTTGTTTGGGCTCATGAGAGGAGTAGAAAAACATCAAAAATTTCAGTCCTGCATGATTCTACCAAGAAATGTGTGTTCATTCAAACCGCTGGTTTTTGATAGTTTGGGCCCTATTGAATAATGAATGTTTTGAATTTTCTCCAAAAGTAAAGTAGTTGCAAACTCATGCTTTTAGAGACTTGTTTGGGCTCATGAGAGGAGTAGAAAAACATCAAAAATTTCAGTCCTGCATGATTCTACCAAGAAATGTGTGTTCATTGAAACCGCTGGTTTTTGATAGTTTGGGCCCTATTGAATAATGAATGTTTTGAATTTTCTTCAAAAGTAAAGTAGTTGCAAACTCATCCTTTTAGAAACTTGTTTGGGCTGTTGAGAGGAGTAAAAAACCATCAAAAATTTCAATCCTGCATGATTCTACCAAGAAATGTGATTCTTCATTCAAAACGCTGGTTTTTGCTATTGGGCTCTATTGAATAATGAATGTTTTGAATTTTCTCCAAAAGTAAAGTAGTTGCAAACTCATGCTTTTAGAGACTTGTTTGGGCTCATGAGAGGAGTAGAAAAACATCAAAAATTTCAGTCCTGCATGATTCTACCAAGAAATGTGTGTTCATTGAAACCGCTGGTTTTTGATAGTTTGGGCCCTATTGAATAATGAATGTTTTGAATTTTCTCCAAAAGTAAAGTAGTTGCAAACTCATCCTTTTAGAAACTTGTTTGGGCTGTTGAGAGGAGTAAAAAACCATCAAAAATTTCAATCCTGCATGATTCTACCAAGAAATGTGATTCTTCATTCAAAACGCTGGTTTTTGCTATTGGGCTCTATTGAATAATGAATGTTTTGAATTTTCTCCAAAAGTAAAGTAGTTGCAAACTCATGCTTTTAGAGACTTGTTTGGGCTCATGAGAGGAGTAGAAAAACATCAAAAATTTCAGTCCTGCATGATTCTACCAAGAAATGTGTGTTCATTGAAACCGCTGGTTTTTGATAGTTTGGGCCCTATTGAATAATGAATGTTTTGAATTTTCTCCAAAAGTAAAGTAGTTGCAAACTCATCCTTTTAGAAACTTGTTTGGGCTGTTGAGAGGAGTAAAAAACCATCAAAAATTTCAATCCTGCATGATTCTACCAAGAAATGTGATTCTTCATTCAAAACGCTGGTTTTTGCTATTGGGCTCTATTGAATAATGAATGTTTTGAATTTTCTCCAAAAGTAAAGTAGTTGCAAACTCATCCTTTTAGAAACTTGTTTGGGCTGTTGAGAGGAGTAAAAAACCATCAAAAATTTCAATCCTGCATGATTTTACCAAGAAATGTGATTCTTCATTCAAAACCTGATTTTTGCTATTGGGCTCTATTGAATAGTGAATGTTTTGAATTTTCTCCAAAAGTAAAGTAGTTGCAAACTCATGCTTTTAGAGACTTGTTTGGGCTCATGAGAGGAGTAGAAAAACATCAAAAATTTCAGTCCTGCATGATTCTACCAAGAAATGTGTTCATTGAAACCGCTGGTTTTTGATAGTTTGGGCCCTATTGAATAATGAATGTTTTGAATTTTCTTTAACAATAATTTTTATTAGAATTTTCAGAGTTGTAGTAAAAAAAATATGAATACGTCACAATATGATGACATTTCAATAGTATATCAACATTGAGAATAAATGTAGTAAACATTAAACAAATAGTACCAGAAAGAGACAATAAAAAAAAGAAAGGTAAATTTAGGCACTTGACTATGTGAAATATTGGCACATCATAAACCATAAGAAATAAAATATGAGTTCAGGATATGAAATCTTTTTCTATTTTAGACTTTAGTTCCATCCATTTATACCATCTGTCATCAAATATTTTAATTAAGCCTTTATTAATATAGTGAATTTTCTCGTAGACACAATGTTTGTCTACCAGTAAGATAAGGGTGACAATGTCTGGAGGTTGCTTCCTGTTCCAACCCTTCGCTACAAGGAAGGCTGCAGACATAAGGATATGAGCCACCAGAAATTTATTTCTTTTAAATCTATGTATGTCTATTAGTAACAAGGCTAGAGCAGGTTGTGGTTGAATACACCAATTGCATATGAGTGAAAGCAAATCGAACACCCTGGACCAGTACAACTTCAGCACAGGGCATCCCCAAAAAACATGTAATAAATCTGCCTGAGATCCACAGTTACGCCAACACATTCCAGAACCCCCTCCTCCAAAATGTTTCAATCTATTTGGGGTAAGGTAATATCTATGAATTAATTTGTAATGTGTTTCTAATATATTCATACATCTTGTGGATTTGATTGCAATTTTAAGAGAGGAGATCCACTGGGGACCATATATCTGTCTCTGTAATGTAGTTTCCCATTTTTCAAAGCATCCTTCATTGGTGAAGGTGTCTTTGTTGGTCAGGCTATTATATAAGGGTCTAAGATAACTCTTATGTCTAGATGACATATTAAATAGAAAATTGTTAATAGTAAGGTCAATTGGAACCACTTTAAAAAGATATTTCTTATATTTGTTGTATTCTTCCTTGAGTAGGAGATATGTCATATACTCCGAATTGGGAACCCCAAATCTGTTCTTTAATAACTCAAAGGGTATGACTCTGTTATTGTCTATCAAGTCATCTACAAAGGTGATCGGAAATTTGGTCCAGTTATCAAATATAGGTCTTAGAGAAGTCCTGACAGGAGACAGATAAGGGAGTCTCAACCTCTCGAGTGAAAAAGAGGAAGAGCTAGTCTTTCTTTTGCATACATACGACCAGCACAACATAGAGGCCTTAAGTATGGGATTATCTATTTTCATAATTTCCCTTCTATGTAGAAGGAAGTAGGTTATAAATAAAACTGGTTCCCTATTGGGCATCATATCTCTTTCAATGTTTGGCCACCCCAGGTCTGTCTGTTCCACAAACCAGCCTTTTGTCAGTTCAGTCATAGTGGCATAATAATATGCCTCAAGATCTGGTATGGCCACCCCCCCTTCTCCTTGGATTTAAGTAGAGTGCGTTTTTTCACTCTCGGTTTCCCATTGCTCCAAATAAATTTATTCATCTGGTGTGTTAGTTTTTGTATATACTGTGTAGATATAGGCAGAGGGACGTTCCTGTATAAAAATAGGACTTTGGGTAGGCAGAACATCTTGTATAGCACTATTCTGCCCATCCATGTGGCTGGGGTCTTCGACAGTTCCCTCAACTTAATGTCGAGAGACTGTAGAAGATGATCCATGTTTACCTCACTCATATGCATAGGGTTACCTGTGAGCCAAATTCCTAAGTACGGTATCCTGGTACAGTCCCAATTAAAGGGATACTTGTCTCTTAAATGTTGTTTCGTAGAGGCTGAAAGGAAAAGTGATAGAACATTAGTCTTTTTTACATTTAATTTATAGTATGAAACTGAGCCAAATAAATTTATGATATCCCATATCTTTTCCAGGGAATCAATTGGATTTGTGAGTGTGAGTATGATGTCATCTGCATAGAGGTTAATCTTATGCTCTGAATCTTTCAATTGTACACCGTGTACTTCACCAGAATCCCTTATCATTTGAGCCAGGGGTTCCAGGCTCAGGATAAAAATTATTGTGGATAGAGGACCATCCTTTTAGAAACTTGTTTGGGCTGTTGAGAGGAGTAAAAAACCATCAAAAATTTCAATCCTGCATGATTCTACCAAGAAATGTGATTCTTCATTCAAAACGCTGGTTTTTGCTATTGGGCTCTATTGAATAATGAATGTTTTGAATTTTCTCCAAAAGTAAAGTAGTTGCAAACTCATGCTTTTAGAGACTTGTTTGGGCTCATGAGAGGAGTAGAAAAACATCAAAAATTTCAGTCCTGCATGATTCTACCAAGAAATGTGTGTTCATTGAAACCGCTGGTTTTTGATAGTTTGGGCCCTATTGAATAATGAATGTTTTGAATTTTCTCCAAAAGTAAAGTAGTTGCAAACTCATCCTTTCAGAAACTTGTTTGGGCTGTTGAGAGGAGTAAAAAACCATCAAAAATTTCAATCCTGCATGATTCTACCAAGAAATGTGATTCTTCATTCAAAACCTAATTTTTGCTATTGGGCTCTATTGAATAATGAATGTTTTGAATTTTCTCCAAAAGTAAAGTAGTTGCAAACTCATGCTTTTAGAGACTTGTTTGGGCTCATGAGAGGAGTAGAAAAACATCAAAAATTTCAGTCCTGCACGATTCTACCAAGAAATGTGTGTTCATTCAAACCGCTGGTTTTTGATATTTTGGGCCCTATTGAATAATGAATGTTTTGAATTTTCTCCAAAAGTAAAGTAGTTGCAAACTCATCCTTTTAGAAACTTGTTTGGGCTGTTGAGAGGAGTAAAAACCCATCAAAAATTTCAATCCTGCATGATTCTACCAAGAAATGTGATTCTTCATTCAAAACCTGATTTTTGCTATTGGGCTCTATTGAATAATGAATGTTTTGAATTTTCTCCAAAAGTAAAGTAGTTGCAAACTCATGCTTTTAGAGACTTGTTTGGGCTCATGAGAGGAGTAGAAAAACATCAAAAATTTCAGTCCTGCATGATTCTACCAAGAAATGTGTGTTCATTGAAACCGCTGGTTTTTGATAGTTTGGGCCCTATTGAATAATGAATGTTTTGAATTTTCTCCAAAAGTAAAGTAGTTGCAAACTCATCCTTTTAGAAACTTGTTTGGGCTGTTGAGAGGAGTAAAAAACCATCAAAAATTTCAATCCTGCATGATTCTACCAAGAAATGTGATTCTTCATTCAAAACGCTGGTTTTTGCTATTGGGCTCTATTGAATAATGAATGTTTTGAATTTTCTCCAAAAGTAAAGTATTTGCAAACTCATCCTTTTAGAAACTTGTTTGGGCTGTTGAGAGGAGTAAAAAACCATCAAAAATTTCAATCCTGCATGATTCTACCAAGAAATGTGATTCTTCATTCAAAACGCTGTTTTTTGCTATTGGGCTCTATTGAATAATGAATGTTTTGAATTTTCTCCAAAAGTAAAGTAGTTGCAAACTCATCCTTTTAGAGACTTGTTTGGGCTCATGAGAGGAGTAGAAAAACATCAAAAATTTCAGTCCTGCACGATTCTACCAAGAAATGTGTGTTCATTCAAACCGCTGGTTTTTGATATTTTGGGCCCTATTGAATAATGAATGTTTTGAATTTTCTCCAAAAGTAAAGTAGTTGCAAACTCATCCTTTTAGAAACTTGTTTGGGCTGTTGAGAGGAGTAAAAAACCATCAAAAATTTCAATCCTGCATGATTCTACCAAGAAATGTGATTCTTCATTCAAAACCTGATTTTTGCTATTGGGCTCTATTGAATAATGAATGTTTTGAATTTTCTCCAAAAGTAAAGTAGTTGCAAACTCATGCTTTTAGAGACTTGTTTGGGCTCATGAGAGGAGTAGAAAAACATCAAAAATTTCAGTCCTGCATGATTCTACCAAGAAATGTGTGTTCATTGAAACCGCTGGTTTTTGAAAGTTTGGGCCCTATTGAATAATGAATGTTTTGAATTTTCTCCAAAAGTAAAGTAGTTGCAAACTCATCCTTTTAGAAACTTGTTTGGGCTGTTGAGAGGAGTAAAAAATCATCAAAAATTTCAATCCTGCATGATTCTACCAAGAAATGTGATTCTTCATTCAAAACCTGATTTTTGCTATTGGGCTCTATTGAATAGTGAATGTTTTGAATTTTCTCCAAAAGTAAAGTAGTTGCAAACTCATGCTTTTAGAGACTTGTTTGGGCTCATGAGAGGAGTAGAAAAACATCAAAAATTTCAGTCCTGCATGATTCTACCAAGAAATGTGTGTTCATTGAAACCGCTGGTTTTTGATAGTTTGGGCCCTATTGAATAATGAATGTTTTGAATTTTCTCCAAAAGTAAAGTAGTTGCAAACGCATCCTTTTAGAAACTTGTTTGGGCTGTTGAGAGGAGTAAAAAACCATCAAAAATTTCAATCCTGCATGATTCTACCAAGAAATGTGATTCTTCATTCAAAACGCTGGTTTTTGCTATTGGGCTCTATTGAATAATGAATGTTTTGAATTTTCTCCAAAAGTAAAGTAGTTGCAAACTCATGCTTTTAGAGACTTGTTTGGGCTCATGAGAGGAGTAGAAAAACATCAAAAATTTCAGTCCTGCATGATTCTACCAAGAAATGTGTGTTCATTGAAACCGCTGGTTTTTGATAGTTTGGGCCCTATTGAATAATGAATGTTTTGAATTTTCTCCAAAAGTAAAGTAGTTGCAAACTCATGCTTTTAGAGACTTGTTTGGGCTCATGAGATGAGTAGAAAAACATCAAAAATTTCAGTCCTGCATGATTCTACCAAGAAATGTGTGTTCATTGAAACCGCTGGTTTTTGATAGTTTGGGCCCTATTGAATAATGAATGTTTTGAATTTTCTCCAAAAGTAAAGTAGTTGCAAACTCATCCTTTTAGAAACTTGTTTGGGCTGTTGAGAGGAGTAAAAAACCATCAAAAATTTCAATCCTGCATGATTTTACCAAGAAATGTGATTCTTCATTCAAAACCTGATTTTTGCTATTGGGCTCTATTGAATAGTGAATGTTTTGAATTTTCTCCAAAAGTAAAGTAGTTGCAAACTCATGCTTTTAGAGACTTGTTTGGGCTCATGAGAGGAGTAGAAAAACATCAAAAATTTCAGTCCTGCATGATTCTACCAAGAAATGTGTGTTCATTCAAACCGCTGGTTTTTGATAGTTTGGGCCCTATTGAATAATGAATGTTTTGAATTTTCTCCAAAAGTAAAGTAGTTGCAAACTCATGCTTTTAGAGACTTGTTTGGGCTCATGAGAGGAGTAGAAAAACATCAAAAATTTCAGTCCTGCATGATTCTACCAAGAAATGTGTGTTCATTCAAACCGCTGGTTTTTGATAGTTTGGGCCCTATTGAATAATGAATGTTTTGAATTTTCTCCAAAAGTAAAGTAGTTGCAAACTCATCCTTTTAGAAACTTGTTTGGGCTGTTGAGAGGAGTAAAAAACCATCAAAAATTTCAATCCTGCATGATTCTACCAAGAAATGTGATTCTTCATTCAAAACGCTGGTTTTTGCTATTGGGCTCTATTGAATAATGAATGTTTTGAATTTTCTCCAAAAGTAAAGTAGTTGCAAACTCATGCTTTTAGAGACTTGTTTGGGCTCATGAGAGGAGTAGAAAAACATCAAAAATTTCAGTCCTGCATGATTCTACCAAGAAATGTGTGTTCATTGAAACCGCTGGTTTTTGATAGTTTGGGCCCTATTGAATAATGAATGTTTTGAATTTTCTCCAAAAGTAAAGTAGTTGCAAACTCATCCTTTTAGAAACTTGTTTGGGCTGTTGAGAGGAGTAAAAAACCATCAAAAATTTCAATCCTGCATGATTCTACCAAGAAATGTGATTCTTCATTCAAAACCCTGGTTTTTGCTATTGGGCTCTATTGAATAATGAATGTTTTGAATTTTCTCCAAAAGTAAAGTAGTTGCAAACTCATGCTTTTAGAGACTTGTTTGGGCTCACGAGAGGAGTAGAAAAACATCAAAAATTTCAGTCCTGCATGATTCTACCAAGAAATGTGTGTTCATTGAAACCGCTGGTTTTTGATAGTTTGGGCCCTATTGAATAATGAATGTTTTGAATTTTCTCCAAAAGTAAAGTAGTTGCAAACTCATCCTTTTAGAAACTTGTTTGGGCTGTTGAGAGGAGTAAAAAACCATCAAAAATTTCAATCCTGCATGATTCTACCAAGAAATGTGATTCTTCATTCAAAACGCTGGTTTTTGCTATTGGGCTCTATTGAATAATGAATGTTTTGAATTTTCTCCAAAAGTAAAGTAGTTGCAAACTCATGCTTTTAGAGACTTGTTTGGGCTCATGAGAGGAGTAGAAAAACATCAAAAATTTCAGTCCTGCATGATTCTACCAAGAAATGTGTGTTCATTGAAACCGCTGGTTTTTGATAGTTTGGGCCCTATTGAATAATGAATGTTTTGAATTTTCTCCAAAAGTAAAGTAGTTGCAAACTCATCCTTTTAGAAACTTGTTTGGGATGTTGAGAGGAGTAAAAAACCATCAAAAATTTCAATCCTGCATGATTCTACCAAGAAATGTGATTCTTCATTCAAAACGCTGGTTTTTGCTATTGGGCTCTATTGAATAATGAATGTTTTGAATTTTCTCCAAAAGTAAAGTAGTTGCAAACTCATGCTTTTAGAGACTTGTTTGGGCTCATGAGAGGAGTAGAAAAACATCAAAAATTTCAGTCCTGCATGATTCTACCAAGAAATGTGTGTTCATTGAAACCGCTGGTTTTTGATAGTTTGGGCCCTATTGAATAATGAATGTTTTGAATTTTCTCCAAAAGTAAAGTAGTTGCAAACTCATCCTTTTAGAAACTTGTTTGGGCTGTTGAGAGGAGTAAAAAACCATCAAAAATTTCAATCCTGCATGATTCTACCAAGAAATGTGATTCTTCATTCAAAACGCTGGTTTTTGCTATTGGGCTCTATTAAATAATGAATGTTTTGAATTTTCTCCAAAAGTAAAGTAGTTGCAAACTCATGCTTTTAGAGTCTTGTTTGGGCTCATGAGAGGAGTAGAAAAACATCAAAAATTTCAGTCCTGCATGATTCTACCAAGAAATGTGTGTTCATTGAAACCGCTGGTTTTTGATAGTTTGGGCTCTATTGAATAATGAATGTTTTGAATTTTCTCCAAAAGTAAAGTAGTTGCAAACTCATCCTTTTAGAAACTTGTTTGGGCTGTTGAGAGGAGTAAAAAACCATCAAAAATTTCAATCCTGCATGATTTTACCAAGAAATGTGATTCTTCATTCAAAACCTGATTTTTGCTATTGGGCTCTATTGAATAGTGAATGTTTTGAATTTTCTCCAAAAGTAAAGTAGTTGCAAACTCATGCTTTTAGAGACTTGTTTGGGCTCATGAGAGGAGTAGAAAAACATCAAAAATTTCAGTCCTGCATGATTCTACCAAGAAATGTGTTCATTCAAACCACTGGTTTTTGATAGTTTGGGCCCTATTGAATAATGAATGTTTTGAATTTTCTCCAAAAGTAAAGTAGTTGCAAACTCATCCTTTTAGAAACTTGTTTGGGCTGTTGAGAGGAGTAAAAAACCATCAAAAATTTCAATCCTGCATGATTCTACCAAGAAATGTGATTCTTCATTCAAAATGCTGGTTTTTGCTATTGGGCTCTATTGAATAATGAATGTTTTGAATTTTCTCCAAAAGTAAAGTAGTTGCAAACTCATGCTTTTAGAGACTTGTTTGGGCTCATGAGAGGAGTAGAAAAACATCAAAAATTTCAGTCCTGCATGATTCTACCAAGAAATGTGTGTTCATTGAAACCGCTGGTTTTTGACAGTTTGGGCCCTATTGAATAATGAATGTTTTGAATTTTCTCCAAAAGTAAAGTAGTTGCAAACTCATCCTTTTAGAAACTTGTTTGGGCTGTTGAGAGGAGTAAAAAACCATCAAAAATTTCAATCCTGCATGATTTTACCAAGAAATGTGATTCTTCATTCAAAACCTGATTTTTGCTATTGGGCTCTATTGAATAGTGAATGTTTAGAATTTTCTCCAAAAGTAAAGTAGTTGCAAACTCATGCTTTTAGAGACTTGTTTGGGCTCATGAGATGAGTAGAAAAACATCAAAAATTTCAGTCCTGCATGATTCTACAAAGACATGTGTGTTCATTGAAACGGCTGGTTTTTGATAGTTTGGGCCCTATTGAATAATGAATGTTTTGAATTTTCTCCAAAAGTAAAGTAGTTGCAAACTCATCCTTTTAGAAACTTGTTTGGGCTGTTGAGAGGAGTAAAAAACCATCAAAAATTTCAATCCTGCATAATTCTGCCAAGAAATGTGATTCTTCATTCAAAACGCTGGTTTTTGCTATTGGGCTCTATTGAATAATGAATGTTTTGAATTTTCTCCAAAAGTAAAGTAGTTGCAAACTCATGCTTTTAGAGACTTGTTTGGGCTCATGAGAGGAGTAGAAAAACATCAAAAATTTCAGTCCTGCATGATTCTACCAAGAAATGTGTGTTCATTCAAACCGCTGGTTTTTGATAGTTTGGGCCCTATTGAATAATGAATGTTTTGAATTTTCTCCAAAAGTAAAGTAGTTGCAAACTCATGCTTTTAGAGACTTGTTTGGGCTCATGAGATGAGTAGAAAAACATCAAAAATTTCAGTCCTGCATGATTCTACCAAGAAATGTGTGTTCATTGAAACCGCTGGTTTTTGATAGTTTGGGCCGTATTGAATAATGAATGTTTTGAATTTTCTTCAAAAGTAAAGTAGTTGCAAACTCATCCTTTTAGAAACTTGTTTGGGCTGTTGAGAGGAGTAAAAAACCATCAAAAATTTCAATCCTGCATGATTCTACCAAGAAATGTGATTCTTCATTCAAAACGCTGGTTTTTGCTATTGGGCTCTATTGAATAATGAATGTTTTGAATTTTCTCCAAAAGTAAAGTAGTTGCAAACTCATGCTTTTAGAGACTTGTTTGGGCTCATGAGAGGAGTAGAAAAACATCAAAAATTTCAGTCCTGCATGATTCTACCAAGAAATGTGTGTTCATTGAAACCGCTGGTTTTTGATAGTTTGGGCCCTATTGAATAATGAATGTTTTAAATTTTCTCCAAAAGTAAAGTAGTTGCAAACTCATCCTTTTAGAAACTTGTTTGGGCTGTTGAGAGGAGTAAAAAACCATCAAAAATTTCAATCCTGCATGATTTTACCAAGAAATGTGATTCTTCATTCAAAACCTGATTTTTGCTATTGGGCTCTATTGAATAGTGAATGTTTTGAATTTTCTCCAAAAGTAAAGTAGTTGCAAACTCATGCTTTTAGAGACTTGTTTGGGCTCATGAGAGGAGTAGAAAAACATCAAAAATTTCAGTCCTGCATGATTCTACCAAGAAATGTGTGTTCATTGAAACCGCTGGTTTTTGATAGTTTGGGCCCTATTGAATAATGAATGTTTTGAATTTTCTCCAAAAGTAAAGTAGTTGCAAACTCATCCTTTTAGAAACTTGTTTGGGCTGTTGAGAGGAATAAAAAACCATCAAAAATTTCAATCCTGCATGATTCTACCAAGAAATGTGATTCTTCATTCAAAACGCTGGTTTTTGCTATTGGGCTCTATTGAATAATGAATGTTTTGAATTTTCTCCAAAAGTAAAGTAGTTGCAAACTCATGCTTTTAGAGATTTGTTTGGGCTCATGAGAGGAGTAGAAAAACATCAAAAATTTCAGTCCTGCATGATTCTACCAAGAAATGTGTGTTCATTGAAACCGCTGGTTTTTGATAGTTTGGGCCCTATTGAATAATGAATGTTTTGAATTTTCTCCAAAAGTAAAGTAGTTGCAAACTCATCCTTTTAGAAACTTGTTTGGGCTGTTGAGAGGAGTAAAAAACCATCAAAAATTTCAATCCTGCATGATTTTACCAAGAAATGTGATTCTTCATTCAAAACCTGATTTTTGCTATTGGGCTCTATTGAATAGTGAATGTTTTGAATTTTCTCCAAAAGTAAAGTAGTTGCAAACTCATGCTTTTAGAGACTTGTTTGGGCTCATGAGAGGAGTAGAAAAACATCAAAAATTTCAGTCCTGCATGATTCTACCAAGAAATGTGTGTTCATTCAAACCGCTGGTTTTTGATAGTTTGGGCCCTATTGAATAATGAATGTTTTGAATTTTCTCCAAAAGTAAAGTAGTTGCAAACTCATGCTTTTAGAGACTTGTTTGGGCTCATGAGAGGAGTAGAAAAACATCAAAAATTTCAGTCCTGCATGATTCTACCAAGAAATGTGTGTTCATTCAAACCGCTGGTTTTTGATAGTTTGGGCCCTATTGAATAATGAATGTTTTGAATTTTCTCCAAAAGTAAAGTAGTTGCAAACTCATCCTTTTAGAAACTTGTTTGGGCTGTTGAGAGGAGTAAAAAACCATCAAAAATTTCAATCCTGCATGATTCTACCAAGAAATGTGATTCTTCATTCAAAACGCTGGTTTTTGCTATTGGGCTCTATTGAATAATGAATGTTTTGAATTTTCTCCAAAAGTAAAGTAGTTGCAAACTCATGCTTTTAGAGACTTGTTTGGGCTCATGAGAGGAGTAGAAAAACATCAAAAATTTCAGTCCTGCATGATTCTACCAAGAAATGTGTGTTCATTGAAACCGCTGGTTTTTGATAGTTTGGGCCCTATTGAATAATGAATGTTTTGAATTTTCTCCAAAAGTAAAGTAGTTGCAAACTCATCCTTTTAGAAACTTGTTTGGGCTGTTGAGAGGAGTAAAAAACCATCAAAAATTTCAATCCTGCATGATTCTACCAAGAAATGTGATTCTTCATTCAAAACCCTGGTTTTTGCTATTGGGCTCTATTGAATAATGAATGTTTTGAATTTTCTCCAAAAGTAAAGTAGTTGCAAACTCATGCTTTTAGAGACTTGTTTGGGCTCACGAGAGGAGTAGAAAAACATCAAAAATTTCAGTCCTGCATGATTCTACCAAGAAATGTGTGTTCATTGAAACCGCTGGTTTTTGATAGTTTGGGCCCTATTGAATAATGAATGTTTTGAATTTTCTCCAAAAGTAAAGTAGTTGCAAACTCATCCTTTTAGAAACTTGTTTGGGCTGTTGAGAGGAGTAAAAAACCATCAAAAATTTCAATCCTGCATGATTCTACCAAGAAATGTGATTCTTCATTCAAAACGCTGGTTTTTGCTATTGGGCTCTATTGAATAATGAATGTTTTGAATTTTCTCCAAAAGTAAAGTAGTTGCAAACTCATGCTTTTAGAGACTTGTTTGGGCTCATGAGAGGAGTAGAAAAACATCAAAAATTTCAGTCCTGCATGATTCTACCAAGAAATGTGTGTTCATTGAAACCGCTGGTTTTTGATAGTTTGGGCCCTATTGAATAATGAATGTTTTGAATTTTCTCCAAAAGTAAAGTAGTTGCAAACTCATCCTTTTAGAAACTTGTTTGGGATGTTGAGAGGAGTAAAAAACCATCAAAAATTTCAATCCTGCATGATTCTACCAAGAAATGTGATTCTTCATTCAAAACGCTGGTTTTTGCTATTGGGCTCTATTGAATAATGAATGTTTTGAATTTTCTCCAAAAGTAAAGTAGTTGCAAACTCATGCTTTTAGAGACTTGTTTGGGCTCATGAGAGGAGTAGAAAAACATCAAAAATTTCAGTCCTGCATGATTCTACCAAGAAATGTGTGTTCATTGAAACCGCTGGTTTTTGATAGTTTGGGCCCTATTGAATAATGAATGTTTTGAATTTTCTCCAAAAGTAAAGTAGTTGCAAACTCATCCTTTTAGAAACTTGTTTGGGCTGTTGAGAGGAGTAAAAAACCATCAAAAATTTCAATCCTGCATGATTCTACCAAGAAATGTGATTCTTCATTCAAAACGCTGGTTTTTGCTATTGGGCTCTATTAAATAATGAATGTTTTGAATTTTCTCCAAAAGTAAAGTAGTTGCAAACTCATGCTTTTAGAGTCTTGTTTGGGCTCATGAGAGGAGTAGAAAAACATCAAAAATTTCAGTCCTGCATGATTCTACCAAGAAATGTGTGTTCATTGAAACCGCTGGTTTTTGATAGTTTGGGCTCTATTGAATAATGAATGTTTTGAATTTTCTCCAAAAGTAAAGTAGTTGCAAACTCATCCTTTTAGAAACTTGTTTGGGCTGTTGAGAGGAGTAAAAAACCATCAAAAATTTCAATCCTGCATGATTTTACCAAGAAATGTGATTCTTCATTCAAAACCTGATTTTTGCTATTGGGCTCTATTGAATAGTGAATGTTTTGAATTTTCTCCAAAAGTAAAGTAGTGGCAAACTCATGCTTTTAGAGACTTGTTTGGGCTCATGAGAGGAGTAGAAAAACATCAAAAATTTCAGTCCTGCATGATTCTACCAAGAAATGTGTTCATTCAAACCACTGGTTTTTGATAGTTTGGGCCCTATTGAATAATGAATGTTTTGAATTTTCTCCAAAAGTAAAGTAGTTGCAAACTCATCCTTTTAGAAACTTGTTTGGGCTGTTGAGAGGAGTAAAAAACCATCAAAAATTTCAATCCTGCATGATTCTACCAAGAAATGTGATTCTTCATTCAAAATGCTGGTTTTTGCTATTGGGCTCTATTGAATAATGAATGTTTTGAATTTTCTCCAAAAGTAAAGTAGTTGCAAACTCATGCTTTTAGAGACTTGTTTGGGCTCATGAGAGGAGTAGAAAAACATCAAAAATTTCAGTCCTGCATGATTCTACCAAGAAATGTGTGTTCATTGAAACCGCTGGTTTTTGACAGTTTGGGCCCTATTGAATAATGAATGTTTTGAATTTTCTCCAAAAGTAAAGTAGTTGCAAACTCATCCTTTTAGAAACTTGTTTGGGCTGTTGAGAGGAGTAAAAAACCATCAAAAATTTCAATCCTGCATGATTTTACCAAGAAATGTGATTCTTCATTCAAAACCTGATTTTTGCTATTGGGCTCTATTGAATAGTGAATGTTTTGAATTTTCTCCAAAAGTAAAGTAGTTGCAAACTCATGCTTTTAGAGACTAGTTTGGGCTCATGAGAGGAGTAGAAAAACATCAAAAATTTCAGTCCTGCATGATTCTACCAAGAAATGTGTGTTCATTGAAACTGCTGGTTTTTGATAGTTTGGGCCCTATTGAATAATGAATGTTTTGAATTTTCTCCAAAAGTAAAGTAGTTGCAAACTCATCCTTTTAGAAACTTGTTTGGGCTGTTGAGAGGAGTAAAAAACCATCAAAAATTTCAATCCTGCATGATTTTACCAAGAAATGTGATTCTTCATTCAAAACCTGATTTTTGCTATTGGGCTCTATTGAATAGTGAATGTTTAGAATTTTCTCCAAAAGTAAAGTAGTTGCAAACTCATGCTTTTAGAGACTTGTTTGGGCTCATGAGATGAGTAGAAAAACATCAAAAATTTCAGTCCTGCATGATTCTACAAAGACATGTGTGTTCATTGAAACGGCTGGTTTTTGATAGTTTGGGCCCTATTGAATAATGAATGTTTTGAATTTTCTCCAAAAGTAAAGTAGTTGCAAACTCATCCTTTTAGAAACTTGTTTGGGCTGTTGAGAGGAGTAAAAAACCATCAAAAATTTCAATCCTGCATAATTCTGCCAAGAAATGTGATTCTTCATTCAAAACGCTGGTTTTTGCTATTGGGCTCTATTGAATAATGAATGTTTTGAATTTTCTCCAAAAGTAAAGTAGTTGCAAACTCATGCTTTTAGAGACTTGTTTGGGCTCATGAGAGGAGTAGAAAAACATCAAAAATTTCAGTCCTGCATGATTCTACCAAGAAATGTGTGTTCATTCAAACCGCTGGTTTTTGATAGTTTGGGCCCTATTGAATAATGAATGTTTTGAATTTTCTCCAAAAGTAAAGTAGTTGCAAACTCATGCTTTTAGAGACTTGTTTGGGCTCATGAGATGAGTAGAAAAACATCAAAAATTTCAGTCCTGCATGATTCTACCAAGAAATGTGTGTTCATTGAAACCGCTGGTTTTTGATAGTTTGGGCCGTATTGAATAATGAATGTTTTGAATTTTCTTCAAAAGTAAAGTAGTTGCAAACTCATCCTTTTAGAAACTTGTTTGGGCTGTTGAGAGGAGTAAAAAACCATCAAAAATTTCAATCCTGCATGATTCTACCAAGAAATGTGATTCTTCATTCAAAACGCTGGTTTTTGCTATTGGGCTCTATTGAATAATGAATGTTTTGAATTTTCTCCAAAAGTAAAGTAGTTGCAAACTCATGCTTTTAGAGACTTGTTTGGGCTCATGAGAGGAGTAGAAAAACATCAAAAATTTCAGTCCTGCATGATTCTACCAAGAAATGTGTGTTCATTGAAACCGCTGGTTTTTGATAGTTTGGGCCCTATTGAATAATGAATGTTTTAAATTTTCTCCAAAAGTAAAGTAGTTGCAAACTCATCCTTTTAGAAACTTGTTTGGGCTGTTGAGAGGAGTAAAAAACCATCAAAAATTTCAATCCTGCATGATTTTACCAAGAAATGTGATTCTTCATTCAAAACCTGATTTTTGCTATTGGGCTCTATTGAATAGTGAATGTTTTGAATTTTCTCCAAAAGTAAAGTAGTTGCAAACTCATGCTTTTAGAGACTTGTTTGGGCTCATGAGAGGAGTAGAAAAACATCAAAAATTTCAGTCCTGCATGATTCTACCAAGAAATGTGTGTTCATTCAAACCGCTGGTTTTTGATAGTTTGGGCCCTATTGAATAATGAATGTTTTGAATTTTCTCCAAAAGTAAAGTAGTTGCAAACTCATGCTTTTAGAGACTTGTTTGGGCTCATGAGAGGAGTAGAAAAACATCAAAAATTTCAGTCCTGCATGATTCTACCAAGAAATGTGTGTTCATTGAAACCGCTGGTTTTTGATAGTTTGGGCCCTATTGAATAATGAATGTTTTGAATTTTCTCCAAAAGTAAAGTAGTTGCAAACTCATCCTTTTAGAAACTTGTTTGGGCTGTGGAGAGGAGTAAAAAACCATCAAAAATTTCAATCCTGCATGATTCTACCAAGAAATGTGATTCTTCATTCAAAACGCTGGTTTTTGCTATTGGGCTCTATTGAATAATGAATGTTTTGAATTTTCTCCAAAAGTAAAGTAGTTGCAAACTCATGCTTTTAGAGACTTGTTTGGGCTCATGAGAGGAGTAGAAAAACATCAAAAATTTCAGTCCTGCATGATTCTACCAAGAAATGTGTGTTCATTGAAACCGCTGGTTTTTGACAGTTTGGGCCCTATTGAATAATGAATGTTTTGAATTTTCTCCAAAAGTAAAGTAGTTGCAAACTCATCCTTTTAGAAACTTGTTTGGGCTGTTGAGAGGAGTAAAAAACCATCAAAAATTTCAATCCTGCATGATTTTACCAAGAAATGTGATTCTTCATTCAAAACCTGATTTTTGCTATTGGGCTCTATTGAATAGTGAATGTTTTGAATTTTCTCCAAAAGTAAAGTAGTTGCAAACTCATGCTTTTAGAGACTAGTTTGGGCTCATGAGAGGAGTAGAAAAACATCAAAAATTTCAGTCCTGCATGATTCTACCAAGAAATGTGTGTTCATTGAAACTGCTGGTTTTTGATAGTTTGGGCCCTATTGAATAATGAATGTTTTGAATTTTCTCCAAAAGTAAAGTAGTTGCAAACTCATCCTTTTAGAAACTTGTTTGGGCTGTTGAGAGGAGTAAAAAACCATCAAAAATTTCAATCCTGCATGATTTTACCAAGAAATGTGATTCTTCATTCAAAACCTGATTTTTGCTATTGGGCTCTATTGAATAGTGAATGTTTAGAATTTTCTCCAAAAGTAAAGTAGTTGCAAACTCATGCTTTTAGAGACTTGTTTGGGCTCATGAGATGAGTAGAAAAACATCAAAAATTTCAGTCCTGCATGATTCTACCAAGACATGTGTGTTCATTGAAACGGCTGGTTTTTGATAGTTTGGGCCCTATTGAATAATGAATGTTTTGAATTTTCTCCAAAAGTAAAGTAGTTGCAAACTCATCCTTTTAGAAACTTGTTTGGGCTGTTGAGAGGAGTAAAAAACCATCAAAAATTTCAATCCTGCATGATTCTGCCAAGAAATGTGATTCTTCATTCAAAACGCTGGTTTTTGCTATTGGGCTCTATTGAATAATGAATGTTTTGAATTTTCTCCAAAAGTAAAGTAGTTGCAAACTCATGCTTTTAGAGACTTGTTTGGGCTCATGAGAGGAGTAGAAAAACATCAAAAATTTCAGTCCTGCATGATTCTACCAAGAAATGTGTGTTCATTCAAACCGCTGGTTTTTGATAGTTTGGGCCCTATTGAATAATGAATGTTTTGAATTTTCTCCAAAAGTAAAGTAGTTGCAAACTCATGCTTTTAGAGACTTGTTTGGGCTCATGAGATGAGTAGAAAAACATCAAAAATTTCAGTCCTGCATGATTCTACCAAGAAATGTGTGTTCATTGAAACCGCTGGTTTTTGATAGTTTGGGCCGTATTGAATAATGAATGTTTTGAATTTTCTTCAAAAGTAAAGTAGTTGCAAACTCATCCTTTTAGAAACTTGTTTGGGCTGTTGAGAGGAGTAAAAAACCATCAAAAATTTCAATCCTGCATGATTCTACCAAGAAATGTGATTCTTCATTCAAAACGCTGGTTTTTGCTATTGGGCTCTATTGAATAATGAATGTTTTGAATTTTCTCCAAAAGTAAAGTTGTTGCAAACTCATGCTTTTAGAGACTTGTTTGGGCTCATGAGAGGAGTAGAAAAACATCAAAAATTTCAGTCCTGCATGATTCTACCAAGAAATGTGTGTTCATTGAAACCGCTGGTTTTTGATAGTTTGGGCCCTATTGAATAATGAATGTTTTAAATTTTCTCCAAAAGTAAAGTAGTTGCAAACTCATCCTTTTAGAAACTTGTTTGGGCTGTTGAGAGGAGTAAAAAACCATCAAAAATTTCAATCCTGCATGATTTTACCAAGAAATGTGATTCTTCATTCAAAACCTGATTTTTGCTATTGGGCTCTATTGAATAGTGAATGTTTTGAATTTTCTCCAAAAGTAAAGTAGTTGCAAACTCATGCTTTTAGAGACTTGTTTGGGCTCATGAGAGGAGTAGAAAAACATCAAAAATTTCAGTCCTGCATGATTCTACCAAGAAATGTGTGTTCATTCAAACCGCTGGTTTTTGATAGTTTGGGCCCTATTGAATAATGAATGTTTTGAATTTTCTCCAAAAGTAAAGTAGTTGCAAACTCATGCTTTTAGAGACTTGTTTGGGCTCATGAGAGGAGTAGAAAAACATCAAAAATTTCAGTCCTGCATGATTCTACCAAGAAATGTGTGTTCATTGAAACCGCTGGTTTTTGATAGTTTGGGCCCTATTGAATAATGAATGTTTTGAATTTTCTCCAAAAGTAAAGTAGTTGCAAACTCATCCTTTTAGAAACTTGTTTGGGCTGTGGAGAGGAGTAAAAAACCATCAAAAATTTCAATCCTGCATGATTCTACCAAGAAATGTGATTCTTCATTCAAAACGCTGGTTTTTGCTATTGGGCTCTATTGAATAATGAATGTTTTGAATTTTCTCCAAAAGTAAAGTAGTTGCAAACTCATGCTTTTAGAGACTTGTTTGGGCTCATGAGAGGAGTAGAAAAACATCAAAAATTTCAGTCCTGCATGATTCTACCAAGAAATGTGTGTTCATTGAAACCGCTGGTTTTTGACAGTTTGGGCCCTATTGAATAATGAATGTTTTGAATTTTCTCCAAAAGTAAAGTAGTTGCAAACTCATCCTTTTAGAAACTTGTTTGGGCTGTTGAGAGGAGTAAAAAACCATCAAAAATTTCAATCCTGCATGATTTTACCAAGAAATGTGATTCTTCATTCAAAACCTGATTTTTGCTATTGGGCTCTATTGAATAGTGAATGTTTTGAATTTTCTCCAAAAGTAAAGTAGTTGCAAACTCATGCTTTTAGAGACTAGTTTGGGCTCATGAGAGGAGTAGAAAAACATCAAAAATTTCAGTCCTGCATGATTCTACCAAGAAATGTGTGTTCATTGAAACTGCTGGTTTTTGATAGTTTGGGCCCTATTGAATAATGAATGTTTTGAATTTTCTCCAAAAGTAAAGTAGTTGCAAACTCATCCTTTTAGAAACTTGTTTGGGCTGTTGAGAGGAGTAAAAAACCATCAAAAATTTCAATCCTGCATGATTTTACCAAGAAATGTGATTCTTCATTCAAAACCTGATTTTTGCTATTGGGCTCTATTGAATAGTGAATGTTTAGAATTTTCTCCAAAAGTAAAGTAGTTGCAAACTCATGCTTTTAGAGACTTGTTTGGGCTCATGAGATGAGTAGAAAAACATCAAAAATTTCAGTCCTGCATGATTCTACCAAGACATGTGTGTTCATTGAAACGGCTGGTTTTTGATAGTTTGGGCCCTATTGAATAATGAATGTTTTGAATTTTCTCCAAAAGTAAAGTAGTTGCAAACTCATCCTTTTAGAAACTTGTTTGGGCTGTTGAGAGGAGTAAAAAACCATCAAAAATTTCAATCCTGCATGATTCTGCCAAGAAATGTGATTCTTCATTCAAAACGCTGGTTTTTGCTATTGGGCTCTATTGAATAATGAATGTTTTGAATTTTCTCCAAAAGTAAAGTAGTTGCAAACTCATGCTTTTAGAGACTTGTTTGGGCTCATGAGAGGAGTAGAAAAACATCAAAAATTTCAGTCCTGCATGATTCTACCAAGAAATGTGTGTTCATTCAAACCGCTGGTTTTTGATAGTTTGGGCCCTATTGAATAATGAATGTTTTGAATTTTCTCCAAAAGTAAAGTAGTTGCAAACTCATGCTTTTAGAGACTTGTTTGGGCTCATGAGATGAGTAGAAAAACATCAAAAATTTCAGTCCTGCATGATTCTACCAAGAAATGTGTGTTCATTGAAACCGCTGGTTTTTGATAGTTTGGGCCGTATTGAATAATGAATGTTTTGAATTTTCTTCAAAAGTAAAGTAGTTGCAAACTCATCCTTTTAGAAACTTGTTTGGGCTGTTGAGAGGAGTAAAAAACCATCAAAAATTTCAATCCTGCATGATTCTACCAAGAAATGTGATTCTTCATTCAAAACGCTGGTTTTTGCTATTGGGCTCTATTGAATAATGAATGTTTTGAATTTTCTCCAAAAGTAAAGTTGTTGCAAACTCATGCTTTTAGAGACTTGTTTGGGCTCATGAGAGGAGTAGAAAAACATCAAAAATTTCAGTCCTGCATGATTCTACCAAGAAATGTGTGTTCATTGAAACCGCTGGTTTTTGATAGTTTGGGCCCTATTGAATAATGAATGTTTTAAATTTTCTCCAAAAGTAAAGTAGTTGCAAACTCATCCTTTTAGAAACTTGTTTGGGCTGTTGAGAGGAGTAAAAAACCATCAAAAATTTCAATCCTGCATGATTTTACCAAGAAATGTGATTCTTCATTCAAAACCTGATTTTTGCTATTGGGCTCTATTGAATAGTGAATGTTTTGAATTTTCTCCAAAAGTAAAGTAGTTGCAAACTCATGCTTTTAGAGACTTGTTTGGGCTCATGAGAGGAGTAGAAAAACATCAAAAATTTCAGTCCTGCATGATTCTACCAAGAAATGTGTGTTCATTCAAACCGCTGGTTTTTGATAGTTTGGGCCCTATTGAATAATGAATGTTTTGAATTTTCTCCAAAAGTAAAGTAGTTGCAAACTCATGCTTATAGAGACTTGTTTGGGCTCATGAGAGGAGTAGAAAAACATCAAAAATTTCAGTCCTGCATGATTCTACCAAGAAATGTGTGTTCATTGAAACCGCTGGTTTTTGATAGTTTGGGCCCTATTGAATAATGAATGTTTTGAATTTTCTCCAAAAGTAAAGTAGTTGCAAACTCATCCTTTTAGAAACTTGTTTGGGCTGTTGAGAGGAGTAAAAAACCATCAAAAATTTCAATCCTGCATGATTCTACCAAGAAATGTGATTCTTCATTCAAAACGCTGGTTTTTGCTATTGGGCTCTATTGAATAATGAATGTTTTGAATTTTCTCCAAAAGTAAAGTAGTTGCAAACTCATGCTTTTAGAGACTTGTTTGGGCTCATGAGAGGAGTAGAAAAACATCAAAAATTTCAGTCCTGCATGATTCTACCAAGAAATGTGTGTTCATTGAAACCGCTGGTTTTTGATAGTTTGGGCCCTATTGAATAATGAATGTTTTGAATTTTCTCCAAAAGTAAAGTAGTTGCAAACTCATCCTTTTAGAAACTTGTTTGGGCTGTTGAGAGGAGTAAAAAACCATTAAAAATTTCAATCCTGCATGATTCTACCAAGAAATGTGATTCTTCATTCAAAACGCTGGTTTTTGCTATTGGGCTCTATTGAATAATGAATGTTTTGAATTTTCTCCAAAAGTAAAGTAGTTGCAAACTCATGCTTTTAGAGACTTGTTTGGGCTCATGAGAGGAGTAGAAAAACATCAAAAATTTCAGTCCTGCATGATTCTACCAAGAAATGTGTGTTCATTGAAACCGCTGGTTTTTGATAGTTTGGGCCCTATTGAATAATGAATGTTTTGAATTTTCTCCAAAAGTAAAGTAGTTGCAAACTCATCCTTTTAGAAACTTGTTTGGGCTGTTGAGAGGAGTAAAAAACCATCAAAAATTTCAATCCTGCATGATTCTACCAAGAAATGTGATTCTTCATTCAAAACGCTGGTTTTTGCTATTGGGCTCTATTGAATAATGAATGTTTTGAATTTTCTCCAAAAGTAAAGTAGTTGCAAACTCATGCTTTTAGAGACTTGTTTGGGCTCATGAGAGGAGTAGAAAAACATCAAAAATTTCAGTCCTGCATGATTCTACCAAGAAATGTGTGTTCATTGAAACCGCTGGTTTTTGATAGTTTGGGCCCTATTGAATAATGAATGTTTTGAATTTTCTCCAAAAGTAAAGTAGTTGCAAACTCATGCTTTTAGAGACTTGTTTGGGCTCATGAGAGGAGTAGAAAAACATCAAAAATTTCAGTCCTGCATGATTCTACCAAGAAATGTGTGTTCATTGAAACCGCTGGTTTTTGATAGTTTGGGCCCTATTGAATAATGAATGTTTTGAATTTTCTCCAAAAGTAAAGTAGTTGCAAACTCATCCTTTTAGAAACTTGTTTGGGCTGTTGAGAGGAGTAAAAAACCATCAAAAATTTCAATCCTGCATGATTCTACCAAGAAATGTGATTCTTCATTCAAAACGCTGGTTTTTGCTATTGGGCTCTATTGAATAATGAATGTTTTGAATTTTCTCCAAAAGTAAAGTAGTTGCAAACTCATGCTTTTAGAGACTTGTTTGGGCTGTTGAGAGGAGTAGAAAAACATCAAAAATTTCAGTCCTGCATGATTCTACCAAGAAATGTGTGTTCATTGAAACCGCTGGTTTTTGATAGTTTGGGCCCTATTGAATAATGAATGTTTTGAATTTTCTCCAAAAGTAAAGTAGTTGCAAACTCATCCTTTTAGAAACTTGTTTGGGCTGTTGAGAGGAGTAAAAAACCATCAAAAATTTCAATCCTGCATGATTTTACCAAGAAATGTGATTCTTCATTCAAAACCTGATTTTTGCTATTGGGCTCTATTGAATAGTGAATGTTTTGAATTTTCTCCAAAAGTAAAGTAGTTGCAAACTCATGCTTTTAGAGACTTGTTTGGGCTCATGAGAGGAGTAGAAAAACATCAAAAATTTCAGTCCTGCATGATTCTACCAAGAAATGTGTTCATTCAAACCGCTCGTTTTTGATATTTTGGGCCCTATTGAATAATGAATGTTTTGAATTTTCTCCAAAAGTAAAGTAGTTGCAAACTCATCCTTTTAGAAACTTGTTTGGGCTGTTGAGAGGAGTAAAAAACCATCAAAAATTTCAATCCTGCATGATTCTACCAAGAAATGTGATTCTTCATTCAAAACGCTGGTTTTTGCTATTGGGCTCTATTGAATAATGAATGTTTTGAATTTTCTCCAAAAGTAAAGTAGTTGCAAACTCATGCTTTTAGAGACTTGTTTGGGCTCAGGAGAGGAGTAGAAAAACATCAAAAATTTCAGTCCTTCATGATTCTACCAAGAAATGTGTGTTCATTGAAACCGCTGGTTTTTGATAGTTTGGTCCCTATTGAATAATGAATGTTTTGAATTTTCTCCAAAAGTAAAGTAGTTGCAAACTCATCCTTTTAGAAACTTGTTTGGGCTGTTGAGAGGAGTAAAAAACCATCAAAAATTTCAATCCTGCATGATTCTACCAAGAAATGTGATTCTTCATTCAAAACGCTGGTTTTTGCTATTGGGCTCTATTGAATAATGAATGTTTTGAATTTTCTCCAAAAGTAAAGTAGTTGCAAACTCATCCTTTTAGAAACTTGTTTGGGCTGTTGAGAGGAGTAAAAAACCATCAAAAATTTCAATCCTACATGATTTTACCAAGAAATGTGATTCTTCATTCAAAACCTGATTTTTGCTATTGGGCTCTTTTGAATAGTGAATGTTTTGAATTTTCTCCAAAAGTAAAGTAGTTGCAAACTCATGCTTTTAGAGACTTGTTTGGGCTCATGAGAGGAGTAGAAAAACATCAAAAATTTCAGTCCTGCATGATTCTACCAAGAAATGTGTGTTCATTGAAACCGCTGGTTTTTGATAGTTTGGGCCCTATTGAATAATGAATGTTTTGAATTTTCTCCAAAAGTAAAGTAGTTGCAAACTCATCCTTTTAGAAACTTGCTTGGGCTGTTGAGAGGAGTAAAAAACCATCAAAAATTTCAATCCTGCATGATTCTACCAAGAAATGTGATTCTTCATTCAAAACGCTGGTTTTTGCTATTGGGCTCTATTGAATAATGAATGTTTTGAATTTTCTCCAAAAGTAAAGTAGTTGCAAACTCATCCTTTTAGAAACTTGTTTGGGCTGTTGAGAGGAGTAAAAAACCATCAAAAATTTCAATCCTGCATGATTCTACCAAGAAATGTGATTCTTCATTCAAAACGCTGTTTTTTGCTATTGGGCTCTATTGAATAATGAATGTTTTGAATTTTCTCCAAAAGTAAAGTAGTTGCAAACTCATCCTTTTAGAGACTTGTTTGGGCTCATGAGAGGAGTAGAAAAACATCAAAAATTTCAGTCCTGCATGATTCTACCAAGAAATGTGTGTTCATTCAAACCGCTGGTTTTTGATATTTTGGGTCCTATTGAATAATGAATGTTTTGAATTTTCTCCAAAAGTAAAGTAGTCGCAAACTCATCCTTTTAGAAACTTGTTTGGGCTGTTGAGAGGAGTAAAAAACCATCAAAAATTTCAATCCTGCATGATTCTACCAAGAAATGTGATTCTTCATTCAAAACCTGATTTTTGCTATTGGGCTCTATTGAATAATGAATGTTTTGAATTTTCTCCAAAAGTAAAGTAGTTGCAAACTCATGCTTTTAGAGACTTGTTTGGGCTCATGAGAGGAGTAGAAAAACATCAAAAATTTCAGTCCTGCATGATTCTACCAAGAAATGTGTGTTCATTGAAACCGCTGGTTTTTGATAGTTTGGGCCCTATTGAATAATGAATGTTTTGAATTTTCTCCAAAAGTAAAGTAGTTGCAAACTCATCCTTTTAGAAACTTGTTTGGGCTGTTGAGAGGAGTAAAAAATCATCAAAAATTTCAATCCTGCATGATTCTACCAAGAAATGTGATTCTTCATTCAAAACGCTGGTTTTTGCTATTGGGCTCTATTGAATAATGAATGTTTTGAATTTTCTCCAAAAGTAAAGTAGTTGCAAACGCATGCTTTTAGAGACTTGTTTGGGCTCATGAGAGGAGTAGAAAAACATCAAAAATTTCAGTCCTGCATGATTCTACCAAGAAATGTGTGTTTATTGAAACCGCTGGTTTTTGATAGTTTGGGCCCTATTGAATAATGAATGTTTTGAATTTTCTCCAAAAGTAAAGTAGTTGCAAACTCATGCTTTTAGAGACTTGTTTGGGCTGTTGAGAGGAGTAAAAAAACCATCAAAAATTTCAATCCTGCATGATTTTACCAAGAAATGTGATTCTTCATTCAAAACCTGATTTTTGCTATTGGGCTCTATGGAAAAGTGAATGTTTTGAATTTTCTCCAAAAGTAAAGTAGTTGCAAACTCATGCTTTTAGAGACTTGTTTGGGCTCATGAGAGGAGTAGAAAAACATCAAAAATTTCAGTCCTGCATGATTCTACCAAGAAATGTGTGTTCATTGAAACCGCTGGTTTTTGATAGTTTGGGCCCTATTGAATAATGAATGTTTTGAATTTTCTCCAAAAGTAAAGTAGTTGCAAACTCATCCTTTTAGAAACTTGTTTGGGCTGTTGAGAGGAGTAAAAAACCATCAAAAATTTCAATCCTGCATGATTCTACCAAGAAATGTGATTCTTCATTCAAAACGCTGGTTTTTGCTATTGGGCTCTATTGAATAATGAATGTTTTGAATTTTCTCCAAAAGTAAAGTAGTTGCAAACTCATGCTTTTAGAGACTTGTTTGGGCTCATGAGAGGAGTAGAAAAACATCAAAAATTTCAGTCCTGCATGATTCTACCAAGAAATGTGTGTTCATTGAAACCGCTGGTTTTTGATAGTTTGGGCCCTATTGAATAATGAATGTTTTGAATTTTCTCCAAAAGTAAAGTAGTTGCAAACTCATCCTTTTAGAAACTTGTTTGGGCTGTTGAGAGGAGTAAAAAACCATCAAAAATTTCAATCCTGCATGATTCTACCAAGAAATGTGATTCTTCATTCAAAACCTGATTTTTGCTATTGGGCTCTATTGAATAATGAATGTTTTGAATTTTCTCCAAAAGTAAAGTAGTTGCAAACTCATGCTTTAAGAGACTTGTTTGGGCTCATGAGAGGAGTAGAAAAACATCAAAAATTTCAGTCCTGCACGATTCTACCAAGAAATGTGTGTTCATTCAAACCGCTGGTTTTTGATATTTTGGGCCCTATTGAATAATGAATGTTTTGAATTTTCTCCAAAAGTAAAGTAGTTGCAAACTCATCCTTTTAGAAACTTGTTTGGGCTGTTGAGAGGAGTAAAAACCCATCAAAAATTTCAATCCTGCATGATTCTACCAAGAAATGTGATTCTTCATTCAAAACCTGATTTTTGCTATTGGGCTCTATTGAATAATGAATGTTTTGAATTTTCTCCAAAAGTAAAGTAGTTGCAAACTCATCCTTTTAGAGACTTGTTTGGGCTCATGAGAGAAGTAGAAAAACATCAAAAATTTCAGTCCTGCACGATTCTACCAAGAAATGTGTGTTCATTCAAACCGCAGGTTTTTGATATTTTGGGCCCTATTGAATAATGAATGTTTTGAATTTTCTCCAAAAGTAAAGTAGTTGCAAACTCATCCTTTTAGAAACTTGTTTGGGCTGTTGAGAGGAGTAAAAAACCATCAAAAATTTCAATCCTGCATGATTCTACCAAGAAATGTGATTCTTCATTCAAAACCTGATTTTTGCTATTGGGCTCTATTGAATAATGAATGTTTTGAATTTTCTCCAAAAGTAAAGTAGTTGCAAACTCATGCTTTTAGAGACTTGTTTGGGCTCATGAGAGGAGTAGAAAAACATCAAAAATTTCACTCCTGCATGATTCTACCAAGAAATGTGTGTTCATTGAAACCGCTGGTTTTTGATAGTTTGGGCCCTATTGAATAATGAATGTTTTGAATTTTCTCCAAAAGTAAAGTAGTTGCAAACTCATCCTTTTAGAAACTTGTTTGGGCTGTTGAGAGGAGTAAAAAACCATCAAAAATTTCAATCCTGCATGATTCTACCAAGAAATGTGATTCTTCATTCAAAACGCTGGTTTTTGCTATTGGGCTCTATTGAATAATGAATGTTTTGAATTTTCTCCAAAAGTAAAGTAGTTGCAAACTCATGCTTTTAGAGACTTGATTGGGCTCATGAGAGGAGTAGAAAAACATCAAAAATTTCAGTCCTGCATGATTCTACCAAGAAATGTGTGTTCATTGAAACCGCTGGTTTTTGATAGTTTGGGCCCTATTGAATAATGAATGTTTTGAATTTTCTCCAAAAGTAAAGTAGTTGCAAACTCATCCTTTTAGAAACTTGTTTGGGCTGTTGAGAGGAGTAAAAAACCATCAAAAATTTCAATCCTGCATGATTCTACCAAGAAATGTGATTCTTCATTCAAAACGCTGCTTTTTGCTATTGGGCTCTATTGAATAATGAATGTTTTGATTTTTCTCCAAAAGTAAAGTAGTTGCAAACTCATGCTTTTAGAGACTTGTTTGGGCTCATGAGATGAGTAGAAAAACATCAAAAATTTCAGTCCTGCATGATTCTACCAGGACATGTGTGTTCATTGAAACGGCTGGTTTTTGATAGTTTGGGCCCTATTGAATAATGAATGTTTTGAATTTTCTCCAAAAGTAAAGTAGTTGCAAACTCATCCTTTTAGAAACTTGTTTGGGCTGTTGAGAGGAGTAAAAAACCATCAAAAATTTCAATCCTGCATGATTCTACCAAGAAATGTGATTCTTCATTCAAAACGCTGGTTTTTGCTATTGGGCTCTATTGAATAATGAATGTTTTGAATTTTCTCCAAAAGTAAAGTAGTTGCAAACTCATCCTTTTAGAAACTTGTTTGGGCTGTTGAGAGGAGTAAAAAACCATCAAAAATTTCAATCCTGCATGATTCTACCAAGAAATGTGATTCTTCATTCAAAACGCTGTTTTTTGCTATTGGGCTCTATTGAATAATGAATGTTTTGAATTTTCTCCAAAAGTAAAGTAGTTGCAAACTCATCCTTTTAGAGACTTGTTTGGGCTCATGAGAGGAGTAGAAAAACATCAAAAATTTCAGTCCTGCACGATTCTACCAAGAAATGTGTGTTCATTCAAACCGCTGGTTTTTGATATTTTGGGCCCTATTGAATAATGAATGTTTTGAATTTTCTCCAAAAGTAAAGTAGTTGCAAACTCATCCTTTTAGAAACTTGTTTGGGCTGTTGAGAGGAGTAAAAAACCATCAAAAATTTCAATCCTGCATGATTCTACCAAGAAATGTGATTCTTCATTCAAAACCTGATTTTTGCTATTGGGCTCTATTGAATAATGAATGTTTTGAATTTTCTCCAAAAGTAAAGTAGTTGCAAACTCATGCTTTTAGAGACTTGTTTGGGCTCATGAGAGGAGTAGAAAAACATCAAAAATTTCAGTCCTGCATGATTCTACCAAGAAATGTGTGTTCATTCAAACCGCTGGTTTTTGATAGTTTGGGCCCTATTGAATAATGAATGTTTTGAATTTTCTCCAAAAGTAAAGTAGTTGCAAACTCATCCTTTTAGAAACTTGTTTGGGCTGTTGAGAGGAGTAAAAAATCATCAAAAATTTCAATCCTGCATGATTCTACCAAGAAATGTGATTCTTCATTCAAAACGCTGGTTTTTGCTATTGGGCTCTATTGAATAATGAATGTTTTGAATTTTCTCCAAAAGTAAAGTAGTTGCAAACGCATGCTTTTAGAGATTTCTTTGGGCTCATGAGAGGAGTAGAAAAACATCAAAAATTTCAGTCCTGCATGATTCTACCAAGAAATGTGTGTTCATTGAAACCGCTGGTTTTTGATAGTTTGGGCCCTATTGAATAATGAATGTTTTGAATTTTCTCCAAAAGTAAAGTAGTTGCAAACTCATCCTTTTAGAAACTTGTTTGGGCTGTTGAGAGGAGTAAAAAACCATCAAAAATTTCAATCCTGCATGATTCTACCAAGAAATGTGATTCTTCATTCAAAACGCTGGTTTTTGCTATTGGGCTCTATTGAATAATGAATGTTTTGAATTTTCTCCAAAAGTAAAGTAGTTGCAAACTCATGCTTTTAGAGACTTGTTTGGGCTCATGAGAGGAGTAGAAAAACATCAAAAATTTCAGTCCTGCATGATTCTACCAAGAAATGTGTGTTCATTGAAACCGCTGGTTTTTGATAGTTTGGGCCCTATTGAATAATGAATGTTTTGAATTTTCTCCAAAAGTAAAGTAGTTGCAAACTCATCCTTTTAGAAACTTGTTTGGGCTGTTGAGAGGAGTAAAAAACCATCAAAAATTTCAATCCTGCATGATTCTACCAAGAAATTTGATTCTTCATTCAAAACCTGATTTTTGCTATTGGGCTCTATTGAATAATGAATGTTTTGAATTTTCTCCAAAAGTAAAGTAGTTGCAAACTCATGCTTTAAGAGACTTGTTTGGGCTCATGAGAGGAGTAGAAAAACATCAAAAATTTCAGTCCTGCACGATTCTACCAAGAAATGTGTGTTCATTCAAACCGCTGGTTTTTGATATTTTGGGCCCTATTGAATAATGAATGTTTTGAATTTTCTCCAAAAGTAAAGTAGTTGCAAACTCATCCTTTTAGAAACTTGTTTGGGCTGTTGAGAGGAGTAAAAACCCATCAAAAATTTCAATCCTGCATGATTCTACCAAGAAATGTGATTCTTCATTCAAAACCTGATTTTTGCTATTGGGCTCTATTGAATAATGAATGTTTTGAATTTTCTCCAAAAGTAAAGTAGTTGCAAACTCATCCTTTTAGAGACTTGTTTGGGCTCATGAGAGAAGTAGAAAAACATCAAAAATTTCAGTCCTGCACGATTCTACCAAGAAATGTGTGTTCATTCAAACCGCTGGTTTTTGATATTTTGGGCCCTATTGAATAATGAATGTTTTGAATTTTCTCCAAAAGTAAAGTAGTTGCAAACTCATCCTTTTAGAAACTTGTTTGGGCTGTTGAGAGGAGTAAAAAACCATCAAAAATTTAAATCCTGCATGATTCTACCAAGAAATGTGATTCTTCATTCAAAACCTGATTTTTGCTATTGGGCTCTATTGAATAATGAATGTTTTGAATTTTCTCCATTTTCAAAGAACTTTATTAAGTTTTCAAGATAACAGCAATAGTTTAACATTGATGTTTAAGTGTAGATATTACAATAAGGCAAAGGGAAAGGAAGGGTAAGGGGTTCGGAGTAAGTTTTAAGTTGCTTTATTGAGACGTACAAAGGGTAGAACAGAGGGAAGAAAGGAGGGAAATAAACTATACTAAAGTGTCTTGTCTCTTCGATATAGTGGGGATTGAAAAACCCCATAAAGAAGAGCCAAGACAAAGACTAACAGTATGTTTCTTTGTAGTGTTTTAGGAGTGAATAAACTCCTATTGTATGAGGACAAGCATACATATACTAGTACACAAAAAAAAAAATTTAAGTAACTCAAATGTTATATGCAAACTTGTCGCGTTGGTCCGAGTATCCAGTACCCAAAGACCAATAGGAGGAGGAAAGTTCGGCTTTTTTTATTCTCAGATTATCTTAGTGGAGCAAGCAACCACAAATCTTGAAGTTATTTCAGTTGCAAATCAAAATAAGGAGAAACAAACCCTGACAGTCCACAATAGAGAAGATCCAAGGGAGTCCAAAGTTCATGTATGATGGAGACGGAGGTCCTGTGCAGATGGACGAAGAGTATTAGAAGGAGAGACAATAGGGATCAGTCCGGTATTTTTAAGGAAGTCCAAACCCTCCTCCGGAGATCGAATGTGAACCAACTTGGAAGCAAAATTCACAAGTAATGTTGATGATTGGGTCCAATTATAACTAATATGAGCATTTCGAAGCCAAGTTGTTGTCTGGAAAAATGATCTGCGTTTTTGTATAGTGAATCTGGATAGATCTTTGAAGAAAGTTAAGTTACTGTAAGGTGACGAGAGGAAGTTTGAATCTCTGGATACGCCAAGGAGGGTATTGCTCACCCAATTAGGATAGAATGAAACGATGACATCACTGGCTAGATCAGGTGGCAAAGAAGAAGGTCTTCTAATCCTAAATATTTTCTCAATAAGGTTTTTCCCTTTAGTTTCCGGAACTAAATAAGACACCATTGAAGAGACGTACTCCTTAAGTCGGGATGGTTGGATTGACTCAGGAATGCCTCTGATTTTTATATTATTCTTTCTCTTTAAATCCTCAAAATTGGACAAGCAGCATCTAAAAGAGGCAATATCATTCTGTATTTTCTTCACAGAGTCCGAGAGTTCATGAAAATCTGAAGCTTTTTCAGAAGACGAGAATTCAAATTTTTTAGAAGTAGATTCTGCACTTTGAAGAGAAATGTCAGGTGTGGAGTTAGGTTTTATTATATTATCGCTGACTACTATCAATAATATGTCCTTCATGAGTTGCTTAATCAAGTTTCCTATTGCTTTAACTTTGTCAGTTCCCGAGTCTCCCCCACCGACAACTCCCAGGCCATTCAATGAGGTCAAGAAAGCTTTGCATAATTTAACCAGAAAATCATCAGCGGGATACTCCCCAGAAACCATTATATTGTCCAGCGACAATAAATCAAGAGATGTCTCCTCAGTATCAGCATCATTATTCTTTTTAGCTATAGTAGGTTTATCCTCGTTAGAAATCTGCTCGTCTCCAGAGTCCCCATGGCCGACAGAACTCTCCGAATTAAAAGAACATGTTGAAAATGCCTCATCCATAACACTACTATCAATCAAGTCACTTTCTGAGCTTATAGTAGAGACCACCTCCTCAAGAGATCCATCAGAGCAAACACTTTCTGACTCCTCCCCGCCATCAGACGATATATCTGATTTGTTATGGTTTAAATCTGCGTTAGTAGTAGGAAGAGGAGGAGGAGAAGGAGACAGGTCTTTAATTTCAGAATTGTTGAGTCTAGATCTAATGTCCTCATCAGTTTTTTTATTAATGTCTGCAAAAAGCTTATAACAGAAATCAGCCAGTGATTGTTTGGTGGAAACAGAAACTGGTTGCTCCAACCCCTTTTTTGGCGAATGCAAAGATCCATTTTTTTGTGGACCCTTATTAATATCATTTTGAGGCTCCACACTATCACCTAGCTCAGAGGGGGATGGGACCCCCCCACAATGCAGTAGTGGCTTTATATTTGTCTCCCCATTTAATTGCTGGTTAAACGGATGTGCCGGAATAAATTCCACTGCATCGCATCGCAAAACACTGTTGGGATATGCGTTAGAGGTTATTAAAGTTGCAGTAGAAGTAATTAAAGATGAACCTTCGGCATATTTATGCAGCGGCAATGCAGAGGTTTCCCCACAACCATACTCCCCCAGGTGCACGGCCATGACTCCAACTGAATTTCCCGGGCTTTTAACAACTACAGCTGGGACCGCACTAAGCCCAGGGGGCTCCTCCGCCAACACCCCACTCACTGTTTGGTCTCCTGATGGTTTCATATGCTCAGTAACAAAGGGTGAACCGGCCGGTTCATAAGGCGGTGTTGCAGGAGATTTCTCTTTGATGTTCTTCTGTAGCGGCTTAGCCGCGGCTCCCCCGCACCTCTCAACTGAAGCCAGAACAAAAGAATCCACCGCCGAAGATTTGGTTCCTGTGTAAACTCCCAATGGATCTGGAGTTCTTCTTTGCAGGCCCAAAGATGATGTATATGCAGCTCCACACCGCGGCGCCTGCAGCTGCACAGCCACGGCTCTCACGTCGGTCTCTCCTCTCTCATAAGTTAAAGCAGGGACCGCTCCACAAGCTTCACCGCCGCTGCTTCCCTGCAACTGCACAGCTGCGGCTTTCATCCTGATCCTCCCGCTCCCGGCAGCCGAAGCAGAGACTGCTCCACAAGTAGGGGAACTCACCGCTGCAGGATCTCCACACCGCAGCGCTGCAGGAGCTCCACCGCCGCTACTTCCCCGCAGCTGCACAGCCACGGCTCTCACGACGGTCTCCCCTCTCTCATCAGTCAAAGCAGGGACCGCTTCACAAGCTTCACTGCCGCTGCTTCCCCGCAACTGCACAGCCGCAGCTCTCCCCGCGGGCCCCCCGCTCCGATCAACTGAAGCAGGGACCGCGCCAGATGCAAGGGAATTCACCGCTGTCGTTCTGCATGCTGTCAGGACTCCACGTGGGCATTCCTCCCCTCCTCCACCCCGCCGGTGATTAGAATATTGTGGCGGCCTCTGTTGTTTACCTTCAGCATGAGGAAGGCCTAGGTCGGGTGCCTCACCGGAGTCTCTTAGTCCTGCCAAGTGTTTTTTCTCCCATGGGGCCGCTTTTTTCTTCTTATATCTTCGTCCAGGCATGTTCTCTTTGATTTGCAGTCCAATTACTCCACAAATAAGCAATCTTCTTTTAGCTTAAGTTAGGGAAGAGCAGGAGCTCCCGAAAACACGACTGCTCTGCTCCCCTGCAAGCCACGCCCCTCTTGAATTTTCTCCAAAAGTAAAGTAGTTGCAAACTCATGCTTTTAGAGACTTGTTTGGGCTCATGAGAGGAGTAGAAAAACATCAAAAATTTCACTCCTGCATGATTCTACCAAGAAATGTGTGTTCATTGAAACCGCTGGTTTTTGATAGTTTGGGCCCTATTGAATAATGAATGTTTTGAATTTTCTCCAAAAGTAAAGTAGTTGCAAACTCATCCTTTTAGAAACTTGTTTGGGCTGTTGAGAGGAGTAAAAAACCATCAAAAATTTCAATCCTGCATGATTCTACCAAGAAATGTGATTCTTCATTCAAAACGCTGGTTTTTGCTATTGGGCTCTATTGAATAATGAATGTTTTGAATTTTCTCCAAAAGTAAAGTAGTTGCAAACTCATGCTTTTAGAGACTTGATTGGGCTCATGAGAGGAGTAGAAAAACATCAAAAATTTCAGTCCTGCATGATTCTACCAAGAAATGTGTGTTCATTGAAACCGCTGGTTTTTGATAGTTTGGGCCCTATTGAATAATGAATGTTTTGAATTTTCTCCAAAAGTAAAGTAGTTGCAAACTCATCCTTTTAGAAACTTGTTTGGGCTGTTGAGAGGAGTAAAAAACCATCAAAAATTTCAATCCTGCATGATTCTACCAAGAAATGTGATTCTTCATTCAAAACGCTGCTTTTTGCTATTGGGCTCTATTGAATAATGAATGTTTTGATTTTTCTCCAAAAGTAAAGTAGTTGCAAACTCATGCTTTTAGAGACTTGTTTGGGCTCATGAGATGAGTAGAAAAACATCAAAAATTTCAGTCCTGCATGATTCTACCAAGACATGTGTGTTCATTGAAACGGCTGGTTTTTGATAGTTTGGGCCCTATTGAATAATGAATGTTTTGAATTTTCTCCAAAAGTAAAGTAGTTGCAAACTCATCCTTTTAGAAACTTGTTTGGGCTGTTGAGATTAGTAAAAAACCATCAAAAATTTCAATCCTGCATGATTCTACCAAGAAATGTGATTCTTCATTCAAAACGCTGGTTTTTGCTATTGGGCTCTATTGAATAATGAATGTTTTGAATTTTCTCCAAAAGTAAAGTAGTTGCAAACTCATGCTTTTAGAGACTTGTTTGGGCTCATGAGAGGAGTAGAAAAACATCAAAAATTTCAGTCCTGCATGATTCTACCAAGAAATGTGTGTTCATTGAAACCGCTGGTTTTTGATAGTTTGGGCCCTATTGAATAATGAATGTTTTGAATTTTCTCCAAAAGTAAAGTAGTTGCAAACTCATCCTTTTAGAAACTTGTTTGGGCTGTTGAGAGGAGTAAAAATCCATCAAAAATTTCAATCCTGCATGATTCTACCAAGAAATGTAATTCTTCATTCAAAACGCTGGTTTTTGCTATTGGGCTCTATTGAATAATGAATGTTTTGAATTTTCTCCAAAAGTAAAGTAGTTGCAAACTCATGCTTTTAGAGACTTGTTTGGGCTCATGAGAGGAGTAGAAAAACATCAAAAATTTCAGTCCTGCATGATTCTACCAAGAAATGTGTGTTCATTGAATCCGCTGGTTTTTGATAGTTTGGGCCCCATTGAATAATGAATGTTTTGAATTTTCTCCAAAAGTAAAGTAGTTGCAAACTCATCCTTTTAGAAACTTGTTTGGGCTGTTGAGAGGAGTAAAAAACCATCAAAAATTTCAATCCTGCATGATTCTACCAAGAAATGTGATTCTTCATTCAAAACGCTGTTTTTTGCTATTGGGCTCTATTGAATAATGAATGTTTTGAATTTTCTCCAAAAGTAAAGTAGTTGCAAACTCATGCTTTTAGAGACTTGTTTGGGCTCATGAGAGGAGTAGAAAAACATCAAAAATTTCAGTCCTGCATGATTCTACCAAGAAATGTGTGTTCATTGAAACCGCTGGTTTTTGATAGTTTGGGCCCTATTGAATAATGAATGTTTTGAATTTTCTCCAAAAGTAAAGTAGTTGCAAACTCATCCTTTTAGAAACTTGTTTGGGCTGTTGAGAGGAGTAAAAAACCATCAAAAATTTCAATCCTGCATGATTCTACCAAGAAATGTGATTCTTCATTCAAAACGCTGGTTTTTGCTATTGGGCTCTATTGAATAATGAATGTTTTGAATTTTCTCCAAAAGTAAAGTAGTTGCAAACTCATGCTTTTAGAGTCTTGTTTGGGCTCATGAGAGGAGAAGAAAAACATCAAAAATTTCAGTCCTGCATGATTCTACCAAGAAATGTGTGTTCATTGAAACCGCTGGTTTTTGATAGTTTGGGCCCTATTGAATAATGAATGTTTTGAATTTTCTCCAAAAGTAAAGTAGTTGCAAACTCATCCTTTTAGAAACTTGTTTGGGCTGTTGAGAGGAGTAAAAAACCATCAAAAATTTCAATCCTGCATGATTCTACCAAGAAATGTGATTCTTCATTCAAAACGCTGGTTTTTGCTATTGGGCTCTATTGAATAATGAATGTTTTGAATTTTCTCCAAAAGTAAAGTAGTTGCAAACTCATCCTTTTAGAAACTTGTTTGGGCTGTTGAGAGGAGTAAAAAACCATCAAAAATTTCAATCCTGCATGATTCTACCAAGAAATGTGATTCTTCATTCAAAACGCTGTTTTTTCCTATTGGGCTCTATTGAATAATGAATGTTTTGAATTTTCTCCAAAAGTAAAGTAGTTGCAAACTCATCCTTTTAGAGACTTGTTTGGGCTCATGAGAGGAGTAGAAAAACATCAAAAATTTCAGTCCTGCACGATTCTACCAAGAAATGTGTGTTCATTCAAACCGCTGGTTTTTGATATTTTGGGCCCTATTGAATAATGAATGTTTTGAATTTTCTCCAAAAGTAAAGTAGTTGCAAACTCATCCTTTTAGAAACTTGTTTGGGCTGTTGAGAGGAGTAAAAAACCATCAAAAATTTCAATCCTGCATGATTCTACCAAGAAATGTGATTCTTCATTCAAAACCTGATTTTTGCTATTGGGCTCTATTGAATAATGAATGTTTTGAATTTTCTCCAAAAGTAAAGTAGTTGCAAACTCATGCTTTTAGAGACTTGTTTGGGCTCATGAGAGGAGTAGAAAAACATCAAAAATTTCAGTCCTGCATGATTCTACCAAGAAATGTGTGTTCATTGAAACCGCTGGTTTTTGATAGTTTGGGCCCTATTGAATAATGAATGTTTTGAATTTTCTCCAAAAGTAAAGTAGTTGCAAACTCATCCTTTTAGAAACTTGTTTGGGCTGTTGAGAGGAGTAAAAAATCATCAAAAATTTCAATCCTGCATGATTCTACCAAGAAATGTGATTCTTCATTCAAAACGCTGGTTTTTGCTATTGGGCTCTATTGAATAATGAATGTTTTGAATTTTCTCCAAAAGTAAAGTAGTTGCAAACGCATGCTTTTAGAGACTTGTTTGGGCTCATGAGAGGAGTAGAAAAACATCAAAAATTTCAGTCCTGCATGATTCTACCAAGAAATGTGTGTTCATTGAAACCGCTGGTTTTTGATAGTTTGGGCCCTATTGAATAATGAATGTTTTGAATTTTCTCCAAAAGTAAAGTAGTTGCAAACTCATGCTTTTAGAGACTTGTTTGGGCTGTTGAGAGGAGTAAAAAACCATCAAAAATTTCAATCCTGCATGATTTTACCAAGAAATGTGATTCTTCATTCAAAACCTGATTTTTGCTATTGGGCTCTATGGAAAAGTGAATGTTTTGAATTTTCTCCAAAAGTAAAGTAGTTGCAAACTCATGCTTTTAGAGACTTGTTTGGGCTCATGAGAGGAGTAGAAAAACATCAAAAATTTCAGTCCTGCATGATTCTACCAAGAAATGTGTGTTCATTGAAACCGCTGGTTTTTGATAGTTTGGGCCCTATTGAATAATGAATGTTTTGAATTTTCTCCAAAAGTAAAGTAGTTGCAAACTCATCCTTTTAGAAACTTGTTTGGGCTGTTGAGAGGAGTAAAAAACCATCAAAAATTTCAATCCTGCATGATTCTACCAAGAAATGTGATTCTTCATTAAAACGCTGGTTTTTGCTATTGGGCTCTATTGAATAATGAATGTTTTGAATTTTCTCCAAAAGTAAAGTAGTTGCAAACTCATGCTTTTAGAGACTTGTTTGGGCTCATGAGAGGAGTAGAAAAACATCAAAAATTTCAGTCCTGCATGATTCTACCAAGAAATGTGTGTTCATTCAAACCGCTGGTTTTTGATAGTTTGGGCCCTATTGAATAATGAATGTTTTGAATTTTCTCCAAAAGTAAAGTAGTTGCAAACTCATCCTTTTAGAAACTTGTTTGGGCTGTTGAGAGGAGTAAAAAACCATCAAAAATTTCAATCCTGCATGATTCTACCAAGAAATGTGATTCTTCATTCAAAACCTGATTTCTGCTATTGGGCTCTATTGAATAATGAATGTTTTGAATTTTCTCCAAAAGTAAAGTAGTTGCAAACTCATGCTTTAAGAGACTTGTTTGGGCTCATGAGAGGAGTAGAAAAACATCAAAAATTTCAGTCCTGCACGATTCTACCAAGAAATGTGTGTTCATTCAAACCGCTGGTTTTTGATAGTTTGGGCCCTATTGAATAATGAATGTTTTGAATTTTCTCCAAAAGTAAAGTAGTTGCAAACTCATCCTTTTAGAAACTTGTTTGGGCTGTTGAGAGGAGTAAAAAACCATCAAAAATTTCAATCCTGCATGATTCTACCAAGAAATGTGATTCTTCATTCAAAACGCTGCTTTTTGCTATTGGGCTCTATTGAATAATGAATGTTTTGATTTTTCTCCAAAAGTAAAGTAGTTGCAAACTCATGCTTTTAGAGACTTGTTTGGGCTCATGAGATGAGTAGAAAAACATCAAAAATTTCAGTCCTGCATGATTCTACCAGGACATGTGTGTTCATTGAAACGGCTGGTTTTTGATAGTTTGGGCCCTATTGAATAATGAATGTTTTGAATTTTCTCCAAAAGTAAAGTAGTTGCAAACTCATCCTTTTAGAAACTTGTTTGGGCTGTTGAGAGGAGTAAAAAACCATCAAAAATTTCAATCCTGCATGATTCTACCAAGAAATGTGATTCTTCATTCAAAACACTGGTTTTTGCTATTGGGCTCTATTGAATAATGAATGTTTTGAATTTTCTCCAAAAGTAAAGTAGTTGCAAACTCATCCTTTTAGAAACTTGTTTGGGCTGTTGAGAGGAGTAAAAAACCATCAAAAATTTCAATCCTGCATGATTCTACCAAGAAATGTGATTCTTCATTCAAAACGCTGTTTTTTGCTATTGGGCTCTATTGAATAATGAATGTTTTGAATTTTCTCCAAAAGTAAAGTAGTTGCAAACTCATCCTTTTAGAGACTTGTTTGGGCTCATGAGAGGAGTAGAAAAACATCAAAAATTTCAGTCCTGCACGATTCTACCAAGAAATGTGTGTTCATTCAAACCGCTGGTTTTTGATATTTTGGGCCCTATTGAATAATGAATGTTTTGAATTTTCTCCAAAAATAAAGTAGTTGCAAACTCATCCTTTTAGAAACTTGTTTGGGCTGTTGAGAGGAGTAAAAAACCATCAAAAATTTCAATCCTGCATGATTCTACCAAGAAATGTGATTCTTCATTCAAAACCTGATTTTTGCTATTGGGCTCTATTGAATAATGAATGTTTTGAATTTTCTCCAAAAGTAAAGTAGTTGCAAACTCATGCTTTTAGAGACTTGTTTGGGCTCATGAGAGGAGTAGAAAAACATCAAAAATTTCAGTCCTGCATGATTCTACCAAGAAATGTGTGTTCATTCAAACCGCTGGTTTTTGATAGTTTGGGCCCTATTGAATAATGAATGTTTTGAATTTTCTCCAAAAGTAAAGTAGTTGCAAACTCATCCTTTTAGAAACTTGTTTGGGCTGTTGAGAGGAGTAAAAAATCATCAAAAATTTCAATCCTGCATGATTCTACCAAGAAATGTGATTCTTCATTCAAAACGCTGGTTTTTGCTATTGGGCTCTATTGAATAATGAATGTTTTGAATTTTCTCCAAAAGTAAAGTAGTTGCAAACGCATGCTTTTAGAGACTTGTTTGGGCTCATGAGAGGAGTAGAAAAACATCAAAAATTTCAGTCCTGCATGATTCTACCAAGAAATGTGTGTTCATTGAAACCGCTGGTTTTTGATAGTTTGGGCCCTATTGAATAATGAATGTTTTGAATTTTCTCCAAAAGTAAAGTAGTTGCAAACTCATCCTTTTAGAAACTTGTTTGGGCTGTTGAGAGGAGTAAAAAACCATCAAAAATTTCAATCCTGCATGATTCTACCAAGAAATGTGATTCTTCATTCAAAACGCTGGTTTTTGCTATTGGGCTCTATTGAATAATGAATGTTTTGAATTTTCTCCAAAAGTAAAGTAGTTGCAAACTCATGCTTTTAGAGACTTGTTTGGGCTCATGAGAGGAGTAGAAAAACATCAAAAATTTCAGTCCTGCATGATTCTACCAAGAAATGTGTGTTCATTGAAACCGCTGGTTTTTGATAGTTTGGGCCCTATTGAATAATGAATGTTTTGAATTTTCTCCAAAAGTAAAGTAGTTGCAAACTCATCCTTTTAGAAACTTGTTTGGGCTGTTGAGAGGAGTAAAAAACCATCAAAAATTTCAATCCTGCATGATTCTACCAAGAAATGTGATTCTTCATTCAAAACCTGATTTTTCTATTGGGCTCTATTGAATAATGAATGTTTTGAATTTTCTCCAAAAGTAAAGTAGTTGCAAACTCATGCTTTAAGAGACTTGTTTGGGCTCATGAGAGGAGTAGAAAAACATCAAAAATTTCAGTCCTGCACGATTCTACCAAGAAATGTGTGTTCATTCAAACCGCTGGTTTTTGATATTTTGGGCCCTATTGAATAATGAATGTTTTGAATTTTCTCCAAAAGTAAAGTAGTTGCAAACTCATCCTTTTAGAAACTTGTTTGGGCTGTTGAGAGGAGTAAAAACCCATCAAAAATTTCAATCCTGCATGATTCTACCAAGAAATGTGATTCTTCATTCAAAACCTGATTTTTGCTATTGGGCTCTATTGAATAATGAATGTTTTGAATTTTCTCCAAAAGTAAAGTAGTTGCAAACTCATCCTTTTAGAGACTTGTTTGGGCTCATGAGAGAAGTAGAAAAACATCAAAAATTTCAGTCCTGCACGATTCTACCAAGAAATGTGTGTTCATTCAAAACGCTGGTTTTTGATATTTTGGGCCCTATTGAATAATGAATGTTTTGAATTTTCTCCAAAAGTAAAGTAGTTGCAAACTCATCCTTTTAGAAACTTGTTTGGGCTGTTGAGAGGAGTAAAAAACCATCAAAAATTTAAATCCTGCATGATTCTACCAAGAAATGTGATTCTTCATTCAAAACCTGATTTTTGCTATTGGGCTCTATTGAATAATGAATGTTTTGAATTTTCTCCAAAAGTAAAGTAGTTGCAAACTCATGCTTTTAGAGACTTGTTTGGGCTCATGAGAGGAGTAGAAAAACATCAAAAATTTCACTCCTGCATGATTCTACCAAGAAATGTGTGTTCATTGAAACCGCTGGTTTTTGATAGTTTGGGCCCTATTGAATAATGAATGTTTTGAATTTTCTCCAAAAGTAAAGTAGTTGCAAACTCATCCTTTTAGAAACTTGTTTGGGCTGTTGAGAGGAGTAAAAAACCATCAAAAATTTCAATCCTGCATGATTCTACCAAGAAATGTGATTCTTCATTCAAAACGCTGGTTTTTGCTATTGGGCTCTATTGAATAATGAATGTTTTGAATTTTCTCCAAAAGTAAAGTAGTTGCAAACTCATGCTTTTAGAGACTTGATTGGGCTCATGAGAGGAGTAGAAAAACATCAAAAATTTCAGTCCTGCATGATTCTACCAAGAAATGTGTGTTCATTGAAACCGCTGGTTTTTGATAGTTTGGGCCCTATTGAATAATGAATGTTTTGAATTTTCTCCAAAAGTAAAGTAGTTGCAAACTCATCCTTTTAGAAACTTGTTTGGGCTGTTGAGAGGAGTAAAAAACCATCAAAAATTTCAATCCTGCATGATTCTACCAAGAAATGTGATTCTTCATTCAAAACGCTGCTTTTTGCTATTGGGCTCTATTGAATAATGAATGTTTTGATTTTTCTCCAAAAGTAAAGTAGTTGCAAACTCATGCTTTTAGAGACTTGTTTGGGCTCATGAGATGAGTAGAAAAACATCAAAAATTTCAGTCCTGCATGATTCTACCAAGACATGTGTGTTCATTGAAACGGCTGGTTTTTGATAGTTTGGGCCCTATTGAATAATGAATGTTTTGAATTTTCTCCAAAAGTAAAGTAGTTGCAAACTCATCCTTTTAGAAACTTGTTTGGGCTGTTGAGATTAGTAAAAAACCATCAAAAATTTCAATCCTGCATGATTCTACCAAGAAATGTGATTCTTCATTCAAAACGCTGGTTTTTGCTATTGGGCTCTATTGAATAATGAATGTTTTGAATTTTCTCCAAAAGTAAAGTAGTTGCAAACTCATGCTTTTAGAGACTTGTTTGGGCTCATGAGAGGAGTAGAAAAACATCAAAAATTTCAGTCCTGCATGATTCTACCAAGAAATGTGTGTTCATTGAAACCGCTGGTTTTTGATAGTTTGGGCCCTATTGAATAATGAATGTTTTGAATTTTCTCCAAAAGTAAAGTAGTTGCAAACTCATCCTTTTAGAAACTTGTTTGGGCTGTTGAGAGGAGTAAAAATCCATCAAAAATTTCAATCCTGCATGATTCTACCAAGAAATGTAATTCTTCATTCAAAACGCTGGTTTTTGCTATTGGGCTCTATTGAATAATGAATGTTTTGAATTTTCTCCAAAAGTAAAGTAGTTGCAAACTCATGCTTTTAGAGACTTGTTTGGGCTCATGAGAGGAGTAGAAAAACATCAAAAATTTCAGTCCTGCATGATTCTACCAAGAAATGTGTGTTCATTGAATCCGCTGGTTTTTGATAGTTTGGGCCCCATTGAATAATGAATGTTTTGAATTTTCTCCAAAAGTAAAGTAGTTGCAAACTCATCCTTTTAGAAACTTGTTTGGGCTGTTGAGAGGAGTAAAAAACCATCAAAAATTTCAATCCTGCATGATTCTACCAAGAAATGTGATTCTTCATTCAAAACGCTGTTTTTTGCTATTGGGCTCTATTGAATAATGAATGTTTTGAATTTTCTCCAAAAGTAAAGTAGTTGCAAACTCATGCTTTTAGAGACTTGTTTGGGCTCATGAGAGGAGTAGAAAAACATCAAAAATTTCAGTCCTGCATGATTCTACCAAGAAATGTGTGTTCATTGAAACCGCTGGTTTTTGATAGTTTGGGCCCTATTGAATAATGAATGTTTTGAATTTTCTCCAAAAGTAAAGTAGTTGCAAACTCATCCTTTTAGAAACTTGTTTGGGCTGTTGAGAGGAGTAAAAAACCATCAAAAATTTCAATCCTGCATGATTCTACCAAGAAATGTGATTCTTCATTCAAAACGCTGGTTTTTGCTATTGGGCTCTATTGAATAATGAATGTTTTGAATTTTCTCCAAAAGTAAAGTAGTTGCAAACTCATCCTTTTAGAAACTTGTTTGGGCTGTTGAGAGGAGTAAAAAACCATCAAAAATTTCAATCCTGCATGATTCTACCAAGAAATGTGATTCTTCATTCAAAACGCTGTTTTTTCCTATTGGGCTCTATTGAATAATGAATGTTTTGAATTTTCTCCAAAAGTAAAGTAGTTGCAAACTCATCCTTTTAGAGACTTGTTTGGGCTCATGAGAGGAGTAGAAAAACATCAAAAATTTCAGTCCTGCACGATTCTACCAAGAAATGTGTGTTCATTCAAACCGCTGGTTTTTGATATTTTGGGCCCTATTGAATAATGAATGTTTTGAATTTTCTCCAAAAGTAAAGTAGTTGCAAACTCATCCTTTTAGAAACTTGTTTGGGCTGTTGAGAGGAGTAAAAAACCATCAAAAATTTCAATCCTGCATGATTCTACCAAGAAATGTGATTCTTCATTCAAAACCTGATTTTTGCTATTGGGCTCTATTGAATAATGAATGTTTTGAATTTTCTCCAAAAGTAAAGTAGTTGCAAACTCATGCTTTTAGAGACTTGTTTGGGCTCATGAGAGGAGTAGAAAAACATCAAAAATTTCAGTCCTGCATGATTCTACCAAGAAATGTGTGTTCATTGAAACCGCTGGTTTTTGATAGTTTGGGCCCTATTGAATAATGAATGTTTTGAATTTTCTCCAAAAGTAAAGTAGTTGCAAACTCATCCTTTTAGAAACTTGTTTGGGCTGTTGAGAGGAGTAAAAAATCATCAAAAATTTCAATCCTGCATGATTCTACCAAGAAATGTGATTCTTCATTCAAAACGCTGGTTTTTGCTATTGGGCTCTATTGAATAATGAATGTTTTGAATTTTCTCCAAAAGTAAAGTAGTTGCAAACGCATGCTTTTAGAGACTTGTTTGGGCTCATGAGAGGAGTAGAAAAACATCAAAAATTTCAGTCCTGCATGATTCTACCAAGAAATGTGTGTTCATTGAAACCGCTGGTTTTTGATAGTTTGGGCCCTATTGAATAATGAATGTTTTGAATTTTCTCCAAAAGTAAAGTAGTTGCAAACTCATGCTTTTAGAGACTTGTTTGGGCTGTTGAGAGGAGTAAAAAACCATCAAAAATTTCAATCCTGCATGATTTTACCAAGAAATGTGATTCTTCATTCAAAACCTGATTTTTGCTATTGGGCTCTATGGAAAAGTGAATGTTTTGAATTTTCTCCAAAAGTAAAGTAGTTGCAAACTCATGCTTTTAGAGACTTGTTTGGGCTCATGAGAGGAGTAGAAAAACATCAAAAATTTCAGTCCTGCATGATTCTACCAAGAAATGTGTGTTCATTGAAACCGCTGGTTTTTGATAGTTTGGGCCCTATTGAATAATGAATGTTTTGAATTTTCTCCAAAAGTAAAGTAGTTGCAAACTCATCCTTTTAGAAACTTGTTTGGGCTGTTGAGAGGAGTAAAAAACCATCAAAAATTTCAATCCTGCATGATTCTACCAAGAAATGTGATTCTTCATTAAAACGCTGGTTTTTGCTATTGGGCTCTATTGAATAATGAATGTTTTGAATTTTCTCCAAAAGTAAAGTAGTTGCAAACTCATGCTTTTAGAGACTTGTTTGGGCTCATGAGAGGAGTAGAAAAACATCAAAAATTTCAGTCCTGCATGATTCTACCAAGAAATGTGTGTTCATTCAAACCGCTGGTTTTTGATAGTTTGGGCCCTATTGAATAATGAATGTTTTGAATTTTCTCCAAAAGTAAAGTAGTTGCAAACTCATCCTTTTAGAAACTTGTTTGGGCTGTTGAGAGGAGTAAAAAACCATCAAAAATTTCAATCCTGCATGATTCTACCAAGAAATGTGATTCTTCATTCAAAACCTGATTTCTGCTATTGGGCTCTATTGAATAATGAATGTTTTGAATTTTCTCCAAAAGTAAAGTAGTTGCAAACTCATGCTTTAAGAGACTTGTTTGGGCTCATGAGAGGAGTAGAAAAACATCAAAAATTTCAGTCCTGCACGATTCTACCAAGAAATGTGTGTTCATTCAAACCGCTGGTTTTTGATAGTTTGGGCCCTATTGAATAATGAATGTTTTGAATTTTCTCCAAAAGTAAAGTAGTTGCAAACTCATCCTTTTAGAAACTTGTTTGGGCTGTTGAGAGGAGTAAAAAACCATCAAAAATTTCAATCCTGCATGATTCTACCAAGAAATGTGATTCTTCATTCAAAACGCTGCTTTTTGCTATTGGGCTCTATTGAATAATGAATGTTTTGATTTTTCTCCAAAAGTAAAGTAGTTGCAAACTCATGCTTTTAGAGACTTGTTTGGGCTCATGAGATGAGTAGAAAAACATCAAAAATTTCAGTCCTGCATGATTCTACCAGGACATGTGTGTTCATTGAAACGGCTGGTTTTTGATAGTTTGGGCCCTATTGAATAATGAATGTTTTGAATTTTCTCCAAAAGTAAAGTAGTTGCAAACTCATCCTTTTAGAAACTTGTTTGGGCTGTTGAGAGGAGTAAAAAACCATCAAAAATTTCAATCCTGCATGATTCTACCAAGAAATGTGATTCTTCATTCAAAACACTGGTTTTTGCTATTGGGCTCTATTGAATAATGAATGTTTTGAATTTTCTCCAAAAGTAAAGTAGTTGCAAACTCATCCTTTTAGAAACTTGTTTGGGCTGTTGAGAGGAGTAAAAAACCATCAAAAATTTCAATCCTGCATGATTCTACCAAGAAATGTGATTCTTCATTCAAAACGCTGTTTTTTGCTATTGGGCTCTATTGAATAATGAATGTTTTGAATTTTCTCCAAAAGTAAAGTAGTTGCAAACTCATCCTTTTAGAGACTTGTTTGGGCTCATGAGAGGAGTAGAAAAACATCAAAAATTTCAGTCCTGCACGATTCTACCAAGAAATGTGTGTTCATTCAAACCGCTGGTTTTTGATATTTTGGGCCCTATTGAATAATGAATGTTTTGAATTTTCTCCAAAAGTAAAGTAGTTGCAAACTCATCCTTTTAGAAACTTGTTTGGGCTGTTGAGAGGAGTAAAAAACCATCAAAAATTTCAATCCTGCATGATTCTACCAAGAAATGTGATTCTTCATTCAAAACCTGATTTTTGCTATTGGGCTCTATTGAATAATGAATGTTTTGAATTTTCTCCAAAAGTAAAGTAGTTGCAAACTCATGCTTTTAGAGACTTGTTTGGGCTCATGAGAGGAGTAGAAAAACATCAAAAATTTCAGTCCTGCATGATTCTACCAAGAAATGTGTGTTCATTCAAACCGCTGGTTTTTGATAGTTTGGGCCCTATTGAATAATGAATGTTTTGAATTTTCTCCAAAAGTAAAGTAGTTGCAAACTCATCCTTTTAGAAACTTGTTTGGGCTGTTGAGAGGAGTAAAAAATCATCAAAAATTTCAATCCTGCATGATTCTACCAAGAAATGTGATTCTTCATTCAAAACGCTGGTTTTTGCTATTGGGCTCTATTGAATAATGAATGTTTTGAATTTTCTCCAAAAGTAAAGTAGTTGCAAACGCATGCTTTTAGAGACTTGTTTGGGCTCATGAGAGGAGTAGAAAAACATCAAAAATTTCAGTCCTGCATGATTCTACCAAGAAATGTGTGTTCATTGAAACCGCTGGTTTTTGATAGTTTGGGCCCTATTGAATAATGAATGTTTTGAATTTTCTCCAAAAGTAAAGTAGTTGCAAACTCATCCTTTTAGAAACTTGTTTGGGCTGTTGAGAGGAGTAAAAAACCATCAAAAATTTCAATCCTGCATGATTCTACCAAGAAATGTGATTCTTCATTCAAAACGCTGGTTTTTGCTATTGGGCTCTATTGAATAATGAATGTTTTGAATTTTCTCCAAAAGTAAAGTAGTTGCAAACTCATGCTTTTAGAGACTTGTTTGGGCTCATGAGAGGAGTAGAAAAACATCAAAAATTTCAGTCCTGCATGATTCTACCAAGAAATGTGTGTTCATTGAAACCGCTGGTTTTTGATAGTTTGGGCCCTATTGAATAATGAATGTTTTGAATTTTCTCCAAAAGTAAAGTAGTTGCAAACTCATCCTTTTAGAAACTTGTTTGGGCTGTTGAGAGGAGTAAAAAACCATCAAAAATTTCAATCCTGCATGATTCTACCAAGAAATGTGATTCTTCATTCAAAACCTGATTTTTGCTATTGGGCTCTATTGAATAATGAATGTTTTGAATTTTCTCCAAAAGTAAAGTAGTTGCAAACTCATGCTTTAAGAGACTTGTTTGGGCTCATGAGAGGAGTAGAAAAACATCAAAAATTTCAGTCCTGCACGATTCTACCAAGAAATGTGTGTTCATTCAAACCGCTGGTTTTTGATATTTTGGGCCCTATTGAATAATGAATGTTTTGAATTTTCTCCAAAAGTAAAGTAGTTGCAAACTCATCCTTTTAGAAACTTGTTTGGGCTGTTGAGAGGAGTAAAAACCCATCAAAAATTTCAATCCTGCATGATTCTACCAAGAAATGTGATTCTTCATTCAAAACCTGATTTTTGCTATTGGGCTCTATTGAATAATGAATGTTTTGAATTTTCTCCAAAAGTAAAGTAGTTGCAAACTCATCCTTTTAGAGACTTGTTTGGGCTCATGAGAGAAGTAGAAAAACATCAAAAATTTCAGTCCTGCACGATTCTACCAAGAAATGTGTGTTCATTCAAACCGCTGGTTTTTGATATTTTGGGCCCTATTGAATAATGAATGTTTTGAATTTTCTCCAAAAGTAAAGTAGTTGCAAACTCATCCTTTTAGAAACTTGTTTGGGCTGTTGAGAGGAGTAAAAAACCATCAAAAATTTAAATCCTGCATGATTCTACCAAGAAATGTGATTCTTCATTCAAAACCTGATTTTTGCTATTGGGCTCTATTGAATAATGAATGTTTTGAATTTTCTCCAAAAGTAAAGTAGTTGCAAACTCATGCTTTTAGAGACTTGTTTGGGCTCATGAGAGGAGTAGAAAAACATCAAAAATTTCACTCCTGCATGATTCTACCAAGAAATGTGTGTTCATTGAAACCGCTGGTTTTTGATAGTTTGGGCCCTATTGAATAATGAATGTTTTGAATTTTCTCCAAAAGTAAAGTAGTTGCAAACTCATCCTTTTAGAAACTTGTTTGGGCTGTTGAGAGGAGTAAAAAACCATCAAAAATTTCAATCCTGCATGATTCTACCAAGAAATGTGATTCTTCATTCAAAACGCTGGTTTTTGCTATTGGGCTCTATTGAATAATGAATGTTTTGAATTTTCTCCAAAAGTAAAGTAGTTGCAAACTCATGCTTTTAGAGACTTGATTGGGCTCATGAGAGGAGTAGAAAAACATCAAAAATTTCAGTCCTGCATGATTCTACCAAGAAATGTGTGTTCATTGAAACCGCTGGTTTTTGATAGTTTGGGCCCTATTGAATAATGAATGTTTTGAATTTTCTCCAAAAGTAAAGTAGTTGCAAACTCATCCTTTTAGAAACTTGTTTGGGCTGTTGAGAGGAGTAAAAAACCATCAAAAATTTCAATCCTGCATGATTCTACCAAGAAATGTGATTCTTCATTCAAAACGCTGCTTTTTGCTATTGGGCTCTATTGAATAATGAATGTTTTGATTTTTCTCCAAAAGTAAAGTAGTTGCAAACTCATGCTTTTAGAGACTTGTTTGGGCTCATGAGATGAGTAGAAAAACATCAAAAATTTCAGTCCTGCATGATTCTACCAAGACATGTGTGTTCATTGAAACGGCTGGTTTTTGATAGTTTGGGCCCTATTGAATAATGAATGTTTTGAATTTTCTCCAAAAGTAAAGTAGTTGCAAACTCATCCTTTTAGAAACTTGTTTGGGCTGTTGAGATTAGTAAAAAACCATCAAAAATTTCAATCCTGCATGATTCTACCAAGAAATGTGATTCTTCATTCAAAACGCTGGTTTTTGCTATTGGGCTCTATTGAATAATGAATGTTTTGAATTTTCTCCAAAAGTAAAGTAGTTGCAAACTCATGCTTTTAGAGACTTGTTTGGGCTCATGAGAGGAGTAGAAAAACATCAAAAATTTCAGTCCTGCATGATTCTACCAAGAAATGTGTGTTCATTGAAACCGCTGGTTTTTGATAGTTTGGGCCCTATTGAATAATGAATGTTTTGAATTTTCTCCAAAAGTAAAGTAGTTGCAAACTCATCCTTTTAGAAACTTGTTTGGGCTGTTGAGAGGAGTAAAAATCCATCAAAAATTTCAATCCTGCATGATTCTACCAAGAAATGTAATTCTTCATTCAAAACGCTGGTTTTTGCTATTGGGCTCTATTGAATAATGAATGTTTTGAATTTTCTCCAAAAGTAAAGTAGTTGCAAACTCATGCTTTTAGAGACTTGTTTGGGCTCATGAGAGGAGTAGAAAAACATCAAAAATTTCAGTCCTGCATGATTCTACCAAGAAATGTGTGTTCATTGAATCCGCTGGTTTTTGATAGTTTGGGCCCCATTGAATAATGAATGTTTTGAATTTTCTCCAAAAGTAAAGTAGTTGCAAACTCATCCTTTTAGAAACTTGTTTGGGCTGTTGAGAGGAGTAAAAAACCATCAAAAATTTCAATCCTGCATGATTCTACCAAGAAATGTGATTCTTCATTCAAAACGCTGTTTTTTGCTATTGGGCTCTATTGAATAATGAATGTTTTGAATTTTCTCCAAAAGTAAAGTAGTTGCAAACTCATGCTTTTAGAGACTTGTTTGGGCTCATGAGAGGAGTAGAAAAACATCAAAAATTTCAGTCCTGCATGATTCTACCAAGAAATGTGTGTTCATTGAAACCGCTGGTTTTTGATAGTTTGGGCCCTATTGAATAATGAATGTTTTGAATTTTCTCCAAAAGTAAAGTAGTTGCAAACTCATCCTTTTAGAAACTTGTTTGGGCTGTTGAGAGGAGTAAAAAACCATCAAAAATTTCAATCCTGCATGATTCTACCAAGAAATGTGATTCTTCATTCAAAACGCTGGTTTTTGCTATTGGGCTCTATTGAATAATGAATGTTTTGAATTTTCTCCAAAAGTAAAGTAGTTGCAAACTCATGCTTTTAGAGTCTTGTTTGGGCTCATGAGAGGAGAAGAAAAACATCAAAAATTTCAGTCCTGCATGATTCTACCAAGAAATGTGTGTTCATTGAAACCGCTGGTTTTTGATAGTTTGGGCCCTATTGAATAATGAATGTTTTGAATTTTCTCCAAAAGTAAAGTAGTTGCAAACTCATCCTTTTAGAAACTTGTTTGGGCTGTTGAGAGGAGTAAAAAACCATCAAAAATTTCAATCCTGCATGATTCTACCAAGAAATGTGATTCTTCATTCAAAACGCTGGTTTTTGCTATTGGGCTCTATTGAATAATGAATGTTTTGAATTTTCTCCAAAAGTAAAGTAGTTGCAAACTCATCCTTTTAGAAACTTGTTTGGGCTGTTGAGAGGAGTAAAAAACCATCAAAAATTTCAATCCTGCATGATTCTACCAAGAAATGTGATTCTTCATTCAAAACGCTGTTTTTTCCTATTGGGCTCTATTGAATAATGAATGTTTTGAATTTTCTCCAAAAGTAAAGTAGTTGCAAACTCATCCTTTTAGAGACTTGTTTGGGCTCATGAGAGGAGTAGAAAAACATCAAAAATTTCAGTCCTGCACGATTCTACCAAGAAATGTGTGTTCATTCAAACCGCTGGTTTTTGATATTTTGGGCCCTATTGAATAATGAATGTTTTGAATTTTCTCCAAAAGTAAAGTAGTTGCAAACTCATCCTTTTAGAAACTTGTTTGGGCTGTTGAGAGGAGTAAAAAACCATCAAAAATTTCAATCCTGCATGATTCTACCAAGAAATGTGATTCTTCATTCAAAACCTGATTTTTGCTATTGGGCTCTATTGAATAATGAATGTTTTGAATTTTCTCCAAAAGTAAAGTAGTTGCAAACTCATGCTTTTAGAGACTTGTTTGGGCTCATGAGAGGAGTAGAAAAACATCAAAAATTTCAGTCCTGCATGATTCTACCAAGAAATGTGTGTTCATTGAAACCGCTGGTTTTTGATAGTTTGGGCCCTATTGAATAATGAATGTTTTGAATTTTCTCCAAAAGTAAAGTAGTTGCAAACTCATCCTTTTAGAAACTTGTTTGGGCTGTTGAGAGGAGTAAAAAATCATCAAAAATTTCAATCCTGCATGATTCTACCAAGAAATGTGATTCTTCATTCAAAACGCTGGTTTTTGCTATTGGGCTCTATTGAATAATGAATGTTTTGAATTTTCTCCAAAAGTAAAGTAGTTGCAAACGCATGCTTTTAGAGACTTGTTTGGGCTCATGAGAGGAGTAGAAAAACATCAAAAATTTCAGTCCTGCATGATTCTACCAAGAAATGTGTGTTCATTGAAACCGCTGGTTTTTGATAGTTTGGGCCCTATTGAATAATGAATGTTTTGAATTTTCTCCAAAAGTAAAGTAGTTGCAAACTCATGCTTTTAGAGACTTGTTTGGGCTGTTGAGAGGAGTAAAAAACCATCAAAAATTTCAATCCTGCATGATTTTACCAAGAAATGTGATTCTTCATTCAAAACCTGATTTTTGCTATTGGGCTCTATGGAAAAGTGAATGTTTTGAATTTTCTCCAAAAGTAAAGTAGTTGCAAACTCATGCTTTTAGAGACTTGTTTGGGCTCATGAGAGGAGTAGAAAAACATCAAAAATTTCAGTCCTGCATGATTCTACCAAGAAATGTGTGTTCATTGAAACCGCTGGTTTTTGATAGTTTGGGCCCTATTGAATAATGAATGTTTTGAATTTTCTCCAAAAGTAAAGTAGTTGCAAACTCATCCTTTTAGAAACTTGTTTGGGCTGTTGAGAGGAGTAAAAAACCATCAAAAATTTCAATCCTGCATGATTCTACCAAGAAATGTGATTCTTCATTAAAACGCTGGTTTTTGCTATTGGGCTCTATTGAATAATGAATGTTTTGAATTTTCTCCAAAAGTAAAGTAGTTGCAAACTCATGCTTTTAGAGACTTGTTTGGGCTCATGAGAGGAGTAGAAAAACATCAAAAATTTCAGTCCTGCATGATTCTACCAAGAAATGTGTGTTCATTCAAACCGCTGGTTTTTGATAGTTTGGGCCCTATTGAATAATGAATGTTTTGAATTTTCTCCAAAAGTAAAGTAGTTGCAAACTCATCCTTTTAGAAACTTGTTTGGGCTGTTGAGAGGAGTAAAAAACCATCAAAAATTTCAATCCTGCATGATTCTACCAAGAAATGTGATTCTTCATTCAAAACCTGATTTCTGCTATTGGGCTCTATTGAATAATGAATGTTTTGAATTTTCTCCAAAAGTAAAGTAGTTGCAAACTCATGCTTTAAGAGACTTGTTTGGGCTCATGAGAGGAGTAGAAAAACATCAAAAATTTCAGTCCTGCACGATTCTACCAAGAAATGTGTGTTCATTCAAACCGCTGGTTTTTGATAGTTTGGGCCCTATTGAATAATGAATGTTTTGAATTTTCTCCAAAAGTAAAGTAGTTGCAAACTCATCCTTTTAGAAACTTGTTTGGGCTGTTGAGAGGAGTAAAAAACCATCAAAAATTTCAATCCTGCATGATTCTACCAAGAAATGTGATTCTTCATTCAAAACGCTGCTTTTTGCTATTGGGCTCTATTGAATAATGAATGTTTTGATTTTTCTCCAAAAGTAAAGTAGTTGCAAACTCATGCTTTTAGAGACTTGTTTGGGCTCATGAGATGAGTAGAAAAACATCAAAAATTTCAGTCCTGCATGATTCTACCAGGACATGTGTGTTCATTGAAACGGCTGGTTTTTGATAGTTTGGGCCCTATTGAATAATGAATGTTTTGAATTTTCTCCAAAAGTAAAGTAGTTGCAAACTCATCCTTTTAGAAACTTGTTTGGGCTGTTGAGAGGAGTAAAAAACCATCAAAAATTTCAATCCTGCATGATTCTACCAAGAAATGTGATTCTTCATTCAAAACGCTGGTTTTTGCTATTGGGCTCTATTGAATAATGAATGTTTTGAATTTTCTCCAAAAGTAAAGTAGTTGCAAACTCATCCTTTTAGAAACTTGTTTGGGCTGTTGAGAGGAGTAAAAAACCATCAAAAATTTCAATCCTGCATGATTCTACCAAGAAATGTGATTCTTCATTCAAAACGCTGTTTTTTGCTATTGGGCTCTATTGAATAATGAATGTTTTGAATTTTCTCCAAAAGTAAAGTAGTTGCAAACTCATCCTTTTAGAGACTTGTTTGGGCTCATGAGAGGAGTAGAAAAACATCAAAAATTTCAGTCCTGCACGATTCTACCAAGAAATGTGTGTTCATTCAAACCGCTGGTTTTTGATATTTTGGGCCCTATTGAATAATGAATGTTTTGAATTTTCTCCAAAAGTAAAGTAGTTGCAAACTCATCCTTTTAGAAACTTGTTTGGGCTGTTGAGAGGAGTAAAAAACCATCAAAAATTTCAATCCTGCATGATTCTACCAAGAAATGTGATTCTTCATTCAAAACCTGATTTTTGCTATTGGGCTCTATTGAATAATGAATGTTTTGAATTTTCTCCAAAAGTAAAGTAGTTGCAAACTCATGCTTTTAGAGACTTGTTTGGGCTCATGAGAGGAGTAGAAAAACATCAAAAATTTCAGTCCTGCATGATTCTACCAAGAAATGTGTGTTCATTCAAACCGCTGGTTTTTGATAGTTTGGGCCCTATTGAATAATGAATGTTTTGAATTTTCTCCAAAAGTAAAGTAGTTGCAAACTCATCCTTTTAGAAACTTGTTTGGGCTGTTGAGAGGAGTAAAAAATCATCAAAAATTTCAATCCTGCATGATTCTACCAAGAAATGTGATTCTTCATTCAAAACGCTGGTTTTTGCTATTGGGCTCTATTGAATAATGAATGTTTTGAATTTTCTCCAAAAGTAAAGTAGTTGCAAACGCATGCTTTTAGAGACTTGTTTGGGCTCATGAGAGGAGTAGAAAAACATCAAAAATTTCAGTCCTGCATGATTCTACCAAGAAATGTGTGTTCATTGAAACCGCTGGTTTTTGATAGTTTGGGCCCTATTGAATAATGAATGTTTTGAATTTTCTCCAAAAGTAAAGTAGTTGCAAACTCATCCTTTTAGAAACTTGTTTGGGCTGTTGAGAGGAGTAAAAAACCATCAAAAATTTCAATCCTGCATGATTCTACCAAGAAATGTGATTCTTCATTCAAAACGCTGGTTTTTGCTATTGGGCTCTATTGAATAATGAATGTTTTGAATTTTCTCCAAAAGTAAAGTAGTTGCAAACTCATGCTTTTAGAGACTTGTTTGGGCTCATGAGAGGAGTAGAAAAACATCAAAAATTTCAGTCCTGCATGATTCTACCAAGAAATGTGTGTTCATTGAAACCGCTGGTTTTTGATAGTTTGGGCCCTATTGAATAATGAATGTTTTGAATTTTCTCCAAAAGTAAAGTAGTTGCAAACTCATCCTTTTAGAAACTTGTTTGGGCTGTTGAGAGGAGTAAAAAACCATCAAAAATTTCAATCCTGCATGATTCTACCAAGAAATGTGATTCTTCATTCAAAACCTGATTTTTGCTATTGGGCTCTATTGAATAATGAATGTTTTGAATTTTCTCCAAAAGTAAAGTAGTTGCAAACTCATGCTTTAAGAGACTTGTTTGGGCTCATGAGAGGAGTAGAAAAACATCAAAAATTTCAGTCCTGCACGATTCTACCAAGAAATGTGTGTTCATTCAAACCGCTGGTTTTTGATATTTTGGGCCCTATTGAATAATGAATGTTTTGAATTTTCTCCAAAAGTAAAGTAGTTGCAAACTCATCCTTTTAGAAACTTGTTTGGGCTGTTGAGAGGAGTAAAAACCCATCAAAAATTTCAATCCTGCATGATTCTACCAAGAAATGTGATTCTTCATTCAAAACCTGATTTTTGCTATTGGGCTCTATTGAATAATGAATGTTTTGAATTTTCTCCAAAAGTAAAGTAGTTGCAAACTCATCCTTTTAGAGACTTGTTTGGGCTCATGAGAGAAGTAGAAAAACATCAAAAATTTCAGTCCTGCACGATTCTACCAAGAAATGTGTGTTCATTCAAACCGCTGGTTTTTGATATTTTGGGCCCTATTGAATAATGAATGTTTTGAATTTTCTCCAAAAGTAAAGTAGTTGCAAACTCATCCTTTTAGAAACTTGTTTGGGCTGTTGAGAGGAGTAAAAAACCATCAAAAATTTAAATCCTGCATGATTCTACCAAGAAATGTGATTCTTCATTCAAAACCTGATTTTTGCTATTGGGCTCTATTGAATAATGAATGTTTTGAATTTTCTCCAAAAGTAAAGTAGTTGCAAACTCATGCTTTTAGAGACTTGTTTGGGCTCATGAGAGGAGTAGAAAAACATCAAAAATTTCACTCCTGCATGATTCTACCAAGAAATGTGTGTTCATTGAAACCGCTGGTTTTTGATAGTTTGGGCCCTATTGAATAATGAATGTTTTGAATTTTCTCCAAAAGTAAAGTAGTTGCAAACTCATCCTTTTAGAAACTTGTTTGGGCTGTTGAGAGGAGTAAAAAACCATCAAAAATTTCAATCCTGCATGATTCTACCAAGAAATGTGATTCTTCATTCAAAACGCTGGTTTTTGCTATTGGGCTCTATTGAATAATGAATGTTTTGAATTTTCTCCAAAAGTAAAGTAGTTGCAAACTCATGCTTTTAGAGACTTGATTGGGCTCATGAGAGGAGTAGAAAAACATCAAAAATTTCAGTCCTGCATGATTCTACCAAGAAATGTGTGTTCATTGAAACCGCTGGTTTTTGATAGTTTGGGCCCTATTGAATAATGAATGTTTTGAATTTTCTCCAAAAGTAAAGTAGTTGCAAACTCATCCTTTTAGAAACTTGTTTGGGCTGTTGAGAGGAGTAAAAAACCATCAAAAATTTCAATCCTGCATGATTCTACCAAGAAATGTGATTCTTCATTCAAAACGCTGCTTTTTGCTATTGGGCTCTATTGAATAATGAATGTTTTGATTTTTCTCCAAAAGTAAAGTAGTTGCAAACTCATGCTTTTAGAGACTTGTTTGGGCTCATGAGATGAGTAGAAAAACATCAAAAATTTCAGTCCTGCATGATTCTACCAAGACATGTGTGTTCATTGAAACGGCTGGTTTTTGATAGTTTGGGCCCTATTGAATAATGAATGTTTTGAATTTTCTCCAAAAGTAAAGTAGTTGCAAACTCATCCTTTTAGAAACTTGTTTGGGCTGTTGAGATTAGTAAAAAACCATCAAAAATTTCAATCCTGCATGATTCTACCAAGAAATGTGATTCTTCATTCAAAACGCTGGTTTTTGCTATTGGGCTCTATTGAATAATGAATGTTTTGAATTTTCTCCAAAAGTAAAGTAGTTGCAAACTCATGCTTTTAGAGACTTGTTTGGGCTCATGAGAGGAGTAGAAAAACATCAAAAATTTCAGTCCTGCATGATTCTACCAAGAAATGTGTGTTCATTGAAACCGCTGGTTTTTGATAGTTTGGGCCCTATTGAATAATGAATGTTTTGAATTTTCTCCAAAAGTAAAGTAGTTGCAAACTCATCCTTTTAGAAACTTGTTTGGGCTGTTGAGAGGAGTAAAAAACCATCAAAAATTTCAATCCTGCATGATTCTACCAAGAAATGTGATTCTTCATTCAAAACCTGATTTTTGCTATTGGGCTCTATTGAATAATGAATGTTTTGAATTTTCTCCAAAAGTAAAGTAGTTGCAAACTCATGCTTTAAGAGACTTGTTTGGGCTCATGAGAGGAGTAGAAAAACATCAAAAATTTCAGTCCTGCACGATTCTACCAAGAAATGTGTGTTCATTCAAACCGCTGGTTTTTGATATTTTGGGCCCTATTGAATAATGAATGTTTTGAATTTTCTCCAAAAGTAAAGTAGTTGCAAACTCATCCTTTTAGAAACTTGTTTGGGCTGTTGAGAGGAGTAAAAACCCATCAAAAATTTCAATCCTGCATGATTCTACCAAGAAATGTGATTCTTCATTCAAAACCTGATTTTTGCTATTGGGCTCTATTGAATAATGAATGTTTTGAATTTTCTCCAAAAGTAAAGTAGTTGCAAACTCATCCTTTTAGAGACTTGTTTGGGCTCATGAGAGAAGTAGAAAAACATCAAAAATTTCAGTCCTGCACGATTCTACCAAGAAATGTGTGTTCATTCAAACCGCTGGTTTTTGATATTTTGGGCCCTATTGAATAATGAATGTTTTGAATTTTCTCCAAAAGTAAAGTAGTTGCAAACTCATCCTTTTAGAAACTTGTTTGGGCTGTTGAGAGGAGTAAAAAACCATCAAAAATTTAAATCCTGCATGATTCTACCAAGAAATGTGATTCTTCATTCAAAACCTGATTTTTGCTATTGGGCTCTATTGAATAATGAATGTTTTGAATTTTCTCCAAAAGTAAAGTAGTTGCAAACTCATGCTTTTAGAGACTTGTTTGGGCTCATGAGAGGAGTAGAAAAACATCAAAAATTTCACTCCTGCATGATTCTACCAAGAAATGTGTGTTCATTGAAACCGCTGGTTTTTGATAGTTTGGGCCCTATTGAATAATGAATGTTTTGAATTTTCTCCAAAAGTAAAGTAGTTGCAAACTCATCCTTTTAGAAACTTGTTTGGGCTGTTGAGAGGAGTAAAAAACCATCAAAAATTTCAATCCTGCATGATTCTACCAAGAAATGTGATTCTTCATTCAAAACGCTGGTTTTTGCTATTGGGCTCTATTGAATAATGAATGTTTTGAATTTTCTCCAAAAGTAAAGTAGTTGCAAACTCATGCTTTTAGAGACTTGATTGGGCTCATGAGAGGAGTAGAAAAACATCAAAAATTTCAGTCCTGCATGATTCTACCAAGAAATGTGTGTTCATTGAAACCGCTGGTTTTTGATAGTTTGGGCCCTATTGAATAATGAATGTTTTGAATTTTCTCCAAAAGTAAAGTAGTTGCAAACTCATCCTTTTAGAAACTTGTTTGGGCTGTTGAGAGGAGTAAAAAACCATCAAAAATTTCAATCCTGCATGATTCTACCAAGAAATGTGATTCTTCATTCAAAACGCTGCTTTTTGCTATTGGGCTCTATTGAATAATGAATGTTTTGATTTTTCTCCAAAAGTAAAGTAGTTGCAAACTCATGCTTTTAGAGACTTGTTTGGGCTCATGAGATGAGTAGAAAAACATCAAAAATTTCAGTCCTGCATGATTCTACCAAGACATGTGTGTTCATTGAAACGGCTGGTTTTTGATAGTTTGGGCCCTATTGAATAATGAATGTTTTGAATTTTCTCCAAAAGTAAAGTAGTTGCAAACTCATCCTTTTAGAAACTTGTTTGGGCTGTTGAGATTAGTAAAAAACCATCAAAAATTTCAATCCTGCATGATTCTACCAAGAAATGTGATTCTTCATTCAAAACGCTGGTTTTTGCTATTGGGCTCTATTGAATAATGAATGTTTTGAATTTTCTCCAAAAGTAAAGTAGTTGCAAACTCATGCTTTTAGAGACTTGTTTGGGCTCATGAGAGGAGTAGAAAAACATCAAAAATTTCAGTCCTGCATGATTCTACCAAGAAATGTGTGTTCATTGAAACCGCTGGTTTTTGATAGTTTGGGCCCTATTGAATAATGAATGTTTTGAATTTTCTCCAAAAGTAAAGTAGTTGCAAACTCATCCTTTTAGAAACTTGTTTGGGCTGTTGAGAGGAGTAAAAATCCATCAAAAATTTCAATCCTGCATGATTCTACCAAGAAATGTAATTCTTCATTCAAAACGCTGGTTTTTGCTATTGGGCTCTATTGAATAATGAATGTTTTGAATTTTCTCCAAAAGTAAAGTAGTTGCAAACTCATGCTTTTAGAGACTTGTTTGGGCTCATGAGAGGAGTAGAAAAACATCAAAAATTTCAGTCCTGCATGATTCTACCAAGAAATGTGTGTTCATTGAATCCGCTGGTTTTTGATAGTTTGGGCCCCATTGAATAATGAATGTTTTGAATTTTCTCCAAAAGTAAAGTAGTTGCAAACTCATCCTTTTAGAAACTTGTTTGGGCTGTTGAGAGGAGTAAAAAACCATCAAAAATTTCAATCCTGCATGATTCTACCAAGAAATGTGATTCTTCATTCAAAACGCTGTTTTTTGCTATTGGGCTCTATTGAATAATGAATGTTTTGAATTTTCTCCAAAAGTAAAGTAGTTGCAAACTCATGCTTTTAGAGACTTGTTTGGGCTCATGAGAGGAGTAGAAAAACATCAAAAATTTCAGTCCTGCATGATTCTACCAAGAAATGTGTGTTCATTGAAACCGCTGGTTTTTGATAGTTTGGGCCCTATTGAATAATGAATGTTTTGAATTTTCTCCAAAAGTAAAGTAGTTGCAAACTCATCCTTTTAGAAACTTGTTTGGGCTGTTGAGAGGAGTAAAAAACCATCAAAAATTTCAATCCTGCATGATTCTACCAAGAAATGTGATTCTTCATTCAAAACGCTGGTTTTTGCTATTGGGCTCTATTGAATAATGAATGTTTTGAATTTTCTCCAAAAGTAAAGTAGTTGCAAACTCATGCTTTTAGAGTCTTGTTTGGGCTCATGAGAGGAGAAGAAAAACATCAAAAATTTCAGTCCTGCATGATTCTACCAAGAAATGTGTGTTCATTGAAACCGCTGGTTTTTGATAGTTTGGGCCCTATTGAATAATGAATGTTTTGAATTTTCTCCAAAAGTAAAGTAGTTGCAAACTCATCCTTTTAGAAACTTGTTTGGGCTGTTGAGAGGAGTAAAAAACCATCAAAAATTTCAATCCTGCATGATTCTACCAAGAAATGTGATTCTTCATTCAAAACGCTGGTTTTTGCTATTGGGCTCTATTGAATAATGAATGTTTTGAATTTTCTCCAAAAGTAAAGTAGTTGCAAACTCATCCTTTTAGAAACTTGTTTGGGCTGTTGAGAGGAGTAAAAAACCATCAAAAATTTCAATCCTGCATGATTCTACCAAGAAATGTGATTCTTCATTCAAAACGCTGTTTTTTCCTATTGGGCTCTATTGAATAATGAATGTTTTGAATTTTCTCCAAAAGTAAAGTAGTTGCAAACTCATCCTTTTAGAGACTTGTTTGGGCTCATGAGAGGAGTAGAAAAACATCAAAAATTTCAGTCCTGCACGATTCTACCAAGAAATGTGTGTTCATTCAAACCGCTGGTTTTTGATATTTTGGGCCCTATTGAATAATGAATGTTTTGAATTTTCTCCAAAAGTAAAGTAGTTGCAAACTCATCCTTTTAGAAACTTGTTTGGGCTGTTGAGAGGAGTAAAAAACCATCAAAAATTTCAATCCTGCATGATTCTACCAAGAAATGTGATTCTTCATTCAAAACCTGATTTTTGCTATTGGGCTCTATTGAATAATGAATGTTTTGAATTTTCTCCAAAAGTAAAGTAGTTGCAAACTCATGCTTTTAGAGACTTGTTTGGACTCATGAGAGGAGTAGAAAAACATCAAAAATTTCAGTCCTGCATGATTCTACCAAGAAATGTGTGTTCATTGAAACCGCTGGTTTTTGATAGTTTGGGCCCTATTGAATAATGAATGTTTTGAATTTTCTCCAAAAGTAAAGTAGTTGCAAACTCATCCTTTTAGAAACTTGTTTGGGCTGTTGAGAGGAGTAAAAAATCATCAAAAATTTCAATCCTGCATGATTCTACCAAGAAATGTGATTCTTCATTCAAAACGCTGGTTTTTGCTATTGGGCTCTATTGAATAATGAATGTTTTGAATTTTCTCCAAAAGTAAAGTAGTTGCAAACGCATGCTTTTAGAGACTTGTTTGGGCTCATGAGAGGAGTAGAAAAACATCAAAAATTTCAGTCCTGCATGATTCTACCAAGAAATGTGTGTTCATTGAAACCGCTGGTTTTTGATAGTTTGGGCCCTATTGAATAATGAATGTTTTGAATTTTCTCCAAAAGTAAAGTAGTTGCAAACTCATGCTTTTAGAGACTTGTTTGGGCTGTTGAGAGGAGTAAAAAACCATCAAAAATTTCAATCCTGCATGATTTTACCAAGAAATGTGATTCTTCATTCAAAACCTGATTTTTGCTATTGGGCTCTATGGAAAAGTGAATGTTTTGAATTTTCTCCAAAAGTAAAGTAGTTGCAAACTCATGCTTTTAGAGACTTGTTTGGGCTCATGAGAGGAGTAGAAAAACATCAAAAATTTCAGTCCTGCATGATTCTACCAAGAAATGTGTGTTCATTGAAACCGCTGGTTTTTGATAGTTTGGGCCCTATTGAATAATGAATGTTTTGAATTTTCTCCAAAAGTAAAGTAGTTGCAAACTCATCCTTTTAGAAACTTGTTTGGGCTGTTGAGAGGAGTAAAAAACCATCAAAAATTTCAATCCTGCATGATTCTACCAAGAAATGTGATTCTTCATTAAAACGCTGGTTTTTGCTATTGGGCTCTATTGAATAATGAATGTTTTGAATTTTCTCCAAAAGTAAAGTAGTTGCAAACTCATGCTTTTAGAGACTTGTTTGGGCTCATGAGAGGAGTAGAAAAACATCAAAAATTTCAGTCCTGCATGATTCTACCAAGAAATGTGTGTTCATTCAAACCGCTGGTTTTTGATAGTTTGGGCCCTATTGAATAATGAATGTTTTGAATTTTCTCCAAAAGTAAAGTAGTTGCAAACTCATCCTTTTAGAAACTTGTTTGGGCTGTTGAGAGGAGTAAAAAACCATCAAAAATTTCAATCCTGCATGATTCTACCAAGAAATGTGATTCTTCATTCAAAACCTGATTTCTGCTATTGGGCTCTATTGAATAATGAATGTTTTGAATTTTCTCCAAAAGTAAAGTAGTTGCAAACTCATGCTTTAAGAGACTTGTTTGGGCTCATGAGAGGAGTAGAAAAACATCAAAAATTTCAGTCCTGCACGATTCTACCAAGAAATGTGTGTTCATTCAAACCGCTGGTTTTTGATATTTTGGGCCCTATTGAATAATGAATGTTTTGAATTTTCTCCAAAAGTAAAGTAGTTGCAAACTCATCCTTTTAGAAACTTGTTTGGGCTGTTGAGAGGAGTAAAAACCCATCAAAAATTTCAATCCTGCATGATTCTACCAAGAAATGTGATTCTTCATTCAAAACCTGATTTTTGCTATTGGGCTCTATTGAATAATGAATGTTTTGAATTTTCTCCAAAAGTAAAGTAGTTGCAAACTCATCCTTTTAGAGACTTGTTTGGGCTCATGAGAGAAGTAGAAAAACATCAAAAATTTCAGTCCTGCACGATTCTACCAAGAAATGTGTGTTCATTCAAACCGCTGGTTTTTGATATTTTGGGCCCTATTGAATAATGAATGTTTTGAATTTTCTCCAAAAGTAAAGTAGTTGCAAACTCATCCTTTTAGAAACTTGTTTGGGCTGTTGAGAGGAGTAAAAAACCATCAAAAATTTAAATCCTGCATGATTCTACCAAGAAATGTGATTCTTCATTCAAAACCTGATTTTTGCTATTGGGCTCTATTGAATAATGAATGTTTTGAATTTTCTCCAAAAGTAAAGTAGTTGCAAACTCATGCTTTTAGAGACTTGTTTGGGCTCATGAGAGGAGTAGAAAAACATCAAAAATTTCAGTCCTGCATGATTCTACCAAGAAATGTGTGTTCATTGAAACCGCTGGTTTTTGCTAGTTTGGGCCCTATTGAATAATGAATGTTTTGAATTTTCTCCAAAAGTAAAGTAGTTGCAAACTCATCCTTTTAGAAACTTGTTTGGGCTGTTGAGAGGAGTAAAAAACCATCAAAAATTTCAATCCTGCATGATTCTACCAAGAAATGTGATTCTTCATTCAAAACGCTGCTTTTTGCTATTGGGCTCTATTGAATAATGAATGTTTTGATTTTTCTCCAAAAGTAAAGTAGTTGCAAACTCATGCTTTTAGAGACTTGTTTGGGCTCATGAGATGAGTAGAAAAACATCAAAAATTTCAGTCCTGCATGATTCTACCAAGACATGTGTGTTCATTGAAACGGCTGGTTTTTGATAGTTTGGGCCCTATTGAATAATGAATGTTTTGAATTTTCTCCAAAAGTAAAGTAGTTGCAAACTCATCCTTTTAGAAACTTGTTTGGGCTGTTGAGAGGAGTAAAAAACCATCAAAAATTTCAATCCTGCATGATTCTACCAAGAAATGTGATTCTTCATTCAAAACGCTGGTTTTTGCTATTGGGCTCTATTGAATAATGAATGTTTTGAATTTTCTCCAAAAGTAAAGTAGTTGCAAACTCATGCTTTTAGAGACTTGTTTGGGCTCATGAGAGGAGTAGAAAAATATCAAAAATTTCAGTCCTGCATGATTCTACCAAGAAATGTGTGTTCATTGAAACCGCTGGTTTTTGATAGTTTGGGCCCTATTGAATAATGAATGTTTTGAATTTTCTCCAAAAGTAAAGTAGTTGCAAACTCATCCTTTTAGAAACTTGTTTGGGCTGTTGAGAGGAGTAAAAATCCATCAAAAATTTCAATCCTGCATGATTCTACCAAGAAATGTAATTCTTCATTCAAAACGCTGGTTTTTGCTATTGGGCTCTATTGAATAATGAATGTTTTGAATTTTCTCCAAAAGTAAAGTAGTTGCAAACTCATGCTTTTAGAGACTTGTTTGGGCTCATGAGAGGAGTAGAAAAACATCAAAAATTTCAGTCCTGCATGATTCTACCAAGAAATGTGTGTTCATTGAATCCGCTGGTTTTTGATAGTTTGGGCCCTATTGAATAATGAATGTTTTGAATTTTCTCCAAAAGTAAAGTAGTTGCAAACTCATCCTTTTAGAAACTTGTTTGGGCTGTTGAGAGGAGTAAAAAACCATCAAAAATTTCAATCCTGCATGATTCTACCAAGAAATGTGATTCTTCATTCAAAACGCTGTTTTTTGCTATTGGGCTCTATTGAATAATGAATGTTTTGAATTTTCTCCAAAAGTAAAGTAGTTGCAAACTCATGCTTTTAGAGACTTGTTTGGGCTCATGAGAGGAGTAGAAAAACATCAAAAATTTCAGTCCTGCATGATTCTACCAAGAAATGTGTGTTCATTGAAACCGCTGGTTTTTGATAGTTTGGGCCCTATTGAATAATGAATGTTTTGAATTTTCTCCAAAAGTAAAGTAGTTGCAAACTCATCCTTTTAGAAACTTGTTTGGGCTGTTGAGAGGAGTAAAAAACCATCAAAAATTTCAATCCTGCATGATTCTACCAAGAAATGTGATTCTTCATTCAAAACGCTGCTTTTTGCTATTGGGCTCTATTGAATAATGAATGTTTTGATTTTTCTCCAAAAGTAAAGTAGTTGCAAACTCATGCTTTTAGAGACTTGTTTGGGCTCATGAGATGAGTAGAAAAACATCAAAAATTTCAGTCCTGCATGATTCTACCAAGACATGTGTGTTCATTGAAACGGCTGGTTTTTGATAGTTTGGGCCCTATTGAATAATGAATGTTTTGAATTTTCTCCAAAAGTAAAGTAGTTGCAAACTCATCCTTTTAGAAACTTGTTTGGGCTGTTGAGAGGAGTAAAAAACCATCAAAAATTTCAATCCTGCATGATTCTACCAAGAAATGTGATTCTTCATTCAAAACGCTGGTTTTTGCTATTGGGCTCTATTGAATAATGAATGTTTTGAATTTTCTCCAAAAGTAAAGTAGTTGCAAACTCATGCTTTTAGAGACTTGTTTGGGCTCATGAGAGGAGTAGAAAAATATCAAAAATTTCAGTCCTGCATGATTCTACCAAGAAATGTGTGTTCATTGAAACCGCTGGTTTTTGATAGTTTGGGCCCTATTGAATAATGAATGTTTTTAATTTTCTCCAAAAGTAAAGTAGTTGCAAACTCATCCTTTTAGAAACTTGTTTGGGCTGTTGAGAGGAGTAAAAAACCATCAAAAATTTCAATCCTGCATGATTCTACCAAGAAATGTGATTCTTCATTCAAAACGCTGGTTTTTGCTATTGGGCTCTATTGAATAATGAATGTTTTGAATTTTCTCCAAAAGTAAAGTAGTTGCAAACTCATGCTTTTAGAGACTTGTTTGGGCTCATGAGAGGAGTAGAAAAACATCAAAAATTTCAGTCCTGCATGATTCTACCAAGAAATGTGTGTTCATTGAAACCGCTGGTTTTTGATAGTTTGGGCCCTATTGAATAATGAATGTTTTGAATTTTCTCCAAAAGTAAAGTAGTTGCAAACTCATGCTTTTAGAGACTTGTTTGGGCTCATGAGATGAGTAGAAAAACATCAAAAATTTCAGTCCTGCATGATTCTACCAAGACATGTGTGTTCATTGAAACCGCTGGTTTTTGATAGTTTGGGCCCTATTGAATAATGAATGTTTTGAACTTTCTCCAAAAGTAAAGTAGTTGCAAACTCATCCTTTTAGAAACTTGTTTGGGCTGTTAAGAGGAGTAAAAAACCATCAAAAATTTCAATCCTGCATGATTCTACCAAGAAATGTGATTCTTCATTCAAAACGCTGGTTTTTGCTATTGGGCTCTATTGAATAATGAATGTTTTGAATTTTCTCCAAAAGTAAAGTAGTTGCAAACTCATGATTTTAGAGACTTGTTTGGGCTCATGAGAGGAGTAGAAAAACATCAAAAATTTCAGTCCTGCATGATTCTACCAAGAAATGTGTGTTCATTCAAACCGCTGGTTTTTGATAGTTTGGGCCCTATTGAATAATGAATGTTTTGAATTTTCTCCAAAAGTAAAGTAGTTGCAAACTCATCCTTTTAGAAACTTGTTTGGGCTGTTGAGAGGAGTAAAAAACCATCAAAAATTTCAATCCTGCATGATTCTACCAAGAAATGTGATTCTTCATTCAAAACCTGATTTTTGCTATTGGGCTCTATTGAATAATGAATGTTTTGAATTTTCTCCAAAAGTAAAGTAGTTGCAAACTCATGCTTTAAGAGACTTGTTTGGGCTCATGAGAGGAGTAGAAAAACATCAAAAATTTCAGTCCTGCACGATTCTACCAAGAAATGTGTGTTCATTCAAACCGCTGGTTTTTGATATTTTGGGCCCTATTGAATAATGAATGTTTTGAATTTTCTCCAAAAGTAAAGTAGTTGCAAACTCATCCTTTTAGAAACTTGTTTGGGCTGTTGAGAGGAGTAAAAACCCATCAAAAATTTCAATCCTGCATGATTCTACCAAGAAATGTGATTCTTCATTCAAAACCTGATTTTTGCTATTGGGCTCTATTGAATAATGAATGTTTTGAATTTTCTCCAAAAGTAAAGTAGTTGCAAACTCATCCTTTTAGAGACTTGTTTGGGCTCATGAGAGAAGTAGAAAAACATCAAAAATTTCAGTCCTGCACGATTCTACCAAGAAATGTGTGTTCATTCAAACCGCTGGTTTTTGATATTTTGGGCCCTATTGAATAATGAATGTTTTGAATTTTCTCCAAAAGTAAAGTAGTTGCAAACTCATCCTTTTAGAAACTTGTTTGGGCTGTTCAGAGGAGTAAAAAACCATCAAAAATTTAATACCTGCATGATTCTACCAAGAAATGTGATTCTTCATTCAAAACCTGATTTTTGCTATTGGGCTCTATTGAATAATGAATGTTTTGAATTTTCTCCAAAAGTAAAGTAGTTGCAAACTCATGCTTTTAGAGACTTGTTTGGGCTCATGAGAGGAGTAGAAAAACATCAAAAATTTCAGTCCTGCATGATTCTACCAAGAAATGTGTGTTCATTGAAACCGCTGGTTTTTGATAGTTTGGGCCCTATTGAATAATGAATGTTTTGAATTTTCTCCAAAAGTAAAGTAGTTGCAAACTCATCCTTTTAGAAACTTGTTTGGGCTGTTGAGAGGAGTAAAAAACCATCAAAAATTTCAATCCTGCATGATTCTACCAAGAAATGTGATTCTTCATTCAAAACGCTGGTTTTTGCTATTGGGCTCTATTGAATAATGAATGTTTTGAATTTTCTCCAAAAGTAAAGTAGTTGCAAACTCATGCTTTTAGAGACTTGATTGGGCTCATGAGAGGAGTAGAAAAACATCAAAAATTTCAGTCCTGCATGATTCTACCAAGAAATGTGTGTTCATTGAAACCGCTGGTTTTTGATAGTTTGGGCCCTATTGAATAATGAATGTTTTGAATTTTCTCCAAAAGTAAAGTAGTTGCAAACTCATCCTTTTAGAAACTTGTTTGGGCTGTTGAGAGGAGTAAAAAACCATCAAAAATTTCAATCCTGCATGATTCTACCAAGAAATGTGATTCTTCATTCAAAACGCTGCTTTTTGCTATTGGGCTCTATTGAATAATGAATGTTTTGATTTTTCTCCAAAAGTAAAGTAGTTGCAAACTCATGCTTTTAGAGACTTGTTTGGGCTCATGAGATGAGTAGAAAAACATCAAAAATTTCAGTCCTGCATGATTCTACCAAGACATGTGTGTTCATTGAAACGGCTGGTTTTTGATAGTTTGGGCCCTATTGAATAATGAATGTTTTGAATTTTCTCCAAAAGTAAAGTAGTTGCAAACTCATCCTTTTAGAAACTTGTTTGGGCTGTTGAGAGGAGTAAAAAACCATCAAAAATTTCAATCCTGCATGATTCTACCAAGAAATGTGATTCTTCATTCAAAACGCTGGTTTTTGCTATTGGGCTCTATTGAATAATGAATGTTTTGAATTTTCTCCAAAAGTAAAGTAGTTGCAAACTCATGCTTTTAGAGACTTGTTTGGGCTCATGAGAGGAGTAGAAAAACATCAAAAATTTCAGTCCTGCATGATTCTACCAAGAAATGTGTGTTCATTGAAACCGCTGGTTTTTGATAGTTTGGGCCCTATTGAATAATGAATGTTTTGAATTTTCTCCAAAAGTAAAGTAGTTGCAAACTCATCCTTTTAGAAACTTGTTTGGGCTGTTGAGAGGAGTAAAAATCCATCAAAAATTTCAATCCTGCATGATTCTACCAAGAAATGTAATTCTTCATTCAAAACGCTGGTTTTTGCTATTGGGCTCTATTGAATAATGAATGTTTTGAATTTTCTCCAAAAGTAAAGTAGTTGCAAACTCATGCTTTTAGAGACTTGTTTGGGCTCATGAGAGGAGTAGAAAAACATCAAAAATGTCAGTCCTGCATGATTCTACCAAGAAATGTGTGTTCATTGAATCCGCTGGTTTTTGATAGTTTGGGCCCTATTGAATAATGAATGTTTTGAATTTTCTCCAAAAGTAAAGTAGTTGCAAACTCATCCTTTTAGAAACTTGTTTGGGCTGTTGAGAGGAGTAAAAAACCATCAAAAATTTCAATCCTGCATGATTCTACCAAGAAATGTGATTCTTCATTCAAAACGCTGGTTTTTGCTATTGGGCTCTATTGAATAATGAATGTTTTGAATTTTCTCCAAAAGTAAAGTAGTTGCAAACTCATGCTTTTAGAGACTTGTTTGGGCTCATGAGAGGAGAAGAAAAACATCAAAAATTTCAGTCCTGCATGATTCTACCAAGAAATGTGTGTTCATTGAAACCGCTGGTTTTTGATAGTTTGGGCCCTATTGAATAATGAATGTTTTGAATTTTCTCCAAAAGTAAAGTAGTTGCAAACTCATCCTTTTAGAAACTTGTTTGGGCTGTTGAGAGGAGTAAAAACCATCAAAAATTTCAATCCTGCATGATTTTACCAAGAAATGTGATTCTTCATTCAAAACCTGATTTTTGCTATTGGGCTCTATTGAATAGTGAATGTTTTGAATTTTCTCCAAAAGTAAAGTAGTTGCAAACTCATGCTTTTAGAGACTTGTTTGGGCTCATGAGAGGAGTAGAAAAACATCAAAAATTTCAGTCCTGCATGATTCTACCAAGAAATGTGTGTTCATTCAAACCGCTGGTTTTTGATAGTTTGGGCCCTATTGAATAATGAATGTTTTTAATTTTCTCCAAAAGTAATGTAGTTGCAAACTCATCCTTTTAGAAACTTGTTTGGGCTGTTGAGAGGAGTAATAAACCATCAAAAATTTCAATCCTGCATGATTCTACCAAGAAATGTGATTCTTCATTCAAAACGCTGGTTTTTGCTATTGGGCTCTATTGAATAATGAATGTTTTGAATTTTCTCCAAAAGTAAAGTAGTTGCAAACTCATGCTTTTAGAGACTTGTTTGGGCTCATGAGAGGAGAAGAAAAACATCAAAAATTTCAGTCCTGCATGATTCTACCAAGAAATGTGTGTTCATTGAAACCGCTGATTTTTGATAGTTTGGGCCCTATTGAATAATGAATGTTTTGAATTTTCTCCAAAAGTAAAGTAGTTGCAAACTCATCCTTTTAGAAACTTGTTTGGGTTGTTGAGAGGAGTAAAAAACCATCAAAAATTTCAATCCTGCATGATTCTACCAAGAAATGTGATTCTTCATTCAAAACCTGATTTTTGCTATTGGGCTCTATTGAATAATGAATGTTTTGAATTTTCTCCAAAAGTAAAGTAGTTGCAAACTCATGCTTTAAGAGACTTGTTTGGGCTCATGAGAGGAGTAGAAAAACATCAAAAATTTCAGTCCTGCACGATTCTACCAAGAAATGTGTGTTCATTCAAACCGCTGGTTTTTGATATTTTGGGCCCTATTGAATAATGAATGTTTTGAATTTTCTCCAAAAGTAAAGTAGTTGCAAACTCATCCTTTTAGAAACTTGTTTGGGCTGTTGAGAGGAGTAAAAACCCATCAAAAATTTCAATCCTGCATGATTCTACCAAGAAATGTGATTCTTCATTCAAAACCTGATTTTTGCTATTGGGCTCTATTGAATAATGAATGTTTTGAATTTTCTCCAAAAGTAAAGTAGTTGCAAACTCATCCTTTTAGAGACTTGTTTGGGCTCATGAGAGAAGTAGAAAAACATCAAAAATTTCAGTCCTGCACGATTCTACCAAGAAATGTGTGTTCATTCAAACCGCTGGTTTTTGATATTTTGGGCCCTATTGAATAATGAATGTTTTGAATTTTCTCCAAAAGTAAAGTAGTTGCAAACTCATCCTTTTAGAAACTTGTTTGGGCTGTTGAGAGGAGTAAAAAACCATCAAAAATTTCAATCCTGCATGATTCTACCAAGAAATGTGATTCTTCATTCAAAACCTGATTTTTGCTATTGGGCTCTTTTGAATAATGAATGTTTTGAATTTTCTCCAAAAGTAAAGTAGTTGCAAACTCATGCTTTTAGAGACTTGTTTGGGCTCATGAGAGGAGTAGAAAAACATCAAAAATTTCAGTCCTGCATGATTCTACCAAGAAATGTGTGTTCATTGAAACCGCTGGTTTTTGATAGTTTGGGCCCTATTGAATAATGAATGTTTTGAATTTTCTCCAAAAGTAAAGTAGTTGCAAACTCATCCTTTTAGAAACTTGTTTGGGCTGTTGAGAGGAGTAAAAAACCATCAAAAATTTCAATCCTGCATGATTCTACCAAGAAATGTGATTCTTCATTCAAAACGCTGTTTTTTGCTATTGGGCTCTATTGAATAATGAATGTTTTGAATTTTCTCCAAAAGTAAAGTAGTTGCAAACTCATGCTTTTAGAGACTTGTTTGGGCTCATGAGAGGAGTAGAAAAACATCAAAAATTTCAGTCCTGCATGATTCTACCAAGAAATGTGTGTTCATTGAAACCGCTGGTTTTTGATAGTTTGGGCCCTATTGAATAATGAATGTTTTGAATTTTCTCCAAAAGTAAAGTAGTTGCAAACTCATCCTTTTAGAAACTTGTTTGGGCTGTTGAGAGGCGTAAAAAACCATCAAAAATTTCAATCCTGCATGATTCTACCAAGAAATGTGATTCTTCATTCAAAACGCTGGTTTTTGCTATTGGGCTCTATTGAATAATGAATGTTTTGAATTTTCTCCAAAAGTAAAGTAGTTGCAAACTCATGCTTTTAGAGACTTGTTTGGGCTCATGAGAGGAGAAGAAAAACATCAAAAATTTCAGTCCTGCATGATTCTACCAAGAAATGTGTGTTCATTGAAACCGCTGGTTTTTGATAGTTTGGGCCCTATTGAATAATGAATGTTTTGAATTTTCTCCAAAAGTAAAGTAGTTGCAAACTCATCCTTTTAGAAACTTGTTTGGGCTGTTGAGAGGAGTAAAAACCATCAAAAATTTCAATCCTGCATGATTTTACCAAGAAATGTGATTCTTCATTCAAAACCTGATTTTTGCTATTGGGCTCTATTGAATAGTGAATGTTTTGAATTTTCTCCAAAAGTAAAGTAGTTGCAAACTCATGCTTTTAGAGACTTGTTTGGGCTCATGAGAGGAGTAGAAAAACATCAAAAATTTCAGTCCTGCATGATTCTACCAAGAAATGTGTGTTCATTGAAACCGCTGGTTTTTGATAGTTTGGGCCCTATTGAATAATGAATGTTTTTAATTTTCTCCAAAAGTAAAGTAGTTGCAAACTCATCCTTTTAGAAACTTGTTTGGGCTGTTGAGAGGAGTAATAAACCATCAAAAATTTCAATCCTGCATGATTCTACCAAGAAATGTGATTCTTCATTCAAAACGCTGGTTTTTGCTATTGGGCTCTATTGAATAATGAATGTTTTGAATTTTCTCCAAAAGTAAAGTAGTTGCAAACTCATCCTTTTAGAAACTTGTTTGGGCTGTTGAGAGGAGTAAAAAACCATCAAAAATTTCAATCCTGCATGATTCTACCAAGAAATGTGATTCTTCATTCAAAACGCTGGTTTTTGCTATTGGGCTCTATTGAATAATGAATGTTTTGAATTTTCTCCAAAAGTAAAGTAGTTGCAAACTCATGCTTTTAGAGACTTGTTTGGGCTCATGAGAGGAGTAGAAAAACATCAAAAATTTCAGTCCTGCATGATTCTACCAAGAAATGTGTGTTCATTGAAACCGCTGGTTTTTGATAGTTTGGGCCCTATTGAAAAATGAATGTTTTGAATTTTCTCCAAAAGTAAAGTAGTTGCAAACTCATCCTTTTAGAAACTTGTTTGGGCTGTTGAGAGGAGTAAAAAACCATCAAAAATTTCAATCCTGCATGATTTTACCAAGAAATGTGATTCTTCATTCAAAACCTGATTTTTGCTATTGGGCTCTATTGAATAGTGAATGTTTTGAATTTTCTCCAAAAGTAAAGTAGTTGCAAACTCATGCTTTTAGAGACTAGTTTGGGCTCATGAGAGGAGTAGAAAAACATCAAAAATTTCAGTCCTGCATGATTCTACCAAGAAATGTGTGTTCATTGAAACCGCTGGTTTTTGATAGTTTGGGCCCTATTGAATAATGAATGTTTTGAATTTTCTCCAAAAGTAAAGTAGTTGCAAACTCATCCTTTAAGAAACTTGTTTGGGCTGTTGAGAGGAGTAAAAAACCATCAAAAATTTCAATCCTGCATGATTTTACCAAGAAATGTGATTCTTCATTCAAAACCTGATTTTTGCTATTGGGCTCTATTGAATAGTGAATGTTTTGAATTTTCTCCAAAAGTAAAGTAGTTGCAAACTCATGCTTTTAGAGACTTGTTTGGGCTCATGAGATGAGTAGAAAAACATCAAAAATTTCAGTCCTGCATGATTCTACCAAGACATGTGTGTTCATTGAAACGGCTGGTTTTTGATAGTTTGGGCCCTATTGAATAATGAATGTTTTGAATTTTCTCCAAAAGTAAAGTAGTTGCAAACTCATCCTTTTAGAAACTTGTTTGGGCTGTTGAGAGGAGTAAAAAACCATCAAAAATTTCAATCCTGCATGATTCTACCAAGAAATGTGATTCTTCATTCAAAACGCTGGTTTTTGCTATTGGGCTCTATTGAATAATGAATGTTTTGAATTTTCTCCAAAAGTAAAGTAGTTGCAAACTCATGCTTTTAGAGACTTGTTTGGGCTCATGAGAGGAGTAGAAAAACATCAAAAATTTCAGTCCTGCATGATTCTACCAAGAAATGTGTGTTCATTCAAACCGCTGGTTTTTGATAGTTTGGGCCCTATTGAATAATGAATGTTTTGAATTTTCTCCAAAAGTAAAGTAGTTGCAAACTCATGCTTTTAGAGACTTGTTTGGGCTCATGAGAGGAGTAGAAAAACATCAAAAATTTCAGTCCTGCATGATTCTACCAAGAAATGTGTGTTCATTGAAACCGCTGGTTTTTGATAGTTTGGGCCCTATTGAATAATGAATGTTTTGAATTTTCTCCAAAAGTAAAGTAGTTGCAAACTCATCCTTTTAGAAACTTGTTTGGGCTGTTGAGAGGAGTAAAAAACCATCAAAAATTTCAATCCTGCATGATTCTACCAAGAAATGTGATTCTTCATTCAAAACGCTGGTTTTTGCTATTGGGCTCTATTGAATAATGAATGTTTTGAATTTTCTCCAAAAGTAAAGTAGTTGCAAACTCATGCTTTTAGAGACTTGTTTGGGCTCATGAGAGGAGTAGAAAAACATCAAAAATTTCAGTCCTGCATGATTCTACCAAGAAATGTGTGTTCATTGAAACCGCTGGTTTTTGATAGTTTGGGCCCTATTGAATAATGAATGTTTTGAATTTTCTCCAAAAGTAAAGTAGTTGCAAACTCATCCTTTTAGAAACTTGTTTGGGCTGTTGAGAGGAGTAAAAAACCATCAAAAATTTCAATCCTGCATGATTCTACCAAGAAATGTGATTCTTCATTCAAAACGCTGGTTTTTTGCTATTGGGCTCTATTGAATAATGAATGTTTTGAATATTCTCCAAAAGTAAAGTAGTTGCAAACTCATGCTTTTAGAGACTTGTTTGGGCTCATGAGAGGAGTAGAAAAACATCAAAAATTTCAGTCCTGCATGATTCTACCAAGAAATGTGTGTTCATTGAAACCGCTGGTTTTTGATAGTTTGGGCCCTATTGAATAATGAATGTTTTGAATTTTCTCCAAAAGTAAAGTAGTTGCAAACTCATCCTTTTAGAAACTTGTTTGGGCTGTTGAGAGGAGTAAAAAACCATCAAAAATTTCAATCCTGCATGATTCTACCAAGAAATGTGATTCTTCATTCAAAACGCTGGTTTTTGCTATTGGGCTCTATTGAATAATGAATGTTTTGAATTTTCTCCAAAAGTAAAGTAGTTGCAAACTCATGCTTTTAGAGACTTGTTTGGGCTCATGAGAGGAGTAGAAAAATATCAAAAATTTCAGTCCTGCATGATTCTACCAAGAAATGTGTGTTCATTGAAACCGCTGGTTTTTGATAGTTTGGGCCCTATTGAATAATGAATGTTTTGAATTTTCTCCAAAAGTAAAGTAGTTGCAAACTCATCCTTTTAGAAACTTGTTTGGGCTGTTGAGAGGAGTAAAAAACCATCAAAAATTTCAATCCTGCATGATTTTACCAAGAAATGTGATTCTTCATTCAAAACCTGATTTTTGCTATTGGGCTCTATTGAATAGTGAATGTTTTGAATTTTCTCCAAAAGTAAAGTAGTTGCAAACTCATGCTTTTAGAGACTTGTTTGGGCTCATGAGAGGAGTAGAAAAACATCAAAAATTTCAGTCCTGCATGATTCTACCAAGAAATGTGTTCATTCAAACCACTGGTTTTTGATAGTTTGGGCCCTATTGAATAATGAATGTTTTGAATTTTCTCCAAAAGTAAAGTAGTTGCAAACTCATCCTTTTAGAAACTTGTTTGGGCTGTTGAGAGGAGTAAAAAACCATCAAAAATTTCAATCCTGCATGATTCTACCAAGAAATGTGATTCTTCATTCAAAACGCTGGTTTTTGCTATTGGGCTCTATTGAATAATGAATGTTTTGAATTTTCTCCAAAAGTAAAGTAGTTGCAAACTCATGCTTTTAGAGACTTGTTTGGGCTCATGAGAGGAGTAGAAAAACATCAAAAATTTCAGTCCTGCATGATTCTACCAAGAAATGTGTGTTCATTGAAACCGCTGGTTTTTGATAGTTTGGGCCCTATTGAATAATGAATGTTTTGAATTTTCTCCAAAAGTAAAGTAGTTGCAAACTCATCCTTTTAGAAACTTGTTTGGGCTGTTGAGAGGAGTAAAAAACCATCAAAAATTTCAATCCTGCATGATTTTACCAAGAAATGTGATTCTTCATTCAAAACCTGATTTTTGCTATTGGGCTCTATTGAATAGTGAATGTTTTGAATTTTCTCCAAAAGTAAAGTAGTTGCAAACTCATGCTTTTAGAGACTAGTTTGGGCTCATGAGAGGAGTAGAAAAACATCAAAAATTTCAGTCCTGCATGATTCTACCAAGAAATGTGTGTTCATTGAAACCGCTGGTTTTTGATAGTTTGGGCCCTATTGAATAATGAATGTTTTGAATTTTCTCCAAAAGTAAAGTAGTTGCAAACTCATCCTTTTAGAAACTTGTTTGGGCTGTTGAGAGGAGTAAAAAACCATCAAAAATTTCAATCCTGCATGATTTTACCAAGAAATGTGATTCTTCATTCAAAACCTGATTTTTGCTATTGGGCTCTATTGAATAGTGAATGTTTTGAATTTTCTCCAAAAGTAAAGTAGTTGCAAACTCATGCTTTTAGAGACTTGTTTGGGCTCATGAGATGAGTAGAAAAACATCAAAAATTTCAGTCCTGCATGATTCTACCAAGACATGTGTGTTCATTGAAACGGCTGGTTTTTGATAGTTTGGGCCCTATTGAATAATGAATGTTTTGAATTTTCTCCAAAAGTAAAGTAGTTGCAAACTCATCCTTTTAGAAACTTGTTTGGGCTGTTGAGAGGAGTAAAAAACCATCAAAAATTTCAATCCTGCATGATTCTGCCAAGAAATGTGATTCTTCATTCAAAACGCTGGTTTTTGTTATTGGGCTCTATTGAATAATGAATGTTTTGAATTTTCTCCAAAAGTAAAGTAGTTGCAAACTCATGCTTTTAGAGACTTGTTTGGGCTCATGAGAGGAGTAGAAAAACATCAAAAATTTCAGTCCTGCATGATTCTACCAAGAAATGTGTGTTCATTCAAACCGCTGGTTTTTGATAGTTTGGGCCCTATTGAATAATGAATGTTTTGAATTTTCTCCAAAAGTAAAGTAGTTGCAAACTCATGCTTTTAGAGACTTGTTTGGGCTCATGAGATGAGTAGAAAAACATCAAAAATTTCAGTCCTGCATGATTCTACCAAGAAATGTGTGTTCATTGAAACCGCTGGTTTTTGATAGTTTGGGCCCTATTGAATAATGAATGTTTTGAATTTTCTTCAAAAGTAAAGTAGTTGCAAACTCATCCTTTTAGAAACTTGTTTGGGCTGTTGAGAGGAGTAAAAAACCATCAAAAATTTCAATCCTGCATGATTCTACCAAGAAATGTGATTCTTCATTCAAAACGCTGGTTTTTGCTATTGGGCTCTATTGAATAATGAATGTTTTGAATTTTCTCCAAAAGTAAAGTAGTTGCAAACTCATGCTTTTAGAGACTTGTTTGGGCTCATGAGAGGAGTAGAAAAACATCAAAAATTTCAGTCCTGCATGATTCTACCAAGAAATGTGTGTTCATTGAAACCGCTGGTTTTTGATAGTTTGGGCCCTATTGAATAATGAATGTTTTGAATTTTCTCCAAAAGTAAAGTAGTTGCAAACTCATCCTTTTAGAAACTTGTTTGGGCTGTTGAGAGGAGTAAAAAACCATCAAAAATTTCAATCCTGCATGATTCTACCAAGAAATGTGATTCTTCATTCAAAACGCTGGTTTTTGCTATTGGGCTCTATTGAATAATGAATGTTTTGAATTTTCTCCAAAAGTAAAGTAGTTGCAAACTCATGCTTTTAGAGATTTGTTTGGGCTCATGAGAGGAGTAGAAAAACATCAAAAATTTCAGTCCTGCATGATTCTACCAAGAAATGTGTGTTCATTGAAACCGCTGGTTTTTGATAGTTTGGGCCCTATTGAATAATGAATGTTTTACATTTTCTCCAAAAGTAAAGTAGTTGCAAACTCATCCTTTTAGAAACTTGTTTGGGCTGTTGAGAGGAGTAAAAAACCATCAAAAATTTCAATCCTGCATGATTCTACCAAGAAATGTGATTCTTCATTCAAAACGCTGGTTTTTGCTTTTGGGCTCTATTGAATAATGAATGTTTTGAATTTTCTCCAAAAGTAAAGTAGTTGCAAACTCATGCTTTTAGAGACTTGTTTGGGCTCATGAGAGGAGTAGAAAAACATCAAAAATTTCAGTCCTGCATGATTCTACCAAGAAATGTGTGTTCATTCAAACCGCTGGTTTTTGATAGTTTGGGCCCTATTGAATAATGAATGTTTTGAATTTTCTCCAAAAGTAAAGTAGTTGCAAACTCATGCTTTTAGAGACTTGTTTGGGCTCATGAGAGGAGTAGAAAAACATCAAAAATTTCAGTCCTGCATGATTCTACCAAGAAATGTGTGTTCATTGAAACCGCTGGTTTTTGATAGTTTGGGCCCTATTGAATAATGAATGTTTTGAATTTTCTTCAAAAGTAAAGTAGTTGCAAACTCATCCTTTTAGAAACTTGTTTGGGCTGTTGAGAGGAGTAAAAAACCATCAAAAATTTCAATCCTGCATGATTCTACCAAGAAATGTGATTCTTCATTCAAAACGCTGGTTTTTGCTATTGGGCTCTATTGAATAATGAATGTTTTGAATTTTCTCCAAAAGTAAAGTAGTTGCAAACTCATGCTTTTAGAGACTTGTTTGGGCTCATGAGAGGAGTAGAAAAACATCAAAAATTTCAGTCCTGCATGATTCTACCAAGAAATGTGTTCATTCAAACCGCTGGTTTTTGATAGTTTGGGCCCTATTGAATAATGAATGTTTTGAATTTTCTCCAAAAGTAAAGTAGTTGCAAACTCATCCTTTTAGAAACTTGTTTGGGCTGTTGAGAGGAGTAAAAAACCATCAAAAATTTCAATCCTGCATGATTCTACCAAGAAATGTGATTCTTCATTCAAAACGCTGGTTTTTGCTATTGGGCTCTATTGAATAATGAATGTTTTGAATTTTCTCCAAAAGTAAAGTAGTTGCAAACTCATGCTTTTAGAGACTTGTTTGGGCTCATGAGAGGAGTAGAAAAACATCAAAAATTTCAGTCCTGCATGATTCTACCAAAAAATGTGTGTTCATTGAAACCGCTGGTTTTTGATAGTTTGGGCCCTATTGAATAATGAATGTTTTGAATTTTCTCCAAAAGTAAAGTAGTTGCAAACTCATCCTTTTAGAAACTTGTTTGGGCTGTTGAGAGGAGTAAAAAACCATCAAAAATTTCAATCCTGCATGATTCTACCAAGAAATGTGATTCTTCATTCAAAACGCTGGTTTTTGCTTTTGGGCTCTATTGAATAATGAATGTTTTGAATTTTCTCCAAAAGTAAAGTAGTTGCAAACTCATGCTTTTAGAGACTTGTTTGGGCTCATGAGAGGAGTAGAAAAACATCAAAAATTTCAGTCCTGCATGATTCTACCAAGAAATGTGTGTTCATTCAAACCGCTGGTTTTTGATAGTTTGGGCCCTATTGAATAATGAATGTTTTGAATTTTCTCCAAAAGTAAAGTAGTTGCAAACTCATGCTTTTAGAGACTTGTTTGGGCTCATGAGAGGAGTAGAAAAACATCAAAAATTTCAGTCCTGCATGATTCTACCAAGAAATGTGTGTTCATTGAAACCGCTGGTTTTTGATAGTTTGGGCCCTATTGAATAATGAATGTTTTGAATTTTCTCCAAAAGTAAAGTAGTTGCAAACTCATCCTTTTAGAAACTTGTTTGGGCTGTTGAGAGGAGTAAAAAACCATCAAAAATTTCAATCCTGCATGATTTTACCAAGAAATGTGATTCTTCATTCAAAACCTGATTTTTGCTATTGGGCTCTATTGAATAGTGAATGTTTTGAATTTTCTCCAAAAGTAAAGTAGTTGCAAACTCATGCTTTTAGAGACTTGTTTGGGCTCATGAGATGAGTAGAAAAACATCAAAAATTTCAGTCCTGCATGATTCTACCAAGAAATGTGTGTTCATTGAAACCGCTGGTTTTTGATAGTTTGGGCCCTATTGAATAATGAATGTTTTGAATTTTCTTCAAAAGTAAAGTAGTTGCAAACTCATCCTTTTAGAAACTTGTTTGGGCTGTTGAGAGGAGTAAAAAACCATCAAAAATTTCAATCCTGCATGATTCTACCAAGAAATGTGATTCTTCATTCAAAACGCTGGTTTTTGCTATTGGGCTCTATTGAATAATGAATGTTTTGAATTTTCTCCAAAAGTAAAGTAGTTGCAAACTCATGCTTTTAGAGATTTGTTTGGGCTCATGAGAGGAGTAGAAAAACATCAAAAATTTCAGTCCTGCATGATTCTACCAAGAAATGTGTGTTCATTGAAACCGCTGGTTTTTGATAGTTTGGGCCCTATTGAATAATGAATGTTTTAAATTTTCTCCAAAAGTAAAGTAGTTGCAAACTCATCCTTTTAGAAACTTGTTTGGGCTGTTGAGAGGAGTAAAAAACCATCAAAAATTTCAATCCTGCATGATTTTACCATGAAATGTGATTCTTCATTCAAAACCTGATTTTTGCTATTGGGCTCTATTGAATAGTGAATGTTTTGAATTTTCTCCAAAAGTAAAGTAGTTGCAAACTCATGCTTTTAGAGACTTGTTTGGGCTCATGAGAGGAGTAGAAAAACATCAAAAATTTCAGTCCTGCATGATTCTACCAAGAAATGTGTGTTCATTCAAACCGCTGGTTTTTGATAGTTTGGGCCCTATTGAATAATGAATGTTTTGAATTTTCTCCAAAAGTAAAGTAGTTGCAAACTCATGCTTTTAAAGACTTGTTTGGGCTCATGAGAGGAGTAGAAAAACATCAAAAATTTCAGTCCTGCATGATTCTACCAAGAAATGTGTGTTCATTGAAACCGCTGGTTTTTGATAGTTTGGGCCCTATTGAATAATGAATGTTTTGAATTTTCTCCAAAAGTAAAGTAGTTGCAAACTCATCCTTTTAGAAACTTGTTTGGGCTGTTGAGAGGAGTAAAAAACCATCAAAAATTTCAATCCTGCATGATTCTACCAAGAAATGTGATTCTTCATTCAAAACGCTGGTTTTTGCTATTGGGCTCTATTGAATAATGAATGTTTTGAATTTTCTCCAAAAGTAAAGTAGTTGCAAACTCATGCTTTTAGAGACTTGTTTGGGCTCATGAGAGGAGTAGAAAAACATCAAAAATTTCAGTCCTGCATGATTCTACCAAGAAATGTGTGTTCATTGAAACCGCTGGTTTTTGATAGTTTGGGCCCTATTGAATAATGAATGTTTTGAATTTTCTCCAAAAGTAAAGTAGTTGCAAACTCATCCTTTTAGAAACTTGTTTGGGCTGTTGAGAGGAGTAAAAAACCATCAAAAATTTCAATCCTGCATGATTTTACCAAGAAATGTGATTCTTCATTCAAAACCTGATTTTTGCTATTGGGCTCTATTGAATAGTGAATGTTTTGAATTTTCTTTAACAATAATTTTTATTAGAATTTTCAGAGTTGTAGTAAAAAAAATATGAATACGTCACAATATGATGACATTTCAATAGTATATCAACATTGAGAATAAATGTAGTAAACATTAAACAAATAGTACCAGAAAGAGACAATAAAAAAAAGAAAGGTAAATTTAGGCACTTGACTATGTGAAATATTGGCACATCATAAACCATAAGAAATAAAATATGAGTTCAGGATATGAAATCTTTTTCTATTTTAGACTTTAGTTCCATCCATTTATACCATCTGTTATCAAATATTTTAATTAAGCCTTTATTAATATAGTGAATTTTCTCGTAGACACAATGTTTGTCTACCAGTAAGATAAGGGTGACAATGTCTGGAGGTTGCTTCCTGTTCCAACCCTTCGCTACAAGGAAGGCTGCAGACATAAGGATATGAGCCACCAGAAATTTATTTCTTTTAAATCTATGTATGTCTATTAGTAACAAGGCTAGAGCAGGTTGTGGTTGAATACACCAATTGCATATGAGTGAAAGTAAATCGAACACCCTGGACCAGTACAACTTCAGCACAGGGCATCCCCAAAAAACATGTAATAAATCTGCCTGAGATCCACAGTTACGCCAACACATTCCAGAACCCCCTCCTCCAAAATGTTTCAATCTATTTGGGGTAAGGTAATATCTATGAATTAATTTGTAATGTGTTTCTAATATATTCATACATCTTGTGGATTTGATTGCAATTTTAAGAGAGGAGATCCACTGGGGACCATATATCTGTCTCTGTAATGTAGTTTCCCATTTTTCAAAGCATCCTTCATTGGTGAAGGTGTCTTTGTTGGTCAGGCTATTATATAAGGGTCTAAGATAACTCTTATGTCTAGATGACATATTAAATAGAAAATTGTTAATAGTAAGGTCAATTGGAACCACTCTAAAAAGATATTTCTTATATTTGTTGTATTCTTCCTTGAGTAGGAGATATGTCATATACTCCGAATTGGGAACCCCAAATCTGTTCTTTAATAACTCAAAGGGTATGACTCTGTTATTGTCTATCAAGTCATCTACAAAGGTGATCGGAAATTTGGTCCAGTTATCAAATATAGGTCTTAGAGAAGTCCTGACAGGAGACAGATAAGGGAGTCTCAACCTCTCGAGTGAAAAAGAGGAAGAGCTAGTCTTTCTTTTGCATACATACGACCAGCACAACATAGAGGCCTTAAGTATGGGATTATCTATTTTCATAATTTCCCTTCTATGTAGAAGGAAGTAGGTTATAAATAAAACTGGTTCCCTATTGGGCATCATATCTCTTTCAATGTTTGGCCACCCCAGGTCTGTCTGTTCCACAAACCAGCCTTTTGTCAGTTCAGTCATAGTGGCATAATAATATGCCTCAAGATCTGGTATGGCCACCCCCCCCCTTCTCCTTGGATTTAAGTAGAGTGCGTTTTTTCACTCTCGGTTTCCCATTGCTCCAAATAAATTTATTCATCTGGTGTGTTAGTTTTTGTATATACTGTGTAGATATAGGCAGAGGGACGTTCCTGTATAAAAATAGGACTTTGGGTAGGCAGAACATCTTGTATAGCACTATTCTGCCCATCCATGTGGCTGGGGTCTTCGACAGTTCCCTCAACTTAATGTCGAGAGACTGTAGAAGATGATCCATGTTTACCTCACTCATATGCATAGGGTTACCTGTGAGCCAAATTCCTAAGTACGGTATCCTGGTACAGTCCCAATTAAAGGGATACTTGTCTCTTAAATGTTGTTTCGTAGAGGCTGAAAGGAAAAGTGATAGAACATTAGTCTTTTTTACATTTAATTTATAGTATGAAACTGAGCCAAATAAATTTATGATATCCCATATCTTTTCCAGGGAATCAATTGGATTTGTGAGTGTGAGTATGATGTCATCTGCATAGAGGTTAATCTTATGCTCTGAATCTTTCAATTGTACACCGTGTACTTCACCAGAATCCCTTATCATTTGAGCCAGGGGTTCCAGGCTCAGGATAAAAATTATTGGGGATAGAGGACATCCCTGTCTTGTCCCATTAGTTATAAAAAATGTATCTGACATCGTGTTGTTGACCAGCACAGAGGCAGATGGCCGAGAGTATAAAGCTCGAATACTTTTCATCATCTCCCCACCAAAACCCATTTTCTCCAAAACTGTAAAGGCATAGGCCCAATTGATTCGGTCAAAGGCCTTTTCAGCGTCAAGAGCCACAAACAAACTGGAAATCCTATTTTTGTAGCATGAATATAAGTGATGCAGGACACTTCTAGAACTGTCTGAAGTTTGTCTAGATTTTACAAAACCGACTTGATCGGGATGTATAAGGAATGGAACAACGTCCTGTAATCTTTCTGCTAATATTTTTGCGTATATCTTGATATCCACATTTAGGAGAGAAATAGGCCTATAATTTTCGATTTTGGTCGAATCTTTATCTGGTTTGGGAATCACCACTATTGTGGCTCTCAGCATATCTGTGCTGCACTTTCCTTCTGATTTAATAAAATTCAGGGCATTAGTTAAGTGTGGGATGAGTTCCTTTGTAAATTCTTTATAATACTCTATAGGAAAGCCATCTGGACCTGGAGCTTTGTCATTTTTAAGATTATTCATCGCAAAAGAGACCTCACCCTCAGTAAAGGGTGCATCAAGTGACTCCTTCTGCTTTAGAGACAAAGATCCCAGCTTTACTTTTTCCAAAAAATTATTTATCATCTCTGGTGAAGGAGAGGGATGAGCTCCATTGTTTCCTATGTTATATAATTTAGAATAGTAGCTCTCAAAGGCTAGGGCTATCTCTTTGGGTTTTTCTATAGTTTTTGAGCTTTGGGTTATTTTTTTGATTGGATGTTTTTTATTTATGGGTTTAAACCTATTCGCCATATTTTTGGAGAACTTATTATTATTAACATAAAACCCTGCCCTATTAAATAAAGTCTTTTTCTCATATAAGTTGATGAGGAGATTCCTAAGTTCCAATCTAAGGGAGTACAATTCATTATATTTGGCAAAATTTTTGTCTGCTTTAGCTTGGGATTCTAATTTTTGGATCTGTTCTAACAACATCCTCTGTTGGCTCTCTCTTGCCCTTTTTTGTCTCGAAGCAACTTGGATCAGATGACCCCTAATGACACATTTGTGTGCTAGCCACAATGTTTCAGGTGTAATTTCTTGGGAACAGTTCTCTTTGAAGTAGTTCATTAAGACATTCTTTGCTAATGATATGTTTTCTGGGGAGTCAACAGTGAATTTACTGTATCTCCAATTGTATTGTTTTGGGATCATGGAGGAAGTATGTAAGGTCAGTAGGATTGGGGCATGGTCTGACCATGTAATAGGACCAGTCTGGAAGTCTATGTATGAGTCTAGTAGCGAGAAGCTAGTGAACACATGATCAATCCTAGTGTAAGACTTGTTGTGTGGACAAAATCTTGTGTATTCTTTTGAGGTAGAATTCAATATCTTACAGCTGTCATGCAAATTGGAATCTCCCAACCATCTTCCCAGATTCACGCTTCTATAGTATGGGGCATCAGATGAGCAATCAGTACTTGGGTCAACTATACAATTAAAATCTCCTCCCCAGATTATGTGACCTCTACTAAAATTGGACAATTTCTTCTTGACCTTATTTAGAAAATTAATTTGCCGGACATTAGGGGTATATACGTTTACCACTGTATATTCCACACCCTCCAAAGTAAAATTAATAGCAAGTTGTCTACCATTGCTGTCCCTATATATGTCTGAGACCACTATTGGCAAATCTTTGTGGAAGGCGATGGCCACCCCAGCTTTTTTCTTTCCCTCAGTATTAGAAAAGAAAATCTGAGGGAAGTCTTTATTTTTGAGTCTTGTGTTATCAATTTCTAGAAGGTGTGTTTCTTGTATCATTGCTATGTTGGCCTTCAATTTTTTAATCTCCTTCCACAAAGCAAATCTCTTGAATGGGCTATTGAGCCCATTTACATTAAATGACAGTACCCTCAATTCCATGATGTGTCAGGAAGGAAAAAAAGCATTAGATGATTCATTAAAACAGAACATTTCACCCGAAAATATATCCAAAAGACAGTGGGTTTCCTTAGTGATTTTTTGTTAGTGCCTGGTGTGCCTGTAAACAAAAACATGTTACAACCTAGAACAGAACAAAACTTATAAACTAGACAAATTTAGATTTCTCAAAAGAAATGGTACCGAGAGAATGTCTCTCAGTTATCACGTGGGGAGTGAAAAAGAGAAAGTTCAGGCCTAAAGCCAGGGTCAGTACCCACCAAGTCTATTTTCTTTTCTTTTGCGTATTCCAGGACTGGGAAAGGCGTCTTTGCTGCTGCAAGGGGATATTCCTTTCTTGATTGTAGAATGATGATGATGGTGGAGTCTCCAGTGGAGGGATACCTAAATCTTGGAAAAAACTATTACAGTTATCAATATTAGACAAGGCAAAAGTGGTATTCTCTTTCATGACTAGAATTTTTGTAGGGAAACCCCATCTGTATAAAATCTTGTGTTTCCTCAGATGTGTAGTGATTGGAAAGAAGTCTCTCCTTTTCTGTAGGGTAGCTTTTGAGAAGTCTGCAAAAATCTTGATATCCTCGTATGGCCTTGGTAATATGGGTGATTGCTTACTTCTCCTCAGAATGTCCTCCTTTGTCAGGAAATAATGAAAATATGCAATGACATCTCTTGGGGCTCTGTCTGGGGCATATTTGGACTTGGGGAGTCTGTGCATACGTTCCATCAATAGGTCCCCTTTAGAGGCCCCTGGAAGTATTGTATGGAGCATCTTTTGCACATATGCATTAAGGTCTCTGTCTTTGACATTTTCAGGTATTCCCCTGAATTTAAGGTTGTTTCTTCTACTTCTGTCTTCTTGCTCTATCAACCTTGATTTCAAGAAGACAACCTCTTTTTCTAGGGCATAGTGTTCATCTATCAAATTATTATGGGATTTAACCAATTCTTCCATTTTAGATTCAAGATGGTCCACTCTCTGGCCCAGACCGTCTATGTTATTTTGGAGATTCGTATTATAGCCCTCCAGTTGTTTCTGAAATGTCTTTGTTAGAAGGCATAGCATGTTTTTAATAAATATTTCTGAGGCTGTATTACTGGTAGCCTCCACCTCTGTTAAAACGTGCAAGATGTTCTCCGGTATGGGATTATCAGAAGGACAGGAGTCCTCAGATTGTAATTCCTGTTGCATCTCAGCTGAGCTGCTGCTAAATCTGCGTTTAGTCACTGAGGAAGGAGACATTTCCCTCTGTAATGGTGTTAGAGGAGTATCTGACACATTGGAGATGTCAGGACAGGATGAGGAACCCCTTAATACATTTGTCTCCTCCATATCAGCGGTCAGCGGTGCTGCTGCACCATAATTCACATGCTGCGCTGTATTTTTGCTTAAGTTACGCAAATTGCGTATCTGTTGCGTAGTCTCGCTTGTCCCCCGGTCACTCTCGCGAGATCTCGCTCCTTTCACCTCAGCGCTACTTTTAATGTGTAAATTAGCGCTTTTATTAGCCTGCAGAGCGGCGGTTTTAGCTGGGGCAGGGGTAGACTTACCCCCTGACTTGAATGCTGCATGCTTCAGCCGCTGTGGCGTCATTTGCCGCTGTGTACCGCTCAGGCTGGGGCTGCAGGCTGTGGCTGCTGCTGTGAGGCGGGCGCCATCTTGGCTCCTCAGCATGAGGGGAGAGCGCTCTGTTTTCTTTCCTTTTTCTGCTTTGTTACTAAGCAGATCCATAGTGTGGGGGCACCGCTGGTGTCTATGGAGGTTCCCACAAGTTTTCAGCCAGTCCTGGCTTGTAAATCGCTTATTAATAGCGCTTGGTAGGCTGCCCTGTGGAGGAGCTCAGAGCTCAGGCTTCCATTCAGCTCAGACGCTGGCCACGCCCCCCAATGTTTTGAATTTTCTCCAAAAGTAAAGTAGTTGCAAACTCATGCTTTTAGAGACTTGTTTGGGCTCATGAGATGAGTAGAAAAACATCAAAAATTTCAGTCCTGCATGATTCTACCAAGAAATGTGTGTTCATTGAAACCGCTGGTTTTTGATAGTTTGGGCCCTATTGAATAATGAATGTTTTGAATTTTCTCCAAAAGTAAAGTAGTTGCAAACTCATCCTTTTAGAAACTTGTTTGGGCTGTAGAGAGGAGTAAAAAAAACATCAAAAATTTCAATCCTGCATGATTCTACCAAGAAATGTGATTCTTCATTCAAAACGCTGGTTTTTGCTATTGGGCTCTATTGAATAATGAATGTTTTGAATTTTCTCCAAAAGTAAAGTAGTTGCAAACTCATGCTTTTAGAGACTTGTTTGGGCTCATGAGAGGAGTAGAAAAACATCAAAAATTTCAGTCCTGCATGATTCTACCAAGAAATGTGTGTTCATTCAAACCGCTGGTTTTTGATAGTTTGGGCCCTATTGAATAATGAATGTTTTGAATTTTCTCCAAAAGTAAAGTAGTTGCAAACTCATGCTTTTAGAGACTTGTTTGGGCTCATGAGAGGAGTAGAAAAACATCAAAAATTTCAGTCCTGCATGATTCTACCAAGAAATGTGTGTTCATTGAAACCGCTGTTTTTTGATAGTTTGGGCCCTAGTGAATAATGAATGTTTTGAATTTTCTTCAAAAGTAAAGTAGTTGCAAACTCATCCTGTTAGAAACTTGTTTGGGCTGTTGAGAGGAGTAAAAAACCATCAAAAATTTCAATCCTGCATGATTCTACCAAGAAATGTGATTCTTCATTCAAAACGCTGGTTTTTGCTATTGGGCTCTATTGAATAATGAATGTTTTGAATTTTCTCCAAAAGTAAAGCAGTTGCAAACTCATGCTTTTAGAGACTTGTTTGGGCTCATGAGAGGAGTAGAAAAACATCAAAAATTTCAGTCCTGCATGATTCTACCAAGAAATGTGTGTTCATTCAAACCGCTGGTTTTTGATAGTTTGGGCCCTATTGAATAATGAATGTTTTGAATTTTCTCCAAAAGTAAAGTAGTTGCAAACTCATGCTTTTAAAGACTTGTTTGGGCTCATGAGAGTAGTAGAAAAACATCAAAAATTTCAGTCCTGCATGATTCTACCAAGAAATGTGTGTTCATTGAAACCGCTGGTTTTTGATAGTTTGGGCCCTATTGAATAATGAATGTTTTGAATTTTCTCCAAAAGTAAAGTAGTTGCAAACTCATCCTTTTAGAAACTTGTTTGGGCTGTTGAGAGGAGTAAAAAACCATCAAAAATTTCAATCCTGCATGATTCTACCAAGAAATGTGATTCTTCATTCAAAACGCTGGTTTTTGCTATTGGGCTCTATTGAATAATGAATGTTTTGAATTTTCTCCAAAAGTAAAGTAGTTGCAAACTCATGCTTTTATAGACTTGTTTGGGCTCATGAGAGGAGTAGAAAAACATCAAAAATTTCAGTCCTGCATGATTCTACCAAGAAATGTGTGTTCATTGAAACCGCTGGTTTTTGATAGTTTGGGCCCTATTGAATAATGAATGTTTTGAATTTTCTCCAAAAGTAAAGTAGTTGCAAACTCATCCTTTTAGAAACTTGTTTGGGCTGTTGAGAGGAGTAAAAAACCATCAAAAATTTCAATCCTGCATGATTCTACCAAGAAATGTGATTCTTCATTCAAAACGCTGGTTTTTGCTATTGGGCTCTATTGAATAATGAATGTTTTGAATTTTCTCCAAAAGTAAAGTAGTTGCAAACTCATGCTTTTAGAGACTTGTTTGGGCTCATGAGAGGAGTAGAAAAACATCAAAAATTTCAGTCCTGCATGATTCTACCAAGAAATGTGTGTTCATTGAAACCGCTGGTTTTTGATAGTTTGGGCCCTATTGAATAATGAATGTTTTGAATTTTCTCCAAAAGTAAAGTAGTTGCAAACTCATCCTTTTAGAAACTTGTTTGGGCTGTTGAGAGGAGTAAAAAACCATCAAAAATTTCAATCCTGCATGATTCTACCAAGAAATGTGATTCTTCATTCAAAACGCTGGTTTTTGCTATTGGGCTCTATTGAATAATGAATGTTTTGAATTTTCTCCAAAAGTAAAGTAGTTGCAAACTCATGCTTTTAGAGACTTGTTTGGGCTCATGAGAGGAGTAGAAAAACATCAAAAATTTCAGTCCTGCATGATTCTACCAAGAAATGTGTGTTCATTGAAACCGCTGGTTTTTGATAGTTTGGGCCCTATTGAATAATGAATGTTTTGAATTTTCTCCAAAAGTAAAGTAGTTGCAAACTCATCCTTTTAGAAACTTGTTTGGGCTGTTGAGAGGAGTAAAAAACCATCAAAAATTTCAATCCTGCATGATTCTACCAAGAAATGTGATTCTTCATTCAAAACGCTGGTTTTTGCTATTGGGCTCTATTGAATAATGAATGTTTTGAATTCTCTCCAGAAGTAAAGTAGTTGCAAACTCATGCTTTTAGAGACTTGTTTGGGCTCATGAGAGGAGTAGAAAAACATCAAAAATTTCAGTCCTGCATGATTCTACCAAGAAATGTGTGTTCATTGAAACCGCTGGTTTTTGATAGTTTGGGCCCTATTGAATAATGAATGTTTTGAATTTTCTCCAAAAGTAAAGTAGTTGCAAACTCATCCTTTTAGAAACTTGTTTGGGCTGTTGAGAGGAGTAAAAAACCATCAAAAATTTCAATCCTGCATGATTCTACCAAGAAATGTGATTCTTCATTCAAAACGCTGGTTTTTGCTATTGGGCTCTATTGAATAATGAATGTTTTGAATTTTCTCCAAAAGTAAAGTAGTTGCAAACTCATGCTTTTAGAGACTTGTTTGGGCTCATGAGAGGAGTAGAAAAACATCAAAAATTTCAGTCCTGCATGATTCTACCAAGAAATGTGTGTTCATTGAAACCGCTGGTTTTTGATAGTTTGGGCCCTATTGAATAATGAATGTTTTGAATTTTCTCCAAAAGTAAAGTAGTTGCAAACTCATCCTTTTAGAAACTTGTTTGGGCTGTTGAGAGGAGTAAAAAACCATCAAAAATTTCAATCCTGCATGATTCTACCAAGAAATGTGATTCTTCATTCAAAACGCTGGTTTTTGCTTTTGGGCTCTATTGAATAATGAATGTTTTGAATTTTCTCCAAAAGTAAAGTAGTTGCAAACTCATGCTTTTAGAGACTTGTTTGGGCTCATGAGAGGAGTAGAAAAACATCAAAAATTTCAGTCCTGCATGATTCTACCAAGAAATGTGTGTTCATTCAAACCGCTGGTTTTTGATAGTTTGGGCCCTATTGAATAATGAATGTTTTGAATTTTCTCCAAAAGTAAAGTAGTTGCAAACTCATGCTTTTAGAGACTTGTTTGGGCTCATGAGAGGAGTAGAAAAACATCAAAAATTTCAGTCCTGCATGATTCTACCAAGAAATGTGTGTTCATTGAAACCGCTGGTTTTTGATAGTTTGGGCCCTATTGAATAATGAATGTTTTGAATTTTCTCCAAAAGTAAAGTAGTTGCAAACTCATCCTTTTAGAAACTTGTTTGGGCTGTTGAGAGGAGTAAAAAACCATCAAAAATTTCAATCCTGCATGATTCTACCAAGAAATGTGATTCTTCATTCAAAACGCTGGTTTTTGCTATTGGGCTCTATTGAATAATGAATGTTTTGAATTTTCTCCAAAAGTAAAGTAGTTGCAAACTCATGCTTTTAGAGATTTGTTTGGGCTCATGAGAGGAGTAGAAAAACATCAAAAATTTCAGTCCTGCATGATTCTACCAAGAAATGTGTGTTCATTGAAACCGCTGGTTTTTGATAGTTTGGGCCCTATTGAATAATGAATGTTTTAAATTTTCTCCAAAAGTAAAGTAGTTGCAAACTCATCCTTTTAGAAACTTGTTTGGGCTGTTGAGAGGAGTAAAAAACCATCAAAAATTTCAATCCTGCATGATTTTACCATGAAATGTGATTCTTCATTCAAAACCTGATTTTTGCTATTGGGCTCTATTGAATAGTGAATGTTTTGAATTTTCTCCAAAAGTAAAGTAGTTGCAAACTCATGCTTTTAGAGACTTGTTTGGGCTCATGAGAGGAGTAGAAAAACATCAAAAATTTCAGTCCTGCATGATTCTACCAAGAAATGTGTGTTCATTCAAACCGCTGGTTTTTGATAGTTTGGGCCCTATTGAATAATGAATGTTTTGAATTTTCTCCAAAAGTAAAGTAGTTGCAAACTCATGCTTTTAAAGACTTGTTTGGGCTCATGAGAGGAGTAGAAAAACATCAAAAATTTCAGTCCTGCATGATTCTACCAAGAAATGTGTGTTCATTGAAACCGCTGGTTTTTGATAGTTTGGGCCCTATTGAATAATGAATGTTTTGAATTTTCTCCAAAAGTAAAGTAGTTGCAAACTCATCCTTTTAGAAACTTGTTTGGGCTGTTGAGAGGAGTAAAAAACCATCAAAAATTTCAATCCTGCATGATTCTACCAAGAAATGTGATTCTTCATTCAAAACGCTGGTTTTTGCTATTGGGCTCTATTGAATAATGAATGTTTTGAATTTTCTCCAAAAGTAAAGTAGTTGCAAACTCATGCTTTTAGAGACTTGTTTGGGCTCATGAGAGGAGTAGAAAAACATCAAAAATTTCAGTCCTGCATGATTCTACCAAGAAATGTGTGTTCATTGAAACCGCTGGTTTTTGATAGTTTGGGCCCTATTGAATAATGAATGTTTTGAATTTTCTCCAAAAGTAAAGTAGTTGCAAACTCATCCTTTTAGAAACTTGTTTGGGCTGTTGAGAGGAGTAAAAAACCATCAAAAATTTCAATCCTGCATGATTCTACCAAGAAATGTGATTCTTCATTCAAAACACTGGTTTTTGCTATTGGGCTCTATTGAATAATGAATGTTTTGAATTTTCTCCAAAAGTAAAGTAGTTGCAAACTCATGCTTTTAGAGACTTGTTTGGGCTCATGAGAGGAGTAGAAAAACATCAAAAATTTCAGTCCTGCATGATTCTACCAAGAAATGTGTGTTCATTGAAACCGCTGGTTTTTGATAGTTTGGGCCCTATTGAATAATGAATGTTTTGAATTTTCTCCAAAAGTAAAGTAGTTGCAAACTCATCCTTTTAGAAACTTGTTTGGGCTGTTGAGAGGAGTAAAAAACCATCAAAAATTTCAATCCTGCATGATTCTACCAAGAAATGTGATTCTTCATTCAAAACGCTGGTTTTTGCTTTTGGGCTCTATTGAATAATGAATGTTTTGAATTTTCTCCAAAATTAAAGTAGTTGCAAACTCATGCTTTTAGAGACTTGTTTGGGCTCATGAGAGGAGTAGAAAAACATCAAAAATTTCAGTCCTGCATGATTCTACCAAGAAATGTGTGTTCATTCAAACCGCTGGTTTTTGATAGTTTGGGCCCTATTGAATAATGAATGTTTTGAATTTTCTCCAAAAGTAAAGTAGTTGCAAACTCATGCTTTTAGAGACTTGTTTGGGCTCATGAGAGGAGTAGAAAAACATCAAAAATTTCAGTCCTGCATGATTCTACCAAGAAATGTGTGTTCATTGAAACCGCTGTTTTTTGATAGTTTGGGCCCTATTGAATAATGAATGTTTTGAATTTTCTTCAAAAGTAAAGTAGTTGCAAACTCATCCTTTTAGAAACTTGTTTGGGCTGTTGAGAGGAGTAAAAAACCATCAAAAATTTCAATCCTGCATGATTCTACCAAGAAATGTGATTCTTCATTCAAAACGCTGGTTTTTGCTATTGGGCTCTATTGAATAATGAATGTTTTGAATTTTCTCCAAAAGTAAAGTAGTTGCAAACTCATGCTTTTAGAGACTTGTTTGGGCTCATGAGAGGAGTAGAAAAACATCAAAAATTTCAGTCCTGCATGATTCTACCAAGAAATGTGTGTTCATTGAAACCGCTGGTTTTTGATAGTTTGGGCCCTATTGAATAATGAATGTTTTGAATTTTCTCCAAAAGTAAAGTAGTTGCAAACTCATCCTTTTAGAAACTTGTTTGGGCTGTTGAGAGGAGTAAAAAACCATCAAAAATTTCAATCCTGCATGATTCTACCAAGAAATGTGATTCTTCATTCAAAACACTGGTTTTTGCTATTGGGCTCTATTGAATAATGAATGTTTTGAATTTTCTCCAAAAGTAAAGTAGTTGCAAACTCATGCTTTTAGAGACTTGTTTGGGCTCATGAGAGGAGTAGAAAAACATCAAAAATTTCAGTCCTGCATGATTCTACCAAGAAATGTGTGTTCATTGAAACCGCTGGTTTTTGATAGTTTGGGCCCTATTGAATAATGAATGTTTTAAATTTTCTCCAAAAGTAAAGTAGTTGCAAACTCATCCTTTTAGAAACTTGTTTGGGCTGTTGAGAGGAGTAAAAAACCATCAAAAATTTCAATCCTGCATGATTTTACCATGAAATGTGATTCTTCATTCAAAACCTGATTTTTGCTATTGGGCTCTATTGAATAGTGAATGTTTTGAATTTTCTCCAAAAGTAAAGTAGTTGCAAACTCATGCTTTTAGAGACTTGTTTGGGCTCATGAGAGGAGTAGAAAAACATCAAAAATTTCAGTCCTGCATGATTCTACCAAGAAATGTGTGTTCATTCAAACCGCTGGTTTTTGATAGTTTGGGCCCTATTGAATAATGAATGTTTTGAATTTTCTCCAAAAGTAAAGTAGTTGCAAACTCATGCTTTTAAAGACTTGTTTGGGCTCATGAGAGGAGTAGAAAAACATCAAAAATTTCAGTCCTGCATGATTCTACCAAGAAATGTGTGTTCATTGAAACCGCTGGTTTTTGATAGTTTGGGCCCTATTGAATAATGAATGTTTTGAATTTTCTCCAAAAGTAAAGTAGTTGCAAACTCAACCTTTTAGAAACTTGTTTGGGCTGTTGAGAGGAGTAAAAAACCATCAAAAATTTCAATCCTGCATGATTCTACCAAGAAATGTGATTCTTCATTCAAAACGCTGGTTTTTGCTATTGGGCTCTATTGAATAATGAATGTTTTGAATTTTCTCCAAAAGTAAAGTAGTTGCAAACTCATGCTTTTAGAGACTTGTTTGGGCTCATGAGAGGAGTAGAAAAACATCAAAAATTTCAGTCCTGCATGATTCTACCAAGAAATGTGTGTTCATTGAAACCGCTGGTTTTTGATAGTTTGGGCCCTATTGAATAATGAATGTTTTGAATTTTCTCCAAAAGTAAAGTAGTTGCAAACTCATCCTTTTAGAAACTTGTTTGGGCTGTTGAGAGGAGTAAAAAACCATCAAAAATTTCAATCCTGCATGATTCTACCAAGAAATGTGATTCTTCATTCAAAACGCTGGTTTTTGCTTTTGGGCTCTATTGAATAATGAATGTTTTGAATTTTCTCCAAAAGTAAAGTAGTTGCAAACTCATGCTTTTAGAGACTTGTTTGGGCTCATGAGAGGAGTAGAAAAACATCAAAAATTTCAGTCCTGCATGATTCTACCAAGAAATGTGTGTTTATTCAAACCGCTGGTTTTTGATAGTTTGGGCCCTATTGAATAATGAATGTTTTGAATTTTCTCCAAAAGTAAAGTAATTGCAAACTCATGCTTTTAGAGACTTGTTTGGGCTCATGAGAGGAGTAGAAAAACATCAAAAATTTCAGTCCTGCATGATTCTACCAAGAAATGTGTGTTCATTGAAACCGCTGGTTTTTGATAGTTTGGGCCCTATTGAATAATGAATGTTTTGAATTTTCTTCAAAAGTAAAGTAGTTGCAAACTCATCCTTTTAGAAACTTGTTTGGGCTGTTGAGAGGAGTAAAAAACCATCAAAAATTTCAATCCTGCATGATTCTACCAAGAAATGTGATTCTTCATTCAAAACGCTGGTTTTTGCTATTGGGCTCTATTGAATAATGAATGTTTTGAATTTTCTCCAAAAGTAAAGTAGTTGCAAACTCATGCTTTTAGAGACTTGTTTGGGCTCATGAGAGGAGTAGAAAAACATCAAAAATTTCAGTCCTGCATGATTCTACCAAGAAATGTGTGTTCATTGAAACCGCTGGTTTTTGATAGTTTGGGCCCTATTGAATAATGAATGTTTTGAATTTTCTCCAAAAGTAAAGTAGTTGCAAACTCATCCTTTTAGAAACTTGTTTGGGCTGTTGAGAGGAGTAAAAAACCATCAAAAATTTCAATCCTGCATGATTCTACCAAGAAATGTGATTCTTCATTCAAAACGCTGGTTTTTGCTATTGGGCTCTATTGAATAATGAATGTTTTGAATTTTCTCCAAAAGTAAAGTAGTTGCAAACTCATGCTTTTAGAGATTTGTTTGGGCTCATGAGAGGAGTAGAAAAACATCAAAAATTTCAGTCCTGCATGATTCTACCAAGAAATGTGTGTTCATTGAAACCGCTGGTTTTTGATAGTTTGGGCCCTATTGAATAATGAATGTTTTAAATTTTCTCCAAAAGTAAAGTAGTTGCAAACTCATCCTTTTAGAAACTTGTTTGGGCTGTTGAGAGGAGTAAAAAACCATCAAAAATTTCAATCCTGCATGATTTTACCATGAAATGTGATTCTTCATTCAAAACCTGATTTTTGCTATTGGGCTCTATTGAATAGTGAATGTTTTGAATTTTCTCCAAAAGTAAAGTAGTTGCAAACTCATGCTTTTAGAGACTTGTTTGGGCTCATGAGAGGAGTAGAAAAACATCAAAAATTTCAGTCCTGCATGATTCTACCAAGAAATGTGTGTTAATTCAAACCGCTGGTTTTTGATAGTTTGGGCCCTATTGAATAATGAATGTTTTGAATTTTCTCCAAAAGTAAAGTAGTTGCAAACTCATGCTTTTAAAGACTTGTTTGGGCTCATGAGAGGAGTAGAAAAACATCAAAAATTTCAGTCCTGCATGATTCTACCAAGAAATGTGTGTTCATTGAAACCGCTGGTTTTTGATAGTTTGGGCCCTATTGAATAATGAATGTTTTGAATTTTCTTCAAAAGTAAAGTAGTTGCAAACTCATCCTTTTAGAAACTTGTTTGGGCTGTTGAGAGGAGTAAAAAACCATCAAAAATTTCAATCCTGCATGATTCTACCAAGAAATGTGATTCTTCATTCAAAACGCTGGTTTTTGCTATTGGGCTCTATTGAATAATGAATGTTTTGAATTTTCTCCAAAAGTAAAGTAGTTGCAAACTCATGCTTTTAGAGACTTGTTTGGGCTCATGAGAGGAGTAGAAAAACATCAAAAATTTCAGTCCTGCATGATTCTACCAAGAAATGTGTGTTCATTGAAACCGCTGGTTTTTGATAGTTTGGGCCCTATTGAATAATGAATGTTTTGAATTTTCTCCAAAAGTAAAGTAGTTGCAAACTCATCCTTTTAGAAACTTGTTTGGGCTGTTGAGAGGAGTAAAAAACCATCAAAAATTTCAATCCTGCATGATTCTACCAAGAAATGTGATTCTTCATTCAAAACGCTGGTTTTTGCTATTGGGCTCTATTGAATAATGAATGTTTTGAATTTTCTCCAAAAGTAAAGTAGTTGCAAACTCATGCTTTTAGAGATTTGTTTGGGCTCATGAGAGGAGTAGAAAAACATCAAAAATTTCAGTCCTGCATGATTCTACCAAGAAATGTGTGTTCATTGAAACCGCTGGTTTTTGATAGTTTGGGCCCTATTGAATAATGAATGTTTTAAATTTTCTCCAAAAGTAAAGTAGTTGCAAACTCATCCTTTTAGAAACTTGTTTGGGCTGTTGAGAGGAGTAAAAAACCATCAAAAATTTCAATCCTGCATGATTTTACCATGAAATGTGATTCTTCATTCAAAACCTGATTTTTGCTATTGGGCTCTATTGAATAGTGAATGTTTTGAATTTTCTCCAAAAGTAAAGTAGTTGCAAACTCATGCTTTTAGAGACTTGTTTGGGCTCATGAGAGGAGTAGAAAAACATCAAAAATTTCAGTCCTGCATGATTCTACCAAGAAATGTGTGTTAATTCAAACCGCTGGTTTTTGATAGTTTGGGCCCTATTGAATAATGAATGTTTTGAATTTTCTCCAAAAGTAAAGTAGTTGCAAACTCATGCTTTTAAAGACTTGTTTGGGCTCATGAGAGGAGTAGAAAAACATCAAAAATTTCAGTCCTGCATGATTCTACCAAGAAATGTGTGTTCATTGAAACCGCTGGTTTTTGATAGTTTGGGCCCTATTGAATAATGAATGTTTTGAATTTTCTCCAAAAGTAAAGTAGTTGCAAACTCATCCTTTTAGAAACTTGTTTGGGCTGTTGAGAGGAGTAAAAAACCATCAAAAATTTCAATCCTGCATGATTCTACCAAGAAATGTGATTCTTCATTCAAAACGCTGGTTTTTGCTATTGGGCTCTATTGAATAATGAATGTTTTGAATTTTCTCCAAAAGTAAAGTAGTTGCAAACTCATGCTTTTAGAGACTTGTTTGGGCTCATGAGAGGAGTAGAAAAACATCAAAAATTTCAGTCCTGCATGATTCTACCAAGAAATGTGTGTTCATTGAAACCGCTGGTTTTTGATAGTTTGGGCCCTATTGAATAATGAATGTTTTGAATTTTCTCCAAAAGTAAAGTAGTTGCAAACTCATCCTTTTAGAAACTTGTTTGGGCTGTTGAGAGGAGTAAAAAACCATCAAAAATTTCAATCCTGCATGATTCTACCAAGAAATGTGATTCTTCATTCAAAACGCTGGTTTTTGCTATTGGGCTCTATTGAATAATGAATGTTTTGAATTTTCTCCAAAAGTAAAGTAGTTGCAAACTCATGCTTTTAGAGAATTGTTTGGGCTCACGAGAGGAGTAGAAAAACATCAAAAATTTCAGTCCTGCATGATTCTACCAAGAAATGTGTGTTCATTGAAACCGCTGGTTTTTGATAGTTTGGGCCCTATTGAATAATGAATGTTTTGAATTTTCTCCAAAAGTAAAGTAGTTGCAAACTCATCCTTTTAGAAACTTGTTTAGGCTGTTGAGAGGAGTAAAAAACCATCAAAAATTTCAATCCTGCATGATTCTACCAAGAAATGTGATTCTTCATTCAAAACGCTGGTTTTTGCTATTGGGCTCTATTGAATAATGAATGTTTTGAATTTTCTCCAAAAGTAAAGTAGTTGCAAACTCATGCTTTTAGAGACTTGTTTGGGCTCATGAGAGGAGTAGAAAAACATCAAAAATTTCTGTCCTGCATGATTCTACCAAGAAATGTGTGTTCATTGAAACCGCTGGTTTTTGATAGTTTGGGCCCTATTGAATAATGAATGTTTTGAATTTTCTCCAAAAGTAAAGTAGTTACAAACTCATCCTTTTAGAAACTTGTTTGGGCTGTTGAGAGGAGTAAAAAACCATCAAAAATTTCAATCCTGCATGATTTTACTAAGAAATGTGATTCTTCATTCAAAACCTGATTTTTGCTATTGGGCTCTATTGAATAGTGAATGTTTTGAATTTTCTCCAAAAGTAAAGTAGTTGCAAACTCATGCTTTTAGAGACTTGTTTGGGCTCATGAGAGGAGTAGAAAAACATCAAAAATTTCAGTCCTGCATGATTCTACCAAGAAATGTGTTCATTCAAACCGCTGGTTTTTGATAGTTTGGGCCCTATTGAATAATGAATGTTTTGAATTTTCTCCAAAAGTAAAGTAGTTGCAAACTCATCCTTTTAGAAACTTGTTTGGGCTGTTGAGAGGAGTAAAAAACCATCAAAAATTTCAATCCTGCATGATTCTACCAAGAAATGTGATTCTTCATTCAAAACGCTGGTTTTTGCTATTGGGCTCTATTGAATAATGAATGTTTTGAATTTTCTCCAAAAGTAAAGTAGTTGCAAACTCATCCTTTTAGAAACTTGTTTGGGCTGTTGAGAGGAGTAAAAAACCATCAAAAATTTCAATCCTGCATGATTTTACCAAGAAATGTGATTCTTCATTCAAAACCTGATTTTTGCTATTGGGCTCTATTGAATAGTGAATGTTTTGAATTTTCTCCAAAAGTAAAGTAGTTGCAAACTCATGCTTTTAGAGACTTGTTTGGGCTCATGAGAGGAGTAGAAAAACATCAAAAATTTCAGTCCTGCATGATTCTACCAAGAAATGTGTTCATTCAAACCGCTGGTTTTTGATAGTTTGGGCCCTATTGAATAATGAATGTTTTGAATTTTCTCCAAAAGTAAAGTAGTTGCAAACTCATCCTTTTAGAAACTTGTTTGGGCTGTTGAGAGGAGTAAAAAACCATCAAAAATTTCAATCCTGCATGATTCTACCAAGAAATGTGATTCTTCATTCAAAACGCTGGTTTTTGCTATTGGGCTCTATTGAATAATGAATGTTTTGAATTTTCTCCAAAAGTAAAGTAGTTGCAAACTCATCCTTTTAGAAACTTGTTTGGGCTGTTGAGAGGAGTAAAAAAACATCAAAAATTTCAATCCTGCATGATTCTACCAAGAAATGTGATTCTTCATTCAAAACGCTGGTTTTTGCTATTGGGCTCTATTGAATAATGAATGTTTTGAATTTTCTCCAAAAGTAAAGTAGTTGCAAACTCATGCTTTTAGAGACTTGTTTGGGCTCATGAGAGGAGTAGAAAAACATCAAAAATTTCAGTCCTGCATGATTCTACCAAGAAATGTGTGTTCATTGAAACCGCTGGTTTTTGATAGTTTGGGCCCTATTGAATAATGAATGTTTTGAATTTTCTCCAAAAGTAAAGTAGTTGCAAACTCATCCTTTTAGAAACTTGTTTGGGCTGTTGAGAGGAGTAAAAAACCATCAAAAATTTCAATCCTGCATGATTCTACCAAGAAATGTGATTCTTCATTCAAAACGCTGGTTTTTGCTATTGGGCTCTATTGAATAATGAATGTTTTGAATTTTCTCCAAAAGTAAAGTAGTTGCAAACTCATGCTTTTAGAGATTTGTTTGGGCTCATGAGAGGAGTAGAAAAACATCAAAAATTTCAGTCCTGCATGATTCTACCAAGAAATGTGTGTTCATTGAAACCGCTGGTTTTTGATAGTTTGGGCCCTATTGAATAATGAATGTTTTAAATTTTCTCCAAAAGTAAAGTAGTTGCAAACTCATCCTTTTAGAAACTTGTTTGGGCTGTTGAGAGGAGTAAAAAACCATCAAAAATTTCAATCCTGCATGATTTTACCATGAAATGTGATTCTTCATTCAAAACCTGATTTTTGCTATTGGGCTCTATTGAATAGTGAATGTTTTGAATTTTCTCCAAAAGTAAAGCAGTTGCAAACTCATGCTTTTAGAGACTTGTTTGGGCTCATGAGAGGAGTAGAAAAACATCAAAAATTTCAGTCCTGCATATTTCTACCAAGAAATGTGTTCATTCAAACCGCTGGTTTTTGATAGTTTGGGCCCTATTGAATAATGAATGTTTTGAATTTTCTCCAAAAGTAAAGTAGTTGCAAACTCATCCTTTTAGAAACTTGTTTGGGCTGTTGAGAGGAGTAAAAAACCATCAAAAATTTCAATCCTGCATGATTCTACCAAGAAATGTGATTCTTCATTCAAAACGCTGGTTTTTGCTATTGGGCTCTATTGAATAATGAATGTTTTGAATTTTCTCCAAAAGTAAAGTAGTTGCAAACTCATCCTTTTAGAAACTTGTTTGGGCTGTTGAGAGGAGTAAAAAACCATCAAAAATTTCAATCCTGCATGATTTTACCAAGAAATGTGATTCTTCATTCAAAACCTGATTTTTGCTATTGGGCTCTATTGAATAGTGAATGTTTTGAATTTTCTCCAAAAGTAAAGTAGTTGCAAACTCATGCTTTTAGAGACTTGTTTGGGTTCATGAGAGGAGTAGAAAAACATCAAAAATTTCAGTCCTGCATGATTCTACCAAGAAATGTGTTCATTCAAACCGCTGGTTTTTGATAGTTTGGGCCCTATTGAATAATGAATGTTTTGAATTTTCTCCAAAAGTAAAGTAGTTGCAAACTCATCCTTTTAGAAACTTGTTTGGGCTGTTGAGAGGAGTAAAAAACCATCAAAAATTTCAATCCTGCATGATTCTACCAAGAAATGTGATTCTTCATTCAAAACGCTGGTTTTTGCTATTGGGCTCTATTGAATAATGAATGTTTTGAATTTTCTCCAAAAGTAAAGTAGTTGCAAACTCATCCTTTTAGAAACTTGTTTGGGCTGTTGAGAGGAGTAAAAAACCATCAAAAATTTCAATCCTGCATGATTCTACCAAGAAATGTGATTCTTCATTCAAAACGCTGGTTTTTGCTATTGGGCTCTATTGAATAATGAATGTTTTGAATTTTCTCCAAAAGTAAAGTAGTTGCAAACTCATGCTTTTAGAGACTTGTTTGGGCTCATGAGAGGAGTAGAAAAACATCAAAAATTTCAGTCCTGCATGATTCTACCAAGAAATGTGTGTTCATTGAAACCGCTGGTTTTTGATAGTTTGGGCCCTATTGAATAATGAATGTTTTGAATTTTCTCCAAAAGTAAAGTAGTTGCAAACTCATCCTTTTAGAAACTTGTTTGGGCTGTTGAGAGGAGTAAAAAACCATCAAAAATTTCAATCCTGCATGATTCTACCAAGAAATGTGATTCTTCATTCAAAACGCTGGTTTTTGCTATTGGGCTCTATTGAATAATGAATGTTTTGAATTTTCTCCAAAAGTAAAGTAGTTGCAAACTCATGCTTTTAGAGATTTGTTTGGGCTCATGAGAGGAGTAGAAAAACATCAAAAATTTCAGTCCTGCATGATTCTACCAAGAAATGTGTGTTCATTGAAACCGCTGGTTTTTGATAGTTTGGGCCCTATTGAATAATGAATGTTTTAAATTTTCTTCAAAAGTAAAGTAGTTGCAAACTCATCCTTTTAGAAACTTGTTTGGGCTGTTGAGAGGAGTAAAAAACCATCAAAAATTTCAATCCTGCATGATTTTACCATGAAATGTGATTCTTCATTCAAAACCTGATTTTTGCTATTGGGCTCTATTGAATAGTGAATGTTTTGAATTTTCTCCAAAAGTAAAGTAGTTGCAAACTCATGCTTTTAGAGACTTGTTTGGGCTCATGAGAGGAGTAGAAAAACATCAAAAATTTCAGTCCTGCATGATTCTACCAAGAAATGTGTGTTCATTCAAACCGCTGGTTTTTGATAGTTTGGGCCCTATTGAATAATGAATGTTTTGAATTTTCTCCAAAAGTAAAGTAGTTGCAAACTCATGCTTTTAAAGACTTGTTTGGGCTCATGAGAGGAGTAGAAAAACATCAAAAATTTCAGTCCTGCATGATTCTACCAAGAAATGTGTGTTCATTGAAACCGCTGGTTTTTGATAGTTTGGGCCCTATTGAATAATGAATGTTTTGAATTTTCTCCAAAAGTAAAGTAGTTGCAAACTCATCCTTTTAGAAACTTGTTTGGGCTGTTGAGAGGAGTAAAAAACCATCAAAAATTTCAATCCTGCATGATTCTACCAAGAAATGTGATTCTTCATTCAAAACGCTGGTTTTTGCTATTGGGCTTAATTGAATAATGAATGTTTTGAATTTTCTCCAAAAGTAAAGTAGTTGCAAACTCATGCTTTTAGAGACTTGTTTGGGCTCATGAGAGGAGTAGAAAAACATCAAAAATTTCAGTCCTGCATGATTCTACCAAGAAATGTGTGTTCATTGAAACCGCTGGTTTTTGATAGTTTGGGCCCTATTGAATAATGAATGTTTTGAATTTTCTCCAAAAGTAAAGTAGTTGCAAACTCATCCTTTTAGAAACTTGTTTGGGCTGTTGAGAGGAGTAAAAAACCATCAAAAATTTCAATCCTGCATGATTCTACCAAGAAATGTGATTCTTCATTCAAAACGCTGGTTTTTGCTATTGGGCTCTATTGAATAATGAATGTTTTGAATTTTCTCCAAAAGTAAAGTAGTTGCAAACTCATGCTTTTAGAGATTTGTTTGGGCTCATGAGAGGAGTAGAAAAACATCAAAAATTTCAGTCCTGCATGATTCTACCAAGAAATGTGTGTTCATTGAAACCGCTGGTTTTTGATAGTTTGGGCCCTATTGAATAATGAATGTTTTAAATTTTCTCCAAAAGTAAAGTAGTTGCAAACTCATCCTTTTAGAAACTTGTTTGGGCTGTTGAGAGGAGTAAAAAACCATCAAAAATTTCAATCCTGCATGATTTTACCATGAAATGTGATTCTTCATTCAAAACCTGATTTTTGCTATTGGGCTCTATTGAATAGTGAATGTTTTGAATTTTCTCCAAAAGTAAAGTAGTTGCAAACTCATGCTTTTAGAGACTTGTTTGGGCTCATGAGAGGAGTAGAAAAACATCAAAAATTTCAGTCCTGCATGATTCTACCAAGAAATGTGTGTTCATTCAAACCGCTGGTTTTTGATAGTTTGGGCCCTATTGAATAATGAATGTTTTGAATTTTCTCCAAAAGTAAAGTAGTTGCAAACTCATCCTTTTAGAAACTTGTTTGGGCTGTTGAGAGGAGTAAAAAACCATCAAAAATTTCAATCCTGCATGATTCTACCAAGAAATGTGATTCTTCATTCAAAACGCTGGTTTTTGCTATTGGGCTCTATTGAATAATGAATGTTTTGAATTTTCTCCAAAAGTAAAGTAGTTGCAAACTCATGCTTTTAGAGACTTGTTTGGGCTCATGAGAGGAGTAGAAAAACATCAAAAATTTCAGTCCTGCATGATTCTACCAAGAAATGTGTGTTCATTGAAACCGCTGGTTTTTGATAGTTTGGGCCCTATTGAATAATGAATGTTTTGAATTTTCTCCAAAAGTAAAGTAGTTGCAAACTCATCCTTTTAGAAACTTGTTTGGGCTGTTGAGAGGAGTAAAAAACCATCAAAAATTTCAATCCTGCATGATTCTACCAAGAAATGTGATTCTTCATTCAAAACGCTGGTTTTTGCTATTGGGCTCTATTGAATAATGAATGTTTTGAATTTTCTCCAAAAGTAAAGTAGTTGCAAACTCATGCTTTTAGAGACTTGTTTGGGCTCATGAGAGGAGTAGAAAAACATCAAAAATTTCAGTCCTGCATGATTCTACCAAGAAATGTGTGTTCATTGAAACCGCTGGTTTTTGATAGTTTGGGCCCTATTGAATAATGAATGTTTTGAATTTTCTCCAAAAGTAAAGTAGTTGCAAACTCATCCTTTTAGAAACTTGTTTGGGCTGTTGAGAGGAGTAAAAAACCATCAAAAATTTCAATCCTGCATGATTCTACCAAGAAATGTGATTCTTCATTCAAAACGCTGGTTTTTGCTATTGGGCTCTATTGAATAATGAATGTTTTGAATTTTCTCCAAAAGTAAAGTAGTTGCAAACTCATGCTTTTAGAGAATTGTTTGGGCTCACGAGAGGAGTAGAAAAACATCAAAAATTTCAGTCCTGCATGATTCTACCAAGAAATGTGTGTTCATTGAAACCGCTGGTTTTTGATAGTTTGGGCCCTATTGAATAATGAATGTTTTGAATTTTCTCCAAAAGTAAAGTAGTTGCAAACTCATCCTTTTAGAAACTTGTTTAGGCTGTTGAGAGGAGTAAAAAACCATCAAAAATTTCAATCCTGCATGATTCTACCAAGAAATGTGATTCTTCATTCAAAACGCTGGTTTTTGCTATTGGGCTCTATTGAATAATGAATGTTTTGAATTTTCTCCAAAAGTAAAGTAGTTGCAAACTCATGCTTTTAGAGACTTGTTTGGGCTCATGAGAGGAGTAGAAAAACATCAAAAATTTCTGTCCTGCATGATTCTACCAAGAAATGTGTGTTCATTGAAACCGCTGGTTTTTGATAGTTTGGGCCCTATTGAATAATGAATGTTTTGAATTTTCTCCAAAAGTAAAGTAGTTACAAACTCATCCTTTTAGAAACTTGTTTGGGCTGTTGAGAGGAGTAAAAAACCATCAAAAATTTCAATCCTGCATGATTTTACTAAGAAATGTGATTCTTCATTCAAAACCTGATTTTTGCTATTGGGCTCTATTGAATAGTGAATGTTTTGAATTTTCTCCAAAAGTAAAGTAGTTGCAAACTCATGCTTTTAGAGACTTGTTTGGGCTCATGAGAGGAGTAGAAAAACATCAAAAATTTCAGTCCTGCATGATTCTACCAAGAAATGTGTTCATTCAAACCGCTGGTTTTTGATAGTTTGGGCCCTATTGAATAATGAATGTTTTGAATTTTCTCCAAAAGTAAAGTAGTTGCAAACTCATCCTTTTAGAAACTTGTTTGGGCTGTTGAGAGGAGTAAAAAACCATCAAAAATTTCAATCCTGCATGATTCTACCAAGAAATGTGATTCTTCATTCAAAACGCTGGTTTTTGCTATTGGGCTCTATTGAATAATGAATGTTTTGAATTTTCTCCAAAAGTAAAGTAGTTGCAAACTCATCCTTTTAGAAACTTGTTTGGGCTGTTGAGAGGAGTAAAAAACCATCAAAAATTTCAATCCTGCATGATTTTACCAAGAAATGTGATTCTTCATTCAAAACCTGATTTTTGCTATTGGGCTCTATTGAATAGTGAATGTTTTGAATTTTCTCCAAAAGTAAAGTAGTTGCAAACTCATGCTTTTAGAGACTTGTTTGGGCTCATGAGAGGAGTAGAAAAACATCAAAAATTTCAGTCCTGCATGATTCTACCAAGAAATGTGTTCATTCAAACCGCTGGTTTTTGATAGTTTGGGCCCTATTGAATAATGAATGTTTTGAATTTTCTCCAAAAGTAAAGTAGTTGCAAACTCATCCTTTTAGAAACTTGTTTGCGCTGTTGAGAGGAGTAAAAAACCATCAAAAATTTCAATCCTGCATGATTCTACCAAGAAATGTGATTCTTCATTCAAAACGCTGGTTTTTGCTATTGGGCTCTATTGAATAATGAATGTTTTGAATTTTCTCCAAAAGTAAAGTAGTTGCAAACTCATCCTTTTAGAAACTTGTTTGGGCTGTTGAGAGGAGTAAAAAACCATCAAAAATTTCAATCCTGCATGATTCTACCAAGAAATGTGATTCTTCATTCAAAACGCTGGTTTTTGCTATTGGGCTCTATTGAATAATGAATGTTTTGAATTTTCTCCAAAAGTAAAGTAGTTGCAAACTCATGCTTTTAGAGACTTGTTTGGGCTCATGAGAGGAGTAGAAAAACATCAAAAATTTCAGTCCTGCATGATTCTACCAAGAAATGTGTGTTCATTGAAACCGCTGGTTTTTGATAGTTTGGGCCCTATTGAATAATGAATGTTTTGAATTTTCTCCAAAAGTAAAGTAGTTGCAAACTCATCCTTTTAGAAACTTGTTTGGGCTGTTGAGAGGAGTAAAAAACCATCAAAAATTTCAATCCTGCATGATTCTACCAAGAAATGTGATTCTTCATTCAAAACGCTGGTTTTTGCTATTGGGCTCTATTGAATAATGAATGTTTTGAATTTTCTCCAAAAGTAAAGTAGTTGCAAACTCATGCTTTTAGAGATTTGTTTGGGCTCATGAGAGGAGTAGAAAAACATCAAAAATTTCAGTCCTGCATGATTCTACCAAGAAATGTGTGTTCATTGAAACCGCTGGTTTTTGATAGTTTGGGCCCTATTGAATAATGAATGTTTTAAATTTTCTCCAAAAGTAAAGTAGTTGCAAACTCATCCTTTTAGAAACTTGTTTGGGCTGTTGAGAGGAGTAAAAAACCATCAAAAATTTCAATCCTGCATGATTTTACCATGAAATGTGATTCTTCATTCAAAACCTGATTTTTGCTATTGGGCTCTATTGAATAGTGAATGTTTTGAATTTTCTCCAAAAGTAAAGCAGTTGCAAACTCATGCTTTTAGAGACTTGTTTGGGCTCATGAGAGGAGTAGAAAAACATCAAAAATTTCAGTCCTGCATGATTCTACCAAGAAATGTGTTCATTCAAACCGCTGGTTTTTGATAGTTTGGGCCCTATTGAATAATGAATGTTTTGAATTTTCTCCAAAAGTAAAGTAGTTGCAAACTCATCCTTTTAGAAACTTGTTTGGGCTGTTGAGAGGAGTAAAAAACCATCAAAAATTTCAATCCTGCATGATTTTACCAAGAAATGTGATTCTTCATTCAAAACCTGATTTTTGCTATTGGGCTCTATTGAATAGTGAATGTTTTGAATTTTCTCCAAAAGTAAAGTAGTTGCAAACTCATGCTTTTAGAGACTTGTTTGGGCTCATGAGAGGAGTAGAAAAACATCAAAAATTTCAGTCCTGCATGATTCTACCAAGAAATGTGTTCATTCAAACCGCTGGTTTTTGATAGTTTGGGCCCTATTGAATAATGAATGTTTTGAATTTTCTCCAAAAGTAAAGTAGTTGCAAACTCATCCTTTTAGAAACTTGTTTGGGCTGTTGAGAGGAGTAAAAAACCATCAAAAATTTCAATCCTGCATGATTCTACCAAGAAATGTGATTCTTCATTCAAAACGCTGGTTTTTGCTATTGGGCTCTATTGAATAATGAATGTTTTGAATTTTCTCCAAAAGTAAAGTAGTTGCAAACTCATCCTTTTAGAAACTTGTTTGGGCTGTTGAGAGGAGTAAAAAACCATCAAAAATTTCAATCCTGCATGATTCTACCAAGAAATGTGATTCTTCATTCAAAACGCTGGTTTTTGCTATTGGGCTCTATTGAATAATGAATGTTTTGAATTTTCTCCAAAAGTAAAGTAGTTGCAAACTCATGCTTTTAGAGACTTGTTTGGGCTCATGAGAGGAGTAGAAAAACATCAAAAATTTCAGTCCTGCATGATTCTACCAAGAAATGTGTGTTCATTGAAACCGCTGGTTTTTGATAGTTTGGGCCCTATTGAATAATGAATGTTTTGAATTTTCTCCAAAAGTAAAGTAGTTGCAAACTCATCCTTTTAGAAACTTGTTTGGGCTGTTGAGAGGAGTAAAAAACCATCAAAAATTTCAATCCTGCATGATTCTACCAAGAAATGTGATTCTTCATTCAAAACGCTGGTTTTTGCTATTGGGCTCTATTGAATAATGAATGTTTTGAATTTTCTCCAAAAGTAAAGTAGTTGCAAACTCATGCTTTTAGAGATTTGTTTGGGCTCATGAGAGGAGTAGAAAAACATCAAAAATTTCAGTCCTGCATGATTCTACCAAGAAATGTGTGTTCATTGAAACCGCTGGTTTTTGATAGTTTGGGCCCTATTGAATAATGAATGTTTTAAATTTTCTTCAAAAGTAAAGTAGTTGCAAACTCATCCTTTTAGAAACTTGTTTGGGCTGTTGAGAGGAGTAAAAAACCATCAAAAATTTCAATCCTGCATGATTTTACCATGAAATGTGATTCTTCATTCAAAACCTGATTTTTGCTATTGGGCTCTATTGAATAGTGAATGTTTTGAATTTTCTCCAAAAGTAAAGTAGTTGCAAACTCATGCTTTTAGAGACTTGTTTGGGCTCATGAGAGGAGTAGAAAAACATCAAAAATTTCAGTCCTGCATGATTCTACCAAGAAATGTGTGTTCATTCAAACCGCTGGTTTTTGATAGTTTGGGCCCTATTGAATAATGAATGTTTTGAATTTTCTCCAAAAGTAAAGTAGTTGCAAACTCATGCTTTTAAAGACTTGTTTGGGCTCATGAGAGGAGTAGAAAAACATCAAAAATTTCAGTCCTGCATGATTCTACCAAGAAATGTGTGTTCATTGAAACCGCTGGTTTTTGATAGTTTGGGCCCTATTGAATAATGAATGTTTTGAATTTTCTCCAAAAGTAAAGTAGTTGCAAACTCATCCTTTTAGAAACTTGTTTGGGCTGTTGAGAGGAGTAAAAAACCATCAAAAATTTCAATCCTGCATGATTCTACCAAGAAATGTGATTCTTCATTCAAAACGCTGGTTTTTGCTATTGGGCTCTATTGAATAATGAATGTTTTGAATTTTCTCCAAAAGTAAAGTAGTTGCAAACTCATGCTTTTAGAGACTTGTTTGGGCTCATGAGAGGAGTAGAAAAACATCAAAAATTTCAGTCCTGCATGATTCTACCAAGAAATGTGTTCATTCAAACCGCTGGTTTTTGATAGTTTGGGCCCTATTGAATAATGAATGTTTTGAATTTTCTCCAAAAGTAAAGTAGTTGCAAACTCATCCTTTTAGAAACTTGCTTGGGCTGTTGAGAGGAGTAAAAAACCATCAAAAATTTCAATCCTGCATGATTCTACCAAGAAATGTGATTCTTCATTCAAAACGCTGGTTTTTGCTATTGGGCTCTATTGAATAATGAATGTTTTGAATTTTCTCCAAAAGTAAAGTAGTTGCAAACTCATCCTTTTAGAAACTTGTTTGGGCTGTTGAGAGGAGTAAAAAACCATCAAAAATTTCAATCCTGCATGATTCTACCAAGAAATGTGATTCTTCATTCAAAACGCTGGTTTTTGCTATTGGGCTCTATTGAATAATGAATGTTTTGAATTTTCTCCAAAAGTAAAGTAGTTGCAAACTCATGCTTTTAGAGACTTGTTTGGGCTCATGAGAGGAGTAGAAAAACATCAAAAATTTCAGTCCTGCATGATTCTACCAAGAAATGTGTGTTCATTGAAACCGCTGGTTTTTGATAGTTTGGGCCCTATTGAATAATGAATGTTTTGAATTTTCTCCAAAAGTAAAGTAGTTGCAAACTCATCCTTTTAGAAACTTGTTTGGGCTGTTGAGAGGAGTAAAAAACCATCAAAAATTTCAATCCTGCATGATTCTACCAAGAAATGTGATTCTTCATTCAAAACGCTGGTTTTTGCTATTGGGCTCTATTGAATAATGAATGTTTTGAATTTTCTCCAAAAGTAAAGTAGTTGCAAACTCATGCTTTTAGAGATTTGTTTGGGCTCATGAGAGGAGTAGAAAAACATCAAAAATTTCAGTCCTGCATGATTCTACCAAGAAATGTGTGTTCATTGAAACCGCTGGTTTTTGATAGTTTGGGCCCTATTGAATAATGAATGTTTTAAATTTTCTTCAAAAGTAAAGTAGTTGCAAACTCATCCTTTTAGAAACTTGTTTGGGCTGTTGAGAGGAGTAAAAAACCATCAAAAATTTCAATCCTGCATGATTTTACCATGAAATGTGATTCTTCATTCAAAACCTGATTTTTGCTATTGGGCTCTATTGAATAGTGAATGTTTTGAATTTTCTCCAAAAGTAAAGTAGTTGCAAACTCATGCTTTTAGAGACTTGTTTGGGCTCATGAGAGGAGTAGAAAAACATCAAAAATTTCAGTCCTGCATGATTCTACCAAGAAATGTGTGTTCATTCAAACCGCTGGTTTTTGATAGTTTGGGCCCTATTGAATAATGAATGTTTTGAATTTTCTCCAAAAGTAAAGTAGTTGCAAACTCATGCTTTTAAAGACTTGTTTGGGCTCATGAGAGGAGTAGAAAAACATCAAAAATTTCAGTCCTGCATGATTCTACCAAGAAATGTGTGTTCATTGAAACCGCTGGTTTTTGATAGTTTGGGCCCTATTGAATAATGAATGTTTTGAATTTTCTCCAAAAGTAAAGTAGTTGCAAACTCATCCTTTTAGAAACTTGTTTGGGCTGTTGAGAGGAGTAAAAAACCATCAAAAATTTCAATCCTGCATGATTCTACCAAGAAATGTGATTCTTCATTCAAAACGCTGGTTTTTGCTATTGGGCTCTATTGAATAATGAATGTTTTGAATTTTCTCCAAAAGTAAAGTAGTTGCAAACTCATGCTTTTAGAGACTTGTTTGGGCTCATGAGAGGAGTAGAAAAACATCAAAAATTTCAGTCCTGCATGATTCTACCAAGAAATGTGTGTTCATTGAAACCGCTGGTTTTTGATAGTTTGGGCCCTATTGAATAATGAATGTTTTGAATTTTCTCCAAAAGTAAAGTAGTTGCAAACTCAACCTTTTAGAAACTTGTTTGGGCTGTTGAGAGGAGTAAAAAACCATCAAAAATTTCAATCCTGCATGATTTTACCAAGAAATGTGATTCTTCATTCAAAACCTGATTTTTGCTATTGGGCTCTATTGAATAGTGAATGTTTTGAATTTTCTCCAAAAGTAAAGTAGTTGCAAACTCATGCTTTTAGAGACTTGTTTGGGCTCATGAGATGAGTAGAAAAACATCAAAAATTTCAGTCCTGCATGATTCTACCAAGAAATGTGTGTTCATTGAAACCGCTGGTTTTTGATAGTTTGGGCCCTATTGAATAATGAATGTTTTGAATTTTCTCCAAAAGTAAAGTAGTTGCAAACTCATCCTTTTAGAAACTTGTTTGGGCTGTAGAGAGGAGTAAAAAACCATCAAAAATTTCAATCCTGCATGATTCTACCAAGAAATGTGATTCTTTATTCAAAACGCTGGTTTTTGCTATTGGGCTCTATTGAATAATGAATGTTTTGAATTTTCTCCAAAAGTAAAGTAGTTGCAAACTCATGCTTTTAGAGACTTGTTTGGGCTCATGAGAGGAGTAGAAAAACATCAAAAATTTCAGTCCTGCATGATTCTACCAAGAAATGTGTGTTCATTCAAACCGCTGGTTTTTGATAGTTTGGGCCCTATTGAATAGTGAATGTTTTGAATTTTCTCCAAAAGTAAAGTAGTTGCAAACTCATGCTTTTAGAGACTTGTTTGGGCTCATGAGAGGAGTAGAAAAACATCAAAAATTTCAGTCCTGCATGATTCTACCAAGAAATGTGTGTTCATTCAAACCGCTGGTTTTTGATAGTTTGGGCCCTATTGAATAATGAATGTTTTGAATTTTCTCCAAAAGTAAAGTAGTTGCAAACTCATGCTTTTAAAGACTTGTTTGGGCTCATGAGAGGAGTAGAAAAACATCAAAAATTTCAGTCCTGCATGATTCTACCAAGAAATGTGTGTTCATTGAAACCGCTGGTTTTTGATAGTTTGGGCCCTATTGAATAATGAATGTTTTGAATTTTCTCCAAAAGTAAAGTAGTTGCAAACTCATCCTTTTAGAAACTTGTTTGGGCTGTTGAGAGGAGTAAAAAAACATCAAAAATTTCAATCCTGCATGATTCTACCAAGAAATGTGATTCTTCATTCAAAACGCTGGTTTTTGCTATTGGGCTCTATTGAATAATGAATGTTTTGAATTTTCTCCAAAAGTAAAGTAGTTGCAAACTCATGCTTTTAGAGACTTGTTTGGGCTCATGAGTGGAGTAGAAAAACATCAAAAATTTCAGTCCTGCATGATTCTACCAAGAAATGTGTGTTCATTGAAACCGCTGGTTTTTGATAGTTTGGGCCCTATTGAATAATGAATGTTTTGAATTTTCTCCAAAAGTAAAGTAGTTGCAAACTCAACCTTTTAGAAACTTGTTTGGGCTGTTGAGAGGAGTAAAAAACCATCAAAAATTTCAATCCTGCATGATTTTACCAAGAAATGTGATTCTTCATTCAAAACCTGATTTTTGCTATTGGGCTCTATTGAATAGTGAATGTTTTGAATTTTCTCCAAAAGTAAAGTAGTTGCAAACTCATGCTTTTAGAGACTTGTTTGGGCTCATGAGATGAGTAGAAAAACATCAAAAATTTCAGTCCTGCATGATTCTACCAAGAAATGTGTGTTCATTGAAACCGCTGGTTTTTGATAGTTTGGGCCCTATTGAATAATGAATGTTTTGAATTTTCTCCAAAAGTAAAGTAGTTGCAAACTCATGCTTTTAGAGACTTGTTTGGGCTCATGAGAGGAGTAGAAAAACATCAAAAATTTCAGTCCTGCATGATTCTACCAAGAAATGTGTGTTCATTGAAACCGCTGGTTTTTGATAGTTTGGGCCCTAGTGAATAATGAATGTTTTGAATTTTCTTCAAAAGTAAAGTAGTTGCAAACTCATCCTGTTAGAAACTTGTTTGGGCTGTTGAGAGGAGTAAAAAACCATCAAAAATTTCAATCCTGCATGATTCTACCAAGAAATGTGATTCTTCATTCAAAACGCTGGTTTTTGCTATTGGGCTCTATTGAATAATGAATGTTTTGAATTTTCTCCAAAAGTAAAGCAGTTGCAAACTCATGCTTTTAGAGACTTGTTTGGGCTCATGAGAGGAGTAGAAAAACATCAAAAATTTCAGTCCTGCATGATTCTACCAAGAAATGTGTGTTCATTCAAACCGCTGGTTTTTGATAGTTTGGGCCCTATTGAATAATGAATGTTTTGAATTTTCTCCAAAAGTAAAGTAGTTGCAAACTCATGCTTTTAAAGACTTGTTTGGGCTCATGAGAGTAGTAGAAAAACATCAAAAATTTCAGTCCTGCATGATTCTACCAAGAAATGTGTGTTAATTGAAACCGCTGGTTTTTGATAGTTTGGGCCCTATTGAATAATGAATGTTTTGAATTTTCTCCAAAAGTAAAGTAGTTGCAAACTCATCCTTTTAGAAACTTGTTTGGGCTGTTGAGAGGAGTAAAAAACCATCAAAAATTTCAATCCTGCATGATTCTACCAAGAAATGTGATTCTTCATTCAAAACGCTGGTTTTTGCTATTGGGCTCTATTGAATAATGAATGTTTTGAATTTTCTCCAAAAGTAAAGCAGTTGCAAACTCATGCTTTTAGAGACTTGTTTGGGCTCATGAGAGGAGTAGAAAAACATCAAAAATTTCAGTCCTGCATGATTCTACCAAGAAATGTGTGTTCATTCAAACCGCTGGTTTTTGATAGTTTGGGCCCTATTGAATAATGAATGTTTTGAATTTTCTCCAAAAGTAAAGTAGTTGCAAACTCATGCTTTTAAAGACTTGTTTGGGCTCATGAGAGTAGTAGAAAAACATCAAAAATTTCAGTCCTGCATGATTCTACCAAGAAATGTGTGTTCATTGAAACCGCTGGTTTTTGATAGTTTGGGCCCTATTGAATAATGAATGTTTTGAATTTTCTCCAAAAGTAAAGTAGTTGCAAACTCATCCTTTTAGAAACTTGTTTGGGCTGTTGAGAGGAGTAAAAAACCATCAAAAATTTCAATCCTGCATGATTCTACCAAGAAATGTGATTCTTCATTCAAAACGCTGGGTTTTGCTATTGGGCTCTATTGAATAATGAATGTTTTGAATTTTCTCCAAAAGTAAAGTAGTTGCAAACTCATGCTTTTATAGACTTGTTTGGGCTCATGAGAGGAGTAGAAAAACATCAAAAATTTCAGTCCTGCATGATTCTACCAAGAAATGTGTGTTCATTGAAACCGCTGGTTTTTGATAGTTTGGGCCCTATTGAATAATGAATGTTTTGAATTTTCTCCAAAAGTAAAGTAGTTGCAAACTCATCCTTTTAGAAACTTGTTTGGGCTGTTGAGAGGAGTAAAAAACCATCAAAAATTTCAATCCTGCATGATTCTACCAAGAAATGTGATTCTTCATTCAAAACGCTGGTTTTTGCTATTGGGCTCTATTGAATAATGAATGTTTTGAATTTTCTCCAAAAGTAAAGTAGTTGCAAACTCATGCTTTTAGAGACTTGTTTGGGCTCATGAGAGGAGTAGAAAAACATCAAAAATTTCAGTCCTGCATGATTCTACCAAGAAATGTGTGTTCATTCAAACCGCTGGTTTTTGATAGTTTGGGCCCTATTGAATAGTGAATGTTTTGAATTTTCTCCAAAAGTAAAGTAGTTGCAAACTCATGCTTTTAGAGACTTGTTTGGGCTCATGAGAGGAGTAGAAAAACATCAAAAATTTCAGTCCTGCATGATTCTACCAAGAAATGTGTGTTCATTCAAACCGCTGGTTTTTGATAGTTTGGGCCCTATTGAATAATGAATGTTTTGAATTTTCTCCAAAAGTAAAGTAGTTGCAAACTCATGCTTTTAAAGACTTGTTTGGGCTCATGAGAGGAGTAGAAAAACATCAAAAATTTCAGTCCTGCATGATTCTACCAAGAAATGTGTGTTCATTGAAACCGCTGGTTTTTGATAGTTTGGGCCCTATTGAATAATGAATGTTTTGAATTTTCTCCAAAAGTAAAGTAGTTGCAAACTCATCCTTTTAGAAACTTGTTTGGGCTGTTGAGAGGAGTAAAAAACCATCAAAAATTTCAATCCTGCATGATTCTACCAAGAAATGTGATTCTTCATTCAAAACGCTGGTTTTTGCTATTGGGCTCTATTGAATAATGAATGTTTTGAATTTTCTCCAAAAGTAAAGTAGTTGCAAACTCATGCTTTTAGAGACTTGTTTGGGCTCATGAGAGGAGTAGAAAAACATCAAAAATTTCAGTCCTGCATGATTCTACCAAGAAATGTGTGTTCATTCAAACCGCTGGTTTTTGATAGTTTGGGCCCTATTGAATAATGAATGTTTTGAATTTTCTCCAAAAGTAAAGTAGTTGCAAACTCATCCTTTTAGAAACTTGTTTGGGCTGTTGAGAGGAGTAAAAAACCATCAAAAATTTCAATCCTGCATGATTCTACCAAGAAATGTGATTCTTCATTCAAAACGCTGGGTTTTGCTATTGGGCTCTATTGAATAATGAATGTTTTGAATTTTCTCCAAAAGTAAAGTAGTTGCAAACTCATGCTTTTAGAGACTTGTTTGGGCTCATGAGATGAGTAGAAAAACATCAAAAATTTCAGTCCTGCATGATTCTACCAAGAAATGTGTGTTCATTGAAACCGCTGGTTTTTGATAGTTTGGGCCCTATTGAATAATGAATGTTTTGAATTTTCTCCAAAAGTAAAGTAGTTGCAAACTCATCCTTTTAGAAACTTGTTTGGGCTGTAGAGAGGAGTAAAAAACCATCAAAAATTTCAATCCTGCATGATTCTACCAAGAAATGTGATTCTTCATTCAAAACGCTGGTTTTTGCTATTGGGCTCTATTGAATAATGAATGTTTTGAATTTTCTCCAAAAGTAAAGTAGTTGCAAACTCATGCTTTTAGAGACTTGTTTGGGCTCATGAGAGGAGTAGAAAAACATCAAAAATTTCAGTCCTGCATGATTCTACCAAGAAATGTGTGTTCATTCAAACCGCTGGTTTTTGATAGTTTGGGCCCTATTGAATAATGAATGTTTTGAATTTTCTCCAAAAGTAAAGTAGTTGCAAACTCATGCTTTTAGAGACTTGTTTGGGCTCATGAGAGGAGTAGAAAAACATCAAAAATTTCAGTCCTGCATGATTCTACCAAGAAATGTGTGTTCATTGAAACCGCTGGTTTTTGATAGTTTGGGCCCTAGTGAATAATGAATGTTTTGAATTTTCTTCAAAAGTAAAGTAGTTGCAAACTCATCCTGTTAGAAACTTGTTTGGGCTGTTGAGAGGAGTAAAAAACCATCAAAAATTTCAATCCTGCATGATTCTACCAAGAAATGTGATTCTTCATTCAAAACGCTGGTTTTTGCTATTGGGCTCTATTGAATAATGAATGTTTTGAATTTTCTCCAAAAGTAAAGCAGTTGCAAACTCATGCTTTTAGAAACTTGTTTGGGCTCATGAGAGGAGTAGAAAAACATCAAAAATTTCAGTCCTGCATGATTCTACCAAGAAATGTGTGTTCATTCAAACCGCTGGTTTTTGATAGTTTGGGCCCTATTGAATAATGAATGTTTTGAATTTTCTCCAAAAGTAAAGTAGTTGCAAACTCATGCTTTTAAAGACTTGTTTGGGCTCATGAGAGTAGTAGAAAAACATCAAAAATTTCAGTCCTGCATGATTCTACCAAGAAATGTGTGTTAATTGAAACCGCTGGTTTTTGATAGTTTGGGCCCTATTGAATAATGAATGTTTTGAATTTTCTCCAAAAGTAAAGTAGTTGCAAACTCATCCTTTTAGAAACTTGTTTGGGCTGTTGAGAGGAGTAAAAAACCATCAAAAATTTCAATCCTGCATGATTCTACCAAGAAATGTGATTCTTCATTCAAAACGCTGGTTTTTGCTATTGGGCTCTATTCAATAATGAATGTTTTGAATTTTCTCCAAAAGTAAAGCAGTTGCAAACTCATGCTTTTAGAGACTTGTTTGGGCTCATGAGAGGAGTAGAAAAACATCAAAAATTTCAGTCCTGCATGATTCTACCAAGAAATGTGTGTTCATTCAAACCGCTGGTTTTTGATAGTTTGGGCCCTATTGAATAATGAATGTTTTGAATTTTCTCCAAAAGTAAAGTAGTTGCAAACTCATGCTTTTAAAGACTTGTTTGGGCTCATGAGAGTAGTAGAAAAACATCAAAAATTTCAGTCCTGCATGATTCTACCAAGAAATGTGTGTTCATTGAAACCGCTGGTTTTTGATAGTTTGGGCCCTATTGAATAATGAATGTTTTGAATTTTCTCCAAAAGTAAAGTAGTTGCAAACTCATCCTTTTAGAAACTTGTTTGGGCTGTTGAGAGGAGTAAAAAACCATCAAAAATTTCAATCCTGCATGATTCTACCAAGAAATGTGATTCTTCATTCAAAACGCTGGGTTTTGCTATTGGGCTCTATTGAATAATGAATGTTTTGAATTTTCTCCAAAAGTAAAGTAGTTGCAAACTCATGCTTTTATAGACTTGTTTGGGCTCATGAGAGGAGTAGAAAAACATCAAAAATTTCAGTCCTGCATGATTCTACCAAGAAATGTGTGTTCATTGAAACCGCTGGTTTTTGATAGTTTGGGCCCTATTGAATAATGAATGTTTTGAATTTTCTCCAAAAGTAAAGTAGTTGCAAACTCATCCTTTTAGAAACTTGTTTGGGCTGTTGAGAGGAGTAAAAAACCATCAAAAATTTCAATCCTGCATGATTCTACCAAGAAATGTGATTCTTCATTCAAAACGCTGGTTTTTGCTATTGGGCTCTATTGAATAATGAATGTTTTGAATTTTCTCCAAAAGTAAAGTAGTTGCAAACTCATGCTTTTAGAGACTTGTTTGGGCTCATGAGAGGAGTAGAAAAACATCAAAAATTTCAGTCCTGCATGATTCTACCAAGAAATGTGTGTTCATTGAAACCGCTGGTTTTTGATAGTTTGGGCCCTATTGAATAATGAATGTTTTGAATTTTCTCCAAAAGTAAAGTAGTTGCAAACTCATCCTTTTAGAAACTTGTTTGGGCTGTTGAGAGGAGTAAAAAACCATCAAAAATTTCAATCCTGCATGATTCTACCAAGAAATGTGATTCTTCATTCAAAACGCTGGTTTTTGCTATTGGGCTCTATTGAATAATGAATGTTTTGAATTTTCTTTAACAATAATTTTTATTAGAATTTTCAGAATAGTAGTAAAAAAAAAAACTATGAATACGTCACAATATGATGACATTTCAATAGTATATCAACATTGAGAATAAATGTAGTAAACATTAAACAAATAGTACCAGAAAGAGACAATAAAAAAAGAAAGGTAAATTTAGGCACTTGACTATGTGAAATATTGGCACATCATAAACCATAAGAAATAAAATATGAATTCAGGATATGAAATCTTTTTCTATTTTAGACTTTAGTTCCATCCATTTATACCATCTGTCATCAAATATTTTAATTAAGCCTTTATTAATATAGTGAATTTTCTCGTAGACACAATGTTTGTCTACCAGTAAGATAAGGGTGACAATGTCTGGAGGTTGCTTCCTGTTCCAACCCTTCGCTACAAGGAAGGTTGCAGACATAAGGATATGAGCCGCCAGAAATTTATTTCTTTTAAATCTATGTATGTCTATTAGTAACAAGGCTAGAGCAGGTTGTGGTTGAATACACCAATTGCATATGAGTGAAAGCAAACCGAACACCCTGGACCAGTACAACTTCAGCACAGGGCATCCCCAAAAAACATGTAATAAATCTGCCTGAGATCCACAGTTACGCCAACACATTCCAGAACCCCCTCCTCCAAAATGTTTCAATCTATTTGGGGTAAGGTAATATCTATGAATTAATTTGTAATGTGTTTCTAATATATTCATACATCTTGTGGATTTGATTGCAATTTTTAGAGAGGAGATCCACTGGGGACCATATATCTGTCTCTGTAATGTAGTTTCCCATTTTTCAAAGCATCCTTCATTGGTGAAGGTGTCTTTGTTGGTCAGGCTATTATATAAGGGTCTAAGATAACTCTTATGTCTAGATGACATATTAAATAGAAAATTGTTAATAGTAAGGTCAATTGGAACCACTCTAAAAAGGTATTTCTTATATTTGTTGTATTCTTCCTTGAGTAGGAGATATGTCATATACTCCGAATTGGGAACCCCAAATCTGTTCTTTAATAACTCAAAGGGTATGACTCTGTTATTGTCTATCAAGTCATCTACAAAGGTGATCGGAAATTTGGTCCAGTTGTCAAATATAGGTCTTAGAGAAGTCCTAACAGGAGACAGATAAGGGAGTCTCAACCTCTCGAGTGAAAAAGAGGAAGAGCTAGTCTTTCTTTTGCATACATACGACCAGCACAACATAGAGGCCTTAAGTATGGGATTATCTATTTTTATAATTTCCCTTCTATGTAGAAGGAAGTAGGTTATAAATAAAACTGGTTCCCTATTGGGCATCATATCTCTTTCAATGTTTGGCCACCCCAGGTCTGTCTGTTCCACAAACCAGCCTTTTGTCAGTTCAGTCATAGTGGCATAATAATATGCCTCAAGATCTGGTATGGCCACCCCCCCTTTCTCCTTGGATTTAAGTAGAGTGCGTTTTTTCACTCTCGGTTTCCCATTGCTCCAAATAAATTTATTCATCTGGTGTGTTAGTTTTTGTATATACTGTGTAGATATAGGCAGAGGGACGTTCCTGTATAAAAATAGGACTTTGGGTAGGCAGAACATCTTGTATAGCACTATTCTGCCCATCCATGTGGCTGGGGTCTTCGACAGTTCCTTCAACTTAATGTCGAGAGACTGTAGAAGATGATCCATGTTTACCTCACTCATATGCATAGGGTTACCTGTGAGCCAAATTCCTAAGTACGGTATCCTGGTACAGTCCCAATTAAAGGGATACTTGTCTCTTAGATGTTGTTTCGTAGAGGCTGAAAGGAAAAGTGATAGAACATTAGTCTTTTTTACATTTAATTTATAGTATGAAACTGAGCCAAATAAATTTATGATATCCCATATCTTTTCCAGGGAATCAATTGGATTTGTGAGTGTGAGTATGATGTCATCTGCATAGAGGTTAATCTTATGCTCTGAATCTTTCAATTGTACACCGTGTACTTCACCAGAATCCCTTATCATTTGAGCCAGGGGTTCCAGGCTCAGGATAAAAATTATTGGGGATAGAGGACATCCCTGTCTTGTCCCATTAGTTATAAAAAATGTATCTGACATCGTGTTGTTGACCAGCACAGAGGCAGATGGCCGAGAGTATAAAGCTCGAATACTTTTCATCATCTCCCCACCAAAACCCATTTTCTCCAAAACTGTAAAGGCATAGGCCCAATTGATCCGGTCAAAGGCCTTTTCAGCGTCAAGAGCCACAAACAAACTGGAAATCCTATTTTTGTAGCATGAATATAAGTGATGTAGGACACTTCTAGAACTGTCTGAAGTTTGTCTAGATTTTACAAAACCGACTTGATCGGGATGTATAAGGAATGAAACAACGTCCTGTAATCTTTCTGCTAATATTTTTGCGTAGATCTTGATATCCACATTTAGGAGAGAAATAGGCCTATAATTTTCGATTTTGGTCGAATCTTTATCTGGTTTGGGAATCACCACTATTGTGGCTCTCAGCATATCTGTGCTGCACTTTCCTTCTGATTTAATAAAATTCAGGGCATTAGTTAAGTGTGGGATGAGTTCCTTTGTAAATTCTTTATAATACTCTATAGGAAAGCCATCTGGACCTGGAGCTTTGTCATTTTTAAGATTATTCATCGCAAAAGAGACCTCACCCTCAGTAAAGGGTGCGTCAAGTGATTCCTTCTGCTTTAGAGACAAAGATCCCAGCTTTACTTTTTCCAAAAAATTATTTATCATCTCTGGTGAAGGAGAGGGATGAGTTCCATTGTTTCCTATGTTATATAATTTAGAATAGTAGCTCTCAAAGGCTAGGGCTATCTCTTTGGGTTTTTCTATAGTCTTTGAGCTTTGGGTTATTTTTTTGATTGGATGTTTTTTATTTATGGGTTTAAACCTATTCGCCATATTTTTGGAGAACTTATTATTATTAACATAAAACCCTGCCCTATTAAATAAAGTCTTTTTCTCATATAAGTTGATGAGGAGATTCCTAAGTTCCAATCTAAGGGAGTACAATTCATTATATTTGGCAAAATTTTTGTCTGCTTTAGCTTGGGATTCTAATTTTTGGATCTGTTCTAACAACATCCTCTGTTGGCTCTCTCTTGCCCTTTTTTGTCTCGAAGCAACTTGGATCAGATGACCCCTAATGACACATTTGTGTGCTAGCCACAATGTTTCAGGTGTAATTTCTTGGGAACAGTTCTCTTTGAAGTAGTTCATTAAGACATTCTTTGCTAATGATATGTTTTCTGGGGAGTCAACAGTGAATTTACTGTATCTCCAATTGTATTGTTTTGGGACCATGGAGGAAGTATGTAAGGTCAGTAGGATTGGGGCATGGTCTGACCATGTAATAGGACCAGTCTGGAAGTCTATGTATGAGTCTAGTAGCGAGAAGCTAGTGAACACATGATCAATCCTAGTGTAAGACTTGTTGTGTGGACAAAATCTTGTGTATTCTTTTGAGGTAGAATTCAATATCTTACAGCTGTCATGCAAATTGGAATCTCCCAACCATCTTCCCAGATTCACGCTTCTATAATATGGGGCATCAGATGAGCAATCAGTATTTGGGTCAACTATACAATTAAAATCTCCTCCCCAGATTATGTGACCTCTACTAAAATTGGACAATTTCTTCTTGACCTTATTTAGAAAATTAATTTGCCGGACATTAGGGGTATATACGTTTACCACTGTATATTCCACACCCTCCAAAGTAAAATTAATAGCAAGTTGTCTACCATTGCTGTCCCTATATATGTCTGAGACCACTATTGGCAAATCTTTGTGGAAGGCGATGGCCACCCCAGCTTTTTTCTTTCCCTCAGTGTTAGAAAAGAAAATCTGAGGGAAGTCTTTATTTTTGAGTCTTGTGTTATCAATTTCTAGAAGGTGTGTTTCTTGTATCATTGCTATGTTGGCCTTCAATTTTTTAATCTCCCTCCACAAAGCAAATCTCTTGAATGGGCTATTGAGCCCATTTACATTAAATGACAGTACCCTCAATTCCATGATGTGTCAGGAAGGAAAAAAAGCATTAGATGATTCATTAAAACAGAACATTTCACCCGAAAATATATCCAAAAGACAGTGGGTTTCCTTAGTGATTTTTTGTTAGTGCCTAGTGTGCCTGTAAACAAAAACATGTTACAACCTAGAACAGAACAAAACTTATAAACTAGACAAATTTAGATTTCTCAAAAGAAATGGTACCGAGAGAATGTCTCTCAGTTATCACGTGGGGAGTGAAAAAGAGAAAGTTCAGGCCTAAAGCCAGGGTCAGTACCCACCAAGTCTATTTTCTTTTCTTTTGCGTATTCCAGGACTGGGAAAGGCGTCTTTGCTGCTGCAAGGGGATATTCCTTTCTTGATTGTAGAATGATGATGGTGGAGTCTCCAGTGGAGGGATACCTAAATCTTGGAAAAAACTATTACAGTTATCAATATTAGACAAGGCAAAAGTGGTATTCTCTTTCATGACTAGAATTTTTGTAGGGAAACCCCATCTGTATAAAGTCTTGTGTTTCCTCAGATGTGCAGTGATTGGAAAGAAGTCTCTCCTTTTCTGTAGGGTAGCTTTTGAGAAGTCTGAAAAAATCTTGATATCCTCGTATGGCCTTGGTAATATAGGTGATTGCTTACTTCTCCTCAGAATGTCCTCCTTTGTCAGGAAATAATGAAAATATGCAATGACATCTCTTGGGGCTCTGTCTGGGGCATATTTGGACTTGGGGAGTCTGTGTATACGTTCCATCAATAGGTCCCCTTTAGAGGCCCCTGGAAGTATTGTATGGAGCATCTTTTGCACATATGCATTAAGGTCTCTGTCTTTGACATTTTCAGGTATTCCCCTGAATTTAAGGTTGTTCCTTCTACTTCTGTCTTCTTGCTCTATCAACCTTGATTTTAAGAAGACAACCTCTTTTTCTAGGGCATAGTGTTCATCTATCAAATTATTATGGGATTTAACCAATTCTTCCATTTTAGATTCAAGATGGTCCACTCTCTGGCCCAGACCGTCTATGTTATTTTGGAGATTTGTATTATAGCCCTCCAGTTGTTTCTGAAATGTCTTTGCTAGAAGGCATAGCATGTTTTTAATAAATATTTCTGAGGCTGTATTACTGGTAGCCTCCACCTCTGTTAAAACGTGTAAGATGTTCTCCGGTATGGGATTATCAGAAGGACAGGAGTCCTCAGATTGTAATTCCTGTTGCATCTCAGCTGAGCTGCTGCTAAATCTGCGTTTAGTCACTGAGGAAGGAGACATTTCCCTCTGTAATGGTGTTAGAGGAGTATCTGACACATTGGAGATGTCAGGACAGGATGAGGAACCCCTTAATACATTTGTCTCCTCCATATCAGCGGTCAGCGGTGCTGCTGCACCATAATTCACATGCTGCGCTGTATTTTTGCTTAAGTTACGCAAATTGCGTATCTGTTGCGTAGTCTCGCTTGTCCCCCGGTCACTCTCGCGAGATCTCGCTCCTTTCACCTCAGCGCTACTTTTAATGTGTAAATTAGCGCTTTTATTAGCCTGCAGAGCGGCGGTTTTAGCTGGGGCAGGGGTAGACTTACCCCCTGACTTGAATGCTGCATGCTTCAGCCGCTGTGGTGTCCTTTGCCGCTGTGTACTGCTCAGGCTGGGGCTGCAGGCTGTGGCTGCTGCTGTGAGGCGGGCGCCATCTTGGCTCCTCAGCATGAGGGGAGAGCGCTCTGTTTTCTTTCCTTTTTCTGCTTTGTTACTAAGCAGATCCATAGTGTGGGGGCACCGCTGGTGTCTATGGAGGTTCCCACAAGTTTTCAGCCAGTCCTGGCTTGTAAATCGCTTGTTAATAGCGCTTGGTAGGCTGCCCTGTGGAGGAGCTCAGAGCTCAGGCTTCCATTCAGCTCAGACGCTGGCCACGCCCCCCCAATGTTTTGAATTTTCTCCAAAAGTAAAGTAGTTGCAAACTCATGCTTTTAGAGACTTGTTTGGGCTCATGAGAGGAGTAGAAAAACATCAAAAATTTCAGTCCTGCATGATTCTACCAAGAAATGTGTGTTCATTGAAACCGCTGGTTTTTGATAGTTTGGGCCCTATTGAATAATGAATGTTTTGAATTTTCTCCAAAAGTAAAGTAGTTGCAAACTCATCCTTTTAGAAACTTGTTTGGGCTGTTGAGAGGAGTAAAAAACCATCAAAAATTTCAATCCTGCATGATTCTACCAAGAAATGTGATTCTTCATTCAAAACGCTGGTTTTTGCTATTGGGCTCTATTGAATAATGAATGTTTAGAATTTTCTCCAGAAGTAAAGTAGTTGCAAACTCATGCTTTTAGAGACTTGTTTGGGCTCATGAGAGGAGTAGAAAAACATCAAAAATTTCAGTCCTGCATGATTCTACCAAGAAATGTGTGTTCATTGAAACCGCTGGTTTTTGATAGTTTGGGCCCTATTGAATAATGAATGTTTTGAATTTTCTCCAAAAGTAAAGTAGTTGCAAACTCATCCTTTTAGAAACTTGTTTGGGCTGTTGAGAGGAGTAAAAAACCATCAAAAATTTCAATCCTGCATGATTCTACCAAGAAATGTGATTCTTCATTCAAAACGCTGGTTTTTGCTATTGGGCTCTATTGAATAATGAATGTTTTGAATTTTCTCCAAAAGTAAAGTAGTTGCAAACTCATGCTTTTAGAGACTTGTTTGGGCTCATGAGAGGAGTAGAAAAACATCAAAAATTTCAGTCCTGCATGATTCTACCAAGAAATGTGTGTTCATTGAAACCGCTGGTTTTTGATAGTTTGGGCCCTATTGAATAATGAATGTTTTGAATTTTCTCCAAAAGTAAAGTAGTTGCAAACTCATCCTTTTAGAAACTTGTTTGGGCTGTTGAGAGGAGTAAAAAACCATCAAAAATTTCAATCCTGCATGATTCTACCAAGAAATGTGATTCTTCATTCAAAACGCTGGTTTTTGCTTTTGGGCTCTATTGAATAATGAATGTTTTGAATTTTCTCCAAAAGTAAAGTAGTTGCAAACTCATGCTTTTAGAGACTTGTTTGGGCTCATGAGAGGAGTAGAAAAACATCAAAAATTTCAGTCCTGCATGATTCTACCAAGAAATGTGTGTTCATTGAAACCGCTGGTTTTTGATAGTTTGGGCCCTATTGAATAATGAATGTTTTGAATTTTCTCCAAAAGTAAAGTAGTTGCAAACTCATGCTTTTAGAGACTTGTTTGGGCTCATGAGAGGAGTAGAAAAACATCAAAAATTTCAGTCCTGCATGATTCTACCAAGAAATGTGTGTTCATTGAAACCGCTGGTTTTTGATAGTTTGGGCCCTATTGAATAATGAATGTTTTGAATTTTCATCAAAAGTAAAGTAGTTGCAAACTCATCCTTTTAGAAACTTGTTTGGGCTGTTGAGAGGAGTAAAAAACCATCAAAAATTTCAATCCTGCATGATTCTACCAAGAAATGTGATTCTTCATTCAAAACGCTGGTTTTTGCTATTGGGCTCTATTGAATAATGAATGTTTTGAATTTTCTCCAAAAGTAAAGTAGTTGCAAACTCATGCTTTTAGAGACTTGTTTGGGCTCATGAGAGGAGTAGAAAAACATCAAAAATTTCAGTCCTGCATGATTCTACCAAGAAATGTGTGTTCATTGAAACCGCTGGTTTTTGATAGTTTGGGCCCTATTGAATAATGAATGTTTTGAATTTTCTCCAAAAGTAAAGTAGTTGCAAACTCATCCTTTTAGAAACTTGTTTGGGCTGTTGAGAGGAGTAAAAAACCATCAAAAATTTCAATCCTGCATGATTCTACCAAGAAATGTGATTCTTCATTCAAAACGCTGGTTTTTGCTATTGGGCTCTATTGAATAATGAATGTTTTGAATTTTCTCCAAAAGTAAAGTAGTTGCAAACTCATGCTTTTAGAGACTTGTTTGGGCTCATGAGAGGAGTAGAAAAACATCAAAAATTTCAGTCCTGCATGATTCTACCAAGAAATGTGTGTTCATTGAAACCGCTGGTTTTTGATAGTTTGGGCCCTATTGAATAATGAATGTTTTGAATTTTCTCCAAAAGTAAAGTAGTTGCAAACTCATCCTTTTAGAAACTTGTTTGGGCTGTTGAGAGGAGTAAAAAACCATCAAAAATTTCAATCCTGCATGATTCTACCAAGAAATGTGATTCTTCATTCAAAACGCTGGTTTTTGCTATTGGGCTCTATTGAATAATGAATGTTTTGAATTTTCTCCAAAAGTAAAGTAGTTGCAAACTCATGCTTTTAGAGATTTGTTTGGGCTCATGAGAGGAGTAGAAAAACATCAAAAATTTCAGTCCTGCATGATTCTACCAAGAAATGTGTGTTCATTGAAACCGCTGGTTTTTGATAGTTTGGGACCTATTGAATAATGAATGTTTTAAATTTTCTCCAAAAGTAAAGTAGTTGCAAACTCATCCTTTTAGAAACTTGTTTGGGCTGTTGAGAGGAGTAAAAAACCATCAAAAATTTCAATCCTGCATGATTTTACCATGAAATGTGATTCTTCATTCAAAACCTGATTTTTGCTATTGGGCTCTATTGAATAGTGAATGTTTTGAATTTTCTCCAAAAGTAAAGTAGTTGCAAACTCATGCTTTTAGAGACTTGTTTGGGCTCATGAGAGGAGTAGAAAAACATCAAAAATTTCAGTCCTGCATGATTCTACCAAGAAATGTGTGTTCATTCAAACCGCTGGTTTTTGATAGTTTGGGCCCTATTGAATAATGAATGTTTTGAATTTTCTCCAAAAGTAAAGTAGTTGCAAACTCATGCTTTTAAAGACTTGTTTGGGCTCATGAGAGGAGTAGAAAAACATCAAAAATTTCAGTCCTGCATGATTCTACCAAGAAATGTGTGTTCATTGAAACCGCTGGTTTTTGATAGTTTGGGCCCTATTGAATAATGAATGTTTTGAATTTTCTCCAAAAGTAAAGTAGTTGCAAACTCATCCTTTTAGAAACTTGTTTGGGCTGTTGAGAGGAGTAAAAAACCATCAAAAATTTCAATCCTGCATGATTCTACCAAGAAATGTGATTCTTCATTCAAAACGCTGGTTTTTGCTATTGGGCTCTATTGAATAATGAATGTTTTGAATTTTCTCCAAAAGTAAAGTAGTTGCAAACTCATGCTTTTAGAGACTTGTTTGGGCTCATGAGAGGAGTAGAAAAACATCAAAAATTTCAGTCCTGCATGATTCTACCAAGAAATGTGTTCATTCAAACCGCTGGTTTTTGATAGTTTGGGCCCTATTGAATAATGAATGTTTTGAATTTTCTCCAAAAGTAAAGTAGTTGCAAACTCATCCTTTTAGAAACTTGTTTGGGCTGTTGAGAGGAGTAAAAAACCATCAAAAATTTCAATCCTGCATGATTCTACCAAGAAATGTGATTCTTCATTCAAAACGCTGGTTTTTGCTATTGGGCTCTATTGAATAATGAATGTTTTGAATTTTCTCCAAAAGTAAAGTAGTTGCAAACTCATCCTTTTAGAAACTTGTTTGGGCTGTTGAGAGGAGTAAAAAACCATCAAAAATTTCAATCCTGCATGATTTTACCAAGAAATGTGATTCTTCATTCAAAACCTGATTTTTGCTATTGGGCTCTATTGAATAGTGAATGTTTTGAATTTTCTCCAAAAGTAAAGTAGTTGCAAACTCATGCTTTTAGAGACTTGTTTGGGCTCATGAGAGGAGTAGAAAAACATCAAAAATTTCAGTCCTGCATGATTCTACCAAGAAATGTGTTCATTCAAACCGCTGGTTTTTGATAGTTTGGGCCCTATTGAATAATGAATGTTTTGAATTTTCTCCAAAAGTAAAGTAGTTGCAAACTCATCCTTTTAGAAACTTGTTTGGGCTGTTGAGAGGAGTAAAAAACCATCAAAAATTTCAATCCTGCATGATTCTACCAAGAAATGTGATTCTTCATTCAAAACGCTGGTTTTTGCTATTGGGCTCTATTGAATAATGAATGTTTTGAATTTTCTCCAAAAGTAAAGTAGTTGCAAACTCATCCTTTTAGAAACTTGTTTGGGCTGTTGAGAGGATTAAAAAACCATCAAAAATTTCAATCCTGCATGATTCTACCAAGAAATGTGATTCTTCATTCAAAACGCTGGTTTTTGCTATTGGGCTCTATTGAATAATGAATGTTTTGAATTTTCTCCAAAAGTAAAGTAGTTGCAAACTCATGCTTTTAGAGACTTGTTTGGGCTCATGAGAGGAGTAGAAAAACATCAAAAATTTCAGTCCTGCATGATTCTACCAAGAAATGTGTGTTCATTGAAACCGCTGGTTTTTGATAGTTTGGGCCCTATTGAATAATGAATGTTTTGAATTTTCTCCAAAAGTAAAGTAGTTGCAAACTCATCCTTTTAGAAACTTGTTTGGGCTGTTGAGAGGAGTAAAAAACCATCAAAAATTTCAATCCTGCATGATTCTACCAAGAAATGTGATTCTTCATTCAAAACGCTGGTTTTTGCTATTGGGCTCTATTGAATAATGAATGTTTTGAATTTTCTCCAAAAGTAAAGTAGTTGCAAACTCATGCTTTTAGAGATTTGTTTGGGGTCATGAGAGGAGTAGAAAAACATCAAAAATTTCAGTCCTGCATGATTCTACCAAGAAATGTGTGTTCATTGAAACCGCTGGTTTTTGATAGTTTGGGCCCTATTGAATAATGAATGTTTTAAATTTTCTCCAAAAGTAAAGTAGTTGCAAACTCATCCTTTTAGAAACTTGTTTGGGCTGTTGAGAGGAGTAAAAAACCATCAAAAATTTCAATCCTGCATGATTTTACCATGAAATGTGATTCTTCATTCAAAACCTGATTTTTGCTATTGGGCTCTATTGAATAGTGAATGTTTTGAATTTTCTCCAAAAGTAAAGTAGTTGCAAACTCATGCTTTTAGAGACTTGTTTGGGCTCATGAGAGGAGTAGAAAAACATCAAAAATTTCAGTCCTGCATGATTCTACCAAGAAATGTGTGTTCATTCAAACCGCTGGTTTTTGATAGTTTGGGCCCTATTGAATAATGAATGTTTTGAATTTTCTCCAAAAGTAAAGTAGTTGCAAACTCATGCTTTTAAAGACTTGTTTGGGCTCATGAGAGGAGTAGAAAAACATCAAAAATTTCAGTCCTGCATGATTCTACCAAGAAATGTGTGTTCATTGAAACCGCTGGTTTTTGATAGTTTGGGCCCTATTGAATAATGAATGTTTTGAATTTTCTCCAAAAGTAAAGTAGTTGCAAACTCATCCTTTTAGAAACTTGTTTGGGCTGTTGAGAGGAGTAAAAAACCATCAAAAATTTCAATCCTGCATGATTCTACCAAGAAATGTGATTCTTCATTCAAAACGCTGGTTTTTGCTATTGGGCTCTATTGAATAATGAATGTTTTGAATTTTCTCCAAAAGTAAAGTAGTTGCAAACTCATGCTTTTAGAGACTTGTTTGGGCTCATGAGAGGAGTAGAAAAACATCAAAAATTTCAGTCCTGCATGATTCTACCAAGAAATGTGTGTTCATTGAAACCGCTGGTTTTTGATAGTTTGGGCCCTATTGAATAATGAATGTTTTGAATTTTCTCCAAAAGTAAAGTAGTTGCAAACTCAACCTTTTAGAAACTTGTTTGGGCTGTTGAGAGGAGTAAAAAACCATCAAAAATTTCAATCCTGCATGATTTTACCAAGAAATGTGATTCTTCATTCAAAACCTGATTTTTGCTATTGGGCTCTATTGAATAGTGAATGTTTTGAATTTTCTCCAAAAGTAAAGTAGTTGCAAACTCATGCTTTTAGAGACTTGTTTGGGCTCATGAGATGAGTAGAAAAACATCAAAAATTTCAGTCCTGCATGATTCTACCAAGAAATGTGTGTTCATTGAAACCGCTGGTTTTTGATAGTTTGGGCCCTATTGAATAATGAATGTTTTGAATTTTCTCCAAAAGTAAAGTAGTTGCAAACTCATCCTTTTAGAAACTTGTTTGGGCTGTAGAGAGGAGTAAAAAACCATCAAAAATTTCAATCCTGCATGATTCTACCAAGAAATGTGATTCTTCATTCAAAACGCTGGTTTTTGCTATTGGGCTCTATTGAATAATGAATGTTTTGAATTTTCTCCAAAAGTAAAGTAGTTGCAAACTCATGCTTTTAGAGACTTGTTTGGGCTCATGAGAGGAGTAGAAAAACATCAAAAATTTCAGTCCTGCATGATTCTACCAAGAAATGTGTGTTCATTCAAACCGCTGGTTTTTGATAGTTTGGGCCCTATTGAATAATGAATGTTTTGAATTTTCTCCAAAAGTAAAGTAGTTGCAAACTCATGCTTTTAGAGACTTGTTTGGGCTCATGAGAGGAGTAGAAAAACATCAAAAATTTCAGTCCTGCATGATTCTACCAAGAAATGTGTGTTCATTGAAACCGCTGGTTTTTGATAGTTTGGGCCCTAGTGAATAATGAATGTTTTGAATTTTCTTCAAAAGTAAAGTAGTTGCAAACTCATCCTGTTAGAAACTTGTTTGGGCTGTTGAGAGGAGTAAAAAACCATCAAAAATTTCAATCCTGCATGATTCTACCAAGAAATGTGATTCTTCATTCAAAACGCTGGTTTTTGCTATTGGGCTCTATTGAATAATGAATGTTTTGAATTTTCTCCAAAAGTAAAGCAGTTGCAAACTCATGCTTTTAGAGACTTGTTTGGGCTCATGAGAGGAGTAGAAAAACATCAAAAATTTCAGTCCTGCATGATTCTACCAAGAAATGTGTGTTCATTCAAACCGCTGGTTTTTGATAGTTTGGGCCCTATTGAATAATGAATGTTTTGAATTTTCTCCAAAAGTAAAGTAGTTGCAAACTCATGCTTTTAAAGACTTGTTTGGGCTCATGAGAGTAGTAGAAAAACATCAAAAATTTCAGTCCTGCATGATTCTACCAAGAAATGTGTGTTAATTGAAACTGCTGGTTTTTGATAGTTTGGGCCCTATTGAATAATGAATGTTTTGAATTTTCTCCAAAAGTAAAGTAGTTGCAAACTCATCCTTTTAGAAACTTGTTTGGGCTGTTGAGAGGAGTAAAAAACCATCAAAAATTTCAATCCTGCATGATTCTACCAAGAAATGTGATTCTTCATTCAAAACGCTGGTTTTTGCTATTGGGCTCTATTGAATAATGAATGTTTTGAATTTTCTCCAAAAGTAAAGCAGTTGCAAACTCATGCTTTTAGAGACTTGTTTGGGCTCATGAGAGGAGTAGAAAAACATCAAAAATTTCAGTCCTGCATGATTCTACCAAGAAATGTGTGTTCATTCAAACCGCTGGTTTTTGATAGTTTGGGCCCTATTGAATAATGAATGTTTTGAATTTTCTCCAAAAGTAAAGTAGTTGCAAACTCATGCTTTTAAAGACTTGTTTGGGCTCATGAGAGTAGTAGAAAAACATCAAAAATTTCAGTCCTGCATGATTCTACCAAGAAATGTGTGTTCATTGAAACCGCTGGTTTTTGATAGTTTGGGCCCTATTGAATAATGAATGTTTTGAATTTTCTCCAAAAGTAAAGTAGTTGCAAACTCATCCTTTTAGAAACTTGTTTGGGCTGTTGAGAGGAGTAAAAAACCATCAAAAATTTCAATCCTGCATGATTCTACCAAGAAATGTGATTCTTCATTCAAAACGCTGGGTTTTGCTATTGGGCTCTATTGAATAATGAATGTTTTGAATTTTCTCCAAAAGTAAAGTAGTTGCAAACTCATGCTTTTATAGACTTGTTTGGGCTCATGAGAGGAGTAGAAAAACATCAAAAATTTCAGTCCTGCATGATTCTACCAAGAAATGTGTGTTCATTGAAACCGCTGGTTTTTGATAGTTTGGGCCCTATTGAATAATGAATGTTTTGAATTTTCTCCAAAAGTAAAGTAGTTGCAAACTCATCCTTTTAGAAACTTGTTTGGGCTGTTGAGAGGAGTAAAAAACCATCAAAAATTTCAATCCTGCATGATTCTACCAAGAAATGTGATTCTTCATTCAAAACGCTGGTTTTTGCTATTGGGCTCTATTGAATAATGAATGTTTTGAATTTTCTCCAAAAGTAAAGTAGTTGCAAACTCATGCTTTTAGAGACTTGTTTGGGCTCATGAGAGGAGTAGAAAAACATCAAAAATTTCAGTCCTGCATGATTCTACCAAGAAATGTGTGTTCATTGAAACCGCTGGTTTTTGATAGTTTGGGCCCTATTGAATAATGAATGTTTTGAATTTTCTCCAAAAGTAAAGTAGTTGCAAACTCATCCTTTTAGAAACTTGTTTGGGCTGTTGAGAGGAGTAAAAAACCATCAAAAATTTCAATCCTGCATGATTCTACCAAGAAATGTGATTCTTCATTCAAAACGCTGGTTTTTGCTATTGGGCTCTATTGAATAATGAATGTTTTGAATTTTCTTTAACAATAATTTTTATTAGAATTTTCAGAATAGTAGTAAAAAAAAAAACTATGAATACGTCACAATATGATGACATTTCAATAGTATATCAACATTGAGAATAAATGTAGTAAACATTAAACAAATAGTACCAGAAAGAGACAATAAAAAAAGAAAGGTAAATTTAGGCACTTGACTATGTGAAATATTGGCACATCATAAACCATAAGAAATAAAATATGAATTCAGGATATGAAATCTTTTTCTATTTTAGACTTTAGTTCCATCCATTTATACCATCTGTCATCAAATATTTTAATTAAGCCTTTATTAATATAGTGAATTTTCTCGTAGACACAATGTTTGTCTACCAGTAAGATAAGGGTGACAATGTCTGGAGGTTGCTTCCTGTTCCAACCCTTCGCTACAAGGAAGGTTGCAGACATAAGGATATGAGCCGCCAGAAATTTATTTCTTTTAAATCTATGTATGTCTATTAGTAACAAGGCTAGAGCAGGTTGTGGTTGAATACACCAATTGCATATGAGTGAAAGCAAACCGAACACCCTGGACCAGTACAACTTCAGCACAGGGCATCCCCAAAAAACATGTAATAAATCTGCCTGAGATCCACAGTTACGCCAACACATTCCAGAACCCCCTCCTCCAAAATGTTTCAATCTATTTGGGGTAAGGTAATATCTATGAATTAATTTGTAATGTGTTTCTAATATATTCATACATCTTGTGGATTTGATTGCAATTTTTAGAGAGGAGATCCACTGGGGACCATATATCTGTCTCTGTAATGTAGTTTCCCATTTTTCAAAGCATCCTTCATTGGTGAAGGTGTCTTTGTTGGTCAGGCTATTATATAAGGGTCTAAGATAACTCTTATGTCTAGATGACATATTAAATAGAAAATTGTTAATAGTAAGGTCAATTGGAACCACTCTAAAAAGGTATTTCTTATATTTGTTGTATTCTTCCTTGAGTAGGAGATATGTCATATACTCCGAATTGGGAACCCCAAATCTGTTCTTTAATAACTCAAAGGGTATGACTCTGTTATTGTCTATCAAGTCATCTACAAAGGTGATCGGAAATTTGGTCCAGTTGTCAAATATAGGTCTTAGAGAAGTCCTAACAGGAGACAGATAAGGGAGTCTCAACCTCTCGAGTGAAAAAGAGGAAGAGCTAGTCTTTCTTTTGCATACATACGACCAGCACAACATAGAGGCCTTAAGTATGGGATTATCTATTTTTATAATTTCCCTTCTATGTAGAAGGAAGTAGGTTATAAATAAAACTGGTTCCCTATTGGGCATCATATCTCTTTCAATGTTTGGCCACCCCAGGTCTGTCTGTTCCACAAACCAGCCTTTTGTCAGTTCAGTCATAGTGGCATAATAATATGCCTCAAGATCTGGTATGGCCACCCCCCCTTTCTCCTTGGATTTAAGTAGAGTGCGTTTTTTCACTCTCGGTTTCCCATTGCTCCAAATAAATTTATTCATCTGGTGTGTTAGTTTTTGTATATACTGTGTAGATATAGGCAGAGGGACGTTCCTGTATAAAAATAGGACTTTGGGTAGGCAGAACATCTTGTATAGCACTATTCTGCCCATCCATGTGGCTGGGGTCTTCGACAGTTCCTTCAACTTAATGTCGAGAGACTGTAGAAGATGATCCATGTTTACCTCACTCATATGCATAGGGTTACCTGTGAGCCAAATTCCTAAGTACGGTATCCTGGTACAGTCCCAATTAAAGGGATACTTGTCTCTTAGATGTTGTTTCGTAGAGGCTGAAAGGAAAAGTGATAGAACATTAGTCTTTTTTACATTTAATTTATAGTATGAAACTGAGCCAAATAAATTTATGATATCCCATATCTTTTCCAGGGAATCAATTGGATTTGTGAGTGTGAGTATGATGTCATCTGCATAGAGGTTAATCTTATGCTCTGAATCTTTCAATTGTACACCGTGTACTTCACCAGAATCCCTTATCATTTGAGCCAGGGGTTCCAGGCTCAGGATAAAAATTATTGGGGATAGAGGACATCCCTGTCTTGTCCCATTAGTTATAAAAAATGTATCTGACATCGTGTTGTTGACCAGCACAGAGGCAGATGGCCGAGAGTATAAAGCTCGAATACTTTTCATCATCTCCCCACCAAAACCCATTTTCTCCAAAACTGTAAAGGCATAGGCCCAATTGATCCGGTCAAAGGCCTTTTCAGCGTCAAGAGCCACAAACAAACTGGAAATCCTATTTTTGTAGCATGAATATAAGTGATGTAGGACACTTCTAGAACTGTCTGAAGTTTGTCTAGATTTTACAAAACCGACTTGATCGGGATGTATAAGGAATGAAACAACGTCCTGTAATCTTTCTGCTAATATTTTTGCGTAGATCTTGATATCCACATTTAGGAGAGAAATAGGCCTATAATTTTCGATTTTGGTCGAATCTTTATCTGGTTTGGGAATCACCACTATTGTGGCTCTCAGCATATCTGTGCTGCACTTTCCTTCTGATTTAATAAAATTCAGGGCATTAGTTAAGTGTGGGATGAGTTCCTTTGTAAATTCTTTATAATACTCTATAGGAAAGCCATCTGGACCTGGAGCTTTGTCATTTTTAAGATTATTCATCGCAAAAGAGACCTCACCCTCAGTAAAGGGTGCGTCAAGTGATTCCTTCTGCTTTAGAGACAAAGATCCCAGCTTTACTTTTTCCAAAAAATTATTTATCATCTCTGGTGAAGGAGAGGGATGAGTTCCATTGTTTCCTATGTTATATAATTTAGAATAGTAGCTCTCAAAGGCTAGGGCTATCTCTTTGGGTTTTTCTATAGTCTTTGAGCTTTGGGTTATTTTTTTGATTGGATGTTTTTTATTTATGGGTTTAAACCTATTCGCCATATTTTTGGAGAACTTATTATTATTAACATAAAACCCTGCCCTATTAAATAAAGTCTTTTTCTCATATAAGTTGATGAGGAGATTCCTAAGTTCCAATCTAAGGGAGTACAATTCATTATATTTGGCAAAATTTTTGTCTGCTTTAGCTTGGGATTCTAATTTTTGGATCTGTTCTAACATCCTCTGTTGGCTCTCTCTTGCCCTTTTTTGTCTCGAAGCAACTTGGATCAGATGACCCCTAATGACACATTTGTGTGCTAGCCACAATGTTTCAGGTGTAATTTCTTGGGAACAGTTCTCTTTGAAGTAGTTCATTAAGACATTCTTTGCTAATGATATGTTTTCTGGGGAGTCAACAGTGAATTTACTGTATCTCCAATTGTATTGTTTTGGGACCATGGAGGAAGTATGTAAGGTCAGTAGGATTGGGGCATGGTCTGACCATGTAATAGGACCAGTCTGGAAGTCTATGTATGAGTCTAGTAGCGAGAAGCTAGTGAACACATGATCAATCCTAGTGTAAGACTTGTTGTGTGGACAAAATCTTGTGTATTCTTTTGAGGTAGAATTCAATATCTTACAGCTGTCATGCAAATTGGAATCTCCCAACCATCTTCCCAGATTCACGCTTCTATAATATGGGGCATCAGATGAGCAATCAGTATTTGGGTCAACTATACAATTAAAATCTCCTCCCCAGATTATGTGACCTCTACTAAAATTGGACAATTTCTTCTTGACCTTATTTAGAAAATTAATTTGCCGGACATTAGGGGTATATACGTTTACCACTGTATATTCCACACCCTCCAAAGTAAAATTAATAGCAAGTTGTCTACCATTGCTGTCCCTATATATGTCTGAGACCACTATTGGCAAATCTTTGTGGAAGGCGATGGCCACCCCAGCTTTTTTCTTTCCCTCAGTGTTAGAAAAGAAAATCTGAGGGAAGTCTTTATTTTTGAGTCTTGTGTTATCAATTTCTAGAAGGTGTGTTTCTTGTATCATTGCTATGTTGGCCTTCAATTTTTTAATCTCCCTCCACAAAGCAAATCTCTTGAATGGGCTATTGAGCCCATTTACATTAAATGACAGTACCCTCAATTCCATGATGTGTCAGGAAGGAAAAAAAGCATTAGATGATTCATTAAAACAGAACATTTCACCCGAAAATATATCCAAAAGACAGTGGGTTTCCTTAGTGATTTTTTGTTAGTGCCTAGTGTGCCTGTAAACAAAAACATGTTACAACCTAGAACAGAACAAAACTTATAAACTAGACAAATTTAGATTTCTCAAAAGAAATGGTACCGAGAGAATGTCTCTCAGTTATCACGTGGGGAGTGAAAAAGAGAAAGTTCAGGCCTAAAGCCAGGGTCAGTACCCACCAAGTCTATTTTCTTTTCTTTTGCGTATTCCAGGACTGGGAAAGGCGTCTTTGCTGCTGCAAGGGGATATTCCTTTCTTGATTGTAGAATGATGATGATGGTGGAGTCTCCAGTGGAGGGATACCTAAATCTTGGAAAAAACTATTACAGTTATCAATATTAGACAAGGCAAAAGTGGTATTCTCTTTCATGACTAGAATTTTTGTAGGGAAACCCCATCTGTATAAAGTCTTGTGTTTCCTCAGATGTGCAGTGATTGGAAAGAAGTCTCTCCTTTTCTGTAGGGTAGCTTTTGAGAAGTCTGAAAAAATCTTGATATCCTCGTATGGCCTTGGTAATATAGGTGATTGCTTACTTCTCCTCAGAATGTCCTCCTTTGTCAGGAAATAATGAAAATATGCAATGACATCTCTTGGGGCTCTGTCTGGGGCATATTTGGACTTGGGGAGTCTGTGTATACGTTCCATCAATAGGTCCCCTTTAGAGGCCCCTGGAAGTATTGTATGGAGCATCTTTTGCACATATGCATTAAGGTCTCTGTCTTTGACATTTTCAGGTATTCCCCTGAATTTAAGGTTGTTCCTTCTACTTCTGTCTTCTTGCTCTATCAACCTTGATTTTAAGAAGACAACCTCTTTTTCTAGGGCATAGTGTTCATCTATCAAATTATTATGGGATTTAACCAATTCTTCCATTTTAGATTCAAGATGGTCCACTCTGGCCCAGACCGTCTATGTTATTTTGGAGATTTGTATTATAGCCCTCCAGTTGTTTCTGAAATGTCTTTGCTAGAAGGCATAGCATGTTTTTAATAAATATTTCTGAGGCTGTATTACTGGTAGCCTCCACCTCTGTTAAAACGTGTAAGATGTTCTCCGGTATGGGATTATCAGAAGGACAGGAGTCCTCAGATTGTAATTCCTGTTGCATCTCAGCTGAGCTGCTGCTAAATCTGCGTTTAGTCACTGAGGAAGGAGACATTTCCCTCTGTAATGGTGTTAGAGGAGTATCTGACACATTGGAGATGTCAGGACAGGATGAGGAACCCCTTAATACATTTGTCTCCTCCATATCAGCGGTCAGCGGTGCTGCTGCACCATAATTCACATGCTGCGCTGTATTTTTGCTTAAGTTACGCAAATTGCGTATCTGTTGCGTAGTCTCGCTTGTCCCCCGGTCACTCTCGCGAGATCTCGCTCCTTTCACCTCAGCGCTACTTTTAATGTGTAAATTAGCGCTTTTATTAGCCTGCAGAGCGGCGGTTTTAGCTGGGGCAGGGGTAGACTTACCCCCTGACTTGGATGCTGCATGCTTCAGCCGCTGTGGTGTCCTTTGCCGCTGTGTACTGCTCAGGCTGGGGCTGCAGGCTGTGGCTGCTGCTGTGAGGCGGGCGCCATCTTGGCTCCTCAGCATGAGGGGAGAGCGCTCTGTTTTCTTTCCTTTTTCTGCTTTGTTACTAAGCAGATCCATAGTGTGGGGGCACCGCTGGTGTCTATGGAGGTTCCCACAAGTTTTCAGCCAGTCCTGGCTTGTAAATCGCTTGTTAATAGCGCTTGGTAGGCTGCCCTGTGGAGGAGCTCAGAGCTCAGGCTTCCATTCAGCTCAGACGCTGGCCACGCCCCCCCAATGTTTTGAATTTTCTCCAAAAGTAAAGTAGTTGCAAACTCATGCTTTTAGAGACTTGTTTGGGCTCATGAGAGGAGTAGAAAAACATCAAAAATTTCAGTCCTGCATGATTCTACCAAGAAATGTGTGTTCATTGAAACCGCTGGTTTTTGATAGTTTGGGCCCTATTGAATAATGAATGTTTTGAATTTTCTCCAAAAGTAAAGTAGTTGCAAACTCATCCTTTTAGAAACTTGTTTGGGCTGTTGAGAGGAGTAAAAAACCATCAAAAATTTCAATCCTGCATGATTCTACCAAGAAATGTGATTCTTCATTCAAAACGCTGGTTTTTGCTATTGGGCTCTATTGAATAATGAATGTTTTGAATTTTCTCCAGAAGTAAAGTAGTTGCAAACTCATGCTTTTAGAGACTTGTTTGGGCTCATGAGAGGAGTAGAAAAACATCAAAAATTTCAGTCCTGCATGATTCTACCAAGAAATGTGTGTTCATTGAAACCGCTGGTTTTTGATAGTTTGGGCCCTATTGAATAATGAATGTTTTGAATTTTCTCCAAAAGTAAAGTAGTTGCAAACTCATCCTTTTAGAAACTTGTTTGGGCTGTTGAGAGGAGTAAAAAACCATCAAAAATTTCAATCCTGCATGATTCTACCAAGAAATGTGATTCTTCATTCAAAACGCTGGTTTTTGCTATTGGGCTCTATTGAATAATGAATGTTTTGAATTTTCTCCAAAAGTAAAGTAGTTGCAAACTCATGCTTTTAGAGACTTGTTTGGGCTCATGAGAGGAGTAGAAAAACATCAAAAATTTCAGTCCTGCATGATTCTACCAAGAAATGTGTGTTCATTGAAACCGCTGGTTTTTGATAGTTTGGGCCCTATTGAATAATGAATGTTTTGAATTTTCTCCAAAAGTAAAGTAGTTGCAAACTCATCCTTTTAGAAACTTGTTTGGGCTGTTGAGAGGAGTAAAAAACCATCAAAAATTTCAATCCTGCATGATTCTACCAAGAAATGTGATTCTTCATTCAAAACGCTGGTTTTTGCTTTTGGGCTCTATTGAATAATGAATGTTTTGAATTTTCTCCAAAAGTAAAGTAGTTGCAAACTCATGCTTTTAGAGACTTGTTTGGGCTCATGAGAGGAGTAGAAAAACATCAAAAATTTCAGTCCTGCATGATTCTACCAAGAAATGTGTGTTCATTCAAACCGCTGGTTTTTGATAGTTTGGGCCCTATTGAATAATGAATGTTTTGAATTTTCTCCAAAAGTAAAGTAGTTGCAAACTCATGCTTTTAGAGACTTGTTTGGGCTCATGAGAGGAGTAGAAAAACATCAAAAATTTCAGTCCTGCATGATTCTACCAAGAAATGTGTGTTCATTGAAACCGCTGGTTTTTGATAGTTTGGGCCCTATTGAATAATGAATGTTTTGAATTTTCTTCAAAAGTAAAGTAGTTGCAAACTCATCCTTTTAGAAACTTGTTTGGGCTGTTGAGAGGAGTAAAAAACCATCAAAAATTTCAATCCTGCATGATTCTACCAAGAAATGTGATTCTTCATTCAAAACGCTGGTTTTTGCTATTGGGCTCTATTGAATAATGAATGTTTTGAATTTTCTCCAAAAGTAAAGTAGTTGCAAACTCATGCTTTTAGAGACTTGTTTGGGCTCATGAGAGGAGTAGAAAAACATCAAAAATTTCAGTCCTGCATGATTCTACCAAGAAATGTGTGTTCATTGAAACCGCTGGTTTTTGATAGTTTGGGCCCTATTGAATAATGAATGTTTTGAATTTTCTCCAAAAGTAAAGTAGTTGCAAACTCATCCTTTTAGAAACTTGTTTGGGCTGTTGAGAGGAGTAAAAAACCATCAAAAATTTCAATCCTGCATGATTCTACCAAGAAATGTGATTCTTCATTCAAAACGCTGGTTTTTGCTATTGGGCTCTATTGAATAATGAATGTTTTGAATTTTCTCCAAAAGTAAAGTAGTTGCAAACTCATGCTTTTAGAGATTTGTTTGGGCTCATGAGAGGAGTAGAAAAACATCAAAAATTTCAGTCCTGCATGATTCTACCAAGAAATGTGTGTTCATTGAAACCGCTGGTTTTTGATAGTTTGGGCCCTATTGAATAATGAATGTTTTAAATTTTCTCCAAAAGTAAAGTAGTTGCAAACTCATCCTTTTAGAAACTTGTTTGGGCTGTTGAGAGGAGTAAAAAACCATCAAAAATTTCAATCCTGCATGATTTTACCATGAAATGTGATTCTTCATTCAAAACCTGATTTTTGCTATTGGGCTCTATTGAATAGTGAATGTTTTGAATTTTCTCCAAAAGTAAAGTAGTTGCAAACTCATGCTTTTAGAGACTTGTTTGGGCTCATGAGAGGAGTAGAAAAACATCAAAAATTTCAGTCCTGCATGATTCTACCACGAAATGTGTGTTCATTGAAACCGCTGGTTTTTGATAGTTTGGGCCCTATTGAATAATGAATGTTTTGAATTTTCTCCAAAAGTAAAGTAGTTGCAAACTCATGCTTTTAAAGACTTGTTTGGGCTCATGAGAGGAGTAGAAAAACATCAAAAATTTCAGTCCTGCATGATTCTACCAAGAAATGTGTGTTCATTGAAACCGCTGGTTTTTGATAGTTTGGGCCCTATTGAATAATGAATGTTTTGAATTTTCTCCAAAAGTAAAGTAGTTGCAAACTCATCCTTTTAGAAACTTGTTTGGGCTGTTGAGAGGAGTAAAAAACCATCAAAAATTTCAATCCTGCATGATTCTACCAAGAAATGTGATTCTTCATTCAAAACGCTGGTTTTTGCTATTGGGCTCTATTGAATAATGAATGTTTTGAATTTTCTCCAAAAGTAAAGTAGTTGCAAACTCATGCTTTTAGAGACTTGTTTGGGCTCATGAGAGGAGTAGAAAAACATCAAAAATTTCAGTCCTGCATGATTCTACCAAGAAATGTGTGTTCATTGAAACCGCTGGTTTTTGATAGTTTGGGCCCTATTGAATAATGAATGTTTTGAATTTTCTCCAAAAGTAAAGTAGTTGCAAACTCATCCTTTTAGAATCTTGTTTGGGCTGTTGAGAGGAGTAAAAAACCATCAAAAATTTCAATCCTGCATGATTCTACCAAGAAATGTGATTCTTCATTCAAAACGCTGGTTTTTGCTATTGGGCTCTATTGAATAATGAATGTTTTGAATTTTCTCCAAAAGTAAAGTAGTTGCAAACTCATGCTTTTAGAGAATTGTTTGGGCTCACGAGAGGAGTAGAAAAACATCAAAAATTTCAGTCCTGCATGATTCTACCAAGAAATGTGTGTTCATTGAAACCGCTGGTTTTTGATAGTTTGGGCCCTATTGAATAATGAATGTTTTGAATTTTCTCCAAAAGTAAAGTAGTTGCAAACTCATCCTTTTAGAAACTTGTTTGGGCTGTTGAGAGGAGTAAAAAACCATCAAAAATTTCAATCCTGCATGATTCTACCAAGAAATGTGATTCTTCATTCAAAACGCTGGTTTTTGCTATTGGGCTCTATTGAATAATGAATGTTTTGAATTTTCTCCAAAAGTAAAGTAGTTGCAAACTCATGCTTTTAGAGACTTGTTTGGGCTCATGAGAGGAGTAGAAAAACATCAAAAATTTCAGTCCTGCATGATTCTACCAAGAAATGTGTGTTCATTGAAACCGCTGGTTTTTGATAGTTTGGGCCCTATTGAATAATGAATGTTTTGAATTTTCTCCAAAAGTAAAGTAGTTGCAAACTCATCCTTTTAGAAACTTGTTTGGGCTGTTGAGAGGAGTAAAAAACCATCAAAAATTTCAATCCTGCATGATTTTACTAAGAAATGTGATTCTTCATTCAAAACCTGATTTTTGCTATTGGGCTCTATTGAATAGTGAATGTTTTGAATTTTCTCCAAAAGTAAAGTAGTTGCAAACTCATGCTTTTAGAGACTTGTTTGGGCTCATGAGAGGAGTAGAAAAACATCAAAAATTTCAGTCCTGCATGATTCTACCAAGAAATGTGTTCATTCAAACCGCTGGTTTTTGATAGTTTGGGCCCTATTGAATAATGAATGTTTTGAATTTTCTCCAAAAGTAAAGTAGTTGCAAACTCATCCTTTTAGAAACTTGTTTGGGCTGTTGAGAGGAGTAAAAAACCATCAAAAATTTCAATCCTGCATGATTCTACCAAGAAATGTGATTCTTCATTCAAAACGCTGGTTTTTGCTATTGGGCTCTATTGAATAATGAATGTTTTGAATTTTCTCCAAAAGTAAAGTAGTTGCAAACTCATGCTTTTAGAGACTTGTTTGGGCTCATGAGAGGAGTAGAAAAACATCAAAAATTTCAGTCCTGCCTGATTCTACCAAGAAATGTGTGTTCATTGAAACCGCTGGTTTTTGATAGTTTGGGCCCTATTGAATAATGAATGTTTTGAATTTTCTCCAAAAGTAAAGTAGTTGCAAACTCATCCTTTTAGAAACTTGTTTGGGCTGTTGAGAGGAGTAAAGAACCATCAAAAATTTCAATCCTGCATGATTCTACCAAGAAATGTGATTCTTCATTCAAAACGCTGGTTTTTGCTATTGGGCTCTATTGAATAATGAATGTTTTGAATTTTCTCCAAAAGTAAAGTAGTTGCAAACTCATGCTTTTAGAGACTTGTTTGGGCTCATGAGAGGAGTAGAAAAACATCAAAAATTTCAGTCCTGCATGATTCTACCAAGAAATGTGTGTTCATTGAAACCGCTGGTTTTTGATAGTTTGGGCCCTATTGAATAATGAATGTTTTGAATTTTCTCCAAAAGTAAAGTAGTTGCAAACTCATCCTTTTAGAAACTTGTTTGGGCTGTTGAGAGGAGTAAAAAACCATCAAAAATTTCAATCCTGCATGATTCTACCAAGAAATGTGATTCTTCATTCAAAACGCTGGTTTTTGCTATTGGGCTCTATTGAATAATGAATGTTTTGAATTTTCTCCAAAAGTAAAGTAGTTGCAAACTCATGCTTTTAGAGACTTGTTTGGGCTCATGAGAGGAGTAGAAAAACATCAAAAATTTCAGTCCTGCATGATTCTACCAAGAAATGTGTGTTCATTGAAACCGCTGGTTTTTGATAGTTTGGGCCCTATTGAATAATGAATGTTTTGAATTTTCTCCAAAAGTAAAGTAGTTGCAAACTCATCCTTTTAGAAACTTGTTTGGGCTGTTGAGAGGAGTAAAAAACCATCAAAAATGTCAATCCTGCATGATTCTACCAAGAAATGTGATTCTTCATTCAAAACGCTGGTTTTTGCTTTTGGGCTCTATTGAATAATGAATGTTTTGAATTTTCTCCAAAAGTAAAGTAGTTGCAAACTCATCCTTTTAGAAACTTGTTTGGGCTGTTGAGAGGAGTAAAAAACCATCAAAAATTTCAATCCTGCATGATTCTACCAAGAAGTGTGATTCTTCATTCAAAACGCTGGTTTTTGCTATTGGGCTCTATTGAATAATGAATGTTTTGAATTTTCTCCAAAAGTAAAGTAGTTGCAAACTCATGCTTTTAGAGACTTGTTTGGGCTCATGAGAGGAGTAGAAAAACATCAAAAATTTCAGTCCTGCATGATTCTACCAAGAAATGTGTGTTCATTGAAACCGCTGGTTTTTGATAGTTTGGGCCCTATTGAATAATGAATGTTTTGAATTTTCTTCAAAAGTAAAGTAGTTGCAAACTCATCCTTTTAGAAACTTGTTTGGGCTGTTGAGAGGAGTAAAAAACCATCAAAAATTTCAATCCTGCATGATTCTACCAAGAAATGTGATTCTTCATTCAAAACGCTGGTTTTTGCTATTGGGCTCTATTGAATAATGAATGTTTTGAATTTTCTCCAAAAGTAAAGTAGTTGCAAACTCATGCTTTTAGAGACTTGTTTGGGCTCATGAGAGGAGTAGAAAAACATCAAAAATTTCAGTCCTGCATGATTCTACCAAGAAATGTGTGTTCATTGAAACCGCTGGTTTTTGATAGTTTGGGCCCTATTGAATAATGAATGTTTTGAATTTTCTCCAAAAGTAAAGTAGTTGCAAACTCATCCTTTTAGAAACTTGTTTGGGCTGTTGAGAGGAGTAAAAAACCATCAAAAATTTCAATCCTGCATGATTCTACCAAGAAATGTGATTCTTCATTCAAAACGCTGGTTTTTGCTATTGGGCTCTATTGAATAATGAATGTTTTGAATTTTCTCCAAAAGTAAAGTAGTTGCAAACTCATGCTTTTAGAGATTTGTTTGGGCTCATGAGAGGAGTAGAAAAACATCAAAAATTTCAGTCCTGCATGATTCTACCAAGAAATGTGTGTTCATTGAAACCGCTGGTTTTTGATAGTTTGGGCCCTATTGAATAATGAATGTTTTAAATTTTCTCCAAAAGTAAAGTAGTTGCAAACTCATCCTTTTAGAAACTTGTTTGGGCTGTTGAGAGGAGTAAAAAACCATCAAAAATTTCAATCCTGCATGATTTTACCATGAAATGTGATTCTTCATTCAAAACCTGATTTTTGCTATTGGGCTCTATTGAATAGTGAATGTTTTGAATTTTCTCCAAAAGTAAAGTAGTTGCAAACTCATGCTTTTAGAGACTTGTTTGGGCTCATGAGAGGAGTAGAAAAACATCAAAAATTTCAGTCCTGCATGATTCTACCAAGAAATGTGTGTTCATTCAAACCGCTGGTTTTTGATAGTTTGGGCCCTATTGAATAATGAATGTTTTGAATTTTCTCCAAAAGTAAAGTAGTTGCAAACTCATGCTTTTAAAGACTTGTTTGGGCTCAAGAGAGGAGTAGAAAAACATCAAAAATTTCAGTCCTGCATGATTCTACCAAGAAATGTGTGTTCATTGAAACCGCTGGTTTTTGATAGTTTGGGCCCTATTGAATAATGAATGTTTTGAATTTTCTCCAAAAGTAAAGTAGTTGCAAACTCATCCTTTTAGAAACTTGTTTGGGCTGTTGAGAGGAGTAAAAAACCATCAAAAATTTCAATCCTGCATGATTCTACCAAGAAATGTGATTCTTCATTCAAAACGCTGGTTTTTGCTATTGGGCTCTATTGAATAATGAATGTTTTGAATTTTCTCCAAAAGTAAAGTAGTTGCAAACTCATGCTTTTAGAGACTTGTTTGGGCTCATGAGAGGAGTAGAAAAACATCAAAAATTTCAGTCCTGCATGATTCTACCAAGAAATGTGTGTTCATTGAAACCGCTGGTTTTTGATAGTTTGGGCCCTATTGAATAATGAATGTTTTGAATTTTCTCCAAAAGTAAAGTAGTTGCAAACTCATCCTTTTAGAAACTTGTTTGGGCTGTTGAGAGGAGTAAAAAACCATCAAAAATTTCAATCCTGCATGATTCTACCAAGAAATGTGATTCTTCATTCAAAACGCTGGGTTTTGCTATTGGGCTCTATTGAATAATGAATGTTTTGAATTTTCTCCAAAAGTAAAGTAGTTGCAAACTCATGCTTTTATAGACTTGTTTGGGCTCATGAGAGGAGTAGAAAAACATCAAAAATTTCAGTCCTGCATGATTCTACCAAGAAATGTGTGTTCATTGAAACCGCTGGTTTTTGATAGTTTGGGCCCTATTGAATAATGAATGTTTTGAATTTTCTCCAAAAGTAAAGTAGTTGCAAACTCATCCTTTTAGAAACTTGTTTGGGCTGTTGAGAGGAGTAAAAAACCATCAAAAATTTCAATCCTGCATGATTCTACCAAGAAATGTGATTCTTCATTCAAAACGCTGGTTTTTGCTATTGGGCTCTATTGAATAATGAATGTTTTGAATTTTCTCCAAAAGTAAAGTAGTTGCAAACTCATGCTTTTAGAGACTTGTTTGGGCTCATGAGAGGAGTAGAAAAACATCAAAAATTTCAGTCCTGCATGATTCTACCAAGAAATGTGTGTTCATTGAAACCGCTGGTTTTTGATAGTTTGGGCCCTATTGAATAATGAATGTTTTGAATTTTCTCCAAAAGTAAAGTAGTTGCAAACTCATCCTTTTAGAAACTTGTTTGGGCTGTTGAGAGGAGTAAAAAACCATCAAAAATTTCAATCCTGCATGATTCTACCAAGAAATGTGATTCTTCATTCAAAACGCTGGTTTTTGCTATTGGGCTCTATTGAATAATGAATGTTTTGAATTTTCTTTAACAATAATTTTTATTAGAATTTTCAGAATAGTAGTAAAAAAAAAAACTATGAATACGTCACAATATGATGACATTTCAATAGTATATCAACATTGAGAATAAATGTAGTAAACATTAAACAAATAGTACCAGAAAGAGACAATAAAAAAAGAAAGGTAAATTTAGGCACTTGACTATGTGAAATATTGGCACATCATAAACCATAAGAAATAAAATATGAATTCAGGATATGAAATCTTTTTCTATTTTAGACTTTAGTTCCATCCATTTATACCATCTGTCATCAAATATTTTAATTAAGCCTTTATTAATATAGTGAATTTTCTCGTAGACACAATGTTTGTCTACCAGTAAGATAAGGGTGACAATGTCTGGAGGTTGCTTCCTGTTCCAACCCTTCGCTACAAGGAAGGTTGCAGACATAAGGATATGAGCCGCCAGAAATTTATTTCTTTTAAATCTATGTATGTCTATTAGTAACAAGGCTAGAGCAGGTTGTGGTTGAATACACCAATTGCATATGAGTGAAAGCAAACCGAACACCCTGGACCAGTACAACTTCAGCACAGGGCATCCCCAAAAAACATGTAATAAATCTGCCTGAGATCCACAGTTACGCCAACACATTCCAGAACCCCCTCCTCCAAAATGTTTCAATCTATTTGGGGTAAGGTAATATCTATGAATTAATTTGTAATGTGTTTCTAATATATTCATACATCTTGTGGATTTGATTGCAATTTTTAGAGAGGAGATCCACTGGGGACCATATATCTGTCTCTGTAATGTAGTTTCCCATTTTTCAAAGCATCCTTCATTGGTGAAGGTGTCTTTTGTTGGTCAGGCTATTATATAAGGGTCTAAGATAACTCTTATGTCTAGATGACATATTAAATAGAAAATTGTTAATAGTAAGGTCAATTGGAACCACTCTAAAAAGGTATTTCTTATATTTGTTGTATTCTTCCTTGAGTAGGAGATATGTCATATACTCCGAATTGGGAACCCCAAATCTGTTCTTTAATAACTCAAAGGGTATGACTCTGTTATTGTCTATCAAGTCATCTACAAAGGTGATCGGAAATTTGGTCCAGTTGTCAAATATAGGTCTTAGAGAAGTCCTAACAGGAGACAGATAAGGGAGTCTCAACCTCTCGAGTGAAAAAGAGGAAGAGCTAGTCTTTCTTTTGCATACATACGACCAGCACAACATAGAGGCCTTAAGTATGGGATTATCTATTTTTATAATTTCCCTTCTATGTAGAAGGAAGTAGGTTATAAATAAAACTGGTTCCCTATTGGGCATCATATCTCTTTCAATGTTTGGCCACCCCAGGTCTGTCTGTTCCACAAACCAGCCTTTTGTCAGTTCAGTCATAGTGGCATAATAATATGCCTCAAGATCTGGTATGGCCACCCCCCCTTTCTCCTTGGATTTAAGTAGAGTGCGTTTTTTCACTCTCGGTTTCCCATTGCTCCAAATAAATTTATTCATCTGGTGTGTTAGTTTTTGTATATACTGTGTAGATATAGGCAGAGGGACGTTCCTGTATAAAAATAGGACTTTGGGTAGGCAGAACATCTTGTATAGCACTATTCTGCCCATCCATGTGGCTGGGGTCTTCGACAGTTCCTTCAACTTAATGTCGAGAGACTGTAGAAGATGATCCATGTTTACCTCACTCATATGCATAGGGTTACCTGTGAGCCAAATTCCTAAGTACGGTATCCTGGTACAGTCCCAATTAAAGGGATACTTGTCTCTTAGATGTTGTTTCGTAGAGGCTGAAAGGAAAAGTGATAGAACATTAGTCTTTTTTACATTTAATTTATAGTATGAAACTGAGCCAAATAAATTTATGATATCCCATATCTTTTCCAGGGAATCAATTGGATTTGTGAGTGTGAGTATGATGTCATCTGCATAGAGGTTAATCTTATGCTCTGAATCTTTCAATTGTACACAGTGTACTTCACCAGAATCCCTTATCATTTGAGCCAGGGGTTCCAGGCTCAGGATAAAAATTATTGGGGATAGAGGACATCCCTGTCTTGTCCCATTAGTTATAAAAAATGTATCTGACATCGTGTTGTTGACCAGCACAGAGGCAGATGGCCGAGAGTATAAAGCTCGAATACTTTTCATCATCTCCCCACCAAAACCCATTTTCTCCAAAACTGTAAAGGCATAGGCCCAATTGATCCGGTCAAAGGCCTTTTCAGCGTCAAGAGCCACAAACAAACTGGAAATCCTATTTTTGTAGCATGAATATAAGTGATGTAGGACACTTCTAGAACTGTCTGAAGTTTGTCTAGATTTTACAAAACCGACTTGATCGGGATGTATAAGGAATGAAACAACGTCCTGTAATCTTTCTGCTAATATTTTTGCGTAGATCTTGATATCCACATTTAGGAGAGAAATAGGCCTATAATTTTCGATTTTGGTCGAATCTTTATCTGGTTTGGGAATCACCACTATTGTGGCTCTCAGCATATCTGTGCTGCACTTTCCTTCTGATTTAATAAAATTCAGGGCATTAGTTAAGTGTGGGATGAGTTCCTTTGTAAATTCTTTATAATACTCTATAGGAAAGCCATCTGGACCTGGAGCTTTGTCATTTTTAAGATTATTCATCGCAAAAGAGACCTCACCCTCAGTAAAGGGTGCGTCAAGTGATTCCTTCTGCTTTAGAGACAAAGATCCCAGCTTTACTTTTTCCAAAAAATTATTTATCATCTCTGGTGAAGGAGAGGGATGAGTTCCATTGTTTCCTATGTTATATAATTTAGAATAGTAGCTCTCAAAGGCTAGGGCTATCTCTTTGGGTTTTTCTATAGTCTTTGAGCTTTGGGTTATTTTTTTGATTGGATGTTTTTTATTTATGGGTTTAAACCTATTCGCCATATTTTTGGAGAACTTATTATTATTAACATAAAACCCTGCCCTATTAAATAAAGTCTTTTTCTCATATAAGTTGATGAGGAGATTCCTAAGTTCCAATCTAAGGGAGTACAATTCATTATATTTGGCAAAATTTTTGTCTGCTTTAGCTTGGGATTCTAATTTTTGGATCTGTTCTAACATCCTCTGTTGGCTCTCTCTTGCCCTTTTTTGTCTCGAAGCAACTTGGATCAGATGACCCCTAATGACACATTTGTGTGCTAGCCACAATGTTTCAGGTGTAATTTCTTGGGAACAGTTCTCTTTGAAGTAGTTCATTAAGACATTCTTTGCTAATGATATGTTTTCTGGGGAGTCAACAGTGAATTTACTGTATCTCCAATTGTATTGTTTTGGGACCATGGAGGAAGTATGTAAGGTCAGTAGGATTGGGGCATGGTCTGACCATGTAATAGGACCAGTCTGGAAGTCTATGTATGAGTCTAGTAGCGAGAAGCTAGTGAACACATGATCAATCCTAGTGTAAGACTTGTTGTGTGGACAAAATCTTGTGTATTCTTTTGAGGTAGAATTCAATATCTTACAGCTGTCATGCAAATTGGAATCTCCCAACCATCTTCCCAGATTCACGCTTCTATAATATGGGGCATCAGATGAGCAATCAGTATTTGGGTCAACTATACAATTAAAATCTCCTCCCCAGATTATGTGACCTCTACTAAAATTGGACAATTTCTTCTTGACCTTATTTAGAAAATTAATTTGCCGGACATTAGGGGTATATACGTTTACCACTGTATATTCCACACCCTCCAAAGTAAAATTAATAGCAAGTTGTCTACCATTGCTGTCCCTATATATGTCTGAGACCACTATTGGCAAATCTTTGTGGAAGGCGATGGCCACCCCAGCTTTTTTCTTTCCCTCAGTGTTAGAAAAGAAAATCTGAGGGAAGTCTTTATTTTTGAGTCTTGTGTTATCAATTTCTAGAAGGTGTGTTTCTTGTATCATTGCTATGTTGGCCTTCAATTTTTTAATCTCCCTCCACAAAGCAAATCTCTTGAATGGGCTATTGAGCCCATTTACATTAAATGACAGTACCCTCAATTCCATGATGTGTCAGGAAGGAAAAAAAGCATTAGATGATTCATTAAAACAGAACATTTCACCCGAAAATATATCCAAAAGACAGTGGGTTTCCTTAGTGATTTTTTGTTAGTGCCTAGTGTGCCTGTAAACAAAAACATGTTACAACCTAGAACAGAACAAAACTTATAAACTAGACAAATTTAGATTTCTCAAAAGAAATGGTACCGAGAGAATGTCTCTCAGTTATCACGTGGGGAGTGAAAAAGAGAAAGTTCAGGCCTAAAGCCAGGGTCAGTACCCACCAAGTCTATTTTCTTTTCTTTTGCGTATTCCAGGACTGGGAAAGGCGTCTTTGCTGCTGCAAGGGGATATTCCTTTCTTGATTGTAGAATGATGATGATGGTGGAGTCTCCAGTGGAGGGATACCTAAATCTTGGAAAAAACTATTACAGTTATCAATATTAGACAAGGCAAAAGTGGTATTCTCTTTCATGACTAGAATTTTTGTAGGGAAACCCCATCTGTATAAAGTCTTGTGTTTCCTCAGATGTGCAGTGATTGGAAAGAAGTCTCTCCTTTTCTGTAGGGTAGCTTTTGAGAAGTCTGAAAAAATCTTGATATCCTCGTATGGCCTTGGTAATATAGGTGATTGCTTACTTCTCCTCAGAATGTCCTCCTTTGTCAGGAAATAATGAAAATATGCAATGACATCTCTTGGGGCTCTGTCTGGGGCATATTTGGACTTGGGGAGTCTGTGTATACGTTCCATCAATAGGTCCCCTTTAGAGGCCCCTGGAAGTATTGTATGGAGCATCTTTTGCACATATGCATTAAGGTCTCTGTCTTTGACATTTTCAGGTATTCCCCTGAATTTAAGGTTGTTCCTTCTACTTCTGTCTTCTTGCTCTATCAACCTTGATTTTAAGAAGACAACCTCTTTTTCTAGGGCATAGTGTTCATCTATCAAATTATTATGGGATTTAACCAATTCTTCCATTTTAGATTCAAGATGGTCCACTCTCTGGCCCAGACCGTCTATGTTATTTTGGAGATTTGTATTATAGCCCTCCAGTTGTTTCTGAAATGTCTTTGCTAGAAGGCATAGCATGTTTTTAATAAATATTTCTGAGGCTGTATTACTGGTAGCCTCCACCTCTGTTAAAACGTGTAAGATGTTCTCCGGTATGGGATTATCAGAAGGACAGGAGTCCTCAGATTGTAATTCCTGTTGCATCTCAGCTGAGCTGCTGCTAAATCTGCGTTTAGTCACTGAGGAAGGAGACATTTCCCTCTGTAATGGTGTTAGAGGAGTATCTGACACATTGGAGATGTCAGGACAGGATGAGGAACCCCTTAATACATTTGTCTCCTCCATATCAGCGGTCAGCGGTGCTGCTGCACCATAATTCACATGCTGCGCTGTATTTTTGCTTAAGTTACGCAAATTGCGTATCTGTTGCGTAGTCTCGCTTGTCCCCCGGTCACTCTCGCGAGATCTCGCTCCTTTCACCTCAGCGCTACTTTTAATGTGTAAATTAGCGCTTTTATTAGCCTGCAGAGCGGCGGTTTTAGCTGGGGCAGGGGTAGACTTACCCCCTGACTTGGATGCTGCATGCTTCAGCCGCTGTGGTGTCCTTTGCCGCTGTGTACTGCTCAGGCTGGGGCTGCAGGCTGTGGCTGCTGCTGTGAGGCGGGCGCCATCTTGGCTCCTCAGCATGAGGGGAGAGCGCTCTGTTTTCTTTCCTTTTTCTGCTTTGTTACTAAGCAGATCCATAGTGTGGGGGCACCGCTGGTGTCTATGGAGGTTCCCACAAGTTTTCAGCCAGTCCTGGCTTGTAAATCGCTTGTTAATAGCGCTTGGTAGGCTGCCCTGTGGAGGAGCTCAGAGCTCAGGCTTCCATTCAGCTCAGACGCTGGCCACGCCCCCCCAATGTTTTGAATTTTCTCCAAAAGTAAAGTAGTTGCAAACTCATGCTTTTAGAGACTTGTTTGGGCTCATGAGAGGAGTAGAAAAACATCAAAAATTTCAGTCCTGCATGATTCTACCAAGAAATGTGTGTTCATTGAAACCGCTGGTTTTTGATAGTTTGGGCCCTATTGAATAATGAATGTTTTGAATTTTCTCCAAAAGTAAAGTAGTTGCAAACTCATCCTTTTAGAAACTTGTTTGGGCTGTTGAGAGGAGTAAAAAACCATCAAAAATTTCAATCCTGCATGATTCTACCAAGAAATGTGATTCTTCATTCAAAACGCTGGTTTTTGCTATTGGGCTCTATTGAATAATGAATGTTTTGAATTTTCTCCAGAAGTAAAGTAGTTGCAAACTCATGCTTTTAGAGACTTGTTTGGGCTCATGAGAGGAGTAGAAAAACATCAAAAATTTCAGTCCTGCATGATTCTACCAAGAAATGTGTGTTCATTGAAACCGCTGGTTTTTGATAGTTTGGGCCCTATTGAATAATGAATGTTTTGAATTTTCTCCAAAAGTAAAGTAGTTGCAAACTCATCCTTTTAGAAACTTGTTTGGGCTGTTGAGAGGAGTAAAAAACCATCAAAAATTTCAATCCTGCATGATTCTACCAAGAAATGTGATTCTTCATTCAAAACGCTGGTTTTTGCTATTGGGCTCTATTGAATAATGAATGTTTTGAATTTTCTCCAAAAGTAAAGTAGTTGCAAACTCATGCTTTTAGAGACTTGTTTGGGCTCATGAGAGGAGTAGAAAAACATCAAAAATTTCAGTCCTGCATGATTCTACCAAGAAATGTGTGTTCATTGAAACCGCTGGTTTTTGATAGTTTGGGCCCTATTGAATAATGAATGTTTTGAATTTTCTCCAAAAGTAAAGTAGTTGCAAACTCATCCTTTTAGAAACTTGTTTGGGCTGTTGAGAGGAGTAAAAAACCATCAAAAATTTCAATCCTGCATGATTCTACCAAGAAATGTGATTCTTCATTCAAAACGCTGGTTTTTGCTATTGGGCTCTATTGAATAATGAATGTTTTGAATTTTCTCCAGAAGTAAAGTAGTTGCAAACTCATGCTTTTAGAGACTTGTTTGGGCTCATGAGAGGAGTAGAAAAACATCAAGAATTTCAGTCCTGCATGATTCTACCAAGAAATGTGTGTTCATTGAAACCGCTGGTTTTTGATAGTTTGGGCCCTATTGAATAATGAATGTTTTGAATTTTCTCCAAAAGTAAAGTAGTTGCAAACTCATCCTTTTAGAAACTTGTTTGGGCTGTTGAGAGGAGTAAAAAACCATCAAAAATTTCAATCCTGCATGATTCTACCAAGAAATGTGATTCTTCATTCAAAACGCTGGTTTTTGCTATTGGGCTCTATTGAATAATGAATGTTTTGAATTTTCTCCAAAAGTAAAGTAGTTGCAAACTCATGCTTTTAGAGACTTGTTTGGGCTCATGAGAGGAGTAGAAAAACATCAAAAATTTCAGTCCTGCATGATTCTACCAAGAAATGTGTGTTCATTGAAACCGCTGGTTTTTGATAGTTTGGGCCCTATTGAATAATGAATGTTTTGAATTTTCTCCAAAAGTAAAGTAGTTGCAAACTCATCCTTTTAGAAACTTGTTTGGGCTGTTGAGAGGAGTAAAAAACCATCAAAAATTTCAATCCTGCATGATTCTACCAAGAAATGTGATTCTTCATTCAAAACGCTGGTTTTTGCTTTTGGGCTCTATTGAATAATGAATGTTTTGAATTTTCTCCAAAAGTAAAGTAGTTGCAAACTCATGCTTTTAGAGACTTGTTTGGGCTCATGAGAGGAGTAGAAAAACATCAAAAATTTCAGTCCTGCATGATTCTACCAAGAAATGTGTGTTCATTCAAACCGCTGGTTTTTGATAGTTTGGGCCCTATTGAATAATGAATGTTTTGAATTTTCTCCAAAAGTAAAGTAGTTGCAAACTCATGCTTTTAGAGACTTGTTTGGGCTCATGAGAGGAGTAGAAAAACATCAAAAATTTCAGTCCTGCATGATTCTACCAAGAAATGTGTGTTCATTGAAACCGCTGGTTTTTGATAGTTTGGGCCCTATTGAATAATGAATGTTTTGAATTTTCTTCAAAAGTAAAGTAGTTGCAAACTCATCCTTTTAGAAACTTGTTTGGGCTGTTGAGAGGAGTAAAAAACCATCAAAAATTTCAATCCTGCATGATTCTACCAAGAAATGTGATTCTTCATTCAAAACGCTGGTTTTTGCTATTGGGCTCTATTGAATAATGAATGTTTTGAATTTTCTCCAAAAGTAAAGTAGTTGCAAACTCATGCTTTTAGAGACTTGTTTGGGCTCATGAGAGGAGTAGAAAAACATCAAAAATTTCAGTCCTGCATGATTCTACCAAGAAATGTGTGTTCATTGAAACCGCTGGTTTTTGATAGTTTGGGCCCTATTGAATAATGAATGTTTTGAATTTTCTCCAAAAGTAAAGTAGTTGCAAACTCATCCTTTTAGAAACTTGTTTGGGCTGTTGAGAGGAGTAAAAAACCATCAAAAATTTCAATCCTGCATGATTCTACCAAGAAATGTGATTCTTCATTCAAAACGCTGGTTTTTGCTATTGGGCTCTATTGAATAATGAATGTTTTGAATTTTCTCCAAAAGTAAAGTAGTTGCAAACTCATGCTTTTAGAGATTTGTTTGGGCTCATGAGAGGAGTAGAAAAACATCAAAAATTTCAGTCCTGCATGATTCTACCAAGAAATGTGTGTTCATTGAAACCGCTGGTTTTTGATAGTTTGGGCCCTATTGAATAATGAATGTTTTAAATTTTCTCCAAAAGTAAAGTAGTTGCAAACTCATCCTTTTAGAAACTTGTTTGGGCTGTTGAGAGGAGTAAAAAAACATCAAAAATTTCAATCCTGCATGATTTTACCATGAAATGTGATTCTTCATTCAAAACCTGATTTTTGCTATTGGGCTCTATTGAATAGTGAATGTTTTGAATTTTCTCCAAAAGTAAAGTAGTTGCAAACTCATGCTTTTAGAGACTTGTTTGGGCTCATGAGAGGAGTAGAAAAACATCAAAAATTTCAGTCCTGCATGATTCTACCAAGAAATGTGTGTTCATTCAAACCGCTGGTTTTTGATAGTTTGGGCCCTATTGAATAATGAATGTTTTGAATTTTCTCCAAAAGTAAAGTAGTTGCAAACTCATGCTTTTAAAGACTTGTTTGGGCTCATGAGAGGAGTAGAAAAACATCAAAAATTTCAGTCCTGCATGATTCTACCAAGAAATGTGTGTTCATTGAAACCGCTGGTTTTTGATAGTTTGGGCCCTATTGAATAATGAATGTTTTGAATTTTCTCCAAAAGTAAAGTAGTTGCAAACTCATCCTTTTAGAAACTTGTTTGGGCTGTTGAGAGGAGTAAAAAACCATCAAAAATTTCAATCCTGCATGATTCTACCAAGAAATGTGATTCTTCATTCAAAACGCTGGTTTTTGCTATTGGGCTCTATTGAATAATGAATGTTTTGAATTTTCTCCAAAAGTAAAGTAGTTGCAAACTCATGCTTTTAGAGACTTGTTTGGGCTCATGAGAGGAGTAGAAAAACATCAAAAATTTCAGTCCTGCATGATTCTACCAAGAAATGTGTGTTCATTGAAACCGCTGGTTTTTGATAGTTTGGGCCCTATTGAATAATGAATGTTTTGAATTTTCTCCAAAAGTAAAGTAGTTGCAAACTCATCCTTTTAGAAACTTGTTTGGGCTGTTGAGAGGAGTAAAAAACCATCAAAAATTTCAATCCTGCATGATTCTACCAAGAAATGTGATTCTTCATTCAAAACGCTGGTTTTTGCTATTGGGCTCTATTGAATAATGAATGTTTTGAATTTTCTCCAAAAGTAAAGTAGTTGCAAACTCATGCTTTTAGAGAATTGTTTGGGCTCACGAGAGGAGTAGAAAAACATCAAAAATTTCAGTCCTGCATGATTCTACCAAGAAATGTGTGTTCATTGAAACCGCTGGTTTTTGATAGTTTGGGCCCTATTGAATAATGAATGTTTTGAATTTTCTCCAAAAGTAAAGTAGTTGCAAACTCATCCTTTTAGAAACTTGTTTGGGCTGTTGAGAGGAGTAAAAAACCATCAAAAATTTCAATCCTGCATGATTCTACCAAGAAATGTGATTCTTCATTCAAAACGCTGGTTTTTGCTATTGGGCTCTATTGAATAATGAATGTTTTGAATTTTCTCCAAAAGTAAAGTAGTTGCAAACTCATGCTTTTAGAGACTTGTTTGGGCTCATGAGAGGAGTAGAAAAACATCAAAAATTTCAGTCCTGCATGATTCTACCAAGAAATGTGTGTTCATTGAAACCGCTGGTTTTTGATAGTTTGGGCCCTATTGAATAATGAATGTTTTGAATTTTCTCCAAAAGTAAAGTAGTTGCAAACTCATCCTTTTAGAAACTTGTTTGGGCTGTTGAGAGGAGTAAAAAACCATCAAAAATTTCAATCCTGCATGATTTTACTAAGAAATGTGATTCTTCATTCAAAACCTGATTTTTGCTATTGGGCTCTATTGAATAGTGAATGTTTTGAATTTTCTCCAAAAGTAAAGTAGTTGCAAACTCATGCTTTTAGAGACTTGTTTGGGCTCATGAGAGGAGTAGAAAAACATCAAAAATTTCAGTCCTGCATGATTCTACCAAGAAATGTGTTCATTCAAACCGCTGGTTTTTGATAGTTTGGGCCCTATTGAATAATGAATGTTTTGAATTTTCTCCAAAAGTAAAGTAGTTGCAAACTCATCCTTTTAGAAACTTGTTTGGGCTGTTGAGAGGAGTAAAAAACCATCAAAAATTTCAATCCTGCATGATTCTACCAAGAAATGTGATTCTTCATTCAAAACGCTGGTTTTTGCTATTGGGCTCTATTGAATAATGAATGTTTTGAATTTTCTCCAAAAGTAAAGTAGTTGCAAACTCATCCTTTTAGAAACTTGTTTGGGCTGTTGAGAGGAGTAAAAAACCATCAAAAATTTCAATCCTGCATGATTTTACCAAGAAATGTGATTCTTCATTCAAAACCTGATTTTTGCTATTGGGCTCTATTGAATAGTGAATGTTTTGAATTTTCTCCAAAAGTAAAGTAGTTGCAAACTCATGCTTTTAGAGACTTGTTTGGGCTCATGAGAGGAGTAGAAAAACATCAAAAATTTCAGTCCTGCATGATTCTACCAAGAAATGTGTTCATTCAAACCGCTGGTTTTTGATAGTTTGGGCCCTATTGAATAATGAATGTTTTGAATTTTCTCCAAAAGTAAAGTAGTTGCAAACTCATCCTTTTAGAAACTTGTTTGGGCTGTTGAGAGGAGTAAAAAACCATCAAAAATTTCAATCCTGCATGATTCTACCAAGAAATGTGATTCTTCATTCAAAACGCTGGTTTTTGCTATTGGGCTCTATTGAATAATGAATGTTTTGAATTTTCTCCAAAAGTAAAGTAGTTGCAAACTCATGCTTTTAGAGACTTGTTTGGGCTCATGAGAGGAGTAGAAAAACATCAAAAATTTCAGTCCTGCCTGATTCTACCAAGAAATGTGTGTTCATTGAAACCGCTGGTTTTTGATAGTTTGGGCCCTATTGAATAATGAATGTTTTGAATTTTCTCCAAAAGTAAAGTAGTTGCAAACTCATCCTTTTAGAAACTTGTTTGGGCTGTTGAGAGGAGTAAAGAACCATCAAAAATTTCAATCCTGCATGATTCTACCAAGAAATGTGATTCTTCATTCAAAACGCTGGTTTTTGCTATTGGGCTCTATTGAATAATGAATGTTTTGAATTTTCTCCAAAAGTAAAGTAGTTGCAAACTCATGCTTTTAGAGACTTGTTTGGGCTCATGAGAGGAGTAGAAAAACATCAAAAATTTCAGTCCTGCATGATTCTACCAAGAAATGTGTGTTCATTGAAACCGCTGGTTTTTGATAGTTTGGGCCCTATTGAATAATGAATGTTTTGAATTTTCTCCAAAAGTAAAGTAGTTGCAAACTCATCCTTTTAGAAACTTGTTTGGGCTGTTGAGAGGAGTAAAAAACCATCAAAAATTTCAATCCTGCATGATTCTACCAAGAAATGTGATTCTTCATTCAAAACGCTGGTTTTTGCTATTGGGCTCTATTGAATAATGAATGTTTTGAATTTTCTCCAAAAGTAAAGTAGTTGCAAACTCATGCTTTTAGAGACTTGTTTGGGCTCATGAGAGGAGTAGAAAAACATCAAAAATTTCAGTCCTGCATGATTCTACCAAGAAATGTGTGTTCATTGAAACCGCTGGTTTTTGATAGTTTGGGCCCTATTGAATAATGAATGTTTTGAATTTTCTCCAAAAGTAAAGTAGTTGCAAACTCATCCTTTTAGAAACTTGTTTGGGCTGTTGAGAGGAGTAAAAAACCATCAAAAATTTCAATCCTGCATGATTCTACCAAGAAATGTGATTCTTCATTCAAAACGCTGGTTTTTGCTTTTGGGCTCTATTGAATAATGAATGTTTTGAATTTTCTCCAAAAGTAAAGTAGTTGCAAACTCATGCTTTTAGAGACTTGTTTGGGCTCATGAGAGGAGTAGAAAAACATCAAAAATTTCAGTCCTGCATGATTCTACCAAGAAATGTGTGTTCATTCAAACCGCTGGTTTTTGATAGTTTGGGCCCTATTGAATAATGAATGTTTTGAATTTTCTCCAAAAGTAAAGTAGTTGCAAACTCATGCTTTTAGAGACTTGTTTGGGCTCATGAGAGGAGTAGAAAAACATCAAAAATTTCAGTCCTGCATGATTCTACCAAGAAATGTGTGTTCATTGAAACCGCTGGTTTTTGATAGTTTGGGCCCTATTGAATAATGAATGTTTTGAATTTTCTTCAAAAGTAAAGTAGTTGCAAACTCATCCTTTTAGAAACTTGTTTGGGCTGTTGAGAGGAGTAAAAAACCATCAAAAATTTCAATCCTGCATGATTCTACCAAGAAATGTGATTCTTCATTCAAAACGCTGGTTTTTGCTATTGGGCTCTATTGAATAATGAATGTATTGAATTTTCTCCAAAAGTAAAGTAGTTGCAAACTCATGCTTTTAGAGACTTGTTTGGGCTCATGAGAGGAGTAGAAAAACATCAAAAATTTCAGTCCTGCATGATTCTACCAAGAAATGTGTGTTCATTGAAACCGCTGGTTTTTGATAGTTTGGGCCCTATTGAATAATGAATGTTTTGAATTTTCTCCAAAAGTAAAGTAGTTGCAAACTCATCCTTTTAGAAACTTGTTTGGGCTGTTGAGAGGAGTAAAAAACCATCAAAAATTTCAATCCTGCATGATTCTACCAAGAAATGTGATTCTTCATTCAAAACGCTGGTTTTTGCTATTGGGCTCTATTGAATAATGAATGTTTTGAATTTTCTCCAAAAGTAAAGTAGTTGCAAACTCATGCTTTTAGAGATTTGTTTGGGCTCATGAGAGGAGTAGAAAAACATCAAAAATTTCAGTCCTGCATGATTCTACCAAGAAATGTGTGTTCATTGAAACCGCTGGTTTTTGATAGTTTGGGCCCTATTGAATAATGAATGTTTTGAATTTTCTCCAAAAGTAAAGTAGTTGCAAACTCATCCTTTTAGAAACTTGTTTGGGCTGTTGAGAGGAGTAAAAAACCATCAAAAATTTCAATCCTGCATGATTTTACCATGAAATGTGATTCTTCATTCAAAACCTGATTTTTGCTATTGGGCTCTATTGAATAGTGAATGTTTTGAATTTTCTCCAAAAGTAAAGTAGTTGCAAACTCATGCTTTTAGAGACTTGTTTGGGCTCATGAGAGGAGTAGAAAAACATCAAAAATTTCAGTCCTGCATGATTCTACCAAGAAATGTGTGTTCATTCAAACCGCTGGTTTTTGATAGTTTGGGCCCTATTGAATAATGAATGTTTTGAATTTTCTCCAAAAGTAAAGTAGTTGCAAACTCATGCTTTTAAAGACTTGTTTGGGCTCATGAGAGGAGTAGAAAAACATCAAAAATTTCAGTCCTGCATGATTCTACCAAGAAATGTGTGTTCATTGAAACCGCTGGTTTTTGATAGTTTGGGCCCTATTGAATAATGAATGTTTTGAATTTTCTCCAAAAGTAAAGTAGTTGCAAACTCATCCTTTTAGAAACTTGTTTGGGCTGTTGAGAGGAGTAAAAAACCATCAAAAATTTCAATCCTGCATGATTCTACCAAGAAATGTGATTCTTCATTCAAAACGCTGGTTTTTGCTATTGGGCTCTATTGAATAATGAATGTTTTGAATTTTCTCCAAAAGTAAAGTAGTTGCAAACTCATGCTTTTAGAGACTTGTTTGGGCTCATGAGAGGAGTAGAAAAACATCAAAAATTTCAGTCCTGCATGGTTCTACCAAGAAATGTGTGTTCATTGAAACCGCTGGTTTTTGATAGTTTGGGCCCTATTGAATAATGAATGTTTTGAATTTTCTCCAAAAGTAAAGTAGTTGCAAACTCATCCTTTTAGAAACTTGTTTGGGCTGTTGAGAGGAGTAAAAAACCATCAAAAATTTCAATCCTGCATGATTCTACCAAGAAATGTGATTCTTCATTCAAAACGCTGGTTTTTGCTATTGGGCTCTATTGAATAATGAATGTTTTGAATTTTCTCCAAAAGTAAAGTAGTTGCAAACTCATGCTTTTAGAGAATTGTTTGGGCTCACGAGAGGAGTAGAAAAACATCAAAAATTTCAGTCCTGCATGATTCTACCAAGAAATGTGTGTTCATTGAAACCGCTGGTTTTTGATAGTTTGGGCCCTATTGAATAATGAATGTTTTGAATTTTCTCCAAAAGTAAAGTAGTTGCAAACTCATCCTTTTAGAAACTTGTTTGGGCTGTTGAGAGGAGTAAAAAACCATCAAAAATTTCAATCCTGCATGATTCTACCAAGAAATGTGATTCTTCATTCAAAACGCTGGTTTTTGCTATTGGGCTCTATTGAATAATGAATGTTTTGAATTTTCTCCAAAAGTAAAGTAGTTGCAAACTCATGCTTTTAGAGACTTGTTTGGGCTCATGAGAGGAGTAGAAAAACATCAAAAATTTCAGTCCTGCATGATTCTACCAAGAAATGTGTGTTCATTGAAACCGCTGGTTTTTGATAGTTTGGGCCCTATTGAATAATGAATGTTTTGAATTTTCTCCAAAAGTAAAGTAGTTGCAAACTCATCCTTTTAGAAACTTGTTTGGGCTGTTGAGAGGAGTAAAAAACCATCAAAAATTTCAATCCTGCATGATTCTACCAAGAAATGTGATTCTTCATTCAAAACGCTGGTTTTTGCTATTGGGCTCTATTGAATAATGAATGTTTTGAATTTTCTCCAAAAGTAAAGTAGTTGCAAACTCATGCTTTTAGAGAATTGTTTGGGCTCACGAGAGGAGTAGAAAAACATCAAAAATTTCAGTCCTGCATGATTCTACCAAGAAATGTGTGTTCATTGAAACCGCTGGTTTTTGATAGTTTGGGCCCTATTGAATAATGAATGTTTTGAATTTTCTCCAAAAGTAAAGTAGTTGCAAACTCATCCTTTTAGAAACTTGTTTGGGCTGTTGAGAGGAGTAAAAAACCATCAAAAATTTCAATCCTGCATGATTCTACCAAGAAATGTGATTCTTCATTCAAAACGCTGGTTTTTGCTATTGGGCTCTATTGAATAATGAATGTTTTGAATTTTCTCCAAAAGTAAAGTAGTTGCAAACTCATGCTTTTAGAGACTTGTTTGGGCTCATGAGAGGAGTAGAAAAACATCAAAAATTTCAGTCCTGCATGATTCTACCAAGAAATGTGTGTTCATTGAAACCGCTGGTTTTTGATAGTTTGGGCCCTATTGAATAATGAATGTTTTGAATTTTCTCCAAAAGTAAAGTAGTTGCAAACTCATCCTTTTAGAAACTTGTTTGGGCTGTTGAGAGGAGTAAAAAACCATCAAAAATTTCAATCCTGCATGATTTTACTAAGAAATGTGATTCTTCATTCAAAACCTGATTTTTGCTATTGGGCTCTATTGAATAGTGAATGTTTTGAATTTTCTCCAAAAGTAAAGTAGTTGCAAACTCATGCTTTTAGAGACTTGTTTGGGCTCATGAGAGGAGTAGAAAAACATCAAAAATTTCAGTCCTGCATGATTCTACCAAGAAATGTGTTCATTCAAACCGCTGGTTTTTGATAGTTTGGGCCCTATTGAATAATGAATGTTTTGAATTTTCTCCAAAAGTAAAGTAGTTGCAAACTCATCCTTTTAGAAACTTGTTTGGGCTGTTGAGAGGAGTAAAAAACCATCAAAAATTTCAATCCTGCATGATTCTACCAAGAAATGTGATTCTTCATTCAAAACGCTGGTTTTTGCTATTGGGCTCTATTGAATAATGAATGTTTTGAATTTTCTCCAAAAGTAAAGTAGTTGCAAACTCATCCTTTTAGAAACTTGTTTGGGCTGTTGAGAGGAGTAAAAAACCATCAAAAATTTCAATCCTGCATGATTTTACCAAGAAATGTGATTCTTCATTCAAAACCTGATTTTTGCTATTGGGCTCTATTGAATAGTGAATGTTTTGAATTTTCTCCAAAAGTAAAGTAGTTGCAAACTCATGCTTTTAGAGACTTGTTTGGGCTCATGAGAGGAGTAGAAAAACATCAAAAATTTCAGTCCTGCATGATTCTACCAAGAAATGTGTTCATTCAAACCGCTGGTTTTTGATAGTTTGGGCCCTATTGAATAATGAATGTTTTGAATTTTCTCCAAAAGTAAAGTAGTTGCAAACTCATCCTTTTAGAAACTTGTTTGGGCTGTTGAGAGGAGTAAAAAACCATCAAAAATTTCAATCCTGCATGATTCTACCAAGAAATGTGATTCTTCATTCAAAACGCTGGTTTTTGCTATTGGGCTCTATTGAATAATGAATGTTTTGAATTTTCTCCAAAAGTAAAGTAGTTGCAAACTCATGCTTTTAGAGACTTGTTTGGGCTCATGAGAGGAGTAGAAAAACATCAAAAATTTCAGTCCTGCCTGATTCTACCAAGAAATGTGTGTTCATTGAAACCGCTGGTTTTTGATAGTTTGGGCCCTATTGAATAATGAATGTTTTGAATTTTCTCCAAAAGTAAAGTAGTTGCAAACTCATCCTTTTAGAAACTTGTTTGGGCTGTTGAGAGGAGTAAAGAACCATCAAAAATTTCAATCCTGCATGATTCTACCAAGAAATGTGATTCTTCATTCAAAACGCTGGTTTTTGCTATTGGGCTCTATTGAATAATGAATGTTTTGAATTTTCTCCAAAAGTAAAGTAGTTGCAAACTCATGCTTTTAGAGACTTGTTTGGGCTCATGAGAGGAGTAGAAAAACATCAAAAATTTCAGTCCTGCATGATTCTACCAAGAAATGTGTGTTCATTGAAACCGCTGGTTTTTGATAGTTTGGGCCCTATTGAATAATGAATGTTTTGAATTTTCTCCAAAAGTAAAGTAGTTGCAAACTCATCCTTTTAGAAACTTGTTTGGGCTGTTGAGAGGAGTAAAAAACCATCAAAAATTTCAATCCTGCATGATTCTACCAAGAAATGTGATTCTTCATTCAAAACGCTGGTTTTTGCTATTGGGCTCTATTGAATAATGAATGTTTTGAATTTTCTCCAAAAGTAAAGTAGTTGCAAACTCATGCTTTTAGAGACTTGTTTGGGCTCATGAGAGGAGTAGAAAAACATCAAAAATTTCAGTCCTGCATGATTCTACCAAGAAATGTGTGTTCATTGAAACCGCTGGTTTTTGATAGTTTGGGCCCTATTGAATAATGAATGTTTTGAATTTTCTCCAAAAGTAAAGTAGTTGCAAACTCATCCTTTTAGAAACTTGTTTGGGCTGTTGAGAGGAGTAAAAAACCATCAAAAATTTCAATCCTGCATGATTCTACCAAGAAATGTGATTCTTCATTCAAAACGCTGGTTTTTGCTTTTGGGCTCTATTGAATAATGAATGTTTTGAATTTTCTCCAAAAGTAAAGTAGTTGCAAACTCATGCTTTTAGAGACTTGTTTGGGCTCATGAGAGGAGTAGAAAAACATCAAAAATTTCAGTCCTGCATGATTCTACCAAGAAATGTGTGTTCATTCAAACCGCTGGTTTTTGATAGTTTGGGCCCTATTGAATAATGAATGTTTTGAATTTTCTCCAAAAGTAAAGTAGTTGCAAACTCATGCTTTTAGAGACTTGTTTGGGCTCATGAGAGGAGTAGAAAAACATCAAAAATTTCAGTCCTGCATGATTCTACCAAGAAATGTGTGTTCATTGAAACCGCTGGTTTTTGATAGTTTGGGCCCTATTGAATAATGAATGTTTTGAATTTTCTTCAAAAGTAAAGTAGTTGCAAACTCATCCTTTTAGAAACTTGTTTGGGCTGTTGAGAGGAGTAAAGAACCATCAAAAATTTCAATCCTGCATGATTCTACCAAGAAATGTGATTCTTCATTCAAAACGCTGGTTTTTGCTATTGGGCTCTATTGAATAATGAATGTTTTGAATTTTCTCCAAAAGTAAAGTAGTTGCAAACTCATGCTTTTAGAGACTTGTTTGGGCTCATGAGAGGAGTAGAAAAACATCAAAAATTTCAGTCCTGCATGATTCTACCAAGAAATGTGTGTTCATTGAAACCGCTGGTTTTTGATAGTTTGGGCCCTATTGAATAATGAATGTTTTGAATTTTCTCCAAAAGTAAAGTAGTTGCAAACTCATCCTTTTAGAAACTTGTTTGGGCTGTTGAGAGGAGTAAAAAACCATCAAAAATTTCAATCCTGCATGATTCTACCAAGAAATGTGATTCTTCATTCAAAACGCTGGTTTTTGCTATTGGGCTCTATTGAATAATGAATGTTTTGAATTTTCTCCAAAAGTAAAGTAGTTGCAAACTCATGCTTTTAGAGACTTGTTTGGGCTCATGAGAGGAGTAGAAAAACATCAAAAATTTCAGTCCTGCATGATTCTACCAAGAAATGTGTGTTCATTGAAACCGCTGGTTTTTGATAGTTTGGGCCCTATTGAATAATGAATGTTTTGAATTTTCTCCAAAAGTAAAGTAGTTGCAAACTCATCCTTTTAGAAACTTGTTTGGGCTGTTGAGAGGAGTAAAAAACCATCAAAAATTTCAATCCTGCATGATTCTACCAAGAAATGTGATTCTTCATTCAAAACGCTGGTTTTTGCTTTTGGGCTCTATTGAATAATGAATGTTTTGAATTTTCTCCAAAAGTAAAGTAGTTGCAAACTCATGCTTTTAGAGACTTGTTTGGGCTCATGAGAGGAGTAGAAAAACATCAAAAATTTCAGTCCTGCATGATTCTACCAAGAAATGTGTGTTCATTCAAACCGCTGGTTTTTGATAGTTTGGGCCCTATTGAATAATGAATGTTTTGAATTTTCTCCAAAAGTAAAGTAGTTGCAAACTCATGCTTTTAGAGACTTGTTTGGGCTCATGAGAGGAGTAGAAAAACATCAAAAATTTCAGTCCTGCATGATTCTACCAAGAAATGTGTGTTCATTGAAACCGCTGGTTTTTGATAGTTTGGGCCCTATTGAATAATGAATGTTTTGAATTTTCTTCAAAAGTAAAGTAGTTGCAAACTCATCCTTTTAGAAACTTGTTTGGGCTGTTGAGAGGAGTAAAAAACCATCAAAAATTTCAATCCTGCATGATTCTACCAAGAAATGTGATTCTTCATTCAAAACGCTGGTTTTTGCTATTGGGCTCTATTGAATAATGAATGTTTTGAATTTTCTCCAAAAGTAAAGTAGTTGCAAACTCATGCTTTTAGAGACTTGTTTGGGCTCATGAGAGGAGTAGAAAAACATCAAAAATTTCAGTCCTGCATGATTCTACCAAGAAATGTGTGTTCATTGAAACCGCTGGTTTTTGATAGTTTGGGCCCTATTGAATAATGAATGTTTTGAATTTTCTCCAAAAGTAAAGTAGTTGCAAACTCATCCTTTTAGAAACTTGTTTGGGCTGTTGAGAGGAGTAAAAAACCATCAAAAATTTCAATCCTGCATGATTCTACCAAGAAATGTGATTCTTCATTCAAAACGCTGGTTTTTGCTATTGGGCTCTATTGAATAATGAATGTTTTGAATTTTCTCCAAAAGTAAAGTAGTTGCAAACTCATGCTTTTAGAGATTTGTTTGGGCTCATGAGAGGAGTAGAAAAACATCAAAAATTTCAGTCCTGCATGATTCTACCAAGAAATGTGTGTTCATTGAAACCGCTGTTTTTTGATAGTTTGGGCCCTATTGAATAATGAATGTTTTAAATTTTCTCCAAAAGTAAAGTAGTTGCAAACTCATCCTTTTAGAAACTTGTTTGGGCTGTTGAGAGGAGTAAAAAACCATCAAAAATTTCAATCCTGCATGATTTTACCATGAAATGTGATTCTTCATTCAAAACCTGATTTTTGCTATTGGGCTCTATTGAATAGTGAATGTTTTGAATTTTCTCCAAAAGTAAAGTAGTTGCAAACTCATGCTTTTAGAGACTTGTTTGGGCTCATGAGAGGAGTAGAAAAACATCAAAAATTTCAGTCCTGCATGATTCTACCAAGAAATGTGTGTTCATTCAAACCGCTGGTTTTTGATAGTTTGGGCCCTATTGAATAATGAATGTTTTGAATTTTCTCCAAAAGTAAAGTAGTTGCAAACTCATGCTTTTAAAGACTTGTTTGGGCTCATGAGAGGAGTAGAAAAACATCAAAAATTTCAGTCCTGCATGATTCTACCAAGAAATGTGTGTTCATTGAAACCGCTGGTTTTTGATAGTTTGGGCCCTATTGAATAATGAATGTTTTGAATTTTCTCCAAAAGTAAAGTAGTTGCAAACTCATCCTTTTAGAAACTTGTTTGGGCTGTTGAGAGGAGTAAAAAACCATCAAAAATTTCAATCCTGCATGATTCTACCAAGAAATGTGATTCTTCATTCAAAACGCTGGTTTTTGCTATTTGTCTCTATTGAATAATGAATGTTTTGAATTTTCTCCAAAAGTAAAGTAGTTGCAAACTCATGCTTTTAGAGACTTGTTTGGGCTCATGAGAGGAGTAGAAAAACATCAAAAATTTCAGTCCTGCATGATTCTACCAAGAAATGTGTGTTCATTGAAACCGCTGGTTTTTGATAGTTTGGGCCCTATTGAATAATGAATGTTTTGAATTTTCTCCAAAAGTAAAGTAGTTGCAAACTCATCCTTTTAGAAACTTGTTTGGGCTGTTGAGAGGAGTAAAAAACCATCAAAAATTTCAATCCTGCATGATTCTACCAAGAAATGTGATTCTTCATTCAAAACGCTGGTTTTTGCTATTGGGCTCTATTGAATAATGAATGTTTTGAATTTTCTCCAAAAGTAAAGTAGTTGCAAACTCATGCTTTTAGAGACTTGTTTGGGCTCATGAGAGGAGTAGAAAAACATCAAAAATTTCAGTCCTGCATGATTCTACCAAGAAATGTGTGTTCATTGAAACCGCTGGTTTTTGATAGTTTGGGCCCTATTGAATAATGAATGTTTTGAATTTTCTCCAAAAGTAAAGTAGTTGCAAACTCATCCTTTTAGAAACTTGTTTGGGCTGTTGAGAGGAGTAAAAAACCATCAAAAATTTCAATCCTGCATGATTTTACTAAGAAATGTGATTCTTCATTCAAAACCTGATTTTTGCTATTGGGCTCTATTGAATAGTGAATGTTTTGAATTTTCTCCAAAAGTAAAGTAGTTGCAAACTCATGCTTTTAGAGACTTGTTTGGGCTCATGAGAGGAGTAGAAAAACATCAAAAATTTCAGTCCTGCATGATTCTACCAAGAAATGTGTTCATTCAAACCGCTGGTTTTTGATAGTTTGGGCCCTATTGAATAATGAATGTTTTGAATTTTCTCCAAAAGTAAAGTAGTTGCAAACTCATCCTTTTAGAAACTTGTTTGGGCTGTTGAGAGGAGTAAAAAACCATCAAAAATTTCAATCCTGCATGATTCTACCAAGAAATGTGATTCTTCATTCAAAACGCTGGTTTTTGCTATTGGGCTCTATTGAATAATGAATGTTTTGAATTTTCTCCAAAAGTAAAGTAGTTGCAAACTCATCCTTTTAGAAACTTGTTTGGGCTGTTGAGAGGAGTAAAAAACCATCAAAAATTTCAATCCTGCATGATTTTACCAAGAAATGTGATTCTTCATTCAAAACCTGATTTTTGCTATTGGGCTCTATTGAATAGTGAATGTTTTGAATTTTCTCCAAAAGTAAAGTAGTTGCAAACTCATGCTTTTAGAGACTTGTTTGGGCTCATGAGAGGAGTAGAAAAACATCAAAAATTTCAGTCCTGCATGATTCTACCAAGAAATGTGTTCATTCAAACCGCTGGTTTTTGATAGTTTGGGCCCTATTGAATAATGAATGTTTTGAATTTTCTCCAAAAGTAAAGTAGTTGCAAACTCATCCTTTTAGAAACTTGTTTGGGCTGTTGAGAGGAGTAAAAAACCATCAAAAATTTCAATCCTGCATGATTCTACCAAGAAATGTGATTCTTCATTCAAAACGCTGGTTTTTGCTATTGGGCTCTATTGAATAATGAATGTTTTGAATTTTCTCCAAAAGTAAAGTAGTTGCAAACTCATGCTTTTAGAGACTTGTTTGGGCTCATGAGAGGAGTAGAAAAACATCAAAAATTTCAGTCCTGCCTGATTCTACCAAGAAATGTGTGTTCATTGAAACCGCTGGTTTTTGATAGTTTGGGCCCTATTGAATAATGAATGTTTTGAATTTTCTCCAAAAGTAAAGTAGTTGCAAACTCATCCTTTTAGAAACTTGTTTGGGCTGTTGAGAGGAGTAAAGAACCATCAAAAATTTCAATCCTGCATGATTCTACCAAGAAATGTGATTCTTCATTCAAAACGCTGGTTTTTGCTATTGGGCTCTATTGAATAATGAATGTTTTGAATTTTCTCCAAAAGTAAAGTAGTTGCAAACTCATGCTTTTAGAGACTTGTTTGGGCTCATGAGAGGAGTAGAAAAACATCAAAAATTTCAGTCCTGCATGATTCTACCAAGAAATGTGTGTTCATTGAAACCGCTGGTTTTTGATAGTTTGGGCCCTATTGAATAATGAATGTTTTGAATTTTCTCCAAAAGTAAAGTAGTTGCAAACTCATCCTTTTAGAAACTTGTTTGGGCTGTTGAGAGGAGTAAAAAACCATCAAAAATTTCAATCCTGCATGATTTTACCAAGAAATGTGATTCTTCATTCAAAACCTGATTTTTGCTATTGGGCTCTATTGAATAGTGAATGTTTTGAATTTTCTCCAAAAGTAAAGTAGTTGCAAACTCATGCTTTTAGAGACTTGTTTGGGCTCATGAGAGGAGTAGAAAAACATCAAAAATTTCAGTCCTGCATGATTCTACCAAGAAATGTGTTCATTCAAACCGCTGGTTTTTGATAGTTTGGGCCCTATTGAATAATGAATGTTTTGAATTTTCTCCAAAAGTAAAGTAGTTGCAAACTCATCCTTTTAGAAACTTGTTTGGGCTGTTGAGAGGAGTAAAAAACCATCAAAAATTTCAATCCTGCATGATTCTACCAAGAAATGTGATTCTTCATTCAAAACGCTGGTTTTTGCTATTGGGCTCTATTGAATAATGAATGTTTTGAATTTTCTCCAAAAGTAAAGTAGTTGCAAACTCATGCTTTTAGAGACTTGTTTGGGCTCATGAGAGGAGTAGAAAAACATCAAAAATTTCAGTCCTGCATGATTCTACCAAGAAATGTGTGTTCATTGAAACCGCTGGTTTTTTATAGTTTGGGCCCTATTGAATAATGAATGTTTTGAATTTTCTCCAAAAGTAAAGTAGTTGCAAACTCATCCTTTTAGAAACTTGTTTGGGCTGTTGAGAGGAGTAAAAAACCATCAAAAATTTCAATCCTGCATGATTCTACCAAGAAATGTGATTCTTCATTCAAAACGCTGGTTTTTGCTATTGGGCTCTATTGAATAATGAATGTTTTGAATTTTCTCCAGAAGTAGTTGCAAACTCATGCTTTTAGAGACTTGTTTGGGCTCATGAGAGGAGTAGAAAAACATCAAAAATTTCAGTCCTGCATGATTCTACCAAGAAATGTGTGTTCATTGAAACTGCTGGTTTTTGATAGTTTGGGCCCTATTGAATAATGAATGTTTTGAATTTTCTCCAAAAGTAAAGTAGTTGCAAACTCATCCTTTTAGAAACTTGTTTGGGCTGTTGAGAGGAGTAAAAAACCATCAAAAATTTCAATCCTGCATGATTTTACCAAGAAATGTGATTCTTCATTCAAAACCTGATTTTTGCTATTGGGCTCTATTGAATAGTGAATGTTTTGAATTTTCTCCAAAAGTAAAGTAGTTGCAAACTCATGCTTTTAGAGACTTGTTTGGGCTCATGAGATGAGTAGAAAAACATCAAAAATTTCAGTCCTGCATGATTCTACCAAGAAATGTGTGTTCATTGAAACCGCTGGTTTTTGATAGTTTGGGCCCTATTGAATAATGAATGTTTTGAATTTTCTTCAAAAGTAAAGTAGTTGCAAACTCATCCTTTTAGAAACTTGTTTGGGCTGTTGAGAGGAGTAAAAAACCATCAAAAATTTCAATCCTGCATGATTCTACCAAGAAATGTGATTCTCCATTCAAAACGCTGGTTTTTGCTATTGGGCTCTATTGAATAATGAATGTTTTGAATTTTCTCCAAAAGTAAAGTAGTTGCAAACTCATGCTTTTAGAGACTTGTTTGGGCTCATGAGAGGAGTAGAAAAACATCAAAAATTTCAGTCCTGCATGATTCTACCAAGAAATGTGTGTTCATTGAAACCGCTGGTTTTTGATAGTTTGGGCCCTATTGAATAATGAATGTTTTGAATTTTCTCCAAAAGTAAAGTAGTTGCAAACTCATCCTTTTAGAAACTTGTTTGGGCTGTTGAGAGGAGTAAAAAACCATCAAAAATTTCAATCCTGCATGATTCTACCAAGAAATGTGATTCTTCATTCAAAACGCTGGTTTTTGCTATTGGGCTCTATTGAATAATGAATGTTTTGAATTTTCTCCAAAAGTAAAGTAGTTGCAAACTCATGCTTTTAGAGATTTGTTTGGGCTCATGAGAGGAGTAGAAAAACATCAAAAATTTCAGTCCTGCATGATTCTACCAAGAAATGTGTGTTCATTGAAACCGCTGGTTTTTGATAGTTTGGGCCCTATTGAATAATGAATGTTTTAAATTTTCTCCAAAAGTAAAGTAGTTGCAAACTCATCCTTTTAGAAACTTGTTTGGGCTGTTGAGAGGAGTAAAAAACCATCAAAAATTTCAATCCTGCATGATTTTACCATGAAATGTGATTCTTCATTCAAAACCTGATTTTTGCTATTGGGCTCTATTGAATAGTGAATGTTTTGAATTTTCTCCAAAAGTAAAGTAGTTGCAAACTCATGCTTTTAGAGACTTGTTTGGGCTCATGAGAGGAGTAGAAAAACATCAAAAATTTCAGTCCTGCATGATTCTACCAAGAAATGTGTGTTCATTCAAACCGCTGGTTTTTGATAGTTTGGGCCCTATTGAATAATGAATGTTTTGAATTTTCTCCAAAAGTAAAGTAGTTGCAAACTCATCCTTTTAGAAACTTGTTTGGGCTGTTGAGAGGAGTAAAAAACCATCAAAAATTTCAATCCTGCATGATTTTACCAAGAAATGTGATTCTTCATTCAAAACCTGATTTTTGCTATTGGGCTCTATTGAATAGTGAATGTTTTGAATTTTCTCCAAAAGTAAAGTAGTTGCAAACTCATGCTTTTAGAGACTTGTTTGGGCTCATGAGATGAGTAGAAAAACATCAAAAATTTCAGTCCTGCATGATTCTACCAAGAAATGTGTGTTCATTGAAACCGCTGGTTTTTGATAGTTTGGGCCCTATTGAATAATGAATGTTTTGAATTTTCTTCAAAAGTAAAGTAGTTGCAAACTCATCCTTTTAGAAACTTGTTTGGGCTGTTGAGAGGAGTAAAAAACCATCAAAAATTTCAATCCTGCATGATTCTACCAAGAAATGTGATTCTCCATTCAAAACGCTGGTTTTTGCTATTGGGCTCTATTGAATAATGAATGTTTTGAATTTTCTCCAAAAGTAAAGTAGTTGCAAACTCATGCTTTTAGAGACTTGTTTGGGCTCATGAGAGGAGTAGAAAAACATCAAAAATTTCAGTCCTGCATGATTCTACCAAGAAATGTGTGTTCATTGAAACCGCTGGTTTTTGATAGTTTGGGCCCTATTGAATAATGAATGTTTTGAATTTTCTCCAAAAGTAAAGTAGTTGCAAACTCATCCTTTTAGAAACTTGTTTGGGCTGTTGAGAGGAGTAAAAAACCATCAAAAATTTCAATCCTGCATGATTCTACCAAGAAATGTGATTCTTCATTCAAAACGCTGGTTTTTGCTATTGGGCTCTATTGAATAATGAATGTTTTGAATTTTCTCCAAAAGTAAAGTAGTTGCAAACTCATGCTTTTAGAGATTTGTTTGGGCTCATGAGAGGAGTAGAAAAACATCAAAAATTTCAGTCCTGCATGATTCTACCAAGAAATGTGTGTTCATTGAAACCGCTGGTTTTTGATAGTTTGGGCCCTATTGAATAATGAATGTTTTAAATTTTCTCCAAAAGTAAAGTAGTTGCAAACTCATCCTTTTAGAAACTTGTTTGGGCTGTTGAGAGGAGTAAAAAACCATCAAAAATTTCAATCCTGCATGATTTTACCATGAAATGTGATTCTTCATTCAAAACCTGATTTTTGCTATTGGGCTCTATTGAATAGTGAATGTTTTGAATTTTCTCCAAAAGTAAAGTAGTTGCAAACTCATGCTTTTAGAGACTTGTTTGGGCTCATGAGAGGAGTAGAAAAACATCAAAAATTTCAGTCCTGCATGATTCTACCAAGAAATGTGTGTTCATTCAAACCGCTGGTTTTTGATAGTTTGGGCCCTATTGAATAATGAATGTTTTGAATTTTCTCCAAAAGTAAAGTAGTTGCAAACTCATGCTTTTAAAGACTTGTTTGGGCTCATGAGAGGAGTAGAAAAACATCAAAAATTTCAGTCCTGCATGATTCTACCAAGAAATGTGTGTTCATTGAAACCGCTGGTTTTTGATAGTTTGGGCCCTATTGAATAATGAATGTTTTGAATTTTCTCCAAAAGTAAAGTAGTTGCAAACTCATCCTTTTAGAAACTTGTTTGGGCTGTTGAGAGGAGTAAAAAACCATCAAAAATTTCAATCCTGCATGATTTTACCAAGAAATGTGATTCTTCATTCAAAACCTGATTTTTGCTATTGGGCTCTATTGAATAGTGAATGTTTTGAATTTTCTCCAAAAGTAAAGTAGTTGCAAACTCATGCTTTTAGAGACTTGTTTGGGCTCATGAGATGAGTAGAAAAACATCAAAAATTTCAGTCCTGCATGATTCTACCAAGAAATGTGTGTTCATTGAAACCGCTGGTTTTTGATAGTTTGGGCCCTATTGAATAATGAATGTTTTGAATTTTCTCCAAAAGTAAAGTAGTTGCAAACTCATCCTTTTAGAAACTTGATTGGGCTGTAGAGAGGAGTAAAAAACCATCAAAAATTTCAATCCTGCATGATTCTACCAAGAAATGTGATTCTTCATTCAAAACGCTGGTTTTTGCTATTGGGCTCTATTGAATAATGAATGTTTTGAATTTTCTCCAAAAGTAAAGTAGTTGCAAACTCATGCTTTTAGAGACTTGTTTGGGCTCATGAGAGGAGTAGAAAAACATCAAAAATTTCAGTCCTGCATGATTCTACCAAGAAATGTGTGTTCATTCAAACCGCTGGTTTTTGATAGTTTGGGCCCTATTGAATAATGAATGTTTTGAATTTTCTCCAAAAGTAAAGTAGTTGCAAACTCATGCTTTTAGAGACTTGTTTGGGCTCATGAGAGGAGTAGAAAAACATCAAAAATTTCAGTCCTGCATGATTCTACCAAGAAATGTGTGTTCATTGAAACCGCTGGTTTTTGATAGTTTGGGCCCTAGTGAATAATGAATGTTTTGAATTTTCTTCAAAAGTAAAGTAGTTGCAAACTCATCCTGTTAGAATCTTGTTTGGGCTGTTGAGAGGAGTAAAAAACCATCAAAAATTTCAATCCTGCATGATTCTACCAAGAAATGTGATTCTTCATTCAAAACGCTGGTTTTTGCTATTGGGCTCTATTGAATAATGAATGTTTTGAATTTTCTCCAAAAGTAAAGTAGTTGCAAACTCATGCTTTTAGAGACTTGTTTGGGCTCATGAGAGGAGTAGAAAAACATCAAAAATTTCAGTCCTGCATGATTCTACCAAGAAATGTGTGTTCATTGAAACCGCTGGTTTTTGATAGTTTGGGCCCTATTGAATAATGAATGTTTTGAATTTTCTCCAAAAGTAAAGTAGTTGCAAACTCATTCTTTTAGAAACTTGTTTGGGCTGTTGAGAGGAGTAAAAAACCATCAAAAATTTCAATCCTGCATGATTCTACCAAGAAATGTGATTCTTCATTCAAAACGCTGGTTTTTGCTATTGGGCTCTATTGAATAATGAATGTTTTGAATTTTCTCCAAAAGTAAAGTAGTTGCAAACTCATCCTTTTAGAAACTTGTTTGGGCTGTTGAGAGGAGTAAAAAACCATCAAAAATTTCAATCCTGCATGATTTTACCAAGAAATGTGATTCTTCATTCAAAACCTGATTTTTGCTATTGGGCTCTATTGAATAGTGAATGTTTTGAATTTTCTCCAAAAGTAAAGTAGTTGCAAACTCATGCTTTTAGAGACTTGTTTGGGCTCATGAGAGGAGTAGAAAAACATCAAAAATTTCAGTCCTGCATGATTCTACCAAGAAATGTGTGTTCATTGAAACCGCTGGTTTTTGATAGTTTGGGCCCTATTGAATAATGAATGTTTTAAATTTTCTCCAAAAGTAAAGTAGTTGCAAACTCATCCTTTTAGAAACTTGTTTGGGCTGTTGAGAGGAGTAAAAAACCATCAAAAATTTCAATCCTGCATGATTTTACCATGAAATGTGATTCTTCATTCAAAACCTGATTTTTGCTATTGGGCTCTATTGAATAGTGAATGTTTTGAATTTTCTCCAAAAGTAAAGTAGTTGCAAACTCATGCTTTTAGAGACTTGTTTGGGCTCATGAGAGGAGTAGAAAAACATCAAAAATTTCAGTCCTGCATGATTCTACCAAGAAATGTGTGTTCATTGAAACCGCTGGTTTTTGATAGTTTGGGCCCTATTGAATAATGAATGTTTTGAATTTTCTCCAAAAGTAAAGTAGTTGCAAACTCATCCTTTTAGAAACTTGTTTGGGCTGTTGAGAGGAGTAAAAAACCATCAAAAATTTCAATCCTGCATGATTTTACCAAGAAATGTGATTCTTCATTCAAAACCTGATTTTTGCTATTGGGCTCTATTGAATAGTGAATGTTTTGAATTTTCTCCAAAAGTAAAGTAGTTGCAAACTCATGCTTTTAGAGACTTGTTTGGGCTCATGAGATGAGTAGAAAAACATCAAAAATTTCAGTCCTGCATGATTCTACCAAGAAATGTGTGTTCATTGAAACCGCTGGTTTTTGATAGTTTGGGCCCTATTGAATAATGAATGTTTTGAATTTTCTTCAAAAGTAAAGTAGTTGCAAACTCATCCTTTTAGAAACTTGTTTGGGCTGTTGAGAGGAGTAAAAAACCATCAAAAATTTCAATCCTGCATGATTCTACCAAGAAATGTGATTCTCCATTCAAAACGCTGGTTTTTGCTATTGGGCTCTATTGAATAATGAATGTTTTGAATTTTCTCCAAAAGTAAAGTAGTTGCAAACTCATGCTTTTAGAGACTTGTTTGGGCTCATGAGAGGAGTAGAAAAACATCAAAAATTTCAGTCCTGCATGATTCTACCAAGAAATGTGTGTTCATTGAAACCGCTGGTTTTTGATAGTTTGGGCCCTATTGAATAATGAATGTTTTGAATTTTCTCCAAAAGTAAAGTAGTTGCAAACTCATCCTTTTAGAAACTTGTTTGGGCTGTTGAGAGGAGTAAAAAACCATCAAAAATTTCAATCCTGCATGATTCTACCAAGAAATGTGATTCTTCATTCAAAACGCTGGTTTTTGCTATTGGGCTCTATTGAATAATGAATGTTTTGAATTTTCTCCAAAAGTAAAGTAGTTGCAAACTCATGCTTTTAGAGATTTGTTTGGGCTCATGAGAGGAGTAGAAAAACATCAAAAATTTCAGTCCTGCATGATTCTACCAAGAAATGTGTGTTCATTGAAACCGCTGGTTTTTGATAGTTTGGGCCCTATTGAATAATGAATGTTTTAAATTTTCTCCAAAAGTAAAGTAGTTGCAAACTCATCCTTTTAGAAACTTGTTTGGGCTGTTGAGAGGAGTAAAAAACCATCAAAAATTTCAATCCTGCATGATTTTACCATGAAATGTGATTCTTCATTCAAAACCTGATTTTTGCTATTGGGCTCTATTGAATAGTGAATGTTTTGAATTTTCTCCAAAAGTAAAGTAGTTGCAAACTCATGCTTTTAGAGACTTGTTTGGGCTCATGAGAGGAGTAGAAAAACATCAAAAATTTCAGTCCTGCATGATTCTACCAAGAAATGTGTGTTCATTCAAACCGCTGGTTTTTGATAGTTTGGGCCCTATTGAATAATGAATGTTTTGAATTTTCTCCAAAAGTAAAGTAGTTGCAAACTCATGCTTTTAAAGACTTGTTTGGGCTCATGAGAGGAGTAGAAAAACATCAAAAATTTCAGTCCTGCATGATTCTACCAAGAAATGTGTGTTCATTGAAACCGCTGGTTTTTGATAGTTTGGGCCCTATTGAATAATGAATGTTTTGAATTTTCTCCAAAAGTAAAGTAGTTGCAAACTCATCCTTTTAGAAACTTGTTTGGGCTGTTGAGAGGAGTAAAAAACCATGAAAAATTTCAATCCTGCATGATTTTACCAAGAAATGTGATTCTTCATTCAAAACCTGATTTTTGCTATTGGGCTCTATTGAATAGTGAATGTTTTGAATTTTCTCCAAAAGTAAAGTAGTTGCAAACTCATGCTTTTAGAGACTTGTTTGGGCTCATGAGATGAGTAGAAAAACATCAAAAATTTCAGTCCTGCATGATTCTACCAAGAAATGTGTGTTCATTGAAACCGCTGGTTTTTGATAGTTTGGGCCCTATTGAATAATGAATGTTTTGAATTTTCTCCAAAAGTAAAGTAGTTGCAAACTCATCCTTTTAGAAACTTGATTGGGCTGTAGAGAGGAGTAAAAAACCATCAAAAATTTCAATCCTGCATGATTCTACCAAGAAATGTGATTCTTCATTCAAAACGCTGGTTTTTGCTATTGGGCTCTATTGAATAATGAATGTTTTGAATTTTCTCCAAAAGTAAAGTAGTTGCAAACTCATGCTTTTAGAGACTTGTTTGGGCTCATGAGAGGAGTAGAAAAACATCAAAAATTTCAGTCCTGCATGATTCTACCAAGAAATGTGTGTTCATTCAAACCGCTGGTTTTTGATAGTTTGGGCCCTATTGAATAATGAATGTTTTGAATTTTCTCCAAAAGTAAAGTAGTTGCAAACTCATGCTTTTAGAGACTTGTTTGGGCTCATGAGAGGAGTAGAAAAACATCAAAAATTTCAGTCCTGCATGATTCTACCAAGAAATGTGTGTTCATTGAAACCGCTGGTTTTTGATAGTTTGGGCCCTAGTGAATAATGAATGTTTTGAATTTTCTTCAAAAGTAAAGTAGTTGCAAACTCATCCTGTTAGAATCTTGTTTGGGCTGTTGAGAGGAGTAAAAAACCATCAAAAATTTCAATCCTGCATGATTCTACCAAGAAATGTGATTCTTCATTCAAAACGCTGGTTTTTGCTATTGGGCTCTATTGAATAATGAATGTTTTGAATTTTCTCCAAAAGTAAAGTAGTTGCAAACTCATGCTTTTAGAGACTTGTTTGGGCTCATGAGAGGAGTAGAAAAACATCAAAAATTTCAGTCCTGCATGATTCTACCAAGAAATGTGTGTTCATTGAAACCGCTGGTTTTTGATAGTTTGGGCCCTATTGAATAATGAATGTTTTGAATTTTCTCCAAAAGTAAAGTAGTTGCAAACTCATCCTTTTAGAAACTTGTTTGGGCTGTTGAGAGGAGTAAAAAACCATCAAAAATTTCAATCCTGCATGATTCTACCAAGAAATGTGATTCTTCATTCAAAACGCTGGTTTTTGCTATTGGGCTCTATTGAATAATGAATGTTTTGAATTTTCTCCAAAAGTAAAGTAGTTGCAAACTCATCCTTTTAGAAACTTGTTTGGGCTGTTGAGAGGAGTAAAAAACCATCAAAAATTTCAATCCTGCATGATTTTACCAAGAAATGTGATTCTTCATTCAAAACCTGATTTTTGCTATTGGGCTCTATTGAATAGTGAATGTTTTGAATTTTCTCCAAAAGTAAAGTAGTTGCAAACTCATGCTTTTAGAGACTTGTTTGGGCTCATGAGAGGAGTAGAAAAACATCAAAAATTTCAGTCCTGCATGATTCTACCAAGAAATGTGTTCATTCAAACCGCTGGTTTTTGATAGTTTGGGCCCTATTGAATAATGAATGTTTTGAATTTTCTCCAAAAGTAAAGTAGTTGCAAACTCATCCTTTTAGAAACTTGTTTGGGCTGTTGAGAGGAGTAAAAAACCATCAAAAATTTCAATCCTGCATGATTCTACCAAGAAATGTGATTCTTCATTCAAAACGCTGGTTTTTGCTATTGGGCTCTATTGAATAATGAATGTTTTGAATTTTCTCCAAAAGTAAAGTAGTTGCAAACTCATCCTTTTAGAAACTTGTTTGGGCTGTTGAGAGGAGTAAAAAACCATCAAAAATTTCAATCCTGCATGATTCTACCAAGAAATGTGATTCTTCATTCAAAACGCTGGTTTTTGCTATTGGGCTCTATTGAATAATGAATGTTTTGAATTTTCTCCAAAAGTAAAGAAGTTGCAAACTCATGCTTTTAGAGACTTGTTTGGGCTCATGAGAGGAGTAGAAAAACATCAAAAATTTCAGTCCTGCATGATTCTACCAAGAAATGTGTGTTCATTGAAACCGCTGGTTTTTGATAGTTTGGGCCCTATTGAATAATGAATGTTTTGAATTTTCTCCAAAAGTAAAGTAGTTGCAAACTCATCCTTTTAGAAACTTGTTTGGGCTGTTGAGAGGAGTAAAAAACCATCAAAAATTTCAATCCTGCATGATTCTACCAAGAAATGTGATTCTTCATTCAAAACGCTGGTTTTTGCTATTGGGCTCTATTGAATAATGAATGTTTTGAATTTTCTCCAAAAGTAAAGTAGTTGCAAACTCATGCTTTTAGAGATTTGTTTGGGGTCATGAGAGGAGTAGAAAAACATCAAAAATTTCAGTCCTGCATGATTCTACCAAGAAATGTGTGTTCATTGAAACCGCTGGTTTTTGATAGTTTGGGCCCTATTGAATAATGAATGTTTTAAATTTTCTCCAAAAGTAAAGTAGTTGCAAACTCATCCTTTTAGAAACTTGTTTGGGCTGTTGAGAGGAGTAAAAAACCATCAAAAATTTCAATCCTGCATGATTTTACCATGAAATGTGATTCTTCATTCAAAACCTGATTTTTGCTATTGGGCTCTATTGAATAGTGAATGTTTTGAATTTTCTCCAAAAGTAAAGTAGTTGCAAACTCATGCTTTTATTTTCCAATAATTTTTATTAGAATTTTCCAAGTTTTAAACAAACATAAAAGGAAGGGGAAATAGGGAGGGTAACAGAGGAAAGGAAGGGAAGGGAATACAATAGAAAACTCAATGAGAGTACCTAGTTTATACATGAATATAAGAAATGTCAGTACATTTAAACAATGGCGTGAAGCCAAGGATCATTATCCAAAACTTAAGCTAAATTCTAATTTAAAGCTATACTTAAAACTAAGCACCAGACTCTAAAATGTGAAATATGAAGTATGAAGTATAGTCTCACTTGGATTCGTCAAGACCTAAGAACAGATTTCTAAAGGTACCAGTTAAGTAATAAAGAGCTTGTTCCATGCGCCCCATTTCTTATTGTACTTGACCAAATAATTGTTTTGTAAAGCAAAGCGCCTTTCTAGTGCACTGTGGACCAAAAGATTATGGAGTATATCATCAAATTTTGGAGGATCAATTTTCCTCCAATGTGCTGCTATGGAGTTTTTCACTACTAATAGAATGTGTGCTATCATAAGGTTCGATGAAAAATCTAGATGTTCCAGATCTAGGAGCAAAAGAGCCATACAGGGAGATATATCTAACCTTCTACCTAAAAATGTATTTATATGAGCCGAAACCTCTCTCCATAAGCTTCTAAGGTTTGGGCATCCCCAGAATATGTGGAATAAATTCCCTACCGATCCACACTCTCTCCAGCATAAGTTGGAAGTGCCACGATTTATAAAAAACAATCTCGATGGAGTATAATACCATCTTGCGACTATTTTGTAGTACGATTCACGTAACGACATCGAGATTGTTGAGGTATAAGAAAGTTTGAGAGCATCTTGCCATTGTTCTAATGAAGGAATTATGTTTAAGTCAGTCTCCCAGCGTTTCATAAATGTCGTTTTTAATATAACTGTATCTCTATTAAAAATTTTGTATATGTTTTTTAAATTCCAGACGCTTCTCTTTTCTAAGTTTCCCATGAATAAAGCCAATATATCCAAATTTAGTGGTTTAAGGTTAATGAGTTTTTTAATATGATCTTTAAGAACAATAAAGAAAAAGATTTCTGAAGAAGGGAGATTAAACTTTAATTTAATTTCGCTAAATGAAAGGAAAGTCCCATTATACAAGTCTCCTATTTTCTTAATGTTGCATGTAGACCAAATATCTGGAATTGAAAGCTTGTAAATGATTGATAATAAGGATAACGGTATATTATTCAATTGTCTTATTTTATTCCAATTCCTTCCCGGCCGAATAAAACTTTTCCAGGCCAAAAGTATAGCTTGAAATATGGGGTGTGAAGGTAAATTTTGCTTATAGCCAAGAATATTATTATAGAAAATATTATAAAGTAGGTTATTGTTACTTTGATTCTCTTCTAAAACCACCCACGCCGGAGACTTAGTTTGTTTAAACCAAAGGAGACTGGCTTTAATTAACAAGGCTTGGTAATATGCCGTAATATTCGGCAATCCCAAACCTCCATTTTCTTTGTTTTTATAAAGAACGTTTGAGGCAATTCTGGGTTTTTTATCATCCCAAATAAAAGAGTTAATTAACGCTTGGATTTTAGACAAATGGGCCGATGGGATATTAACAGGTAGGGTTCTGAATAAATATAATATTTTAGGCAAAATAAAAGACTTTACAGCCAGTATCCTTCCAAATAAGGATAGAGTAATTCGCTTAAAATTTGTAAAGTCTATAGTAATAGTTTTGATTAGGTTATTGATATTGAGTGGGATAATTGACTGGAATTTATTTGTCAATATTATCCCTAAATATCTGACTTCTTCCTCTTTTCCTGAGAAGTTTGAAAGACTCTCAAGCCGCTCTTTTTCCTGATAATTTAAATTAAAAGACAGAATCTTTGACTTTGAGTGATTGATTTTAAAATATGAAATATTCGAGAATTCCTTCAAATCTACCATCAATGCCGCAATAGAAATCTCTGGATCTAAAAGAGTCAATACTATGTCATCTGCGAACAAACTAATTTTAAAAGAACGCTGTAACATTTCTAGGCCATGGATATTTGGGTTAGATCTAATTTTTTCTGCTAATGGTTCTATTGCTAAAACAAATAGAAGTGGGGAAAGGGGACACCCCTGTCTCGTACCATTTGAGATAGAAAATAACTTTGACAGGTGGTTATTAGTATAAACTTTTGCGCATGGTTCTGAATATAAGGCCATAATCGAGGATATGAATGTATCATTAAATCCAAACTTCAAAAGTACCCTTCCAAGATAGTTCCAATCCAGCCTATCAAAAGCTTTCTCGGCGTCTAATGTGACCAGAACCGAAGGAACAGTAGAAAACTTTGCATCGTTCAATATATTCAAAATCCTTCTGGTCCCATCAGACGCCTGGCGACTCTCAACGAATCCAATCTGGTCATCTTTAACTAAGGAAGGTAGAATCTTCTTTAGTCTCTCGGCCCATATTTTTGAGTATAACTTGACATCCCCATTGATAAGTGAGATTGGCCTGTAACTTTGAACCCTATCAGGGTCCCCCCCTTCCTTAGGTATCATAACTATAGTCGCTTCCAACATTTCCTTTGGGAAGGAACCCTGACAGGAAGCCAAATTAAATACATTTACCAAATGGGGAGTCAAAAGCTGTTGAAAAGTCTTATAATACTCATTAATGAATCCATCAGGCCCTGGTGACTTCTGAGCCTTAAGTTTATTGATTGCATCAACGATTTCATCTGTGGAGATAGGCCTATTTATATGGTCTAAGTCCAGAGAATCAATCTGGGGAAGATTTAGTTTATCTAAGAATGCACCTATCGATGTAATATCGGGTTGCGGTGTATCAGAATCTGTAGATAGATTGTACAGACCTTGAAAATAATCTGCGAAGATGTTCGCAATGTCAGAAGGATGAGTTTTGATATCCCCACTATTGGATTTGACTCTAATTATCCTCTTACTAATCCTATCTTGTTTAAATCTTCTCATCATATAAGCAGTCGGTTTATTAATAGATGAATAAAGTTTGAATTTTGAGTTTTTGATAGCCGCGTCATATTCAGTCATAATTAAAATTTTCAATTCTTGTCTTAATTTCAAGATTTCTAATTGGACCTCCGAAGATGAAACCGATAAACTATGTTGAGAATCCTCTTTTAATTTTATTTGAGATTGGAGGTTTTTAATTTTCTGTCTCCTAATTTTCTTTAATTTGGATGAAAGTTGGATTAAGTGTCCCCTCAACACTGCCTTATGGGCGTTCCAGAGAATAAACTGGTTCACATCATCAATATCATTTTCTTTAAAAAAATTGTAAATTGTATCTGAAATAATTGTTCTATGTTCCGGATTTTTAAACAGAGAAGAATTGGCCTTCCAAAGGAATGTATTTTCTGAGTATGCTCCTATTTCAAATTCCGCTATAATGGGAACATGATCCGATATAGATTTCCCCAAAATATTGACACTTTTAAATTTGGAGATAGCAAAAACATCAGTAAGTATTAAATCTATTCTAGACGATGTCTTGTGCGTATCTGAGTAGTGGGTATATTCGCGTGAGGAAGTGTTCAAACAGCGAAATATATCAAAGAACTCATGTGAAACTAACCAGTTGTTAAGGGAAGGTGCTTTATAACGGACCAGAGAAGAGGAATCCATTTTGCTATCAGGGACTATATTGAAATCTCCCGCGAGTATAATCATCCCTCTCCTAACTTTGTCGATCTTGCCCATTAACCTGTTCAGATATGATATAGTCTTTTTGTTTGGTGCATATATATTGACTATTGTGCAGAGTGTATGATTTAAATGGCAGACTAAAATATGGTACCTCCCTTGTGGGTCTATAAATTCTTCTATCAACTCAAATGGGATATTGTTTTTTATGAGCGTAATAACCCCCGCTTTCTTTTTTCCTTGAAGAGATTGGAACATGTGTGAGAATTTCTTATCCTGAAAATAAGGATGATTTCCCCTGGCAAACTTAACTTCTTGCAGACAAACAATGTCTGCTTTATTGTATTCAATTTCCTTCCATAGAGCATGTCTCTTATAAGGGATATTTAAACCCCTAACATTAAAGGATAGAATTTTAAGTTTCATGCTATTACTACTTTAATACAAGAGAAAAGGTAGACCGAATCCAAGCGAGACCTTTGATAAACACACAACCGGTACCAAACAGTAGAAATGTAACTACAATACAAATAAAGTATAAAGAACAAATAAAATCAGAAATAAAAAAAATTCAAAAATAAACTCAAATGAGTTTCCCTGGAGGAATCCAATCTAGAAGGATTCTCACCTAGTTTGGGGTTAAAAAAAAAGTGGTTAACACTTCTACCCAAACACCTATATTTTTATGAAATCTTCCCATTTTTAAGGATCATGAAGGCACCAAAGAGAGTAGCACGAGAAAAGAAAAAAAAAAAATAACTATGTCCTATTACTAATAAGCTCAACCAATACCATCTTGAAATGATTGGACAAATAACATAGCTTCATCTGGCGTGAAAAAAGGAATTGTTTTCCCTCTATACCAGACCAAAAGTTTAGCAGGGAAGCCCCATCTGTACGAGATCCCAAGATCCTTTATTTTTGCGTTTACTTCTCTAAAAGATCTCCTAAAATCCATAGTTGCCTTGGAAAAATCTCCGAAAACCTTTATGTTGGCATAGGGATCTGGAAAACTTCCACTATCTCTAATGTAAGATAATATTTTTTCCTTAGTTTCATAATAGTGCATATGAAGGATAGTGTCTCTTGGCTTATCAACGGACAGGCCTCTAGGACGGGGAATGCGATGAATTCTATCAATCCTAAATTCCGAGACCGGTAAGTCAGGAAGAGCCTTTCTAAATATAGTTTTTGTGTATCCCAAAAGGTCATCCTGCAAAATATTCTCAGGGATGCCTCTAATTTTAAGGTTGTTCCTCCTACTTCTATCCTCCACATCCATCAACTTAGTCTTCAGTGTCTGTAATTCCATTTTGAGTTCGGAGTTCTGTTTGAGTAAGGTATCCGTTTTGTTTTCAACTACCAAGATTCTATTTTCACTCTTTTCTAATCTCTGGGTAAAGGTTTTACTTATTTCGCTAAGTGTCTTATTCTGATCTTCAAACCCCCGAGTAATAGATTCATTAAACATTTTACAGAATCTGGCCATAAAACCTTCTGTCACTCCTTTCTCGGAAGCTAGGAGTTCATCTGGTTCAATGGGAGCGAATCCTTTTTGTGAAATCTGTGGTGATAACGAACGATCTTTTTTAGAACGCTGTCTATTAGGACTGCTGTCCGGTGAGGAATAATCTGAATTATCCTCAGCTCCAGCTGTAATCGATCTCCTTTCATCGTCCCTTGAGTTAGGACCTTTTCTTTTGGTAGACCTAGAAGTGTCCATTTCCTCGAGATTAAGTTCCTTATTTATGGGAATCTGTATGGGAGGATTTAAGTCTAGATTTTTACTTTCTACTTCCTTCTTTGAAGGTTTATTTGGAGGCGTTATGGGAGGTTGAGTATTCTGTGGGTCTCTTTTTAATGGAGACCTTGATTTAATAGGACTTAGTAGATTAGGTAAATCTTCAAAGGTCCTATTATATGACTTATTTTGATTTTGTTTTCCCTTTTGATTTTTATTTGCGGAAGGTTCATTAAGTTTAAAAACAGATTTAAATTTAGCTCCCCCTCCTGCCATCATATCAACTGAAGTGGCTTAATTTACAGAGTATTGATACCAAATTTTAGTATGGCTATCCTTAATAGTTATTAATTAGTACTAAAAAAAGGGTCAGAAAACTTATCAGAGTTTTACAACAGCACAATAACAATTGGTGTAAATTTTTCTCATAAACAGCCGTCTTCTGTACATATGAAATACTTTAGTACTGTTAATAAAGTATAAACCTGCTGCCTCTTTAATTTTTCTACTTTCTTTAAAAAAAAAAAATTAACAGAGCTAAACCAAGATCTCCCCCTTTCTCCTCCCCAAATTAGCAAGAGTATTGGAGAGACATCAAATTTGCCAATTATCAGCAGGTTACTGTATATCTGATCCTTCCCCCTATGACCAAATTTTTAATTGAGCTCCAGAAACTTTTGGAGCAACTTCACAAAATCCTCCCCACGCCTTTCCCCAGACAGTAACAACAATATTAATATATATATATATATATATGAGACAATAGAAAAAGCCGATTTTCTATATCTGTATATGTAATTCACCCCTTTGCTTCCTCAATCAACTATATTTTCTAATGTGACCAGATAAAACTAGATTATAGACTAATACCAGCAGATATCCAATTTGTACTCCACTTACTCTAATAGATAAACAGATAGGACATGAAGGCTTCACAAATCTTCCACCAAAGCGCTGCAGCCACGGTGAAAGTCCCCCAAGAGATACTTATAGCAGATCCTCTTCGAACCTCGATGTCTTTCAGGGTCCGAAAAACAAGTTGTCTGCAAAGGTCCGATCTCCAGAAGAGCCCAGAAGTCCAAGGGCCACAGCGGGTCCAAGCGTCGGAAGCCGCTGTCAATCACTTCCTTCTTCTATGCTTCTAACCCCGCCGAGGATTTTAGGCTAGATCTCCTCCAATCTTCAATGGATTCCGGTATACCAGGGCTCAAATCACTCCAAACGTAATCCCAGACCTCCTCCAACAGGCTCCCCGATGATCCGGACCACGACCGTTGCACCGTTCCCGAAAAAACCGCGGCGGGTCTATGAATGCGGCACCCGTTGATGTTAGGCTCCAAGTCTTGTAGCTCCGTCCTCCTTCTCCGTCTCAGCTCCAAGCCAAAACCAGAACCAAATCTCCAGAAACTCCCAAAAGTCCAGGAGCTATGTCAGGACCAAGCGCCGGCAACCGCAGGAGGCAAGCGCCAGCAGCCGCTGTCAATCACCCTCCTGCTTCTATGAGCCCCGCCGAGGATTTTAAGCTATAACTTTTCCAATCCTCCACGTATCCTGGTGTGCCAGGGCTTAAACTGTTCCAAATGTGGCCCCAAATCACCTCCAACAGGCTCCCACAGGATCCCGACCACCACTGAAGTACCGCACCTGAAAAACCGCGGCGGGTCTGTAAATGCAGCAGCTGCTGATGTCACACTCCAAGTCCTGCAGCTCCGTACCTTCTCCACCTCCGTATCAATATGCAGCAACAGTTCTCTTCTCCCTATCAGCGTTTTCCTCCCCTTCACAGGATAAGGGAAGAGTCCGGTTCCTTTGATCTTCAAGGCGCGCTCCTCTCATAGGCCTCTCTCCTCTTCGGCAGGCAGGCAGCAGCGGCAGTACATAACACTGACCTCGGTCTCCAAGAATCTGGCTGTCCACCAACCCTCCCAGCCTCAAAGGCAGGTCTCCGGGAGATAGACAGTCTTTCAAGCTGTCTCTCTTTCTCCTGCTCCTGCAAGCTTAGCCGCCGGCTCTCCCGCTCTGTCCAGCGCGGGAAAACACCCCCGCCTCTTCTTTATAGCTGTAGCTCCGCTGTTTCTGGCTTAATTCTCACGTTCTTGGTGTCAAAACGATCCCAATAACATCCGGATTCTTATAGCAAATAAAAATTCTTGTTTGAAAGATTTCTGTCGCTTCTATGTCGCTTATCACAGGCAGATGAGCAGGAGCCCCGAGCAAACACGTCCTCACTCCTTCATGCTCAGGCCACGCCCCCGCAAACTCATGCTTTTAGAGACTTGTTTGGGCTCATGAGAGGAGTAGAAAAACATCAAAAATTTCAGTCCTGCATGATTCTACCAAGAAATGTGTGTTCATTCAAACCGCTGGTTTTTGATAGTTTGGGCCCTATTGAATAATGAATGTTTTGAATTTTCTCCAAAAGTAAAGTAGTTGCAAACTCATGCTTTTAAAGACTTGTTTGGGCTCATGAGAGGAGTAGAAAAACATCAAAAATTTCAGTCCTGCATGATTCTACCAAGAAATGTGTGTTCATTGAAACCGCTGGTTTTTGATAGTTTGGGCCCTATTGAATAATGAATGTTTTGAATTTTCTCCAAAAGTAAAGTAGTTGCAAACTCATCCTTTTAGAAACTTGTTTAGGCTGTTGAGAGGAGTAAAAAACCATCAAAAATTTCAATCCTGCATGATTCTACCAAGAAATGTGATTCTTCATTCAAAACGCTGGTTTTTGCTATTGGGCTCTATTGAATAATGAATGTTTTGAATTTTCTCCAAAAGTAAAGTAGTTGCAAACTCATGCTTTTAGAGACTTGTTTGGGCTCATGAGAGGAGTAGAAAAACATCAAAAATTTCAGTCCTGCATGATTCTACCAAGAAATGTGTTCATTGAAACCGCTGGTTTTTGATAGTTTGGGCCCTATTGAATAATGAATGTTTTGAATTTTCTCCAAAAGTAAAGTAGTTGCAAACTCATCCTTTTAGAAACTTGTTTGGGCTGTTGAGAGGAGTAAAAAACCATCAAAAATTTCAATCCTGCATGATTCTACCAAGAAATGTGATTCTTCATTCAAAACGCTGGTTTTTGCTATTGGGCTCTATTGAATAATGAATGTTTTGAATTTTCTCCAAAAGTAAAGTAGTTGCAAACTCATGCTTTTAGAGACTTGTTTGGGCTCATGAGAGGAGTAGAAAAACATCAAAAATTTCAGTCCTGCATGATTCTACCAAGAAATGTGTGTTCATTGAAACCGCTGGTTTTTGATAGTTTGGCCCCTATTGAATAATGAATGTTTTGAATTTTCTCCAAAAGTAAAGTAGTTGCAAACTCATGCTTTTAGAGACTTGTTTGGGCTCATGAGAGGAGTAGAAAAACATCAAAAATTTCAGTCCTGCATGATTCTACCAAGAAATGTGTGTTCATTGAAACCGCTGGTTTTTGATAGTTTGGCCCCTATTGAATAATGAATGTTTTGAATTTTCTCCAAAAGTAAAGTAGTTGCAAACTCATGCTTTTAGAGACTTGTTTGGGCTCATGAGAGGAGTAGAAAAACATCAAAAATTTCAGTCCTGCATGATTCTACCAAGAAATGTGATTCTTCATTCAAAACGCTGGTTTTTGCTATTGGGCTCTATTGAATAATGAATGTTTTGAATTTTCTACAAAAGTAAAGTAGTTGCAAACTCATGCTTTTAGAGACTTGTTTGGGCTCATGAGAGGAGTAGAAAAACATCAAAAATTTCAGTCCTGCATGATTCTACCAAGAAATGTGTGTTCATTGAAACCGCTGGTTTTTGATAGTTTGGGCCCTATTGAATAATGAATGTTTTGAATTTTCTCCAAAAGTAAAGTAGTTGCAAACTCATCCTTTTAGAAACTTGTTTGGGCTGTTGAGAGGAGTAAAAAACCATCAAAAATTTCAATCCTGCATGATTCTACCAAGAAATGTGATTCTTCATTCAAAACGCTGGTTTTTGCTATTGGGCTCTATTGAATAATGAATGTTTTGAATTTTCTCCAAAAGTAAAGTAGTTGCAAACTCATGCTTTTAGAGATTTGTTTGGGCTCATGAGAGGAGTAGAAAAACATCAAAAATTTCAGTCCTGCATGATTCTACCAAGAAATGTGTGTTCATTGAAACCGCTGGTTTTTGATAGTTTGGGCCCTATTGAATAATGAATGTTTTAAATTTTCTCCAAAAGTAAAGTAGTTGCAAACTCATCCTTTTAGAAACTTGTTTGGGCTGTTGAGAGGAGTAAAAAACCATCAAAAATTTCAATCCTGCATGATTTTATCAAGAAATGTGATTCTTCATTCAAAACCTGATTTTTGCTATTGGGCTCTATTGAATAGTGAATGTTTTGAATTTTCTCCAAAAGTAAAGTAGTTGCAAACTCATGCTTTTAGAGACTTGTTTGGGCTCATGAGAGGAGTAGAAAAACATCAAAAATTTCAGTCCTGCATGATTCTACCAATAAATGTGTGTTCATTCAAACCGCTGGTTTTTGATAGTTTGGGCCCTATTGAATAATGAATGTTTTGAATTTTCTCCAAAAGTAAAGTAGTTGCAAACTCATGCTTTTAAAGACTTGTTTGGGCTCATGAGAGGAGTAGAAAAACATCAAAAATTTCAGTCCTGCATGATTCTACCAAGAAATGTGTGTTCATTGAAACTGCTGGTTTTTGATAGTTTGGGCCCTATTGAATAATGAATGTTTTGAATTTTCTCCAAAAGTAAAGTAGTTGCAAACTCATCCTTTTAGAAACTTGTTTGGGCTGTTGAGAGGAGTAAAAAACCATCAAAAATTTCAATCCTGCATGATTCTACCAAGAAGTGTGATTCTTCATTCAAAACGCTGGTTTTTGCTATTGGGCTCTATTGAATAATGAATGTTTTGAATTTTCTCCAAAAGTAAAGTAGTTGCAAACTCATGCTTTTAGAGACTTGTTTGGGCTCATGAGAGGAGTAGAAAAACATCAAAAATTTCAGTCCTGCATGATTCTACCAAGAAATGTGTGTTCATTGAAACCGCTGGTTTTTGATAGTTTGGGCCCTATTGAATAATGAATGTTTTGAATTTTCTCCAAAAGTAAAGTAGTTGCAAACTCATCCTTTTAGAAACTTGTTTGGGCTGTTGAGAGGAGTAAAAAACCATCAAAAATTTCAATCCTGCATGATTTTACCAAGAAATGTGATTCTTCATTCAAAACCTGATTTTTGCTATTGGGCTCTATTGAATAGTGAATGTTTTGAATTTTCTCCAAAAGTAAAGTAGTTGCAAACTCATGCTTTTAGAGACTTGTTTGGGCTCATGAGATGAGTAGAAAAACATCAAAAATTTCAGTCCTGCATGATTCTACCAAGAAATGTGTGTTCATTGAAACCGCTGGTTTTTGATAGTTTGGGCCCTATTGAATAATGAATGTTTTGAATTTTCTCCAAAAGTAAAGTAGTTGCAAACTCATCCTTTTAGAAACTTGTTTGGGCTGTTGAGAGGAGTAAAAAACCATCAAAAATTTCAATCCTGCATGATTCTACCAAGAAATGTGATTCTTCATTCAAAACGCTGGTTTTTGCTATTGGGCTCTATTGAATAATGAATGTTTTGAATTTTCTCCAAAAGTAAAGTAGTTGCAAACTCATGCTTTTAGAGACTTGTTTGGGCTCATGAGAGGAGTAGAAAAACATCAAAAATTTCAGTCCTGCATGATTCTACCAAGAAATGTGTGTTCATTGAAACCGCTGGTTTTTGATAGTTTGGGCCCTATTGAATAATGAATGTTTTGAATTTTCTCCAAAAGTAAAGTAGTTGCAAACTCATCCTTTTAGAAACTTGTTTGGGCTGTTGAGAGGAGTAAAAAACCATCAAAAATTTCAATCCTGCATGATTCTACCAAGAAATGTGATTCTTCATTCAAAACGCTGGTTTTTGCTATTGGGCTCTATTGAATAATGAATGTTTTGAATTTTCTCCAAAAGTAAAGTAGTTGCAAACTCATGCTTTTAGAGACTTGTTTGGGCTCATGAGAGGAGTAGAAAAACATCAAAAATTTCAGTCCTGCATGATTCTACCAAGAAATGTGTGTTCATTGAAACCGCTGGTTTTTGATAGTTTGGGCCCTATTGAATAATGAATGTTTTGAATTTTCTCCAAAAGTAAAGTAGTTGCAAACTCATCCTTTTAGAAACTTGTTTGGGCTGTTGAGAGGAGTAAAAAACCATCAAAAATTTCAATCCTGCATGATTCTACCAAGAAATGTGATTCTTCATTCAAAACGCTGGTTTTTGCTATTGTGCTCTATTGAATAATGAATGTTTTGAATTTTCTCCAGAAGTAGTTGCAAACTCATGCTTTTAGAGACTTGTTTGGGCTCATGAGAGGAGTAGAAAAACATCAAAAATTTCAGTCCTGCATGATTCTACCAAGAAATGTGTGTTCATTGAAACCGCTGGTTTTTGATAGTTTGGGCCCTATTGAATAATGAATGTTTTGAATTTTCTCCAAAAGTAAAGTAGTTGCAAACTCATCCTTTTAGAAACTTGTTTGGGCTGTTGAGAGGAGTAAAAAACCATCAAAAATTTCAATCCTGCATGATTTTACCAAGAAATGTGATTCTTCATTCAAAACCTGATTTTTGCTATTGGGCTCTATTGAATAGTGAATGTTTTGAATTTTCTCCAAAAGTAAAGTAGTTGCAAACTCATGCTTTTAGAGACTTGTTTGGGCTCATGAGATGAGTAGAAAAACATCAAAAATTTCAGTCCTGCATGATTCTACCAAGAAATGTGTGTTCATTGAAACCGCTGGTTTTTGATAGTTTGGGCCCTATTGAATAATGAATGTTTTGAATTTTCTTCAAAAGTAAAGTAGTTGCAAACTCATCCTTTTAGAAACTTGTTTGGGCTGTTGAGAGGAGTAAAAAACCATCAAAAATTTCAATCCTGCATGATTCTACCAAGAAATGTGATTCTCCATTCAAAACGCTGGTTTTTGCTATTGGGCTCTATTGAATAATGAATGTTTTGAATTTTCTCCAAAAGTAAAGTAGTTGCAAACTCATGCTTTTAGAGACTTGTTTGGGCTCATGAGAGGAGTAGAAAAACATCAAAAATTTCAGTCCTGCATGATTCTACCAAGAAATGTGTGTTCATTGAAACCGCTGGTTTTTGATAGTTTGGGCCCTATTGAATAATGAATGTTTTGAATTTTCTCCAAAAGTAAAGTAGTTGCAAACTCATCCTTTTAGAAACTTGTTTGGGCTGTTGAGAGGAGTAAAAAACCATCAAAAATTTCAATCCTGCATGATTCTACCAAGAAATGTGATTCTTCATTCAAAACGCTGGTTTTTGCTATTGGGCTCTATTGAATAATGAATGTTTTGAATTTTCTCCAAAAGTAAAGTAGTTGCAAACTCATGCTTTTAGAGATTTGTTTGGGCTCATGAGAGGAGTAGAAAAACATCAAAAATTTCAGTCCTGCATGATTCTACCAAGAAATGTGTGTTCATTGAAACCGCTGGTTTTTGATAGTTTGGGCCCTATTGAATAATGAATGTTTTAAATTTTCTCCAAAAGTAAAGTAGTTGCAAACTCATCCTTTTAGAAACTTGTTTGGGCTGTTGAGAGGAGTAAAAAACCATCAAAAATTTCAATCCTGCATGATTTTACCATGAAATGTGATTCTTCATTCAAAACCTGATTTTTGCTATTGGGCTCTATTGAATAGTGAATGTTTTGAATTTTCTCCAAAAGTAAAGTAGTTGCAAACTCATGCTTTTAGAGACTTGTTTGGGCTCATGAGAGGAGTAGAAAAACATCAAAAATTTCAGTCCTGCATGATTCTACCAAGAAATGTGTGTTCATTCAAACCGCTGGTTTTTGATAGTTTGGGCCCTATTGAATAATGAATGTTTTGAATTTTCTCCAAAAGTAAAGTAGTTGCAAACTCATGCTTTTAAAGACTTGTTTGGGCTCATGAGAGGAGTAGAAAAACATCAAAAATTTCAGTCCTGCATGATTCTACCAAGAAATGTGTGTTCATTGAAACCGCTGGTTTTTGATAGTTTGGGCCCTATTGAATAATGAATGTTTTGAATTTTCTCCAAAAGTAAAGTAGTTGCAAACTCATCCTTTTAGAAACTTGTTTGGGCTGTTGAGAGGAGTAAAAAACCATCAAAAATTTCAATCCTGCATGATTTTACCAAGAAATGTGATTCTTCATTCAAAACCTGATTTTTGCTATTGGGCTCTATTGAATAGTGAATGTTTTGAATTTTCTCCAAAAGTAAAGTAGTTGCAAACTCATGCTTTTAGAGACTTGTTTGGGCTCATGAGATGAGTAGAAAAACATCAAAAATTTCAGTCCTGCATGATTCTACCAAGAAATGTGTGTTCATTGAAACCGCTGGTTTTTGATAGTTTGGGCCCTATTGAATAATGAATGTTTTGAATTTTCTCCAAAAGTAAAGTAGTTGCAAACTCATCCTTTTAGAAACTTGATTGGGCTGTAGAGAGGAGTAAAAAACCATCAAAAATTTCAATCCTGCATGATTCTACCAAGAAATGTGATTCTTCATTCAAAACGCTGGTTTTTGCTATTGGGCTCTATTGAATAATGAATGTTTTGAATTTTCTCCAAAAGTAAAGTAGTTGCAAACTCATGCTTTTAGAGACTTGTTTGGGCTCATGAGAGGAGTAGAAAAACATCAAAAATTTCAGTCCTGCATGATTCTACCAAGAAATGTGTGTTCATTGAAACCGCTGGTTTTTGATAGTTTGGGCCCTAGTGAATAATGAATGTTTTGAATTTTCTTCAAAAGTAAAGTAGTTGCAAACTCATCCTGTTAGAAACTTGTTTGGGCTGTTGAGAGGAGTAAAAAACCATCAAAAATTTCAATCCTGCATGATTCTACCAAGAAATGTGATTCTTCATTCAAAACGCTGGTTTTTGCTATTGGGCTCTATTGAATAATGAATGTTTTGAATTTTCTCCAAAAGTAAAGTAGTTGCAAACTCATGCTTTTAGAGACTTGTTTGGGCTCATGAGAGGAGTAGAAAAACATCAAAAATTTCAGTCCTGCATGATTCTACCAAGAAATGTGTGTTCATTGAAACCGCTGGTTTTTGATAGTTTGGGCCCTATTGAATAATGAATGTTTTGAATTTTCTCCAAAAGTAAAGTAGTTGCAAACTCATCCTTTTAGAAACTTGTTTGGGCTGTTGAGAGGAGTAAAAAACCATCAAAAATTTCAATCCTGCATGATTCTACCAAGAAATGTGATTCTTCATTCAAAACGCTGGTTTTTGCTATTGGGATCTATTGAATAATGAATGTTTTGAATTTTCTCCAAAAGTAAAGTAGTTGCAAACTCATCCTTTTAGAAACTTGTTTGGGCTGTTGAGAGGAGTAAAAAACCATCAAAAATTTCAATCCTGCATGATTTTACCAAGAAATGTGATTCTTCATTCAAAACCTGATTTTTGCTATTGGGCTCTATTGAATAGTGAATGTTTTGAATTTTCTCCAAAAGTAAAGTAGTTGCAAACTCATGCTTTTAGAGACTTGTTTGGGCTCATGAGAGGAGTAGAAAAACATCAAAAATTTCAGTCCTGCATGATTCTACCAAGAAATGTGTTCATTCAAACCGCTGGTTTTTGATAGTTTGGGCCCTATTGAATAATGAATGTTTTGAATTTTCTCCAAAAGTAAAGTAGTTGCAAACTCATCCTTTTAGAAACTTGTTTGGGCTGTTGAGAGGAGTAAAAAACCATCAAAAATTTCAATCCTGCATGATTCTACCAAGAAATGTGATTCTTCATTCAAAACGCTGGTTTTTGCTATTGGGCTCTATTGAATAATGAATGTTTTGAATTTTCTCCAAAAGTAAAGTAGTTGCAAACTCATGCTTTTAGAGACTTGTTTGGGCTCATGAGAGGAGTAGAAAAACATCAAAAATTTCAGTCCTGCATGATTCTACCAAGAAATGTGTTCATTGAAACCGCTGGTTTTTGATAGTTTGGGCCCTATTGAATAATGAATGTTTTGAATTTTCTCCAAAAGTAAAGTAGTTGCAAACTCATCCTTTTAGAAACTTGTTTGGGCTGTTGAGAGGAGTAAAAAACCATCAAAAATTTCAATCCTGCATGATTCTACCAAGAAATGTGATTCTTCATTCAAAACGCTGGTTTTTGCTATTGGGCTCTATTGAATAATGAATGTTTTGAATTTTCTCCAAAAGTAAAGTAGTTGCAAACTCATGCTTTTAGAGACTTGTTTGGGCTCATGAGAGGAGTAGAAAAACATCAAAAATTTCAGTCCTGCATGATTCTACCAAGAAATGTGTGTTCATTGAAACCACTGGTTTTTGATAGTTTGGGCCCTATTGAATAATGAATGTTTTGAATTTTCTCCAAAAGTAAAGTAGTTGCAAACTCATCCTTTTAGAAACTTGTTTGGGCTGTTGAGAGGAGTAAAAAACCATCAAAAATTTCAATCGTGCATGATTCTACCAAGAAATGTGATTCTTCATTCAAAACGCTGGTTTTTGCTATTGGGCTCTATTGAATAATGAATGTTTTGAATTTTCTCCAAAAGTAAAGTAGTTGCAAACTCATGCTTTTAGAGACTTGTTTGGGCTCATGAGAGGAGTAGAAAAACATCAAAAATTTCAGTCCTGCATGATTCTACCAAGAAATGTGTGTTCATTGAAACCGCTGGTTTTTGATAGTTTGGCCCCTATTGAATAATGAATGTTTTGAATTTTCTCCAAAAGTAAAGTAGTTGCAAACTCATGCTTTTAGAGACTTGTTTGGGCTCATGAGAGGAGTAGAAAAACATCAAAAATTTCAGTCCTGCATGATTCTACCAAGAAATGTGTGTTCATTGAAACCGCTGGTTTTTGATAGTTTGGGCCCTATTGAATAATGAATGTTTTGAATTTTCTTCAAAAGTAAAGTAGTTGCAAACTCATCCTTTTAGAAACTTGTTTGGGCTGTTGAGAGGAGTAAAAAACCATCAAAAATTTCAATCCTGCATGATTCTACCAAGAAATGTGATTCTTCATTCAAAACGCTGGTTTTTGCTATTGGGCTCTATTGAATAATGAATGTTTTGAATTTTCTACAAAAGTAAAGTAGTTGCAAACTCATGCTTTTAGAGACTTGTTTGGGCTCATGAGAGGAGTAGAAAAACATCAAAAATTTCAGTCCTGCATGATTCTACCAAGAAATGTGTGTTCATTGAAACCGCTGGTTTTTGATAGTTTGGGCCCTATTGAATAATGAATGTTTTGAATTTTCTCCAAAAGTAAAGTAGTTGCAAACTCATCCTTTTAGAAACTTGTTTGGGCTGTTGAGAGGAGTAAAAAACCATCAAAAATTTCAATCCTGCATGATTCTACCAAGAAATGTGATTCTTCATTCAAAACGCTGGTTTTTGCTATTGGGCTCTATTGAATAAAGAATGTTTTGAATTTTCTCCAAAAGTAAAGTAGTTGCAAACTCATGCTTTTAGAGATTTGTTTGGGCTCATGAGAGGAGTAGAAAAACATCAAAAATTTCAGTCCTGCATGATTCTACCAAGAAATGTGTGTTCATTGAAACCGCTGGTTTTTGATAGTTTGGGCCCTATTGAATAATGAATGTTTTAAATTTTCTCCAAAAGTAAAGTAGTTGCAAACTCATCCTTTTAGAAACTTGTTTGGGCTGTTGAGAGGAGTAAAAAACCATCAAAAATTTCAATCCTGCATGATTTTACCAAGAAATGTGATTCTTCATTCAAAACCTGATTTTTGCTATTGGGCTCTATTGAATAGTGAATGTTTTGAATTTTCTCCAAAAGTAAAGTAGTTGCAAACTCATGCTTTTAGAGACTTGTTTGGGCTCATGAGAGGAGTAGAAAAACATCAAAAATTTCAGTCCTGCATGATTCTACCAAGAAATGTGTGTTCATTCAAACCGCTGGTTTTTGATAGTTTGGGCCCTATTGAATAATGAATGTTTTGAATTTTCTCCAAAAGTAAAGTAGTTGCAAACTCATGCTTTTAAAGACTTGTTTGGGCTCATGAGAGGAGTAGAAAAACATCAAAAATTTCAGTCCTGCATGATTCTACCAAGAAATGTGTGTTCATTGAAACCGCTGGTTTTTGATAGTTTGGGCCCTATTGAATAATGAATGTTTTGAATTTTCTCCAAAAGTAAAGTAGTTGCAAACTCATCCTTTTAGAAACTTGTTTGGGCTGTTGAGAGGAGTAAAAAACCATCAAAAATTTCAATCCTGCATGATTCTACCAAGAAGTGTGATTCTTCATTCAAAACGCTGGTTTTTGCTATTGGGCTCTATTGAATAATGAATGTTTTGAATTTTCTCCAAAAGTAAAGTAGTTGCAAACTCATGCTTTTAGAGACTTGTTTGGGCTCATGAGAGGAGTAGAAAAACATCAAAAATTTCAGTCCTGCATGATTCTACCAAGAAATGTGTGTTCATTGAAACCGCTGGTTTTTGATAGTTTGGGCCCTATTGAATAATGAATGTTTTGAATTTTCTCCAAAAGTAAAGTAGTTGCAAACTCATCCTTTTAGAAACTTGTTTGGGCTGTTGAGAGGAGTAAAAAACCATCAAAAATTTCAATCCTGCATGATTCTACCAAGAAATGTGATTCTTCATTCAAAACGCTGGTTTTTGCTATTGGGCTCTATTGAATAATGAATGTTTTGAATTTTCTCCAAAAGTAAAGTAGTTGCAAACTCATGCTTTTAGAGATTTGTTTGGGCTCATGAGAGGAGTAGAAAAACATCAAAAATTTCAGTCCTGCATGATTCTACCAAGAAATGTGTGTTCATTGAAACCGCTGGTTTTTGATAGTTTGGGCCCTATTGAATAATGAATGTTTTGAATTTTCTCCAAAAGTAAAGTAGTTGCAAACTCATCCTTTTAGAAACTTGTTTGGGCTGTTGAGAGGAGTAAAAAACCATCAAAAATTTCAATCCTGCATGATTCTACCAAGAAATGTGATTCTTCATTCAAAACGCTGGTTTTTGCTATTGGGCTCTATTGAATAATGAATGTTTTGAATTTTCTCCAAAAGTAAAGTAGTTGCAAACTCATGCTTTTAGAGATTTGTTTGGGCTCATGAGAGGAGTAGAAAAACATCAAAAATTTCAGTCCTGCATGATTCTACCAAGAAATGTGTGTTCATTGAAACCGCTGGTTTTTGATAGTTTGGGCCCTATTGAATAATGAATGTTTTAAATTTTCTCCAAAAGTAAAGTAGTTGCAAACTCATCCTTTTAGAAACTTGTTTGGGCTGTTGAGAGGAGTAAAAAACCATCAAAAATTTCAATCCTGCATGATTTTACCAAGAAATGTGATTCTTCATTCAAAACCTGATTTTTGCTATTGGGCTCTATTGAATAGTGAATGTTTTGAATTTTCTCCAAAAGTAAAGTAGTTGCAAACTCATGCTTTTAGAGACTTGTTTGGGCTCATGAGAGGAGTAGAAAAACATCAAAAATTTCAGTCCTGCATGATTCTACCAAGAAATGTGTGTTCATTCAAACCGCTGGTTTTTGATAGTTTGGGCCCTATTGAATAATGAATGTTTTGAATTTTCTCCAAAAGTAAAGTAGTTGCAAACTCATGCTTTTAAAGACTTGTTTGGGCTCATGAGAGGAGTAGAAAAACATCAAAAATTTCAGTCCTGCATGATTCTACCAAGAAATGTGTGTTCATTGAAACCGCTGGTTTTTGATAGTTTGGGCCCTATTGAATAATGAATGTTTTGAATTTTCTCCAAAAGTAAAGTAGTTGCAAACTCATCCTTTTAGAAACTTGTTTGGGCTGTTGAGAGGAGTAAAAAACCATCAAAAATTTCAATCCTGCATGATTCTACCAAGAAGTGTGATTCTTCATTCAAAACGCTGGTTTTTGCTATTGGGCTCTATTGAATAATGAATGTTTTGAATTTTCTCCAAAAGTAAAGTAGTTGCAAACTCATGCTTTTAGAGACTTGTTTGGGCTCATGAGAGGAGTAGAAAAACATCAAAAATTTCAGTCCTGCATGATTCTACCAAGAAATGTGTGTTCATTGAAACCGCTGGTTTTTGATAGTTTGGGCCCTATTGAATAATGAATGTTTTGAATTTTCTCCAAAAGTAAAGTAGTTGCAAACTCATCCTTTTAGAAACTTGTTTGGGCTGTTGAGAGGAGTAAAAAACCATCAAAAATTTCAATCCTGCATGATTTTACCAAGAAATGTGATTCTTCATTCAAAACCTGATTTTTGCTATTGGGCTCTATTGAATAGTGAATGTTTTGAATTTTCTCCAAAAGTAAAGTAGTTGCAAACTCATGCTTTTAGAGACTTGTTTGGGCTCATGAGATGAGTAGAAAAACATCAAAAATTTCAGTCCTGCATGATTCTACCAAGAAATGTGTGTTCATTGAAACGGCTGGTTTTTGATAGTTTGGGCCCTATTGAATAATGAATGTTTTGAATTTTCTCCAAAAGTAAAGTAGTTGCAAACTCATCCTTTTAGAAACTTGTTTGGGCTGTTGAGAGGAGTAAAAAACCATCAAAAATTTCAATCCTGCATGATTCTACCAAGAAATGTGATTCTTCATTCAAAACGCTGGTTTTTGCTATTGGGCTCTATTGAATAATGAATGTTTTGAATTTTCTCCAAAAGTAAAGTAGTTGCAAACTCATGCTTTTAGAGACTTGTTTGGGCTCATGAGAGGAGTAGAAAAACATCAAAAATTTCAGTCCTGCATGATTCTACCAAGAAATGTGTGTTCATTCAAACCGCTGGTTTTTATTAGTTTGGGCCCTATTGAATAATGAATGTTTTGAATTTTCTCCAAAAGTAAAGTAGTTGCAAGCTCATGCTTTTAGAGACTTGTTTGGGCTCATGAGAGGAGTAGAAAAACATCAAAAATTTCAGTCCTGCATGATTCTACCAAGAAATGTGTGTTCATTGAAACCGCTGGTTTTTGATAGTTTGGGCCCTATTGAATAATGAATGTTTTGAATTTTCTTCAAAAGTAAAGTAGTTGCAAACTCATCCTTTTAGAAACTTGTTTGGGCTGTTGAGAGGAGTAAAAAACCATCAAAAATTTCAATCCTGCATGATTCTACCAAGAAATGTGATTCTTCATTCAAAACGCTGGTTTTTGCTATTGGGCTCTATTGAATAATGAATGTTTTGAATTTTCTCCAAAAGTAAAGTAGTTGCAAACTCATGCTTTTAGAGACTTGTTTGGGCTCATGAGAGGAGTAGAAAAACATCAAAAATTTCAGTCCTGCATGATTCTACCAAGAAATGTGTGTTCATTGAAACCGCTGGTTTTTGATAGTTTGGGCCCTATTGAATAATTAATGTTTTGAATTTTCTCCAAAAGTAAAGTAGTTGCAAACTCATCCTTTTAGAAACTTGTTTGGGCTGTTGAGAGGAGTAAAAAACCATCAAAAATTTCAATCCTGCATGATTCTACCAAGAAATGTGATTCTTCATTCAAAACGCTGGTTTTTGCTATTGGGCTCTATTGAATAATGAATGTTTTGAATTTTCTCCAAAAGTAAAGTAGTTGCAAACTCATGCTTTTAGAGATTTGTTTGGGCTCATGAGAGGAGTAGAAAAACATCAAAAATTTCAGTCCTGCATGATTCTACCAAGAAATGTGTGTTCATTGAAACCGCTGGTTTTTGATAGTTTGGCCCCTATTGAATAATGAATGTTTTGAATTTTCTCCAAAAGTAAAGTAGTTGCAAACTCATGCTTTTAGAGACTTGTTTGGGCTCATGAGAGGAGTAGAAAAACATCAAAAATTTCAGTCCTGCATGATTCTACCAAGAAATGTGTGTTCATTGAAACCGCTGGTTTTTGATAGTTTGGGCCCTATTGAATAATGAATGTTTTGAATTTTCTTCAAAAGTAAAGTAGTTGCAAACTCATCCTTTTAGAAACTTGTTTGGGCTGTTGAGAGGAGTAAAAAACCATCAAAAATTTCAATCCTGCATGATTCTACCAAGAAATGTGATTCTTCATTCAAAACGCTGGTTTTTGCTATTGGGCTCTATTGAATAATGAATGTTTTGAATTTTCTACAAAAGTAAAGTAGTTGCAAACTCATGCTTTTAGAGACTTGTTTGGGCTCATGAGAGGAGTAGAAAAACATCAAAAATTTCAGTCCTGCATGATTCTACCAAGAAATGTGTGTTCATTGAAACCGCTGGTTTTTGATAGTTTGGGCCCTATTGAATAATGAATGTTTTGAATTTTCTCCAAAAGTAAAGTAGTTGCAAACTCATCCTTTTAGAAACTTGTTTGGGCTGTTGAGAGGAGTAAAAAACCATCAAAAATTTCAATCCTGCATGATTCTACCAAGAAATGTGATTCTTCATTCAAAACGCTGGTTTTTGCTATTGGGCTCTATTGAATAATGAATGTTTTGAATTTTCTCCAAAAGTAAAGTAGTTGCAAACTCATGCTTTTAGAGATTTGTTTGGGCTCATGAGAGGAGTAGAAAAACATCAAAAATTTCAGTCCTGCATGATTCTACCAAGAAATGTGTGTTCATTGAAACCGCTGGTTTTTGATAGTTTGGGCCCTATTGAATAATGAATGTTTTAAATTTTCTCCAAAAGTAAAGTAGTTGCAAACTCATCCTTTTAGAAACTTGTTTGGGCTGTTGAGAGGAGTAAAAAACCATCAAAAATTTCAATCCTGCATGATTTTACCAAGAAATGTGATTCTTCATTCAAAACCTGATTTTTGCTATTGGGCTCTATTGAATAGTGAATGTTTTGAATTTTCTCCAAAAGTAAAGTAGTTGCAAACTCATGCTTTTAGAGACTTGTTTGGGCTCATGAGAGGAGTAGAAAAACATCAAAAATTTCAGTCCTGCATGATTCTACCAAGAAATGTGTGTTCATTCAAACCGCTGGTTTTTGATAGTTTGGGCCCTATTGAATAATGAATGTTTTGAATTTTCTCCAAAAGTAAAGTAGTTGCAAACTCATGCTTTTAAAGACTTGTTTGGGCTCATGAGAGGAGTAGAAAAACATCAAAAATTTCAGTCCTGCATGATTCTACCAAGAAATGTGTGTTCATTGAAACTGCTGGTTTTTGATAGTTTGGGCCCTATTGAATAATGAATGTTTTGAATTTTCTCCAAAAGTAAAGTAGTTGCAAACTCATCCTTTTAGAAACTTGTTTGGGCTGTTGAGAGGAGTAAAAAACCATCAAAAATTTCAATCCTGCATGATTCTACCAAGAAGTGTGATTCTTCATTCAAAACGCTGGTTTTTGCTATTGGGCTCTATTGAATAATGAATGTTTTGAATTTTCTCCAAAAGTAAAGTAGTTGCAAACTCATGCTTTTAGAGACTTGTTTGGGCTCATGAGAGGAGTAGAAAAACATCAAAAATTTCAGTCCTGCATGATTCTACCAAGAAATGTGTGTTCATTGAAACCGCTGGTTTTTGATAGTTTGGGCCCTATTGAATAATGAATGTTTTGAATTTTCTCCAAAAGTAAAGTAGTTGCAAACTCATCCTTTTAGAAACTTGTTTGGGCTGTTGAGAGGAGTAAAAAACCATCAAAAATTTCAATCCTGCATGATTTTACCAAGAAATGTGATTCTTCATTCAAAACCTGATTTTTGCTATTGGGCTCTATTGAATAGTGAATGTTTTGAATTTTCTCCAAAAGTAAAGTAGTTGCAAACTCATGCTTTTAGAGACTTGTTTGGGCTCATGAGATGAGTAGAAAAACATCAAAAATTTCAGTCCTGCATGATTCTACCAAGAAATGTGTGTTCATTGAAACCGCTGGTTTTTGATAGTTTGGGCCCTATTGAATAATGAATGCTTTGAATTTTCTCCAAAAGTAAAGTAGTTGCAAACTCATCCTTTTAGAAACTTGTTTGGGCTGTTGAGAGGAGTAAAAAACCATCAAAAATTTCAATCCTGCATGATTCTACCAAGAAATGTGATTCTTCATTCAAAACGCTGGTTTTTGCTATTGGGCTCTATTGAATAATGAATGTTTTGAATTTTCTCCAAAAGTAAAGTAGTTGCAAACTCATGCTTTTAGAGACTTGTTTGGGCTCATGAGAGGAGTAGAAAAACATCAAAAATTTCAGTCCTGCATGATTCTACCAAGAAATGTGTGTTCATTCAAACCGCTGGTTTTTATTAGTTTGGGCCCTATTGAATAATGAATGTTTTGAATTTTCTCCAAAAGTAAAGTAGTTGCAAGCTCATGCTTTTAGAGACTTGTTTGGGCTCATGAGAGGAGTAGAAAAACATCAAAAATTTCAGTCCTGCATGATTCTACCAAGAAATGTGTGTTCATTGAAACCGCTGGTTTTTGATAGTTTGGGCCCTATTGAATAATGAATGTTTTGAATTTTCTTCAAAAGTAAAGTAGTTGCAAACTCATCCTTTTAGAAACTTGTTTGGGCTGTTGAGAGGAGTAAAAAACCATCAAAAATTTCAATCCTGCATGATTCTACCAAGAAATGTGATTCTTCATTCAAAACGCTGGTTTTTGCTATTGGGCTCTATTGAATAATGAATGTTTTGAATTTTCTCCAAAAGTAAAGTAGTTGCAAACTCATGCTTTTAGAGACTTGTTTGGGCTCATGAGAGGAGTAGAAAAACATCAAAAATTTCAGTCCTGCATGATTCTACCAAGAAATGTGTGTTCATTGAAACCGCTGATTTTTGATAGTTTGGGCCCTATTGAATAATTAATGTTTTGAATTTTCTCCAAAAGTAAAGTAGTTGCAAACTCATCCTTTTAGAAACTTGTTTGGGCTGTTGAGAGGAGTAAAAAACCATCAAAAATTTCAATCCTGCATGATTTTACCAAGAAATGTGATTCTTCATTCAAAACGCTGGTTTTTGCTATTGGGCTCTATTGAATAATGAATGTTTTGAATTTTCTCCAAAAGTAAAGTAGTTGCAAACTCATGCTTTTAGAGATTTGTTTGGGCTCATGAGAGGAGTAGAAAAACATCAAAAATTTCAGTCCTGCATGATTCTACCAAGAAATGTGTGTTCATTCAAACCGCTGGTTTTTGATAGTTTGGGCCCTATTGAATAATGAATGTTTTGAATTTTCTCCAAAAGTAAAGTAGTTGCAAACTCATGCTTTTAAAGACTTGTTTGGGCTCATGAGAGGAGTAGAAAAACATCAAAAATTTCAGTCCTGCATGATTCTACCAAGAAATGTGTGTTCATTGAAACTGCTGGTTTTTGATAGTTTGGGCCCTATTGAATAATGAATGTTTTGAATTTTCTCCAAAAGTAAAGTAGTTGCAAACTCATCCTTTTAGAAACTTGTTTGGGCTGTTGAGAGGAGTAAAAAACCATCAAAAATTTCAATCCTGCATGATTCTACCAAGAAGTGTGATTCTTCATTCAAAACGCTGGTTTTTGCTATTGGGCTCTATTGAATAATGAATGTTTTGAATTTTCTCCAAAAGTAAAGTAGTTGCAAACTCATGCTTTTAGAGACTTGTTTGGGCTCATGAGAGGAGTAGAAAAACATCAAAAATTTCAGTCCTGCATGATTCTACCAAGAAATGTGTGTTCATTGAAACCGCTGGTTTTTGATAGTTTGGGCCCTATTGAATAATGAATGTTTTGAATTTTCTTCAAAAGTAAAGTAGTTGCAAACTCATCCTTTTAGAAACTTGTTTGGGCTGTTGAGAGGAGTAAAAAACCATCAAAAATTTCAATCCTGCATGATTCTACCAAGAAATGTGATTCTTCATTCAAAACGCTGGTTTTTGCTATTGGGCTCTATTGAATAATGAATGTTTTGAATTTTCTCCAAAAGTAAAGTAGTTGCAAACTCATGCTTTTAGAGACTTGTTTGGGCTCATGAGAGGAGTAGAAAAACATCAAAAATTTCAGTCCTGCATGATTCTACCAAGAAATGTGTGTTCATTGAAACCGCTGGTTTTTGATAGTTTGGGCCCTATTGAATAATGAATGTTTTGAATTTTCTCCAAAAGTAAAGTAGTTGCAAACTCATCCTTTTAGAAACTTGTTTGGGCTGTTGAGAGGAGTAAAAAACCATCAAAAATTTCAATCCTGCATGATTCTACCAAGAAATGTGATTCTTCATTCAAAACGCTGGTTTTTGCTATTGGGCTCTATTGAATAATGAATGTTTTGAATTTTCTCCAAAAGTAAAGTAGTTGCAAACTCATGCTTTTAGAGATTTGTTTGGGCTCATGAGAGGAGTAGAAAAACATCAAAAATTTCAGTCCTGCATGATTCTACCAAGAAATGTGTGTTCATTGAAACCGCTGGTTTTTGATAGTTTGGGCCCTATTGAATAATGAATGTTTTAAATTTTCTCCAAAAGTAAAGTAGTTGCAAACTCATCCTTTTAGAAACTTGTTTGGGCTGTTGAGAGGAGTAAAAAACCATCAAAAATTTCAATCCTGCATGATTTTACCATGAAATGTGATTCTTCATTCAAAACCTGATTTTTGCTATTGGGCTCTATTGAATAGTGAATGTTTTGAATTTTCTCCAAAAGTAAAGTAGTTGCAAACTCATGCTTTTAGAGACTTGTTTGGGCTCATGAGAGGAGTAGAAAAACATCAAAAATTTCAGTCCTGCATGATTCTACCAAGAAATGTGTGTTCATTCAAACCGCTGGTTTTTGATAGTTTGGGCCCTATTGAATAATGAATGTTTTGAATTTTCTCCAAAAGTAAAGTAGTTGCAAACTCATGCTTTTAAAGACTTGTTTGGGCTCAAGAGAGGAGTAGAAAAACATCAAAAATTTCAGTCCTGCATGATTCTACCAAGAAATGTGTGTTCATTGAAACCGCTGGTTTTTGATAGTTTGGGCCCTATTGAATAATGAATGTTTTGAATTTTCTCCAAAAGTAAAGTAGTTGCAAACTCATCCTTTTAGAAACTTGTTTGGGCTGTTGAGAGGAGTAAAAAACCATCAAAAATTTCAATCCTGCATGATTCTACCAAGAAATGTGATTCTTCATTCAAAACGCTGGTTTTTGCTATTGGGCTCTATTGAATAATGAATGTTTTGAATTTTCTCCAAAAGTAAAGTAGTTGCAAACTCATGCTTTTAGAGACTTGTTTGGGCTCATGAGAGGAGTAGAAAAACATCAAAAATTTCAGTCCTGCATGATTCTACCAAGAAATGTGTGTTCATTGAAACCGCTGGTTTTTGATAGTTTGGGCCCTATTGAATAATGAATGTTTTGAATTTTCTCCAAAAGTAAAGTAGTTGCAAACTCATCCTTTTAGAAACTTGTTTGGGCTGTTGAGAGGAGTAAAAAACCATCAAAAATTTCAATCCTGCATGATTCTACCAAGAAATGTGATTCTTCATTCAAAACGCTGGGTTTTGCTATTGGGCTCTATTGAATAATGAATGTTTTGAATTTTCTCCAAAAGTAAAGTAGTTGCAAACTCATGCTTTTATAGACTTGTTTGGGCTCATGAGAGGAGTAGAAAAACATCAAAAATTTCAGTCCTGCATGATTCTACCAAGAAATGTGTGTTCATTGAAACCGCTGGTTTTTGATAGTTTGGGCCCTATTGAATAATGAATGTTTTGAATTTTCTCCAAAAGTAAAGTAGTTGCAAACTCATCCTTTTAGAAACTTGTTTGGGCTGTTGAGAGGAGTAAAAAACCATCAAAAATTTCAATCCTGCATGATTCTACCAAGAAATGTGATTCTTCATTCAAAACGCTGGTTTTTGCTATTGGGCTCTATTGAATAATGAATGTTTTGAATTTTCTCCAAAAGTAAAGTAGTTGCAAACTCATGCTTTTAGAGACTTGTTTGGGCTCATGAGAGGAGTAGAAAAACATCAAAAATTTCAGTCCTGCATGATTCTACCAAGAAATGTGTGTTCATTGAAACCGCTGGTTTTTGATAGTTTGGGCCCTATTGAATAATGAATGTTTTGAATTTTCTCCAAAAGTAAAGTAGTTGCAAACTCATCCTTTTAGAAACTTGTTTGGGCTGTTGAGAGGAGTAAAAAACCATCAAAAATTTCAATCCTGCATGATTCTACCAAGAAATGTGATTCTTCATTCAAAACGCTGGTTTTTGCTATTGGGCTCTATTGAATAATGAATGTTTTGAATTTTCTTTAACAATAATTTTTATTAGAATTTTCAGAATAGTAGTAAAAAAAAAAACTATGAATACGTCACAATATGATGACATTTCAATAGTATATCAACATTGAGAATAAATGTAGTAAACATTAAACAAATAGTACCAGAAAGAGACAATAAAAAAAGAAAGGTAAATTTAGGCACTTGACTATGTGAAATATTGGCACATCATAAACCATAAGAAATAAAATATGAATTCAGGATATGAAATCTTTTTCTATTTTAGACTTTAGTTCCATCCATTTATACCATCTGTCATCAAATATTTTAATTAAGCCTTTATTAATATAGTGAATTTTCTCGTAGACACAATGTTTGTCTACCAGTAAGATAAGGGTGACAATGTCTGGAGGTTGCTTCCTGTTCCAACCCTTCGCTACAAGGAAGGTTGCAGACATAAGGATATGAGCCGCCAGAAATTTATTTCTTTTAAATCTATGTATGTCTATTAGTAACAAGGCTAGAGCAGGTTGTGGTTGAATACACCAATTGCATATGAGTGAAAGCAAACCGAACACCCTGGACCAGTACAACTTCAGCACAGGGCATCCCCAAAAAACATGTAATAAATCTGCCTGAGATCCACAGTTACGCCAACACATTCCAGAACCCCCTCCTCCAAAATGTTTCAATCTATTTGGGGTAAGGTAATATCTATGAATTAATTTGTAATGTGTTTCTAATATATTCATACATCTTGTGGATTTGATTGCAATTTTTAGAGAGGAGATCCACTGGGGACCATATATCTGTCTCTGTAATGTAGTTTCCCATTTTTCAAAGCATCCTTCATTGGTGAAGGTGTCTTTTGTTGGTCAGGCTATTATATAAGGGTCTAAGATAACTCTTATGTCTAGATGACATATTAAATAGAAAATTGTTAATAGTAAGGTCAATTGGAACCACTCTAAAAAGGTATTTCTTATATTTGTTGTATTCTTCCTTGAGTAGGAGATATGTCATATACTCCGAATTGGGAACCCCAAATCTGTTCTTTAATAACTCAAAGGGTATGACTCTGTTATTGTCTATCAAGTCATCTACAAAGGTGATCGGAAATTTGGTCCAGTTGTCAAATATAGGTCTTAGAGAAGTCCTAACAGGAGACAGATAAGGGAGTCTCAACCTCTCGAGTGAAAAAGAGGAAGAGCTAGTCTTTCTTTTGCATACATACGACCAGCACAACATAGAGGCCTTAAGTATGGGATTATCTATTTTTATAATTTCCCTTCTATGTAGAAGGAAGTAGGTTATAAATAAAACTGGTTCCCTATTGGGCATCATATCTCTTTCAATGTTTGGCCACCCCAGGTCTGTCTGTTCCACAAACCAGCCTTTTGTCAGTTCAGTCATAGTGGCATAATAATATGCCTCAAGATCTGGTATGGCCACCCCCCCTTTCTCCTTGGATTTAAGTAGAGTGCGTTTTTTCACTCTCGGTTTCCCATTGCTCCAAATAAATTTATTCATCTGGTGTGTTAGTTTTTGTATATACTGTGTAGATATAGGCAGAGGGACGTTCCTGTATAAAAATAGGACTTTGGGTAGGCAGAACATCTTGTATAGCACTATTCTGCCCATCCATGTGGCTGGGGTCTTCGACAGTTCCTTCAACTTAATGTCGAGAGACTGTAGAAGATGATCCATGTTTACCTCACTCATATGCATAGGGTTACCTGTGAGCCAAATTCCTAAGTACGGTATCCTGGTACAGTCCCAATTAAAGGGATACTTGTCTCTTAGATGTTGTTTCGTAGAGGCTGAAAGGAAAAGTGATAGAACATTAGTCTTTTTTACATTTAATTTATAGTATGAAACTGAGCCAAATAAATTTATGATATCCCATATCTTTTCCAGGGAATCAATTGGATTTGTGAGTGTGAGTATGATGTCATCTGCATAGAGGTTAATCTTATGCTCTGAATCTTTCAATTGTACACCGTGTACTTCACCAGAATCCCTTATCATTTGAGCCAGGGGTTCCAGGCTCAGGATAAAAATTATTGGGGATAGAGGACATCCCTGTCTTGTCCCATTAGTTATAAAAAATGTATCTGACATCGTGTTGTTGACCAGCACAGAGGCAGATGGCCGAGAGTATAAAGCTCGAATACTTTTCATCATCTCCCCACCAAAACCCATTTTCTCCAAAACTGTAAAGGCATAGGCCCAATTGATCCGGTCAAAGGCCTTTTCAGCGTCAAGAGCCACAAACAAACTGGAAATCCTATTTTTGTAGCATGAATATAAGTGATGTAGGACACTTCTAGAACTGTCTGAAGTTTGTCTAGATTTTACAAAACCGACTTGATCGGGATGTATAAGGAATGAAACAACGTCCTGTAATCTTTCTGCTAATATTTTTGCGTAGATCTTGATATCCACATTTAGGAGAGAAATAGGCCTATAATTTTCGATTTTGGTCGAATCTTTATCTGGTTTGGGAATCACCACTATTGTGGCTCTCAGCATATCTGTGCTGCACTTTCCTTCTGATTTAATAAAATTCAGGGCATTAGTTAAGTGTGGGATGAGTTCCTTTGTAAATTCTTTATAATACTCTATAGGAAAGCCATCTGGACCTGGAGCTTTGTCATTTTTAAGATTATTCATCGCAAAAGAGACCTCACCCTCAGTAAAGGGTGCGTCAAGTGATTCCTTCTGCTTTAGAGACAAAGATCCCAGCTTTACTTTTTCCAAAAAATTATTTATCATCTCTGGTGAAGGAGAGGGATGAGTTCCATTGTTTCCTATGTTATATAATTTAGAATAGTAGCTCTCAAAGGCTAGGGCTATCTCTTTGGGTTTTTCTATAGTCTTTGAGCTTTGGGTTATTTTTTTGATTGGATGTTTTTTATTTATGGGTTTAAACCTATTCGCCATATTTTTGGAGAACTTATTATTATTAACATAAAACCCTGCCCTATTAAATAAAGTCTTTTTCTCATATAAGTTGATGAGGAGATTCCTAAGTTCCAATCTAAGGGAGTACAATTCATTATATTTGGCAAAATTTTTGTCTGCTTTAGCTTGGGATTCTAATTTTTGGATCTGTTCTAACATCCTCTGTTGGCTCTCTCTTGCCCTTTTTTGTCTCGAAGCAACTTGGATCAGATGACCCCTAATGACACATTTGTGTGCTAGCCACAATGTTTCAGGTGTAATTTCTTGGGAACAGTTCTCTTTGAAGTAGTTCATTAAGACATTCTTTGCTAATGATATGTTTTCTGGGGAGTCAACAGTGAATTTACTGTATCTCCAATTGTATTGTTTTGGGACCATGGAGGAAGTATGTAAGGTCAGTAGGATTGGGGCATGGTCTGACCATGTAATAGGACCAGTCTGGAAGTCTATGTATGAGTCTAGTAGCGAGAAGCTAGTGAACACATGATCAATCCTAGTGTAAGACTTGTTGTGTGGACAAAATCTTGTGTATTCTTTTGAGGTAGAATTCAATATCTTACAGCTGTCATGCAAATTGGAATCTCCCAACCATCTTCCCAGATTCACGCTTCTATAATATGGGGCATCAGATGAGCAATCAGTATTTGGGTCAACTATACAATTAAAATCTCCTCCCCAGATTATGTGACCTCTACTAAAATTGGACAATTTCTTCTTGACTTTATTTAGAAAATTAATTTGCCGGACATTAGGGGTATATACGTTTACCACTGTATATTCCACACCCTCCAAAGTAAAATTAATAGCAAGTTGTCTACCATTGCTGTCCCTATATATGTCTGAGACCACTATTGGCAAATCTTTGTGGAAGGCGATGGCCACCCCAGCTTTTTTCTTTCCCTCAGTGTTAGAAAAGAAAATCTGAGGGAAGTCTTTATTTTTGAGTCTTGTGTTATCAATTTCTAGAAGGTGTGTTTCTTGTATCATTGCTATGTTGGCCTTCAATTTTTTAATCTCCCTCCACAAAGCAAATCTCTTGAATGGGCTATTGAGCCCATTTACATTAAATGACAGTACCCTCAATTCCATGATGTGTCAGGAAGGAAAAAAAGCATTAGATGATTCATTAAAACAGAACATTTCACCCGAAAATATATCCAAAAGACAGTGGGTTTCCTTAGTGATTTTTTGTTAGTGCCTAGTGTGCCTGTAAACAAAAACATGTTACAACCTAGAACAGAACAAAACTTATAAACTAGACAAATTTAGATTTCTCAAAAGAAATGGTACCGAGAGAATGTCTCTCAGTTATCACGTGGGGAGTGAAAAAGAGAAAGTTCAGGCCTAAAGCCAGGGTCAGTACCCACCAAGTCTATTTTCTTTTCTTTTGCGTATTCCAGGACTGGGAAAGGCGTCTTTGCTGCTGCAAGGGGATATTCCTTTCTTGATTGTAGAATGATGATGATGGTGGAGTCTCCAGTGGAGGGATACCTAAATCTTGGAAAAAACTATTACAGTTATCAATATTAGACAAGGCAAAAGTGGTATTCTCTTTCATGACTAGAATTTTTGTAGGGAAACCCCATCTGTATAAAGTCTTGTGTTTCCTCAGATGTGCAGTGATTGGAAAGAAGTCTCTCCTTTTCTGTAGGGTAGCTTTTGAGAAGTCTGAAAAAATCTTGATATCCTCGTATGGCCTTGGTAATATAGGTGATTGCTTACTTCTCCTCAGAATGTCCTCCTTTGTCAGGAAATAATGAAAATATGCAATGACATCTCTTGGGGCTCTGTCTGGGGCATATTTGGACTTGGGGAGTCTGTGTATACGTTCCATCAATAGGTCCCCTTTAGAGGCCCCTGGAAGTATTGTATGGAGCATCTTTTGCACATATGCATTAAGGTCTCTGTCTTTGACATTTTCAGGTATTCCCCTGAATTTAAGGTTGTTCCTTCTACTTCTGTCTTCTTGCTCTATCAACCTTGATTTTAAGAAGACAACCTCTTTTTCTAGGGCATAGTGTTCATCTATCAAATTATTATGGGATTTAACCAATTCTTCCATTTTAGATTCAAGATGGTCCACTCTCTGGCCCAGACCGTCTATGTTATTTTGGAGATTTGTATTATAGCCCTCCAGTTGTTTCTGAAATGTCTTTGCTAGAAGGCATAGCATGTTTTTAATAAATATTTCTGAGGCTGTATTACTGGTAGCCTCCACCTCTGTTAAAACGTGTAAGATGTTCTCCGGTATGGGATTATCAGAAGGACAGGAGTCCTCAGATTGTAATTCCTGTTGCATCTCAGCTGAGCTGCTGCTAAATCTGCGTTTAGTCACTGAGGAAGGAGACATTTCCCTCTGTAATGGTGTTAGAGGAGTATCTGACACATTGGAGATGTCAGGACAGGATGAGGAACCCCTTAATACATTTGTCTCCTCCATATCAGCGGTCAGCGGTGCTGCTGCACCATAATTCACATGCTGCGCTGTATTTTTGCTTAAGTTACGCAAATTGCGTATCTGTTGCGTAGTCTCGCTTGTCCCCCGGTCACTCTCGCGAGATCTCGCTCCTTTCACCTCAGCGCTACTTTTAATGTGTAAATTAGCGCTTTTATTAGCCTGCAGAGCGGCGGTTTTAGCTGGGGCAGGGGTAGACTTACCCCCTGACTTGGATGCTGCATGCTTCAGCCGCTGTGGTGTCCTTTGCCGCTGTGTACTGCTCAGGCTGGGGCTGCAGGCTGTGGCTGCTGCTGTGAGGCGGGCGCCATCTTGGCTCCTCAGCATGAGGGGAGAGCGCTCTGTTTTCTTTCCTTTTTCTGCTTTGTTACTAAGCAGATCCATAGTGTGGGGGCACCGCTGGTGTCTATGGAGGTTCCCACAAGTTTTCAGCCAGTCCTGGCTTGTAAATCGCTTGTTAATAGCGCTTGGTAGGCTGCCCTGTGGAGGAGCTCAGAGCTCAGGCTTCCATTCAGCTCAGACGCTGGCCACGCCCCCCCAATGTTTTGAATTTTCTCCAAAAGTAAAGTAGTTGCAAACTCATGCTTTTAGAGACTTGTTTGGGCTCATGAGAGGAGTAGAAAAACATCAAAAATTTCAGTCCTGCATGATTCTACCAAGAAATGTGTGTTCATTGAAACCGCTGGTTTTTGATAGTTTGGGCCCTATTGAATAATGAATGTTTTGAATTTTCTCCAAAAGTAAAGTAGTTGCAAACTCATCCTTTTAGAAACTTGTTTGGGCTGTTGAGAGGAGTAAAAAACCATCAAAAATTTCAATCCTGCATGATTCTACCAAGAAATGTGATTCTTCATTCAAAACGCTGGTTTTTGCTATTGGGCTCTATTGAATAATGAATGTTTTGAATTTTCTCCAGAAGTAAAGTAGTTGCAAACTCATGCTTTTAGAGACTTGTTTGGGCTCATGAGAGGAGTAGAAAAACATCAAAAATTTCAGTCCTGCATGATTCTACCAAGAAATGTGTGTTCATTGAAACCGCTGGTTTTTGATAGTTTGGGCCCTATTGAATAATGAATGTTTTGAATTTTCTCCAAAAGTAAAGTAGTTGCAAACTCATCCTTTTAGAAACTTGTTTGGGCTGTTGAGAGGAGTAAAAAACCATCAAAAATTTCAATCCTGCATGATTCTACCAAGAAATGTGATTCTTCATTCAAAACGCTGGTTTTTGCTATTGGGCTCTATTGAATAATGAATGTTTTGAATTTTCTCCAAAAGTAAAGTAGTTGCAAACTCATGCTTTTAGAGACTTGTTTGGGCTCATGAGAGGAGTAGAAAAACATCAAAAATTTCAGTCCTGCATGATTCTACCAAGAAATGTGTGTTCATTGAAACCGCTGGTTTTTGATAGTTTGGGCCCTATTGAATAATGAATGTTTTGAATTTTCTCCAAAAGTAAAGTAGTTGCAAACTCATCCTTTTAGAAACTTGTTTGGGCTGTTGAGAGGAGTAAAAAACCATCAAAAATTTCAATCCTGCATGATTCTACCAAGAAATGTGATTCTTCATTCAAAACGCTGGTTTTTGCTTTTGGGCTCTATTGAATAATGAATGTTTTGAATTTTCTCCAAAAGTAAAGTAGTTGCAAACTCATGCTTTTAGAGACTTGTTTGGGCTCATGAGAGGAGTAGAAAAACATCAAAAATTTCAGTCCTGCATGATTCTACCAAGAAATGTGTGTTCATTGAAACCGCTGGTTTTTGATAGTTTGGGCCCTATTGAATAATGAATGTTTTGAATTTTCTTCAAAAGTAAAGTAGTTGCAAACTCATCCTTTTAGAAACTTGTTTGGGCTGTTGAGAGGAGTAAAAAACCATCAAAAATTTCAATCCTGCATGATTCTACCAAGAAATGTGATTCTTCATTCAAAACGCTGGTTTTTGCTATTGGGCTCTATTGAATAATGAATGTTTTGAATTTTCTCCAAAAGTAAAGTAGTTGCAAACTCATACTTTTAGAGACTTGTTTGGGCTCATGAGAGGAGTAGAAAAACATCAAAAATTTCAGTCCTGCATGATTCTACCAAGAAATGTGTGTTCATTGAAACCGCTGGTTTTTGATAGTTTGGGCCCTATTGAATAATGAATGTTTTGAATTTTCTCCAAAAGTAAAGTAGTTGCAAACTCATCCTTTTAGAAACTTGTTTGGGCTGTTGAGAGGAGTAAAAAACCATCAAAAATTTCAATCCTGCATGATTCTACCAAGAAATGTGATTCTTCATTCAAAACGCTGTTTTTTGCTATTGGGCTCTATTGAATAATGAATGTTTTGAATTTTCTCCAAAAGTAAAGTAGTTGCAAACTCATGCTTTTAGAGATTTGTTTGGGCTCATGAGAGGAGTAGAAAAACATCAAAAATTTCAGTCCTGCATGATTCTACCAAGAAATGTGTGTTCATTGAAACCGCTGGTTTTTGATAGTTTGGGCCCTATTGAATAATGAATGTTTTAAATTTTCTCCCAAAGTAAAGTAGTTGCAAACTCATCCTTTTAGAAACTTGTTTGGGCTGTTGAGAGGAGTAAAAAACCATCAAAAATTTCAATCCTGCATGATTTTACCATGAAATGTGATTCTTCATTCAAAACCTGATTTTTGCTATTGGGCTCTATTGAATAGTGAATGTTTTGAATTTTCTCCAAAAGTAAAGTAGTTGCAAACTCATGCTTTTAGAGACTTGTTTGGGCTCATGAGAGGAGTAGAAAAACATCAAAAATTTCAGTCCTGCATGATTCTACCAAGAAATGTGTGTTCATTGAAACCGCTGGTTTTTGATAGTTTGGGCCCTATTGAATAATGAATGTTTTGAATTTTCTCCAAAAGTAAAGTAGTTGCAAACTCATCCTTTTAGAAACTTGTTTGGGCTGTTGAGAGGAGTAAAAAACCATCAAAAATTTCAATCCTGCATGATTCTACCAAGAAATGTGATTCTTCATTCAAAACGCTGGTTTTTGCTATTGGGCTCTATTGAATAATGAATGTTTTGAATTTTCTCCAAAAGTAAAGTAGTTGCAAACTCATGCTTTTAGAGACTTGTTTGGGCTCATGAGAGGAGTAGAAAAACATCAAAAATTTCAGTCCTGCATGATTCTACCAAGAAATGTGTTCATTCAAACCGCTGGTTTTTGATAGCTTGGGCCCTATTGAATAATGAATGTTTTGAATTTTCTCCAAAAGTAAAGTAGTTGCAAACTCATCCTTTTAGAAACTTGTTTGGGCTGTTGAGAGGAGTAAAAAACCATCAAAAATTTCAATCCTGCATGATTCTACCAAGAAATGTGATTCTTCATTCAAAACGCTGGTTTTTGCTATTGGGCTCTATTGAATAATGAATGTTTTGAATTTTCTCCAAAAGTAAAGTAGTTGCAAACTCATCCTTTTAGAAACTTGTTTGGGCTGTTGAGAGGAGTAAAAAACCATCAAAAATTTCAATCCTGCATGATTTTACCAAGAAATGTGATTCTTCATTCAAAACCTGATTTTTGCTATTGGGCTCTATTGAATAGTGAATGTTTTGAATTTTCTCCAAAAGTAAAGTAGTTGCAAACTCATGCTTTTAGAGACTTGTTTGGGCTCATGAGAGGTGTAGAAAAACATCAAAAATTTCAGTCCTGCATGATTCTACCAAGAAATGTGTTCATTCAAACCGCTGGTTTTTGATAGTTTGGGCCCTATTGAATAATGAATGTTTTGAATTTTCTCCAAAAGTAAAGTAGTTGCAAACTCATCCTTTTAGAAACTTGTTTGGGCTGTTGAGAGGAGTAAAGAACCATCAAAAATTTCAATCCTGCATGATTCTACCAAGAAATGTGATTCTTCATTCAAAACGCTGGTTTTTGCTATTGGGCTCTATTGAATAATGAATGTTTTGAATTTTCTCCAAAAGTAAAGTAGTTGCAAACTCATGCTTTTAGAGACTTGTTTGGGCTCATGAGAGGAGTAGAAAAACATCAAAAATTTCAGTCCTGCATGATTCTACCAAGAAATGTGTGTTCATTGAAACCGCTGGTTTTTGATAGTTTGGGCCCTATTGAATAATGAATGTTTTGAATTTTCTCCAAAAGTAAAGTAGTTGCAAACTCATCCTTTTAGAAACTTGTTTGGGCTGTTGAGAGGAGTAAAAAACCATCAAAAATTTCAATCCTGCATGATTTTACCAAGAAATGTGATTCTTCATTCAAAACCTGATTTTTGCTATTGGGCTCTATTGAATAGTGAATGTTTTGAATTTTCTCCAAAAGTAAAGTAGTTGCAAACTCATGCTTTTAGAGACTTGTTTGGGCTCATGAGAGGAGTAGAAAAACATCAAAAATTTCAGTCCTGCATGATTCTACCAAGAAATGTGTTCATTCAAACCGCTGGTTTTTGATAGTTTGGGCCCTATTGAATAATGAATGTTTTGAATTTTCTCCAAAAGTAAAGTAGTTGCAAACTCATCCTTTTAGAAACTTGTTTGGGCTGTTGAGAGGAGTAAAAAACCATCAAAAATTTCAATCCTGCATGATTCTACCAAGAAATGTGATTCTTCATTCAAAACGCTGGTTTTTGCTATTGGGCTCTATTGAATAATGAATGTTTTGAATTTTCTCCAAAAGTAAAGTAGTTGCAAACTCATGCTTTTAGAGACTTGTTTGGGCTCATGAGAGGAGTAGAAAAACATCAAAAATTTCAGTCCTGCATGATTCTACCAAGAAATGTGTGTTCATTGAAACCGCTGGTTTTTGATAGTTTGGGCCCTATTGAATAATGAATGTTTTGAATTTTCTCCAAAAGTAAAGTAGTTGCAAACTCATCCTTTTAGAAACTTGTTTGGGCTGTTGAGAGGAGTAAAAAACCATCAAAAATTTCAATCCTGCATGATTCTACCAAGAAATGTGATTCTTCATTCAAAACGCTGGTTTTTGCTATTGGGCTCTATTGAATAATGAATGTTTTGAATTTTCTCCAAAAGTAAAGTAGTTGCAAACTCATGCTTTTAGAGACTTGTTTGGGCTCATGAGAGGAGTAGAAAAACATCAAAAATTTCAGTCCTGCATGATTCTACCAAGAAATGTGTGTTCATTGAAACCGCTGGTTTTTGATAGTTTGGGCCCTATTGAATAATGAATGTTTTGAATTTTCTCCAAAAGTAAAGTAGTTGCAAACTCATCCTTTTAGAAACTTGTTTGGGCTGTTGAGAGGAGTAAAAAACCATCAAAAATTTCAATCCTGCATGATTTTACCAAGAAATGTGATTCTTCATTCAAAACCTGATTTTTGCTATTGGGCTCTATTGAATAGTGAATGTTTTGAGTTTTCTCCAAAAGTAAAGTAGTTGCAAACTCATGCTTTTAGAGACTTGTTTGGGCTCATGAGATGAGTAGAAAAACATCAAAAATTTCAGTCCTGCATGATTCTACCAAGAAATGTGTGTTCATTGAAACCGCTGGTTTTTGATAGTTTGGGCCCTATTGAATAATGAATGTTTTGAATTTTCTTCAAAAGTAAAGTAGTTGCAAACTCATCCTTTTAGAAACTTGTTTGGGCTGTTGAGAGGAGTAAAAAACCATCAAAAATTTCAATCCTGCATGATTCTACCAAGAAATGTGATTCTCCATTCAAAACGCTGGTTTTTGCTATTGGGCTCTATTGAATAATGAATGTTTTGAATTTTCTCCAAAAGTAAAGTAGTTGCAAACTCATGCTTTTAGAGACTTGTTTGGGCTCATGAGAGGAGTAGAAAAACATCAAAAATTTCAGTCCTGCATGATTCTACCAAGAAATGTGTGTTCATTGAAACCGCTGGTTTTTGATAGTTTGGGCCCTATTGAATAATGAATGTTTTGAATTTTCTCCAAAAGTAAAGTAGTTGCAAACTCATCCTTTTAGAAACTTGTTTGGGCTGTTGAGAGGAGTAAAAAACCATCAAAAATTTCAATCCTGCATGATTCTACCAAGAAATGTGATTCTTCATTCAAAACGCTGGTTTTTGCTATTGGGCTCTATTGAATAATGAATGTTTTGAATTTTCTCCAAAAGTAAAGTAGTTGCAAACTCATGCTTTTAGAGATTTGTTTGGGCTCATGAGAGGAGTAGAAAAACATCAAAAATTTCAGTCCTGCATGATTCTACCAAGAAATGTGTGTTCATTGAAACCGCTGGTTTTTGATAGTTTGGGCCCTATTGAATAATGAATGTTTTAAATTTTCTCCAAAAGTAAAGTAGTTGCAAACTCATCCTTTTAGAAACTTTTTTTGGGCTGTTGAGAGGAGTAAAAAACCATCAAAAATTTCAATCCTGCATGATTTTACCATGAAATGTGATTCTTCATTCAAAACCTGATTTTTGCTATTGGGCTCTATTGAATAGTGAATGTTTTGAATTTTCTCCAAAAGTAAAGTAGTTGCAAACTCATGCTTTTAGAGACTTGTTTGGGCTCATGAGAGGAGTAGAAAAACATCAAAAATTTCAGTCCTGCATGATTCTACCAAGAAATGTGTGTTCATTCAAACCGCTGGTTTTTGATAGTTTGGGCCCTATTGAATAATGAATGTTTTGAATTTTCTCCAAAAGTAAAGTAGTTGCAAACTCATGCTTTTAAAGACTTGTTTGGGCTCATGAGAGGAGTAGAAAAACATCAAAAATTTCAGTCCTGCATGATTCTACCAAGAAATGTGTGTTCATTGAAACCGCTGGTTTTTGATAGTTTGGGCCCTATTGAATAATGAATGTTTTGAATTTTCTCCAAAAGTAAAGTAGTTGCAAACTCATCCTTTTAGAAACTTGTTTGGGCTGTTGAGAGGAGTAAAAAACCATCAAAAATTTCAATCCTGCATGATTTTACCAAGAAATGTGATTCTTCATTCAAAACCTGATTTTTGCTATTGGGCTCTATTGAATAGTGAATGTTTTGAATTTTCTCCAAAAGTAAAGTAGTTGCAAACTCATGCTTTTAGAGACTTGTTTGGGCTCATGAGAGGAGTAGAAAAACATCAAAAATTTCAGTCCTGCATGATTCTACCAAGAAATGTGTGTTCATTGAAACCGCTGGTTTTTGATAGTTTGGGCCCTATTGAATAATGAATGTTTTGAATTTTCTCCAAAAGTAAAGTAGTTGCAAACTCATCCTTTTAGAAACTTGATTGGGCTGTAGAGAGGAGTAAAAAACCATCAAAAATTTCAATCCTGCATGATTCTACCAAGAAATGTGATTCTTCATTCAAAACGCTGGTTTTTGCTATTGGGCTCTATTGAATAATGAATGTTTTGAATTTTCTCCAAAAGTAAAGTAGTTGCAAACTCATGCTTTTAGAGACTTGTTTGGGCTCATGAGAGGAGTAGAAAAACATCAAAAATTTCAGTCCTGCATGATTCTACCAAGAAATGTGTGTTCATTGAAACCGCTGGTTTTTGATAGTTTGGGCCCTATTGAATAATGAATGTTTTGAATTTTCTCCAAAAGTAAAGTAGTTGCAAACTCATCCTTTTAGAAACTTGTTTGGGCTGTTGAGAGGAGTAAAAAACCATCAAAAATTTCAATCCTGCATGATTCTACCAAGAAATGTGATTCTTCATTCAAAACGCTGGTTTTTGCTATTGGGCTCTATTGAATAATGAATGTTTTGAATTTTCTCCAAAAGTAAAGTAGTTGCAAACTCATGCTTTTAGAGACTTGTTTGGGCTCATGAGAGGAGTAGAAAAACATCAAAAATTTCAGTCCTGCATGATTCTACCAAGAAATGTGTGTTCATTGAAACCGCTGGTTTTTGATAGTTTGGGCCCTATTGAATAATGAATGTTTTGAATTTTCTCCAAAAGTAAAGTAGTTGCAAACTCATCCTTTTAGAAACTTGTTTGGGCTGTTGAGAGGAGTAAAAAACCATCAAAAATTTCAATCCTGCATGATTCTACCAAGAAATGTGATTCTTCATTCAAAACGCTGGTTTTTGCTTTTGGGCTCTATTGAATAATGAATGTTTTGAATTTTCTCCAAAAGTAAAGTAGTTGCAAACTCATGCTTTTAGAGACTTGTTTGGGCTCATGAGAGGAGTAGAAAAACATCAAAAATTTCAGTCCTGCATGATTCTACCAAGAAATGTGTGTTCATTCAAACCGCTGGTTTTTGATAGTTTGGGCCCTATTGAATAATGAATGTTTTGAATTTTCTCCAAAAGTAAAGTAGTTGCAAACTCATGCTTTTAGAGACTTGTTTGGGCTCATGAGAGGAGTAGAAAAACATCAAAAATTTCAGTCCTGCATGATTCTACCAAGAAATGTGTGTTCATTGAAACCGCTGGTTTTTGATAGTTTGGGCCCTATTGAATAATGAATGTTTTGAATTTTCTTCAAAAGTAAAGTAGTTGCAAACTCATCCTTTTAGAAACTTGTTTGGGCTGTTGAGAGGAGTAAAAAACCATCAAAAATTTCAATCCTGCATGATTCTACCAAGAAATGTGATTCTTCATTCAAAACGCTGGTTTTTGCTATTGGGCTCTATTGAATAATGAATGTTTTGAATTTTCTCCAAAAGTAAAGTAGTTGCAAACTCATGCTTTTAGAGACTTGTTTGGGCTCATGAGAGGAGTAGAAAAACATCAAAAATTTCAGTCCTGCATGATTCTACCAAGAAATGTGTGTTCATTGAAACCGCTGGTTTTTGATAGTTTGGGCCCTATTGAATAATGAATGTTTTGAATTTTCTCCAAAAGTAAAGTAGTTGCAAACTCATCCTTTTAGAAACTTGTTTGGGCTGTTGAGAGGAGTAAAAAACCATCAAAAATTTCAATCCTGCATGATTCTACCAAGAAATGTGATTCTTCATTCAAAACGCTGGTTTTTGCTATTGGGCTCTATTGAATAATGAATGTTTTGAATTTTCTCCAAAAGTAAAGTAGTTGCAAACTCATGCTTTTAGAGACTTGTTTGGGCTCATGAGAGGAGTAGAAAAACATCAAAAATTTCAGTCCTGCATGATTCTACCAAGAAATGTGTGTTCATTGAAACCGCTGGTTTTTGATAGTTTGGGCCCTATTGAATAATGAATGTTTTGAATTTTCTCCAAAAGTAAAGTAGTTGCAAACTCATCCTTTTAGAAACTTGTTTGGGCTGTTGAGAGGAGTAAAAAACCATCAAAAATTTCAATCCTGCATGATTCTACCAAGAAATGTGATTCTTCATTCAAAACGCTGGTTTTTGCTATTGGGCTCTATTGAATAATGAATGTTTTGAATTTTCTCCAAAAGTAAAGTAGTTGCAAACTCATGCTTTTAGAGATTTGTTTGGGCTCATGAGAGGAGTAGAAAAACATCAAAAATTTCAGTCCTGCATGATTCTACCAAGAAATGTGTGTTCATTGAAACCGCTGGTTTTTGATAGTTTGGGCCCTATTGAATAATGAATGTTTTAAATTTTCTCCAAAAGTAAAGTAGTTGCAAACTCATCCTTTTAGAAACTTGTTTGGGCTGTTGAGAGGAGTAAAAAACCATCAAAAATTTCAATCCTGCATGATTTTACCATGAAATGTGATTCTTCATTCAAAACCTGATTTTTGCTATTGGGCTCTATTGAATAGTGAATGTTTTGAATTTTCTCCAAAAGTAAAGTAGTTGCAAACTCATGCTTTTAGAGACTTGTTTGGGCTCATGAGAGGAGTAGAAAAACATCAAAAATTTCAGTCCTGCATGATTCTACCAAGAAATGTGTGTTCATTCAAACCGCTGGTTTTTGATAGTTTGGGCCCTATTGAATAATGAATGTTTTGAATTTTCTCCAAAAGTAAAGTAGTTGCAAACTCATGCTTTTAAAGACTTGTTTGGGCTCATGAGAGGAGTAGAAAAACATCAAAAATTTCAGTCCTGCATGATTCTACCAAGAAATGTGTGTTCATTGAAACCGCTGGTTTTTGATAGTTTGGGCCCTATTGAATAATGAATGTTTTGAATTTTCTCCAAAAGTAAAGTAGTTGCAAACTCATCCTTTTAGAAACTTGTTTGGGCTGTTGAGAGGAGTAAAAAACCATCAAAAATTTCAATCCTGCATGATTCTACCAAGAAATGTGATTCTTCATTCAAAACGCTGGTTTTTGCTATTGGGCTCTATTGAATAATGAATGTTTTGAATTTTCTCCAAAAGTAAAGTAGTTGCAAACTCATGCTTTTAGAGACTTGTTTGGGCTCATGAGAGGAGTAGAAAAACATCAAAAATTTCAGTCCTGCATGATTCTACCAAGAAATGTGTGTTCATTCAAACCGCTGGTTTTTGATAGTTTGGGCCCTATTGAATAGTGAATGTTTTGAATTTTCTCCAAAAGTAAAGTAGTTGCAAACTCATGCTTTTAGAGACTTGTTTGGGCTCATGAGAGGAGTAGAAAAACATCAAAAATTTCAGTCCTGCATGATTCTACCAAGAAATGTGTGTTCATTGAAACCGCTGGTTTTTGATAGTTTGGGCCCTATTGAATAATGAATGTTTTGAATTTTCTACAAAAGTAAAGTAGTTGCAAACTCATCCTTTTAGAAACTTGTTTGGGCTGTTGAGAGGAGTAAAAAACCATCAAAAATTTCAATCCTGCATGATTCTACCAAGAAATGTGATTCTTCATTCAAAACGCTGGTTTTTGCTATTGGGCTCTATTGAATAATGAATGTTTTGAATTTTCTCCAAAAGTAAAGTAGTTGCAAACTCATGCTTTTAGAGAATTGTTTGGGCTCACGAGAGGAGTAGAAAAACATCAAAAATTTCAGTCCTGCATGATTCTACCAAGAAATGTGTGTTCATTGAAACCGCTGGTTTTTGATAGTTTGGGCCCTATTGAATAATGAATGTTTTGAATTTTCTCCAAAAGTAAAGTAGTTGCAAACTCATCCTTTTAGAAACTTGTTTGGGCTGTTGAGAGGAGTAAAAAACCATCAAAAATTTCAATCCTGCATGATTTTACTAAGAAATGTGATTCTTCATTCAAAACCTGATTTTTGCTATTGGGCTCTATTGAATAGTGAATGTTTTGAATTTTCTCCAAAAGTAAAGTAGTTGCAAACTCATGCTTTTAGAGACTTGTTTGGGCTCATGAGAGGAGTAGAAAAACATCAAAAATTTCAGTCCTGCATGATTCTACCAAGAAATGTGTTCATTCAAACCGCTGGTTTTTGATAGTTTGGGCCCTATTGAATAATGAATGTTTTGAATTTTCTCCAAAAGTAAAGTAGTTGCAAACTCATCCTTTTAGAAACTTGTTTGGGCTGTTGAGAGGAGTAAAAAACCATCAAAAATTTCAATCCTGCATGATTCTACCAAGAAATGTGATTCTTCATTCAAAACGCTGGTTTTTGCTATTGGGCTCTATTGAATAATGAATGTTTTGAATTTTCTCCAAAAGTAAAGTAGTTGCAAACTCATCCTTTTAGAAACTTGTTTGGGCTGTTGAGAGGAGTAAAAAACCATCAAAAATTTCAATCCTGCATGATTTTACCAAGAAATGTGATTCTTCATTCAAAACCTGATTTTTGCTATTGGGCTCTATTGAATAGTGAATGTTTTGAATTTTCTCCAAAAGTAAAGTAGTTGCAAACTCATGCTTTTAGAGACTTGTTTGGGCTCATGAGAGGAGTAGAAAAACATCAAAAATTTCAGTCCTGCATGATTCTACCAAGAAATGTGTTCATTCAAACCGCTGGTTTTTGATAGTTTGGGCCCTATTGAATAATGAATGTTTTGAATTTTCTCCAAAAGTAAAGTAGTTGCAAACTCATCCTTTTAGAAACTTGTTTGGGCTGTTGAGAGGAGTAAAAAACCATCAAAAATTTCAATCCTGCATGATTCTACCAAGAAATGTGATTCTTCATTCAAAACGCTGGTTTTTGCTATTGGGCTCTATTGAATAATGAATGTTTTGAATTTTCTCCAAAAGTAAAGTAGTTGCAAACTCATCCTTTTAGAAACTTGTTTGGGCTGTTGAGAGGAGTAAAAAACCATCAAAAATTTCAATCCTGCATGATTCTACCAAGAAATGTGATTCTTCATTCAAAACGCTGGTTTTTGCTATTGGGCTCTATTGAATAATGAATGTTTTGAATTTTCTCCAAAAGTAAAGTAGTTGCAAACTCATGCTTTTAGAGACTTGTTTGGGCTCATGAGAGGAGTAGAAAAACATCAAAAATTTCAGTCCTGCATGATTCTACCAAGAAATGTGTGTTCATTGAAACCGCTGGTTTTTGATAGTTTGGGCCCTATTGAATAATGAATGTTTTGAATTTTCTCCAAAAGTAAAGTAGTTGCAAACTCATCCTTTTAGAAACTTGTTTGGGCTGTTGAGAGGAGTAAAAAACCATCAAAAATTTCAATCCTGCATGATTCTACCAAGAAATGTGATTCTTCATTCAAAACGCTGGTTTTTGCTATTGGGCTCTATTGAATAATGAATGTTTTGAATTTTCTCCAAAAGTAAAGTAGTTGCAAACTCATGCTTTTAGAGATTTGTTTGGGCTCATGAGAGGAGTAGAAAAACATCAAAAATTTCAGTCCTGCATGATTCTACCAAGAAATGTGTGTTCATTGAAACCGCTGGTTTTTGATAGTTTGGGCCCTATTGAATAATGAATGTTTTAAATTTTCTCCAAAAGTAAAGTAGTTGCAAACTCATCCTTTTAGAAACTTGTTTGGGCTGTTGAGAGGAGTAAAAAACCATCAAAAATTTCAATCCTGCATGATTTTACCATGAAATGTGATTCTTCATTCAAAACCTGATTTTTGCTATTGGGCTCTATTGAATAGTGAATGTTTTGAATTTTCTCCAAAAGTAAAGTAGTTGCAAACTCATGCTTTTAGAGACTTGTTTGGGCTCATGAGAGGAGTAGAAAAACATCAAAAATTTCAGTCCTGCATGATTCTACCAAGAAATGTGTGTTCATTCAAACCGCTGGTTTTTGATAGTTTGGGCCCTATTGAATAATGAATGTTTTGAATTTTCTCCAAAAGTAAAGTAGTTGCAAACTCATGCTTTTAAAGACTTGTTTGGGCTCATGAGAGGAGTAGAAAAACATCAAAAATTTCAGTCCTGCATGATTCTACCAAGAAATGTGTGTTCATTGAAACCGCTGGTTTTTGATAGTTTGGGCCCTATTGAATAATGAATGTTTTGAATTTTCTCCAAAAGTAAAGTAGTTGCAAACTCATCCTTTTAGAAACTTGTTTGGGCTGTTGAGAGGAGTAAAAAACCATCAAAAATTTCAATCCTGCATGATTCTACCAAGAAATGTGATTCTTCATTCAAAACGCTGGTTTTTGCTATTGGGCTCTATTGAATAATGAATGTTTTGAATTTTCTCCAAAAGTAAAGTAGTTGCAAACTCATGCTTTTAGAGACTTGTTTGGGCTCATGAGAGGAGTAGAAAAACATCAAAAATTTCAGTCCTGCATGATTCTACCAAGAAATGTGTGTTCATTGAAACCGCTGGTTTTTGATAGTTTGGGCCCTATTGAATAATGAATGTTTTGAATTTTCTCCAAAAGTAAAGTAGTTGCAAACTCAACCTTTTAGAAACTTGTTTGGGCTGTTGAGAGGAGTAAAAAACCATCAAAAATTTCAATCCTGCATGATTTTACCAAGAAATGTGATTCTTCATTCAAAACCTGATTTTTGCTATTGGGCTCTATTGAATAGTGAATGTTTTGAATTTTCTCCAAAAGTAAAGTAGTTGCAAACTCATGCTTTTAGAGACTTGTTTGGGCTCATGAGATGAGTAGAAAAACATCAAAAATTTCAGTCCTGCATGATTCTACCAAGAAATGTGTGTTCATTGAAACCGCTGGTTTTTGATAGTTTGGGCCCTATTGAATAATGAATGTTTTGAATTTTCTCCAAAAGTAAAGTAGTTGCAAACTCATCCTTTTAGAAACTTGTTTGGGCTGTAGAGAGGAGTAAAAAACCATCAAAAATTTCAATCCTGCATGATTCTACCAAGAAATGTGATTCTTCATTCAAAACGCTGGTTTTTGCTATTGGGCTCTATTGAATAATGAATGTTTTGAATTTTCTCCAAAAGTAAAGTAGTTGCAAACTCATGCTTTTAGAGACTTGTTTGGGCTCATGAGAGGAGTAGAAAAACATCAAAAATTTCAGTCCTGCATGATTCTACCAAGAAATGTGTGTTCATTCAAACCGCTGGTTTTTGATAGTTTGGGCCCTATTGAATAGTGAATGTTTTGAATTTTCTCCAAAAGTAAAGTAGTTGCAAACTCATGCTTTTAGAGACTTGTTTGGGCTCATGAGAGGAGTAGAAAAACATCAAAAATTTCAGTCCTGCATGATTCTACCAAGAAATGTGTGTTCATTCAAACCGCTGGTTTTTGATAGTTTGGGCCCTATTGAATAATGAATGTTTTGACTTTTCTCCAAAAGTAAAGTAGTTGCAATCTCATGCTTTTAAAGACTTGTTTGGGCTCATGAGAGGAGTAGAAAAACATCAAAAATTTCAGTCCTGCATGATTCTACCAAGAAATGTGTGTTCATTGAAACCGCTGGTTTTTGATAGTTTGGGCCCTATTGAATAATGAATGTTTTGAATTTTCTCCAAAAGTAAAGTAGTTGCAAACTCATCCTTTTAGAAACTTGTTTGGGCTGTTGAGAGGAGTAAAAAACCATCAAAAATTTCAATCCTGCATGATTCTACCAAGAAATGTGATTCTTCATTCAAAACGCTGGTTTTTGCTATTGGGCTCTATTGAATAATGAATGTTTTGAATTTTCTCCAAAAGTAAAGTAGTTGCAAACTCATGCTTTTAGAGACTTGTTTGGGCTCATGAGAGGAGTAGAAAAACATCAAAAATTTCAGTCCTGCATGATTCTACCAAGAAATGTGTGTTCATTGAAACCGCTGGTTTTTGATAGTTTGGGCCCTATTGAATAATGAATGTTTTGAATTTTCTCCAAAAGTAAAGTAGTTGCAAACTCAACCTTTTAGAAACTTGTTTGGGCTGTTGAGAGGAGTAAAAAACCATCAAAAATTTCAATCCTGCATGATTTTACCAAGAAATGTGATTCTTCATTCAAAACCTGATTTTTGCTATTGGGCTCTATTGAATAGTGAATGTTTTGAATTTTCTCCAAAAGTAAAGTAGTTGCAAACTCATGCTTTTAGAGACTTGTTTGGGCTCATGAGATGAGTAGAAAAACATCAAAAATTTCAGTCCTGCATGATTCTACCAAGAAATGTGTGTTCATTGAAACCGCTGGTTTTTGATAGTTTGGGCCCTATTGAATAATGAATGTTTTGAATTTTCTCCAAAAGTAAAGTAGTTGCAAACTCATCCTTTTAGAAACTTGTTTGGGCTGTAGAGAGGAGTAAAAAACCATCAAAAATTTCAATCCTGCATGATTCTACCAAGAAATGTGATTCTTCATTCAAAACGCTGGTTTTTGCTATTGGGCTCTATTGAATAATGAATGTTTTGAATTTTCTCCAAAAGTAAAGTAGTTGCAAACTCATGCTTTTAGAGACTTGTTTGGGCTCATGAGAGGAGTAGAAAAACATCAAAAATTTCAGTCCTGCATGATTCTACCAAGAAATGTGTGTTCATTCAAACCGCTGGTTTTTGATAGTTTGGGCCCTATTGAATAGTGAATGTTTTGAATTTTCTCCAAAAGTAAAGTAGTTGCAAACTCATGCTTTTAGAGACTTGTTTGGGCTCATGAGAGGAGTAGAAAAACATCAAAAATTTCAGTCCTGCATGATTCTACCAAGAAATGTGTGTTCATTCAAACCGCTGGTTTTTGATAGTTTGGGCCCTATTGAATAATGAATGTTTTGAATTTTCTCCAAAAGTAAAGTAGTTGCAAACTCATGCTTTTAAAGACTTGTTTGGGCTCATGAGAGGAGTAGAAAAACATCAAAAATTTCAGTCCTGCATGATTCTACCAAGAAATGTGTGTTCATTGAAACTGCTGGTTTTTGATAGTTTGGGCCCTATTGAATAATGAATGTTTTGAATTTTCTCCAAAAGTAAAGTAGTTGCAAACTCATCCTTTTAGAAACTTGTTTGGGCTGTTGAGAGGAGTAAAAAACCATCAAAAATTTCAATCCTGCATGATTCTACCAAGAAATGTGATTCTTCATTCAAAACGCTGGTTTTTGCTATTGGGCTCTATTGAATAATGAATGTTTTGAATTTTCTCCAAAAGTAAAGTAGTTGCAAACTCATGCTTTTAGAGACTTGTTTGGGCTCATGAGAGGAGTAGAAAAACATCAAAAATTTCAGTCCTGCATGATTCTACCAAGAAATGTGTGTTCATTGAAACCGCTGGTTTTTGATAGTTTGGGCCCTATTGAATAATGAATGTTTTGAATTTTCTCCAAAAGTAAAGTAGTTGCAAACTCAACCTTTTAGAAACTTGTTTGGGCTGTTGAGAGGAGTAAAAAACCATCAAAAATTTCAATCCTGCATGATTTTACCAAGAAATGTGATTCTTCATTCAAAACCTGATTTTTGCTATTGGGCTCTATTGAATAGTGAATGTTTTGAATTTTCTCCAAAAGTAAAGTAGTTGCAAACTCATGCTTTTAGAGACTTGTTTGGGCTCATGAGATGAGTAGAAAAACATCAAAAATTTCAGTCCTGCATGATTCTACCAAGAAATGTGTGTTCATTGAAACCGCTGGTTTTTGATAGTTTGGGCCCTATTGAATAATGAATGTTTTGAATTTTCTCCAAAAGTAAAGTAGTTGCAAACTCATCCTTTTAGAAACTTGTTTGGGCTGTAGAGAGGAGTAAAAAACCATCAAAAATTTCAATCCTGCATGATTCTACCAAGAAATGTGATTCTTCATTCAAAACGCTGGTTTTTGCTATTGGGCTCTATTGAATAATGAATGTTTTGAATTTTCTCCAAAAGTAAAGTAGTTGCAAACTCATGCTTTTAGAGACTTGTTTGGGCTCATGAGAGGAGTAGAAAAACATCAAAAATTTCAGTCCTGCATGATTCTACCAAGAAATGTGTGTTCATTGAAACCGCTGGTTTTTGATAGTTTGGGCCCTATTGAATAATGAATGTTTTGAATTTTCTCCAAAAGTAAAGTAGTTGCAAACTCATGCTTTTAGAGACTTGTTTGGGCTCATGAGAGGAGTAGAAAAACATCAAAAATTTCAGTCCTGCATGATTCTACCAAGAAATGTGTGTTCATTGAAACCGCTGGTTTTTGATAGTTTGGGCCCTAGTGAATAATGAATGTTTTGAATTTTCTTCAAAAGTAAAGTAGTTGCAAACTCATCCTGTTAGAAACTTGTTTGGGCTGTTGAGAGGAGTAAAAAACCATCAAAAATTTCAATCCTGCATGATTCTACCAAGAAATGTGATTCTTCATTCAAAACGCTGGTTTTTGCTATTGGGCTCTATTGAATAATGAATGTTTTGAATTTTCTCCAAAAGTAAAGCAGTTGCAAACTCATGCTTTTAGAGACTTGTTTGGGCTCATGAGAGGAGTAGAAAAACATCAAAAATTTCAGTCCTGCATGATTCTACCAAGAAATGTGTGTTCATTCAAACCGCTGGTTTTTGATAGTTTGGGCCCTATTGAATAATGAATGTTTTGAATTTTCTCCAAAAGTAAAGTAGTTGCAAACTCATCCTTTTAGAAACTTGTTTGGGCTGTTGAGAGGAGTAAAAAACCATCAAAAATTTCAATCCTGCATGATTCTACCAAGAAATGTGATTCTTCATTCAAAACGCTGGTTTTTGCTACTGGGCTCTATTGAATAATGAATGTTTTGAATTTTCTCCAAAAGTAAAGTAGTTGCAAACTCATGCTTTTAGAGACTTGTTTGGGCTCATGAGAGGAGTAGAAAAACATCAAAAATTTCAGTCCTGCATGATTCTACCAAGAAATGTGTGTTCATTGAAACCGCTGGTTTTTGATAGTTTGGGCCCTATTGAATAATGAATGTTTTGAATTTTCTCCAAAAGTAAAGTAGTTGCAAACTCATCCTTTTAGAAACTTGTTTGGGCTGTTGAGAGGAGTAAAAAACCATCAAAAATTTCAATCCTGCATGATTTTACTAAGAAATGTGATTCTTCATTCAAAACCTGATTTTTGCTATTGGGCTCTATTGAATAGTGAATGTTTTGAATTTTCTCCAAAAGTAAAGTAGTTGCAAACTCATGCTTTTAGAGACTTGTTTGGGCTCATGAGAGGAGTAGAAAAACATCAAAAATTTCAGTCCTGCATGATTCTACCAAGAAATGTGTTCATTCAAACCGCTGGTTTTTGATAGTTTGGGCCCTATTGAATAATGAATGTTTTGAATTTTCTCCAAAAGTAAAGTAGTTGCAAACTCATCCTTTTAGAAACTTGTTTGGGCTGTAGAGAGGAGTAAAAAACCATCAAAAATTTCAATCCTGCATGATTCTACCAAGAAATGTGATTCTTCATTCAAAACGCTGGTTTTTGCTATTGGGCTCTATTGAATAATGAATGTTTTGAATTTTCTCCAAAAGTAAAGTAGTTGCAAACTCATGCTTTTAGAGACTTGTTTGGGCTCATGAGAGGAGTAGAAAAACATCAAAAATTTCAGTCCTGCATGATTCTACCAAGAAATGTGTGTTCATTCAAACCGCTGGTTTTTGATAGTTTGGGCCCTATTGAATAGTGAATGTTTTGAATTTTCTCCAAAAGTAAAGTAGTTGCAAACTCATGCTTTTAGAGACTTGTTTGGGCTCATGAGAGGAGTAGAAAAACATCAAAAATTTCAGTCCTGCATGATTCTACCAAGAAATGTGTGTTCATTCAAACCGCTGGTTTTTGATAGTTTGGGCCCTATTGAATAATGAATGTTTTGAATTTTCTCCAAAAGTAAAGTAGTTGCAAACTCATGCTTTTAAAGACTTGTTTGGGCTCATGAGAGGAGTAGAAAAACATCAAAAATTTCAGTCCTGCATGATTCTACCAAGAAATGTGTGTTCATTGAAACTGCTGGTTTTTGATAGTTTGGGCCCTATTGAATAATGAATGTTTTGAATTTTCTCCAAAAGTAAAGTAGTTGCAAACTCATCCTTTTAGAAACTTGTTTGGGCTGTTGAGAGGAGTAAAAAACCATCAAAAATTTCAATCCTGCATGATTCTACCAAGAAATGTGATTCTTCATTCAAAACGCTGGTTTTTGCTATTGGGCTCTATTGAATAATGAATGTTTTGAATTTTCTCCAAAAGTAAAGTAGTTGCAAACTCATGCTTTTAGAGACTTGTTTGGGCTCATGAGAGGAGTAGAAAAACATCAAAAATTTCAGTCCTGCATGATTCTACCAAGAAATGTGTGTTCATTGAAACCGCTGGTTTTTGATAGTTTGGGCCCTATTGAATAATGAATGTTTTGAATTTTCTCCAAAAGTAAAGTAGTTGCAAACTCAACCTTTTAGAAACTTGTTTGGGCTGTTGAGAGGAGTAAAAAACCATCAAAAATTTCAATCCTGCATGATTTTACCAAGAAATGTGATTCTTCATTCAAAACCTGATTTTTGCTATTGGGCTCTATTGAATAGTGAATGTTTTGAATTTTCTCCAAAAGTAAAGTAGTTGCAAACTCATGCTTTTAGAGACTTGTTTGGGCTCATGAGATGAGTAGAAAAACATCAAAAATTTCAGTCCTGCATGATTCTACCAAGAAATGTGTGTTCATTGAAACCGCTGGTTTTTGATAGTTTGGGCCCTATTGAATAATGAATGTTTTGAATTTTCTCCAAAAGTAAAGTAGTTGCAAACTCATCCTTTTAGAAACTTGTTTGGGCTGTAGAGAGGAGTAAAAAACCATCAAAAATTTCAATCCTGCATGATTCTACCAAGAAATGTGATTCTTCATTCAAAACGCTGGTTTTTGCTATTGGGCTCTATTGAATAATGAATGTTTTGAATTTTCTCCAAAAGTAAAGTAGTTGCAAACTCATGCTTTTAGAGACTTGTTTGGGCTCATGAGAGGAGTAGAAAAACATCAAAAATTTCAGTCCTGCATGATTCTACCAAGAAATGTGTGTTCATTGAAACCGCTGGTTTTTGATAGTTTGGGCCCTATTGAATAATGAATGTTTTGAATTTTCTCCAAAAGTAAAGTAGTTGCAAACTCATGCTTTTAGAGACTTGTTTGGGCTCATGAGAGGAGTAGAAAAACATCAAAAATTTCAGTCCTGCATGATTCTACCAAGAAATGTGTGTTCATTGAAACCGCTGGTTTTTGATAGTTTGGGCCCTAGTGAATAATGAATGTTTTGAATTTTCTTCAAAAGTAAAGTAGTTGCAAACTCATCCTGTTAGAAACTTGTTTGGGCTGTTGAGAGGAGTAAAAAACCATCAAAAATTTCAATCCTGCATGATTCTACCAAGAAATGTGATTCTTCATTCAAAACGCTGGTTTTTGCTATTGGGCTCTATTGAATAATGAATGTTTTGAATTTTCTCCAAAAGTAAAGCAGTTGCAAACTCATGCTTTTAGAGACTTGTTTGGGCTCATGAGAGGAGTAGAAAAACATCAAAAATTTCAGTCCTGCATGATTCTACCAAGAAATGTGTGTTCATTCAAACCGCTGGTTTTTGATAGTTTGGGCCCTATTGAATAATGAATGTTTTGAATTTTCTCCAAAAGTAAAGTAGTTGCAAACTCATGCTTTTAGAGACTTGTTTGGGCTCATGAGAGGAGTAGAAAAACATCAAAAATTTCAGTCCTGCATGATTCTACCAAGAAATGTGTGTTCATTGAAACCGCTGGTTTTTGATAGTTTGGGCCCTAGTGAATAATGAATGTTTTGAATTTTCTTCAAAAGTAAAGTAGTTGCAAACTCATCCTGTTAGAAACTTGTTTGGGCTGTTGAGAGGAGTAAAAAACCATCAAAAATTTCAATCCTGCATGATTCTACCAAGAAATGTGATTCTTCATTCAAAACGCTGGTTTTTGCTATTGGGCTCTATTGAATAATGAATGTTTTGAATTTTCTCCAAAAGTAAAGCAGTTGCAAACTCATGCTTTTAGAGACTTGTTTGGGCTCATGAGAGGAGTAGAAAAACATCAAAAATTTCAGTCCTGCATGATTCTACCAAGAAATGTGTGTTCATTCAAACCGCTGGTTTTTGATAGTTTGGGCCCTATTGAATAATGAATGTTTTGAATTTTCTCCAAAAGTAAAGTAGTTGCAAACTCATCCTTTTAGAAACTTGTTTGGGCTGTTGAGAGGAGTAAAAAACCATCAAAAATTTCAATCCTGCATGATTCTACCAAGAAATGTGATTCTTCATTCAAAACGCTGGTTTTTGCTATTGGGCTCTATTGAATAATGAATGTTTTGAATTTTCTCCAAAAGTAAAGTAGTTGCAAACTCATCCTTTTAGAAACTTGTTTGGGCTGTTGAGAGGAGTAAAAAACCATCAAAAATTTCAATCCTGCATGATTTTACCAAGAAATGTGATTCTTCATTCAAAACCTGATTTTTGCTATTGGGCTCTATTGAATAGTGAATGTTTTGAATTTTCTCCAAAAGTAAAGTAGTTGCAAACTCATGCTTTTAGAGACTTGTTTGGGCTCATGAGAGGAGTAGAAAAACATCAAAAATTTCAGTCCTGCATGATTCTACCAAGAAATGTGTTCATTCAAACCGCTGGTTTTTGATAGTTTGGGCCCTATTGAATAATGAATGTTTTGAATTTTCTCCAAAAGTAAAGTAGTTGCAAACTCATCCTTTTAGAAACTTGTTTGGGCTGTTGAGAGGAGTAAAAAACCATCAAAATTTTCAATCCTGCATGATTCTACCAAGAAATGTGATTCTTCATTCAAAACGCTGGTTTTTGCTATTGGGCTCTATTGAATAATGAATGTTTTGAATTTTCTCCAAAAGTAAAGTAGTTGCAAACTCATCCTTTTGGAAACTTGTTTGGGCTGTTGAGAGGAGTAAAAAACCATCAAAAATTTCAATCCTGCATGATTCTACCAAGAAATGTGATTCTTCATTCAAAACGCTGGTTTTTGCTATTGGGCTCTATTGAATAATGAATGTTTTGAATTTTCTCCAAAAGTAAAGTAGTTGCAAACTCATGCTTTTAGAGACTTGTTTGGGCTCATGAGAGGAGTAGAAAAACATCAAAAATTTCAGTCCTGCATGATTCTACCAAGAAATGTGTGTTCATTGAAACCGCTGGTTTTTGATAGTTTGGGCCCTATTGAATAATGAATGTTTTGAATTTTCTCCAAAAGTAAAGTAGTTGCAAACTCATCCTTTTAGAAACTTGTTTGGGCTGTTGAGAGGAGTAAAAAACCATCAAAAATTTCAATCCTGCATGATTCTACCAAGAAATGTGATTCTTCATTCAAAACGCTGGTTTTTGCTATTGGGCTCTATTGAATAATGAATGTTTTGAATTTTCTCCAAAAGTAAAGTAGTTGCAAACTCATGCTTTTAGAGATTTGTTTGGGCTCATGAGAGGAGTAGAAAAACATCAAAAATTTCAGTCCTGCATGATTCTACCAAGAAATGTGTGTTCATTGAAATCGCTGGTTTTTGATAGTTTGGGCCCTATTGAATAATGAATGTTTTAAATTTTCTCCAAAAGTAAAGTAGTTGCAAACTCATCCTTTTAGAAACTTGTTTGGGCTGTTGAGAGGAGTAAAAAACCATCAAAAATTTCAATCCTGCATGATTTTACCATGAAATGTGATTCTTCATTCAAAACCTGATTTTTGCTATTGGGCTCTATTGAATAGTGAATGTTTTGAATTTTCTCCAAAAGTAAAGTAGTTGCAAACTCATGCTTTTAGAGACTTGTTTGGGCTCATGAGAGGAGTAGAAAAACATCAAAAATTTCAGTCCTGCATGATTCTACCAAGAAATGTGTGTTCATTCAAACCGCTGGTTTTTGATAGTTTGGGCCCTATTGAATAATGAATGTTTTGAATTTTCTCCAAAAGTAAAGTAGTTGCAAACTCATGCTTTTAAAGACTTGTTTGGGCTCATGAGAGGAGTAGAAAAACATCAAAAATTTCAGTCCTGCATGATTCTACCAAGAAATGTGTGTTCATTGAAACCGCTGGTTTTTGATAGTTTGGGCCCTATTGAATAATGAATGTTTTGAATTTTCTCCAAAAGTAAAGTAGTTGCAAACTCATCCTTTTAGAAACTTGTTTGGGCTGTTGAGAGGAGTAAAAAACCATCAAAAATTTCAATCCTGCATGATTCTACCAAGAAATGTGATTCTTCATTCAAAACGCTGGTTTTTGCTATTGGGCTCTATTGAATAATGAATGTTTTGAATTTTCTCCAAAAGTAAAGTAGTTGCAAACTCATGCTTTTAGAGACTTGTTTGGGCTCATGAGAGGAGTAGAAAAACATCAAAAATTTCAGTCCTGCATGATTCTACCAAGAAATGTGTGTTCATTGAAACCGCTGGTTTTTGATAGTTTGGGCCCTATTGAATAATGAATGTTTTGAATTTTCTCCAAAAGTAAAGTAGTTGCAAACTCAACCTTTTAGAAACTTGTTTGGGCTGTTGAGAGGAGTAAAAAACCATCAAAAATTTCAATCCTGCATGATTTTACCAAGAAATGTGATTCTTCATTCAAAACCTGATTTTTGCTATTGGGCTCTATTGAATAGTGAATGTTTTGAATTTTCTCCAAAAGTAAAGTAGTTGCAAACTCATGCTTTTAGAGACTTGTTTGGGCTCATGAGATGAGTAGAAAAACATCAAAAATTTCAGTCCTGCATGATTCTACCAAGAAATGTGTGTTCATTGAAACCGCTGGTTTTTGATAGTTTGGGCCCTATTGAATAATGAATGTTTTGAATTTTCTCCAAAAGTAAAGTAGTTGCAAACTCATCCTTTTAGAAACTTGTTTGGGCTGTTGAGAGGAGTAAAAAACCATCAAAAATTTCAATCCTGCATGATTCTACCAAGAAATGTGATTCTTCATTCAAAACGCTGGTTTTTGCTATTGGGCTCTATTGAATAATGAATGTTTTGAATTTTCTCCAAAAGTAAAGTAGTTGCAAACTCATGCTTTTAGAGAATTGTTTGGGCTCACAAGAGGAGTAGAAAAACATCAAAAATTTCAGTCCTGCATGATTCTACCAAGAAATGTGTGTTCATTGAAACCGCTGGTTTTTGATAGTTTGGGCCCTATTGAATAATGAATGTTTTGAATTTTCTCCAAAAGTAAAGTAGTTGCAAACTCATCCTTTTAGAAACTTGTTTAGGCTGTTGAGAGGAGTAAAAAACCATCAAAAATTTCAATCCTGCATGATTCTACCAAGAAATGTGATTCTTCATTCAAAACGCTGGTTTTTGCTACTGGGCTCTATTGAATAATGAATGTTTTGAATTTTCTCCAAAAGTAAAGTAGTTGCAAACTCATGCTTTTAGAGACTTGTTTGGGCTCATGAGTGGAGTAGAAAAACATCAAAAATTTCAGTCCTGCATGATTCTACCAAGAAATGTGTGTTCATTGAAACCGCTGGTTTTTGATAGTTTGGGCCCTATTGAATAATGAATGTTTTGAATTTTCTCCAAAAGTAAAGTAGTTGCAAACTCATCCTTTTAGAAACTTGTTTGGGCTGTTGAGAGGAGTAAAAAACCATCAAAAATTTCAATCCTGCATGATTTTACTAAGAAATGTGATTCTTCATTCAAAACCTGATTTTTGCTATTGGGCTCTATTGAATAGTGAATGTTTTGAATTTTCTCCAAAAGTAAAGTAGTTGCAAACTCATGCTTTTAGAGACTTGTTTGGGCTCATGAGAGGAGTAGAAAAACATCAAAAATTTCAGTCCTGCATGATTCTACCAAGAAATGTGTTCATTCAAACCGCTGGTTTTTGATAGTTTGGGCCCTATTGAATAATGAATGTTTTGAATTTTCTCCAAAAGTAAAGTAGTTGCAAACTCATCCTTTTAGAAACTTGTTTGGGCTGTTGAGAGGAGTAAAAAACCATCAAAAATTTCAATCCTGCATGATTCTACCAAGAAATGTGATTCTTCATTCAAAACGCTGGTTTTTGCTATTGGGCTCTATTGAATAATGAATGTTTTGAATTTTCTCCAAAAGTAAAGTAGTTGCAAACTCATCCTTTTAGAAACTTGTTTGGGCTGTTGAGAGGAGTAAAAAACCATCAAAAATTTCAATCCTGCATGATTTTACCAAGAAATGTGATTCTTCATTCAAAACCTGATTTTTGCTATTGGGCTCTATTGAATAGTGAATGTTTTGAATTTTCTCCAAAAGTAAAGTAGTTGCAAACTCATGCTTTTAGAGACTTGTTTGGGCTCATGAGAGGAGTAGAAAAACATCAAAAATTTCAGTCCTGCATGATTCTACCAAGAAATGTGTTCATTCAAACCGCTGGTTTTTGATAGTTTGGGCCCTATTGAATAATGAATGTTTTGAATTTTCTCCAAAAGTAAAGTAGTTGCAAACTCATCCTTTTAGAAACTTGTTTGGGCTGTTGAGAGGAGTAAAAAACCATCAAAATTTTCAATCCTGCATGATTCTACCAAGAAATGTGATTCTTCATTCAAAACGCTGGTTTTTGCTATTGGGCTCTATTGAATAATGAATGTTTTGAATTTTCTCCAAAAGTAAAGTAGTTGCAAACTCATCCTTTTAGAAACTTGTTTGGGCTGTTGAGAGGAGTAAAAAACCATCAAAAATTTCAATCCTGCATGATTCTACCAAGAAATGTGATTCTTCATTCAAAACGCTGGTTTTTGCTATTGGGCTCTATTGAATAATGAATGTTTTGAATTTTCTCCAAAAGTAAAGTAGTTGCAAACTCATGCTTTTAGAGAATTGTTTGGGCTCACAAGAGGAGTAGAAAAACATCAAAAATTTCAGTCCTGCATGATTCTACCAAGAAATGTGTGTTCATTGAAACCGCTGGTTTTTGATAGTTTGGGCCCTATTGAATAATGAATGTTTTGAATTTTCTCCAAAAGTAAAGTAGTTGCAAACTCATCCTTTTAGAAACTTGTTTAGGCTGTTGAGAGGAGTAAAAAACCATCAAAAATTTCAATCCTGCATGATTCTACCAAGAAATGTGATTCTTCATTCAAAACGCTGGTTTTTGCTACTGGGCTCTATTGAATAATGAATGTTTTGAATTTTCTCCAAAAGTAAAGTAGTTGCAAACTCATGCTTTTAGAGACTTGTTTGGGCTCATGAGTGGAGTAGAAAAACATCAAAAATTTCAGTCCTGCATGATTCTACCAAGAAATGTGTGTTCATTGAAACCGCTGGTTTTTGATAGTTTGGGCCCTATTGAATAATGAATGTTTTGAATTTTCTCCAAAAGTAAAGTAGTTGCAAACTCATCCTTTTAGAAACTTGTTTGGGCTGTTGAGAGGAGTAAAAAACCATCAAAAATTTCAATCCTGCATGATTTTACTAAGAAATGTGATTCTTCATTCAAAACCTGATTTTTGCTATTGGGCTCTATTGAATAGTGAATGTTTTGAATTTTCTCCAAAAGTAAAGTAGTTGCAAACTCATGCTTTTAGAGACTTGTTTGGGCTCATGAGAGGAGTAGAAAAACATCAAAAATTTCAGTCCTGCATGATTCTACCAAGAAATGTGTTCATTCAAACCGCTGGTTTTTGATAGTTTGGGCCCTATTGAATAATGAATGTTTTGAATTTTCTCCAAAAGTAAAGTAGTTGCAAACTCATCCTTTTAGAAACTTGTTTGGGCTGTTGAGAGGAGTAAAAAACCATCAAAAATTTCAATCCTGCATGATTCTACCAAGAAATGTGATTCTTCATTCAAAACGCTGGTTTTTGCTATTGGGCTCTATTGAATAATGAATGTTTTGAATTTTCTCCAAAAGTAAAGTAGTTGCAAACTCATCCTTTTAGAAACTTGTTTGGGCTGTTGAGAGGAGTAAAAAACCATCAAAAATTTCAATCCTGCATGATTTTACCAAGAAATGTGATTCTTCATTCAAAACCTGATTTTTGCTATTGGGCTCTATTGAATAGTGAATGTTTTGAATTTTCTCCAAAAGTAAAGTAGTTGCAAACTCATGCTTTTAGAGACTTGTTTGGGCTCATGAGAGGAGTAGAAAAACATCAAAAATTTCAGTCCTGCATGATTCTACCAAGAAATGTGTTCATTCAAACCGCTGGTTTTTGATAGTTTGGGCCCTATTGAATAATGAATGTTTTGAATTTTCTCCAAAAGTAAAGTAGTTGCAAACTCATCCTTTTAGAAACTTGTTTGGGCTGTTGAGAGGAGTAAAAAACCATCAAAATTTTCAATCCTGCATGATTCTACCAAGAAATGTGATTCTTCATTCAAAACGCTGGTTTTTGCTATTGGGCTCTATTGAATAATGAATGTTTTGAATTTTCTCCAAAAGTAAAGTAGTTGCAAACATCCTTTTAGAAACTTGTTTGGGCTGTTGAGAGGAGTAAAAAACCATCAAAAATTTCAATCCTGCATGATTCTACCAAGAAATGTGATTCTTCATTCAAAACGCTGGTTTTTGCTATTGGGCTCTATTGAATAATGAATGTTTTGAATTTTCTCCAAAAGTAAAGTAGTTGCAAACTCATGCTTTTAGAGACTTGTTTGGGCTCATGAGAGGAGTAGAAAAACATCAAAAATTTCAGTCCTGCATGATTCTACCAAGAAATGTGTGTTCATTGAAACCGCTGGTTTTTGATAGTTTGGGCCCTATTGAATAATGAATGTTTTGAATTTTCTCCAAAAGTAAAGTAGTTGCAAACTCATCCTTTTAGAAACTTGTTTGGGCTGTTGAGAGGAGTAAAAAACCATCAAAAATTTCAATCCTGCATGATTCTACCAAGAAATGTGATTCTTCATTCAAAACGCTGGTTTTTGCTATTGGGCTCTATTGAATAATGAATGTTTTGAATTTTCTCCAAAAGTAAAGTAGTTGCAAACTCATGCTTTTAGAGATTTGTTTGGGCTCATGAGAGGAGTAGAAAAACATCAAAAATTTCAGTCCTGCATGATTCTACCAAGAAATGTGTGTTCATTGAAACCGCTGGTTTTTGATAGTTTGGGCCCTATTGAATAATGAATGTTTTAAATTTTCTCCAAAAGTAAAGTAGTTGCAAACTCATCCTTTTAGAAACTTGTTTGGGCTGTTGAGAGGAGTAAAAAACCATCAAAAATTTCAATCCTGCATGATTTTACCATGAAATGTGATTCTTCATTCAAAACCTGATTTTTGCTATTGGGCTCTATTGAATAGTGAATGTTTTGAATTTTCTCCAAAAGTAAAGTAGTTGCAAACTCATGCTTTTAGAGACTTGTTTGGGCTCATGAGAGGAGTAGAAAAACATCAAAAATTTCAGTCCTGCATGATTCTACCAAGAAATGTGTGTTCATTCAAACCGCTGGTTTTTGATAGTTTGGGCCCTATTGAATAATGAATGTTTTGAATTTTCTCCAAAAGTAAAGTAGTTGCAAACTCATGCTTTTAAAGACTTGTTTGGGCTCATGAGAGGAGTAGAAAAACATCAAAAATTTCAGTCCTGCATGATTCTACCAAGAAATGTGTGTTCATTGAAACCGCTGGTTTTTGATAGTTTGGGCCCTATTGAATAATGAATGTTTTGAATTTTCTCCAAAAGTAAAGTAGTTGCAAACTCATCCTTTTAGAAACTTGTTTGGGCTGTTGAGAGGAGTAAAAAACCATCAAAAATTTCAATCCTGCATGATTCTACCAAGAAATGTGATTCTTCATTCAAAACGCTGGTTTTTGCTATTGGGCTCTATTGAATAATGAATGTTTTGAATTTTCTCCAAAAGTAAAGTAGTTGCAAACTCATGCTTTTAGAGACTTGTTTGGGCTCATGAGAGGAGTAGAAAAACATCAAAAATTTCAGTCCTGCATGATTCTACCAAGAAATGTGTGTTCATTGAAACCGCTGGTTTTTGATAGTTTGGGCCCTATTGAATAATGAATGTTTTGAATTTTCTCCAAAAGTAAAGTAGTTGCAAACTCAACCTTTTAGAAACTTGTTTGGGCTGTTGAGAGGAGTAAAAAACCATCAAAAATTTCAATCCTGCATGATTTTACCAAGAAATGTGATTCTTCATTCAAAACCTGATTTTTGCTATTGGGCTCTATTGAATAGTGAATGTTTTGAATTTTCTCCAAAAGTAAAGTAGTTGCAAACTCATGCTTTTAGAGACTTGTTTGGGCTCATGAGATGAGTAGAAAAACATCAAAAATTTCAGTCCTGCATGATTCTACCAAGAAATGTGTGTTCATTGAAACCGCTGGTTTTTGATAGTTTGGGCCCTATTGAATAATGAATGTTTTGAATTTTCTCCAAAAGTAAAGTAGTTGCAAACTCATCCTTTTAGAAACTTGTTTGGGCTGTAGAGAGGAGTAAAAAACCATCAAAAATTTCAATCCTGCATGATTCTACCAAGAAATGTGATTCTTCATTCAAAACGCTGGTTTTTGCTATTGGGCTCTATTGAATAATGAATGTTTTGAATTTTCTCCAAAAGTAAAGTAGTTGCAAACTCATGCTTTTAGAGACTTGTTTGGGCTCATGAGAGGAGTAGAAAAACATCAAAAATTTCAGTCCTGCATGATTCTACCAATAAATGTGTGTTCATTCAAACCGCTGGTTTTTGATAGTTTGGGCCCTATTGAATAGTGAATGTTTTGAATTTTCTCCAAAAGTAAAGTAGTTGCAAACTCATGCTTTTAGAGACTTGTTTGGGCTCATGAGAGGAGTAGAAAAACATCAAAAATTTCAGTCCTGCATGATTCTACCAAGAAATGTGTGTTCATTCAAACCGCTGGTTTTTGATAGTTTGGGCCCTATTGAATAATGAATGTTTTGAATTTTCTCCAAAAGTAAAGTAGTTGCAAACTCATGCTTTTAAAGACTTGTTTGGGCTCATGAGAGGAGTAGAAAAACATCAAAAATTTCAGTCCTGCATGATTCTACCAAGAAATGTGTGTTCATTGAAACCGCTGGTTTTTGATAGTTTGGGCCCTATTGAATAATGAATGTTTTGAATTTTCTCCAAAAGTAAAGTAGTTGCAAACTCATCCTTTTAGAAACTTGTTTGGGCTGTTGAGAGGAGTAAAAAACCATCAAAAATTTCAATCCTGCATGATTCTACCAAGAAATGTGATTCTTCATTCAAAACGCTGGTTTTTGCTATTGGGCTCTATTGAATAATGAATGTTTTGAATTTTCTCCAAAAGTAAAGTAGTTGCAAACTCATGCTTTTAGAGACTTGTTTGGGCTCATGAGAGGAGTAGAAAAACATCAAAAATTTCAGTCCTGCATGATTCTATCAAGAAATGTGTGTTCATTGAAACCGCTGGTTTTTGATAGTTTGGGCCCTATTGAATAATGAATGTTTTGAATTTTCTCCAAAAGTAAAGTAGTTGCAAACTCAACCTTTTAGAAACTTGTTTGGGCTGTTGAGAGGAGTAAAAAACCATCAAAAATTTCAATCCTGCATGATTTTACCAAGAAATGTGATTCTTCATTCAAAACCTGATTTTTGCTATTGGGCTCTATTGAATAGTGAATGTTTTGAATTTTCTCCAAAAGTAAAGTAGTTGCAAACTCATGCTTTTAGAGACTTGTTTGGGCTCATGAGATGAGTAGAAAAACATCAAAAATTTCAGTCCTGCATGATTCTACCAAGAAATGTGTGTTCATTCAAACCGCTGGTTTTTGATAGTTTGGGCCCTATTGAATAATGAATGTTTTGAATTTTCTCCAAAAGTAAAGTAGTTGCAAACTCATCCTTTTAGAAACTTGTTTGGGCTGTAGAGAGGAGTAAAAAACCATCAAAAATTTCAATCCTGCATGATTCTACCAAGAAATGTGATTCTTCATTCAAAACGCTGGTTTTTGCTATTGGGCTCTATTGAATAATGAATGTTTTGAATTTTCTCCAAAAGTAAAGTAGTTGCAAACTCATGCTTTTAGAGACTTGTTTGGGCTCATGAGAGGAGTAGAAAAACATCAAAAATTTCAGTCCTGCATGATTCTACCAAGAAATGTGTGTTCATTCAAACCGCTGGTTTTTGATAGTTTGGGCCCTATTGAATAATGAATGTTTTGAATTTTCTCCAAAAGTAAAGTAGTTGCAAACTCATGCTTTTAGAGACTTGTTTGGGCTCATGAGAGGAGTAGAAAAACATCAAAAATTTCAGTCCTGCATGATTCTACCAAGAAATGTGTGTTCATTGAAACCGCTGGTTTTTGATAGTTTGGGCCCTAGTGAATAATGAATGTTTTGAATTTTCTTCAAAAGTAAAGTAGTTGCAAACTCATCCTGTTAGAAACTTGTTTGGGCTGTTGAGAGGAGTAAAAAACCATCAAAAATTTCAATCCTGCATGATTCTACCAAGAAATGTGATTCTTCATTCAAAACGCTGGTTTTTGCTATTGGGCTCTATTGAATAATGAATGTTTTGAATTTTCTCCAAAAGTAAAGCAGTTGCAAACTCATGCTTTTAGAGACTTGTTTGGGCTCATGAGAGGAGTAGAAAAACATCAAAAATTTCAGTCCTGCATGATTCTACCAAGAAATGTGTGTTCATTCAAACCGCTGGTTTTTGATAGTTTGGGCCCTATTGAATAATGAATGTTTTGAATTTTCTCCAAAAGTAAAGTAGTTGCAAACTCATGCTTTTAAAGACTTGTTTGGGCTCATGAGAGTAGTAGAAAAACATCAAAAATTTCAGTCCTGCATGATTCTACCAAGAAATGTGTGTTAATTGAAACCGCTGGTTTTTGATAGTTTGGGCCCTATTGAATAATGAATGTTTTGAATTTTCTCCAAAAGTAAAGTAGTTGCAAACTCATCCTTTTAGAAACTTGTTTGGGCTGTTGAGAGGAGTAAAAAACCATCAAAAATTTCAATCCTGCATGATTCTACCAAGAAATGTGATTCTTCATTCAAAACGCTGGTTTTTGCTATTGGGCTCTATTGAATAATGAATGTTTTGAATTTTCTCCAAAAGTAAAGCAGTTGCAAACTCATGCTTTTAGAGACTTGTTTGGGCTCATGAGAGGAGTAGAAAAACATCAAAAATTTCAGTCCTGCATGATTCTACCAAGAAATGTGTGTTCATTCAAACCGCTGGTTTTTGATAGTTTGGGCCCTATTGAATAATGAATGTTTTGAATTTTCTCCAAAAGTAAAGTAGTTGCAAACTCATGCTTTTAAAGACTTGTTTGGGCTCATGAGAGTAGTAGAAAAACATCAAAAATTTCAGTCCTGCATGATTCTACCAAGAAATGTGTGTTCATTGAAACCGCTGGTTTTTGATAGTTTGGGCCCTATTGAATAATGAATGTTTTGAATTTTCTCCAAAAGTAAAGTAGTTGCAAACTCATCCTTTTAGAAACTTGTTTGGGCTGTTGAAAGGAGTAAAAAACCATCAAAAATTTCAATCCTGCATGATTCTACCAAGAAATGTGATTCTTCATTCAAAACGCTGGGTTTTGCTATTGGGCTCTATTGAATAATGAATGTTTTGAATTTTCTCCAAAAGTAAAGTAGTTGCAAACTCATGCTTTTATAGACTTGTTTGGGCTCATGAGAGGAGTAGAAAAACATCAAAAATTTCAGTCCTGCATGATTCTACCAAGAAATGTGTGTTCATTGAAACCGCTGGTTTTTGATAGTTTGGGCCCTATTGAATAATGAATGTTTTGAATTTTCTCCAAAAGTAAAGTAGTTGCAAACTCATCCTTTTAGAAACTTGTTTGGGCTGTTGAGAGGAGTAAAAAACCATCAAAAATTTCAATCCTGCATGATTCTACCAAGAAATGTGATTCTTCATTCAAAACGCTGGTTTTTGCTATTGGGCTCTATTGAATAATGAATGTTTTGAATTTTCTCCAAAAGTAAAGTAGTTGCAAACTCATGCTTTTAGAGACTTGTTTGGGCTCATGAGAGGAGTAGAAAAACATCAAAAATTTCAGTCCTGCATGATTCTACCAAGAAATGTGTGTTCATTGAAACCGCTGGTTTTTGATAGTTTGGGCCCTATTGAATAATGAATGTTTTGAATTTTCTCCAAAAGTAAAGTAGTTGCAAACTCATCCTTTTAGAAACTTGTTTGGGCTGTTGAGAGGAGTAAAAAACCATCAAAAATTTCAATCCTGCATGATTCTACCAAGAAATGTGATTCTTCATTCAAAACGCTGGTTTTTGCTATTGGGCTCTATTGAATAATGAATGTTTTGAATTTTCTTTAACAATAATTTTTATTAGAATTTTCAGAATAGTAGTAAAAAAAAAAACTATGAATACGTCACAATATGATGACATTTCAATAGTATATCAACATTGAGAATAAATGTAGTAAACATTAAACAAATAGTACCAGAAAGAGACAATAAAAAAAGAAAGGTAAATTTAGGCACTTGACTATGTGAAATATTGGCACATCATAAACCATAAGAAATAAAATATGAATTCAGGATATGAAATCTTTTTCTATTTTAGACTTTAGTTCCATCCATTTATACCATCTGTCATCAAATATTTTAATTAAGCCTTTATTAATATAGTGAATTTTCTCGTAGACACAATGTTTGTCTACCAGTAAGATAAGGGTGACAATGTCTGGAGGTTGCTTCCTGTTCCAACCCTTCGCTACAAGGAAGGTTGCAGACATAAGGATATGAGCCGCCAGAAATTTATTTCTTTTAAATCTATGTATGTCTATTAGTAACAAGGCTAGAGCAGGTTGTGGTTGAATACACCAATTGCATATGAGTGAAAGCAAACCGAACACCCTGGACCAGTACAACTTCAGCACAGGGCATCCCCAAAAAACATGTAATAAATCTGCCTGAGATCCACAGTTACGCCAACACATTCCAGAACCCCCTCCTCCAAAATGTTTCAATCTATTTGGGGTAAGGTAATATCTATGAATTAATTTGTAATGTGTTTCTAATATATTCATACATCTTGTGGATTTGATTGCAATTTTTAGAGAGGAGATCCACTGGGGACCATATATCTGTCTCTGTAATGTAGTTTCCCATTTTTCAAAGCATCCTTCATTGGTGAAGGTGTCTTTGTTGGTCAGGCTATTATATAAGGGTCTAAGATAACTCTTATGTCTAGATGACATATTAAATAGAAAATTGTTAATAGTAAGGTCAATTGGAACCACTCTAAAAAGGTATTTCTTATATTTGTTGTATTCTTCCTTGAGTAGGAGATATGTCATATACTCCGAATTGGGAACCCCAAATCTGTTCTTTAATAACTCAAAGGGTATGACTCTGTTATTGTCTATCAAGTCATCTACAAAGGTGATCGGAAATTTGGTCCAGTTGTCAAATATAGGTCTTAGAGAAGTCCTAACAGGAGACAGATAAGGGAGTCTCAACCTCTCGAGTGAAAAAGAGGAAGAGCTAGTCTTTCTTTTGCATACATACGACCAGCACAACATAGAGGCCTTAAGTATGGGATTATCTATTTTTATAATTTCCCTTCTATGTAGAAGGAAGTAGGTTATAAATAAAACTGGTTCCCTATTGGGCATCATATCTCTTTCAATGTTTGGCCACCCCAGGTCTGTCTGTTCCACAAACCAGCCTTTTGTCAGTTCAGTCATAGTGGCATAATAATATGCCTCAAGATCTGGTATGGCCACCCCCCCTTTCTCCTTGGATTTAAGTAGAGTGCGTTTTTTCACTCTCGGTTTCCCATTGCTCCAAATAAATTTATTCATCTGGTGTGTTAGTTTTTGTATATACTGTGTAGATATAGGCAGAGGGACGTTCCTGTATAAAAATAGGACTTTGGGTAGGCAGAACATCTTGTATAGCACTATTCTGCCCATCCATGTGGCTGGGGTCTTCGACAGTTCCTTCAACTTAATGTCGAGAGACTGTAGAAGATGATCCATGTTTACCTCACTCATATGCATAGGGTTACCTGTGAACCAAATTCCTAAGTACGGTATCCTGGTACAGTCCCAATTAAAGGGATACTTGTCTCTTAGATGTTGTTTCGTAGAGGCTGAAAGGAAAAGTGATAGAACATTAGTCTTTTTTACATTTAATTTATAGTATGAAACTGAGCCAAATAAATTTATGATATCCCATATCTTTTCCAGGGAATCAATTGGATTTGTGAGTGTGAGTATGATGTCATCTGCATAGAGGTTAATCTTATGCTCTGAATCTTTCAATTGTACACCGTGTACTTCACCAGAATCCCTTATCATTTGAGCCAGGGGTTCCAGGCTCAGGATAAAAATTATTGGGGATAGAGGACATCCCTGTCTTGTCCCATTAGTTATAAAAAATGTATCTGACATCGTGTTGTTGACCAGCACAGAGGCAGATGGCCGAGAGTATAAAGCTCGAATACTTTTCATCATCTCCCCACCAAAACCCATTTTCTCCAAAACTGTAAAGGCATAGGCCCAATTGATCCGGTCAAAGGCCTTTTCAGCGTCAAGAGCCACAAACAAACTGGAAATCCTATTTTTGTAGCATGAATATAAGTGATGTAGGACACTTCTAGAACTGTCTGAAGTTTGTCTAGATTTTACAAAACCGACTTGATCGGGATGTATAAGGAATGAAACAACGTCCTGTAATCTTTCTGCTAATATTTTTGCGTAGATCTTGATATCCACATTTAGGAGAGAAATAGGCCTATAATTTTCGATTTTGGTCGAATCTTTATCTGGTTTGGGAATCACCACTATTGTGGCTCTCAGCATATCTGTGCTGCACTTTCCTTCTGATTTAATAAAATTCAGGGCATTAGTTAAGTGTGGGATGAGTTCCTTTGTAAATTCTTTATAATACTCTATAGGAAAGCCATCTGGACCTGGAGCTTTGTCATTTTTAAGATTATTCATCGCAAAAGAGACCTCACCCTCAGTAAAGGGTGCGTCAAGTGATTCCTTCTGCTTTAGAGACAAAGATCCCAGCTTTACTTTTTCCAAAAAATTATTTATCATCTCTGGTGAAGGAGAGGGATGAGTTCCATTGTTTCCTATGTTATATAATTTAGAATAGTAGCTCTCAAAGGCTAGGGCTATCTCTTTGGGTTTTTCTATAGTCTTTGAGCTTTGGGTTATTTTTTTGATTGGATGTTTTTTATTTATGGGTTTAAACCTATTCGCCATATTTTTGGAGAACTTATTATTATTAACATAAAACCCTGCCCTATTAAATAAAGTCTTTTTCTCATATAAGTTGATGAGGAGATTCCTAAGTTCCAATCTAAGGGAGTACAATTCATTATATTTGGCAAAATTTTTGTCTGCTTTAGCTTGGGATTCTAATTTTTGGATCTGTTCTAACAACATCCTCTGTTGGCTCTCTCTTGCCCTTTTTTGTCTCGAAGCAACTTGGATCAGATGACCCCTAATGACACATTTGTGTGCTAGCCACAATGTTTCAGGTGTAATTTCTTGGGAACAGTTCTCTTTGAAGTAGTTCATTAAGACATTCTTTGCTAATGATATGTTTTCTGGGGAGTCAACAGTGAATTTACTGTATCTCCAATTGTATTGTTTTGGGACCATGGAGGAAGTATGTAAGGTCAGTAGGATTGGGGCATGGTCTGACCATGTAATAGGACCAGTCTGGAAGTCTATGTATGAGTCTAGTAGCGAGAAGCTAGTGAACACATGATCAATCCTAGTGTAAGACTTGTTGTGTGGACAAAATCTTGTGTATTCTTTTGAGGTAGAATTCAATATCTTACAGCTGTCATGCAAATTGGAATCTCCCAACCATCTTCCCAGATTCACGCTTCTATAATATGGGGCATCAGATGAGCAATCAGTATTTGGGTCAACTATACAATTAAAATCTCCTCCCCAGATTATGTGACCTCTACTAAAATTGGACAATTTCTTCTTGACCTTATTTAGAAAATTAATTTGCCGGACATTAGGGGTATATACGTTTACCACTGTATATTCCACACCCTCCAAAGTAAAATTAATAGCAAGTTGTCTACCATTGCTGTCCCTATATATGTCTGAGACCACTATTGGCAAATCTTTGTGGAAGGCGATGGCCACCCCAGCTTTTTTCTTTCCCTCAGTGTTAGAAAAGAAAATCTGAGGGAAGTCTTTATTTTTGAGTCTTGTGTTATCAATTTCTAGAAGGTGTGTTTCTTGTATCATTGCTATGTTGGCCTTCAATTTTTTAATCTCCCTCCACAAAGCAAATCTCTTGAATGGGCTATTGAGCCCATTTACATTAAATGACAGTACCCTCAATTCCATGATGTGTCAGGAAGGAAAAAAAGCATTAGATGATTCATTAAAACAGAACATTTCACCCGAAAATATATCCAAAAGACAGTGGGTTTCCTTAGTGATTTTTTGTTAGTGCCTAGTGTGCCTGTAAACAAAAACATGTTACAACCTAGAACAGAACAAAACTTATAAACTAGACAAATTTAGATTTCTCAAAAGAAATGGTACCGAGAGAATGTCTCTCAGTTATCACGTGGGGAGTGAAAAAGAGAAAGTTCAGGCCTAAAGCCAGGGTCAGTACCCACCAAGTCTATTTTCTTTTCTTTTGCGTATTCCAGGACTGGGAAAGGCGTCTTTGCTGCTGCAAGGGGATATTCCTTTCTTGATTGTAGAATGATGATGATGGTGGAGTCTCCAGTGGAGGGATACCTAAATCTTGGAAAAAACTATTACAGTTATCAATATTAGACAAGGCAAAAGTGGTATTCTCTTTCATGACTAGAATTTTTGTAGGGAAACCCCATCTGTATAAAGTCTTGTGTTTCCTCAGATGTGCAGTGATTGGAAAGAAGTCTCTCCTTTTCTGTAGGGTAGCTTTTGAGAAGTCTGAAAAAATCTTGATATCCTCGTATGGCCTTGGTAATATAGGTGATTGCTTACTTCTCCTCAGAATGTCCTCCTTTGTCAGGAAATAATGAAAATATGCAATGACATCTCTTGGGGCTCTGTCTGGGGCATATTTGGATTTGGGGAGTCTGTGTATACGTTCCATCAATAGGTCCCCTTTAGAGGCCCCTGGAAGTATTGTATGGAGCATCTTTTGCACATATGCATTAAGGTCTCTGTCTTTGACATTTTCAGGTATTCCCCTGAATTTAAGGTTGTTCCTTCTACTTCTGTCTTCTTGCTCTATCAACCTTGATTTTAAGAAGACAACCTCTTTTTCTAGGGCATAGTGTTCATCTATCAAATTATTATGGGATTTAACCAATTCTTCCATTTTAGATTCAAGATGGTCCACTCTCTGGCCCAGACCGTCTATGTTATTTTGGAGATTTGTATTATAGCCCTCCAGTTGTTTCTGAAATGTCTTTGCTAGAAGGCATAGCATGTTTTTAATAAATATTTCTGAGGCTGTATTACTGGTAGCCTCCACCTCTGTTAAAACGTGTAAGATGTTCTCCGGTATGGGATTATCAGAAGGACAGGAGTCCTCAGATTGTAATTCCTGTTGCATCTCAGCTGAGCTGCTGCTAAATCTGCGTTTAGTCACTGAGGAAGGAGACATTTCCCTCTGTAATGGTGTTAGAGGAGTATCTGACACATTGGAGATGTCAGGACAGGATGAGGAACCCCTTAATACATTTGTCTCCTCCATATCAGCGGTCAGCGGTGCTGCTGCACCATAATTCACATGCTGCGCTGTATTTTTGCTTAAGTTACGCAAATTGCGTATCTGTTGCGTAGTCTCGCTTGTCCCCTGGTCACTCTCGCGAGATCTCGCTCCTTTCACCTCAGCGCTACTTTTAATGTGTAAATTAGCGCTTTTATTAGCCTGCAGAGCGGCGGTTTTAGCTGGGGCAGGGGTAGACTTACCCCCTGACTTGAATGCTGCATGCTTCAGCCGCTGTGGTGTCCTTTGCCGCTGTGTACTGCTCAGGCTGGGGCTGCAGGCTGTGGCTGCTGCTGTGAGGCGGGCGCCATCTTGGCTCCTCAGCATGAGGGGAGAGCGCTCTGTTTTCTTTCCTTTTTCTGCTTTGTTACTAAGCAGATCCATAGTGTGGGGGCACCGCTGGTGTCTATGGAGGTTCCCACAAGTTTTCAGCCAGTCCTGGCTTGTAAATCGCTTGTTAATAGCGCTTGGTAGGCTGCCCTGTGGAGGAGCTCAGAGCTCAGGCTTCCATTCAGCTCAGACGCTGGCCACGCCCCCCCAATGTTTTGAATTTTCTCCAAAAGTAAAGTAGTTGCAAACTCATGCTTTTAGAGACTTGTTTGGGCTCATGAGAGGAGTAGAAAAACATCAAAAATTTCAGTCCTGCATGATTCTACCAAGAAATGTGTGTTCATTGAAACCGCTGGTTTTTGATAGTTTGGGCCCTATTGAATAATGAATGTTTTGAATTTTCTCCAAAAGTAAAGTAGTTGCAAACTCATCCTTTTAGAAACTTGTTTGGGCTGTTGAGAGGAGTAAAAAACCATCAAAAATTTCAATCCTGCATGATTCTACCAAGAAATGTGATTCTTCATTCAAAACGCTGGTTTTTGCTATTGGGCTCTATTGAATAATGAATGTTTTGAATTTTCTCCAGAAGTAAAGTAGTTGCAAACTCATGCTTTTAGAGACTTGTTTGGGCTCATGAGAGGAGTAGAAAAACATCAAAAATTTCAGTCCTGCATGATTCTACCAAGAAATGTGTGTTCATTGAAACCGCTGGTTTTTGATAGTTTGGGCCCTATTGAATAATGAATGTTTTGAATTTTCTCCAAAAGTAAAGTAGTTGCAAACTCATCCTTTTAGAAACTTGTTTGGGCTGTTGAGAGGAGTAAAAAACCATCAAAAATTTCAATCCTGCATGATTCTACCAAGAAATGTGATTCTTCATTCAAAACGCTGGTTTTTGCTATTGGGCTCTATTGAATAATGAATGTTTTGAATTTTCTCCAAAAGTAAAGTAGTTGCAAACTCATGCTTTTAGAGACTTGTTTGGGCTCATGAGAGGAGTAGAAAAACATCAAAAATTTCAGTCCTGCATGATTCTACCAAGAAATGTGTGTTCATTGAAACCGCTGGTTTTTGATAGTTTGGGCCCTATTGAATAATGAATGTTTTGAATTTTCTCCAAAAGTAAAGTAGTTGCAAACTCATCCTTTTAGAAACTTGTTTGGGCTGTTGAGAGGAGTAAAAAACCATCAAAAATTTCAATCCTGCATGATTCTACCAAGAAATGTGATTCTTCATTCAAAACGCTGGTTTTTGCTTTTGGGCTCTATTGAATAATGAATGTTTTGAATTTTCTCCAAAAGTAAAGTAGTTGCAAACTCATGCTTTTAGAGACTTGTTTGGGCTCATGAGAGGAGTAGAAAAACATCAAAAATTTCAGTCCTGCATGATTCTACCAAGAAATGTGTGTTCATTGAAACCGCTGGTTTTTGATAGTTTGGGCCCTATTGAATAATGAATGTTTTGAATTTTCTTCAAAAGTAAAGTAGTTGCAAACTCATCCTTTTAGAAACTTGTTTGGGCTGTTGAGAGGAGTAAAAAACCATCAAAAATTTCAATCCTGCATGATTCTACCAAGAAATGTGATTCTTCATTCAAAACGCTGGTTTTTGCTATTGGGCTCTATTGAATAATGAATGTTTTGAATTTTCTCCAAAAGTAAAGTAGTTGCAAACTCATGCTTTTAGAGACTTGTTTGGGCTCATGAGAGGAGTAGAAAAACATCAAAAATTTCAGTCCTGCATGATTCTACCAAGAAATGTGTGTTCATTGAAACCGCTGGTTTTTGATAGTTTGGGCCCTATTGAATAATGAATGTTTTGAATTTTCTCCAAAAGTAAAGTAGTTGCAAACTCATCCTTTTAGAAACTTGTTTGGGCTGTTGAGAGGAGTAAAAAACCATCAAAAATTTCAATCCTGCATGATTCTACCAAGAAATGTGATTCTTCATTCAAAACGCTGTTTTTTGCTATTGGGCTCTATTGAATAATGAATGTTTTGAATTTTCTCCAAAAGTAAAGTAGTTGCAAACTCATGCTTTTAGAGATTTGTTTGGGCTCATGAGAGGAGTAGAAAAACATCAAAAATTTCAGTCCTGCATGATTCTACCAAGAAATGTGTGTTCATTGAAACCGCTGGTTTTTGATAGTTTGGGCCCTATTGAATAATGAATGTTTTAAATTTTCTCCAAAAGTAAAGTAGTTGCAAACTCATCCTTTTAGAAACTTGTTTGGGCTGTTGAGAGGAGTAAAAAACCATCAAAAATTTCAATCCTGCATGATTTTACCATGAAATGTGATTCTTCATTCAAAACCTGATTTTTGCTATTGGGCTCTATTGAATAGTGAATGTTTTGAATTTTCTCCAAAAGTAAAGTAGTTGCAAACTCATGCTTTTAGAGACTTGTTTGGGCTCATGAGAGGAGTAGAAAAACATCAAAAATTTCAGTCCTGCATGATTCTACCAAGAAATGTGTGTTCATTGAAACCGCTGGTTTTTGATAGTTTGGGCCCTATTGAATAATGAATGTTTTGAATTTTCTCCAAAAGTAAAGTAGTTGCAAACTCATCCTTTTAGAAACTTGTTTGGGCTGTTGAGAGGAGTAAAAAACCATCAAAAATTTCAATCCTGCATGATTCTACCAAGAAATGTGATTCTTCATTCAAAACGCTGGTTTTTGCTATTGGGCTCTATTGAATAATGAATGTTTTGAATTTTCTCCAAAAGTAAAGTAGTTGCAAACTCATGCTTTTAGAGACTTGTTTGGGCTCATGAGAGGAGTAGAAAAACATCAAAAATTTCAGTCCTGCATGATTCTACCAAGAAATGTGTTCATTCAAACCGCTGGTTTTTGATAGCTTGGGCCCTATTGAATAATGAATGTTTTGAATTTTCTCCAAAAGTAAAGTAGTTGCAAACTCATCCTTTTAGAAACTTGTTTGGGCTGTTGAGAGGAGTAAAAAACCATCAAAAATTTCAATCCTGCATGATTCTACCAAGAAATGTGATTCTTCATTCAAAACGCTGGTTTTTGCTATTGGGCTCTATTGAATAATGAATGTTTTGAATTTTCTCCAAATGTAAAGTAGTTGCAAACTCATCCTTTTAGAAACTTGTTTGGGCTGTTGAGAGGAGTAAAAAACCATCAAAAATTTCAATCCTGCATGATTTTACCAAGAAATGTGATTCTTCATTCAAAACCTGATTTTTGCTATTGGGCTCTATTGAATAGTGAATGTTTTGAATTTTCTCCAAAAGTAAAGTAGTTGCAAACTCATGCTTTTAGAGACTTGTTTGGGCTCATGAGAGGTGTAGAAAAACATCAAAAATTTCAGTCCTGCATGATTCTACCAAGAAATGTGTTCATTCAAACCGCTGGTTTTTGATAGTTTGGGCCCTATTGAATAATGAATGTTTTGAATTTTCTCCAAAAGTAAAGTAGTTGCAAACTCATCCTTTTAGAAACTTGTTTGGGCTGTTGAGAGGAGTAAAAAACCATCAAAAATTTCAATCCTGCATGATTCTACCAAGAAATGTGATTCTTCATTCAAAACGCTGGTTTTTGCTATTGGGCTCTATTGAATAATGAATGTTTTGAATTTTCTCCAAAAGTAAAGTAGTTGCAAACTCATGCTTTTAGAGACTTGTTTGGGCTCATGAGAGGAGTAGAAAAACATCAAAAATTTCAGTCCTGCCTGATTCTACCAAGAAATGTGTGTTCATTGAAACCGCTGGTTTTTGATTTTTTGGGCCCTATTGAATAATGAATGTTTTGAATTTTCTCCAAAAGTAAAGTAGTTGCAAACTCATCCTTTTAGAAACTTGTTTGGGCTGTTGAGAGGAGTAAAGAACCATCAAAAATTTCAATCCTGCATGATTCTACCAAGAAATGTGATTCTTCATTCAAAACGCTGGTTTTTGCTATTGGGCTCTATTGAATAATGAATGTTTTGAATTTTCTCCAAAAGTAAAGTAGTTGCAAACTCATGCTTTTAGAGACTTGTTTGGGCTCATGAGAGGAGTAGAAAAACATCAAAAATTTCAGTCCTGCATGATTCTACCAAGAAATGTGTGTTCATTGAAACCGCTGGTTTTTGATAGTTTGGGCCCTATTGAATAATGAATGTTTTGAATTTTCTCCAAAAGTAAAGTAGTTGCAAACTCATCCTTTTAGAAACTTGTTTGGGCTGTTGAGAGGAGTAAAAAACCATCAAAAATTTCAATCCTGCATGATTTTACCAAGAAATGTGATTCTTCATTCAAAACCTGATTTTTGCTATTGGGCTCTATTGAATAGTGAATGTTTTGAATTTTCTCCAAAAGTAAAGTAGTTGCAAACTCATGCTTTTAGAGACTTGTTTGGGCTCATGAGAGGAGTAGAAAAACATCAAAAATTTCAGTCCTGCATGATTCTACCAAGAAATGTGTTCATTCAAACCGCTGGTTTTTGATAGTTTGGGCCCTATTGAATAATGAATGTTTTGAATTTTCTCCAAAAGTAAAGTAGTTGCAAACTCATCCTTTTAGAAACTTGTTTGGGCTGTTGAGAGGAGTAAAAAACCATCAAAAATTTCAATCCTGCATGATTCTACCAAGAAATGTGATTCTTCATTCAAAACGCTGGTTTTTGCTATTGGGCTCTATTGAATAATGAATGTTTTGAATTTTCTCCAAAAGTAAAGTAGTTGCAAACTCATGCTTTTAGAGACTTGTTTGGGCTCATGAGAGGAGTAGAAAAACATCAAAAATTTCAGTCCTGCATGATTCTACCAAGAAATGTGTGTTCATTGAAACCGCTGGTTTTTGATAGTTTGGGCCCTATTGAATAATGAATGTTTTGAATTTTCTCCAAAAGTAAAGTAGTTGCAAACTCATCCTTTTAGAAACTTGTTTGGGCTGTTGAGAGGAGTAAAAAACCATCAAAAATTTCAATCCTGCATGATTCTACCAAGAAATGTGATTCTTCATTCAAAACGCTGGTTTTTGCTATTGGGCTCTATTGAATAATGAATGTTTTGAATTTTCTCCAAAAGTAAAGTAGTTGCAAACTCATGCTTTTAGAGACTTGTTTGGGCTCATGAGAGGAGTAGAAAAACATCAAAAATTTCAGTCCTGCATGATTCTACCAAGAAATGTGTGTTCATTGAAACCGCTGGTTTTTGATAGTTTGGGCCCTATTGAATAATGAATGTTTTGAATTTTCTCCAAAAGTAAAGTAGTTGCAAACTCATCCTTTTAGAAACTTGTTTGGGCTGTTGAGAGGAGTAAAAAACCATCAAAAATTTCAATCCTGCATGATTTTACCAAGAAATGTGATTCTTCATTCAAAACCTGATTTTTGCTATTGGGCTCTATTGAATAGTGAATGTTTTGAATTTTCTCCAAAAGTAAAGTAGTTGCAAACTCATGCTTTTAGAGACTTGTTTGGGCTCATGAGATGAGTAGAAAAACATCAAAAATTTCAGTCCTGCATGATTCTACCAAGAAATGTGTGTTCATTGAAACCGCTGGTTTTTGATAGTTTGGGCCCTATTGAATAATGAATGTTTTGAATTTTCTTCAAAAGTAAAGTAGTTGCAAACTCATCCTTTTAGAAACTTGTTTGGGCTGTTGAGAGGAGTAAAAAACCATCAAAAATTTCAATCCTGCATGATTCTACCAAGAAATGTGATTCTCCATTCAAAACGCTGGTTTTTGCTATTGGGCTCTATTGAATAATGAATGTTTTGAATTTTCTCCAAAAGTAAAGTAGTTGCAAACTCATGCTTTTAGAGACTTGTTTGGGCTCATGAGAGGAGTAGAAAAACATCAAAAATTTCAGTCCTGCATGATTCTACCAAGAAATGTGTGTTCATTGAAACCGCTGGTTTTTGATAGTTTGGGCCCTATTGAATAATGAATGTTTTGAATTTTCTCCAAAAGTAAAGTAGTTGCAAACTCATCCTTTTAGAAACTTGTTTGGGCTGTTGAGAGGAGTAAAAAACCATCAAAAATTTCAATCCTGCATGATTCTACCAAGAAATGTGTGTTCATTGAAACCGCTGGTTTTTGATAGTTTGGGCCCTATTGAATAATGAATGTTTTGAATTTTCTCCAAAAGTAAAGTAGTTGCAAACTCATCCTTTTAGAAACTTGTTTGGGCTGTTGAGAGGAGTAAAAAACCATCAAAAATTTCAATCCTGCATGATTTTACCAAGAAATGTGATTCTTCATTCAAAACCTGATTTTTGCTATTGGGCTCTATTGAATAGTGAATGTTTTGAATTTTCTCCAAAAGTAAAGTAGTTGCAAACTCATGCTTTTAGAGACTTGTTTGGGCTCATGAGATGAGTAGAAAAACATCAAAAATTTCAGTCCTGCATGATTCTACCAAGAAATGTGTGTTCATTGAAACCGCTGGTTTTTGATAGTTTGGGCCCTATTGAATAATGAATGTTTTGAATTTTCTCCAAAAGTAAAGTAGTTGCAAACTCATCCTTTTAGAAACTTGATTGGGCTGTAGAGAGGAGTAAAAAACCATCAAAAATTTCAATCCTGCATGATTCTACCAAGAAATGTGATTCTTCATTCAAAACGCTGGTTTTTGCTATTGGGCTCTATTGAATAATGAATGTTTTGAATTTTCTCCAAAAGTAAAGTAGTTGCAAACTCATGCTTTTAGAGACTTGTTTGGGCTCATGAGAGGAGTAGAAAAACATCAAAAATTTCAGTCCTGCATGATTCTACCAAGAAATGTGTGTTCATTCAAACCGCTGGTTTTTGATAGTTTGGGCCCTATTGAATAATGAATGTTTTGAATTTTCTCCAAAAGTAAAGTAGTTGCAAACTCATGCTTTTAGAGACTTGTTTGGGATCATGAGAGGAGTAGAAAAACATCAAAAATTTCAGTCCTGCATGATTCTACCAAGAAATGTGTGTTCATTGAAACCGCTGGTTTTTGATAGTTTGGGCCCTAGTGAATAATGAATGTTTTGAATTTTCTTCAAAAGTAAAGTAGTTGCAAACTCATCCTGTTAGAAACTTGTTTGGGCTGTTGAGAGGAGTAAAAAACCATCAAAAATTTCAATCCTGCATGATTCTACCAAGAAATGTGATTCTTCATTCAAAACGCTGGTTTTTGCTATTGGGCTCTATTGAATAATGAATGTTTTGAATTTTCTCCAAAAGTAAAGTAGTTGCAAACTCATGCTTTTAGAGACTTGTTTGGGCTCATGAGAGGAGTAGAAAAACATCAAAAATTTCAGTCCTGCATGATTCTACCAAGAAATGTGTGTTCATTGAAACCGCTGGTTTTTGATAGTTTGGGCCCTATTGAATAATGAATGTTTTGAATTTTCTCCAAAAGTAAAGTAGTTGCAAACTCATCCTTTTAGAAACTTGTTTGGGCTGTTGAGAGGAGTAAAAAACCATCAAAAATTTCAATCCTGCATGATTTTACCAAGAAATGTGATTCTTCATTCAAAACCTGATTTTTGCTATTGGGCTCTATTGAATAGTGAATGTTTTGAATTTTCTCCAAAAGTAAAGTAGTTGCAAACTCATGCTTTTAGAGACTTGTTTGGGCTCATGAGATGAGTAGAAAAACATCAAAAATTTCAGTCCTGCATGATTCTACCAAGAAATGTGTGTTCATTGAAACCGCTGGTTTTTGATAGTTTGGGCCCTATTGAATAATGAATGTTTTGAATTTTCTTCAAAAGTAAAGTAGTTGCAAACTCATCCTTTTAGAAACTTGTTTGGGCTGTTGAGAGGAGTAAAAAACCATCAAAAATTTCAATCCTGCATGATTCTACCAAGAAATGTGATTCTCCATTCAAAACGCTGGTTTTTGCTATTGGGCTCTATTGAATAATGAATGTTTTGAATTTTCTCCAAAAGTAAAGTAGTTGCAAACTCATGCTTTTAGAGACTTGTTTGGGCTCATGAGAGGAGTAGAAAAACATCAAAAATTTCAGTCCTGCATGATTCTACCAAGAAATGTGTGTTCATTGAAACCGCTGGTTTTTGATAGTTTGGGCCCTATTGAATAATGAATGTTTTGAATTTTCTCCAAAAGTAAAGTAGTTGCAAACTCATCCTTTTAGAAACTTGTTTGGGCTGTTGAGAGGAGTAAAAAACCATCAAAAATTTCAATCCTGCATGATTCTACCAAGAAATGTGTGTTCATTGAAACCGCTGGTTTTTGATAGTTTGGGCCCTATTGAATAATGAATGTTTTGAATTTTCTCCAAAAGTAAAGTAGTTGCAAACTCATCCTTTTAGAAACTTGTTTGGGCTGTTGAGAGGAGTAAAAAACCATCAAAAATTTCAATCCTGCATGATTTTACCAAGAAATGTGATTCTTCATTCAAAACCTGATTTTTGCTATTGGGCTCTATTGAATAGTGAATGTTTTGAATTTTCTCCAAAAGTAAAGTAGTTGCAAACTCATGCTTTTAGAGACTTGTTTGGGCTCATGAGATGAGTAGAAAAACATCAAAAATTTCAGTCCTGCATGATTCTACCAAGAAATGTGTGTTCATTGAAACCGCTGGTTTTTGATAGTTTGGGCCCTATTGAATAATGAATGTTTTGAATTTTCTCCAAAAGTAAAGTAGTTGCAAACTCATCCTTTTAGAAACTTGATTGGGCTGTAGAGAGGAGTAAAAAACCATCAAAAATTTCAATCCTGCATGATTCTACCAAGAAATGTGATTCTTCATTCAAAACGCTGGTTTTTGCTATTGGGCTCTATTGAATAATGAATGTTTTGAATTTTCTCCAAAAGTAAAGTAGTTGCAAACTCATGCTTTTAGAGACTTGTTTGGGCTCATGAGAGGAGTAGAAAAACATCAAAAATTTCAGTCCTGCATGATTCTACCAAGAAATGTGTGTTCATTCAAACCGCTGGTTTTTGATAGTTTGGGCCCTATTGAATAATGAATGTTTTGAATTTTCTCCAAAAGTAAAGTAGTTGCAAACTCATGCTTTTAGAGACTTGTTTGGGATCATGAGAGGAGTAGAAAAACATCAAAAATTTCAGTCCTGCATGATTCTACCAAGAAATGTGTGTTCATTGAAACCGCTGGTTTTTGATAGTTTGGGCCCTAGTGAATAATGAATGTTTTGAATTTTCTTCAAAAGTAAAGTAGTTGCAAACTCATCCTGTTAGAAACTTGTTTGGGCTGTTGAGAGGAGTAAAAAACCATCAAAAATTTCAATCCTGCATGATTCTACCAAGAAATGTGATTCTTCATTCAAAACGCTGGTTTTTGCTATTGGGCTCTATTGAATAATGAATGTTTTGAATTTTCTCCAAAAGTAAAGTAGTTGCAAACTCATGCTTTTATTTTCCAATAATCTTTATTAGAGTTTCAAATTTTTGAGGAAAGGAAGGGAATACAAAACAAAGGAAGGGTAGGGAAACATAATTCCCTGTAAAGACAGGGAAACCCCCAAGCATGGGGGAATAGGCAGACTATATACACAACACATCAGAGATCACAAAATTTTACATATTAGCTTAAAAAAAAAGCAAGTAATCATTTGAATGATCGTCAAGTTAAATATCAGTAGAAATAAAATCAATACACAGGATTATGTTATACTTCACATATCTGTGTTAGCTACTAAAAGTTGCAACCTCGACGTAACCAATCAGTTGCGTATCTTACTAGAATGATTTAAAGTCTTCTTATCAGTACCTGCAAAAAAAAAAAAAACAATTATCCTTATTCGCCTCCAATGTGTCAATTAACAAACATATATAAGGTAGAATGTAGGAGGTATAGTAGCCTGCCCCGTCCGGGACAACCATTGATGTCCCTAAGACCTATTGGGGGTAATGTCCGGTTCAATTCCAGAATATTAAAAAGTGGAATACATTAGTAATTAAGACCAATGTGAGAACTTGGAACAAGTACAAATATTAAAGGCAATTTTTCAGTCGCGGTGATAGTCTGAGTTCAAGGAGGAAAAGATTTTGCGGAGGATCTTAAAAATTCTAAGAAATCAGTCCCTTCGTCTGGAGAAGTGATGGGGACCAGCCTCTCTGCATATTTCACCAATAGAGTCGAAGATTGTGTCCAAAAATATGGAATCTTGGCACGTAGCAGTTCACGTGTAGTAGAGGAGAATGACTTCCTTTTTTTCAAGGTGCTTTTTGATAAGTCTTTAAAAAAGGATAGATGACTATAGCGGGAAGATTTGAATTCTGGATCTTTAGACAGTCCAAGGAACGCACTTCTTAACCAGTTTGGATGAAACGACACGATAACATCTCTTGCTAAATCTTGCGGTAACTCAGGTGGTCTGCGTATCCGAAAAGTTTTTTCAATTAGATAATTCTCGTTAGCAGCGGGGAATAAGGAGGTGACCATTGAGGATATGTAACTCTTTAATTGGAAGGCCTGGACTGACTCAGGTATCCCTCGTATTTTAACATTGTTTTTTCTTTTAAAGTCCTCATAATTGGCCAGGGTGGAGTTAAAAGAAGCAATGTCCTTTTTAATAGTATTCAATGAGTCTGAGAGCACAGATAACATTTGACAGTCGCTTGAGTGTAATATATCACTTTTAATTTTGATTGAATCTGTCGTCTTAGTATTGTGAAAACAGCATCCAGAGACCTCTGAGGAGATCAAAGAGGTTAAATGGGTACCATCCGCTAGTGTTGTTGGTGTCTCATGGTTTTTATAAGGGAGGTCATTCAATTTTAGAGTGATAGAGGGTCGGGGCTCATGGTTTTCTTGAGAATCGTGTACTTCTCGGCTTTTTGTGGTATTATCAAAGTTTCTAGCAGAGTTAGGATATGAGTCATCAGTCAGGCGCAGCAAAGTATCCCTAAAAAGATTTTTAATGAAGACTTCAGAGGCCTTGGATTCTTTTTGCTTAAATGAGTTTCTCTGAGTAATATGATTTTCTACTGAGGCATCTAGTGATTTTAAAAGGGCTGTACACATTTTAGCTACAAAACCTTCTGATGGATGGTCATCTGAGGCGGGTATGTCATCTATCAGTGAAGTATTAATTTCAGGAGTATTATCCCCCTCAGAAGTAGAATATGGAGATGAGGTTCCATTCAAAATCTTATCATTAAAAGGATCGCTCCCATACGCTTCGTATGAATCAGCCCCGCCAGAGGATTCTATTGTATAAATGCTTTCTAAATCATCATTGGCGCCAAAAGTAATCTCATTAAACTGGGAGCTTTCCAGCATCGTTTGATACACATCCTCTTTAAATGATATGCAATTGACAGAGTTAATATGGAACCCTTTTTTCTCCCCATCCCCCAATTTGGATTTTTTATATTTCTGTCCGCTATTATTTATGGCCTCATTTGGCTTACATAAGGTTACGCTCATCTGTCTCCCTGTATTAACAGGGCTTTCAACCCCATTATTTCTTAGGGATGCCTTGCTTATCGCCCCACACGACTGAACCACAGATCCACTCCCTCCATTATGAACTTCTTCATCCACATCCCGCAACCTCTGAGTTTTTTGTAGTTGTTCCTTTTGTGAAGGAGTATAGGGGTACCCCCCATTTAAACATTGTTGTAATGAGGTGTTCCCCTGCCCCCCTATCCCCAATTTCTGAGTCCAGGCACCCCCATCTCTGAGTACCGATGGTACAAATACAGCAGCTTCATATCGCAGGCTGCCACCCCCTGGTTCCAACCTCAGACCCTCCTCTTTCTTCTCCTTCCACCCTGAACCGATTCCTGCCCCTTGGACGCTCACCCGACAACTCTCCTCAGCTGCTCCACAAGTTGCAATGAAAATTCCCTCTTCCGCTGTATGGAGCGCTTGATTGTGTTCCAGGGTGCCTGACACCTCCCTGCGCCAGACACCAGCCTCCACCAAGGTCCTTGTAGACTCACCGCCGGTCTCCCGGGTCCTCCCCTCAGCCACCGCCAGGACCGCAGATGATGAAAGCGGGACCGCGGCTTCTTCCCTCTCCAATGATGTCACCGCTGCTACTACCGCTCTGCTGCCTCTATCCCCTCTCCCTGCACCATCACGTCCATTCAGCGAGGCCCCAACAGGCTTCCCCGCTGCAATCTCCGGCTTCTCCATTGCCACGGCGACCCCGCAGCTTCTCTTCCTCTCACCGGCATATGATGACATCACCGCTTCTTCCGCCCTGCTCCTCTTCTGCTCTGCCACTGTAGAATCGCCGCCGGTCTCCCGGGTCCTCCCCTCAGCTACCGCCAGAGCCACGGATGAAGAAAGCAGGACCGGGTCTTCCTCCTCCTTTGGTGTGACCGCTGCTGTGACCGCTCTGCCGCCTCTTTCCTCTCCTCTTCCGGCAACATTGCGTCCATTCACGGCATCCCCGACGGGCTTCCTCGCTGTGTTCTCCAGCTTCTCCGTTGCCACGACGACCCCGCAGCCTCTCTGCTTCCCGCCGGCATAGGATGACATCATCGCTTCTTCTGTCCCGCTCCTCTTCTGCTCTGCCGCTGTACCTTTGCCGCCGCTTCTCCTCCCGCTGCTGACAACCGGTGGTATCTCTTTTTTCCTTCCTTGTCCACCACCGATGATCCGGTTGACTGGCTGTGACCCAGCAGATCTCCACATCGGAGTCGCTTCAATCTTCCTCTGTGCTACTGGCTTCACTGCAGCCGCCATCTTCCTCCAGCCAGACAGCGGGGATGACACAGCAATTTCAGGCCTCTTGCTTCTCGATGCTTTAAGAAGCTTTTTATCCACTGGATTTTTTTCTTTCTTCATCTCTGTAGCTCCAGGCATGTTCTCACAGGTCCTCCACAGCAAATAGTTGCATAAAGTCCACTTATTTGTAAGCTTTAGGTAGCTTTTTTAGAGGAATCTCAGGAGCTCTTGCAAAACACGTCTGCTCCTGGCCTCTGCAAACCACGCCCCCCAAACTCATGCTTTTAGAGACTTGTTTGGGCTCATGAGAGGAGTAGAAAAACATCAAAAATTTCAGTCCTGCATGATTCTACCAAGAAATGTGTGTTCATTGAAACCGCTGGTTTTTGATAGTTTGGGCCCTATTGAATAATGAATGTTTTGAATTTTCTCCAAAAGTAAAGTAGTTGCAAACTCATCCTTTTAGAAACTTGTTTGGGCTGTTGAGAGGAGTAAAAAACCATCAAAAATTTCAATCCTGCATGATTCTACCAAGAAATGTGATTCTTCATTCAAAACGCTGGTTTTTGCTATTGGGCTCTATTGAATAATGAATGTTTTGAATTTTCTCCAAAAGTAAAGTAGTTGCAAACTCATCCTTTTAGAAACTTGTTTGGGCTGTTGAGAGGAGTAAAAAACCATCAAAAATTTCAATCCTGCATGATTTTACCAAGAAATGTGATTCTTCATTCAAAACCTGATTTTTGCTATTGGGCTCTATTGAATAGTGAATGTTTTGAATTTTCTCCAAAAGTAAAGTAGTTGCAAACTCATGCTTTTAGAGACTTGTTTGGGCTCATGAGAGGAGTAGAAAAACATCAAAAATTTCAGTCCTGCATGATTCTACCAAGAAATGTGTTCATTCAAACCGCTGGTTTTTGATAGTTTGGGCCCTATTGAATAATGAATGTTTTGAATTTTCTCCAAAAGTAAAGTAGTTGCAAACTCATCCTTTTAGAAACTTGTTTGGGCTGTTGAGAGGAGTAAAAAACCATCAAAAATTTCAATCCTGCATGATTCTACCAAGAAATGTGATTCTTCATTCAAAACGCTGGTTTTTGCTATTGGGCTCTATTGAATAATGAATGTTTTGAATTTTCTCCAAAAGTAAAGTAGTTGCAAACTCATGCTTTTAGAGACTTGTTTGGGCTCATGAGAGGAGTAGAAAAACATCAAAAATTTCAGTCCTGCATGATTCTACCAAGAAATGTGTGTTCATTGAAACCGCTGGTTTTTGATAGTTTGGGCCGAAGTGAATAATGAATGTTTTGAATTTTCTTCAAAAGTAAAGTAGTTGCAAACTCATCCTGTTAGAAACTTGTTTGGGCTGTTGAGAGGAGTAAAAAACCATCAAAAATTTCAATCCTGCATGATTCTACCAAGAAATGTGATTCTTCATTCAAAACGCTGGTTTTTGCTATTGGGCTCTATTGAATAATGAATGTTTTGAATTTTCTCCAAAAGTAAAGTAGTTGCAAACTCATGCTTTTAGAGACTTGTTTGGGCTCATGAGAGGAGTAGAAAAACATCAAAAATTTCAGTCCTGCATGATTCTACCAAGAAATGTGTGTTCATTGAAACCGCTGGTTTTTGATAGTTTGGGCCCTATTGAATAATGAATGTTTTGAATTTTCTCCAAAAGTAAAGTAGTTGCAAACTCATCCTTTTAGAAACTTGATTGGGCTGTAGAGAGGAGTAAAAAACCATCAAAAATTTCAATCCTGCATGATTCTACCAAGAAATGTGATTCTTCATTCAAAACGCTGGTTTTTGCTATTGGGCTCTATTGAATAATGAATGTTTTGAATTTTCTCCAAAAGTAAAGTAGTTGCAAACTCATGCTTTTAGAGACTTGTTTGGGCTCATGAGAGGAGTAGAAAAACATCAAAAATTTCAGTCCTGCATGATTCTACCAAGAAATGTGTGTTCATTGAAACCGCTGGTTTTTGATAGTTTGGGCCCTATTGAATAATGAATGTTTTGAATTTTCTCCAAAAGTAAAGTAGTTGCAAACTCATGCTTTTAGAGACTTGTTTGGGCTCATGAGAGGAGTAGAAAAAAATCAAAAATTTCAGTCCTGCATGATTCTACCAAGAAATGTGTGTTCATTGAAACCGCTGGTTTTTGATAGTTTGGGCCCTAGTGAATAATGAATGTTTTGAATTTTCTTCAAAAGTAAAGTAGTTGCAAACTCATCCTGTTAGAAACTTGTTTGGGCTGTTGAGAGGAGTAAAAAACCATCAAAAATTTCAATCCTGCATGATTCTACCAAGAAATGTGATTCTTCATTCAAAACGCTGGTTTTTGCTATTGGGCTCTATTGAATAATGAATGTTTTGAATTTTCTCCAAAAGTAAAGTAGTTGCAAACTCATGCTTTTAGAGACTTGTTTGGGCTCATGAGAGGAGTAGAAAAACATCAAAAATTTCAGTCCTGCATGATTCTACCAAGAAATGTGTGTTCATTGAAACCGCTGGTTTTTGATAGTTTGGGCCCTATTGAATAATGAATGTTTTGAATTTTCTCCAAAAGTAAAGTAGTTGCAAACTCATCCTTTTAGAAACTTGTTTGGGCTGTTGAGAGGAGTAAAAAACCATCAAAAATTTCAATCCTGCATGATTCTACCAAGAAATGTGATTCTTCATTCAAAACGCTGGTTTTTGCTATTGGGCTCTATTGAATAATGAATGTTTTGAATTTTCTCCAAAAGTAAAGTAGTTGCAAACTCATCCTTTTAGAAACTTGTTTGGGCTGTTGAGAGGAGTAAAAAACCATCAAAAATTTCAATCCTGCATGATTTTACCAAGAAATGTGATTCTTCATTCAAAACCTGATTTTTGCTATTGGGCTCTATTGAATAGTGAATGTTTTGAATTTTCTCCAAAAGTAAAGTAGTTGCAAACTCATGCTTTTAGAGACTTGTTTGGGCTCATGAGAGGAGTAGAAAAACATCAAAAATTTCAGTCCTGCATGATTCTACCAAGAAATGTGTTCATTCAAACCGCTGGTTTTTGATAGTTTGGGCCCTATTGAATAATGAATGTTTTGAATTTTCTCCAAAAGTAAAGTAGTTGCAAACTCATCCTTTTAGAAACTTGTTTGGGCTGTTGAGAGGAGTAAAAAACCATCAAAAATTTCAATCCTGCATGATTCTACCAAGAAATGTGATTCTTCATTCAAAACGCTGGTTTTTGCTATTGGGCTCTATTGAATAATGAATGTTTTGAATTTTCTCCAAAAGTAAAGTAGTTGCAAACTCATGCTTTTAGAGACTTGTTTGGGCTCATGAGAGGAGTAGAAAAACATCAAAAATTTCAGTCCTGCATGATTCTACCAAGAAATGTGTTCATTGAAACCGCTGGTTTTTGATAGTTTGGGCCCTATTGAATAATGAATGTTTTGAATTTTCTCCAAAAGTAAAGTAGTTGCAAACTCATCCTTTTAGAAACTTGTTTGGGCTGTTGAGAGGAGTAAAAAACCATCAAAAATTTCAATCCTGCATGATTCTACCAAGAAATGTGATTCTTCATTCAAAACGCTGGTTTTTGCTATTGGGCTCTATTGAATAATGAATGTTTTGAATTTTCTCCAAAAGTAAAGTAGTTGCAAACTCATGCTTTTAGAGACTTGTTTGGGCTCATGAGAGGAGTAGAAAAACATCAAAAATTTCAGTCCTGCATGATTCTACCAAGAAATGTGTGTTCATTGAAACCGCTGGTTTTTGATAGTTTGGGCCCTATTGAATAATGAATGTTTTGAATTTTCTCCAAAAGTAAAGTAGTTGCAAACTCATCCTTTTAGAAACTTGTTTGGGCTGTTGAGAGGAGTAAAAAACCATCAAAAATTTCAATCCTGCATGATTCTACCAAGAAATGTGATTCTTCATTCAAAACGCTGGTTTTTGCTATTGGGCTCTATTGAATAATGAATGTTTTGAATTTTCTCCAAAAGTAAAGTAGTTGCAAACTCATCCTTTTAGAAACTTGTTTGGGCTGTTGAGAGGAGTAAAAAACCATCAAAAATTTCAATCCTGCATGATTTTACCAAGAAATGTGATTCTTCATTCAAAACCTGATTTTTGCTATTGGGCTCTATTGAATAGTGAATGTTTTGAATTTTCTCCAAAAGTAAAGTAGTTGCAAACTCATGCTTTTAGAGACTTGTTTGGGCTCATGAGAGGAGTAGAAAAACATCAAAAATTTCAGTCCTGCATGATTCTACCAAGAAATGTGTTCATTCAAACCGCTGGTTTTTGATAGTTTGGGCCCTATTGAATAATGAATGTTTTGAATTTTCTCCAAAAGTAAAGTAGTTGCAAACTCATCCTTTTAGAAACTTGTTTGGGCTGTTGAGAGGAGTAAAAAACCATCAAAAATTTCAATCCTGCATGATTCTACCAAGAAATGTGATTCTTCATTCAAAACGCTGGTTTTTGCTATTGGGCTCTATTGAATAATGAATGTTTTGAATTTTCTCCAAAAGTAAAGTAGTTGCAAACTCATGCTTTTAGAGACTTGTTTGGGCTCATGAGAGGAGTAGAAAAACATCAAAAATTTCAGTCCTGCATGATTCTACCAAGAAATGTGTGTTCATTGAAACCGCTGGTTTTTGATAGTTTGGGCCCTAGTGAATAATGAATGTTTTGAATTTTCTTCAAAAGTAAAGTAGTTGCAAACTCATCCTGTTAGAAACTTGTTTGGGCTGTTGAGAGGAGTAAAAAACCATCAAAAATTTCAATCCTGCATGATTCTACCAAGAAATGTGATTCTTCATTCAAAACGCTGGTTTTTGCTATTGGGCTCTATTGAATAATGAATGTTTTGAATTTTCTCCAAAAGTAAAGTAGTTGCAAACTCATGCTTTTAGAGACTTGTTTGGGCTCATGAGAGGAGTAGAAAAACATCAAAAATTTCAGTCCTGCATGATTCTACCAAGAAATGTGTGTTCATTGAAACCGCTGGTTTTTGATAGTTTGGGCCCTATTGAATAATGAATGTTTTGAATTTTCTCCAAAAGTAAAGTAGTTGCAAACTCATCCTTTTAGAAACTTGATTGGGCTGTAGAGAGGAGTAAAAAACCATCAAAAATTTCAATCCTGCATGATTCTACCAAGAAATGTGATTCTTCATTCAAAACGCTGGTTTTTGCTATTGGGCTCTATTGAATAATGAATGTTTTGAATTTTCTCCAAAAGTAAAGTAGTTGCAAACTCATGCTTTTAGAGACTTGTTTGGGCTCATGAGAGGAGTAGAAAAACATCAAAAATTTCAGTCCTGCATGATTCTACCAAGAAATGTGTGTTCATTCAAACCGCTGGTTTTTGATAGTTTGGGCCCTATTGAATAATGAATGTTTTGAATTTTCTCCAAAAGTAAAGTAGTTGCAAACTCATGCTTTTAGAGACTTGTTTGGGCTCATGAGAGGAGTAGAAAAACATCAAAAATTTCAGTCCTGCATGATTCTACCAAGAAATGTGTGTTCATTGAAACCGCTGGTTTTTGATAGTTTGGGCCCTAGTGAATAATGAATGTTTTGAATTTTCTTCAAAAGTAAAGTAGTTGCAAACTCATCCTGTTAGAAACTTGTTTGGGCTGTTGAGAGGAGTAAAAAACCATCAAAAATTTCAATCCTGCATGATTCTACCAAGAAATGTGATTCTTCATTCAAAACGCTGGTTTTTGCTATTGGGCTCTATTGAATAATGAATGTTTTGAATTTTCTCCAAAAGTAAAGTAGTTGCAAACTCATGCTTTTAGAGACTTGTTTGGGCTCATGAGAGGAGTAGAAAAACATCAAAAATTTCAGTCCTGCATGATTCTACCAAGAAATGTGTGTTCATTGAAACCGCTGGTTTTTGATAGTTTGGGCCCTATTGAATAATGAATGTTTTGAATTTTCTCCAAAAGTAAAGTAGTTGCAAACTCATCCTTTTAGAAACTTGTTTGGGCTGTTGAGAGGAGTAAAAAACCATCAAAAATTTCAATCCTGCATGATTCTACCAAGAAATGTGATTCTTCATTCAAAACGCTGGTTTTTGCTATTGGGCTCTATTGAATAATGAATGTTTTGAATTTTCTCCAAAAGTAAAGTAGTTGCAAACTCATCCTTTTAGAAACTTGTTTGGGCTGTTGAGAGGAGTAAAAAACCATCAAAAATTTCAATCCTGCATGATTTTACCAAGAAATGTGATTCTTCATTCAAAACCTGATTTTTGCTATTGGGCTCTATTGAATAGTGAATGTTTTGAATTTTCTCCAAAAGTAAAGTAGTTGCAAACTCATGCTTTTAGAGACTTGTTTGGGCTCATGAGAGGAGTAGAAAAACATCAAAAATTTCAGTCCTGCATGATTCTACCAAGAAATGTGTTCATTCAAACCGCTGGTTTTTGATAGTTTGGGCCCTATTGAATAATGAATGTTTTGAATTTTCTCCAAAAGTAAAGTAGTTGCAAACTCATCCTTTTAGAAACTTGTTTGGGCTGTTGAGAGGAGTAAAAAACCATCAAAAATTTCAATCCTGCATGATTCTACCAAGAAATGTGATTCTTCATTCAAAACGCTGGTTTTTGCTATTGGGCTCTATTGAATAATGAATGTTTTGAATTTTCTCCAAAAGTAAAGTAGTTGCAAACTCATGCTTTTAGAGACTTGTTTGGGCTCATGAGAGGAGTAGAAAAACATCAAAAATTTCAGTCCTGCATGATTCTACCAAGAAATGTGTTCATTGAAACCGCTGGTTTTTGATAGTTTGGGCCCTATTGAATAATGAATGTTTTGAATTTTCTCCAAAAGTAAAGTAGTTGCAAACTCATCCTTTTAGAAACTTGTTTGGGCTGTTGAGAGGAGTAAAAAACCATCAAAAATTTCAATCCTGCATGATTCTACCAAGAAATGTGATTCTTCATTCAAAACGCTGGTTTTTGCTATTGGGCTCTATTGAATAATGAATGTTTTGAATTTTCTCCAAAAGTAAAGTAGTTGCAAACTCATGCTTTTAGAGACTTGTTTGGGCTCATGAGAGGAGTAGAAAAACATCAAAAATTTCAGTCCTGCATGATTCTACCAAGAAATGTGTGTTCATTGAAACCACTGGTTTTTGATAGTTTGGGCCCTATTGAATAATGAATGTTTTGAATTTTCTCCAAAAGTAAAGTAGTTGCAAACTCATCCTTTTAGAAACTTGTTTGGGCTGTTGAGAGGAGTAAAAAACCATCAAAAATTTCAATCCTGCATGATTCTACCAAGAAATGTGATTCTTCATTCAAAACGCTGGTTTTTGCTATTGGGCTCTATTGAATAATGAATGTTTTGAATTTTCTCCAAAAGTAAAGTAGTTGCAAACTCATGCTTTTAGAGACTTGTTTGGGCTCATGAGAGGAGTAGAAAAACATCAAAAATTTCAGTCCTGCATGATTCTACCAAGAAATGTGTGTTCATTGAAACCGCTGGTTTTTGATAGTTTGGCCCCTATTGAATAATGAATGTTTTGAATTTTCTCCAAAAGTAAAGTAGTTGCAAACTCATGCTTTTAGAGACTTGTTTGGGCTCATGAGAGGAGTAGAAAAACATCAAAAATTTCAGTCCTGCATGATTCTACCAAGAAATGTGTGTTCATTGAAACCGCTGGTTTTTGATAGTTTGGGCCCTATTGAATAATGAATGTTTTGAATTTTCTTCAAAAGTAAAGTAGTTGCAAACTCATCCTTTTAGAAACTTGTTTGGGCTGTTGAGAGGAGTAAAAAACCATCAAAAATTTCAATCCTGCATGATTCTACCAAGAAATGTGATTCTTCATTCAAAACGCTGGTTTTTGCTATTGGGCTCTATTGAATAATGAATGTTTTGAATGTTCTACAAAAGTAAAGTAGTTGCAAACTCATGCTTTTAGAGACTTGTTTGGGCTCATGAGAGGAGTAGAAAAACATCAAAAATTTCAGTCCTGCATGATTCTACCAAGAAATGTGTGTTCATTGAAACCGCTGGTTTTTGATAGTTTGGGCCCTATTGAATAATGAATGTTTTGAATTTTCTCCAAAAGTAAAGTAGTTGCAAACTCATCCTTTTAGAAACTTGTTTGGGCTGTTGAGAGGAGTAAAAAACCATCAAAAATTTCAATCCTGCATGATTCTACCAAGAAATGTGATTCTTCATTCAAAACGCTGGTTTTTGCTATTGGGCTCTATTGAATAATGAATGTTTTGAATTTTCTCCAGAAGTAGTTGCAAACTCATGCTTTTAGAGACTTGTTTGGGCTCATGAGAGGAGTAGAAAAACATCAAAAATTTCAGTCCTGCATGATTCTACCAAGAAATGTGTGTTCATTGAAACCGCTGGTTTTTGATAGTTTGGGCCCTATTGAATAATGAATGTTTTGAATTTTCTCCAAAAGTAAAGTAGTTGCAAACTCATCCTTTTAGAAACTTGTTTGGGCTGTTGAGAGGAGTAAAAAACCATCAAAAATTTCAATCCTGCATGATTTTACCAAGAAATGTGATTCTTCATTCAAAACCTGATTTTTGCTATTGGGCTCTATTGAATAGTGAATGTTTTGAATTTTCTCCAAAAGTAAAGTAGTTGCAAACTCATGCTTTTAGAGACTTGTTTGGGCTCATGAGATGAGTAGAAAAACATCAAAAATTTCAGTCCTGCATGATTCTACCAAGAAATGTGTGTTCATTGAAACCGCTGGTTTTTGATAGTTTGGGCCCTATTGAATAATGAATGTTTTGAATTTTCTTCAAAAGTAAAGTAGTTGCAAACTCATCCTTTTAGAAACTTGTTTGGGCTGTTGAGAGGAGTAAAAAACCATCAAAAATTTCAATCCTGCATGATTCTACCAAGAAATGTGATTCTCCATTCAAAACGCTGGTTTTTGCTATTGGGCTCTATTGAATAATGAATGTTTTGAATTTTCTCCAAAAGTAAAGTAGTTGCAAACTCATGCTTTTAGAGACTTGTTTGGGCTCATGAGAGGAGTAGAAAAACATCAAAAATTTCAGTCCTGCATGATTCTACCAAGAAATGTGTGTTCATTGAAACCGCTGGTTTTTGATAGTTTGGGCCCTATTGAATAATGAATGTTTTGAATTTTCTCCAAAAGTAAAGTAGTTGCAAACTCATCCTTTTAGAAACTTGTTTGGGCTGTTGAGAGGAGTAAAAAACCATCAAAAATTTCAATCCTGCATGATTCTACCAAGAAATGTGATTCTTCATTCAAAACGCTGGTTTTTGCTATTGGGCTCTATTGAATAATGAATGTTTTGAATTTTCTCCAAAAGTAAAGTAGTTGCAAACTCATGCTTTTAGAGATTTGTTTGGGCTCATGAGAGGAGTAGAAAAACATCAAAAATTTCAGTCCTGCATGATTCTACCAAGAAATGTGTGTTCATTGAAACCGCTGGTTTTTGATAGTTTGGGCCCTATTGAATAATGAATGTTTTAAATTTTCTCCAAAAGTAAAGTAGTTGCAAACTCATCCTTTTAGAAACTTGTTTGGGCTGTTGAGAGGAGTAAAAAACCATCAAAAATTTCAATCCTGCATGATTTTACCATGAAATGTGATTCTTCATTCAAAACCTGATTTTTGCTATTGGGCTCTATTGAATAGTGAATGTTTTGAATTTTCTCCAAAAGTAAAGTAGTTGCAAACTCATGCTTTTAGAGACTTGTTTGGGCTCATGAGAGGAGTAGAAAAACATCAAAAATTTCAGTCCTGCATGATTCTACCAAGAAATGTGTGTTCATTCAAACCGCTGGTTTTTGATAGTTTGGGCCCTATTGAATAATGAATGTTTTGAATTTTCTCCAAAAGTAAAGTAGTTGCAAACTCATGCTTTTAAAGACTTGTTTGGGCTCATGAGAGGAGTAGAAAAACATCAAAAATTTCAGTCCTGCATGATTCTACCAAGAAATGTGTGTTCATTGAAACCGCTGGTTTTTGATAGTTTGGGCCCTATTGAATAATGAATGTTTTGAATTTTCTCCAAAAGTAAAGTAGTTGCAAACTCATCCTTTTAGAAACTTGTTTGGGCTGTTGAGAGGAGTAAAAAACCATCAAAAATTTCAATCCTGCATGATTCTACCAAGAAGTGTGATTCTTCATTCAAAACGCTGGTTTTTGCTATTGGGCTCTATTGAATAATGAATGTTTTGAATTTTCTCCAAAAGTAAAGTAGTTGCAAACTCATGCTTTTAGAGACTTGTTTGGGCTCATGAGAGGAGTAGAAAAACATCAAAAATTTCAGTCCTGCATGATTCTACCAAGAAATGTGTGTTCATTGAAACCGCTGGTTTTTGATAGTTTGGGCCCTATTGAATAATGAATGTTTTGAATTTTCTCCAAAAGTAAAGTAGTTGCAAACTCATCCTTTTAGAAACTTGTTTGGGCTGTTGAGAGGAGTAAAAAACCATCAAAAATTTCAATCCTGCATGATTTTACCAAGAAATGTGATTCTTCATTCAAAACCTGATTTTTGCTATTGGGCTCTATTGAATAGTGAATGTTTTGAATTTTCTCCAAAAGTAAAGTAGTTGCAAACTCATGCTTTTAGAGACTTGTTTGGGCTCATGAGATGAGTAGAAAAACATCAAAAATTTCAGTCCTGCATGATTCTACCAAGAAATGTGTGTTCATTGAAACCGCTGGTTTTTGATAGTTTGGGCCCTATTGAATAATGAATGTTTTGAATTTTCTCCAAAAGTAAAGTAGTTGCAAACTCATCCTTTTAGAAACTTGTTTGGGCTGTTGAGAGGAGTAAAAAACCATCAAAAATTTCAATCCTGCATGATTCTACCAAGAAATGTGATTCTTCATTCAAAACGCTGGTTTTTGCTATTGGGCTCTATTGAATAATGAATGTTTTGAATTTTCTCCAAAAGTAAAGTAGTTGCAAACTCATGCTTTTAGAGACTTGTTTGGGCTCATGAGAGGAGTAGAAAAACATCAAAAATTTCAGTCCTGCATGATTCTACCAAGAAATGTGTGTTCATTGAAACCGCTGGTTTTTGATAGTTTGGGCCCTATTGAATAATGAATGTTTTGAATTTTCTCCAAAAGTAAAGTAGTTGCAAACTCATCCTTTTAGAAACTTGTTTGGGCTGTTGAGAGGAGTAAAAAACCATCAAAAATTTCAATCCTGCATGATTCTACCAAGAAATGTGATTCTTCATTCAAAACGCTGGTTTTTGCTATTGGGCTCTATTGAATAATGAATGTTTTGAATTTTCTCCAAAAGTAAAGTAGTTGCAAACTCATGCTTTTAGAGACTTGTTTGGGCTCATGAGAGGAGTAGAAAAACATCAAAAATTTCAGTCCTGCATGATTCTACCAAGAAATGTGTGTTCATTGAAACCGCTGGTTTTTGATAGTTTGGGCCCTATTGAATAATGAATGTTTTGAATTTTCTCCAAAAGTAAAGTAGTTGCAAACTCATCCTTTTAGAAACTTGTTTGGGCTGTTGAGAGGAGTAAAAAACCATCAAAAATTTCAATCCTGCATGATTCTACCAAGAAATGTGATTCTTCATTCAAAACGCTGGTTTTTGCTATTGGGCTCTATTGAATAATGAATGTTTTGAATTTTCTCCAGAAGTAGTTGCAAACTCATGCTTTTAGAGACTTGTTTGGGCTCATGAGAGGAGTAGAAAAACATCAAAAATTTCAGTCCTGCATGATTCTACCAAGAAATGTGTGTTCATTGAAACCGCTGGTTTTTGATAGTTTGGGCCCTATTGAATAATGAATGTTTTGAATTTTCTCCAAAAGTAAAGTAGTTGCAAACTCATCCTTTTAGAAACTTGATTGGGCTGTAGAGAGGAGTAAAAAACCATCAAAAATTTCAATCCTGCATGATTCTACCAAGAAATGTGATTCTTCATTCAAAACGCTGGTTTTTGCTATTGGGCTCTATTGAATAATGAATGTTTTGAATTTTCTCCAAAAGTAAAGTAGTTGCAAACTCATGCTTTTAGAGACTTGTTTGGGCTCATGAGAGGAGTAGAAAAACATCAAAAATTTCAGTCCTGCATGATTCTACCAAGAAATGTGTGTTCATTCAAACCGCTGGTTTTTGATAGTTTGGGCCCTATTGAATAATGAATGTTTTGAATTTTCTCCAAAAGTAAAGTAGTTGCAAACTCATGCTTTTAGAGACTTGTTTGGGCTCATGAGAGGAGTAGAAAAACATCAAAAATTTCAGTCCTGCATGATTCTACCAAGAAATGTGTGTTCATTGAAACCGCTGGTTTTTGATAGTTTGGGCCCTAGTGAATAATGAATGTTTTGAATTTTCTTCAAAAGTAAAGTAGTTGCAAACTCATCCTGTTAGAAACTTGTTTGGGCTGTTGAGAGGAGTAAAAAACCATCAAAAATTTCAATCCTGCATGATTCTACCAAGAAATGTGATTCTTCATTCAAAACGCTGGTTTTTGCTATTGGGCTCTATTGAATAATGAATGTTTTGAATTTTCTCCAAAAGTAAAGTAGTTGCAAACTCATGCTTTTAGAGACTTGTTTGGGCTCATGAGAGGAGTAGAAAAACATCAAAAATTTCAGTCCTGCATGATTCTACCAAGAAATGTGTGTTCATTGAAACCGCTGGTTTTTGATAGTTTGGGCCCTATTGAATAATGAATGTTTTGAATTTTCTCCAAAAGTAAAGTAGTTGCAAACTCATCCTTTTAGAAACTTGTTTGGGCTGTTGAGAGGAGTAAAAAACCATCAAAAATTTCAATCCTGCATGATTCTACCAAGAAATGTGATTCTTCATTCAAAACGCTGGTTTTTGCTATTGGGCTCTATTGAATAATGAATGTTTTGAATTTTCTCCAAAAGTAAAGTAGTTGCAAACTCATCCTTTTAGAAACTTGTTTGGGCTGTTGAGAGGAGTAAAAAACCATCAAAAATTTCAATCCTGCATGATTTTACCAAGAAATGTGATTCTTCATTCAAAACCTGATTTTTGCTATTGGGCTCTATTGAATAGTGAATGTTTTGAATTTTCTCCAAAAGTAAAGTAGTTGCAAACTCATGCTTTTAGAGACTTGTTTGGGCTCATGAGAGGAGTAGAAAAACATCAAAAATTTCAGTCCTGCATGATTCTACCAAGAAATGTGTTCATTCAAACCGCTGGTTTTTGATAGTTTGGGCCCTATTGAATAATGAATGTTTTGAATTTTCTCCAAAAGTAAAGTAGTTGCAAACTCATCCTTTTAGAAACTTGTTTGGGCTGTTGAGAGGAGTAAAAAACCATCAAAAATTTCAATCCTGCATGATTCTACCAAGAAATGTGATTCTTCATTCAAAACGCTGGTTTTTGCTATTGGGCTCTATTGAATAATGAATGTTTTGAATTTTCTCCAAAAGTAAAGTAGTTGCAAACTCATGCTTTTAGAGACTTGTTTGGGCTCATGAGAGGAGTAGAAAAACATCAAAAATTTCAGTCCTGCATGATTCTACCAAGAAATGTGTTCATTGAAACCGCTGGTTTTTGATAGTTTGGGCCCTATTGAATAATGAATGTTTTGAATTTTCTCCAAAAGTAAAGTAGTTGCAAACTCATCCTTTTAGAAACTTGTTTGGGCTGTTGAGAGGAGTAAAAAACCATCAAAAATTTCAATCCTGCATGATTCTACCAAGAAATGTGATTCTTCATTCAAAACGCTGGTTTTTGCTATTGGGCTCTATTGAATAATGAATGTTTTGAATTTTCTCCAAAAGTAAAGTAGTTGCAAACTCATGCTTTTAGAGACTTGTTTGGGCTCATGAGAGGAGTAGAAAAACATCAAAAATTTCAGTCCTGCATGATTCTACCAAGAAATGTGTGTTCATTGAAACCACTGGTTTTTGATAGTTTGGGCCCTATTGAATAATGAATGTTTTGAATTTTCTCCAAAAGTAAAGTAGTTGCAAACTCATCCTTTTAGAAACTTGTTTGGGCTGTTGAGAGGAGTAAAAAACCATCAAAAATTTCAATCCTGCATGATTCTACCAAGAAATGTGATTCTTCATTCAAAACGCTGGTTTTTGCTATTGGGCTCTATTGAATAATGAATGTTTTGAATTTTCTCCAAAAGTAAAGTAGTTGCAAACTCATGCTTTTAGAGACTTGTTTGGGCTCATGAGAGGAGTAGAAAAACATCAAAAATTTCAGTCCTGCATGATTCTACCAAGAAATGTGTGTTCATTGAAACCGCTGGTTTTTGATAGTTTGGCCCCTATTGAATAATGAATGTTTTGAATTTTCTCCAAAAGTAAAGTAGTTGCAAACTCATGCTTTTAGAGACTTGTTTGGGCTCATGAGAGGAGTAGAAAAACATCAAAAATTTCAGTCCTGCATGATTCTACCAAGAAATGTGTGTTCATTGAAACCGCTGGTTTTTGATAGTTTGGGCCCTATTGAATAATGAATGTTTTGAATTTTCTTCAAAAGTAAAGTAGTTGCAAACTCATCCTTTTAGAAACTTGTTTGGGCTGTTGAGAGGAGTAAAAAACCATCAAAAATTTCAATCCTGCATGATTCTACCAAGAAATGTGATTCTTCATTCAAAACGCTGGTTTTTGCTATTGGGCTCTATTGAATAATGAATGTTTTGAATGTTCTACAAAAGTAAAGTAGTTGCAAACTCATGCTTTTAGAGACTTGTTTGGGCTCATGAGAGGAGTAGAAAAACATCAAAAATTTCAGTCCTGCATGATTCTACCAAGAAATGTGTGTTCATTGAAACCGCTGGTTTTTGATAGTTTGGGCCCTATTGAATAATGAATGTTTTGAATTTTCTCCAAAAGTAAAGTAGTTGCAAACTCATCCTTTTAGAAACTTGTTTGGGCTGTTGAGAGGAGTAAAAAACCATCAAAAATTTCAATCCTGCATGATTCTACCAAGAAATGTGATTCTTCATTCAAAACGCTGGTTTTTGCTATTGGGCTCTATTGAATAATGAATGTTTTGAATTTTCTCCAGAAGTAGTTGCAAACTCATGCTTTTAGAGACTTGTTTGGGCTCATGAGAGGAGTAGAAAAACATCAAAAATTTCAGTCCTGCATGATTCTACCAAGAAATGTGTGTTCATTGAAACCGCTGGTTTTTGATAGTTTGGGCCCTATTGAATAATGAATGTTTTGAATTTTCTCCAAAAGTAAAGTAGTTGCAAACTCATCCTTTTAGAAACTTGTTTGGGCTGTTGAGAGGAGTAAAAAACCATCAAAAATTTCAATCCTGCATGATTTTACCAAGAAATGTGATTCTTCATTCAAAACCTGATTTTTGCTATTGGGCTCTATTGAATAGTGAATGTTTTGAATTTTCTCCAAAAGTAAAGTAGTTGCAAACTCATGCTTTTAGAGACTTGTTTGGGCTCATGAGATGAGTAGAAAAACATCAAAAATTTCAGTCCTGCATGATTCTACCAAGAAATGTGTGTTCATTGAAACCGCTGGTTTTTGATAGTTTGGGCCCTATTGAATAATGAATGTTTTGAATTTTCTTCAAAAGTAAAGTAGTTGCAAACTCATCCTTTTAGAAACTTGTTTGGGCTGTTGAGAGGAGTAAAAAACCATCAAAAATTTCAATCCTGCATGATTCTACCAAGAAATGTGATTCTCCATTCAAAACGCTGGTTTTTGCTATTGGGCTCTATTGAATAATGAATGTTTTGAATTTTCTCCAAAAGTAAAGTAGTTGCAAACTCATGCTTTTAGAGACTTGTTTGGGCTCATGAGAGGAGTAGAAAAACATCAAAAATTTCAGTCCTGCATGATTCTACCAAGAAATGTGTGTTCATTGAAACCGCTGGTTTTTGATAGTTTGGGCCCTATTGAATAATGAATGTTTTGAATTTTCTCCAAAAGTAAAGTAGTTGCAAACTCATCCTTTTAGAAACTTGTTTGGGCTGTTGAGAGGAGTAAAAAACCATCAAAAATTTCAATCCTGCATGATTCTACCAAGAAATGTGATTCTTCATTCAAAACGCTGGTTTTTGCTATTGGGCTCTATTGAATAATGAATGTTTTGAATTTTCTCCAAAAGTAAAGTAGTTGCAAACTCATGCTTTTAGAGATTTGTTTGGGCTCATGAGAGGAGTAGAAAAACATCAAAAATTTCAGTCCTGCATGATTCTACCAAGAAATGTGTGTTCATTGAAACCGCTGGTTTTTGATAGTTTGGGCCCTATTGAATAATGAATGTTTTAAATTTTCTCCAAAAGTAAAGTAGTTGCAAACTCATCCTTTTAGAAACTTGTTTGGGCTGTTGAGAGGAGTAAAAAACCATCAAAAATTTCAATCCTGCATGATTTTACCATGAAATGTGATTCTTCATTCAAAACCTGATTTTTGCTATTGGGCTCTATTGAATAGTGAATGTTTTGAATTTTCTCCAAAAGTAAAGTAGTTGCAAACTCATGCTTTTAGAGACTTGTTTGGGCTCATGAGAGGAGTAGAAAAACATCAAAAATTTCAGTCCTGCATGATTCTACCAAGAAATGTGTGTTCATTCAAACCGCTGGTTTTTGATAGTTTGGGCCCTATTGAATAATGAATGTTTTGAATTTTCTCCAAAAGTAAAGTAGTTGCAAACTCATGCTTTTAAAGACTTGTTTGGGCTCATGAGAGGAGTAGAAAAACATCAAAAATTTCAGTCCTGCATGATTCTACCAAGAAATGTGTGTTCATTGAAACCGCTGGTTTTTGATAGTTTGGGCCCTATTGAATAATGAATGTTTTGAATTTTCTCCAAAAGTAAAGTAGTTGCAAACTCATCCTTTTAGAAACTTGTTTGGGCTGTTGAGAGGAGTAAAAAACCATCAAAAATTTCAATCCTGCATGATTCTACCAAGAAGTGTGATTCTTCATTCAAAACGCTGGTTTTTGCTATTGGGCTCTATTGAATAATGAATGTTTTGAATTTTCTCCAAAAGTAAAGTAGTTGCAAACTCATGCTTTTAGAGACTTGTTTGGGCTCATGAGAGGAGTAGAAAAACATCAAAAATTTCAGTCCTGCATGATTCTACCAAGAAATGTGTGTTCATTGAAACCGCTGGTTTTTGATAGTTTGGGCCCTATTGAATAATGAATGTTTTGAATTTTCTCCAAAAGTAAAGTAGTTGCAAACTCATCCTTTTAGAAACTTGTTTGGGCTGTTGAGAGGAGTAAAAAACCATCAAAAATTTCAATCCTGCATGATTTTACCAAGAAATGTGATTCTTCATTCAAAACCTGATTTTTGCTATTGGGCTCTATTGAATAGTGAATGTTTTGAATTTTCTCCAAAAGTAAAGTAGTTGCAAACTCATGCTTTTAGAGACTTGTTTGGGCTCATGAGATGAGTAGAAAAACATCAAAAATTTCAGTCCTGCATGATTCTACCAAGAAATGTGTGTTCATTGAAACCGCTGGTTTTTGATAGTTTGGGCCCTATTGAATAATGAATGTTTTGAATTTTCTCCAAAAGTAAAGTAGTTGCAAACTCATCCTTTTAGAAACTTGTTTGGGCTGTTGAGAGGAGTAAAAAACCATCAAAAATTTCAATCCTGCATGATTCTACCAAGAAATGTGATTCTTCATTCAAAACGCTGGTTTTTGCTATTGGGCTCTATTGAATAATGAATGTTTTGAATTTTCTCCAAAAGTAAAGTAGTTGCAAACTCATGCTTTTAGAGACTTGTTTGGGCTCATGAGAGGAGTAGAAAAACATCAAAAATTTCAGTCCTGCATGATTCTACCAAGAAATGTGTGTTCATTGAAACCGCTGGTTTTTGATAGTTTGGGCCCTATTGAATAATGAATGTTTTGAATTTTCTCCAAAAGTAAAGTAGTTGCAAACTCATCCTTTTAGAAACTTGTTTGGGCTGTTGAGAGGAGTAAAAAACCATCAAAAATTTCAATCCTGCATGATTCTACCAAGAAATGTGATTCTTCATTCAAAACGCTGGTTTTTGCTATTGGGCTCTATTGAATAATGAATGTTTTGAATTTTCTCCAAAAGTAAAGTAGTTGCAAACTCATGCTTTTAGAGACTTGTTTGGGCTCATGAGAGGAGTAGAAAAACATCAAAAATTTCAGTCCTGCATGATTCTACCAAGAAATGTGTGTTCATTGAAACCGCTGGTTTTTGATAGTTTGGGCCCTATTGAATAATGAATGTTTTGAATTTTCTCCAAAAGTAAAGTAGTTGCAAACTCATCCTTTTAGAAACTTGTTTGGGCTGTTGAGAGGAGTAAAAAACCATCAAAAATTTCAATCCTGCATGATTCTACCAAGAAATGTGATTCTTCATTCAAAACGCTGGTTTTTGCTATTGGGCTCTATTGAATAATGAATGTTTTGAATTTTCTCCAGAAGTAGTTGCAAACTCATGCTTTTAGAGACTTGTTTGGGCTCATGAGAGGAGTAGAAAAACATCAAAAATTTCAGTCCTGCATGATTCTACCAAGAAATGTGTGTTCATTGAAACCGCTGGTTTTTGATAGTTTGGGCCCTATTGAATAATGAATGTTTTGAATTTTCTCCAAAAGTAAAGTAGTTGCAAACTCATCCTTTTAGAAACTTGTTTGGGCTGTTGAGAGGAGTAAAAAACCATCAAAAATTTCAATCCTGCATGATTTTACCAAGAAATGTGATTCTTCATTCAAAACCTGATTTTTGCTATTGGGCTCTATTGAATAGTGAATGTTTTGAATTTTCTCCAAAAGTAAAGTAGTTGCAAACTCATGCTTTTAGAGACTTGTTTGGGCTCATGAGATGAGTAGAAAAACATCAAAAATTTCAGTCCTGCATGATTCTACCAAGAAATGTGTGTTCATTGAAACCGCTGGTTTTTGATAGTTTGGGCCCTATTGAATAATGAATGTTTTGAATTTTCTTCAAAAGTAAAGTAGTTGCAAACTCATCCTTTTAGAAACTTGTTTGGGCTGTTGAGAGGAGTAAAAAACCATCAAAAATTTCAATCCTGCATGATTCTACCAAGAAATGTGATTCTCCATTCAAAACGCTGGTTTTTGCTATTGGGCTCTATTGAATAATGAATGTTTTGAATTTTCTCCAAAAGTAAAGTAGTTGCAAACTCATGCTTTTAGAGACTTGTTTGGGCTCATGAGAGGAGTAGAAAAACATCAAAAATTTCAGTCCTGCATGATTCTACCAAGAAATGTGTGTTCATTGAAACCGCTGGTTTTTGATAGTTTGGGCCCTATTGAATAATGAATGTTTTGAATTTTCTCCAAAAGTAAAGTAGTTGCAAACTCATCCTTTTAGAAACTTGTTTGGGCTGTTGAGAGGAGTAAAAAACCATCAAAAATTTCAATCCTGCATGATTCTACCAAGAAATGTGATTCTTCATTCAAAACGCTGGTTTTTGCTATTGGGCTCTATTGAATAATGAATGTTTTGAATTTTCTCCAAAAGTAAAGTAGTTGCAAACTCATGCTTTTAGAGATTTGTTTGGGCTCATGAGAGGAGTAGAAAAACATCAAAAATTTCAGTCCTGCATGATTCTACCAAGAAATGTGTGTTCATTGAAACCGCTGGTTTTTGATAGTTTGGGCCCTATTGAATAATGAATGTTTTAAATTTTCTCCAAAAGTAAAGTAGTTGCAAACTCATCCTTTTAGAAACTTGTTTGGGCTGTTGAGAGGAGTAAAAAACCATCAAAAATTTCAATCCTGCATGATTTTACCATGAAATGTGATTCTTCATTCAAAACCTGATTTTTGCTATTGGGCTCTATTGAATTGTGAATGTTTTGAATTTTCTCCAAAAGTAAAGTAGTTGCAAACTCATGCTTTTAGAGACTTGTTTGGGCTCATGAGAGGAGTAGAAAAACATCAAAAATTTCAGTCCTGCATGATTCTACCAAGAAATGTGTGTTCATTCAAACCGCTGGTTTTTGATAGTTTGGGCCCTATTGAATAATGAATGTTTTGAATTTTCTCCAAAAGTAAAGTAGTTGCAAACTCATGCTTTTAAAGACTTGTTTGGGCTCATGAGAGGAGTAGAAAAACATCAAAAATTTCAGTCCTGCATGATTCTACCAAGAAATGTGTGTTCATTGAAACCGCTGGTTTTTGATAGTTTGGGCCCTATTGAATAATGAATGTTTTGAATTTTCTCCAAAAGTAAAGTAGTTGCAAACTCATCCTTTTAGAAACTTGTTTGGGCTGTTGAGAGGAGTAAAAAACCATCAAAAATTTCAATCCTGCATGATTTTACCAAGAAATGTGATTCTTCATTCAAAACATGATTTTTGCTATTGGGCTCTATTGAATAGTGAATGTTTTGAATTTTCTCCAAAAGTAAAGTAGTTGCAAACTCATGCTTTTAGAGACTTGTTTGGGCTCATGAGATGAGTAGAAAAACATCAAAAATTTCAGTCCTGCATGATTCTACCAAGAAATGTGTGTTCATTGAAACCGCTGGTTTTTGATAGTTTGGGCCCTATTGAATAATGAATGTTTTGAATTTTCTCCAAAAGTAAAGTAGTTGCAAACTCATCCTTTTAGAAACTTGATTGGGCTGTAGAGAGGAGTAAAAAACCATCAAAAATTTCAATCCTGCATGATTCTACCAAGAAATGTGATTCTTCATTCAAAACGCTGGTTTTTGCTATTGGGCTCTATTGAATAATGAATGTTTTGAATTTTCTCCAAAAGTAAAGTAGTTGCAAACTCATGCTTTTAGAGACTTGTTTGGGCTCATGAGAGGAGTAGAAAAACATCAAAAATTTCAGTCCTGCATGATTCTACCAAGAAATGTGTGTTCATTCAAACCGCTGGTTTTTGATAGTTTGGGACCTATTGAATAATGAATGTTTTGAATTTTCTCCAAAAGTAAAGTAGTTGCAAACTCATGCTTTTAGAGACTTGTTTGGGCTCATGAGAGGAGTAGAAAAACATCAAAAATTTCAGTCCTGCATGATTCTACCAAGAAATGTGTGTTCATTGAAACCGCTGGTTTTTGATAGTTTGGGCCCTAGTGAATAATGAATGTTTTGAATTTTCTTCAAAAGTAAAGTAGTTGCAAACTCATCCTGTTAGAAACTTGTTTGGGCTGTTGAGAGGAGTAAAAAACCATCAAAAATTTCAATCCTGCATGATTCTACCAAGAAATGTGATTCTTCATTCAAAACGCTGGTTTTTGCTATTGGGCTCTATTGAATAATGAATGTTTTGAATTTTCTCCAAAAGTAAAGTAGTTGCAAACTCATGCTTTTAGAGACTTGTTTGGGCTCATGAGAGGAGTAGAAAAACATCAAAAATTTCAGTCCTGCATGATTCTACCAAGAAATGTGTGTTCATTGAAACCGCTGGTTTTTGATAGTTTGGGCCCTATTGAATAATGAATGTTTTGAATTTTCTCCAAAAGTAAAGTAGTTGCAAACTCATCCTTTTAGAAACTTGTTTGGGCTGTTGAGAGGAGTAAAAAACCATCAAAAATTTCAATCCTGCATGATTTTACCAAGAAATGTGATTCTTCATTCAAAACATGATTTTTGCTATTGGGCTCTATTGAATAGTGAATGTTTTGAATTTTCTCCAAAAGTAAAGTAGTTGCAAACTCATGCTTTTAGAGACTTGTTTGGGCTCATGAGATGAGTAGAAAAACATCAAAAATTTCAGTCCTGCATGATTCTACCAAGAAATGTGTGTTCATTGAAACCGCTGGTTTTTGATAGTTTGGGCCCTATTGAATAATGAATGTTTTGAATTTTCTCCAAAAGTAAAGTAGTTGCAAACTCATCCTTTTAGAAACTTGATTGGGCTGTAGAGAGGAGTAAAAAACCATCAAAAATTTCAATCCTGCATGATTCTACCAAGAAATGTGATTCTTCATTCAAAACGCTGGTTTTTGCTATTGGGCTCTATTGAATAATGAATGTTTTGAATTTTCTCCAAAAGTAAAGTAGTTGCAAACTCATGCTTTTAGAGACTTGTTTGGGCTCATGAGAGGAGTAGAAAAACATCAAAAATTTCAGTCCTGCATGATTCTACCAAGAAATGTGTGTTCATTCAAACCGCTGGTTTTTGATAGTTTGGGACCTATTGAATAATGAATGTTTTGAATTTTCTCCAAAAGTAAAGTAGTTGCAAACTCATGCTTTTAGAGACTTGTTTGGGCTCATGAGAGGAGTAGAAAAACATCAAAAATTTCAGTCCTGCATGATTCTACCAAGAAATGTGTGTTCATTGAAACCGCTGGTTTTTGATAGTTTGGGCCCTAGTGAATAATGAATGTTTTGAATTTTCTTCAAAAGTAAAGTAGTTGCAAACTCATCCTGTTAGAAACTTGTTTGGGCTGTTGAGAGGAGTAAAAAACCATCAAAAATTTCAATCCTGCATGATTCTACCAAGAAATGTGATTCTTCATTCAAAACGCTGGTTTTTGCTATTGGGCTCTATTGAATAATGAATGTTTTGAATTTTCTCCAAAAGTAAAGTAGTTGCAAACTCATGCTTTTAGAGACTTGTTTGGGCTCATGAGAGGAGTAGAAAAACATCAAAAATTTCAGTCCTGCATGATTCTACCAAGAAATGTGTGTTCATTGAAACCGCTGGTTTTTGATAGTTTGGGCCCTATTGAATAATGAATGTTTTGAATTTTCTCCAAAAGTAAAGTAGTTGCAAACTCATCCTTTTAGAAACTTGTTTGGGCTGTTGAGAGGAGTAAAAAACCATCAAAAATTTCAATCCTGCATGATTCTACCAAGAAATGTGATTCTTCATTCAAAACGCTGGTTTTTGCTATTGGGCTCTATTGAATAATGAATGTTTTGAATTTTCTCCAAAAGTAAAGTAGTTGCAAACTCATCCTTTTAGAAACTTGTTTGGGCTGTTGAGAGGAGTAAAAAACCATCAAAAATTTCAATCCTGCATGATTTTACCAAGAAATGTGATTCTTCATTCAAAACCTGATTTTTGCTATTGGGCTCTATTGAATAGTGAATGTTTTGAATTTTCTCCAAAAGTAAAGTAGTTGCAAACTCATGCTTTTAGAGACTTGTTTGGGCTCATGAGAGGAGTAGAAAAACATCAAAAATTTCAGTCCTGCATGATTCTACCAAGAAATGTGTTCATTCAAACCGCTGGTTTTTGATAGTTTGGGCCCTATTGAATAATGAATGTTTTGAATTTTCTCCAAAAGTAAAGTAGTTGCAAACTCATCCTTTTAGAAACTTGTTTGGGCTGTTGAGAGGAGTAAAAAACCATCAAAAATTTCAATCCTGCATGATTCTACCAAGAAATGTGATTCTTCATTCAAAACGCTGGTTTTTGCTATTGGGCTCTATTGAATAATGAATGTTTTGAATTTTCTCCAAAAGTAAAGTAGTTGCAAACTCATGCTTTTAGAGACTTGTTTGGGCTCATGAGAGGAGTAGAAAAACATCAAAAATTTCAGTCCTGCATGATTCTACCAAGAAATGTGTTCATTGAAACCGCTGGTTTTTGATAGTTTGGGCCCTATTGAATAATGAATGTTTTGAATTTTCTCCAAAAGTAAAGTAGTTGCAAACTCATCCTTTTAGAAACTTGTTTGGGCTGTTGAGAGGAGTAAAAAACCATCAAAAATTTCAATCCTGCATGATTCTACCAAGAAATGTGATTCTTCATTCAAAACGCTGGTTTTTGCTATTGGGCTCTATTGAATAATGAATGTTTTGAATTTTCTCCAAAAGTAAAGTAGTTGCAAACTCATGCTTTTAGAGACTTGTTTGGGCTCATGAGAGGAGTAGAAAAACATCAAAAATTTCAGTCCTGCATGATTCTACCAAGAAATGTGTGTTCATTGAAACCACTGGTTTTTGATAGTTTGGGCCCTATTGAATAATGAATGTTTTGAATTTTCTCCAAAAGTAAAGTAGTTGCAAACTCATCCTTTTAGAAACTTGTTTGGGCTGTTGAGAGGAGTAAAAAACCATCAAAAATTTCAATCCTGCATGATTCTACCAAGAAATGTGATTCTTCATTCAAAACGCTGGTTTTTGCTATTGGGCTCTATTGAATAATGAATGTTTTGAATTTTCTCCAAAAGTAAAGTAGTTGCAAACTCATGCTTTTAGAGACTTGTTTGGGCTCATGAGAGGAGTAGAAAAACATCAAAAATTTCAGTCCTGCATGATTCTACCAAGAAATGTGTGTTCATTGAAACCGCTGGTTTTTGATAGTTTGGCCCCTATTGAATAATGAATGTTTTGAATTTTCTCCAAAAGTAAAGTAGTTGCAAACTCATGCTTTTAGAGACTTGTTTGGGCTCATGAGAGGAGTAGAGAAACATCAAAAATTTCAGTCCTGCATGATTCTACCAAGAAATGTGTGTTCATTGAAACCGCTGGTTTTTGATAGTTTGGGCCCTATTGAATAATGAATGTTTTGAATTTTCTTCAAAAGTAAAGTAGTTGCAAACTCATCCTTTTAGAAACTTGTTTGGGCTGTTGAGAGGAGTAAAAAACCATCAAAAATTTCAATCCTGCATGATTCTACCAAGAAATGTGATTCTTCATTCAAAACGCTGGTTTTTGCTATTGGGCTCTATTGAATAATGAATGTTTTGAATTTTCTACAAAAGTAAAGTAGTTGCAAACTCATGCTTTTAGAGACTTGTTTGGGCTCATGAGAGGAGTAGAAAAACATCAAAAATTTCAGTCCTGCATGATTCTACCAAGAAATGTGTGTTCATTGAAACCGCTGGTTTTTGATAGTTTGGGCCCTATTGAATAATGAATGTTTTGAATTTTCTCCAAAAGTAAAGTAGTTGCAAACTCATCCTTTTAGAAACTTGTTTGGGCTGTTGAGAGGAGTAAAAAACCATCAAAAATTTCAATCCTGCATGATTCTACCAAGAAATGTGATTCTTCATTCAAAACGCTGGTTTTTGCTATTGGGCTCTATTGAATAATGAATGTTTTGAATTTTCTCCAAAAGTAAAGTAGTTGCAAACTCATGCTTTTAGAGATTTGTTTGGGCTCATGAGAGGAGTAGAAAAACATCAAAAATTTCAGTCCTGCATGATTCTACCAAGAAATGTGTGTTCATTGAAACCGCTGGTTTTTGATAGTTTGGGCCCTATTGAATAATGAATGTTTTAAATTTTCTCCAAAAGTAAAGTAGTTGCAAACTCATCCTTTTAGAAACTTGTTTGGGCTGTTGAGAGGAGTAAAAAACCATCAAAAATTTCAATCCTGCATGATTTTACCAAGAAATGTGATTCTTCATTCAAAACCTGATTTTTGCTATTGGGCTCTATTGAATAGTGAATGTTTTGAATTTTCTCCAAAAGTAAAGTAGTTGCAAACTCATGCTTTTAGAGACTTGTTTGGGCTCATGAGAGGAGTAGAAAAACATCAAAAATTTCAGTCCTGCATGATTCTACCAAGAAATGTGTGTTCATTCAAACCGCTGGTTTTTGATAGTTTGGGCCCTATTGAATAATGAATGTTTTGAATTTTCTCCAAAAGTAAAGTAGTTGCAAACTCATGCTTTTAAAGACTTGTTTGGGCTCATGAGAGGAGTAGAAAAACATCAAAAATTTCAGTCCTGCATGATTCTACCAAGAAATGTGTGTTCATTGAAACCGCTGGTTTTTGATAGTTTGGGCCCTATTGAATAATGAATGTTTTGAATTTTCTCCAAAAGTAAAGTAGTTGCAAACTCATCCTTTTAGAAACTTGTTTGGGCTGTTGAGAGGAGTAAAAAACCATCAAAAATTTCAATCCTGCATGATTCTACCAAGAAGTGTGATTCTTCATTCAAAACGCTGGTTTTTGCTATTGGGCTCTATTGAATAATGAATGTTTTGAATTTTCTCCAAAAGTAAAGTAGTTGCAAACTCATGCTTTTAGAGACTTGTTTGGGCTCATGAGAGGAGTAGAAAAACATCAAAAATTTCAGTCCTGCATGATTCTACCAAGAAATGTGTGTTCATTGAAACCGCTGGTTTTTGATAGTTTGGGCCCTATTGAATAATGAATGTTTTGAATTTTCTCCAAAAGTAAAGTAGTTGCAAACTCATCCTTTTAGAAACTTGTTTGGGCTGTTGAGAGGAGTAAAAAACCATCAAAAATTTCAATCCTGCATGATTTTACCAAGAAATGTGATTCTTCATTCAAAACCTGATTTTTGCTATTGGGCTCTATTGAATAGTGAATGTTTTGAATTTTCTCCAAAAGTAAAGTAGTTGCAAACTCATGCTTTTAGAGACTTGTTTGGGCTCATGAGATGAGTAGAAAAACATCAAAAATTTCAGTCCTGCATGATTCTACCAAGAAATGTGTGTTCATTGAAACCGCTGGTTTTTGATAGTTTGGGCCCTATTGAATAATGAATGTTTTGAATTTTCTCCAAAAGTAAAGTAGTTGCAAACTCATCCTTTTAGAAACTTGTTTGGGCTGTTGAGAGGAGTAAAAAACCATCAAAAATTTCAATCCTGCATGATTCTACCAAGAAATGTGATTCTTCATTCAAAACGCTGGTTTTTGCTATTGGGCTCTATTGAATAATGAATGTTTTGAATTTTCTCCAGAAGTAGTTGCAAACTCATGCTTTTAGAGACTTGTTTGGGCTCATGAGAGGAGTAGAAAAACATCAAAAATTTCAGTCCTGCATGATTCTACCAAGAAATGTGTGTTCATTGAAACCGCTGGTTTTTGATAGTTTGGGCCCTATTGAATAATGAATGTTTTGAATTTTCTCCAAAAGTAAAGTAGTTGCAAACTCATCCTTTTAGAAACTTGTTTGGGCTGTTGAGAGGAGTAAAAAACCATCAAAAATTTCAATCCTGCATGATTTTACCAAGAAATGTGATTCTTCATTCAAAACCTGATTTTTGCTATTGGGCTCTATTGAATAATGAATGTTTTGAATTTTCTCCAAAAGTAAAGTAGTTGCAAACTCATGCTTTTAGAGACTTGTTTGGGCTCATGAGAGGAGTAGAAAAACATCAAAAATTTCAGTCCTGCATGATTCTACCAAGAAATGTGTGTTCATTGAAACCGCTGGTTTTTGATAGTTTGGGCCCTATTGAATAATGAATGTTTTGAATTTTCTCCAAAAGTAAAGTAGTTGCAAACTCATCCTTTTAGAAACTTGTTTGGGCTGTTGAGAGGAGTAAAAAACCATCAAAAATTTCAATCCTGCATGATTCTACCAAGAAATGTGATTCTTCATTCAAAACGCTGGTTTTTGCTATTGGGCTCTATTGAATAATGAATGTTTTGAATTTTCTCCAAAAGTAAAGTAGTTGCAAACTCATGCTTTTAGAGATTTGTTTGGGCTCATGAGAGGAGTAGAAAAACATCAAAAATTTCAGTCCTGCATGATTCTACCAAGAAATGTGTGTTCATTGAAACCTCTGGTTTTTGATAGTTTGGGCCCTATTGAATAATGAATGTTTTAAATTTTCTCCAAAAGTAAAGTAGTTGCAAACTCATCCTTTTAGAAACTTGTTTGGGCTGTTGAGAGGAGTAAAAAACCATCAAAAATTTCAATCCTGCATGATTTTACCATGAAATGTGATTCTTCATTCAAAACCTGATTTTTGCTATTGGGCTCTATTGAATAGTGAATGTTTTGAATTTTCTCCAAAAGTAAAGTAGTTGCAAACTCATGCTTTTAGAGACTTGTTTGGGCTCATGAGAGGAGTAGAAAAACATCAAAAATTTCAGTCCTGCATGATTCTACCAAGAAATGTGTGTTCATTCAAACCGCTGGTTTTTGATAGTTTGGGCCCTATTGAATAATGAATGTTTTGAATTTTCTCCAAAAGTAAAGTAGTTGCAAACTCATGCTTTTAAAGACTTGTTTGGGCTCATGAGAGGAGTAGAAAAACATCAAAAATTTCAGTCCTGCATGATTCTACCAAGAAATGTGTGTTCATTGAAACCGCTGGTTTTTGATAGTTTGGGCCCTATTGAATAATGAATGTTTTGAATTTTCTCCAAAAGTAAAGTAGTTGCAAACTCATCCTTTTAGAAACTTGTTTGGGCTGTTGAGAGGAGTAAAAAACCATCAAAAATTTCAATCCTGCATGATTTTACCAAGAAATGTGATTCTTCATTCAAAACCTGATTTTTGCTATTGGGCTCTATTGAATAGTGAATGTTTTGAATTTTCTCCAAAAGTAAAGTAGTTGCAAACTCATGCTTTTAGAGACTTGTTTGGGCTCATGAGATGAGTAGAAAAACATCAAAAATTTCAGTCCTGCATGATTCTACCAAGAAATGTGTGTTCATTGAAACCGCTGGTTTTTGATAGTTTGGGCCCTATTGAATAATGAATGTTTTGAATTTTCTCCAAAAGTAAAGTAGTTGCAAACTCATCCTTTTAGAAACTTGTTTGGGCTGTTGAGAGGAGTAAAAAACCATCAAAAATTTCAATCCTGCATGATTCTACCAAGAAATGTGATTCTTCATTCAAAACGCTGGTTTTTGCTATTGGGCTCTATTGAATAATGAATGTTTTGAATTTTCTCCAGAAGTAGTTGCAAACTCATGCTTTTAGAGACTTGTTTGGGCTCATGAGAGGAGTAGAAAAACATCAAAAATTTCAGTCCTGCATGATTCTACCAAGAAATGTGTGTTCATTGAAACCGCTGGTTTTTGATAGTTTGGGCCCTATTGAATAATGAATGTTTTGAATTTTCTCCAAAAGTAAAGTAGTTGCAAACTCATCCTTTTAGAAACTTGTTTGGGCTGTTGAGAGGAGTAAAAAACCATCAAAAATTTCAATCCTGCATGATTTTACCAAGAAATGTGATTCTTCATTCAAAACCTGATTTTTGCTATTGGGCTCTATTGAATAGTGAATGTTTTGAATTTTCTCCAAAAGTAAAGTAGTTGCAAACTCATGCTTTTAGAGACTTGTTTGGGCTCATGAGATGAGTAGAAAAACATCAAAAATTTCAGTCCTGCATGATTCTACCAAGAAATGTGTGTTCATTGAAACCGCTGGTTTTTGATAGTTTGGGCCCTATTGAATAATGAATGTTTTGAATTTTCTTCAAAAGTAAAGTAGTTGCAAACTCATCCTTTTAGAAACTTGTTTGGGCTGTTGAGAGGAGTAAAAAACCATCAAAAATTTCAATCCTGCATGATTCTACCAAGAAATGTGATTCTCCATTCAAAACGCTGGTTTTTGCTATTGGGCTCTATTGAATAATGAATGTTTTGAATTTTCTCCAAAAGTAAAGTAGTTGCAAACTCATGCTTTTAGAGACTTGTTTGGGCTCATGAGAGGAGTAGAAAAACATCAAAAATTTCAGTCCTGCATGATTCTACCAAGAAATGTGTGTTCATTGAAACCGCTGGTTTTTGATAGTTTGGGCCCTATTGAATAATGAATGTTTTGAATTTTCTCCAAAAGTAAAGTAGTTGCAAACTCATCCTTTTAGAAACTTGTTTGGGCTGTTGAGAGGAGTAAAAAACCATCAAAAATTTCAATCCTGCATGATTCTACCAAGAAATGTGATTCTTCATTCAAAACGCTGGTTTTTGCTATTGGGCTCTATTGAATAATGAATGTTTTGAATTTTCTCCAAAAGTAAAGTAGTTGCAAACTCATGCTTTTAGAGATTTGTTTGGGCTCATGAGAGGAGTAGAAAAACATCAAAAATTTCAGTCCTGCATGATTCTACCAAGAAATGTGTGTTCATTGAAACCTCTGGTTTTTGATAGTTTGGGCCCTATTGAATAATGAATGTTTTAAATTTTCTCCAAAAGTAAAGTAGTTGCAAACTCATCCTTTTAGAATCTTGTTTGGGCTGTTGAGAGGAGTAAAAAACCATCAAAAATTTCAATCCTGCATGATTTTACCATGAAATGTGATTCTTCATTCAAAACCTGATTTTTGCTATTGGGCTCTATTGAATAGTGAATGTTTTGAATTTTCTCCAAAAGTAAAGTAGTTGCAAACTCATGCTTTTAGAGACTTGTTTGGGCTCATGAGAGGAGTAGAAAAACATCAAAAATTTCAGTCCTGCATGATTCTACCAAGAAATGTGTGTTCATTCAAACCGCTGGTTTTTGATAGTTTGGGCCCTATTGAATAATGAATGTTTTGAATTTTCTCCAAAAGTAAAGTAGTTGCAAACTCATGCTTTTAAAGACTTGTTTGGGCTCATGAGAGGAGTAGAAAAACATCAAAAATTTCAGTCCTGCATGATTCTACCAAGAAATGTGTGTTCATTGAAACCGCTGGTTTTTGATAGTTTGGGCCCTATTGAATAATGAATGTTTTGAATTTTCTCCAAAAGTAAAGTAGTTGCAAACTCATCCTTTTAGAAACTTGTTTGGGCTGTTGAGAGGAGTAAAAAACCATCAAAAATTTCAATCCTGCATGATTTTACCAAGAAATGTGATTCTTCATTCAAAACCTGATTTTTGCTATTGGGCTCTATTGAATAGTGAATGTTTTGAATTTTCTCCAAAAGTAAAGTAGTTGCAAACTCATGCTTTTAGAGACTTGTTTGGGCTCATGAGATGAGTAGAAAAACATCAAAAATTTCAGTCCTGCATGATTCTACCAAGAAATGTGTGTTCATTGAAACCGCTGGTTTTTGATAGTTTGGGCCCTATTGAATAATGAATGTTTTGAATTTTCTCCAAAAGTAAAGTAGTTGCAAACTCATCCTTTTAGAAACTTGATTGGGCTGTAGAGAGGAGTAAAAAACCATCAAAAATTTCAATCCTGCATGATTCTACCAAGAAATGTGATTCTTCATTCAAAACGCTGGTTTTTGCTATTGGGCTCTATTGAATAATGAATGTTTTGAATTTTCTCCAAAAGTAAAGTAGTTGCAAACTCATGCTTTTAGAGACTTGTTTGGGCTCATGAGAGGAGTAGAAAAACATCAAAAATTTCAGTCCTGCATGATTCTACCAAGAAATGTGTGTTCATTCAAACCGCTGGTTTTTGATAGTTTGGGCCCTATTGAATAATGAATGTTTTGAATTTTCTCCAAAAGTAAAGTAGTTGCAAACTCATGCTTTTAGAGACTTGTTTGGGCTCATGAGAGGAGTAGAAAAACATCAAAAATTTCAGTCCTGCATGATTCTACCAAGAAATGTGTGTTCATTGAAACCGCTGGTTTTTGATAGTTTGGGCCCTAGTGAATAATGAATGTTTTGAATTTTCTTCAAAAGTAAAGTAGTTGCAAACTCATCCTGTTAGAAACTTGTTTGGGCTGTTGAGAGGAGTAAAAAACCATCAAAAATTTCAATCCTGCATGATTCTACCAAGAAATGTGATTCTTCATTCAAAACGCTGGTTTTTGCTATTGGGCTCTATTGAATAATGAATGTTTTGAATTTTCTCCAAAAGTAAAGTAGTTGCAAACTCATGCTTTTAGAGACTTGTTTGGGCTCATGAGAGGAGTAGAAAAACATCAAAAATTTCAGTCCTGCATGATTCTACCAAGAAATGTGTGTTCATTGAAACCGCTGGTTTTTGATAGTTTGGGCCCTATTGAATAATGAATGTTTTGAATTTTCTCCAAAAGTAAAGTAGTTGCAAACTCATCCTTTTAGAAACTTGTTTGGGCTGTTGAGAGGAGTAAAAAACCATCAAAAATTTCAATCCTGCATGATTGTACCAAGAAATGTGATTCTTCATTCAAAACGCTGGTTTTTGCTATTGGGCTCTATTGAATAATGAATGTTTTGAATTTTCTCCAAAAGTAAAGTAGTTGCAAACTCATCCTTTTAGAAACTTGTTTGGGCTGTTGAGAGGAGTAAAAAACCATCAAAAATTTCAATCCTGCATGATTTTACCAAGAAATGTGATTCTTCATTCAAAACCTGATTTTTGCTATTGGGCTCTATTGAATAGTGAATGTTTTGAATTTTCTCCAAAAGTAAAGTAGTTGCAAACTCATGCTTTTAGAGACTTGTTTGGGCTCATGAGAGGAGTAGAAAAACATCAAAAATTTCAGTCCTGCATGATTCTACCAAGAAATGTGTTCATTCAAACCGCTGGTTTTTGATAGTTTGGGCCCTATTGAATAATGAATGTTTTGAATTTTCTCCAAAAGTAAAGTAGTTGCAAACTCATCCTTTTAGAAACTTGTTTGGGCTGTTGAGAGGAGTAAAAAACCATCAAAAATTTCAATCCTGCATGATTCTACCAAGAAATGTGATTCTTCATTCAAAACGCTGGTTTTTGCTATTGGGCTCTATTGAATAATGAATGTTTTGAATTTTCTCCAAAAGTAAAGTAGTTGCAAACTCATGCTTTTAGAGACTTGTTTGGGCTCATGAGAGGAGTAGAAAAACATCAAAAATTTCAGTCCTGCATGATTCTACCAAGAAATGTGTTCATTGAAACCGCTGGTTTTTGATAGTTTGGGCCCTATTGAATAATGAATGTTTTGAATTTTCTCCAAAAGTAAAGTAGTTGCAAACTCATCCTTTTAGAAACTTGTTTGGGCTGTTGAGAGGAGTAAAAAACCATCAAAAATTTCAATCCTGCATGATTCTACCAAGAAATGTGATTCTTCATTCAAAACGCTGGTTTTTGCTATTGGGCTCTATTGAATAATGAATGTTTTGAATTTTCTTCAAAAGTAAAGTAGTTGCAAACTCATGCTTTTAGAGACTTGTTTGGGCTCATGAGAGGAGTAGAAAAACATCAAAAATTTCAGTCCTGCATGATTCTACCAAGAAATGTGTGTTCATTGAAACCACTGGTTTTTGATAGTTTGGGCCCTATTGAATAATGAATGTTTTGAATTTTCTCCAAAAGTAAAGTAGTTGCAAACTCATCCTTTTAGAAAATTGTTTGGGCTGTTGAGAGGAGTAAAAAACCATCAAAAATTTCAATCCTGCATGATTCTACCAAGAAATGTGATTCTTCATTCAAAACGCTGGTTTTTGCTATTGGGCTCTATTGAATAATGAATGTTTTGAATTTTCTCCAAAAGTAAAGTAGTTGCAAACTCATGCTTTTAGAGACTTGTTTGGGCTCATGAGAGGAGTAGAAAAACATCAAAAATTTCAGTCCTGCATGATTCTACCAAGAAATGTGTGTTCATTGAAACCGCTGGTTTTTGATAGTTTGGCCCCTATTGAATAATGAATGTTTTGAATTTTCTCCAAAAGTAAAGTAGTTGCAAACTCATGCTTTTAGAGACTTGTTTGGGCTCATGAGAGGAGTAGAAAAACATCAAAAATTTCAGTCCTGCATGATTCTACCAAGAAATGTGTGTTCATTGAAACCGCTGGTTTTTGATAGTTTGGGCCCTATTGAATAATGAATGTTTTGAATTTTCTCCAAAAGTAAAGTAGTTGCAAACTCATCCTTTTAGAAACTTGTTTGGGCTGTTGAGAGGAGTAAAAAACCATCAAAAATTTCAATCCTGCATGATTCTACCAAGAAATGTGATTCTTCATTCAAAACGCTGGTTTTTGCTATTGGGCTCTATTGAATAATGAATGTTTTGAATTTTCTACAAAAGTAAAGTAGTTGCAAACTCATGCTTTTAGAGACTTGTTTGGGCTCATGAGAGGAGTAGAAAAACATCAAAAATTTCAGTCCTGCATGATTCTACCAAGAAATGTGTGTTCATTGAAACCGCTGGTTTTTGATAGTTTGGGCCCTATTGAATAATGAATGTTTTGAATTTTCTCCAAAAGTAAAGTAGTTGCAAACTCATCCTTTTAGAAACTTGTTTGGGCTGTTGAGAGGAGTAAAAAACCATCAAAAATTTCAATCCTGCATGATTCTACCAAGAAATGTGATTCTTCATTCAAAACGCTGGTTTTTGCTATTGGGCTCTATTGAATAATGAATGTTTTGAATTTTCTCCAAAAGTAAAGTAGTTGCAAACTCATGCTTTTAGAGATTTGTTTGGGCTCATGAGAGGAGTAGAAAAACATCAAAAATTTCAGTCCTGCATGATTCTACCAAGAAATGTGTGTTCATTGAAACCGCTGGTTTTTGATAGTTTGGGCCCTATTGAATAATGAATGTTTTAAATTTTCTCCAAAAGTAAAGTAGTTGCAAACTTATCCTTTTAGAAACTTGTTTGGGCTGTTGAGAGGAGTAAAAAACCATCAAAAATTTCAATCCTGCATGATTTTACCAAGAAATGTGATTCTTCATTCAAAACCTGATTTTTGCTATTGGGCTCTATTGAATAGTGAATGTTTTGAATTTTCTCCAAAAGTAAAGTAGTTGCAAACTCATGCTTTTAGAGACTTGTTTGGGCTCATGAGAGGAGTAGAAAAACATCAAAAATTTCAGTCCTGCATGATTCTACCAAGAAATGTGTGTTCATTCAAACCGCTGGTTTTTGATAGTTTGGGCCCTATTGAATAGTGAATGTTTTGAATTTTCTCCAAAAGTAAAGTAGTTGCAAACTCATGCTTTTAGAGACTTGTTTGGGCTCATGAGACGAGTAGAAAAACATCAAAAATTTCAGTCCTGCATGATTCTACCAAGAAATGTGTGTTCATTGAAACCGCTGGTTTTTGATAGTTTGGGCCCTATTGAATAATGAATGTTTTGAATTTTCTCCAAAAGTAAAGTAGTTGCAAACTCATCCTTTTAGAAACTTGTTTGGGCTGTTGAGAGGAGTAAAAAACCATCAAAAATTTCAATCCTGCATGATTCTACCAAGAAATGTGATTCTTCATTCAAAACGCTGGTTTTTGCTATTGGGCTCTATTGAATAATGAATGTTTTGAATTTTCTCCAAAAGTAAAGTAGTTGCAAACTCATGCTTTTAGAGACTTGTTTGGGCTCATGAGAGGAGTAGAAAAACATCAAAAATTTCAGTCCTGCATGATTCTACCAAGAAATGTGTGTTCATTCAAACCGCTGGTTTTTATTAGTTTGGGCCCTATTGAATAATGAATGTTTTGAATTTTCTCCAAAAGTAAAGTAGTTGCAAGCTCATGCTTTTAGAGACTTGTTTGGGCTCATGAGAGGTGTAGAAAAACATCAAAAATTTCAGTCCTGCATGATTCTACCAAGAAATGTGTGTTCATTGAAACCGCTGGTTTTTGATAGTTTGGGCCCTATTGAATAATTAATGTTTTGAATTTTCTCCAAAAGTAAAGTAGTTGCAAACTCATCCTTTTAGAAACTTGTTTGGGCTGTTGAGAGGAGTAAAAAACCATCAAAAATTTCAATCCTGCATGATTCTACCAAGAAATGTGATTCTTCATTCAAAACGCTGGTTTTTGCTATTGGGCTCTATTGAATAATGAATGTTTTGAATTTTCTCCAAAAGTAAAGTTGTTGCAAACTCATGCTTTTAGAGATTTGTTTGGGCTCATGAGAGGAGTAGAAAAACATCAAAAATTTCAGTCCTGCATGATTCTACCAAGAAATGTGTGTTCATTGAAACCGCTGGTTTTTGATAGTTTGGCCCCTATTGAATAATGAATGTTTTGAATTTTCTCCAAAAGTAAAGTAGTTGCAAACTCATGCTTTTAGAGACTTGTTTGGGCTCATGAGAGGAGTAGAAAAACATCAAAAATTTCAGTCCTGCATGATTCTACCAAGAAATGTGTGTTCATTGAAACCGCTGGTTTTTGATAGTTTGGGCCCTATTGAATAATGAATGTTTTGAATTTTCTTCAAAAGTAAAGTAGTTGCAAACTCATCCTTTTAGAAACTTGTTTGGGCTGTTGAGAGGAGTAAAAAACCATCAAAAATTTCAATCCTGCATGATTCTACCAAGAAATGTGATTCTTCATTCAAAACGCTGGTTTTTGCTATTGGGCTCTATTGAATAATGAATGTTTTGAATTTTCTACAAAAGTAAAGTAGTTGCAAACTCATGCTTTTAGAGACTTGTTTGGGCTCATGAGAGGAGTAGAAAAACATCAAAAATTTCAGTCCTGCATGATTCTACCAAGAAATGTGTGTTCATTGAAACCGCTGGTTTTTGATAGTTTGGGCCCTATTGAATAATGAATGTTTTGAATTTTCTCCAAAAGTAAAGTAGTTGCAAACTCATCCTTTTAGAAACTTGTTTGGGCTGTTGAGAGGAGTAAAAAACCATCAAAAATTTCAATCCTGCATGATTCTACCAAGAAATGTGATTCTTCATTCAAAACGCTGGTTTTTGCTATTGGGCTCTATTGAATAATGAATGTTTTGAATTTTCTCCAAAAGTAAAGTAGTTGCAAACTCATGCTTTTAGAGATTTGTTTGGGCTCATGAGAGGAGTAGAAAAACATCAAAAATTTCAGTCCTGCATGATTCTACCAAGAAATGTGTGTTCATTGAAACCGCTGGTTTTTGATAGTTTGGGCCCTATTGAATAATGAATGTTTTAAATTTTCTCCAAAAGTAAAGTAGTTGCAAACTCATCCTTTTAGAAACTTGTTTGGGCTGTTGAGAGGAGTAAAAAACCATCAAAAATTTCAATCCTGCATGATTTTACCAAGAAATGTGATTCTTCATTCAAAACCTGATTTTTGCTATTGGGCTCTATTGAATAGTGAATGTTTTGAATTTTCTCCAAAAGTAAAGTAGTTGCAAACTCATGCTTTTAGAGACTTGTTTGGGCTCATGAGAGGAGTAGAAAAACATCAAAAATTTCAGTCCTGCATGATTCTACCAAGAAATGTGTGTTCATTCAAACCGCTGGTTTTTGATAGTTTGGGCCCTATTGAATAATGAATGTTTTGAATTTTCTCCAAAAGTAAAGTAGTTGCAAACTCATGCTTTTAAAGACTTGTTTGGGCTCATGAGAGGAGTAGAAAAACATCAAAAATTTCAGTCCTGCATGATTCTACCAAGAAATGTGTGTTCATTGAAACCGCTGGTTTTTGATAGTTTGGGCCCTATTGAATAATGAATGTTTTGAATTTTCTCCAAAAGTAAAGTAGTTGCAAACTCATCCTTTTAGAAACTTGTTTGGGCTGTTGAGAGGAGTAAAAAACCATCAAAAATTTCAATCCTGCATGATTCTACCAAGAAGTGTGATTCTTCATTCAAAACGCTGGTTTTTGCTATTGGGCTCTATTGAATAATGAATGTTTTGAATTTTCTCCAAAAGTAAAGTAGTTGCAAACTCATGCTTTTAGAGACTTGTTTGGGCTCATGAGAGGAGTAGAAAAACATCAAAAATTTCAGTCCTGCATGATTCTACCAAGAAATGTGTGTTCATTGAAACCGCTGGTTTTTGATAGTTTGGGCCCTATTGAATAATGAATGTTTTGAATTTTCTCCAAAAGTAAAGAAGTTGCAAACTCATCCTTTTAGAAACTTGTTTGGGCTGTTGAGAGGAGTAAAAAACCATCAAAAATTTCAATCCTGCATGATTTTACCAAGAAATGTGATTCTTCATTCAAAACCTGATTTTTGCTATTGGGCTCTATTGAATAGTGAATGTTTTGAATTTTCTCCAAAAGTAAAGTAGTTGCAAACTCATGCTTTTAGAGACTTGTTTGGGCTCATGAGATGAGTAGAAAAACATCAAAAATTTCAGTCCTGCATGATTCTACCAAGAAATGTGTGTTCATTGAAACCGCTGGTTTTTGATAGTTTGGGCCCTATTGAATAATGAATGTTTTGAATTTTCTCCAAAAGTAAAGTAGTTGCAAACTCATCCTTTTAGAAACTTGTTTGGGCTGTTGAGAGGAGTAAAAAACCATCAAAAATTTCAATCCTGCATGATTCTACCAAGAAATGTGATTCTTCATTCAAAACGCTGGTTTTTGCTATTGGGCTCTATTGAATAATGAATGTTTTGAATTTTCTCCAAAAGTAAAGTAGTTGCAAACTCATGCTTTTAGAGACTTGTTTGGGCTCATGAGAGGAGTAGAAAAACATCAAAAATTTCAGTCCTGCATGATTCTACCAAGAAATGTGTGTTCATTCAAACCGCTGGTTTTTATTAGTTTGGGCCCTATTGAATAATGAATGTTTTGAATTTTCTCCAAAAGTAAAGTAGTTGCAAGCTCATGCTTTTAGAGACTTGTTTGGGCTCATGAGAGGAGTAGAAAAACATCAAAAATTTCAGTCCTGCATGATTCTACCAAGAAATGTGTGTTCATTGAAACCGCTGGTTTTTGATAGTTTGGGCCCTATTGAATAATGAATGTTTTGAATTTTCTTCAAAAGTAAAGTAGTTGCAAACTCATCCTTTTAGAAACTTGTTTGGGCTGTTGAGAGGAGTAAAAAAACCATCAAAAATTTCAATCCTGCATGATTCTACCAAGAAATGTGATTCTTCATTCAAAACGCTGGTTTTTGCTATTGGGCTCTATTGAATAATGAATGTTTTGAATTTTCTCCAAAAGTAAAGTAGTTGCAAACTCATGCTTTTAGAGATTTGTTTGGGCTCATGAGAGGAGTAGAAAAACATCAAAAATTTCAGTCCTGCATGATTCTACCAAGAAATGTGTGTTCATTGAAACCGCTGGTTTTTGATAGTTTGGGCCCTATTGAATAATGAATGTTTTAAATTTTCTCCAAAAGTAAAGTAGTTGCAAACTCATCCTTTTAGAAACTTGTTTGGGCTGTTGAGAGGAGTAAAAAACCATCAAAAATTTCAATCCTGCATGATTTTACCAAGAAATGTGATTCTTCATTCAAAACCTGATTTTTGCTATTGGGCTCTATTGAATAGTGAATGTTTTGAATTTTCTCCAAAAGTAAAGTAGTTGCAAACTCATGCTTTTAGAGACTTGTTTGGGCTCATGAGAGGAGTAGAAAAACATCAAAAATTTCAGTCCTGCATGATTCTACCAAGAAATGTGTGTTCATTCAAACCGCTGGTTTTTGATAGTTTGGGCCCTATTGAATAATGAATGTTTTGAATTTTCTCCAAAAGTAAAGTAGTTGCAAACTCATGCTTTTAAAGACTTGTTTGGGCTCATGAGAGGAGTAGAAAAACATCAAAAATTTCAGTCCTGCATGATTCTACCAAGAAATGTGTGTTCATTGAAACCGCTGGTTTTTGATAGTTTGGGCCCTATTGAATAATGAATGTTTTGAATTTTCTCCAAAAGTAAAGTAGTTGCAAACTCATCCTTTTAGAAACTTGTTTGGGCTGTTGAGAGGAGTAAAAAACCATCAAAAATTTCAATCCTGCATGATTCTACCAAGAAATGTGATTCTTCATTCAAAACGCTGGTTTTTGCTATTGGGCTCTATTGAATAATGAATGTTTTGAATTTTCTCCAAAAGTAAAGTAGTTGCAAACTCATGCTTTTAGAGACTTGTTTGGGCTCATGAGAGGAGTAGAAAAACATCAAAAATTTCAGTCCTGCATGATTCTACCAAGAAATGTGTGTTCATTGAAACCGCTGGTTTTTGATAGTTTGGGCCCTATTGAATAATGAATGTTTTGAATTTTCTCCAAAAGTAAAGTAGTTGCAAACTCATCCTTTTAGAAACTTGTTTGGGCTGTTGAGAGGAGTAAAAAACCATCAAAAATTTCAATCCTGCATGATTTTACCAAGAAATGTGATTCTTCATTCAAAACCTGATTTTTGCTATTGGGCTCTATTGAATAGTGAATGTTTTGAATTTTCTCCAAATGTAAAGTAGTTGCAAACTCATGCTTTTAGAGACTTGTTTGGGCTCATGAGATGAGTAGAAAAACATCAAAAATTTCAGTCCTGCATGATTCTACCAAGAAATGTGTGTTCATTGAAACGGCTGGTTTTTGATAGTTTGGGCCCTATTGAATAATGAATGTTTTGAATTTTCTCCAAAAGTAAAGTAGTTGCAAACTCATCCTTTTAGAAACTTGTTTGGGCTGTTGAGAGGAGTAAAAAACCATCAAAAATTTCAATCCTGCATGATTCTACCAAGAAATGTGATTCTTCATTCAAAACGCTGGTTTTTGCTATTGGGCTCTATTGAATAATGAATGTTTTGAATTTTCTCCAAAAGTAAAGTAGTTGCAAACTCATGCTTTTAGAGACTTGTTTGGGCTCATGAGAGGAGTAGAAAAACATCAAAAATTTCAGTCCTGCATGATTCTACCAAGAAATGTGTGTTCATTCAAACCGCTGGTTTTTGATAGTTTGGGCCCTATTGAATAATGAATGTTTTGAATTTTCTCCAAAAGTAAAGTAGTTGCAAACTCATGCTTTTAGAGACTTGTTTGGGCTCATGAGAGGAGTAGAAAAACATCAAAAATTTCAGTCCTGCATGATTCTACCAAGAAATGTGTTCATTCAAACCGCTGGTTTTTGATAGTTTGGGCCCTATTGAATAATGAATGTTTTGAATTTTCTTCAAAAGTAAAGTAGTTGCAAACTCATCCTTTTAGAAACTTGTTTGGGCTGTTGAGAGGAGTAAAAAACCATCAAAAATTTCAATCCTGCATGATTCTACCAAGAAATGTGATTCTTCATTCAAAACGCTGGTTTTTGCTATTGGGCTCTATTGAATAATGAATGTTTTGAATTTTCTCCAAAAGTAAAGTAGTTGCAAACTCATGCTTTTAGAGACTTGTTTGGGCTCATGAGAGGAGTAGAAAAACATCAAAAGTTTTAGTCCTGCATGATTCTACCAAGAAATGTGTGTTCATTGAAACCGCTGGTTTTTGATAGTTTGGGCCCTATTGAATAATGAATGTTTTGAATTTTCTTCAAAAGTAAAGTAGTTGCAAACTCATCCTTTTAGAAACTTGTTTGGGCTGTTGAGAGGAGTAAAAAACCATCAAAAATTTCAATCCTGCATGATTCTACCAAGAAATGTGATTCTTCATTCAAAACGCTGGTTTTTGCTATTGGGCTCTATTGAATAATGAATGTTTTGAATTTTCTCCAAAAGTAAAGTAGTTGCAAACTCATGCTTTTAGAGACTTGTTTGGGCTCATGAGAGGAGTAGAAAAACATCAAAAATTTCAGTCCTGCATGATTCTACCAAGAAATGTGTGTTCATTGAAACCGCTGGTTTTTGATAGTTTGGGCCCTATTGAATAATGAATGTTTTAAATTTTCTCCAAAAGTAAAGTAGTTGCAAACTCATCCTTTTAGAAACTTGTTTGGGCTGTTGAGAGGAGTAAAAAACCATCAAAAATTTCAATCCTGCATGATTTTACCAAGAAATGTGATTTTTCTTTCAAAACCTGATTTTTGCTATTGGGCTCTATTGAATAGTGAATGTTTTGAATTTTCTCCAAAAGTAAAGTAGTTGCAAACTCATGCTTTTAGAGACTTGTTTGGGCTCATGAGAGGAGTAGAAAAACATCAAAAATTTCAGTCCTGCATGATTCTACCAAGAAATGTGTGTTCATTCAAACCGCTGGTTTTTGATAGTTTGGGCCCTATTGAATAATGAATGTTTTGAATTTTCTCCAAAAGTAAAGTAGTTGCAAACTCATGCTTTTAAAGACTTGTTTGGGCTCATGAGAGGAGTAGAAAAACATCAAAAATTTCAGTCCTGCATGATTCTACCAAGAAATGTGTGTTCATTGAAACCGCTGGTTTTTGATAGTTTGGGCCCTATTGAATAATGAATGTTTTGAATTTTCTCCAAAAGTAAAGTAGTTGCAAACTCATCCTTTTAGAAACTTGTTTGGGCTGTTGAGAGGAGTAAAAAACCATCAAAAATTTCAATCCTGCATGATTCTACCAAGAAATGTGATTCTTCATTCAAAACGCTGGTTTTTGCTATTGGGCTCTATTGAATAATGAATGTTTTGAATTTTCTCCAAAAGTAAAGTAGTTGCAAACTCATGCTTTTAGAGACTTGTTTGGGCTCATGAGAGGAGTAGAAAAACATCAAAAATTTCAGTCCTGCATGATTCTACCAAGAAATGTGTGTTCATTGAAACCGCTGGTTTTTGATAGTTTGGGCCCTATTGAATATTGAATGTTTTGAATTTTCTCCAAAAGTAAAGTAGTTGCAAACTCATGCTTTTAGAGACTTGTTTGGGCTCATGAGAGGAGAAGAAAAACATCATAAATTTCAGTCCTGCATGATTCTACCAAGAAATGTGTGTTCATTGAAACCCCTGGTTTTTGATAGTTTGGGCCCTATTGAATAATGAATGTTTTGAATTTTCTCCAAAAGTAAAGTAGTTGCAAACTCATCCTTTTAGAAACTTGTTTGGGCTGTTGAGAGGAGTAAAAAACCATCAAAAATTTCAATCCTGCATGATTCTACCAAGAAATGTGATTCTTCATTCAAAACGCTGGTTTTTGCTATTGGGCTCTATTGAATAATGAATGTTTTGAATTTTCTCCAAAAGTAAAGTAGTTGCAAACTCATGCTTTTAGAGACTTGTTTGGGCTCATGAGAGGAGTAGAAAAACATCAAAAATTTCAGTCCTGCATGATTCTACCAAGAAATGTGTGTTCATTGAAACCGCTGGTTTTTGATAGTTTGGGCCCTATTGAATAATGAATGTTTTGAATTTTCTCCAAAAGTAAAGTAGTTGCAAACTCATCCTTTTAGAAACTTGTTTGGGCTGTTGAGAGGAGTAAAAAACCATCAAAAATTTCAATCCTGCATGATTCTACCAAGAAATGTGATTCTTCATTCAAAACGCTGGTTTTTGCTATTGGGCTCTATTGAATAATGAATGTTTTGAATTTTCTCCAAAAGTAAAGTAGTTGCAAACTCATGCTTTTAGAGACTTGTTTGGGCTCATGAGAGGAGTAGAAAAACATCAAAAATTTCAGTCCTGCATGATTCTACCAAGAAATGTGTGTTCATTGAAACCGCTGGTTTTTGATAGTTTGGGCCCTATTGAATAATGAATGTTTTGAATTTTCTCCAAAAGTAAAGTAGTTGCAAACTCATCCTTTTAGAAACTTGTTTGGGCTGTTGAGAGGAGTAAAAAACCATCAAAAATTTCAATCCTGCATGATTCTACCAAGAAATGTGATTCTTCATTCAAAACGCTGGTTTTTGCTATTGGGCTCTATTGAATAATGAATGTTTTGAATTTTCTCCAAAAGTAAAGTAGTTGCAAACTCATGCTTTTTTTTTTTTTTTTTTAAATATTTTTATTAAGTTTTAAGTTTAACATGAACAGGAAAGGAAAAGTTAAAACATGGACAAATAAAAAGTAGAGAACTCTACTCTACAGTGTTACATCACACATTAATAAACTGTTTCAAAGTAGTACAGATGAAGACAAATATTATACATTGTTCCTGCAATTCTCTTTAGATAGAGAAAAAGAAAACAAAACAATCATAGTTGTATTAGATATAGCAAACAACAACAGACAGGCAAATGTAACCGATACTAGCAAAACTTTGAATTCCATATGTCCCACTTGGAGTGATATTTATGGAGAGCTTTATTTATAAACGCAAATCTTTTCTCCATAGAGTTATGGGTACGAACTTTTTCAAGTATTTCAGCGAAGGGAGGTGGATCAGATTTAAGCCACCAAAAAGCTATTGTATTTTTGGTCACCAAGAAAATATGTATTATTACATATCTTAGGGAAGGATTAATTTTCTCGGTGCCCAAGGAAAGCAAAGCCATCTGCGGGGTAACATTCACCGCTTTGTCTGAAAGGATGTCTAAATGGTCCGTAAGTTCTCTCCACAAATTCTTCAATTTGGGGCAACTCCAAAACATATGGTATAAGTTGCCTGGCATACCACAGTTCCTCCAACAAAAAGAAGAGTATTTACTATCTATATGGGACATCCTGATCGGGGTATAATGCCATCTGGTCAATGTCTTAAAGAAAGATTCCTGCAGAATCGCCGAAACAGCAGATGCATTTGAAAGTCTTATTGCTTTCTCCCATTGTTCTGCATCTAATTTAATATTTAAGTCTTTTTCCCATCTTTGAATATAAACGTTTTTGGTAAACTCAAAATCTTCGTTATAATGAGAGTAGATATTCTTAAGGCTCCAAGACAACTTATGGTTAACATTTGTAAACATGGAAGCCACAATATCTGAATTCAAAACTCTGCTATTCAAAAACTTCCGCAGGAGATCCTTCAACACAAGATAAGGGGTAAAATACGAAAATGGAATACGGAATTTATTTTTCATCTCGTTAAAAGATAAGGGGTGTTGGCCATCCCATATATCCCCTATTGTATTAATTTTAAATTCTTTCCACTCTTCCGACATAGGGCACTTATATATTTTAAATAGTAGTTTTAAAGGAAATTTTTTCAAAATATTCCGTCTATCAACTTTCTTCTTTAATTGTGTAAAGCTCCTCCACATAACCAGTATAGAATGAAAGACTGGATGATGGTGAACAACATTCAAAGGCGAGAGCAAATGCTTAAAAAACAAATCCGAAATGGAACTGACCCACATTGCTCTGATTCAAGGTCTAACCAAGCAGAGGGTGTTCCTTCAGAAAACCATTGTTTGCTTTGAAGGATAAGGGATGCTTGAAAATAGGCCAAAATGTTCGGAAGTGCTAGGCCTCCATTAGCCTTCTTTTTATATAAAATTTTGGTAGTGATTCTAGGCCTCCGTCCTTTCCAAACAAAAAGGTTGATTAACTTTTGAACTTTGTACAAAAGAGGAGTAGGAATAATAAGAGGAATATTTCTAAATATAAATAGAATTTTTGGTAAAATGTATGATTTAGTTACTAAAATTCTTCCCATCAATGACAAATCGCAGTTATTATAACTAGAGAAGTCTTTTGAAATCTTTTTAAAAAGATGTTCCATATTCCTAGATGTGATAGATTTCAAGTCCTTAGGGAAGATTATTCCCAGATACTCTAATTCCATTTCTTCCCAAGAAAAACTGGTTAATTTTTTAAGGGCATCAATTTCAGAACAGGTTAAGTTAAAGTGCAGTAATTTAGATTTTTGAGCATTTATTTTAAAATAGGAAACTCTAGAAAAACCATCCAAAATCTTCATAAGAGCAGTAAGTGAATTAGCAGGGTCAGTAATTGATAACATAAGGTCATCAGCAAATAAAGTTAGTTTATGATGATAAGACTTCGTTTTAAAACCCGAGATGTCAGTGCTTTGTCTTATCACTTCTGCAAGGGGTTCAATTGCGAGGGCAAATAAAAGGGGGGAAAGAGGACATCCCTGTCTTGTTCCATTAGTGATATCAAAATTTCTAGAAAGGTGATTATTTGTATAAGTTTTGGCATTAGTATTTGAGTACAATGCAAAGATAGAAATTATAAAGTTATCATCAAACCCAAATTTCAATAGAGTAGATTTAAGATAGTCCCAATTCACTCTATCAAAAGCTTTTTGGGCATCTAGGGAAATAAATAGTGATGGGAAATTATTAGATTTAGCTATGTTGAAAAGATTCAAAATCCTTCTAGTGCCATCTGTAACTTGTCTGCCTCTAACAAAGCCCACCTGATCATTCTTAATAAGACGGGGCAAAAGGTTCTTCAATCGATCCGCTAAAATTTTCGAATATATTTTAATGTCGGTGTTTATTAGAGAGATTGGGCGATAATTTTTAACTTCCTCCAAATTCCCACTATCTTTAGGGATCAGTATAATAGTTGCTTCGGTCATTTCTTTAGGGAACAATCCAGTATTTGAGGCGTGATTAAATAGAGATTTTAAATGTGGAGATATAAGGTTTGAAAATGTTTTAAAATATTCATTAGTAAACCCATCTGGGCCAGGGGATTTATTTAATTTAAGCTTTTCAATCGTTCTGGTAATTTCTTCTACAGTAAAGGGTTGGTTTAAGAGAGTTAAATCCAAAGTGTCTACTTGTGGAAGTGTTAGTTTAGATAAGAAGGAATCAATTTCCCTTTGGTTAGGAGTATGAGTTGAAGAGTCATTCTTTAAATTATAAAGATGTTCAAAGTAATCCGCAAAGACTCCCGTGATATCAGAAGGGTGATGTTTCACTTCTCCCGAAGAGGATGTAATTTTAATAATCCTTCTGTTCACACGGGATTGTTTCAGTTTATTTGTCATGTACTTGGTAGGCTTATTAATAGAGGCATAGAAGTTATATTTTGATGCCCTGACAACAGAGTCATACTCAGAGATAATTTCAGACCTCAAATTTTGTCTTAACTTCAAAATTTCAAGATGGATATTGTGAGATGGGGTAAATAAATTATTTTGCTGCTCTTCTTTTAAAGCAATTTGGGATTGAAGATCAGCAATTTTTTCCCTTTTTTCTTTTTTATATCTCGCAGAGAGTTGAATGAGACACCCTCTCAAAACGGCTTTGTGGGCATTCCAAATGGTAAAAGGACTCATACTATCCACTAAATTTTCTTTAAAGTAATTTTCAATTGTTTCGCTGATGATATCTCTATATCTCTGAGTGTTTAATAAAGTGGGATTAACCTTCCATAGGAAGGTATTTGTTGTGGGAGGGCCCAAATCGAATATTCCTAATACAGGGGCATGATCAGAAAAAGATTTTTCCAGAATTTCAATTTTCTTAAATTTGGCAAGAGAAAAGATATCAGTCAAAAATAAATCTATTCTGGAAGAAGTTTTGTATGTATCTGAGTAGTATGTGAATTCTTTAGATGAGGAATTTAAGCATCTAAAAACATCATACATCTCATTCTGTCTGATCCAGTTGTTCAAAGATCGATTCGATTTAGAAGTAGCAGAAGATGATGAGTCAATATTCCTGTCGGGAACTAGATTGAAATCACCTATTAATAACAGGTCTCCTCTTTTAACATCGTTCACCTTCTTCAATAATTTGTTAAAGAAAGAGATTTGGCCATTGTTAGCGGCATAGATATTAACGATTGTACAAAGTTTAAAGTTCAATTTACATATGAGAATATGGAATCTTCCATGATTATCAACATGTTCATCAAGTAACTGGAAGGGGATGTTTTTATTAATGATGGTTATTACTCCTGCACTCTTCTTATTATTAAGGGATTTAAAAATGTGGGGGAAGTCTTTATGCTGAAAAGTCGGGTGGGTATCTTTTATTAATTTAACCTCTTGTAAACAAGAGATATCCGCATGAAGCCGTTTTAATTCTCTCCAAGCTATATATCGCTTATGGGGACTATTCAATCCTTTAACATTATGTGAGAGAATTTTGATTTTCATGCTGTTCTATTTATTTGCCTGTTTATTAACTATTATCCAATTTTATCACCAAATTGCCTTCTTTGAAATTGTCCTCACCTATTCCAACTAGGGTTTAAAAAATTAAAATTAAAAATGTAAATCAATAAACCTAAAGAGTCCTCCTGGAGGTTAACCACCAAACGTGGTATCTCTCCTTATTGGGGACTTAAAAAGCCAAAGTGGCAAGATCCCATAAAGCCTAATAAACTATTAACCTAATATTTATCATTCAATACCCTCCATGTTGTTATTTATGTAAGTAGTACAAGGGATCCAACGAGAATTTATCACCTTCAGCCGTTATCTCTGTCAGAGGGGCCTTCCTTTAAAGAGCGGATAAAGTCCAAGGCCTCCCTTGGAGTAAAAAGTGGAACAATCTTGCCCCTATGTGACACAAGTAACTTTGTTGGGAATCCCCACCTATAAGGAATCCCCATTTCCCTAAGGACGTTAGTAGCTTGATTAAATGACTTCCTAGTTTCCATAGTTAATTTTGAAAAATCAGAGAAGAATTTTAAGTGGTCATTGGGGGGAGGGAGAGAGCCTTTCTCTCTAATATATCTTAATATCAATTCTTTAGTTTCAAAAAAATGGAAGTGAAGTATCGTGTCCCTTGGTTTATCCATAGATATGTTCTTTGGACGGGGCAGGCGGTGAATTCTATCAATTATCAATTGTAGATCAGTTAAGGACGGCAAAGCCTTTTTAAGTGTAGCTTTAGTATAATCTGAAAGGTCTTTCTGTATTACACTTTCGGGTATCCCTCTGATCTTGATATTATTTCGCCTACTCCGATCCTCCAAGTCCGTTAATTTGGACCTAACGGATAAGAGTTCAGCTTTCAAGTTTGAATTTTGCTGTACTAAATCATCTGTCCTATTTTCAACCTTTGAGAGCCTTTTCTCATTCAATTCAAATCTTTGGGAGAATTTATCACTGATCTCCTGAATATCCCTCCTATGAGAATCAAAACCCACTTTAATAGACGTATTAATTGCACTGAAAGATTCCTGGAAGGATATAAGGAAACCAGCGAGCGAACCCTCAGTAACCTGTCTATCAGATTTCAACAAAGTTTTAAAATCAAAATTATGGGGATTTGAAGATTCAACAGAGGAAATCTCTGGGCAACCTCTTTTAGAGGGTTGTTTCACTGGGGTGTCATTTGGAGAGAAATCCTCAAATGAAGTGTCAGAATCCAAATATGTTGGATCTGGTCTAACAGATTGACTATCTGGGGCTCTTCTCTTATTGAATTTAGATAAATCCATTTTACTTTCTTCATCCTGTAAAAAGAGTTTTGAAGTCCCTTTATTATCAAGTACCTGGGAAGATGTAAAAGATAAGGGACAAGGATCGGTAGAAGTATCTTTGTGACCTGAATCTCTATGAGTAGCCTTAATAGAAGAGCTGTTAGGCATATTCTTAGTTGAGGTATTTTCTTCCCTCTTTAGGGGGGATCTAGATTTAATTGGACTTAGTAGATTAACAGATTCAGTGTATATTCTTTGACTGGAAGAACCTGTGGATTTCTGGTTTTTACCAGTAGGCATTTTAGATTTTGAATTAGATGCCATGGTTAGAGTATACTAAAGCAAAGGTAAAAAAAGGGTATATTGTGCCCTAAATATTCTCGTATATGCAACGCACTCTTAATTATTATAATAATTAAGTTACTACTGACTGATACAATAACCAGTTACTTCCTAGTGTAGTATTATTTATATATCACAAACTAAGTTAAAGATACAGTCTCAAATAAAGCAGCAATGTAGCTTTTTAATAAAGCAATAGAAATTCTTTGCCCCAAGTGTCGCAAGCTCATAGGGAGACAGCTATATCTCATGCACTCTACCAAGTAATACTTGTATGACCTCAGGTGCAATAAATCATTAATGGGTGATTGTAGATAGGGCAGCCAAGGGCCTTCTCAATCAGTGGGTACAAGCTTTATATCAACAATGCATTAATATATATCTATACAATGCACATAAATTAATTCCAACATGAGAATTCCAATCGAAAAATATTGGATTGTGTGGTAATAATCACTTGGGACGTATAAATCACCAGTTCCTCAAAGCAGATATCACTGATTTGCTATTAAGCTATACAAGAAAGACCTTCAGTAATTAATAAACAATACCTTACTGATGTAAAATTATTCAATCAATCTATATTTTGATTGATCTATCAAATTAACAGGCTCCCTTAAAATACCACCACCTTCCAATACAACAACAGGTTAATAAGTTCAGACACATACAGCCTTCTTCTCACCCAATGACTGTGAAAATCTTCTGAAGCAGGAGACAGCAATATTTTCTTTCCTTCAGATCACCACTGAACTCCGATCAATTTGCCGCCAAAACCAAATTCAAATTCAAGTTCCAACTTCCTCTTCCCACTTCTTCTTATAGGGATACAACAGACTCCAGTTTCCCTCACTGCATCGATCTCATAATCTCCAACATGAACCAAGACAGCAATAAGTGGCGAAGCTCTTCCTTTTAGAATCCCCGGCAAAAACGATTGTTTCCCAATCAACCACGCTTCTTGGGTCACCGACCAGAGAGCGGCAAAGATCCTTCAGTCTGCCCAGGAAAATCGCGTGCTGCTCCTGTCCCAGTTGACAACAGCTTCAGCCGCTGGTACTATCTCCTGAACTGCCGCGCAGTTCGTCAGTTTTCCCGCCAATTTGCTTTTAAAATCAGGCACGGGTCTCCTCCACTTCTCCGCACTCACCGATGCGCCGAACAGTAAATGTATGCCTCAGCCGAGGCAGCAAGAAGGACCAGATCCACGTCCACTTTCCCTGATGACAGCCTCTTCCATGCGGCTCCGTGCCCACTAGTTCCCGCCACGTCGCTCTCCGGCGCCGTCAGCTCCTTTACTCTTCTGCAGCTGAGCGGCGGCAAGTTGCGCAGATCCAGGTCTCCAGCAGCCTGACAGCGGACCCTCTAACGATTCAGGAACACCAAGGCTTCTTCAGCCTCAGATCAGGGACCAGCAGCTGCCTCACAGGATCTCCTGCAGTTCTCACCTCGAATATAAACAATGGCGTTTCACACCTCGGATCTAAACAATGGCGGTTCCTGGGGCCAAGCTCAGGGGAAATCTGCTGAGTCACTGGCGGCTTTCTCCTCACCTCTCACTTCCAAAGGCTGTATTATCTTAAGTATACAATGGATTCCTTCCAGGGAGGTGTCAAAATGTTCACAATAAAGATAAGACTCCAATTCCAAAGGTCTTCTGATGAATAAGAGTCTTCTTATGCAATTATGTCGCTTTGTAGATAGGCTTCATGGGAGCTCTGAGCTCAAGCGTCCTCCTCCATCGAGCTCCAGGCCACGCCCCCCCCGCAAACTCATGCTTTTAGAGACTTGTTTGGGCTCATGAGAGGAGTAGAAAAACATCAAAAATTTCAGTCCTGCATGATTCTACCAAGAAATGTGTGTTCATTGAAACCGCTGGTTTTTGATAGTTTGGGCCCTATTGAATAATGAATGTTTTGAATTTTCTCCAAAAGTAAAGTAGTTGCAAACTCATCCTTTTAGAAACTTGTTTGGGCTGTTGAGAGGAGTAAAAAACCATCAAAAATTTCAATCCTGCATGATTCTACCAAGAAATGTGATTCTTCATTCAAAACGCTGGTTTTTGCTATTGGGCTCTATTGAATAATGAATGTTTTGAATTTTCTCCAAAAGTAAAGTAGTTGCAAACTCATGCTTTTAGAGATTTGTTTGGGCTCATGAGAGGAGTAGAAAAACATCAAAAATTTCAGTCCTGCATGATTCTACCAAGAAATGTGTGTTCATTGAAACCGCTGGTTTTTGATAGTTTGGGCCCTATTGAATAATGAATGTTTTAAATTTTCTCCAAAAGTAAAGTAGTTGCAAACTCATCCTTTTAGAAACTTGTTTGGGCTGTTGAGAGGAGTAAAAAACCATCAAAAATTTCAATCCTGCATGATTTTACCAAGAAATGTGATTCTTCATTCAAAACCTGATTTTTGCTATTGGGCTCTATTGAATAGTGAATGTTTTGAATTTTCTCCAAAAGTAAAGTAGTTGCAAACTCATGCTTTTAGAGACTTGTTTGGGCTCATGAGAGGAGTAGAAAAACATCAAAAATTTCAGTCCTGCATGATTCTACCAAGAAATGTGTGTTCATTGAAACCGCTGGTTTTTGATAGTTTGGGCCCTATTGAATAATGAATGTTTTGAATTTTCTCCAAAAGTAAAGTAGTTGCAAACTCATGCTTTTAAAGATTTGTTTGGGCTCATGAGAGGAGTAGAAAAACATCAAAAATTTCAGTCCTGCATGATTCTACCAAGAAATGTGTGTTCATTGAAACCGCTGGTTTTTGATAGTTTGGGCCCGATTGAATAATGAATGTTTTGAATTTTCTCCAAAAGTAAAGTAGTTGCAAACTCATCCTTTTAGAAACTTGTTTGGGCTGTTGAGAGGAGTAAAAAACCATCAAAAATTTCAATCCTGCATGATTCTACCAAGAAATGTGATTCTTCATTCAAAACGCTGGTTTTTGCTATTGGGCTCTATTGAATAATGAATGTTTTGAATTTTCTCCAAAAGTAAAGTAGTTGCAAACTCATGCTTTTAGAGACTTGTTTGGGCTCATGAGAGGAGTAGAAAAACATCAAAAATTTCAGTCCTGCATGATTCTACCAAGAAATGTGTGTTCATTGAAACCGCTGGTTTTTGATAGTTTGGGCCCTATTGAATAATGAATGTTTTGAATTTTCTCCAAAAGTAAAGTAGTTGCAAACTCATCCTTTTAGAAACTTGTTTGGGCTGTTGAGAGGAGTAAAAAACCATCAAAAATTTCAATCCTGCATGATTCTACCAAGAAATGTGATTCTTCATTCAAAACGCTGGTTTTTGCTATTGGGCTCTATTGAATAATGAATGTTTTGAATTTTCTCCAAAAGTAAAGTAGTTGCAAACTCATGCTTTTAGAGACTTGTTTGGGCTCATGAGAGGAGTAGAAAAACATCAAAAATTTCAGTCCTGCATGATTCTACCAAGAAATGTGTGTTCATTGAAACCGCTGGTTTTTGATAGTTTGGGCCCTATTGAATAATGAATGTTTTGAATTTTCTCCAAAAGTAAAGTAGTTGCAAACTCATCCTTTTAGAAACTTGTTTGGGCTGTTGAGAGGAGTAAAAAACCATCAAAAATTTCAATCCTGCATGATTCTACCAAGAAATGTGATTCTTCATTCAAAACGCTGGTTTTTGCTATTGGGCTCTATTGAATAATGAATGTTTTGAATTTTCTCCAGAAGTAAAGTAGTTGCAAACTCATGCTTTTAGAGACTTGTTTGGGCTCATGAGAGGAGTAGAAAAACATCAAAAATTTCAGTCCTGCATGATTCTACCAAGAAATGTGTGTTCATTGAAACCGCTGGTTTTTGATAGTTTGGGCCCTATTGAATAATGAATGTTTTGAATTTTCTCCAAAAGTAAAGTAGTTGCAAACTCATCCTTTTAGAAACTTGTTTGGGCTGTTGAGAGGAGTAAAAAACCATCAAAAATTTCAATCCTGCATGATTCTACCAAGAAATGTGATTCTTCATTCAAAACGCTGGTTTTTGCTATTGGGCTCTATTGAATAATGAATGTTTTGAATTTTCTCCAAAAGTAAAGTAGTTGCAAACTCATGCTTTTAGAGACTTGTTTGGGCTCATGAGAGGAGTAGAAAAACATCAAAAATTTCAGTCCTGCATGATTCTACCAAGAAATGTGTGTTCATTGAAACCGCTGGTTTTTGATAGTTTGGGCCCTATTGAATAATGAATGTTTTGAATTTTCTCCAAAAGTAAAGTAGTTGCAAACTCATCCTTTTAGAAACTTGTTTGGGCTGTTGAGAGGAGTAAAAAACCATCAAAAATTTCAATCCTGCATGATTCTACCAAGAAATGTGATTCTTCATTCAAAACGCTGGTTTTTGCTATTGGGCTCTATTGAATAATGAATGTTTTGAATTTTCTCCAAAAAGTAAAGTAGTTGCAAACTCATGCTTTTAGAGACTTGTTTGGGCTCATGAGAGGAGTAGAAAAACATCAAAAATTTCAGTCCTGCATGATTCTACCAAGAAATGTGTGTTCATTGAAACCGCTGGTTTTTGATAGTTTGGGCCCTATTGAATAATGAATGTTTTGAATTTTCTCCAAAAGTAAAGTAGTTGCAAACTCATCCTTTTAGAAACTTGTTTGGGCTGTTGAGAGGAGTAAAAAACCATCAAAAATTTCAATCCTGCATGATTCTACCAAGAAATGTGATTCTTCATTCAAAACGCTGGTTTTTGCTATTGGGCTCTATTGAATAATGAATGTTTTGAATTTTCTCCAAAAGTAAAGTAGTTGCAAACTCATGCTTTTAGAGACTTGTTTGGGCTCATGAGAGGAGTAGAAAAACATCAAAAATTTCAGTCCTGCATGATTCTACCAAGAAATGTGTGTTCATTGAAACCGCTGGTTTTTGATAGTTTGGGCCCTATTGAATAATGAATGTTTTGAATTTTCTCCAAAAGTAAAGTAGTTGCAAACTCATCCTTTTAGAAACTTGTTTGGGCTGTTGAGAGGAGTAAAAAACCATCAAAAATTTCAATCCTGCATGATTCTACCAAGAAATGTGATTCTTCATTCAAAACGCTGGTTTTTGCTATTGGGCTCTATTGAATAATGAATGTTTTGAATTTTCTCCAAAAGTAAAGTAGTTGCAAACTCATGCTTTTAGAGACTTGTTTGGGCTCATGAGAGGAGTAGAAAAACATCAAAAATTTCAGTCCTGCATGATTCTACCAAGAAATGTGTGTTCATTGAAACCGCTGGTTTTTGATAGTTTGGGCCCTATTGAATAATGAATGTTTTGAATTTTCTCCAAAAGTAAAGTAGTTGCAAACTCATCCTTTTAGAAACTTGTTTGGGCTGTTGAGAGGAGTAAAAAACCATCAAAAATTTCAATCCTGCATGATTCTACCAAGAAATGTGATTCTTCATTCAATACTCTGGTTTTTGCTATTGGGCTCTATTGAATAATGAATGTTTTGAATTTTCTCCAAAAGTAAAGTAGTTGCAAACTCATGCTTTTAGAGACTTGTTTGGGCTCATGAGAGGAGTAGAAAAACATCAAAAATTTCAGTCCTGCATGATTCTACCAAGAAATGTGTGTTCATTGAAACCGCTGGTTTTTGATAGTTTGGGCCCTATTGAATAATGAATGTTTTGAATTTTCTCCAAAAGTAAAGTAGTTGCAAACTCATCCTTTTAGAAACTTGTTTGGGCTGTTGAGAGGAGTAAAAAACCATCAAAAATTTCAATCCTGCATGATTCTACCAAGAAATGTGATTCTTCATTCAAAACGCTGGTTTTTGCTATTGGGCTCTATTGAATAATGAATGTTTTGAATTTTCTCCAAAAGTAAAGTAGTTGCAAACTCATGCTTTTAGAGACTTGTTTGGGCTCATGAGAGGAGTAGAAAAACATCAAAAATTTCAGTCCTGCATGATTCTACCAAGAAATGTGTGTTCATTGAAACCGCTGGTTTTTGATAGTTTGGGCCCGATTGAATAATGAATGTTTTGAATTTTCTCCAAAAGTAAAGTAGTTGCAAACTCATCCTTTTAGAAACTTGTTTGGGCTGTTGAGAGGAGTAAAAAACCATCAAAAATTTCAATCCTGCATGATTCTACCAAGAAATGTGATTCTTCATTCAAAACGCTGGTTTTTGCTATTGGGCTCTATTGAATAATGAATGTTTTGAATTTTCTCCAGAAGTAAAGTAGTTGCAAACTCATGCTTTTAGAGACTTGTTTGGGCTCATGAGAGGAGTAGAAAAACATCAAAAAATTCAGTCCTGCATGATTCTACCAAGAAATGTGTGTTCATTGAAACCGCTGGTTTTTGATAGTTTGGGCCCTATTGAATAATGAATGTTTTGAATTTTCTCCAAAAGTAAAGTAGTTGCAAACTCATCCTTTTAGAAACTTGTTTGGGCTGTTGAGAGGAGTAAAAAACCATCAAAAATTTCAATCCTGCATGATTCTACCAAGAAATGTGATTCTTCATTCAAAACGCTGGTTTTTGCTATTGGGCTCTATTGAATAATGAATGTTTTGAATTTTCTCCAAAAGTAAAGTAGTTGCAAACTCATGCTTTTAGAGACTTGTTTGGGCTCATGAGAGGAGTAGAAAAACATCAAAAATTTCAGTCCTGCATGATTCTACCAAGAAATGTGTGTTCATTGAAACCGCTGGTTTTTGATAGTTTGGGCCCTATTGAATAATGAATGTTTTGAATTTTCTCCAAAAGTAAAGTAGTTGCAAACTCATCCTTTTAGAAACTTGTTTGGGCTGTTGAGAGGAGTAAAAAACCATCAAAAATTTCAATCCTGCATGATTCTACCAAGAAATGTGATTCTTCATTCAAAACGCTGGTTTTTGCTATTGGGCTCTATTGAATAATGAATGTTTTGAATTTTCTCCAAAAGTAAAGTAGTTGCAAACTCATGCTTTTAGAGACTTGTTTGGGCTCATGAGAGGAGTAGAAAAACATCAAAAATTTCAGTCCTGCATGATTCTACCAAGAAATGTGTGTTCATTGAAACCGCTGTTTTTTGATAGTTTGGGCCCTATTGAATAATGAATGTTTTGAATTTTCTCCAAAAGTAAAGTAGTTGCAAACTCATCCTTTTAGAAACTTGTTTGGGCTGTTGAGAGGAGTAAAAAACCATCAAAAATTTCAATCCTGCATGATTCTACCAAGAAATGTGATTCTTCATTCAAAACGCTGGTTTTTGCTATTGGGCTCTATTGAATAATGAATGTTTTGAATTTTCTCCAAAAGTAAAGTAGTTGCAAACTCATGCTTTTAGAGACTTGTTTGGGCTCATGAGAGGAGTAGAAAAACATCAAAAATTTCAGTCCTGCATGATTCTACCAAGAAATGTGTGTTCATTGAAACCGCTGGTTTTTGATAGTTTGGGCCCTATTGAATAATGAATGTTTTGAATTTTCTCCAAAAGTAAAGTAGTTGCAAACTCATCCTTTTAGAAACTTGTTTGGGCTGTTGAGAGGAGTAAAAAACCATCAAAAATTTCAATCCTGCATGATTCTACCAAGAAATGTGATTCTTCATTCAAAACGCTGGTTTTTGCTATTGGGCTCTATTGAATAATGAATGTTTTGAATTTTCTCCAAAAGTAAAGTAGTTGCAAACTCATGCTTTTAGAGACTTGTTTGGGCTCATGAGAGGAGTAGAAAAACATCAAAAATTTCAGTCCTGCATGATTCTACCAAGAAATGTGTGTTCATTGAAACCGCTGGTTTTTGATAGTTTGGGCCCTATTGAATAATGAATGTTTTGAATTTTCTCCAAAAGTAAAGTAGTTGCAAACTCATCCTTTTAGAAACTTGTTTGGGCTGTTGAGAGGAGTAAAAAACCATCAAAAATTTCAATCCTGCATGATTCTACCAAGAAATGTGATTCTTCATTCAAAACGCTGGTTTTTGCTATTGGGCTCTATTGAATAATGAATGTTTTGAATTTTCTCCAAAAGTAAAGTAGTTGCAAACTCATGCTTTTAGAGACTTGTTTGGGCTCATGAGAGGAGTAGAAAAACATCAAAAATTTCAGTCCTGCATGATTCTACCAAGAAATGTGTGTTCATTGAAACCGCTGGTTTTTGATAGTTTGGGCCCTATTGAATAATGAATGTTTTGAATTTTCTCCAAAAGTAAAGTAGTTGCAAACTCATCCTTTTAGAAACTTGTTTGGGCTGTTGAGAGGAGTAAAAAACCATCAAAAATTTCAATCCTGCATGATTCTACCAAGAAATGTGATTCTTCATTCAAAACGCTGGTTTTTGCTATTGGGCTCTATTGAATAATGAATGTTTTGAATTTTCTCCAAAAGTAAAGTAGTTGCAAACTCATGCTTTTAGAGACTTGTTTGGGCTCATGAGAGGAGTAGAAAAACATCAAAAATTTCAGTCCTGCATGATTCTACCAAGAAATGTGTGTTCATTGAAACCGCTGGTTTTTGATAGTTTGGGCCCTATTGAATAATGAATGTTTTGAATTTTCTCCAAAAGTAAAGTAGTTGCAAACTCATCCTTTTAGAAACTTGTTTGGGCTGTTGAGAGGAGTAAAAAACCATCAAAAATTTCAATCCTGCATGATTCTACCAAGAAATGTGATTCTTCATTCAAAACGCTGGTTTTTGCTATTGGGCTCTATTGAATAATGAATGTTTTGAATTTTCTCCAAAAGTAAAGTAGTTGCAAACTCATGCTTTTAGAGACTTGTTTGGGCTCATGAGAGGAGTAGAAAAACATCAAAAATTTCAGTCCTGCATGATTTTACCAAGAAATTTGTGTTCATTGAAACCGCTGGTTTTTGATAGTTTGGGCCCTATTGAATAATGAATGTTTTGAATTTTCTCCAAAAGTAAAGTAGTTGCAAACTCATCCTTTTAGAAACTTGTTTGGGCTGTTGAGAGGAGTAAAAAACCATCAAAAATTTCAATCCTGCATGATTCTACCAAGAAATGTGATTCTTCATTCAAAACGCTGGTTTTTGCTATTGGGCTCTATTGAATAATGAATGTTTTGAATTTTCTCCAAAAGTAAAGTAGTTGCAAACTCATGCTTTTAGAGACTTGTTTGGGCTCATGAGAGGAGTAGAAAAACATCAAAAATTTCAGTCCTGCATGATTCTACCAAGAAATGTGTGTTCATTGAAACCGCTGGTTTTTGATAGTTTGGGCCCGATTGAATAATGAATGTTTTGAATTTTCTCCAAAAGTAAAGTAGTTGCAAACTCATCCTTTTAGAAACTTGTTTGGGCTGTTGAGAGGAGTAAAAAACCATCAAAAATTTCAATCCTGCATGATTCTACCAAGAAATGTGATTCTTCATTCAAAACGCTGGTTTTTGCTATTGGGCTCTATTGAATAATGAATGTTTTGAATTTTCTCCAGAAGTAAAGTAGTTGCAAACTCATGCTTTTAGAGACTTGTTTGGGCTCATGAGAGGAGTAGAAAAACATCAAAAAATTCAGTCCTGCATGATTCTACCAAGAAATGTGTGTTCATTGAAACTGCTGGTTTTTGATAGTTTGGGCCCTATTGAATAATGAATGTTTTGAATTTTCTCCATTTTCAATCAACTTTATTAAATTTTCAAAAGTAACAGTAATGTTTTTTAGTAGCATTGAAATGTAGATGTTACATTTATACTGATAAAAGAAAAAAAGGGGGGGGGGGTAGGTTATGATGAGGGTAAGGAGTTCAGAATGACTTTAATTGTTTTATTGAGACAAACAAAGGCCATAACAAAAGGAGAAGGGGGGGAAAGAAATATAACAGTAATGTTACAAATATGAAGTAAGTTGAGATATAGATCTAACTAACAGTACAGTCACAAATAAATTGCAGGTACAAACATAGAATTTCAATACAAATAAAAAATTAACCGTTGTTTAATAAAACAATAGTGCGGTTAAGGAATTGTACAATATGAACAACCATACAGATAATCAATTTGGATTAGGAGTAGGAGAGAGGCCAATGCAGAAATCTAGGAAGCGCTAAAATCTGTCCAGCATTTCCATCTTTTGCTATAAGTTATATAGTAGTTGTTTGCAGTAGCATGGCTTTTTTCGTATGATTCATGAAGATTCATTTTATCGATAATGTCGCTAATTTTGGGAACTGAATCTTCTTTCCAGAAAAGAGCTATTGCATTTTTAGTTATTAAGAGTAGATGGATAATGACAGAACGGTGAGATGGATGAATATCTTCAAGGTCAAGTGATAACAGGGCCTTATGTGGAGTTAAAGTTATTGTAGTTTTGGTGACTTTATTGATTAAATCAGAAATCTCAGACCATAAAGGTCTGATTTTCGAACATTCCCAAAACATGTGGAGTAAGCTACCTATTTCACCACAATGTCTCCAGCATTCAGGAGATCTACCAGGAAAAATTTTTGCTAGCTTAAAGGGGGTAAAGTACCATCTAGATAAGATTTTAAAGTATGATTCGTGAAGGTTTGCACAAATGTTAGACGAGTATGTTGATTTTAGTGCTTTGGTCCATTGTTGCTGAGTTCTTGTAATGTTGAGGTCTTTTTCCCAGTTAAGCATAAAGGTAGTTTTTTCCGGATTATTACTAGAGTTAAGAAAGTCGTAGATGTTTCTAGATTTCCAATAATATTTATTGCCAGGGTTACATATTAGTAGACTAGTGGAATCTGTTATAAAGGTTCTTTTTCTTAATAGCTTCTTAATGAGTTTTTTTAAGTTAGATAGAAAGTGGAAGTCGCTGATGGCAAAGTTAAATTTAGTTCGCAGTAGATCATCGCTGATGAATTGCTTACCATCATGCAAATCCACTAGTTTTTTAATACCAACTTGTTTCCAATTAGAGGGAATATCCTTTTCCAGGATTAAACTAAAGGTTTTGAGAGGAACATTTTTGATTTGTTGATATTTTGATCCTTTTTTAGTATGAATTTGGGATTTAGCTAAGTATTTCCAAGCTAATAATGTGGCTGATATTGTTGGAGAAATATGTGGTAAGTGACTAGAGGATACCAAACCATCCAAAATCAGTCTTGACAGTGGAATGTTACTGTTCCAAACTTTCTCTATATCCGTCCAAATTGGACAGTTATCCTGATTAAACCATGACAAGGATTGTATTATGAGATTTGAATAGTAATAGTTAACTAAGTTAGGGAGGGCCAAACCTCCCTCATCCTTCCGTCTAGTGAGTGTTAGAAATGCTATTCTAGCTTTTTTTTGGTTGGAAATAAATCTGTTTACTATAGATTGCAGTTGTCTAATATATTTAAGGGGAATAGAGAAAGGCAAAGACCTAAAAATGTAAAGTATCTTGGGAAGGGTGAGAAGTTTAAAGAGGACTATCCTCCCTACCCACGAGATTTCATGCTTAGAGTGAGCATTAAATTCCATTTGAGTATTTTTAATAAGATTCCGCATATTTACTTCAATCGTTTTGGCAAAGTTCCTGGTTATTGAGATGCCTAAATACAAAATTGCGTTTTTTTCCCATTCATATTTAGTAACGTTTTTGATACTAGAGATGATTTCATTGCATAGGAAAAAGTCTAAAATTTTGGACTTTGTGTCATTTATTTTAAAGAACGAGACTTTTGAAAATTCCTCAAAAATAGGGAGTACCCCTTTGACCGAATCCAATGGATTTGAAAGGCTTAGAATAATATCATCAGCAAATAACCCTATCTTGTACTGTGTTTCACCTATTTTGATGCCCTCAACACGTTCATTGGATCTAATGGTTTCTGCTAAAGGTTCCATAATTAAGGCAAAGAGTAAAGGCGAGAGGGGACATCCTTGTCTAGTGCCATTGGTAATCAAAATTTGTTTAGAAAGATGGTTATTAGCATATATATTAGCAGAAGGGGATGAATAAAGTGCCATTATTGTATTTATTAATTTAGAGCTAAAACCGAATTTGTCTAGAGTGGTGACTAAAAATTCCCAGCTGACTCTGTCAAAGGCTTTTTCAGCATCTAGTGCTAGAAGTAATGATGAGATCTTTTTGGTTTTGATATGGTTAATTAGATTAAATACTCTCCTGGTCCCATCACTAGTTTGCCGGCCACTTATAAAGCCTAATTGATCTCTATGTACTATGTTAGGAAGGAATTTTTTAATTCTTGTGGCAATAATTTTTGAATAAATTTTAACATCTGTGTTAATTAATGAAATGGGCCTATAACTTTTAACAGATTCTGAGTCTCCTTTAGGCTTAGGAATTAAAGATATGATGGCTTGCAACATTTCATGAGGGAACCTTCCAGTCTCAGAAGCTTTATTAAAAATCCGAGTCAGGTAAGGAGTTAATATTGAGGCAAAGGTCAGATAATAGTCATTTGAGAAACCGTCAGGGCCCGGTGATTTCTTTGTTTTGAGTGTTTTAATGGCCTCTAATACTTCTAGATCTGAAAAAGGAACCTCAAGTAATGATAATTGTTGATTTGATAGTTTCGGTAGATTAAGGCGCTTGAGATTGAATTTTCTCCAAAAGTAAAGTAGTTGCAAACTCATCCTTTTAGAAACTTGTTTGGGCTGTTGAGAGGAGTTAAAAACCATCAAAAATTTCAATCCTGCATGATTTTACCAAGAAATGTGATTCTTCATTCAAAACCTGATTTTTGCTATTGGGCTCTATTGAATAGTGAATGTTTTGAATTTTCTCCAAAAGTAAAGTAGTTGCAAACTCATGCTTTTAGAGACTTGTTTGGGCTCATGAGAGGAGTAGAAAAACATCAAAAATTTCAGTCCTGCATGATTCTACCAAGAAATGTGTTCATTCAAACCGCTGGTTTTTGATAGTTTGGGCCCTATTGAATAATGAATGTTTTGAATTTTCTCCAAAAGTAAAGTAGTTGCAAACTCATCCTTTTAGAAACTTGTTTGGGCTGTTGAGAGGAGTAAAAAACCATCAAAAATTTCAATCCTGCATGATTTTACCAAGAAATATGATTCTTCATTCAAAACCTGATTTTTGCTATTGGGCTCTATTGAATAGTGAATGTTTTGAATTTTCTCCAAAAGTAAAGTAGTTGCAAACTCATGCTTTTAGAGACTTGTTTGGGCTCATGAGAGGAGTAGAAAAACATCAAAAATTTCAGTCCTGCATGATTCTACCAAGAAATGTGTGTTCATTGAAACCGCTGGTTTTTGATAGTTTGGGCCCTATTGAATAATGAATGTTTTGAATTTTCTCCAAAAGTAAAGTAGTTGCAAACTCATCCTTTTAGAAACTTGTTTGGGCTGTTGAGAGGAGTAAAAAACCATCAAAAATTTCAATCCTGCATGATTCTACCAAGAAATGTGATTCTTCATTCAAAACGCTGGTTTTTGCTATTGGGCTCTATTGAATAATGAATGTTTTGAATTTTCTCCAAAAGTAAAGTAGTTGCAAACTCATGCTTTTAGAGACTTGTTTGGGCTCATGAGAGGAGTAGAAAAACATCAAAAATTTCAGTCCTGCATGATTCTACCAAGAAATGTGTGTTCATTGAAACCGCTGGTTTTTGATAGTTTGGGCCCTATTGAATAATGAATGTTTTGAATTTTCTCCAAAAGTAAAGTAGTTGCAAACTCATCCTTTTAGAAACTTGTTTGGGCTGTTGAGAGGAGTAAAAAACCATCAAAAATTTCAATCCTGCATGATTTTACCAAGAAATGTGATTCTTCATTCAAAACCTGATTTTTGCTATTGGGCTCTATTGAATAGTGAATGTTTTGAATTTTCTCCAAAAGTAAAGTAGTTGCAAACTCATGCTTTTAGAGACTTGTTTGGGCTCATGAGAGGAGTAGAAAAACATCAAAAATTTCAGTCCTGCATGATTCTACCAAGAAATGTGTGTTCATTCAAACCGCTGGTTTTTGATAGTTTGGGCCCTATTGAATAATGAATGTTTTGAATTTTCTCCAAAAGTAAAGTAGTTGCAAACTCATCCTTTTAGAAACTTGTTTGGGCTGTTGAGAGGAGTAAAAAACCATCAAAAATTTCAATCCTGCATGATTCTACCAAGAAATGTGATTCTTCATTCAAAACGCTGGTTTTTGCTATTGGGCTCTATTGAATAATGAATGTTTTGAATTTTCTCCAAAAGTAAAGTAGTTGCAAACTCATGCTTTTAGAGACTTGTTTGGGCTCATGAGAGGAGTAGAAAAACATCAAAAATTTCAGTCCTGCATGATTCTACCAAGAAATGTGTGTTCATTGAAACCGCTGGTTTTTGATAGTTTGGGCCCTATTGAATAATGAATGTTTTGAATTTTCTCCAAAAGTAAAGTAGTTGCAAACTCATCCTTTTAGAAACTTGTTTGGGCTGTTGAGAGGAGTAAAAAACCATCAAAAATTTCAATCCTGCATGATTTTACCAAGAAATGTGATTCTTCATTCAAAACCTGATTTTTGCTATTGGGCTCTATTGAATAGTGAATGTTTTGAATTTTCTCCAAAAGTAAAGTAGTTGCAAACTCATGCTTTTAGAGACTTGTTTGGGCTCATGAGAGGAGTAGAAAAACATCAAAAATTTCAGTCCTGCATGATTCTACCAAGAAATGTGTTCATTCAAACCGATGGTTTTTGATAGTTTGGGCCCTATTGAATAATGAATGTTTTGAATTTTCTCCAAAAGTAAAGTAGTTGCAAACTCATCCTTTTAGAAACTTGTTTGGGCTGTTGAGAGGAGTAAAAAACCATCAAAAATTTCAATCCTGCATGATTCTACCAAGAAATGTGATTCTTCATTCAAAACGCTGGTTTTTGCTATTGGGCTCTATTGAATAATGAATGTTTTGAATTTTCTCCAAAAGTAAAGTAGTTGCAAACTCATGCTTTTAGAGACTTGTTTGGGCTCATGAGAGGAGTAGAAAAACATCAAAAATTTCAGTCCTGCATGATTCTACCAAGAAATGTGTGTTCATTGAAACCGCTGGTTTTTGATAGTTTGGGCCCTATTGAATAATGAATGTTTTGAATTTTCTACAAAAGTAAAGTAGTTGCAAACTCATCCTTTTAGAAACTTGTTTGGGCTGTTGAGAGGAGTAAAAAACCATCAAAAATTTCAATCCTGCATGATTCTACCAAGAAATGTGATTCTTCATTCAAAACGCTGGTTTTTGCTATTGGGCTCTATTGAATAATGAATGTTTTGAATTTTCTCCAAAAGTAAAGTAGTTGCAAACTCATGCTTTTAGAGACTTGTTTGGGCTCATGAGAGGAGTAGAAAAACATCAAAAATTGCAGTCCTGCATGATTCTACCAAGAAATGTGTTCATTCAAACCGCTGGTTTTTGATAGTTTGGGCCCTATTGAATAATGAATGTTTTGAATTTTCTCCAAAAGTAAAGTAGTTGCAAACTCATCCTTTTAGAAACTTGTTTGGGCTGTTGAGAGGAGTAAAAAACCATCAAAAATTTCAATCCTGCATGATTCTACCAAGAAATGTGATTCTTCATTCAAAACGCTGGTTTTTGCTATTGGGCTCTATTGAATAATGAATGTTTTGAATTTTCTCCAAAAGTAAAGTAGTTGCAAACTCATGCTTTTAGAGACTTGTTTGGGCTCATGAGAGGAGTAGAAAAACATCAAAAATTTCAGTCCTGCATGATTCTACCAAGAAATGTGTGTTCATTGAAACCGCTGGTTTTTGATAGTTTGGGCCCTATTGAATAATGAATGTTTTGAATTTTCTCCAAAAGTAAAGTAGTTGCAAACTCATCCTTTTAGAAACTTGTTTGGGCTGTTGAGAGGAGTAAAAAACCATCAAAAATTTCAATCCTGCATGATTCTACCAAGAAATGTGATTCTTCATTCAAAACGCTGGTTTTTGCTATTGGGCTCTATTGAATAATGAATGTTTTGAATTTTCTCCAAAAGTAAAGTAGTTGCAAACTCATGCTTTTAGAGACTTGTTTGGGCTCATGAGAGGAGTAGAAAAACATCAAAAATTTCAGTCCTGCATGATTCTACCAAGAAATGTGTGTTCATTGAAACCGCTGGTTTTTGATAGTTTGGGCCCTATTGAATAATGAATGTTTTGAATTTTCTCCAAAAGTAAAGTAGTTGCAAACTCATCCTTTTAGAAACTTGTTTGGGCTGTTGAGAGGAGTAAAAAACCATCAAAAATTTCAATCCTGCATGATTCTACCAAGAAATGTGATTCTTCATTCAAAACGCTGGTTTTTGCTATTGGGCTCTATTGAATAATGAATGTTTTGAATTTTCTCCAGAAGTAAAGTAGTTGCAAACTCATGCTTTTAGAGACTTGTTTGGGCTCATGAGAGGAGTAGAAAAACATCAAAAAATTCAGTCCTGCATGATTCTACCAAGAAATGTGTGTTCATTGAAACCGCTGGTTTTTGATAGTTTGGGCCCTATTGAATAATGAATGTTTTGAATTTTCTCCAAAAGTAAAGTAGTTGCAAACTCATCCTTTTAGAAACTTGTTTGGGCTGTTGAGAGGAGTAAAAAACCATCAAAAATTTCAATCCTGCATGATTCTACCAAGAAATGTGATTCTTCATTCAAAACGCTGGTTTTTGCTATTGGGCTCTATTGAATAATGAATGTTTTGAATTTTCTCCAAAAGTAAAGTAGTTGCAAACTCATGCTTTTAGAGACTTGTTTGGGCTCATGAGAGGAGTAGAAAAACATCAAAAATTTCAGTCCTGCATGATTCTACCAAGAAATGTGTGTTCATTGAAACCGCTGGTTTTTGATAGTTTGGGCCCTATTGAATAATGAATGTTTTGAATTTTCTCCAAAAGTAAAGTAGTTGCAAACTCATACTTTTAGAAACTTGTTTGGGCTGTTGAGAGGAGTAAAAAACCATCAAAAATTTCAATCCTGCATGATTCTACCAAGAAATGTGATTCTTCATTCAAAACGCTGGTTTTTGCTATTGGGCTCTATTGAATAATGAATGTTTTGAATTTTCTCCAAAAGTAAAGTAGTTGCAAACTCATGCTTTTAGAGACTTGTTTGGGCTCATGAGAGGAGTAGAAAAACATCAAAAATTTCAGTCCTGCATGATTCTACCAAGAAATGTGTGTTCATTGAAACCGCTGTTTTTTGATAGTTTGGGCCCTATTGAATAATGAATGTTTTGAATTTTCTCCAAAAGTAAAGTAGTTGCAAACTCATCCTTTTAGAAACTTGTTTGGGCTGTTGAGAGGAGTAAAAAACCATCAAAAATTTCAATCCTGCATGATTCTACCAAGAAATGTGATTCTTCATTCAAAACGCTGGTTTTTGCTATTGGGCTCTATTGAATAATGAATGTTTTGAATTTTCTCCAAAAGTAAAGTAGTTGCAAACTCATGCTTTTAGAGACTTGTTTGGGCTCATGAGAGGAGTAGAAAAACATCAAAAATTTCAGTCCTGCATGATTCTACCAAGAAATGTGTGTTCATTGAAACCGCTGGTTTTTGATAGTTTGGGCCCTATTGAATAATGAATGTTTTGAATTTTCTCCAAAAGTAAAGTAGTTGCAAACTCATCCTTTTAGAAACTTGTTTGGGCTGTTGAGAGGAGTAAAAAACCATCAAAAATTTCAATCCTGCATGATTCTACCAAGAAATGTGATTCTTCATTCAAAACGCTGGTTTTTGCTATTGGGCTCTATTGAATAATGAATGTTTTGAATTTTCTCCAAAAGTAAAGTAGTTGCAAACTCATGCTTTTAGAGACTTGTTTGGGCTCATGAGAGGAGTAGAAAAACATCAAAAATTTCAGTCCTGCATGATTCTACCAAGAAATGTGTGTTCATTGAAACCGCTGGTTTTTGATAGTTTGGGCCCTATTGAATAATGAATGTTTTGAATTTTCTCCAAAAGTAAAGTAGTTGCAAACTCATCCTTTTAGAAACTTGTTTGGGCTGTTGAGAGGAGTAAAAAACCATCAAAAATTTCAATCCTGCATGATTCTACCAAGAAATGTGATTCTTCATTCAAAACGCTGGTTTTTGCTATTGGGCTCTATTGAATAATGAATGTTTTGAATTTTCTCCAAAAGTAAAGTAGTTGCAAACTCATGCTTTTAGAGACTTGTTTGGGCTCATGAGAGGAGTAGAAAAACATCAAAAATTTCAGTCCTGCATGATTCTACCAAGAAATGTGTGTTCATTGAAACCGCTGGTTTTTGATAGTTTGGGCCCTATTGAATAATGAATGTTTTGAATTTTCTCCAAAAGTAAAGTAGTTGCAAACTCATCCTTTTAGAAACTTGTTTGGGCTGTTGAGAGGAGTAAAAAACCATCAAAAATTTCAATCCTGCATGATTCTACCAAGAAATGTGATTCTTCATTCAAAACGCTGGTTTTTGCTATTGGGCTCTATTGAATAATGAATGTTTTGAATTTTCTCCAAAAGTAAAGTAGTTGCAAACTCATGCTTTTAGAGACTTGTTTGGGCTCATGAGAGGAGTAGAAAAACATCAAAAATTTCAGTCCTGCATGATTCTACCAAGAAATGTGTGTTCATTGAAACCGCTGGTTTTTGATAGTTTGGGCCCTATTGAATAATGAATGTTTTGAATTTTCTCCAAAAGTAAAGTAGTTGCAAACTCATCCTTTTAGAAACTTGTTTGGGCTGTTGAGAGGAGTAAAAAACCATCAAAAATTTCAATCCTGCATGATTCTACCAAGAAATGTGATTCTTCATTCAAAACGCTGGTTTTTGCTATTGGGCTCTATTGAATAATGAATGTTTTGAATTTTCTCCAAAAGTAAAGTAGTTGCAAACTCATGCTTTTAGAGACTTGTTTGGGCTCATGAGAGGAGTAGAAAAACATCAAAAATTTCAGTCCTGCATGATTTTACCAAGAAATTTGTGTTCATTGAAACCGCTGGTTTTTGATAGTTTGGGCCCTATTGAATAATGAATGTTTTGAATTTTCTCCAAAAGTAAAGTAGTTGCAAACTCATCCTTTTAGAAACTTGTTTGGGCTGTTGAGAGGAGTAAAAAACCATCAAAAATTTCAATCCTGCATGATTCTACCAAGAAATGTGATTCTTCATTCAAAACGCTGGTTTTTGCTATTGGGCTCTATTGAATAATGAATGTTTTGAATTTTCTCCAAAAGTAAAGTAGTTGCAAACTCATGCTTTTAGAGACTTGTTTGGGCTCATGAGAGGAGTAGAAAAACATCAAAAATTTCAGTCCTGCATGATTCTACCAAGAAATGTGTGTTCATTGAAACCGCTGGTTTTTGATAGTTTGGGCCCGATTGAATAATGAATGTTTTGAATTTTCTCCAAAAGTAAAGTAGTTGCAAACTCATCCTTTTAGAAACTTGTTTGGGCTGTTGAGAGGAGTAAAAAACCATCAAAAATTTCAATCCTGCATGATTCTACCAAGAAATGTGATTCTTCATTCAAAACGCTGGTTTTTGCTATTGGGCTCTATTGAATAATGAATGTTTTGAATTTTCTCCAGAAGTAAAGTAGTTGCAAACTCATGCTTTTAGAGACTTGTTTGGGCTCATGAGAGGAGTAGAAAAACATCAAAAAATTCAGTCCTGCATGATTCTACCAAGAAATGTGTGTTCATTGAAACTGCTGGTTTTTGATAGTTTGGGCCCTATTGAATAATGAATGTTTTGAATTTTCTCCATTTTCAATCAACTTTATTAAATTTTCAAAAGTAACAGTAATGTTTTTTAGTAGCATTGAAATGTAGATGTTACATTTATACTGATAAAAGAAAAAAAGGGGGGGGGTAGGTTATGATGAGGGTAAGGAGTTCAGAATGACTTTAATTGTTTTATTGAGACAAACAAAGGCCATAACAAAAGGAGAAGGGGGGGAAAGAAATATAACAGTAATGTTACAAATATGAAGTAAGTTGAGATATAGATCTAACTAACAGTACAGTCACAAATAAATTGCAGGTACAAACATAGAATTTCAATACAAATAAAAAATTAACCGTTGTTTAATAAAACAATAGTGCGGTTAAGGAATTGTACAATATGAACAACCATACAGATAATCAATTTGGATTAGGAGTAGGAGAGAGGCCAATGCAGAAATCTAGGAAGCGCTAAAATCTGTCCAGCATTTCCATCTTTTGCTATAAGTTATATAGTAGTTGTTTGCAGTAGCATGGCTTTTTTCGTATGATTCATGAAGATTCATTTTATCGATAATGTCGCTAATTTTGGGAACTGAATCTTCTTTCCAGAAAAGAGCTATTGCATTTTTAGTTATTAAGAGTAGATGGATAATGACAGAACGGTGAGATGGATGAATATCTTCAAGGTCAAGTGATAACAGGGCCTTATGTGGAGTTAAAGTTATTGTAGTTTTGGTGACTTTATTGATTAAATCAGAAATCTCAGACCATAAAGGTCTGATTTTCGAACATTCCCAAAACATGTGGAGTAAGCTACCTATTTCACCACAATGTCTCCAGCATTCAGGAGATCTACCAGGAAAAATTTTTGCTAGCTTAAAGGGGGTAAAGTACCATCTAGATAAGATTTTAAAGTATGATTCGTGAAGGTTTGCACAAATGTTAGACGAGTATGTTGATTTTAGTGCTTTGGTCCATTGTTGCTGAGTTCTTGTAATGTTGAGGTCTTTTTCCCAGTTAAGCATAAAGGTAGTTTTTTCCGGATTATTACTAGAGTTAAGAAAGTCGTAGATGTTTCTAGATTTCCAATAATATTTATTGCCAGGGTTACATATTAGTAGACTAGTGGAATCTGTTATAAAGGTTCTTTTTCTTAATAGCTTCTTAATGAGTTTTTTTAAGTTAGATAGAAAGTGGAAGTCGCTGATGGCAAAGTTAAATTTAGTTCGCAGTAGATCATCGCTGATGAATTGCTTACCATCATGCAAATCCACTAGTTTTTTAATACCAACTTGTTTCCAATTAGAGGGAATATCCTTTTCCAGGATTAAACTAAAGGTTTTGAGAGGAACATTTTTGATTTGTTGATATTTTGATCCTTTTTTAGTATGAATTTGGGATTTAGCTAAGTATTTCCAAGCTAATAATGTGGCTGATATTGTTGGAGAAATATGTGGTAAGTGACTAGAGGATACCAAACCATCCAAAATCAGTCTTGACAGTGGAATGTTACTGTTCCAAACTTTCTCTATATCCGTCCAAATTGGACAGTTATCCTGATTAAACCATGACAAGGATTGTATTATGAGATTTGAATAGTAATAGTTAACTAAGTTAGGGAGGGCCAAACCTCCCTCATCCTTCCGTCTAGTGAGTGTTAGAAATGCTATTCTAGCTTTTTTTTGGTTGGAAATAAATCTGTTTACTATAGATTGCAGTTGTCTAATATATTTAAGGGGAATAGAGAAAGGCAAAGACCTAAAAATGTAAAGTATCTTGGGAAGGGTGAGAAGTTTAAAGAGGACTATCCTCCCTACCCACGAGATTTCATGCTTAGAGTGAGCATTAAATTCCATTTGAGTATTTTTAATAAGATTCCGCATATTTACTTCAATCGTTTTGGCAAAGTTCCTGGTTATTGAGATGCCTAAATACAAAATTGCGTCTTTTTCCCATTCATATTTAGTAACGTTTTTGATACTAGAGATGATTTCATTGCATAGGAAAAAGTCTAAAATTTTGGACTTTGTGTCATTTATTTTAAAGAACGAGACTTTTGAAAATTCCTCAAAAATAGGGAGTACCCCTTTGACCGAATCCAATGGATTTGAAAGGCTTAGAATAATATCATCAGCAAATAACCCTATCTTGTACTGTGTTTCACCTATTTTGATGCCCTCAACACGTTCATTGGATCTAATGGTTTCTGCTAAAGGTTCCATAATTAAGGCAAAGAGTAAAGGCGAGAGGGGACATCCTTGTCTAGTGCCATTGGTAATCAAAATTTGTTTAGAAAGATGGTTATTAGCATATATATTAGCAGAAGGGGATGAATAAAGTGCCATTATTGTATTTATTAATTTAGAGCTAAAACCGAATTTGTCTAGAGTGGCGACTAAAAATTCCCAGCTGACTCTGTCAAAGGCTTTTTCAGCATCTAGTGCTAGAAGTAATGATGAGATCTTTTTGGTTTTGATATGGTTAATTAGATTAAATACTCTCCTGGTCCCATCACTAGTTTGCCGGCCACTTATAAAGCCTAATTGATCTCTATGTACTATGTTAGGAAGGAATTTTTTAATTCTTGTGGCAATAATTTTTGAATAAATTTTAACATCTGTGTTAATTAATGAAATGGGCCTATAACTTTTAACAGATTCTGAGTCTCCTTTAGGCTTAGGAATTAAAGATATGATGGCTTGCAACATTTCATGAGGGAACCTTCCAGTCTCAGAAGCTTTATTAAAAATCCGAGTCAGGTAAGGAGTTAATATTGAGGCAAAGGTCAGATAATAGTCATTTGAGAAACCGTCAGGGCCCGGTGATTTCTTTGTTTTGAGTGTTTTAATGGCCTCTAATACTTCTAGATCTGAAAAAGGAACCTCAAGTAATGATAATTGTTGATTTGATAGTTTCGGTAGATTAAGGCGCTTGAGATTGAATTTTCTCCAAAAGTAAAGTAGTTGCAAACTCATCCTTTTAGAAACTTGTTTGGGCTGTTGAGAGGAGTTAAAAACCATCAAAAATTTCAATCCTGCATGATTTTACCAAGAAATGTGATTCTTCATTCAAAACCTGATTTTTGCTATTGGGCTCTATTGAATAGTGAATGTTTTGAATTTTCTCCAAAAGTAAAGTAGTTGCAAACTCATGCTTTTAGAGACTTGTTTGGGCTCATGAGAGGAGTAGAAAAACATCAAAAATTTCAGTCCTGCATGATTCTACCAAGAAATGTGTTCATTCAAACCGCTGGTTTTTGATAGTTTGGGCCCTATTGAATAATGAATGTTTTGAATTTTCTCCAAAAGTAAAGTAGTTGCAAACTCATCCTTTTAGAAACTTGTTTGGGCTGTTGAGAGGAGTAAAAAACCATCAAAAATTTCAATCCTGCATGATTTTACCAAGAAATATGATTCTTCATTCAAAACCTGATTTTTGCTATTGGGCTCTATTGAATAGTGAATGTTTTGAATTTTCTCCAAAAGTAAAGTAGTTGCAAACTCATGCTTTTAGAGACTTGTTTGGGCTCATGAGAGGAGTAGAAAAACATCAAAAATTTCAGTCCTGCATGATTCTACCAAGAAATGTGTGTTCATTGAAACCGCTGGTTTTTGATAGTTTGGGCCCTATTGAATAATGAATGTTTTGAATTTTCTCCAAAAGTAAAGTAGTTGCAAACTCATCCTTTTAGAAACTTGTTTGGGCTGTTGAGAGGAGTAAAAAACCATCAAAAATTTCAATCCTGCATGATTCTACCAAGAAATGTGATTCTTCATTCAAAACGCTGGTTTTTGCTATTGGGCTCTATTGAATAATGAATGTTTTGAATTTTCTCCAAAAGTAAAGTAGTTGCAAACTCATGCTTTTAGAGACTTGTTTGGGCTCATGAGAGGAGTAGAAAAACATCAAAAATTTCAGTCCTGCATGATTCTACCAAGAAATGTGTGTTCATTGAAACCGCTGGTTTTTGATAGTTTGGGCCCTATTGAATAATGAATGTTTTGAATTTTCTCCAAAAGTAAAGTAGTTGCAAACTCATCCTTTTAGAAACTTGTTTGGGCTGTTGAGAGGAGTAAAAAACCATCAAAAATTTCAATCCTGCATGATTTTACCAAGAAATGTGATTCTTCATTCAAAACCTGATTTTTGCTATTGGGCTCTATTGAATAGTGAATGTTTTGAATTTTCTCCAAAAGTAAAGTAGTTGCAAACTCATGCTTTTAGAGACTTGTTTGGGCTCATGAGAGGAGTAGAAAAACATCAAAAATTTCAGTCCTGCATGATTCTACCAAGAAATGTGTGTTCATTCAAACCGCTGGTTTTTGATAGTTTGGGCCCTATTGAATAATGAATGTTTTGAATTTTCTCCAAAAGTAAAGTAGTTGCAAACTCATCCTTTTAGAAACTTGTTTGGGCTGTTGAGAGGAGTAAAAAACCATCAAAAATTTCAATCCTGCATGATTCTACCAAGAAATGTGATTCTTCATTCAAAACGCTGGTTTTTGCTATTGGGCTCTATTGAATAATGAATGTTTTGAATTTTCTCCAAAAGTAAAGTAGTTGCAAACTCATGCTTTTAGAGACTTGTTTGGGCTCATGAGAGGAGTAGAAAAACATCAAAAATTTCAGTCCTGCATGATTCTACCAAGAAATGTGTGTTCATTGAAACCGCTGGTTTTTGATAGTTTGGGCCCTATTGAATAATGAATGTTTTGAATTTTCTCCAAAAGTAAAGTAGTTGCAAACTCATCCTTTTAGAAACTTGTTTGGGCTGTTGAGAGGAGTAAAAAACCATCAAAAATTTCAATCCTGCATGATTTTACCAAGAAATGTGATTCTTCATTCAAAACCTGATTTTTGCTATTGGGCTCTATTGAATAGTGAATGTTTTGAATTTTCTCCAAAAGCAAAGTAGTTGCAAACTCATGCTTTTAGAGACTTGTTTGGGCTCATGAGAGGAGTAGAAAAACATCAAAAATTTCAGTCCTGCATGATTCTACCAAGAAATGTGTTCATTCAAACCGATGGTTTTTGATAGTTTGGGCCCTATTGAATAATGAATGTTTTGAATTTTCTCCAAAAGTAAAGTAGTTGCAAACTCATCCTTTTAGAAACTTGTTTGGGCTGTTGAGAGGAGTAAAAAACCATCAAAAATTTCAATCCTGCATGATTCTACCAAGAAATGTGATTCTTCATTCAAAACGCTGGTTTTTGCTATTGGGCTCTATTGAATAATGAATGTTTTGAATTTTCTCCAAAAGTAAAGTAGTTGCAAACTCATGCTTTTAGAGACTTGTTTGGGCTCATGAGAGGAGTAGAAAAACATCAAAAATTTCAGTCCTGCATGATTCTACCAAGAAATGTGTGTTCATTGAAACCGCTGGTTTTTGATAGTTTGGGCCCTATTGAATAATGAATGTTTTGAATTTTCTCCAAAAGTAAAGTAGTTGCAAACTCATCCTTTTAGAAACTTGTTTGGGCTGTTGAGAGGAGTAAAAAACCATCAAAAATTTCAATCCTGCATGATTCTACCAAGAAATGTGATTCTTCATTCAAAACGCTGGTTTTTGCTATTGGGCTCTATTGAATAATGAATGTTTTGAATTTTCTCCAAAAGTAAAGTAGTTGCAAACTCATGCTTTTAGAGACTTGTTTGGGCTCATGAGAGGAGTAGAAAAACATCAAAAATTGCAGTCCTGCATGATTCTACCAAGAAATGTGTTCATTCAAACCGCTGGTTTTTGATAGTTTGGGCCCTATTGAATAATGAATGTTTTGAATTTTCTCCAAAAGTAAAGTAGTTGCAAACTCATCCTTTTAGAAACTTGTTTGGGCTGTTGAGAGGAGTAAAAAACCATCAAAAATTTCAATCCTGCATGATTCTACCAAGAAATGTGATTCTTCATTCAAAACGCTGGTTTTTGCTATTGGGCTCTATTGAATAATGAATGTTTTGAATTTTCTCCAAAAGTAAAGTAGTTGCAAACTCATGCTTTTAGAGACTTGTTTGGGCTCATGAGAGGAGTAGAAAAACATCAAAAATTTCAGTCCTGCATGATTCTACCAAGAAATGTGTGTTCATTGAAACCGCTGGTTTTTGATAGTTTGGGCCCTATTGAATAATGAATGTTTTGAATTTTCTCCAAAAGTAAAGTAGTTGCAAACTCATACTTTTAGAAACTTGTTTGGGCTGTTGAGAGGAGTAAAAAACCATCAAAAATTTCAATCCTGCATGATTCTACCAAGAAATGTGATTCTTCATTCAAAACGCTGGTTTTTGCTATTGGGCTCTATTGAATAATGAATGTTTTGAATTTTCTCCAAAAGTAAAGTAGTTGCAAACTCATGCTTTTAGAGACTTGTTTGGGCTCATGAGAGGAGTAGAAAAACATCAAAAATTTCAGTCCTGCATGATTCTACCAAGAAATGTGTGTTCATTGAAACCGCTGGTTTTTGATAGTTTGGGCCCTATTGAATAATGAATGTTTTGAATTTTCTCCAAAAGTAAAGTAGTTGCAAACTCATCCTTTTAGAAACTTGTTTGGGCTGTTGAGAGGAGTAAAAAACCATCAAAAATTTCAATCCTGCATGATTCTACCAAGAAATGTGATTCTTCATTCAAAACGCTGGTTTTTGCTATTGGGCTCTATTGAATAATGAATGTTTTGAATTTTCTCCAAAAGTAAAGTAGTTGCAAACTCATGCTTTTAGAGACTTGTTTGGGCTCATGAGAGGAGTAGAAAAACATCAAAAATTGCAGTCCTGCATGATTCTACCAAGAAATGTGTTCATTCAAACCGCTGGTTTTTGATAGTTTGGGCCCTATTGAATAATGAATGTTTTGAATTTTCTCCAAAAGTAAAGTAGTTGCAAACTCATCCTTTTAGAAACTTGTTTGGGCTGTTGAGAGGAGTAAAAAACCATCAAAAATTTCAATCCTGCATGATTCTACCAAGAAATGTGATTCTTCATTCAAAACGCTGGTTTTTGCTATTGGGCTCTATTGAATAATGAATGTTTTGAATTTTCTCCAAAAGTAAAGTAGTTGCAAACTCATGCTTTTAGAGACTTGTTTGGGCTCATGAGAGGAGTAGAAAAACATCAAAAATTTCAGTCCTGCATGATTCTACCAAGAAATGTGTGTTCATTGAAACAGCTGGTTTTTGATAGTTTGGGCCCTATTGAATAATGAATGTTTTGAATTTTCTCCAAAAGTAAAGTAGTTGCAAACTCATCCTTTTAGAAACTTGTTTGGGCTGTTGAGAGGAGTAAAAAACCATCAAAAATTTCAATCCTGCATGATTCTACCAAGAAATGTGATTCTTCATTCAAAACGCTGGTTTTTGCTATTGGGCTCTATTGAATAATGAATGTTTTGAATTTTCTCCAAAAGTAAAGTAGTTGCAAACTCATGCTTTTAGAGACTTGTTTGGGCTCATGAGAGGAGTAGAAAAACATCAAAAATTTCAGTCCTGCATGATTCTACCAAGAAATGTGTGTTCATTGAAACCGCTGGTTTTTGATAGTTTGGGCCCTATTGAATAATGAATGTTTTGAATTTTCTCCAAAAGTAAAGTAGTTGCAAACTCATCCTTTTAGAAACTTGTTTGGGCTGTTGAGAGGAGTAAAAAACCATCAAAAATTTCAATCCTGCATGATTTTACCAAGAAATGTGATTCTTCATTCAAAACCTGATTTTTGCTATTGGGCTCTATTGAATAGTGAATGTTTTGAATTTTCTCCAAAAGTAAAGTAGTTGCAAACTCATGCTTTTAGAGACTTGTTTGGGCTCATGAGAGGAGTAGAAAAACATCAAAAATTTAAGTCCTGCATGAGTCTACCAAGAAATGTGTGTTCATTGAAACCGCTGGTTTTTGATAGTTTGGGCCCTATTGAATAATGAATGTTTTGAATTTTCTCCAAAAGTAAAGTAGTTGCAAACTCATCCTTTTAGAAACTTGTTTGGGCTGTTGAGAGGAGTAAAAAACCATCAAAAATTTCAATCCTGCATGATTTTACCAAGAAATGTGATTCTTCATTCAAAACCTGATTTTTGCTATTGGGCTCTATTGAATAGTGAATGTTTTGAATTTTCTCCAAAAGTAAAGTAGTTGCAAACTCATGCTTTTAGAGACTTGTTTGGGCTCATGAGAGGAGTAGAAAAACATCAAAAATTTCAGTCCTGCATGATTCTACCAAGAAATGTGTGTTCATTGAAACCGCTGGTTTTTGATAGTTTGGGCCCTATTGAATAATGAATGTTTTGAATTTTCTCCAAAAGTAAAGTAGTTGCAAACTCATCCTTTTAGAAACTTGTTTGGGCTGTTGAGAGGAGTAAAAAACCATCAAAAATTTCAATCCTGCATGATTTTACCAAGAAATGTGATTCTTCATTCAAAACGCTGGTTTTTGCTATTGGGCTCTATTGAATAATGAATGTTTTGAATTTTCTCCAAAAGTAAAGTAGTTGCAAACTCATGCTTTTAGAGACTTGTTTGGGCTCATGAGAGGAGTAGAAAAACATCAAAAATTTCAGTCCTGCATGATTCTACCAAGAAATGTGTGTTCATTGAAACCGCTGGTTTTTGATAGTTTGGGCCCTATTGAATAATGAATGTTTTGAATTTTCTACAAAAGTAAAGTAGTTGCAAACTCATCCTTTTAGAAACTTGTTTGGGCTGTTGAGAGGAGTAAAAAACCATCAAAAATTTCAATCCTGCATGATTCTACCAAGAAATGTGATTCTTCATTCAAAACGCTGGTTTTTGCTATTGGGCTCTATTGAATAATGAATGTTTTGAATTTTCTCCAAAAGTAAAGTAGTTGCAAACTCATGCTTTTAGAGACTTGTTTGGGCTCATGAGAGGAGTAGAAAAACATCAAAAATTTCAGTCCTGCATGATTCTACCAAGAAATGTGTGTTCATTGAAACCGCTGGTTTTTGATAGTTTGGGCCCTATTGAATAATGAATGTTTTGAATTTTCTCCAAAAGTAAAGTAGTTGCAAACTCATCCTTTTAGAAACTTGTTTGGGCTGTTGAGAGGAGTAAAAAACCATCAAAAATTTCAATCCTGCATGATTCTACCAAGAAATGTGATTCTTCATTCAAAACGCTGGTTTTTGCTATTGGGCTCTATTGAATAATGAATGTTTTGAATTTTCTCCAAAAGTAAAGTAGTTGCAAACTCATGCTTTTAGAGACTTGTTTGGGCTCATGAGAGGAGTAGAAAAACATCAAAAATTTCAGTCCTGCATGATTCTACCAAGAAATGTGTGTTCATTGAAACCGCTGGTTTTTGATAGTTTGGGCCCTATTGAATAATGAATGTTTTGAATTTTCTCCAAAAGTAAAGTAGTTGCAAACTCATCCTTTTAGAAACTTGTTTGGGCTGTTGAGAGGAGTAAAAAACCATCAAAAATTTCAATCCTGCATGATTTTACCAAGAAATGTGATTCTTCATTCAAAACCTGATTTTTGCTATTGGGCTCTATTGAATAGTGAATGTTTTGAATTTTCTCCAAAAGTAAAGTAGTTGCAAACTCATGCTTTTAGAGACTTGTTTGGGCTCATGAGAGGAGTAGAAAAACATCAAAAATTTAAGTCCTGCATGAGTCTACCAAGAAATGTGTGTTCATTGAAACCGCTGGTTTTTGATAGTTTGGGCCCTATTGAATAATGAATGTTTTGAATTTTCTCCAAAAGTAAAGTAGTTGCAAACTCATCCTTTTAGAAACTTGTTTGGGCTGTTGAGAGGAGTAAAAAACCATCAAAAATTTCAATCCTGCATGATTCTACCAAGAAATGTGATTCTTCATTCAAAACGCTGGTTTTTGCTATTGGGCTCTATTGAATAATGAATGTTTTGAATTTTCTCCAAAAGTAAAGTAGTTGCAAACTCATGCTTTTAGAGACTTGTTTGGGCTCATGAGAGGAGTAGAAAAACATCAAAAATTTCAGTCCTGCATGATTCTACCAAGAAATGTGTGTTCATTGAAACCGCTGGTTTTTGATAGTTTGGGCCCTATTGAATAATGAATGTTTTGAATTTTCTCCAAAAGTAAAGTAGTTGCAAACTCATCCTTTTAGAAACTTGTTTGGGCTGTTGAGAGGAGTAAAAAACCATCAAAAATTTCAATCCTGCATGATTTTACCAAGAAATGTGATTCTTCATTCAAAACCTGATTTTTGCTATTGGGCTCTATTGAATAGTGAATGTTTTGAATTTTCTCCAAAAGTAAAGTAGTTGCAAACTCATGCTTTTAGAGACTTGTTTGGGCTCATGAGAGGAGTAGAAAAACATCAAAAATTGCAGTCCTGCATGATTCTACCAAGAAATGTGTTCATTCAAACCGCTGGTTTTTGATAGTTTGGGCCCTATTGAATAATGAATGTTTTGAATTTTCTCCAAAAGTAAAGTAGTTGCAAACTCATCCTTTTAGAAACTTGTTTGGGCTGTTGAGAGGAGTAAAAAACCATCAAAAATTTCAATCCTGCATGATTCTACCAAGAAATGTGATTCTTCATTCAAAACGCTGGTTTTTGCTATTGGGCTCTATTGAATAATGAATGTTTTGAATTTTCTCCAAAAGTAAAGTAGTTGCAAACTCATGCTTTTAGAGACTTGTTTGGGCTCATGAGAGGAGTAGAAAAACATCAAAAATTTCAGTCCTGCATGATTCTACCAAGAAATGTGTGTTCATTGAAACCGCTGGTTTTTGATAGTTTGGGCCCTATTGAATAATGAATGTTTTGAATTTTCTCCAAAAGTAAAGTAGTTGCAAACTCATCCTTTTAGAAACTTGTTTGGGCTGTTGAGAGGAGTAAAAAACCATCAAAAATTTCAATCCTGCATGATTTTACCAAGAAATGTGATTCTTCATTCAAAACCTGATTTTTGCTATTGGGCTCTATTGAATAGTGAATGTTTTGAATTTTCTCCAAAAGTAAAGTAGTTGCAAACTCATGCTTTTAGAGACTTGTTTGGGCTCATGAGAGGAGTAGAAAAACATCAAAAATTTAAGTCCTGCATGAGTCTACCAAGAAATGTGTGTTCATTGAAACCGCTGGTTTTTGATAGTTTGGGCCCTATTGAATAATGAATGTTTTGAATTTTCTCCAAAAGTAAAGTAGTTGCAAACTCATCCTTTTAGAAACTTGTTTGGGCTGTTGAGAGGAGTAAAAAACCATCAAAAATTTCAATCCTGCATGATTTTACCAAGAAATGTGATTCTTCATTCAAAACCTGATTTTTGCTATTGGGCTCTATTGAATAGTGAATGTTTTGAATTTTCTCCAAAAGTAAAGTAGTTGCAAACTCATGCTTTTAGAGACTTGTTTGGGCTCATGAGAGTAGAAAAACATCAAAAATTTCAGTCCTGCATGATTCTACCAAGAAATGTGTGTTCATTGAAACCGCTGGTTTTTGATAGTTTGGGCCCTATTGAATAATGAATGTTTTGAATTTTCTCCAAAAGTAAAGTAGTTGCAAACTCATCCTTTTAGAAACTTGTTTGGGCTGTTGAGAGGAGTAAAAAACCATCAAAAATTTCAATCCTGCATGATTTTACCAAGAAATGTGATTCTTCATTCAAAACCTGATTTTTGCTATTGGGCTCTATTGAATAGTGAATGTTTTGAATTTTCTCCAAAAGTAAAGTAGTTGCAAACTCATGCTTTTAGAGACTTGTTTGGGCTCATGAGAGGAGTAGAAAAACATCAAAAATTTCAGTCCTGCATGATTCTACCAAGAAATGTGTTCATTCAAACCGATGGTTTTTGATAGTTTGGGCCCTATTGAATAATGAATGTTTTGAATTTTCTCCAAAAGTAAAGTAGTTGCAAACTCATCCTTTTAGAAACTTGTTTGGGCTGTTGAGAGGAGTAAAAAACCATCAAAAATTTCAATCCTGCATGATTCTACCAAGAAATGTGATTCTTCATTCAAAACGCTGGTTTTTGCTATTGGGCTCTATTGAATAATGAATGTTTTGAATTTTCTCCAAAAGTAAAGTAGTTGCAAACTCATGCTTTTAGAGACTTGTTTGGGCTCATGAGAGGAGTAGAAAAACATCAAAAATTTCAGTCCTGCATGATTCTACCAAGAAATGTGTGTTCATTGAAACCGCTGGTTTTTGATAGTTTGGGCCCTATTGAATAATGAATGTTTTGAATTTTCTACAAAAGTAAAGTAGTTGCAAACTCATCCTTTTAGAAACTTGTTTGGGCTGTTGAGAGGAGTAAAAAACCATCAAAAATTTCAATCCTGCATGATTCTACCAAGAAATGTGATTCTTCATTCAAAACGCTGGTTTTTGCTATTGGGCTCTATTGAATAATGAATGTTTTGAATTTTCTCCAAAAGTAAAGTAGTTGCAAACTCATGCTTTTAGAGACTTGTTTGGGCTCATGAGAGGAGTAGAAAAACATCAAAAATTGCAGTCCTGCATGATTCTACCAAGAAATGTGTTCATTCAAACCGCTGGTTTTTGATAGTTTGGGCCCTATTGAATAATGAATGTTTTGAATTTTCTCCAAAAGTAAAGTAGTTGCAAACTCATCCTTTTAGAAACTTGTTTGGGCTGTTGAGAGGAGTAAAAAACCATCAAAAATTTCAATCCTGCATGATTCTACCAAGAAATGTGATTCTTCATTCAAAACGCTGGTTTTTGCTATTGGGCTCTATTGAATAATGAATATTTTGAATTTTCTCCAAAAGTAAAGTAGTTGCAAACTCATGCTTTTAGAGACTTGTTTGGGCTCATGAGAGGAGTAGAAAAACATCAAAAATTTCAGTCCTGCATGATTCTACCAAGAAATGTGTGTTCATTGAAACCGCTGGTTTTTGATAGTTTGGGCCCTATTGAATAATGAATGTTTTGAATTTTCTCCAAAAGTAAAGTAGTTGCAAACTCATCCTTTTAGAAACTTGTTTGGGCTGTTGAGAGGAGTAAAAAACCATCAAAAATTTCAATCCTGCATGATTCTACCAAGAAATGTGATTCTTCATTCAAAACGCTGGTTTTTGCTATTGGGCTCTATTGAATAATGAATGTTTTGAATTTTCTCCAAAAGTAAAGTAGTTGCAAACTCATGCTTTTAGAGACTTGTTTGGGCTCATGAGAGGAGTAGAAAAACATCAAAAATTTCAGTCCTGCATGATTCTACCAAGAAATGTGTGTTCATTGAAACCGCTGGTTTTTGATAGTTTGGGCCCTATTGAATAATGAATGTTTTGAATTTTCTCCAAAAGTAAAGTAGTTGCAAACTCATCCTTTTAGAAACTTGTTTGGGCTGTTGAGAGGAGTAAAAAACCATCAAAAATTTCAATCCTGCATGATTTTACCAAGAAATGTGATTCTTCATTCAAAACCTGATTTTTGCTATTGGGCTCTATTGAATAGTGAATGTTTTGAATTTTCTCCAAAAGTAAAGTAGTTGCAAACTCATGCTTTTAGAGACTTGTTTGGGCTCATGAGAGGAGTAGAAAAACATCAAAAATTTAAGTCCTGCATGAGTCTACCAAGAAATGTGTGTTCATTGAAACCGCTGGTTTTTGATAGTTTGGGCCCTATTGAATAATGAATGTTTTGAATTTTCTCCAAAAGTAAAGTAGTTGCAAACTCATCCTTTTAGAAACTTGTTTGGGCTGTTGAGAGGAGTAAAAAACCATCAAAAATTTCAATCCTGCATGATTCTACCAAGAAATGTGATTCTTCATTCAAAACGCTGGTTTTTGCTATTGGGCTCTATTGAATAATGAATGTTTTGAATTTTCTCCAAAAGTAAAGTAGTTGCAAACTCATGCTTTTAGAGACTTGTTTGGGCTCATGAGAGGAGTAGAAAAACATCAAAAATTTCAGTCCTGCATGATTCTACCAAGAAATGTGTGTTCATTGAAACCGCTGGTTTTTGATAGTTTGGGCCCTATTGAATAATGAATGTTTTGAATTTTCTCCAAAAGTAAAGTAGTTGCAAACTCATCCTTTTAGAAACTTGTTTGGGCTGTTGAGAGGAGTAAAAAACCATCAAAAATTTCAATCCTGCATGATTTTACCAAGAAATGTGATTCTTCATTCAAAACCTGATTTTTGCTATTGGGCTCTATTGAATAGTGAATGTTTTGAATTTTCTCCAAAAGTAAAGTAGTTGCAAACTCATGCTTTTAGAGACTTGTTTGGGCTCATGAGAGTAGAAAAACATCAAAAATTTCAGTCCTGCATGATTCTACCAAGAAATGTGTGTTCATTGAAACCGCTGGTTTTTGATAGTTTGGGCCCTATTGAATAATGAATGTTTTGAATTTTCTCCAAAAGTAAAGTAGTTGCAAACTCATCCTTTTAGAAACTTGTTTGGGCTGTTGAGAGGAGTAAAAAACCATCAAAAATTTCAATCCTGCATGATTTTACCAAGAAATGTGATTCTTCATTCAAAACGCTGGTTTTTGCTATTGGGCTCTATTGAATAATGAATGTTTTGAATTTTCTCCAAAAGTAAAGTAGTTGCAAACTCATGCTTTTAGAGACTTGTTTGGGCTCATGAGAGGAGTAGAAAAACATCAAAAATTTCAGTCCTGCATGATTCTACCAAGAAATGTGTGTTCATTGAAACCGCTGGTTTTTGATAGTTTGGGCCCTATTGAATAATGAATGTTTTGAATTTTCTCCAAAAGTAAAGTAGTTGCAAACTCATGCTTTTAGAGACTTGTTTGGGCTCATGAGAGGAGTAGAAAAACATCAAAAATTGCAGTCCTGCATGATTCTACCAAGAAATGTGTTCATTCAAACCGCTGGTTTTTGATAGTTTGGGCCCTATTGAATAATGAATGTTTTGAATTTTCTCCAAAAGTAAAGTAGTTGCAAACTCATCCTTTTAGAAACTTGTTTGGGCTGTTGAGAGGAGTAAAAAACCATCAAAAATTTCAATCCTGCATGATTCTACCAAGAAATGTGATTCTTCATTCAAAACGCTGGTTTTTGCTATTGGGCTCTATTGAATAATGAATGTTTTGAATTTTCTCCAAAAGTAAAGTAGTTGCAAACTCATGCTTTTAGAGACTTGTTTGGGCTCATGAGAGGAGTAGAAAAACATCAAAAATTTCAGTCCTGCATGATTCTACCAAGAAATGTGTGTTCATTGAAACCGCTGGTTTTTGATAGTTTGGGCCCTATTGAATAATGAATGTTTTGAATTTTCTCCAAAAGTAAAGTAGTTGCAAACTCATCCTTTTAGAATCTTGTTTGGGCTGTTGAGAGGAGTAAAAAACCATCAAAAATTTCAATCCTGCATGATTCTACCAAGAAATGTGATTCTTCATTCAAAACGCTGGTTTTTGCTATTGGGCTCTATTGAATAATGAATGTTTTGAATTTTCTCCAAAAGTAAAGTAGTTGCAAACTCATGCTTTTAAAGACTTGTTTGGGCTCATGAGAGGAGTAGAAAAACATCAAAAATTTCAGTCCTGCATGATTCTACCAAGAAATGTGTGTTCATTGAAACCGCTGGTTTTTGATAGTTTGGGCCCTATTGAATAATGAATGTTTTGAATTTTCTCCAAAAGTAAAGTAGTTGCAAACTCATCCTTTTAGAAACTTGTTTGGGCTGTTGAGAGGAGTAAAAAACCATCAAAAATTTCAATCCTGCATGATTTTACCAAGAAATGTGATTCTTCATTCAAAACCTGATTTTTGCTATTGGGCTCTATTGAATAGTGAATGTTTTGAATTTTCTCCAAAAGTAAAGTAGTTGCAAACTCATGCTTTTAGAGACTTGTTTGGGCTCATGAGAGGAGTAGAAAAACATCAAAAATTTAAGTCCTGCATGAGTCTACCAAGAAATGTGTGTTCATTGAAACCGCTGGTTTTTGATAGTTTGGGCCCTATTGAATAATGAATGTTTTGAATTTTCTCCAAAAGTAAAGTAGTTGCAAACTCATCCTTTTAGAAACTTGTTTGGGCTGTTGAGAGGAGTAAAAAACCATCAAAAATTTCAATCCTGCATGATTCTACCAAGAAATGTGATTCTTCATTCAAAACGCTGGTTTTTGCTATTGGGCTCTATTGAATAATGAATGTTTTGAATTTTCTCCAAAAGTAAAGTAGTTGCAAACTCATGCTTTTAGAGACTTGTTTGGGCTCATGAGAGGAGTAGAAAAACATCAAAAATTTCAGTCCTGCATGATTCTACCAAGAAATGTGTGTTCATTGAAACCGCTGGTTTTTGATAGTTTGGGCCCTATTGAATAATGAATGTTTTGAATTTTCTCCAAAAGTAAAGTAGTTGCAAACTCATCCTTTTAGAAACTTGTTTGGGCTGTTGAGAGGAGTAAAAAACCATCAAAAATTTCAATCCTGCATGATTTTACCAAGAAATGTGATTCTTCATTCAAAACCTGATTTTTGCTATTGGGCTCTATTGAATAGTGAATGTTTTGAATTTTCTCCAAAAGTAAAGTAGTTGCAAACTCATGCTTTTAGAGACTTGTTTGGGCTCATGAGAGGAGTAGAAAAACATCAAAAATTGCAGTCCTGCATGATTCTACCAAGAAATGTGTTCATTCAAACCGCTGGTTTTTGATAGTTTGGGCCCTATTGAATAATGAATGTTTTGAATTTTCTCCAAAAGTAAAGTAGTTGCAAACTCATCCTTTTAGAAACTTGTTTGGGCTGTTGAGAGGAGTAAAAAACCATCAAAAATTTCAATCCTGCATGATTCTACCAAGAAATGTGATTCTTCATTCAAAACGCTGGTTTTTGCTATTGGGCTCTATTGAATAATGAATGTTTTGAATTTTCTCCAAAAGTAAAGTAGTTGCAAACTCATGCTTTTAGAGACTTGTTTGGGCTCATGAGAGGAGTAGAAAAACATCAAAAATTTCAGTCCTGCATGATTCTACCAAGAAATGTGTGTTCATTGAAACCGCTGGTTTTTGATAGTTTGGGCCCTATTGAATAATGAATGTTTTGAATTTTCTCCAAAAGTAAAGTAGTTGCAAACTCATCCTTTTAGAAACTTGTTTGGGCTGTTGAGAGGAGTAAAAAACCATCAAAAATTTCAATCCTGCATGATTCTACCAAGAAATGTGATTCTTCATTCAAAACGCTGGTTTTTGCTATTGGGCTCTATTGAATAATGAATGTTTTGAATTTTCTCCAAAAGTAAAGTAGTTGCAAACTCATGCTTTTAGAGACTTGTTTGGGCTCATGAGAGGAGTAGAAAAACATCAAAAATTTCAGTCCTGCATGATTCTACCAAGAAATGTGTGTTCATTCAAACCGCTGGTTTTTGATAGTTTGGGCCCTATTGAATAATGAATGTTTTGAATTTTCTCCAAAAGTAAAGTAGTTGCAAACTCATGCTTTTAGAGACTTGTTTGGGCTCATGAGAGGAGTAGAAAAACATCAAAAATTTCAGTCCTGCATGATTCTACCAAGAAATGTGTGTTCATTGAAACCGCTGGTTTTTGATAGTTTGGGCCCTATTGAATAATGAATGTTTTGAATTTTCTCCAAAAGTAAAGTAGTTGCAAACTCATCCTTTTAGAAACTTGTTTGGGCTGTTGAGAGGAGTAAAAAACCATCAAAAATTTCAATCCTGCATGATTCTACCAAGAAATGTGATTCTTCATTCAAAACGCTGGTTTTTGCTATTGGGCTCTATTGAATAATGAATGTTTTGAATTTTCTCCAAAAGTAAAGTAGTTGCAAACTCATGCTTTTAGAGACTTGTTTGGGCTCATGAGAGGAGTAGAAAAACATCAAAAATTTCAGTCCTGCATGATTCTACCAAGAAATGTGTGTTCATTCAAACCGCTGGTTTTCGATAGTTTGGGCCCTATTGAATAATGAATGTTTTGAATTTTCTCCAAAAGTAAAGTAGTTGCAAACTCATGCTTTTAGAGACTTGTTTGGGCTCATGAGAGGAGTAGAAAAACATCAAAAATTTCAGTCCTGCATGATTCTACCAAGAAATGTGTGTTCATTGAAACCGCTGGTTTTTGATAGTTTGGGCCCTATTGAATAATGAATGTTTTGAATTTTCTCCAAAAGTAAAGTAGTTGCAAACTCATCCTTTTAGAAACTTGTTTGGGCTGTTGAGAGGAGTAAAAAACCATCAAAAATTTCAATCCTGCATGATTTTACCAAGAAATGTGATTCTTCATTCAAAACCTGATTTTTGCTATTGGGCTCTATTGAATAGTGAATGTTTTGAATTTTCTCCAAAAGTAAAGTAGTTGCAAACTCATGCTTTTAGAGACTTGTTTGGGCTCATGAGAGGAGTAGAAAAACATCAAAAATTGCAGTCCTGCATGATTCTACCAAGAAATGTGTTCATTCAAACCGCTGCTTTTTGATAGTTTGGGCCCTATTGAATAATGAATGTTTTGAATTTTCTCCAAAAGTAAAGTAGTTGCAAACTCATCCTTTTAGAAACTTGTTTGGGCTGTTGAGAGGAGTAAAAAACCATCAAAAATTTCAATCCTGCATGATTCTACCAAGAAATGTGATTCTTCATTCAAAACGCTGGTTTTTGCTATTGGGCTCTATTGAATAATGAATGTTTTGAATTTTCTCCAAAAGTAAAGTAGTTGCAAACTCATGCTTTTAGAGACTTGTTTGGGCTCATGAGAGGAGTAGAAAAACATCAAAAATTTCAATCCTGCATGATTCTACCAAGAAATGTGTGTTCATTGAAACCGCTGGTTTTTGATAGTTTGGGCCCTATTGAATAATGAATGTTTTGAATTTTCTCCAAAAGTAAAGTAGTTGCAAACTCATCCTTTTAGAAACTTGTTTGGGCTGTTGAGAGGAGTAAAAAACCATCAAAAATTTCAATCCTGCATGATTCTACCAAGAAATGTGATTCTTCATTCAAAACGCTGGTTTTTGCTATTGGGCTCTATTGAATAATGAATGTTTTGAATTTTCTCCAAAAGTAAAGTAGTTGCAAACTCATGCTTTTAGAGACTTGTTTGGGCTCATGAGAGGAGTAGAAAAACATCAAAAATTTCAGTCCTGCATGATTCTACCAAGAAATGTGTGTTCATTGAAACCGCTGGTTTTTGATAGTTTGGGCCCTATTGAATAATGAATGTTTTGAATTTTCTCCAAAAGTAAAGTAGTTGCAAACTCATCCTTTTAGAAACTTGTTTGGGCTGTTGAGAGGAGTAAAAAACCATCAAAAATTTCAATCCTGCATGATTCTACCAAGAAATGTGATTCTTCATTCAAAACGCTGGTTTTTGCTATTGGGCTCTATTGAATAATGAATGTTTTGAATTTTCTCCAAAAGTAAAGTAGTTGCAAACTCATGCTTTTAGAGATTTGTTTGGGCTCATGAGAGGAGTAGAAAAACATCAAAAATTTCAGTCCTGCATGATTCTACCAAGAAATGTGTGTTCATTGAAACCGCTGGTTTTTGATAGTTTGGGCCCTATTGAATAATGAATGTTTTGAATTTTCTCCAAAAGTAAAGTAGTTGCAAACTCATCCTTTTAGAAACTTGTTTGGGCTGTTGAGAGGAGTAAAAAACCATCAAAAATTTCAATCCTGCATGATTTTACCAAGAAATGTGATTCTTCATTCAAAACCTGATTTTTGCTATTGGGCTCTATTGAATAGTGAATGTTTTGAATTTTCTCCAAAAGTAAAGTAGTTGCAAACTCATGCTTTTAGAGACTTGTTTGGGCTCATGAGAGGAGTAGAAAAACATCAAAAATTTAAGTCCTGCATGAGTCTACCAAGAAATGTGTGTTCATTGAAACCGCTGGTTTTTGATAGTTTGGGCCCTATTGAATAATGAATGTTTTGAATTTTCTCCAAAAGTAAAGTAGTTGCAAACTCATCCTTTTAGAAACTTGTTTGGGCTGTTGAGAGGAGTAAAAAACCATCAAAAATTTCAATCCTGCATGATTCTACCAAGAAATGTGATTCTTCATTCAAAACGCTGGTTTTTGCTATTGGGCTCTATTGAATAATGAATGTTTTGAATTTTCTCCAAAAGTAAAGTAGTTGCAAACTCATGCTTTTAGAGACTTGTTTGGGCTCATGAGAGGAGTAGAAAAACATCAAAAATTTCAGTCCTGCATGATTCTACCAAGAAATGTGTGTTCATTGAAACCGCTGGTTTTTGATAGTTTGGGCCCTATTGAATAATGAATGTTTTGAATTTTCTCCAAAAGTAAAGTAGTTGCAAACTCATCCTTTTAGAAACTTGTTTGGGCTGTTGAGAGGAGTAAAAAACCATCAAAAATTTCAATCCTGCATGATTTTACCAAGAAATGTGATTCTTCATTCAAAACCTGATTTTTGCTATTGGGCTCTATTGAATAGTGAATGTTTTGAATTTTCTCCAAAAGTAAAGTAGTTGCAAACTCATGCTTTTAGAGACTTGTTTGGGCTCATGAGAGGAGTAGAAAAACATCAAAAATTTAAGTCCTGCATGAGTCTACCAAGAAATGTGTGTTCATTGAAACCGCTGGTTTTTGATAGTTTGGGCCCTATTGAATAATGAATGTTTTGAATTTTCTCCAAAAGTAAAGTAGTTGCAAACTCATCCTTTTAGAAACTTGTTTGGGCTGTTGAGAGGAGTAAAAAACCATCAAAAATTTCAATCCTGCATGATTTTACCAAGAAATGTGATTCTTCATTCAAAACCTGATTTTTGCTATTGGGCTCTATTGAATAGTGAATGTTTTGAATTTTCTCCAAAAGTAAAGTAGTTGCAAACTCATGCTTTTAGAGACTTGTTTGGGCTCATGAGAGGAGTAGAAAAACATCAAAAATTTCAGTCCTGCATGATTCTACCAAGAAATGTGTGTTCATTGAAACCGCTGGTTTTTGATAGTTTGGGCCCTATTGAATAATGAATGTTTTGAATTTTCTCCAAAAGTAAAGTAGTTGCAAACTCATCCTTTTAGAAACTTGTTTGGGCTGTTGAGAGGAGTAAAAAACCATCAAAAATTTCAATCCTGCATGATTTTACCAAGAAATGTGATTCTTCATTCAAAACGCTGGTTTTTGCTATTGGGCTCTATTGAATAATGAATGTTTTGAATTTTCTCCAAAAGTAAAGTAGTTGCAAACTCATGCTTTTAGAGACTTGTTTGGGCTCATGAGAGGAGTAGAAAAACATCAAAAATTTCAGTCCTGCATGATTCTACCAAGAAATGTGTGTTCATTGAAACCGCTGGTTTTTGATAGTTTGGGCCCTATTGAATAATGAATGTTTTGAATTTTCTACAAAAGTAAAGTAGTTGCAAACTCATCCTTTTAGAAACTTGTTTGGGCTGTTGAGAGGAGTAAAAAACCATCAAAAATTTCAATCCTGCATGATTCTACCAAGAAATGTGATTCTTCATTCAAAACGCTGGTTTTTGCAATTGGGCTCTATTGAATAATGAATGTTTTGAATTTTCTCCAAAAGTAAAGTAGTTGCAAACTCATGCTTTTAGAGACTTGTTTGGGCTCATGAGAGGAGTAGAAAAACATCAAAAATTGCAGTCCTGCATGATTCTACCAAGAAATGTGTTCATTCAAACCGCTGGTTTTTGATAGTTTGGGCCCTATTGAATAATGAATGTTTTGAATTTTCTCCAAAAGTAAAGTAGTTGCAAACTCATCCTTTTAGAAACTTGTTTGGGCTGTTGAGAGGAGTAAAAAACCATCAAAAATTTCAATCCTGCATGATTCTACCAAGAAATGTGATTCTTCATTCAAAACGCTGGTTTTTGCTATTGGGCTCTATTGAATAATGAATGTTTTGAATTTTCTCCAAAAGTAAAGTAGTTGCAAACTCATGCTTTTAGAGACTTGTTTGGGCTCATGAGAGGAGTAGAAAAACATCAAAAATTTCAGTCCTGCATGATTCTACCAAGAAATGTGTGTTCATTGAAACCGCTGGTTTTTGATAGTTTGGGCCCTATTGAATAATGAATGTTTTGAATTTTCTCCAAAAGTAAAGTAGTTGCAAACTCATCCTTTTAGAAACTTGTTTGGGCTGTTGAGAGGAGTAAAAAACCATCAAAAATTTCAATCCTGCATGATTCTACCAAGAAATGTGATTCTTCATTCAAAACGCTGGTTTTTGCTATTGGGCTCTATTGAATAATGAATGTTTTGAATTTTCTCCAAAAGTAAAGTAGTTGCAAACTCATGCTTTTAGAGACTTGTTTGGGCTCATGAGAGGAGTAGAAAAACATCAAAAATTTCAGTCCTGCATGATTCTACCAAGAAATGTGTGTTCATTGAAACCGCTGGTTTTTGATAGTTTGGGCCCTATTGAATAATGAATGTTTTGAATTTTCTCCAAAAGTAAAGTAGTTGCAAACTCATCCTTTTAGAAACTTGTTTGGGCTGTTGAGAGGAGTAAAAAACCATCAAAAATTTCAATCCTGCATGATTTTACCAAGAAATGTGATTCTTCATTCAAAACCTGATTTTTGCTATTGGGCTCTATTGAATAGTGAATGTTTTGAATTTTCTCCAAAAGTAAAGTAGTTGCAAACTCATGCTTTTAGAGACTTGTTTGGGCTCATGAGAGGAGTAGAAAAACATCAAAAATTTAAGTCCTGCATGAGTCTACCAAGAAATGTGTGTTCATTGAAACCGCTGGTTTTTGATAGTTTGGGCCCTATTGAATAATGAATGTTTTGAATTTTCTCCAAAAGTAAAGTAGTTGCAAACTCATCCTTTTAGAAACTTGTTTGGGCTGTTGAGAGGAGTAAAAAACCATCAAAAATTTCAATCCTGCATGATTCTACCAAGAAATGTGATTCTTCATTCAAAACGCTGGTTTTTGCTATTGGGCTCTATTGAATAATGAATGTTTTGAATTTTCTCCAAAAGTAAAGTAGTTGCAAACTCATGCTTTTAGAGACTTGTTTGGGCTCATGAGAGGAGTAGAAAAACATCAAAAATTTCAGTCCTGCATGATTCTACCAAGAAATGTGTGTTCATTGAAACCGCTGGTTTTTGATAGTTTGGGCCCTATTGAATAATGAATGTTTTGAATTTTCTCCAAAAGTAAAGTAGTTGCAAACTCATCCTTTTAGAAACTTGTTTGGGCTGTTGAGAGGAGTAAAAAACCATCAAAAATTTCAATCCTGCATGATTTTACCAAGAAATGTGATTCTTCATTCAAAACCTGATTTTTGCTATTGGGCTCTATTGAATAGTGAATGTTTTGAATTTTCTCCAAAAGTAAAGTAGTTGCAAACTCATGCTTTTAGAGACTTGTTTGGGCTCATGAGAGGAGTAGAAAAACATCAAAAATTGCAGTCCTGCATGATTCTACCAAGAAATGTGTTCATTCAAACCGCTGGTTTTTGATAGTTTGGGCCCTATTGAATAATGAATGTTTTGAATTTTCTCCAAAAGTAAAGTAGTTGCAAACTCATCCTTTTAGAAACTTGTTTGGGCTGTTGAGAGGAGTAAAAAACCATCAAAAATTTCAATCCTGCATGATTCTACCAAGAAATGTGATTCTTCATTCAAAACGCTGGTTTTTGCTATTGGGCTCTATTGAATAATGAATGTTTTGAATTTTCTCCAAAAGTAAAGTAGTTGCAAACTCATGCTTTTAGAGACTTGTTTGGGCTCATGAGAGGAGTAGAAAAACATCAAAAATTTCAGTCCTGCATGATTCTACCAAGAAATGTGTGTTCATTGAAACCGCTGGTTTTTGATAGTTTGGGCCCTATTGAATAATGAATGTTTTGAATTTTCTCCAAAAGTAAAGTAGTTGCAAACTCATCCTTTTAGAAACTTGTTTGGGCTGTTGAGAGGAGTAAAAAACCATCAAAAATTTCAATCCTGCATGATTTTACCAAGAAATGTGATTCTTCATTCAAAACCTGATTTTTGCTATTGGGCTCTATTGAATAGTGAATGTTTTGAATTTTCTCCAAAAGTAAAGTAGTTGCAAACTCATGCTTTTAGAGACTTGTTTGGGCTCATGAGAGGAGTAGAAAAACATCAAAAATTTAAGTCCTGCATGAGTCTACCAAGAAATGTGTGTTCATTGAAACCGCTGGTTTTTGATAGTTTGGGCCCTATTGAATAATGAATGTTTTGAATTTTCTCCAAAAGTAAAGTAGTTGCAAACTCATCCTTTTAGAAACTTGTTTGGGCTGTTGAGAGGAGTAAAAAACCATCAAAAATTTCAATCCTGCATGATTTTACCAAGAAATGTGATTCTTCATTCAAAACCTGATTTTTGCTATTGGGCTCTATTGAATAGTGAATGTTTTGAATTTTCTCCAAAAGTAAAGTAGTTGCAAACTCATGCTTTTAGAGACTTGTTTGGGCTCATGAGAGTAGAAAAACATCAAAAATTTCAGTCCTGCATGATTCTACCAAGAAATGTGTGTTCATTGAAACCGCTGGTTTTTGATAGTTTGGGCCCTATTGAATAATGAATGTTTTGAATTTTCTCCAAAAGTAAAGTAGTTGCAAACTCATCCTTTTAGAAACTTGTTTGGGCTGTTGAGAGGAGTAAAAAACCATCAAAAATTTCAATCCTGCATGATTTTACCAAGAAATGTGATTCTTCATTCAAAACCTGATTTTTGCTATTGGGCTCTATTGAATAGTGAATGTTTTGAATTTTCTCCAAAAGTAAAGTAGTTGCAAACTCATGCTTTTAGAGACTTGTTTGGGCTCATGAGAGGAGTAGAAAAACATCAAAAATTTCAGTCCTGCATGATTCTACCAAGAAATGTGTTCATTCAAACCGATGGTTTTTGATAGTTTGGGCCCTATTGAATAATGAATGTTTTGAATTTTCTCCAAAAGTAAAGTAGTTGCAAACTCATCCTTTTAGAAACTTGTTTGGGCTGTTGAGAGGAGTAAAAAACCATCAAAAATTTCAATCCTGCATGATTCTACCAAGAAATGTGATTCTTCATTCAAAACGCTGGTTTTTGCTATTGGGCTCTATTGAATAATGAATGTTTTGAATTTTCTCCAAAAGTAAAGTAGTTGCAAACTCATGCTTTTAGAGACTTGTTTGGGCTCATGAGAGGAGTAGAAAAACATCAAAAATTTCAGTCCTGCATGATTCTACCAAGAAATGTGTGTTCATTGAAACCGCTGGTTTTTGATAGTTTGGGCCCTATTGAATAATGAATGTTTTGAATTTTCTACAAAAGTAAAGTAGTTGCAAACTCATCCTTTTAGAAACTTGTTTGGGCTGTTGAGAGGAGTAAAAAACCATCAAAAATTTCAATCCTGCATGATTCTACCAAGAAATGTGATTCTTCATTCAAAACGCTGGTTTTTGCTATTGGGCTCTATTGAATAATGAATGTTTTGAATTTTCTCCAAAAGTAAAGTAGTTGCAAACTCATGCTTTTAGAGACTTGTTTGGGCTCATGAGAGGAGTAGAAAAACATCAAAAATTGCAGTCCTGCATGATTCTACCAAGAAATGTGTTCATTCAAACCGCTGGTTTTTGATAGTTTGGGCCCTATTGAATAATGAATGTTTTGAATTTTCTCCAAAAGTAAAGTAGTTGCAAACTCATCCTTTTAGAAACTTGTTTGGGCTGTTGAGAGGAGTAAAAAACCATCAAAAATTTCAATCCTGCATGATTCTACCAAGAAATGTGATTCTTCATTCAAAACGCTGGTTTTTGCTATTGGGCTCTATTGAATAATGAATGTTTTGAATTTTCTCCAAAAGTAAAGTAGTTGCAAACTCATGCTTTTAGAGACTTGTTTGGGCTCATGAGAGGAGTAGAAAAACATCAAAAATTTCAGTCCTGCATGATTCTACCAAGAAATGTGTGTTCATTGAAACCGCTGGTTTTTGATAGTTTGGGCCCTATTGAATAATGAATGTTTTGAATTTTCTCCAAAAGTAAAGTAGTTGCAAACTCATCCTTTTAGAAACTTGTTTGGGCTGTTGAGAGGAGTAAAAAACCATCAAAAATTTCAATCCTGCATGATTCTACCAAGAAATGTGATTCTTCATTCAAAACGCTGGTTTTTGCTATTGGGCTCTATTGAATAATGAATGTTTTGAATTTTCTCCAAAAGTAAAGTAGTTGCAAACTCATGCTTTTAGAGACTTGTTTGGGCTCATGAGAGGAGTAGAAAAACATCAAAAATTTCAGTCCTGCATGATTCTACCAAGAAATGTGTGTTCATTGAAACCGCTGGTTTTTGATAGTTTGGGCCCTATTGAATAATGAATGTTTTGAATTTTCTCCAAAAGTAAAGTAGTTGCAAACTCATCCTTTTAGAAACTTGTTTGGGCTGTTGAGAGGAGTAAAAAACCATCAAAAATTTCAATCCTGCATGATTTTACCAAGAAATGTGATTCTTCATTCAAAACCTGATTTTTGCTATTGGGCTCTATTGAATAGTGAATGTTTTGAATTTTCTCCAAAAGTAAAGTAGTTGCAAACTCATGCTTTTAGAGACTTGTTTGGGCTCATGAGAGGAGTAGAAAAACATCAAAAATTTAAGTCCTGCATGAGTCTACCAAGAAATGTGTGTTCATTGAAACCGCTGGTTTTTGATAGTTTGGGCCCTATTGAATAATGAATGTTTTGAATTTTCTCCAAAAGTAAAGTAGTTGCAAACTCATCCTTTTAGAAACTTGTTTGGGCTGTTGAGAGGAGTAAAAAACCATCAAAAATTTCAATCCTGCATGATTCTACCAAGAAATGTGATTCTTCATTCAAAACGCTGGTTTTTGCTATTGGGCTCTATTGAATAATGAATGTTTTGAATTTTCTCCAAAAGTAAAGTAGTTGCAAACTCATGCTTTTAGAGACTTGTTTGGGCTCATGAGAGGAGTAGAAAAACATCAAAAATTTCAGTCCTGCATGATTCTACCAAGAAATGTGTGTTCATTGAAACCGCTGGTTTTTGATAGTTTGGGCCCTATTGAATAATGAATGTTTTGAATTTTCTCCAAAAGTAAAGTAGTTGCAAACTCATCCTTTTAGAAACTTGTTTGGGCTGTTGAGAGGAGTAAAAAACCATCAAAAATTTCAATCCTGCATGATTTTACCAAGAAATGTGATTCTTCATTCAAAACCTGATTTTTGCTATTGGGCTCTATTGAATAGTGAATGTTTTGAATTTTCTCCAAAAGTAAAGTAGTTGCAAACTCATGCTTTTAGAGACTTGTTTGGGCTCATGAGAGTAGAAAAACATCAAAAATTTCAGTCCTGCATGATTCTACCAAGAAATGTGTGTTCATTGAAACCGCTGGTTTTTGATAGTTTGGGCCCTATTGAATAATGAATGTTTTGAATTTTCTCCAAAAGTAAAGTAGTTGCAAACTCATCCTTTTAGAAACTTGTTTGGGCTGTTGAGAGGAGTAAAAAACCATCAAAAATTTCAATCCTGCATGATTTTACCAAGAAATGTGATTCTTCATTCAAAACGCTGGTTTTTGCTATTGGGCTCTATTGAATAATGAATGTTTTGAATTTTCTCCAAAAGTAAAGTAGTTGCAAACTCATGCTTTTAGAGACTTGTTTGGGCTCATGAGAGGAGTAGAAAAACATCAAAAATTTCAGTCCTGCATGATTCTACCAAGAAATGTGTGTTCATTGAAACCGCTGGTTTTTGATAGTTTGGGCCCTATTGAATAATGAATGTTTTGAATTTTCTCCAAAAGTAAAGTAGTTGCAAACTCATGCTTTTAGAGACTTGTTTGGGCTCATGAGAGGAGTAGAAAAACATCAAAAATTGCAGTCCTGCATGATTCTACCAAGAAATGTGTTCATTCAAACCGCTGGTTTTTGATAGTTTGGGCCCTATTGAATAATGAATGTTTTGAATTTTCTCCAAAAGTAAAGTAGTTGCAAACTCATCCTTTTAGAAACTTGTTTGGGCTGTTGAGAGGAGTAAAAAACCATCAAAAATTTCAATCCTGCATGATTCTACCAAGAAATGTGATTCTTCATTCAAAACGCTGGTTTTTGCTATTGGGCTCTATTGAATAATGAATGTTTTGAATTTTCTCCAAAAGTAAAGTAGTTGCAAACTCATGCTTTTAGAGACTTGTTTGGGCTCATGAGAGGAGTAGAAAAACATCAAAAATTTCAGTCCTGCATGATTCTACCAAGAAATGTGTGTTCATTGAAACCGCTGGTTTTTGATAGTTTGGGCCCTATTGAATAATGAATGTTTTGAATTTTCTCCAAAAGTAAAGTAGTTGCAAACTCATCGTTTTAGAAACTTGTTTGGGCTGTTGAGAGGAGTAAAAACCATCAAAAATTTCAATCCTGCATGATTCTACCAAGAAATGTGATTCTTCATTCAAAACGCTGGTTTTTGCTATTGGGCTCTATTGAATAATGAATGTTTTGAATTTTCTCCAAAAGTAAAGTAGTTGCAAACTCATGCTTTTAGAGACTTGTTTGGGCTCATGAGAGGAGTAGAAAAACATCAAAAATTTCAGTCCTGCATGATTCTACCAAGAAATGTGTGTTGATTCAAACCGCTGGTTTTCGATAGTTTGGGCCCTATTGAATAATGAATGTTTTGAATTTTCTCCAAAAGTAAAGTAGTTGCAAACTCATGCTTTTAGAGACTTGTTTGGGCTCATGAGAGGAGTAGAAAAACATCAAAAATTTCAGTCCTGCATGATTCTACCAAGAAATGTGTGTTCATTGAAACCGCTGGTTTTTGATAGTTTGGGCCCTATTGAATAATGAATGTTTTGAATTTTCTCCAAAAGTAAAGTAGTTGCAAACTCATCCTTTTAGAAACTTGTTTGGGCTGTTGAGAGGAGTAAAAAACCATCAAAAATTTCAATCCTGCATGATTCTACCAAGAAATGTGATTCTTCATTCAAAACGCTGGTTTTTGCTATTGGGCTCTATTGAATAATGAATGTTTTGAATTTTCTCCAAAAGTAAAGTAGTTGCAAACTCATGCTTTTAGAGACTTGTTTGGGCTCATGAGAGGAGTAGAAAAACATCAAAAATTTCAGTCCTGCATGATTCTACCAAGAAATGTGTGTTCATTCAAACCGCTGGTTTTCGATAGTTTGGGCCCTATTGAATAATGAATGTTTTGAATTTTCTCCAAAAGTAAAGTAGTTGCAAACTCATGCTTTTAGAGACTTGTTTGGGCTCATGAGAGGAGTAGAAAAACATCAAAAATTTCAATCCTGCATGATTCTACCAAGAAATGTGTGTTCATTGAAACCGCTGGTTTTTGATAGTTTGGGCCCTATTGAATAATGAATGTTTTGAATTTTCTCCAAAAGTAAAGTAGTTGCAAACTCATCCTTTTAGAAACTTGTTTGGGCTGTTGAGAGGAGTAAAAAACCATCAAAAATTTCAATCCTGCATGATTCTACCAAGAAATGTGATTCTTCATTCAAAACGCTGGTTTTTGCTATTGGGCTCTATTGAATAATGAATGTTTTGAATTTTCTCCAAAAGTAAAGTAGTTGCAAACTCATGCTTTTAGAGACTTGTTTGGGCTCATGAGAGGAGTAGAAAAACATCAAAAATTTCAGTCCTGCATGATTCTACCAAGAAATGTGTGTTCATTGAAACCGCTGGTTTTTGATAGTTTGGGCCCTATTGAATAATGAATGTTTTGAATTTTCTCCAAAAGTAAAGTAGTTGCAAACTCATCCTTTTAGAAACTTGTTTGGGCTGTTGAGAGGAGTAAAAAACCATCAAAAATTTCAATCCTGCATGATTCTACCAAGAAATGTGATTCTTCATTCAAAACGCTGGTTTTTGCTATTGGGCTCTATTGAATAATGAATGTTTTGAATTTTCTCCAAAAGTAAAGTAGTTGCAAACTCATGCTTTTAGAGATTTGTTTGGGCTCATGAGAGGAGTAGAAAAACATCAAAAATTTCAGTCCTGCATGATTCTACCAAGAAATGTGTGTTCATTGAAACCGCTGGTTTTTGATAGTTTGGGCCCTATTGAATAATGAATGTTTTGAATTTTCTCCAAAAGTAAAGTAGTTGCAAACTCATCCTTTTAGAAACTTGTTTGGGCTGTTGAGAGGAGTAAAAAACCATCAAAAATTTCAATCCTGCATGATTTTACCAAGAAATGTGATTCTTCATTCAAAACCTGATTTTTGCTATTGGGCTCTATTGAATAGTGAATGTTTTGAATTTTCTCCAAAAGTAAAGTAGTTGCAAACTCATGCTTTTAGAGACTTGTTTGGGCTCATGAGAGGAGTAGAAAAACATCAAAAATTTAAGTCCTGCATGAGTCTACCAAGAAATGTGTGTTCATTGAAACCGCTGGTTTTTGATAGTTTGGGCCCTATTGAATAATGAATGTTTTGAATTTTCTCCAAAAGTAAAGTAGTTGCAAACTCATCCTTTTAGAAACTTGTTTGGGCTGTTGAGAGGAGTAAAAAACCATCAAAAATTTCAATCCTGCATGATTCTACCAAGAAATGTGATTCTTCATTCAAAACGCTGGTTTTTGCTATTGGGCTCTATTGAATAATGAATGTTTTGAATTTTCTCCAAAAGTAAAGTAGTTGCAAACTCATGCTTTTAGAGACTTGTTTGGGCTCATGAGAGGAGTAGAAAAACATCAAAAATTTCAGTCCTGCATGATTCTACCAAGAAATGTGTGTTCATTGAAACCGCTGGTTTTTGATAGTTTGGGCCCTATTGAATAATGAATGTTTTGAATTTTCTCCAAAAGTAAAGTAGTTGCAAACTCATCCTTTTAGAAACTTGTTTGGGCTGTTGAGAGGAGTAAAAAACCATCAAAAATTTCAATCCTGCATGATTTTACCAAGAAATGTGATTCTTCATTCAAAACCTGATTTTTGCTATTGGGCTCTATTGAATAGTGAATGTTTTGAATTTTCTCCAAAAGTAAAGTAGTTGCAAACTCATGCTTTTAGAGACTTGTTTGGGCTCATGAGAGGAGTAGAAAAACATCAAAAATTTAAGTCCTGCATGAGTCTACCAAGAAATGTGTGTTCATTGAAACCGCTGGTTTTTGATAGTTTGGGCCCTATTGAATAATGAATGTTTTGAATTTTCTCCAAAAGTAAAGTAGTTGCAAACTCATCCTTTTAGAAACTTGTTTGGGCTGTTGAGAGGAGTAAAAAACCATCAAAAATTTCAATCCTGCATGATTTTACCAAGAAATGTGATTCTTCATTCAAAACCTGATTTTTGCTATTGGGCTCTATTGAATAGTGAATGTTTTGAATTTTCTCCAAAAGTAAAGTAGTTGCAAACTCATGCTTTTAGAGACTTGTTTGGGCTCATGAGAGGAGTAGAAAAACATCAAAAATTTCAGTCCTGCATGATTCTACCAAGAAATGTGTGTTCATTGAAACCGCTGGTTTTTGATAGTTTGGGCCCTATTGAATAATGAATGTTTTGAATTTTCTCCAAAAGTAAAGTAGTTGCAAACTCATCCTTTTAGAAACTTGTTTGGGCTGTTGAGAGGAGTAAAAAACCATCAAAAATTTCAATCCTGCATGATTTTACCAAGAAATGTGATTCTTCATTCAAAACGCTGGTTTTTGCTATTGGGCTCTATTGAATAATGAATGTTTTGAATTTTCTCCAAAAGTAAAGTAGTTGCAAACTCATGCTTTTAGAGACTTGTTTGGGCTCATGAGAGGAGTAGAAAAACATCAAAAATTTCAGTCCTGCATGATTCTACCAAGAAATGTGTGTTCATTGAAACCGCTGGTTTTTGATAGTTTGGGCCCTATTGAATAATGAATGTTTTGAATTTTCTACAAAAGTAAAGTAGTTGCAAACTCATCCTTTTAGAAACTTGTTTGGGCTGTTGAGAGGAGTAAAAAACCATCAAAAATTTCAATCCTGCATGATTCTACCAAGAAATGTGATTCTTCATTCAAAACGCTGGTTTTTGCTATTGGGCTCTATTGAATAATGAATGTTTTGAATTTTCTCCAAAAGTAAAGTAGTTGCAAACTCATGCTTTTAGAGACTTGTTTGGGCTCATGAGAGGAGTAGAAAAACATCAAAAATTGCAGTCCTGCATGATTCTACCAAGAAATGTGTTCATTCAAACCGCTGGTTTTTGATAGTTTGGGCCCTATTGAATAATGAATGTTTTGAATTTTCTCCAAAAGTAAAGTAGTTGCAAACTCATCCTTTTAGAAACTTGTTTGGGCTGTTGAGAGGAGTAAAAAACCATCAAAAATTTCAATCCTGCATGATTCTACCAAGAAATGTGATTCTTCATTCAAAACGCTGGTTTTTGCTATTGGGCTCTATTGAATAATGAATGTTTTGAATTTTCTCCAAAAGTAAAGTAGTTGCAAACTCATGCTTTTAGAGACTTGTTTGGGCTCATGAGAGGAGTAGAAAAACATCAAAAATTTCAGTCCTGCATGATTCTACCAAGAAATGTGTGTTCATTGAAACCGCTGGTTTTTGATAGTTTGGGCCCTATTGAATAATGAATGTTTTGAATTTTCTCCAAAAGTAAAGTAGTTGCAAACTCATCCTTTTAGAAACTTGTTTGGGCTGTTGAGAGGAGTAAAAAACCATCAAAAATTTCAATCCTGCATGATTCTACCAAGAAATGTGATTCTTCATTCAAAACGCTGGTTTTTGCTATTGGGCTCTATTGAATAATGAATGTTTTGAATTTTCTCCAAAAGTAAAGTAGTTGCAAACTCATGCTTTTAGAGACTTGTTTGGGCTCATGAGAGGAGTAGAAAAACATCAAAAATTTCAGTCCTGCATGATTCTACCAAGAAATGTGTGTTCATTGAAACCGCTGGTTTTTGATAGTTTGGGCCCTATTGAATAATGAATGTTTTGAATTTTCTCCAAAAGTAAAGTAGTTGCAAACTCATCCTTTTAGAAACTTGTTTGGGCTGTTGAGAGGAGTAAAAAACCATCAAAAATTTCAATCCTGCATGATTTTACCAAGAAATGTGATTCTTCATTCAAAACCTGATTTTTGCTATTGGGCTCTATTGAATAGTGAATGTTTTGAATTTTCTCCAAAAGTAAAGTAGTTGCAAACTCATGCTTTTAGAGACTTGTTTGGGCTCATGAGAGGAGTAGAAAAACATCAAAAATTTAAGTCCTGCATGAGTCTACCAAGAAATGTGTGTTCATTGAAACCGCTGGTTTTTGATAGTTTGGGCCCTATTGAATAATGAATGTTTTGAATTTTCTCCAAAAGTAAAGTAGTTGCAAACTCATCCTTTTAGAAACTTGTTTGGGCTGTTGAGAGGAGTAAAAAACCATCAAAAATTTCAATCCTGCATGATTCTACCAAGAAATGTGATTCTTCATTCAAAACGCTGGTTTTTGCTATTGGGCTCTATTGAATAATGAATGTTTTGAATTTTCTCCAAAAGTAAAGTAGTTGCAAACTCATGCTTTTAGAGACTTGTTTGGGCTCATGAGAGGAGTAGAAAAACATCAAAAATTTCAGTCCTGCATGATTCTACCAAGAAATGTGTGTTCATTGAAACCGCTGGTTTTTGATAGTTTGGGCCCTATTGAATAATGAATGTTTTGAATTTTCTCCAAAAGTAAAGTAGTTGCAAACTCATCCTTTTAGAAACTTGTTTGGGCTGTTGAGAGGAG